>NC_137837.1:52212598-53462598 GCF_948465745.1 Chenopodium album
GGTTGTGGATGGATCTTCTGCCCAAATATGGAGCGGAGCAGGAATCACAATAACATCGCCAGAGGGAAATGTATTTGAGTATGCCATCAAGTTCAAATTCAAGGCATCAAACAATGAGGCAGAGTACGAGACAAATTTGGTAGGCCTGTGAATGAGCATCGCAGCTAGAGCCAAAAAAGTGCGACTGCAGACTGACTCTTAGTTAGTCGCCTGTCAACTGAAGGGGTTGTATGAAGCTAGAGATCCCACGATGCTAAGATACACAACAAAGGTGAAAGAACTAATGGCTCAACTAATGCATTTCCATATAGACCTGGTCCGCGGAGCGGAAAATTCCCAAACTCAAGCATTATCAAAGCTAGCCAGTTCCACCCCGTAGAGCCTCACAAGGACAATTATGGTGGAAGTCCCGAAGGAGAGCAGCATTGCAGAAAGTGAGCAGGTGAACTGCATCAGACAGCTACGAGCATGGTTTACAGACATACTAACTTATAAGATTCACGACTCGCTACCAGCACAATCATAAACACAAGGGTTTAGATCGTGCAGTGTGAACCCCCTAGATATTTGTAATGCTTGTATAATTGATTAGACCTGGCCTGTAGAAGTGAAGTAGCCGACATTTCCACAAACACTGAAACTATCCACACATGAACCAATAAGTTTCTTAAATTCTAAGGCCAATATGTTGGCAAAACACTATCAGAATAATACTCTAATGGCTAAAATAAGTATAAAAAAGGGGGGCAATGGTGTACCATTTTTACAGGTTGAGCCATCACAGATTCCTCTTCATGAGAGCTTTTACCTTTGTTTGTATTCTTAGCTATCTACAAACAAGAATCACCCCTTAAAGCTTAGCAGAAAATGTAAATATACATATCAGCATCATCATTATAGACGCATGATATTGACAAGATAAGTACATATACATCAGCTTCCTTCTTATCGTGATTAATATCTTCAGCTTCCGAAACAAATCCCTCACCATCTCTGGAAGTGTCATCTCCACACATACGCCCAAGGACCTTTGAGGCCTAATTAGTCACATCATCACTCTTTCAACAACTAGAACAAGAGAAAACAAGGAATGAAGAAAAGGGGTATGTTGTAGTAACATATAAGCACCAGATCCGTAATAGAAGAAGCCATCTGTGGCACTGATGCAATCTGTGGTCTTTGCTGCCACTTAATCTTTCCATGTTACCCCGTGGTACACTAGGTTGGTTTGATCTGATGCTATAAAAAACAGCTTCATCACTTGAAACAGTAACAACGCCAACAAGCTCCCCATCCTCATATAACGGGCTCTCATGTTACTAGCGCCATAAAAACTTCACCAAACCTCTTTTAAAAAGGGAACTGACCTGACCATGAATGGCCAAAGCGCAACTTTTCCCTGATTTTCTCGATGTATGGAATGTACTCTACTTCTATAATAAGCTCCGAAAAACGTCTCCCTATTGCTTCATAGTCCTTCCGTCCATAAAGATTCTGTACAGCATGGTTCCTGTAACACAGTATTGCAGGTCTATATGACTCAAATTTATGAGACCATTAAAAAGTACAGTATATTTTATGAACAAAAGACGTGTGGTAGTCAAAGTAGAAGAATTTCAGCTGCTGCAGTGCTTTTTGAAACAATACACACATATAAGCACCTTTATTCGCATTAGATAAATTTGTTCCCCTTTACCAGGAACACGAGTAGCACAACAAATGCATGTATAACAGTTAACTGAAATGCCATTGCCAAAGACTAAAGGCGTGAATAGTATTGAGTCCCTTGAATTCTTCATTCAACTAGTAACTAGCACGCCTTAACATCACAAAAATTGTCCAAAACCTTATGTTATAAATTCATATATGTCAAATCTCAAATCTAATACTTCCTTCAATTAGTAACAAGCACTCTTCATCCGTATATTCTAAAATTATATCTTAGTGATATTACAATCGGAAAACTCTAAAAATCAATCCTAGTTAGATTTCCACACCAATAAAAGCATAACATTAATCAGCTACACCAAAGATGTACACTTATTGCCAAGCTGAAACACTCAAATACAACATTAAAGTCGTTGACTACAAAAACATTCATTTCTAGCCCTGAAAATCTAAAATTAATCCAATATAATATCATTTCAACATACTTCTAAAAGAATACAACACAAATATAGAAACAACAAATCACTAATATAATACTCTAAATATAGAAATTGCCTAATTTCAAACAATACCCAAATTTAGAAACACAAAAACAATTCAAACATCCACACTCCAATCCTACTGTTATATTACCATAATCAAAATAAATTAAACCTCAAAAAAAAAAAAAAAAAAAAAAGTCAATGAAAATACCAAAAAACGATCTCCCCTGAAGCAGGCGAAGTCACGTAAACCACATGATAAATCAACTGAAGCACGTGATTATACGGATTACTATCCCTGAAGTTATCAGGAAACGTCATCACACCGGAAAATGACGTCACACCGTGTTCACTTCTCGGAATATTATCAGTCTTAATATTTGAATAACTATTGGTATCATGTTTAACGACTTGGTGAAGCTTTGATCTGAGATTGGCTTGACATGCTTCTAACTCGGCACATTTGTTGACAAGAATTTGGATTAAAGCCAGGTTTGACTCATCGGAGCCCATATTTTCTCTCTCTTCACCGGAATATTTTTTACCGGTGATGGTGGTTGTGAAAATATAGAGAAATTGTTGAAGCTTTAAGGTTTTTATGATGGTGAACTTAAACAAAAGAAAACTCAACTCATAAAGGTTTAATAGTGTTTGATTAGTACATGTGAAGTAGACTTTGGTGGTGGAAAAGTAACCCAAGCTAAGAAGATGTGAAGAGGCATTTGAAGAAAAGTTAGTCAAAATAGAAGAAAAGTTCTCTAACAAGAACTAAGTTCGTTATCAGGAATGTTCCCTAATAGGAACTTGGAGATAGCAAGCGGAAGATAGTAAGTTCTGGAAAGAACTTAGTCTGCGAAGTTCTAATTGAAGACTGGAGCAAAAGTGACAGCAGGAACTTGGTGTCCTGGTTTACGTGAAGCCTAAGTAGTCCACATTTAGCAATATTTATTTAGTTAAGATTTTATCTTCTTCATTTATTTCTAAATATGTTAAGTAGATATGCACGAAACTTATTAAAAGCGTGACAAACTGCTTGGTAAATCTACATAAAACGGAAAAGATAAAAGATAGATTTTAAGTAAAGATTTTCTAATCGATTTTATTTCTTAAAATATGTTTAACAAAAATATATTATTCTTTTTGTTAAATCTTTCTTTATCTTATTTTTCCAAAAAGATTTTATTGAAAATGATTAACATAAAACTATGTTTTGTGATTTAGTCAAATTAACTTATTTATCTTTTGAAAAACCCTACTTGCTACACGAGTTAATCTTGTATAAATAGTAGTGATCACATTTCAATTCATAAGGTTTTTGTGAGTTTATGCGTGAAGAAATCTCTGAGCTTAATTTGTGTAAGTTTGCCAAGCTTTTAATCTTGTCATATTAGTTTCGGGTTTTGTGCATTGCTTACCTAACATATTCTAGTTTTTTTATATTCTATATTGGTTGGGTTATTGAGTGTAAGTGTGAAATTTATATTGCATACAGGTGTGTGAGCTTTGAGTGAAAAGTTGCGAAGTAGTACTGTAATAGTACGAGTAAATCCAAATGTGGAACGTGGGTTGAGTAGGATAGGCTCCTATCGTGTAGCAAGTTCAATCTGTAATTTGCGAGTAAAGGTCTGTTTTATAATAGGATTGTAACTTGGTGTTTTCCCTATTATAGTGAATTTGTTTGGTATGGAAATCCCTTAGAAGGGTCGAGGTTTTACTTCCAGTTGGACCCTGGAAGGTTACCTCGTAAAATCCTTTGTGCATTGCAAAGTTCCTTTATATTCTGTTTTATATTTTGCAAAAGTAGTCACTAGGAACTCACATACAATTCACCTCCCTCTTGTGGTGTTTTTTTCAACTAACAATTGGTATCAGAGCAAGGTTCTCACGTGTAAGCAGATAACTTTGCTGAGTAAGTTCCTGATGAGAGATGAACTACAAGGAGAAACTTGAAGAAGGGTATTCTACCCAACGTCCACCTATGTTCAATGGTAAGTTTTTCACCTACTGGAAGAAAAAAATGGAGATATTTATGAAGGCTGAAAATTATCAGGTTTTGCGAGTAATTGAAGATAAACCTAGTGATTTTGAGGTAACTTCAACCAATGATAAAAACGAGGTAGTTCCTAAACTTATTTCTGATTATGATAAAGAGTATTATCAGAAACTTAAATTGAATGTTTTAGTAATAAAGTATTTACATTGTGGACTTTGACCACATGAACATATCCGTATCATGGCAGATTTGGGATCTACTAGAGGTAACTCATGAAGGTACAAATGAGGTAGAACGTTCTAAAATCGATCTATTGATTTCTAGATTTGAAAGGTTTGAAATGCAGTCAAAGGAAACCATAGAAGAAATGTTCACTAGGTTTAATGATATAATTAATGAATTGAGTTCCCTTAGCAGGTATATTCCTATTGATGAACAGGCTAGAAAGATCTTGAGAAGCATTCCACATGATGAACGCTAGAGATCCAAAGTTACTACAATGCAGGAAGCAAAGGATTTCACCAAGTTCAATATGGAACAACTAGTAGGATCGTTGATGACTCATGAACTACATCTGAGTTCCAACACTGAAAGTTCCAAGAATAAAAGCCTTGCTCTAAAGGCTCAAGATTTTAAGGACTAAGAAGTTGATGAAGAAGAAATGTAAATGCTAGTTAGAAGGTTTAAAAAGATGATGAATAACAGGAAATTTGATAGGAACAAGAAGTTCACAAGTTCCAGAGACACTACATGTTTCAAGTGTGGGGCAAAAGATCATTTCATTAAGGACTGTCCACTTAAGGAAGGAAAGAGTAAAGGAAAGGAGCAATCCAAGGAGTCCAGAGTTTAAAAGACATACGTCACTAAGGATAATGTGAAGAAGGGAATGCTAGCTGCCTGGGGAGACACATATTCAGAAGAGGAAAAAGACCAACCTTGTGAAGAAACTGCGCATCTATGTCTAATGGACAAAACTGATGAAAAGGCCAAACTAAAGGAACTTGAGGTTGAGGTATAGTTTTCTCAAAATGAATTAAGAAATTTTTCAAAAGAGAAACTAATATGTGCTGTTTTAGATATTCAAGAGGAACTTAAAGAATTACATAGAGCTAAATAGGAAAGTGACAAAGCTTTAACTACTTACAGAGAAAATAGTGAGAGGGTGGATAATATGAAGTTTAACATTCAATAAAGGTTCTTTAGTATTTTTGATGATGATATTATTTTATAAGAGACTATAGAAAGATTGAAACTAGATAACATACTTTTGAATGTGGAACTATCTTTGTTAAAAGTTAGTATTGATACTCCTAACTGTGAAGTTCCTCCTCTTGCTCAATTTCCAAATTTTGAAAAACTGAAATCTTATTTGGAGGATGCAAGAATGGAGAAATCTAGACTTGAGAGGGAACTTGAGAAGGTTAGAAAAGGTAAACAATCCATAGAGTATAGAGTTCACTTCCTGACTGGATAACTAATGCTCAAACTAAAAGAATAGTGGGTTTAGGTTTTAAAAGGAAGTTCTAGAAGGAAAAGAAGTATGGTAATTTGCCTAGCAGTATTGTTTGTTACTTCTGTGGTAATACAAGACATAAGTAGGTTAAATGTCCTAAGAAAGAAAAGAGTACACAGAAGAATGAAAATTTCGTAGAACATATTTGGGTTATGAAAAATAATCCCACTCCAGCGACATAGGAACCCAAGGAAACCTGGGTTCCTGACACTAACTTTTGATTCTTCATGCAGGTTCCAGTGAGGGGGAACAACACTTGGTACCTCGACAATGGTTGTTCTAAGCACATGACTGGAGACAAATCTAGATTTCTCACACTAAAAGTATATTATGGTGGGACTGTGACCTTTAGGTACAATATGAAAAGCGATATAGTTGATATTAGTAAAGTAGGAAGGTCAAGTTCCCATGCTATTGATAATGTATTTCTAGTCGAGTGTCTCAAACACAACTTGTTAAGTATTTCACAATTTTGTGACAAAGGTAACTCTATTAGCTTTACTTCTAATAAGTGCAGAATCATCCACAATAACACTGGGAACATAATCTTAGAAGGAACTCATAAAGGGAACACATATGTTGTGGATCTTAACGAGGTTCCTAATAGCAGTTTGACATGTCTTAGTGTTATTGAGGATGATCCTCTATTATGGCAAAACAGATTTGGTCATGCAATTTTTACTCTACTTGATAAACTTAGATCGAAGGAATTAGTGGAAGGACTTCCTTGCATTAAGTTCACATATGACAAAGTATGTGATGCTTGTGTTAGAGGAAAACAGAATCAAATTTCTTTTAAATCTAAGAAGATGGTAAGTACCAAAAGACCTTTGGAACTTATTCATATGGATCTCTGTGGTCCAATGAGGATCTAAAGTAGAAGTGGTAAGAAATATGTTATGGTTATTGTTGATGACTATTCAAGGTATAGTTTGGTATTCTTTCTTGTTAGCAAAGATGAAACGTTCGGTGAGTTTGTTGCCTTTGTGAAGAAAGAACAAACAAGAATAGGTAACCCACTGGTACATCTCAAACCAGACCATGGTACTGAATTTGAAAACTCCATGTTTGATGAATTCTATATAGAACATGGAATGGATCACAACTTCTCTGCACCTAGAACTCCACAGCAAAATGTTGTTGTGGAACGCAAGAATACAAGCCTTGAACATATGGCAAGAACTATACTTATTTCAAGTAGATTGCCTAGGAACTTCTAGGCAGAAGCAGTGAACATAGCATGCTATATTCTCAACAGAGTATCTGTTAGAGCCATCACCAAAAAAACTCCCTATGAACTTATTGAAGGGAGAAACCCCAATATTTCTTATCTTAGATCTTTTGGTTGTAAGTGTTTTGTTCATAATAATGGTAAAAGGAACTTGGGAAAGTATGATGAAGGGAGTGATGAGGAAGTTTTCCTAGGATATACCTAAAATAGTAAAGCTTATAGAGTTAATAATAAGAGAAATATGTGTGTTGAGGAATCTATGCATGTGATATTTGATGAAACTGAACAATTTATTGATGTACAGGATTGTGATGATGATTTTGAATGAAATTGGACTTGTACGCAAGCAGGATCCAGATGAGGAATAAACATCATTACAGAAGCAGTTGGCTGAAAATGAATCAAATATGGAAGCAAATGAAGCACCTACATTGGAGAATGCAACAGGAACTCCACAAAACCCTGAACAGAATGAAGCAAATGAGGAAGTTCCTAAAGAAGTTCAAATTGAGAATGAAGTTGAAGTTCCTACTGAAGAACCAGTCAACAACAATGAAGAAAGATTGTATCCAATTAAAGTCTTCACACCAAAACCTTAGAAACATTAGAAGTCACATCTAGTGGATGAAATCATGAGCGATATCATAAAAGGAACTCAGACCAGATCTCAGCTTAGGAACTTCTGTGCATTCTATACGTTCCTTTCATTGATGGAACCTAAGAACTTTGTTGAAGCTTTAACTGACGCTGAATGGACTAATGCTATGCAAGCTGAACTTAATGAGTTTGAAAGAAACAAAGTTTGGGATCTGGAACCTAGACCTAACAAGAAGAAGACAATCGGTTTGAAATGGGTGTTTAGGAACAAGCTGGATGAGCATGGTATTATTGTCAGGAACAAAGATAGACTTGTTGTACAAGGGTTCAATCAACAAGAAGGAATCGATTATGAAGAAACATTTGCTCCTGTAGCCAGGTTAGAGGCTATACGCTTACTTATTGCTTTTGCTGCTTATATGGGATTTAGGCTTCACCAGATGGATGTTAAATGAGCATTTTTAAATGGATTTCTTGATGAGGAAGTCGATGTGGAACAAACTCCTGGATTTGAGAATCCACAGTTCCCAAACCACGTCTATAAGCTTAACAAAGCTCTTTATGGGTTGAAGCAATTTTCTAGAGCATGGTATGAGAGATTAGCTAAGTTCCTATTGAAAAATTGTTTTAAATATGGTAAAATTGATAAAACATTGTTTTTAAAATCAAATGGAACTGATATATTAGTTGTACAGATTTATGTTGATGATATTCTATTTGGTGCAACTAATTTAATGAACCTTTGTGCAAGTATTTTGCTGACGTAATGAGTGGAGAATTTGAAATGAGTATGATGGGAAAGTTAAACTTATTCCTCGGTTTGCAAATCAAACAAACTGAAGAAGGAATCATGATCCATCAACAAAAATATATCAAGGAACTGATCAAGAAATACAAGATGGACAATGCAAAAACCAATAAGACTCCTATGGGTATTGGAACTAGGTTGGATGAAGATCCAACTGGAACTTGCATAGATTAAACAATGTATCGAGGTATGATTGGCTCTATACTTTACTTAACAGCTAGTAGACCTGACATATCTTTTAGTGTAGGTCTATGTGCCATGTTCCAAGCAAATCCAAAGGAATCCAACCTGATACTAGTGAAGAAAGTCCTTCAATACTTGAAAGGAATTGATTACTTGAGTCTCTTCTATCCTAAAAGTGATTCTTTCGAGTTAAATGGCTTTATTGATGCTGACTATGCGGGTGATTTGGTTAATAGAAAAAGTACTTCAAGTACAACACAGTTTTTAAGATCTAGCTTAGTTTCTTGGGGTTCCAAGAAGCAAAACACAATTGCATTATCTACAGCTGAAGCTAAGTATGTGGCAGCAGCAACATGTTGCTCACAAGTTCTATTGATAAAGCAACAGGTTAGAGATTTTGGAATTATATTTGAATGTGTTCCTATTTACTGTGATAATACCAGTGTTATATGTATTTCTAAAGATCTGGTTCAACACTCAAAGTTAAAACACATCCACATTAGGAATCACTTCCTAAAAGACAATATGGAGCAAGGAAATATTAAGTTAGAATTTTGTCAAACAGAAAATCAAATTGCAGATATTCTAAAAAACCCTTGAAAGAGAAAGGTTTGAGAAATTGAGACTAGAACTTGGGATGATCAAGCAGAATTGATTGCGTCTGAAGTTCCAAGATATGGCAAAGTCAAAAATAATTGAAATAGAGCAAAAAGAGCATTTAGCACAATCATGGTGTGATAAACATAGCTGAAGTGTCACCGTTGTTGATTACTAGAGGTTAGTTCACTGTACACTTAATTTCATAAGTAATTAGTAATTTACATTGCATGTGTGTAGAAAGCGTGTTCTAAATTACATGTTTTATTTTCAAAAAATATTTTTGAAAATTAAATGAATTTAGAAAGAAAAAGATTTTCAGTAAAACATCCGGTTTAAATGAATTTGGAAAATAAATTGAACTTATTCAACTAACGACTGAAAACCTCTTAACTTCCTCACACTGCTTCATTTAATATAAAAAGAATCTTCACCCACCTTACATCATCACTGTCAAATCAAATTTACCCACTGTGAAAAATTTGTACAACCTTCCTAAAACCCTCAAGAGATAACCATGGCCATCATTACTTCCATTAGCTCTTCTGAAAAATCTCAAAACACCCATCACTCTGAATAGGAAGAGGTCTCTTCACTTCCGTTAGTAGCCTTCAAAGAAACACAAGCCAAACCCACCTCATCCTCTAACTTAAAAAACCCTAAGCCCGCAGAAACATAAGACTTAACCTCTGAGTCAATTCTTCAAAACACTACCACAAAATAAGGAATATAGAACGCCTAAAACAGGGAATAGAGAACGCCACTAAGGCGCTCTTTTGAGGGGGTGCCCTATAACATTTATAGAATGCCTCCAGTAGGCGTCCTATATAAATTAGAATATAGAGCGCCTATCTATGATAACAGCTTTGTATTTTGTGTAAAAATTTAATACTAAACAAGGAATACAGAGCTGTGATCTTGTGGTAGGCGATATGTAGCTACATATAAAGAGAGTGCCTATCTTAGATAGCCATTCTCTTTTCTCTATTTTGTTTTTTTTTTTAAATATAATAATAATAATTATTATTATTATTATTGTTATTTTCAATAACAATAATAATAATAATAGTACCTAAGAAAAAATCAAGGAGATTACGCACAAAGCCCAAAGTATTGTTTATTGCTATAACTTTCATTGATAAACAAATCTGAGTACATTGTAAAAGTAACATGAATCTAAGATAAAAAAAACATATAAGAAATGATAAGTAGTTTGAGCGTGACTGTTCGTCCTCTATTCAAATCTGCATCAAAACAGAAAAAAAACAACAATTATCAAGAAATTTTAAATTAAAAAACGAAGCATATTAATTTTGGAATAAGTAACTTCTACATAATAAAAAAAAAGCCAAAATTAAAGTAATTGTGAAATATGAAAAAAAAAAACAAAAATGAAATGAAAAGCAGAAGTTTCTAATATAATTGATAAGAGATGAAGATTAAAATCATGACATGAAAATCAGAAATTATAAAATATGAAAATCATTTGACAAAAGATTAAAAATCAGAAAATATAACATATAACTAAGCACCAAAAGATCTAAACTAATTGAGAAATAAAACGAAATTTTAAAATGAAAATCAGAATTTTAAATTAGAATTAAATCGGGTACTATAGATTGATAATAATGATAAAACATAAAAAAAAAAAAAAAAAAAACAGGAAAATCATATCATTCACTTTAAAACAACCAAAAAACGAAATTAAACATTGAAATGTGAACACAAATGAGATTACACTTCATATACCTTTATGCATCTTTGGAATTTATAATCCATTTCATAGCAGCAACACTTCATTACAACGCATCCAAATCAAACGACGACGATTTATCCAGCTAGATCTACGGCGGTGTTGCATTGGAGCATTACCAGTTCGTTGAAACTAGTTGAATGCAATCGATTGAATTCATTTTTCAGCTCTAAACCCTCAACATTTCTTCGAACTAAAATTCTCAGATCTAGATTAAATGAAATCGAATTTAATTTTTGAAAATTTGAAGAAAATGATACAAATGACCATGCGTTGATCTTGATTGTAAAACCGAAAAACAAATTTACTTGCCTAATTATGATTTTTGTTTCATAAGGTAAGGTTTTAATTTTTTACTTTGAGAAGATGAGATGAAAGGTGAGAATGAGGAATGGTGATGAGAGGAGAGAAAGAAGAGAGAGAAAGAATAGGAGAAGGGAGCGGCGTGTAGGTTGAGGAGTAGGTTTTTACGGAGTATTTCATAAGGTAAGTTTTTTTTTTTACTTTTTTTTTTATTATACTAAAATCTTATAGATCGGTCATCTAAGTAAGGCGATCTATATCTAAAGTCATATTTTTTATTTAAAATTTATAGAACGGTTAACATGACAGGCGCTCTATAGGTCTTAACATACAAAGCGCTCATCTTAGATAGGCGCTCTGTAGAATGCTAGAGATCGCCTATCTAACTTGAGCTTTGTGTATTATGTGTTGCATTTTCTACATTTTGTGGTAGTGAAAATTGAAAGAGTGGAAAGAGATAAAAGAGAAGAGAAATAAAGTTGAAGAACACATCAAGGAGGTTAAGAATTTTGCTTAAAAATTAGAGGATTTCGAGAACGAAAATTCTGAGAATGAGGACGATGAGAAAATCGCTGATCAAGCTGAACTTGAGTCACAAGCAGGGAGGTATGTTGTTCGCCATTGAATTGATTTATCTTGGTGTAGAAAAGCTAGGTTCCTAGAGTATCTTGATTTGATTAAATTCCAAGGCTGGGAATATTTGTTGTCCAAGGCGTCTGACAATTACATGTATCTAATTGCTACAACTGAGTTTTGTCAAAATTACAAGCAAAGTTGGGAGTAATTTCTAGTGAAATTGATGGTGTAAAAATAGAGTTTAATGTTAAAACCCTAGACAAAATTCTGAAAACTCCAATTGAGGGGTATGAGACTTACATTAAGGGTAAGTCAAGTGTTCAGGTAGGAAATTACCTGAGTGGTGACATTATGGAAGCTTTAGGAGGAAAAAGGGGGAAGACTACAATGAGTCATAATGACCTAAGCCCTATGAACAAGCTATTGTTCAACCTTGTCAAGAAAACCATTCTACCTCGAACTGCAAAGAAAGGAGAAGCAAGTCTGATGGACATGGCTGTGATTTTCTGTCTGTCTAGGAAGATGAAGGCCAATTTTCTTGCACTTATGTACCAACATTTAGCACATTATGTCCCTGAAAAGACTAAGGTGGGATATGAAGCTATTCTATATAAAGTCTTTGAGAGTCTTGGAGTGTTTTAAAAAGGGAATCATGGGGCTTAGATGAGAAGCATGAAAATGTAATCAATGAAGAAACTCTGCAAGGAATCAGCTCGGAGGTGGTAAATGGGAAGATTCATAAAATAGAGAAGGGAGAGGAAAAGAAAGAAAAAGGAACCGGAAAAAGAAAAGAGAAAGAAGAGGCTAAGCAGCATGTAAGAAAGAGTAGGAGGTTGTCAGCAAGTTCTTTTTCTCAAACCAGAATGGAGCAACCTCTTAAGTTGGATATTGATGAAAGGGCACTTGATAGGAACGTTGCAGAGCTCAGTGTGAGGTTGGTATTGGCTGAAAAGCAATTAAAGGAAGTAGCTGGAAGGATTCATAAGTTGGAGAAGTCTGTGCAGGGGCAAGACAAACTTCTGAAGGAACAGAAGCTGGATTTCCAGCAGAAGATCAAGAGTCTTGAGGATAGACATGATGCTTTTGTTGCCCAGAAGAGGGAAGACAACAAACAGATTCTGGATTTCCTGAAGAACTAAACCACCAAACCTGCCTTACCGGCCTTCCTAATTAGTCTAGCCTTTTCTTATTTTCAGTCATGAACAATTTCAGTTCAGTTTATGTTTTAGAACAATATATTTTGGTCTGTAATAATTTTTAACTAGCAGGATGTTAATCTTTTTGTTGTCAATTAATGCTTTTGAAACTTTGCTTATGCAGACATGTTTATGTATATTATGAAAGGTTATGCAGGAAAGTGGAACTAACTTAAGGGAAGTTAGCATCGCTGCCTTCAATTTCCCACACTCGATGAATTGCTTTTGGGGCTGTGGCTGAAGTTGTTCTGGGTTCAAGTTGAGAAAGTATCAGAAATTTCTTCTAATATGATGCAAGTAGCTTAGTTTCATTTTCTATTCTGTCTATTTTTGCTTTTCTTGCTTTTTATTTTAAATTTCAGTTGTGTGTTTACTTTATGTCAATAAACAAACAAATCCGAATATACTTCCTTCTATTGGTTTTAACTTTTCAATGGAGCTTGCTTAAGTTTGTCATCATCAAAAAGGGGGAAATTGTTGAAGCTTAAAGGTTTTGAGGGTGATGAACTTAAACTAAAGCTAACTCAACTCATAACGGTTTATTAGTGTTTGATTAGTACAGGTGAAGTAGACTTTGGTGGTAGAAGAGTAACCCAAGCTAAGAAGACATGAAGAGGCCTTTGAAGAAAATTTATTCAATATAGAAGAAAAGTTCTCTAAAAATAACTAAGTCCCTTAATAGGAATGTTCCCTAATAGGAACTTGAAGATAGCAAGCTAAAGACAGTAAGTTTTTTAAAGAACTTAGTCTGCAAAGTTCCAGTTGAAACTGGAGCATAAGTGATAGCAGGAACTTGGTGTCCTTGTGTAGGGAATATTTTGAGCGTTAATCCCTAGCTTGAACCCCACTGTGATCATACACTAAAGTACGGTGGCGTCCAAAGGGAAAGAAGATAGAGCAAAAGAGTCGCCAACAAGTTTTTTTTAGGAACTTGTAAACCGTTCATGAGGTGAAGGTTACACCCCTTAATGATCCAGGAGATCGTCAACACGAATAGGTCTTGAACCATGATTGGTAGTTCGGGGATGAAGGTACAAATTCAACCTAAAAGAGATTGAACCTGCCCTATTAATAGGCCTCTACTTTATTCTGATCGTATTCATGTGCGCTTTCTGACTAACATGCAATCAATAGGTTTAACCCTAAAATTGTTTATCTATGTTGGTTGAATATTAATGCACAAATAAAACTATTATTGGCGATCACTTGAATTATAATCAAATTAACCCTAAACAAGATTATTAATATCTTATTAAGCATGATTACAAGTACAAATTCCCTTTAAACATGCATAAAAGGTGTGATGAAGCAATAACAATAAATATATATAATCAACATAATAAATAAAAATTATAATTAAAATAATCATGTTAAAGCATAATAATAGCAAGATCCTAGGCATGATACTAACAAAATTAATAACAAACCCCTAGCATGTCACTAAACAATAAAAATCAAAGCTTAAGCCTTAACATGATACTAACAATCATAAATACTAGAAAGAACATAAAAAGCATCATACTTTTAATCATACTTGATATTAAAGTTACCCTAGACATGATACTAGGAGCAAAATAACAATCTAAGCATGATTTCTATATAATAACATCAATAAAAACCATTAAAGTATTTACTTGGATGCTTCATACCTCTTTCTTATAACAAAATACACACGTTAGTAACTTCAAGAAAAATAATAATTAAAACGATTAAATTAAATAATTGAAATAAAGATTTGGGACCAAACCCTTAGAAATTAAAACCTTTCACGTCTAGGGCGAAGGCAACTTCAAATATGGCAAGGTGTATCTAAGTCTTGTGAATGCGGAATTTTATATTTGAGAAAAGGCTACTTTAGAAAAGAGAAAGAGAGAAAATAATCAAGGAAATCTTGATGAGAGTTGGTTAATGAAAACGGAGTTTTTAGAAGGCTATTTATAGAGAAAATCAGCCAAAAAAGAAAAAAAACAAATTCTGATGCGCAAAACGAGGTTAGCGCCAGACGCTGACATCAGCGCCAGGCGCTAACGCTAGCGCCATGCGCCAAGCTTAGAGTTGGGCGCTAATGCAGGCGTTTGGCGCTGACTAAAAAATTGACGCATTTTCTAAAATCAGATAGAAATTGCCGTACAGGAGGATAAAATCGTATTTTCCTCAAAACATTCTTTTATTCTGATTAAAACTCTAAAAAGTCAATAAAAGTCAATTTATCAATGCTAATTGAATTAGGAATGAAAAGAACCTTCTAGAAGAATCTAGAAGACTAAAACCATTCCTAATTGCATTAGGAACTATAAATCTATATTAGGCCCTCCTCTAGATCATTGGGCCGCGTATAAGGCTCAAACCGGCTCCAGTATAGTAATTTGGCTATAACTTCCTCAATATTCATCGGAATTGGGCTTATAATATATCGTTGGAAAGCTCTTTTCAAGCCCTATCCAACTACACTACTATTTGACACATATAATGGACCAACCAAATTGGATTGGCTGTTTTATTAAAATAGGTTTTCAAAAACAGAGAGAGGAGAAAAGAAATTAAAACTATCTGCAACACTTAACTTTCCACACTTTCACTTCATTCGATTATGATTCGACGTGAAATGTACTCATCACTGGGTTTGGTTTTGGGGAGACACAAATGGGTCACTTTGACTGAGTTTGGAGAAATGCAAGTTTCGAAAACAAAATTCAAAGTATCGATAGGGACGGAGAATGATTCAGAACGTTCTGCGATCCTAAATCACTCTTGTAACACCGATACCTGCAAAACTAGCATTACTTAAACAGATAAAAGCGTTAAGAAACGCGTATCTTGCACCGTCGAGCACACGTCTCTGAAGTAACCGATTTGTTGCTACTTTTTGTTTTGATGACCTCCTTCAAGCTAGAGAATGTCATCCTGCTTGAAGACCTCTATGCTTGTAACTGCCTCCAATTTCGCCATAGATAATCTTCCACAAGCCAGGGAACACTATCGAAGATTGCTTCACTTGAAACGATCCTCTTCCGCTTTGTGACCATCTTCCACGTCTTAGGGAACACGATCGAAGACAACTTCGCTTGAAATCACCTTCAGTTGTTTGTGACAACTCTCCGCAAGGTAGGGAACGCTGCCGAAGATATCCTCGCTTGAAGCTATCCTCATTTATTGCGATAATTTTCCAAAGGAAATTATCGAATACCTCCGCTTGTCGATCTTTAAAAGCTCGCTTGAACTTTGCTTCCGCTACGCATGTACTTTGGCGCTTTTGCTACTTGTGAACCTGTATGTCGGTGCCTTTTGTTGAATTATGAACCAGTATGTCGATGCCTTTTGATGAATTATGAACCAATATGTCGGTGCCTTTTGTATGAGCCAATGCTTAGGCGCTTTAAGCTAATTGAGACAATCTTTCATCAGGTCGATCACTTTATGTAATCAAGTCGATTACTAAAAATCGTGTCAAATTGCTTTGACGGGATAATTGTCGTACCAAGGAACCAACAACATGTTGCGTAAGGTTGGAACAACCGTACTGAGTGGCTGGACGTTCTAGCGCCGCTGAAATAACATCAGCGCCGCTTATCTAGCTGTAGCGCCAGACGCTGGAGCTAGCGCCAGGCGCTAAAGCCTATCGACTGACGCCAAGGTCTGACGGGTGGCGCTAGAGTCGGGTTTTCCTTAAATACCCTTCTCTTCCTCATTTCTGCTGCTGTTGTTCGTGTTTCTTGCTCGAGAATTCTCAGAACTTCATTTGATTCGTTCTTGCTCGTTTCTCAACCAAATTCGCTCAAATTTGTTGCAAATCAAAGCTTATTCCATCCATTTTCCCGATCTTTTTAAGTTTCCTCCAAACTCACACCGGTTTCAATGAATTTTGCATGTGTTTATTCACGAATTTCTTGAAAATTCGAAATTAGAATTGCTTAATTCTCTTTGTTTATAATATTTTATCCATGAAATTGCTTGATTATGCTTATATATTGCCTTGGGAGTAATTTGAGACTTATTTGACTCAATTTGGTGAAGAAATGAACAAATCACCATTGTTGAACCTCTTAAGGTCGGGAAAATAATGTGGCTTGTTCTTGATGTTTTTGCTAGCAATTCTTGTCAAATTTTTAACAATAATTACTATAGTATTGCAAGAAATTATTTGGTTGCTTAAAAAAATGTCGTGCATGCTCAATTTGAATTTGTGCTCTGTTTTAGTACTACGTACTCTGTTTTTTGCGAACATAGTATCATGCGGCTAGGCAAACCTTAGACACTATAGAACCTTAATTTATAAAGATTCTGCACAATGTAGCATGGCTAGACAGCGAGGCTCCGGTTAACTGTCCCGAGATGTTCGACGGGAGCACGAGCCCGTAGAGGACGATGCTGAACCGTCTACTTCGCTCAGCCGACTCCCTGAGTGGGATGAGCGGACCTTGTACTTTTCTCCCGTCCACCATATCTCTGAGAGGGTGAGACGGAGCATCACATTTGGGAGGACACGCTGTCACGGTTCCGGTTCTGACGGCTTGGGCAATCTGTACAAGATGTACATCACCAAAGACGATCAAACGAGACTTCTCTGGGAGTCTTGCGCGCTTACTGCACTGTTCGAGACCTCCGAGGCCATGATTGCCTTTAGCGGGGGTCATCATGTAGTCCGTGCTCTGGTGGAGTTCTTTTAGGACACCACCAACACTTTCTACTTCCCCTGGGGTGAGATGATGGTCACTTCTACCGACTTCAGTCTCATCACGGGACTAGAGTTTAGCTCTGTGGCATTGTCGTTCGACAGCGGGATCGACGTCTTTTCTCCTGAGGTCAAGGAGCTGTTGGGTCCGATTGCTATTCGGGCTCGAGCTGAGGTAGAGTCGACTCAGTTCAGTGCTAGAGGGATTCGCCGCTCGACTCTAGCAGCGGCTTTTGACGATGGTGCGACTACCCGAGAGCAGCGGGTGCGCATCTTTGCACTTATCTTGCTGTCAGGGACGTTCTCCCCTGACAAGGTTAGTAGGGCGCTGCTTTACTACCTTCCTGCCGTTCGTGATCTACACCGGATCGGGACTTATGACTAGGCCAGCTTGGCCTATGCTGATTTCATACGAGCATTGCGGGACTCGTGTCTGCACCAGTCCTTTGCGGGAAACATTGCACTATCCGGCTTTTGGAGGGTCTTAGAGGTATCCTTTATTCCCTATAAAGTTTAGCTCTACATTTTAGTTAGCACTTGCTGATAACTTTTGCCTCTTGTAGATCTGATTCTACGAGTAATTCCCCTCAACTTCGCTGGCGAGACCGTCGCCGCACAGGCTTCTTGTTAGTGCTTCCTGGGGTAGCCGCCGTGTGGGGATGTCCACTGCCTATGTCCGAGATTGGATCATCTCGGTATGATTCATTTCTTATTTGACATTTTGTGATGCCTTAGATAGATTCTTGCCTGATTGACGCTCTTTGCAGGAGCCTGAGGTGCTGTACCGACCGTGGGTCAACTTGGCATTCCCTGGGTTAGCCTCACAGTATTCAGTTGAGCGTCGCTATTTCTTGGGGACCTACGGAGCGGCTGCGTATCTTGGAGAGAGGGTTGCTATTCAGCATTCCTCAGATACCTTTGTGTTCCTGCTCCTCCACCATGTCACTTGTTTAATGCCACAAGGTCGGTGAGCATGTCGGAGGGACCTGGTACACCTTGGCGATCTTACACAATCCCTGGGCGATGCTATGGGGAGGAGCTACTGCCGTTGTTAGCTCCAGTTCCTGTACCTGCTAAGGATGTGGCAGTACGATTTTCAGCTTTTACCTTAAGTTAAGTAGCCCCCAAGTGATGCTCTACTGATTTTATTTTGCTTTGTCAGGATGATCTCGCTGAGTTCGTGCCACCCCGTATGTCTATCCATTATCAGGGGACATATAGGCCGATTGAGGAGATGATTCCTCCGGCTCCTAAGGGCGAGCGCTTTGTGGAGCGGTCGATTCCTCGTCACCAGACTCGGTTAAGCTTGTTTATTTACAACTTTTTGTCCATATATGTTTTGCATATTTACTGAATTATTTCTTTGACAGTTCTCACGCGAGGTGGTTTCGGCGATGGCACGATGCATAGATGCCTTCGGTAGCCAGCTCGAACGGATGAGGAACGTGGCTACCTACCGTCGAGACGACGCCGTTCAGGAGGTAGTCTTCCCTTCTTATGTTTTTGTATTACCACTTCTATTTTGCCTCTTTCTGATCTTAGTTTCTTTTGCAGGGTCAGCCCATTCCTTCTCGTACCCGCATGAGACCTGAGGTGCGGAGGGATCCGTCAAGGTCTAGCTCGAGACGTCGCCGCACTGGTTCGGGAGGTCAGGGCGGTCGTTCTGAGGCCGGTCGTACCGAGGTGGTAGAGGGCTCAGGCTCTTTATCAGATGGTGCACATGTCGCGCCGGTAGGCCAGGGAGAGGCTACCTCGGCTCTTAAAGTGGTGGGATGTACGAGGTTGGCTCGTCATCGCAGCAGCCTCCGAAGCCTCAGCCTCAGGTTGATCTTGGGTAGACGGGTCCTATGTTGAGCTTCCTCCTCCCGAGGAGACTAGAGCTGGAGCCAGAGCTGGTAGAGAGGTTACTCCTCGTACGGTGCAGTTTTATGAGATGATGGTTGTATGTCCCCCAGCGCCGTAGCTTATTCCTGTGCTTTTTATTATTTTATTTTGACTTTGTATAGAACTTTGCCTATTATTTAGACATGTTTTGTATATAAATACTATTATGAGTTTATTCTTTATTTATCATGTTTTTCATTTTTTATTATTATTATGTGCATGTTTGTGTGTGCAAGGAAGTGTGAAAAATAATTTTGCGCAAAAAATTCCGTCATTTTTATTATTGATGGAGGGTATCCGACTTTCTCCCCCAAAAAAGAAAAAATGAAAAATAAAAGTCAAATAAAATATTGGATTTATAAAAATTTGGAAGTTAGTCTAAATAAAATCTGAAAAATAATATAATTAATATAATATCTTTATTAATTAAGAGGGAGGAATAAACGAATTTTTTAGAAAAAGATAAGGAAACCGTAAAGTCATTAGCAGACTCGAATCAAGTCGAAAACGCGGTTTTTTAGAAAGCGCGTACGATGAGACATATTAGCGCCAGCTGGCGCCACGCGTTTTGGTGTAGCGCCAGGCGCTACACTTAGCGTTTGGCTCTAGGCTCTGGCGTTAGGCGCCAATAGTTGGCGTCTGGCGCTAATGAGCGCTGACCCCGAATCCTTCATGGATTAAAACTGCTCCGATTTGGTGCATAAATATCCCCTTGCCCAGCCAATTTTCTTAATAATTTTAGCTGATAAAATATTTCTTAGCTTTTAGAAAAATAACATCATGTCTCTAGTCTCCAAAAGTTTTACCAAATACACCCATGAATGGTGTCGGTCTCTTAATACCAAAGAGAGAAAAGAGTTAGATGTGTTTCACTTGGGGGGGTATTTATGGTGTCAAATGGGTAGATCTTGATTCAGATTTTATTCATACCGCTCTAGAATATTGGGATGTAGATACTCATTGCTTTAGAATAGGGTATGATGAAATTAGCCCTTTGCCGGAAGAATTTGGTGCTATTTTAGGCTTCCCTGCACTAGATCTTGTACTAATCCCTAGAATAAATGAATATTATTATAAGGATTTTGAACGCTTCTTCAATTTAAAAGACAAAGATCTATAAAAAAAATAGTAGATGGTAACATAGTTAATATGAAAGAATTTGCTCGCCATTATTTTGATAGACCTTATTCTGAATCTTTCCATGTTTATAGAAGAAGGGCTTTCCTGTTTTGCATGCTTAATCAATTTTTTCTTACTAGTGGTAAAAATAATGAGGGTCAATCAATTATATCCACTGTTTTAGAACAAATTGAATCAGGGAGAAATCCATTGCCTTTTATATTTGGAGAGACTATGCTTAGTCTTGATCAATTTTTTCTTACTAGTGGTAAAAATAATGAGGGTCAATCAATTATATCCACTGTTTTAGAACAAATTGAATCAGGGAGAAATCCATTGCCTTTTATAGTTGGAGAGACTATGCTTAGTCTTGATGAATTAAAGAAAAATCTAAAAGCACATTTTCGGGGCTCTCCAATTTTATTACAAGTAGAAAAATAATATTTTTATTTACAAAAATCAAAAATATATTTTTGTATAGTAATAATAATTTATTTGCATTGCAATTTTTTTACAGATCTGGCTAATGGAAAGACTGGAATTAATTAGCCCTCCGGACAACATTAAGAAGTATACTCCAAATTTCTTCGTGAGAAGGAAGAAACACTTCTCTAAGATGGGGCGCCATGAATGGAAGAAGGTCTTCGAGTCTTGTAATTTTGCCATCAAGTGGGTCATCCCTTGGTGGAAAATAGAAAAGATGGTTAGTGTCAACAAGCAACCTTTCTGCCGTCTTCCAAGCTTGTCCCGTATGACTTTTTATTATCCCTGCAGGGTAAAAAGACAATACGGCCTACTTCAGACTATTCCTTCCGGTGATCTTCGTCGTCCCTACGAGTTCCCTGTCTCCCAGTAAGTAGAAAAATTTGATGCTTATTGCAGCGCTAGACCTTTATGGGAAGTAATTACCCAAAAGGTTTCTCCTTCTTTGCCCAATGATGTGAAAAAGTGGCTTCTGAAGAAACCCTCAAAGGACATGAAGAAAAATCAGAGTAAAGCTGATGTGAAGAGCCGTCTAGGTGACAAGGTGATTCTTGTTAAGGAACGCTTAGGTGAAAGAATTAAGTTCAAAACACCTATAATGTCTAAGAAGAAGAGTACTGCAAAAGATAAAGGAAAAAGAAAAGCTAACACCACAGAAAAGAAAGCTTGGGTAGAAAAGAAGCATGGAGTCCTAGCCGAGGGGGAAACTATTTACTCCAAAATTGAATGTAGGTCCTCTAAAGGATGCCTACTAGCTAAGGTTATGGATAAGGAAGAAGAAGCAGACAAGAATTGGAAAAGGGCTAAAAAAGAGAAAGAAGATTAAGAGCATTGCTTAATTTCCAATTATTAGACTTAATTTTTAAATTTAAAGTTAATTTATTTAACCCTTATTTAAATTCCATAAATAATGTAATTTATTTTATTAATGGAATTCCAGCCTTTTGATTTATTTACTTTAAATTTATATTATTAAAGCAATGAAAATCGAATAATTAATTTTCCAGAAATTTTTTCGAGTACGGAAGTCGAAAATTTTCCGAAAAACACCGAAATGTTCCCAGACTTTTAACAGTAAATTGGCGCCACAATTTTGCGACTGGCGCGGGCTGCGGCAGTCTGGCGTCAGGCGACAGATGTCGTCGTCTGGCGCTAACGTTCATCGGCTGGCGCCAGTATCTTTTTCGTGACGCCGATATTTCGTTAATCTTCTGTCGAATTTTTTTATTAATTATGTAATGCGAGATTTTAGAAAATAACGTGGTCGCACCTGTAAAGGGTTGCCTACGTATCCTTTCTTAAGGAATTAGGCCAAACGTAGCTCTCTTGAGTATCCTACTCAAGTAATTATGGGTAGTATTTCTTAAGTTGGTCAGATTTGTCATGTTCGAGAACTCATTGCCATCCATATCAGTTAATTTTGTTGCACCTCCTGACAGGATTGTTTTGACAATGTAGGGTCCAGACCAATTAGGTCTAAATTTTCCCCTTGGATCTAAAACATTTTTTCTAAATGCTTTTAACACCAAGTCTCCTACTTTGATGTTTCTTGTCTTGACCTTATTAAAATGCCTAGCCATACGAGTTTGGTAACATAGAGTGTGACGTAGAGCTTATAGTCGTTTCATCGAGTAGAATTAGCTCTTCATATCTTGCCCTAGTCCATTAAACTTCATCGAGTTTGCTCTCTAACGCGATGCGTAGAGATGCAATCACTAGTTCGACAGGTTGTACGGCATCCTTTCCATAAACCAAGGAAAATGGCGTATTTCATGTTGATGTGCAAATTGACGTGCGATAACCCCACAATGCGAAGTGAAGTTTGTCAGGCCAATCCTTTTAATTTTCCGTCAGTTTCTCGATGATAGTCTTTAGATTTTTATTATCTTCCTCGATTGCTTCATTTTCTTGAGGCCTATAAGGGGAGGAATGATGATGTTGAATGCCATATTTTTGTAGCAATTCTTCACATTTGGCTTGAAAGTGAGTTCCATTGTCACTTATCATTTCATGTTGGACTCCGTATCGACAAATAATATTTCTCTCGATAAAGAGTGCTACATGTTTTGTAGTGAGTTTAGCGTATGATTGTGCTTCAACCCACTTTGTGAAGTAATCAATCGCCACTAGGATATATTCGTGGCCTCCTGTTCTTGGGGGAGTGATTTTGCCGATGATGTCAATTCCCCGTGTAGAGAACGGCCATGGTGACGTGTAGGTGTAGAGCAAGGATGGAGGAACATGTTGTAAATTGGCATAGATTTGGCACTTAGGGAATCTTTTCACGTATTGATGGCAATCCCTATTTATTGTAGTCCAATAATATCCTTCTCGCATTATCTTTTGGACTAACATTTTGCGATTTATGTGAGTTCCATAGATTCCTTCGTGGACTATCCTCATTGCTCTTTGGGCATCCTTTTTTCCTACATATAAGAGAGCTCGACCCTTAGGTACCCTTTTATGTAGCTCTTTGTCTATGAGTACGTATTGGGAGGCCAAGAGTCTTAATGCTCGTTTTGCTCTTTTGTCAGCATGGGGAGGGTATTCTCCTTTTGTGACATAATTGAGTATATCCGTATACCACGGTTCTTCTTCTTCATCTTGGATTACTTAGTCATCTTCTATAGCCTGAATATATGCTGGTTTGTGCCTCTTTTCTATAGTTAGAGGCATTTGCTCGATTTCCGTGGGATTTCTAATCATCGAGGCTAGTCTTGCCAAGGCATCAGCAAATTGATTTTCTTCCCTAGGTAGATATGTGTATTCTACCTTCTCTAAGTAATTAGTAAGAGTTTCTAGATAGGTTTGGTAAGGGGCTAGACTTTCGCTCCTTAATTTCCACCTTTTGGATATTTGATTGATGATTAATGAGGAGTCTCCGAATATCCGTAACTTTCTTACTCCCAATGCCAAAGCTGTTTCAAGGCCTACCACGCATGCTTCGTATTCAGCAGCGTTGTTGGTAACGTAGAAATCAAGCTTTATGGAGATTGGAACATGCTCTTCTTTAGGTGATACTAGTAATACTCCAACGCCACATCCCTTTTGGTTTGAGGCTCCGTCGAAGTATAAGGTCAAAGTATCATCTTCAGTGACCATTAAGTCTTCATCTGGAAACTCATTGTCTTGTATTGGCGTCGAGTTTTCTATTGGAAAGTCCGCTAGAAAGTCTGACACCACAAATCCTTTGATAGCTTTTTGCGGCATAAACCTTACATCAAACTGGGCTAAATTAACTATCCATCTGGATATGCGTCCATTGAGTGTAGATTTCTCGAATAGATACTTGAGTGGATCTAACCAGGAGACTACGAAGACTGTATGCACTAGCATGTAATGTCTTAACTTGGTTGTGGACCAAACCAAGGTGAGGCACAATTTCTCAAGTGGTGTTGATGAGTGACATTTATGTCACTCTTAGGGAGTAGTTTTAGAGTCCTTTCCATGTTTATTTTCCCTTATTTTCCTTTTATTCTCTTGTTTTCTCTTTAATAAAGTTTCTAGTTTATTTTGGTAATTTTGGAGTGTTTTGGTTTAGTGTCTTTATTTTATTAGTTTTAGTCTATTTTCGTATTTTATTTTACTTTATTTGCTTGTATAGTTTTTGTTTTACTTTTATTAGTTTAGTTTTATGTCTCTTATTTTCTATTTTATTTTATTTATTTCTATTTTATTTATTTTATTTTATTTGTCGTGGTTTTGTTTTATTTCGTCCTTTGTTTATTTTCATTTTATTTTATTTTATTCTTTGTCCCAATTCTCTCCTCAATCTTGCTCGTGTTTGTAGGTGTGTTCGGGTTGACGCTCGATTTCCATGTTCAAATCAAGTTCGAAGTTCAAGGTTCGAGGCGCAAACTTGAGCCAACCCCTGCTGCTGCCCCTTAACCTTCACCCCATCTCCCTTATCCTCCACCACACACCACAGCAGCCACCTATCACCAGCCTGCAACCCCGCAAACACCACACACACCAGCACCAATTCACTCACCCGCTGCAACCCCTCACACCACTCACCACCAGTCCAACTTCCAACCACCAGCCAACAACCACCTGACCGCCACAGCAACCACAATCACCCACCAATTCACGCGCCCACTGCACCAGCCACCTAGCACTGCACATTCCCTGCTTCACCTCGCAACAACACCAACAGCAACACAAACCACACACCACCTTCGCGCACCCCGCAACGCCACTCCCCTGCTGCCACCAATCAACCACCAGCCACAAACCAGCAACAGCAACCACCAATTAACTTCACCTCACCAGCGTTCCCAACCTCCAACCAATTGCAGCAGCCGCACTACTCAACCCACCTTCATCCACCTTCGCGCAACCCCTGCTCCACCTCACGCAACCCACAACAGCCATTACCACCAATACCCAGCCACCGTCAGCCGCCAAAATCGCCAACTACCATCTCCTCCACATATAGCAGCAGCCTGCGACCTGCTATCGTCCCTCGCATCACAGCCAACATCACCAAAATCAGCACAAAACAGCAGCAAATCAAAGCAAATTCGATTTCAATCGGGTTCGGGCAAACCGTTGGTGGTTCGGTCGAACTTCGAGTCAGAGAATTTGGGGGTTTCGTTAATCGAAGAGGAGTGGACGAACATACCCATGGTTCGACCGAACCAACCCCGTAGTTCGGCCGCACCAACCCACGGTTCGATCGAACCATTTCACGAGCTATGCACATGGCTTTTAATGAGGATCGAACGGCCTCGATTTGATGATGATGGTTGATGAACGGTGGTAATAAGATGAGCTTCAATGGAGATAGAGCAGCCAATGTGAAGGAGAAGAAGAAGGAAATCGTGGTGCTGATTGTTTTGGGTGGGAATTGATTTTGGTTTTTTATTTTTCTTTTCCTTTTTCTTTTATTTTTATTTCCTTTCCTTTTCCTTTTCTTATTTCTTTTCTCTTTTGTTTTCTTTTCATTTATTTTTATTTTCTTTTTCTTTCCTTTTCTTTCTTTATTTTATTTTCCTTCTTTTATTTTTCTTACTTTAGCTAGCTTAGTATAAATACCCAATTTTTGGGGGTAATTAAAACAATTCAAGAACTATCTATTCTTCTCTCTAATTAGTTTTAGGTTAGGTTAGGATTAGTCTTCTTTGGTAGAGAGAGAAAGTGAGGTTTTCTTCATTAATGAACTTGGATTTTGAAGAAGGAGCTTGTTCAATCCTTTGTAGACCTTCATCTTCAATTAATGAGCAATTTCTTACTCTCTCTCCTCTATTTTTATTTGTTTATTTTGATTATTATTTTAGTTTTTGGTATTGCTTGTTGATCATGTTTATCCTTGATTGTTTGTTAATTAATCTTGTTATCAACATGATTAGTGAGTAATTTCCCCATTAAGGGGATGGTTGTGGTGTAGTTGGACCTTGAGCATGTTCTAGGGTTTGGAATTGATTTATTTGTGATTAAAGTCTTTATATGCTTGATATTCTTTAATCTTCTTGCAAGTGCACATTGTTAGTTGATCAAAGGTGAATCTTTGCTAACAAGAAACGGAAGTTGACTTAGTTAAGGTTCATTACTATCGATAGTTCATTGATTGCACCTTCTAATATATGGTTCTAGTGTGGAAACATAGAGGCTATGTTAGGAGAAGCCAATTGACCCCGGAAGGCGGCTAGATTGGATCCTTTATTTCGATATTCGAGCATGTTTAGTTCATAATTAATTCAATTTCTATGCCTTTGTTTATGTTCAAGTGAATGCTATACCTAAACCATTTCCCTTAATGTTTTATTTCTTGTTTTAGCATTTTTAGACTTTAGTTTATTTATCTCCTATTCCGGACTAGCTTAATTGTCGATAACATTTGGTGGTGTTTACCGTTCTCTGTGGTTCGACCCCTATGCTTGCCTTATACTCGTATTGGGTTTGTTTAGGTTGTATAAATTGTATTTGATCTAGGGATAGACAATTGACGACGCGTTTATTCCCTTGTCAGGTGTATAACGTGCTTTATATTCGAGCATTTTCTTGCTTAGATAGTAGATTGCGTTTTCTTTGCCTTCTACTTCTTGTGCTAGCATAGCTCCCATTGTCTCTTTGGTAACTGTTAAGTACAACCTAAGAGGTATTCCCGGAAGTGCTGGTGCTAATACGGGAGGATTTGCGAGATAGGCTTTGATCTTTTCAAAGGCTTTTTACACTCATCATCCCATATTACTGGTACATTCTTCTTAAATTTTTTAAAGATTGGTTCACATATCATCGTCAATTTTGATATGAACCTACTTATGTATTGCAACCAGCCAATAAATCCTCGAATCTGCTTCTCGGTTTTGGGCGGTGGCATTGTCATGATTGCTTTGATTTTTGTAGGGTCTATATCTATTCCTCTAGAGTTTATGACATAACCTAAAAGCTTGCCTGAGGTGACTCAAAAATCACACTTAGATGGGTTCAACCTCATATTGTATTTTCTTAGCTTTTCGAAAAATTTTCTTAAGGCTACTTGATGGCCTAGGTGGTCTTTTGATTTTACAATCATGTCGTCCACATATACTTCGACTTCTTTATGCATCATGTCATGGAGTAAGGCAGTCGCTGCACGTTGGTAAGTGGCACCCGCGTTTTTCAACCCGAATGGCATTATCGTGTAGCAGTAAATGCCCCATGGTGTTATGAAGGTTGTTTTCTCCATGTCTTCTTCCGCCATGAGAATCTGATTATAACCTGCGTATCCATCCATGAACGAGAGAAGTGTGTGATTTGTTGTGTTATCCATCAGATTGTCGATGTGCGGTAAAGGGAAGTCGTCCTTCGGACTTGCCTTATTTAGATCTCGGTAGTCGACACACATTCTTACCCTTCCATTATTTTTCGGAACTGGGTCGACGTTGGCGTTCCATTCGGGGTATTTAGATACCTTGATGAAACATAA
Source organism: Chenopodium album (assembly GCF_948465745.1). Classification (NCBI taxonomy): domain Eukaryota; kingdom Viridiplantae; phylum Streptophyta; class Magnoliopsida; order Caryophyllales; family Amaranthaceae; genus Chenopodium; species Chenopodium album. The sequence goes on from NC_137837.1 coordinate 52,240,567, forward strand.
ACTTCTTCTTTTATTTTAAGAGCTACGTCAGGTTTCATTCGACGTAACTTTTGTTTTACAGGTTTCATTCCCGGAATTAGTGGTATAGTGTGTTGAGCTATTTCTCTATTAATGCCTGGCATATCTTCGTATGACCAAGCAAATACATCGATGAATTCTTTAAGTAAGTTAATTAAATCGGTTCTTTCTTGTTCATTAAGTGTTAGTCCGATTTTAACTTCTCTTTTATTAGTTGAATCATTTAAGATATCAACTGTCTCAGTTTCTTCAATTATCGATGTTTTCTTTTCAAGTGTTTCCATTGCTTTAAAAATTTCTTTGTCTTTTTCATTGTTAGATAAGCAATGCTCCTCATCTGGGGTTAAAGAAGAACACAAGAAGTAAGGAGAAGAAATTATATTATTATACTCTGAGATCATTACATCAAAGAGTAATATGTCCTCAGGGACTTGATCACTAACTATTCTAGGAGAAGAGAAAGAAGGGGAAGGTGCTATTACTAAAGACCTAGATGACTCTATAGGGAGAGACTCTGACTCTAACTCAGATGACTCTTCGAACATCGGTCCTTGCCCTGTCGTGATGGATATCTTTCTTCCACTTGGAGTAGTCACCTTGACGGTCTTGCGCCACCCTTGTAGTGATCCTTCCGCTGGAGTGATTAGCATCGAGGGATCAAAGTTTTCACTTTGTAGGACTGTTTGAATGAGCGAGGAGTTATCCTCTTTATATGTCGGCTCATCCTTTTCTCGCCCAAATAATAATCCCATGACGTTAAAGTCAAAGCATGGGGGTGCTTTCTCCTTATGGACAGGAGTTGGGATTTCATCTATGAAATAGCAATCCATGAAAATTTCAAATCCTGGTTGCCTTATGCAGTTTACGACAAATGGTTCAGGAAATTCTTTGCATGGATAGTCCTCTCCTTCTTTTATGAATTGACCATTAAGTGTAAGAGGGTACTGATCCATTGGGATTGCTTTCTTTTGAATGCGAGCATCCCTATGGGCCTTCGATTTTTCCTCGGCTCGCTTAAGATCTTTCTAAGTCGGTTCGAAACCAAGTCCAAAAATATCTAATTTAGGGAGGCCAGGTGACTCCAGCGGTTTTGCTATTCCCTTTTTCTTTCCTAGGGTCATCCTAGGAAAATGTCCTTGTTTCTTCAAAATAGCATTCACGATCATGTTAAAATGGGGGTCGTGGCAAAGAGGGGTCCTTTCATCCTCCTGGATTAAGGAGACCTCTACATTAAAGCCCCATAAATCTTCATCATCCTCATCGTGCTCCACGTTAATTATTGGATTTTCTACAGACTTGATTCTCATAGGTGAAGCATCGATGGTGATAGGAATTCCCCCAACTATGGCTTTTACTTGTTGGTGGAGAGATGAGGGGACCAAAACCTTATAGAAGAATCTAGAAGACCAAAACCATTCATAATTGCATTAGGACGATAAATCTATATTAGGCCCTCTTTTAGATCATTAGGCCGCATATAAGGCTCAAACCGGGCCCAGTTTAGTAATTTGGCCATAACTTCCTCAATATTCATCGGAATTGGGCTTATAAGATATCGTTGGAAATATCTTTTCAAACCCTATCCAACTACACTACTATTGGACCCATATCATGGACCAACCAAACTGGATTGGCTGTTTTCTTAAAATAGGTTTTCAAAAACGGAGAGAGGAGAAAAGAAATTAAAACTATCCGCAACACTAAACTTCCCACACTTTCACTTCATTCGATTATGATTCGATGTGAAAGGTACTCATCACTGGGTTTAGTTTTGGGGAGACACAAATGGGTGTCTACACCTGGTCTGCGTGAAGCCCAAGTAGTCCACAATTACAAAAACGCGTCACAGAGATATTTATTTGGTTAAGATTTTATCTTCTATATTTATTGTTAAATATGTTAAGTAGATATGCACGAAACTTATTAGAAGCGTGACAAGTTGCTTGGTAAATCTAATTAAAACGGAAAAGATAAAAGATAGATTTTAAGTAAAGTTTTTCTAATCGATTTTATTTCTAAAAATCTGTTTAACAAAAAGATATTATTGTTTTTGTTAAATCTTTCTTTATCTTATTTTTCCGAAAAGATTTTATTCAAAATGATTTACATAAAACTATGTTTTGTGATTTAGTTAAATTATCTTATTTATCTTTTGAAAAACCCTACTTGCTATACAAATTAATCTTGTATAAATAGTAGTGATCAAATTTCATAAGGTTTTTGTGTGTTTATTTGTGAAACAATCTCTAAGCTTAATTTGTGTAAGTTTGCCAAGCTTTTAATCTTGTCATATTTGTTTGGGGTTTTGTGCATTGCTTGCCTAACTTATTCTAGGTGTTCTATATTCTGTATTAGTTGGGTTATTGGGTGTAAGTGTGAAAATTATATTGCATACAGGTGTGTGAGCTTTGAGTGAAATGTTGCGAAGTAGTATTGTAATGGTACGAGTGAATCCAATTGTGAAACTTGGGTTGAGTAGGATAGAGTTCTATCGTGTAGCAAGTTCAATCTAGAACTTGTGAGTAAAGGTCTATTTTATAATAGGATTGTAACTTGGTGTTTGCCTTATTATAGTGAATTGGTTTGGTTTGGAAATCCCTTAGAAGGGTCGAGGTTTTACTTCTAGTTGGGCCATGTAAGGTTTCCCTGTAAAATCCTGTGTGCATTGCAAAGTTCCTTTATATTATGTTTTATATTTTGCAAAATTAGTCACTCGGAACTCACATACAATCCCCCCCCCCTCTTGTAGTGTTCGTTTTAACTAACATAAATTTCTGGGCATAATGACCTTTTTTTTTTTTCTCTCTCTTCTATGCAAGTTGCAAAAAAAAAAATGGGACTTATTTTTTTTTTAATAAATAATTTTATTTTTATAAATAATTGTGTTTAATGAATCAAATTGCTTGTTGGATGAGTTGAGAAAATTAAGTGAGACGTACAAATTTAATGCTGTTAAATTTTACAAGTACATCAAGTTGTACTAAAATAAATTGTTTGAGTAGGAATCTAATAAGAGATTGACGTGTGGCACGCGATACCTAAAAGCAAACAAGCAATTGGGATGGGGATGGCCGGATGGATTCATATGGAGTAGATTTAAACTTAAAGGCGACAAGTTTGGGAATATTATTATGGAAACATTGCCCGGAATAATCCGACCTTTAGGCCGTCCGCTAAAAATAATCCCACATTTGGATTATTTTTAAATAATCCCACCTTTGGATTATTTTTAAATAATCCGACCTTTATACCCAATCCGCTCTCAATGGTCCCAAGTAACTTGAAACCGGCTAAATAGGTTAATACTTGTGACTTGGGATTGTTTATACACGTGTCACCACGTGATTGGTCAAAAATTTTAAAAATAATAATAAATGAAAATAATTGAAATTTAAAAAAAGAAAAAAAAAACAACCTACCCTCTCCGGCAGACCCACTACCGGAACCACCTCCCTACCCGGCCACCCACCGAAACCACCTACCCACCGAAATCGTCCCGACCTCCTTCCCTAGCCCACCACCTGAAACCCCATCCTTTCCCATTCCTAGCAGCGAATAAAAATACCCATCACGGCCATCAGGAGAATCGAAACATCGCCGAAATACCATCTCCTTTGAGGTTTCGGGGCTGGAAAAGGGGAGGTGGAAGGATTTTGGGACTTAGGAAGGGTAGTATGTGGGCTTCGGGTGATTGGGCTAGGTAGGAGAGGTGGTTTCGTCGTTTCGTTGGTGGGCTAGGGAAGGGGGTGGTCGAAATCGAGGAGGATAGAATTGATGGGGTGACCGGAAACGAGGAGGGGAATGGAGAGGATGGCCGGAATCGGGAAGAGGAAGGGAGTTGATGGTCGGAATCGGGGATGTAGATTGTGGATGGGTAGGAGGGACGCCAGTGGCAAGGGCCGCTGCCGGAATCTGGGCTGGGTTTTTATTTTTATTTTTATTTTTCTGTTTTTTATTTAATTTTATTTCTTTTTTTTTGTTTTACCAATTATTGGCTGACACTTGTCAAGTAACTTTTAATAACAAGTTGGATGACCAGTTAGGACAATTTAAAGTGGAAGAGGTATAAAGGTCGGATTATTTAAAAATAATCCAAAGGTGAGATTATTTTTAGCGGACGGCCCAAAGGTCGGATTATTCCGGGCAATTTTTCCTATTATTATTGTATTTCTACTTTTAACTTTTATGAAATTTGTTTATAACAATTGCAATGGAAGTTTAGTTTGGTCTAGTGAAAAAGATTATACTCAATACTCCTTCCGTTTTTAAATACTTGCTCCATTTCTATTTTTTACACTATTTTTTCGTCCTACTTTGACTAATGTTTGTGATTTATACATAAGAAAGAATATAGTCTTGTGGGTACTTGTTGGAATCATCTCAATTAATAGATTATTAAATTTCAATTGTCAGAATTTATACTTATTGATAATTAAAGATATTATTGATTAAAAATTAGAATCGACATTCGTGCCCAACAGAATTGAAGCAAGTATTTATAAATGGAGGGAGTACCTTTTAATCTTAAGGTTGGGAGTTCAATCTCCATTTGAAGTACTTTAAGAGTGGGGATTCCTAACCCTTTTTCCTTCATTCTCAAAGTATATGACCCGCAAATACCGAACTAAAAAAAACCATGAGGGTAGAAGTTTGGCCAAGATCATTTCTCTCTACCGAAAAAAAAAATAATGAAAAAACATTGCAATGGGAGTTTTTTTTTCTACTTCTAAAGTAGATACTCCCTCCGTTTTAAAATACTTTTTCCATTTCTCCATGCGCGGAGTTTTTGGAGAAATTGTAGAAAGTAATAAAATATGAAGGTAGTGGGGTTGGTGAAAGAATAAAAAATTGTAAAAAATCAAAAGTAGTGGAGAGAATTGAAGGAGACAGAATATAGAATTAATATTGTTGGGGCCACTTGGTGAGAGAAAGTAATTAAATATTGTAAAGTTTTCCAAATAAGAAAATGGAGCAAGTATTTAAAAACGGCCGGAAAAGGAAAATGGAGCAAGTATTTAAAAATGGAGGGAGTATTATGTAAGAGGTATAAATACAACTTGAGTGAAAATCCTTTTGGGTGTTATCATTAATTCATTTCTCTATATAAAATCTTTTTATATTCAATTAATGTAAATTTAGACATTTAATTAATTCATATTAACAAAAAACCTAGTGAATAAAACTACCTTTAATTTCTTTAAGAAACAAAGAAATCGACGTGATCGAATATTCTCTTAGTTTTTTTTGTTAATCGTGTTTTAGGCTTTGTAGTTTCAACATATGTTCGAAAATTTTCTTACATATTTATTAAAAAAAAAAAACAAAAAATAGAAGCCATATGAATCTCTACCTTTAAAATATTTAAAACAACTCTTATAAATGGTGTTTGAACAATTATATTCTCTTATATGTATATCTACTTATTCAACCTCTTTATTGTTAATTGTCTCTTAAGAATGTGGGTAGACATTTATATCCAAAAAAATATTTGTTTATATATTCTTCATTATTAATCTTGCCAACAACTAAATATGTAACATAAGACCAAATTCAAACTGCTCTCCGAACATGACTAGTTATGGGGCATTATGGCGTCACCGCATCATCACGCCCAAATTGATTTCATGAGTAGTTGAGTACGGAGTATTTAAAACCAAATGAACAAAAAGAAATGAGATGACGAAGTGCAAGCCAAGAAATTCAAGAAGGACGCCACCAGGTATGTGGTAATTAATGGGGAACTCAACAAGAAAGACTTCTCAAAACCACTGCTAAGGTGTATCCTAGAGTAAGAACAAGAGGATATCATGGAAGAAGCACACCAGGAATATGTGCCAATCACATCAGTGGAAAGGCCTTGGGAGTGGAAGTGCTCAGAAGAGGAGCATATTTGCCAACTCTAACGCAGGATGCATTCGCATATGCCAAAAAATGCGAAAAGTGCCAAAAGTACTCCCAAGTCATAAATTAACCAGCAAACGATCTGATCCCGATTCTCAGCCCGATCTCGTTTGCTCTGTGGGGAATAGACTTATTAGGACCTTTCACCACTTGGTCAGCGGGCAGGAAGTATCTCATAGTGGCGGTAGACTACTTCACCAAGTGGATCGAAGCTAAGCCCACCAAGTACATAAAAGCGGTCCAGGTGAGAACGTTGAAATGGAAAAACATCTTAACAAGGTTGGAGGTGCCAAAATGCATAGTCTTCGATCATGGGTGCTAATTCGACTGCGACACAATCAAAGATTACTTGGAGGAAATTCGCACAAAATATACAAGGGCCTTAGTCTTCCACCCTCAAAGAAATGGCTAGGCAGAGGCGACAAACAAGCTGATCCTAATAGCCTTGCAAAGAAAGCTGGAGGAACATAAAGACCTCTAGGCTGACCTAGTCCCAGAAGTATTATAGGCAAACAAAACCACTGAGAAAGAGTGTATTGGAAAAAGCTCTTTCACCCTAGCCTACGAGGCAAATGAAGTTGTCCCAATGGAGATGCAAATTCCCAGCCTGAGGATATAACACTATGAACAGCAAGGGAATGAAAAGCGCATGCTGGAAGAGTTGGACTTTTTTGCAGAAATAAGGCTGAAAACAGCTCTCAAGCTGGCAGCCTAGAAAATCAGAATTTCTAAGGTTTTCAACAAGAGAGTCAAGCACCGAGAACTGCTACCCAGAGACCTGGTCCTTAGAAAGACAACAGTAGTGGGGAGAGGAACTAGCACGGAAAGTTGTCGGCCAATTGGGAAGGCCCTTTCATTATTCATGAACAAGTGGGACCTTGTGCTTTTCTCCTAGCCGATCAAGAAGGTCAAGTCTTAAGAAATAGTAGGAAGCTGACAGTCGCCAAAACCTTTATTGCCCACCAGCCAAGGTCTCAACCCCGATGGCCACAACAATGTCAAGGCATAGAGGTACCTCTAAATTTAGCACAACGTGATCAAGAATCTTGCAATTGGCAACTCAGGGGTGGGCAGCAAGTAGATCAAACATGCCAGCTTCCCCAGCAGCCTCAACTTTAGCCCAAAAGGTAATAAAATGAGTCTGCTGCTCCTCACCCTCACCGTAAAGACCCCTCACCCAGCGGGATGCGACCTCCCAGCCACTATCGTGGTGATCAACAAGCAGCTTGGCAAAAAAAAGGAGAAAGCACAAAAGATCTGAGTGCCTCCCTCCTAGTAGCCTCAAGCTCAGTCACATGCTTAGCTCGCAAATCAGCCATCTTTGCCTCAAACGCTTGCACTCTGGCCTGAGAGATCCCCAAATGCTCCTCGCACTCTGCCAGCTTGGTCTTGGCTAGTTGAAATTCTCCTAGCTGAAGCTGTAGGGCATTCGCCTTCTCTCTCAACGGAGTCACTTCACCAACCATTCAATATCTCTAAGAGCGAGCTTGCCGAATCTCTTTATCCTTTTGAGTAAGGAAAAACCTTGATTCTGATACTTCTTCTCCACCGTGAGCAATGCATTGGAAAAATCGCCAACAGCCATGACGAACTGCAAACAAGAAAGAAGACGAAAATAAGCTAAGGTAAATTCCAAAAGGCGCGAAAAAAAATTTAAGGTACAAATAAGAGAATAAGCAAGAAAGGAAGCCAAAACTAAAAAAGAAAGGCTAATAGCAAAGGCTGACCTTCTGCAGATCGTGGTACACAGTCGCCACAGGGCGACTAACTGAGTTACTGGCATAATCAATGGGGTGACGAACCCCCTTTGTAAGGTGGTATCCTAAAGTGCCGCCATCCTGAGGTTTCTCCACAAACAAGGACTTATCAGCCCTAACATTCATTAAAGGAAGAAAATTAGGGGTCGAAACTTAACATCAATAGGCACTTTAGAGAACTCAATGGGTCTAGTAGAACGAAAGGTGCCTCCAGCAGAGAGTGAGGTTGTGGAAAGCGAGTTCTCAAAAGTATCACCTAAGAAATAGTGAACGCAATGGTTAAGCTCGCTGGAGTTTTGAGTGCCAGCCTCCCTACCAGCATTCTTACCCGGAACCCCAGTGTTGGCAGAATGAGAGGCAAAAGGATCAAGGGTAGATGAAGTCCGAACCCTCTTAGCAGTGGGCTTATCGGCGTCAGGAGTGGGAGAGATCACAGGATCATCCTCTTAATCTATGACTGGCTGATCCTACTTGTGGAGTACTCCCAGGTTGAGAATGCCCGCCCCTACTAGCACTCCGCAAACGACCTTGCAGCCCGGAAGGGTGAGGTGGAATCATGGAAAGCTCCATAATAGTCTCATCGAGGAGCTGAAAATAGAAGGCATCAGCAAAAGGACCAATAGTTCCCTTAGCAACAACAGTAGCATCGGCATTAGTAGAAAAGAGCAGAACATGCTCAGCAAAAGTTGTGGGCTTCATAACTGCAACAGTAGTAGTCTCAACCTCCTTAGAGGGGAACTTCAGAACACTATCCGTAAAATCGTCAACCTTATTTTTTGAATCATCTAAAGCTTGATTAAGTTGTTCATTTGCCATAGAAGTTTGAGGTGCCACCCGGCCAAAAGCCGCAGCAAGCTGCTTCTAATGAGAAGCATCTTGCTTCACAAACGTCATCTCACGCCGACTCCCTGTAGTGGAGGAGGAGGGCTCAGCCTCGGCACGGCTATACCCTGCACGGTCAGCAGCTGTCATAGTACCAAAGACAGCTTGTAGCTCAGCTGGAGCCAAGCACACCTCCTTCTTTAGAGAACTAGCATAAACCTCTAAGGTCTTAAAAAGCTCTTGGGGATTATCAGGAGTGGTAATAAGGGGGTCAATCTAGTTATTAGCCAACCCAAGAACGCGCCTGTCCAGCTTGTTGTAACCTAAAAGTTAGAAGGCCAAGAGACAAAAGGCGTAATGGAATAACACAGAAAGAAGAAAAGAAGAAGAGTACTCATAATATGCCTAAAAAAGAAAAACAAAACTTGCCAGACTCATGTATAGAGCATAAACGCATGGCAAAAAGCTGCTCATTGCCTACATGTATAGAGAGTTAGGCAGCCAAATCTTAGGAAACTTCGTGTCACCCATTCCCTTTCCCTGCAAAGCATCAAAGAATTTTGCCTCACGAATAGGCTCAATTGGGGAAACAGTAACCCCAGCCATGTTGGTGCGAAGCTCTCAAAAGTTGTGCGGCACAACAAAAAAGGGAGGCACCTTAACCCAGAAAATTTTAAAAGTCCAATCTTAGAAGCGACCAAGCTTCGGGTAGGACAGAACTCTGCCCTCCTTGGGAGCCACCTAATACCATCCAGACTCAGAACCAGAAGCAGACCTTTTCAGGCTCATTAAAGAAACTTAAACAGGTGCAAGGACTCAGGATACCTCCGAAACCGTAGAAACCACAACAAGTATATCAAGGTATGTAGAGAAGCAGGGTGCAATAAAGCAATGCAAAGGTTGAAAGCGCGAAACACCTTCTTCAGAGTGTGGTCAAGGGGAAACCACAAAACCAAGTCCAACTGGGAAGCAAACACTACAATGTGACCAGCCGGGGGAGCAGACAGCTTTGCACCCTTAGTAGGCAGGACTGGCTCATAACCTTGACCAAACCCATAAAATTTATGTCCCACAAATGCAATATTCAATCTCCTGGCATCCTTACGCTAGTTACAATACAGCACGCAGTTCTTAGGATCATTGCATTTGTCGTCCAGGAAGAATTCAGATTTACGCTCTTCAACAGGCTCAACCACATAAGTAGGCTGACAATCATAAAAGGCGCACTCACTGGAAGACTCAGCCATTCTGTTTGAGGCAGCAACCGGAGAGGGAGACAGCAAAGACGTAGCAGAATTCCCACCACGTACTACATAATGGTCAAACCGATGTATGTCAGCCATGTCATCAAGCCAAGCAAAAGTGTTTAAAGGCTAAACATGGGGAATGGGCTAACAAGGGAAACATTAGGGGATTAGCCTTGACCATGTCAGCTAAAATCTCATGGCGCATCGCGCGCCTTCTCAAACGAGCGAGGTGGGGCACAGGCACCATGTCCTGGATCAGTTCCCACTCACAGTAAGGGTCGAAAAGTCAGAAGGAGGTCCAGGCTGAAAAGGTCAAAACGCACTGCTTTCATCAGAGCAAATACTACCCAGCTTAGGAGGAGAGGAAGAAGCCATGGCAGTACCCACCCGGCTCGCAGCGAGGGAACGATCAAAAGGCATAACCATTTGAATAGGAAGGGGGGAACAAACAGGAGAGGTAAAAGGAGTGTGTGTAGAGCGCTCACCTAAATGAGAAGAATCGAAAGAGGAAGAATCTGACTCAGTGGCTGCGCGGGGCTCACTCATATTCTGACTATCAGAAGCGTAAGACATTTGAAAATCTACAAAGACAAAAAAGCCCCCAAAGAAGAAAAAAAATGGGGAGCCGAAAAATAAAAGTCAGTTTACTTGATGAAGACAATGGGGAAGAGTGAAGGGAAATAATCAAGAATACAAATACAACAACAAACGGGATAAAGGCAATCAAAATCGACAAAAAACACAATTTTGCGAGGAAAAATACAAAAGAAGCAAAATTGGGCATATAAAATACAAGAAAAGGTACAAAGTTAGTACCTTTTATGACAAAAAGTTGCAGAAGCAACAAGGTACAACAACAATGGTGACCCAAGACACCAAATGGAGAATAGGGTTTCAAACTGCAACCAAAAAAGAAAAGAAATTCAACGAGAAGAAGAATAGAAAGAAATAAACAAACAAACACAGGAAAAAAAAATAAAAATAAAGCAAGAAATAAAGCCAAACCGCCATATCACTTTGGTAAAATCAAACTAACGGCTAGGATGGCCGACACGTGTCCCACTCATGCAAACACTATTCCCGCAAATAAGAAGAGATATATATATATATATATATATATATATATATATATATATATATATATATATATATATAGAGAGAGAGAGAGAGAGAGAGAGAGAGGGAGAGAGAGAAAGAGAGAGAGAGAGTTTAGCGGGAGTGATCAAAATTCTTCTTTGCAAGATAGTCATTTCTTAAACTTTAGCGTGAGTGATCGAAATTCCTCCCTACAAGATAGTCATTCTCAAACTTTAGCGGGTGTGATCGAAATTCCTCCTTGCAAGATCATTACTTCTACGAATTTAGTGGGCGTGATCAAAATCTTTCTTCGCATTCATGCCACAATAGGACAAAACACGTTCCAGGAAATAAAAGGTACCATAGACGAGCCACGGCACAATCCCATCATCGCCAAGCCTCTAGGTCGCATCAGCAATCTAGAGACTTGAGGGGCTAGGAGTGTACGGGGTAATTTAGCCAGACAACACGTTGAGCAACAGCCAGTAAAGCTACACGCTCAGAATAGCTGGAATGAATGACCTTATACCATCTCTTGAGGGGCTACTTTTAGGGGATAGCTCCTGCTGAGCTATTCCTTCTACCTAGGATCAGACGGAAAGGTTGTACCGTGCTAGAAAGAGCCGACATGAGTGACCTCATACCACCTCTTGAGGGGCTAGTTATATAGGGTAGCTCCCGCTGAATTATCTTCCAGCTCCCAGGGTGCGCACTCATTGCTGGGAGAACGACTAAGAGGGGCTCACCAGCCGATAGAATCTGCCTGCAGGACTGACTTGGCATGACTCTCCGCTTAGGAGTTCATACACCTATAAATAACGGACAAAATACATCGGAAAAGAGGTTAGACACACAAGTTATTACACTCTATACATCTTTCTAGATACACTTTCTCTCTCTAAAAACAATATAGCTTAGGCATCGGAGGGAGGTTCCTCGAGCCACCCCCAAGGGCAGTTCACGTGTGTTGCGTTGTGGAGGTTATCGACGAGACCTAACTTACACCAGGAGAACCCTGGATCCACACTTGGAACAATTATATATATTTTTATAGGACCATGATTATCAGTCATATAATCCTTATGCCAATGTCAGACGGTGCCATTATGGCATCAGGTACTGTATATACCTTTGTTTTTTGGCTTCTTTCTCGTTAAGGCTATCTAGCCATACACTCGGTACTTATCCCATGCCATTCCATGCCGCTTTTATAGAACAATCATTGATAGGCTTGGTAATGGTTATCCGTTTAGAAAGATGGAGCCAAGTTTACTCTTGAGGGTTTGCATTTGAATGTCTGTCAGCACTTACTCCGTCTCAATTGCTGCCTTTAACTTGCCATTGTTTGGCAATGAGGAGACTGACATGCCGTTTGGCTAATTGTATACCACCAAGCTCGAAATGTGTGAAACTAATAAACAACCATGGGATGCCGTATAACTGAGATCAAGAAATGAATTTGCTCTCAGATTACACATACGGCTTTTTATGCCATTTGTACCAAAGCTCAGCCCCGGCCAATCATGCCGTATCCTCATAATGTAATACCATACTCGGGTGTTTGGCTCTGTAAATTCCTCACCAACATATGCACTCACAACCAGCTTTGTCATGCGGCATTTATCATTTCATGCCGCTTGCTTTCAATTTAGTTTTACCGCATATGCTAACTCATACAAGCTTGAAAATAAGCTCTCAAAGGTTGACCGGCTTTGGTAGCCGTATGATTTTCACTTGCTCTCCTCTTTGTAGCTACTTAGGTAAGCTTTACAAAGAGGCGAGCCTTCTTGCAACTTAAGAGGTTGAGCGGCTCCATGGTTGCCGAGTGAGTGAGCTCAACTAATGAGATATGGAAGTTTGCTGCTGGAACAATCTTAAAAGTCGAGTTCTCAAGCTCAAGTAAATAATTAGAGATTGCTTGCTAACTACTTAAACGACATTATAACGCCAAACATGTACTCAATTTCACTCTCTACTGAAATTCCTATCAAGCGCTTAGACGACACTTTTTTGCCGTTTAAAGGCTTGAATTATATATATATATACATAGGACCAGGTTATAATGAGAACCTATTCTAGAATAGGAACTAGGAATAAATCTGGACCGTCAGATTTAGGAAAAGAGGCACGCGATCTGACAACCCATATTTGTTTAGACAAATTAAATGAAAAATTCAATTCATGGGCCTTTTCTCTCCTCTCTCTCTCTCTCTCTCTCTCTCTTTCCGCAATTTTCTTTTATCTTTTCACGATTTTTTCTCTCTTACTCGCCATTTTCAACTGCAAAAACCTTCAAAAACCGCCATAACCGTCAAATCAACTGCTCAATTTTGCTATAAAATAACAATTTCATGTTCTACTGTCTACATTTTTCAATTTCGAAAAAAAAAATTTCGAAAATTGGCGAAAATTGACGAATATAAGGTATTTTATCACAACTTCGAAGTTCATACTATTTTGTTTATTTTTTTTACAATTTATACTTATTTTTGTGTTTTTTGCTTGATTATATTGGAATTGAAGTAGCAGAACTTGAATCCAAGAAATTTGAAGTTTAATATTAGTGTTTTCAGTTCGATTCCTTCATAATCAGGTATTATCGCAAATTAGTTCATTTTGTTCAAATTATGATTAATTTACTTATCGTTTCTGTTCAAATTTGTTGAAATTTAGGTTATTACTGACATGCATAAGAAAATTATTCAAAGTTTTAATTATATTTGTGTTTTTTTCTTGATTATGTTGGAATTGAAGAAGTAGAACTTGAATCAGAGAAATAATTTTAGGCTAAAATCGACATGGATGAGAAAATTATTCAAAGTTTTACATAAATTAATATTAGGTTTTTCATAAATATGGTATAAAATTATAATAAAGTGTTTTTGAAATAATATTTGAAAAACTTTAGATCTGTTTATATTTAAGAACTTAAGTAATTTTGCTTCAGCTCATACTAATTTAGAATAATTTTGGTTAATTTATGAGTAATTTTTTAGTGCATTATTTTTGCTATATTACTTCTGTTCTATTATTTGAGTCTCAGAAATTTGCTAAAAGTAGATAAAATATTATTAAAAGTAGATAAAAATTGACTAAAAGTAAATTAAAAGTAGTTGTTTGAGTTTCTATAGTTTTGAGTGCATAAATTTTTAAAAGTAGTTAGAAATTTGTTAAAAGTAGATAGAAATTTGTTAAAAGTAGACAGAAATTGCCTAAAAGTAAATTGATTAATTGTTACTGAATTACTATGAAATCTATAGCTATTTTAGCTTGTGTATAAATCAATAAATTGATGTGACTTTTGTATTATGGCTTGTGTATAACATATCAAAAATGATGATAATCCTTGCTCATTACATTACCCTATACATTGTTCGTGGACATCTTATATTTGTTTTGAATAGTTCACAGATTAAAATGGCCAAAACTACAAAGAAAAAACTTGCAACAAAACCAGATCCAACAAAGGATATTGCTGCAGCAAAGAAGGTTGCTGCAAGTAAAAAAATTACTACAGTCAAGAAATCTCCTGCAACCAAGAACTCTCCTGCGGCCAAAGTGACTCCTAAAGCCAAGAATGTTCCTGCAAATACAAAGCAATCTCCAATTAAAGGTATATAATATAAAGTAAATGGAGACTGATATAAAGTAAATAGAAACACTTATAAAGTAAATCATTTATCTGTATAAGTCTGTGTTACAAATTTAAAGATGCATACTATTACATAATTGAATATAAAAAGTAAATGATTAGTGTAGTAACGTAAATAAAAAAGCTTATAAAGTAAATATATATGTTTTAAAAGTTTTTTAATATGTCTATACATATAAACTGATTGTGTAAACTAAATATAATAGGTGCTAAGGTTCAAAGGATTTCAAAAAAGCAAATATGGATAAAGAGAAGGATTAAGGAACTAGAAGCATCAAAAGGTTCATAAAAGTTTATAAAATTAAATTCATATGTTATGTATTATATTGCACCAAGGTATTACATAAAAGTTTTTAATGTAAATGAAGACTATTATAAAGTAAGTGAAAATTGTTATAAAGTAAATAGAAACTCTTCTAAAGTAAATGAAAATTGTTATAAAGTAAATTGTTATGAAGTGAACTATTTACTATTATATGTCTATGATGGTTATTGATAACTTTAATAAAGTTAACAAAAATGCTTATAAAGTAAATATAAATGTTTTCAAAGTTGGTTACACATGTTTTAACAAATTATAGGAACAAAGAAAAGGGTAAAATCTAAAGTGAAATATAGCAATTATGAACCAGAAGAAGATCAGAATGAGGATTCTGATGGTTCATTAGAAAAAGACAGAAAAAAGGGAAAAGCTCATTTAAAGAAAAAAATGAAGCTTGACAATTCTGATCTTGATGTACATGAAGTTATTGATGTTAATGATGATGATGATGGTAATCTGGAAATCAAGAAAACACACTGCAGACCCAATGTAGTTGTTGATTTAATCAAGGATTTTAGTGAGTAGCAAAAAAAAAGATGTCATAAGTATTGGTTTTGGAGGACTGCTTGAATTAAATTAAGAAGAATTTCAACAAAGATGCTTCCATGGCTTTGTCACCATTTCAGTGAAAGCAACTGCATGTTCAAGATTGACGTGTTGAAAGAATTTTCAGTGAGTTCCGGCGATGTTGAAGATATATTCTTGCTTCCACATGTAACTGAGAACAAGGTGATTTTCAGTTAAGGAAGCAACCTCTATCAAACTTGTTGATTCAAAAAGAATGGAAGAAGAAGCTAGGAATTCCAGAAAATGATGAGATAATTGGGAATAATTTGGAGAATAAATTAAAGACTCTAAAGGAAGGAGGGGAGGATTTTAAAAGATTCTTTGTGATGTATGTTTGCAGCACATTCTTGGCCCCTGTTGCAAACAGATAGATTAATTACAAGATAATCAATTATGCAGACAATGTGAAAGAAATACATAACCTAGATTGGTGTGGTTATGTGATGAATAACCTGTGCAAATCAGTGGGGAGCATCAAGAACAAAAAAAAAAAAAGGAATCAAGATCGGGAATCAGTGGATGTATCCTTATTCTTCAACTTATCTACTTTCATCATCTAGCATTCAGAGGGCAGCCTGAACCTACAACACTGCCATTGATCCAACATTGGTTAGATGGGAAAGTCAAAGAAAGAATTGTAAAAGAGGCAAAGGCATCTTTTGGTCAAGGAGAACTTCAAAAAGATGACTATCAATTTGTAGAAAAAAAGGAAAGCAAGCATTTTTGGGAGATGTAATTGAGAATGGTTATAGAAATTTTACTGATAGGGAGAGAAGATTGGTGTCATTCAACCTACCAGAAGGTGTGATGACAGATAGTAAAATACATGAAGCTGCAAAAGATGTGAGTAATTTTTTTTTTTAGTTAAAATGATTTCTTGTATTTACTTTAAAATGAAATGTAGTTATTTTTATCTCATATTTGTTTACTTTTGTTATATTGAATTACTCTACTTCTAGTAGTAATAATATATAGTAAATGGTAAACATAAAGTAAATAATGTTGACTTAAAAGTAAACAAATTAACTTTAAAAGTAAATATTATTTCTGTTAAAAAATAATGTACTAATAAATTGTTGTTATTTATTTTGAAGGAATTGAAGAAGAAATGCATATGTTGACTAGAGATTCACAACTCTTTGCAATGATACATGCTGAGCGTATAGCTACTTTAGGAGAAAAGATGAAAAGGCAACAAATGAATGTGTCTACATCTAATTCTCAACAGGTTTCTGAAGCACAAAGGCTGATGGAAGATCCTAGAGTACAAAGGGATATGGATGAAATAGTTAGGCTTTATGATGATCTAAGAAATGTATCTGGTATGATTCTGTCAACATGGGGGGAGCAACATAAAACTGAAACAAATCCTAAAACTATTGAAGAAGATGCAGTTGATCCTAAAACTGTCCATTTGGATGTTGATGATGAAGATTTTGAAAAAAAGGATCTAGATGATGGAAAAAAAAGAGAAGGATGACAAAAAAGAAGAGAATGAAAACAAAAGGCATGAGGAGGAAGAACAGGATGAGGAGGAAGAAGACGAGGAGGAGGAGGAAGAAAAGGAGAAAAAGAAGGAGGAAGAAGACGAGGAGGAGGAGGAGGAAGAAAAAAAAGGAACAAAAAGAAGATGATGACAAAAATGAAAAGGAGGAGGAAGAAAATAAGGAAAACAAAGAACAATAAAACCAGGGATAGAAAGGAGAGAAGAATGAAGAGAAAGGAGAGAAAGATGCTGATAATCAAGAGGTTGATGCTGATAATCAGGAAGAGAAAGATGCTGAAAACCAGGGTGTTGATGCTGATATTAGTAAGGTAGTATACTCAGTTACTTAGAGTATCCTAAATCAGCCAACACTTATAAAGGAAGCAACACAAAAAACAATTGAAGGTAAGTTGTTAACTTTAGTAAATACTTAATCAATCCATAGTCAATAGTGTATCATTATTTTGAAACTATATCTGCTATTTTATTGCAGTTGTTGAAAAATAACTTCAGGCAGAAACATCCACAATTGAGTTTAAGGACATTCACAATGAGATAGTTTCAAAAGTTAAAATCAATTTAGATTGTGGAGAGAAAGATGTTGACATTGATTTTGTTTCTAAGACAATGAAAGGAAACAAATCAAGAATGAATGAAATGCCAGAGCTTTTTCAAGTATTGGCTGATTACTGCTTTGTGAAGTACAACCCATTCAAACAGTAAGTAATATATTATTTAATTTCAAATATATTATATCTACTTTAAATTATATTTAGTTTACTTTAAATAATAATTTATTTACTATAAATATTTAATTTTGCACAGTGAAGAGATTGGAAAATTTGAAAGTCTTCTCATAATAACAAGAGATGACACAACATCCCTAGCTCCAACAGCCCCTGCTCAAATGATAAAATCTAATATAGTTTAATGTTGATCATTTCTAATGAATGATTCTCGATTGAATGAAGATCCTTCATGCTTTTTCTTTGGTTGATCACAGTGTAAGGGTTAAAAAAAACTGTTAAGCTCAATCATAATTAAATATGTATGATCTCATAAAGTAATATGTTATATGTTCTCATTAATACACATAAACCTCTAGAGCTGTCTCTCAAGTCACAAGATGCTTCCCAGCCAACATATAAAAAAAAGAGGTGAAGTCTCCTTCAGTACACTCACAAGAATTGAATCAAGCATGGTACGATTGGATGTTCCTATGTGATTCAAAGGAGAAAATTATGACAGCTCAGTTGGTATGTCTTATTATTCATGAATATAAACTACATTGTATGGAATTATGATTTTGAATTTGTAGACTAATAACTGTAATTTTGACGACAGATTTTTGTTCTAATCTGTAATAGTAACCACTATAGTTTGATACTGGTTAACTTTATTAATCAGACCATTCAATACTTGGATAATAGGGAGTATGATGACAGGCACAAGCCTTTCTACAGAATTCTTTGATCTATTGTGGTAAGATTTTTTTGGTTTATAAAAAGTAAATTATTAAAGTAAATAAGAGTACTATTAAAGTAAATGAAAATGTATTAAAAGTATAGATTATAATTACAGTTAAAAAAAAGATAAAATATAAAGTAAAAGATGTTCTGATTAAAGTAAATAATATTTTTATTAAAGTAAAAGAATATCTATTAAAAGTACACATTATATTACCTATAAAAATATAATATAAAATATAAAGTAAAAGATGTTCAGATTAAAGTAAATCATATGTTTTTTAAAGTAATTTATACTATAAATTTGTTTTACTTATATATTTCTTTACAAATGTTAAAGGTCTAGGAAATGTCAAACTTTCTAAGAGAATTAATCATTAAAAAGCTTATGAAATTCTTGAATATGAGTTTGATGAAGTTAATTTCAAGTGGAAGACACCAAGATATACTATTAATTGTGGTGTTTTTGCAATGATCCGTATGTTGTGTTTTTCTGGAGAGACTTTTGATTCTGACCTTGATTTAGCAAATAGGAGAAAGGTGTATCGTGCAGGAATATGTGCTACTCTTGCTTTGGGAGACATAAACACCAAAACAAAACAACTTCAGAGAAAAATTTCAAGGTTCAAGGTAGTTAGAAAACTAGAGAAGGAGAAAGGGGTAGAAGATATGATTTGTGTTTCTGATTTCTTGACGAAACACAAAGAAGTAATGGATAACATGAGTTTGCAATGTTACCAAGTGATTGACTACTTAGCAATCAATGATGGTGAAAACTTTCCAAACAAGAGGTATGTATTACACTTCCTAAAAAACAAATAATCATATTGCATTATATATAATATTGTTTGGCATAACTTTAACTTTAACTTTAACTTTAACTCTACATTACAGCGAAGTAGTTGGCTGGTTTATAAATTCAATTGAAATAGTAAGGCAAGATTGTAATGCTTTGCTCAATGAATGGAAAGTTTCAAGTAATGTGATAAGTGCTTGGTCAAACCACCTAAATAACATTGAAATGGAAAAAGACAGGTCTGAAAATGACTTGGTCAGATAATTTATTTATAATTTATTTTTTTACAGGAATTCGCAAGACTGAATAACCATCATATAAGAACAGTGCTTAACCTACTTCTCAATGAAAGAAATCAAATGAAACAGAAACTGCTAACAAATGTTGAGGATTGGGAAAAAAAGAAAGAATCTGAACAATTGTAAATGATATCGGTAGACTTGAATATATCATAGATATTAGAGTACTTGAACTTGTGTAGTATTAATGCAAAACTTTTGTTAAGTAGTGGTTGAAGCTAAGTTACTGGTGCAGCTTCAAGTTCTGCAACTTCTAGTTCTGCTGCTGTAGCTTCTACTTCTGCGGCTGCAGCTTCAAACAGTGCTGCTAATGCTACAGTAGCTAATGCTATGTCTCTGTACTTTTATGTGTTTTTTGTGATGGATGAAAATAACTTTTAGGTTAGTGCAGGTTTAGGGAAATGAATTTCAGGGACTGTTGTATAGCAATTTGGTAGTTCTAGTATAATATTAGGCCTTATTTTGGTTAGCATCAATTATAAATGTAAAAATTATGTGATGCTATTTGTATTTAAAACTATGGCTTTAGCCACTTAATATAATATTTCCAGTTTGTGTTAAAAAAAAGAATACATATTATATATCTAAGTTAAATTACTAGGATTGTTCTTTCTCAAAAATGATGGTAGATATAAAAGTTGATGTAAATAGTGTTAAAGTAAATAACAATGTGTTTAAAGTAAATGAAATTTTTTTTAAAAAAAATCTTTCTGAAATATGGTGTTCGATTTTAAAGTAGAGAAAAATACTTTTAAAGTAATAAAAAATGAATCAAAAGTAGAGGTGGAGATGGGAAAAAGTATTAAAGTCAAAAACATGTTATTCGATTATAAGTAAATGAAAATAATGTTAAAGTAAATAATACTATGTTTAAAGTAAAAGGAAAAAAGTTTTTTAAAAAAAAAACATTATGAAATAAGGTGTTCTATTTTAAAGTACAAAAAAATATTGTTAAAGTAATAGAAAATGGATATAAAGTAAAGGGAGAAATGGGTATTCAAGTCAAAATCGTTGACCCGACCCGAATGACCCGACGCATGACCCAAAATTGACCCAAAATCATTGACCCGAAAAATGACCCAAAACCCGAAATTAACTCAACCCAACCCATACCCTACTCGAAAATGGAGTTGACCTAATCCTGACCAAACACCCGAGCTCACTTGACCCGAAGTTGACCAACCCGAATTTGACACAAAGAGTTTGACCCGAAGTGCTTAACCAACCCGAACATGATCCGAAATGTATGACCCGAAGTGTTTAACCCACTCGAATGTGATCATACACCAAACTGGGTATGGGTCAAGTCTCCTACTTCATTTGCCTCACTAACATCCTGCCTATGTTAATCAAATTACAACCGGCCTTACATCTTATTAGATTTGGTACATATTTAGGTGAGTTTAATAACCGGTCAAATTACATTCAAGTAAAGTCAATAATTAGCGGTTAGAAAATTAAATCATTCTAGAATTTTAGTCAAATTTGGTTCAAGTCAATAATTTTACGGGTTATAATCAAGTTGAAATCACCAAGTCAATAATATATGGGTTACATTTGGCTCGAGTCATTTACACGTCAATTCATGTTCAAAATCGGTATCAAATACTCTTGTCAACTCAGGGTCCATGAAAAATGTGACAAGTATTTTAGAACAAAAAATGGATATGGTAACAAGTATTCTAGGACATTATCTGTAATTTTGTAAATAAGAACATTATAAAAATCAAATAATTCATATGATATAAAATATGATAAAAGTAAATGAAATATTTCATAAAGTTAATGTATAATAGCTAAAAGTAAATAAACTAAACTTAAGTTCTGTAGTACAATTACTTATAGTAAATGTAAAAATATTACAATAATAAAAATAATAAAAAATATTTGTTCATTAAATCTTGATCTTGATCTTCCAAAACATCTTCTAATTTCCAAGTATTATAATAACTGCACAAAAATAAACAGCAGTTATTTGTCACAAATTAAAGTAAATAAATTAGAATGTAAAGTAAATAAATTACAACTTAAAGTAAATAGAAAACGTAAAGAGGTAAAATACCAAATAAAAAAAATACCAAGTATAATAACACCTGCTCAAAATAAAAAGTAAATGAAGTTACTGTTAAAGTAAATAAATAGAAGTTTAAAGTAAATGGAACACGCTTAAAAGTAAAATACCTGAAAGACTACTTGTTTGGACAGTTTCTACTGTCATGGGAAACACCAGATTGCCCACAAGCCCTACAAGTTCTGCCTTTTTTAGATTTTTCTTCAGTAGCTATTTCTTTTGCACTCTTCAACCTCTTTGAACTTCTGGCAGAACCTTTATTAAGACACTGATTTGGAGGCAAGACATTTACATTAACTTCATTTGACCCAACCAAAACCTGAATATCAACATCTTTCACCTCTTTTGAACTAGATGCATTTTCAGGATTATTCTTTGATATCATCTGCTCCTTAAATGAAGATAATGTCCTAATAAGCTCAGATAAATCATCCTCATATAGGACAGTTAAACTCACACAACTGAAAATCTTGGACCATACATCACTGACCAATTGCTTCTTCTTATCATACTTAGAAGCATCATCCAGAGGAACATCTATGACAGAAGCTTTCTTCAGAACATCTTTTCTCCAACGATTCAAGATATAAGCATTAGGAATTTCATATATACACTTGCCTTTCATAACAAACAAAATTTTTCTGCATAAAACACCTTGACACTCAAACATTCTACAAGTACAACTTGACTCATATGTTGCCACGTCAAAATTTACATCAAAATTTTTCCTTTTCTCATGATCAACAATAACAGAAAACTCCACACCATCTCCATACAGAGAACTAAAACTTTCAACAGCACATGAAAAACAGGCTCCCTGGTATTCTTCTTGAAAATCATAAAATATGGAACGAGTATAAACAACAGCATCATACTTTTCCAAGTGTAAATTAGTAACCAATTGAGGCTCAAGTTTATTAAGCCTGTACAACTCATCCTGTTCATGCCTTTGAGCATCAAGAGCAGTTTCATAACGGACAAAGAATTCAACACAGGTCACATGAGGGTTTGTAAAATTACAAAAGAAACTGTTTTCACCTTCAGACCTAGATGTAGAACGCAGTAACCCACCCATAAATAAGTCCCTAAAATATGTAGGAATCCAAAGATGTTTAATCTTGAACATGTATGCAAACCACTCATGATCAACAAGGTTAAACTCCTCCATAACACTATTCCAGCCATCAACAAATACATAAGGATCAATCACTCTATCCCAAACTACTACACTTCGCTTTTTCAGGAAATCAGTTTCATTACAAAAAGCAGTTCCAACCTTTTCAGGTACGTTCCTCATTATGTGCCACATACGTAGCCTATGTTTAGTCTTGGTAAAAACCTTTTCTATGGCAATACCCATTGCAGGATCTTGATTAGTGAAAATACAAGAGGGTTCTCTTCCCATACACTTCAAAAAAGTTTGAAATAGCCACACAAAAGAATCTATGTCTTCTTTAGATAATAAAGTAGCATAAAATGTAACACATCTCTTGTGATTATCAACACTAGTCAAAGGACATAAACCAATGAATATTTATTTGTATCATAGGTAGAATCAAAAGATAAAGAGTCCCCAAATAATTGATAATATCTTCTACCAATAGCATCAGCCCAAAATACACGAGTCAAACGCCTACTTTCATCAACATAGAAATTAAAATAATAACCCCCTTTACTGGTTTTCACTTTTTGTTCAAGATTCTGAACAAACATTGCACCATCAGCATTAGAGATTTAAACTTTCAAGTCCCTAGAAAAATTTTTGAAATCATTTTTACTGCCCCTGACATTTTGAAACCCACCACAAAGTTCTTTCATGATCCTATAAGACATAATAGCCCCTATATTTAACTTATTATGAGCAAAATTTAAACTAACTTCATGTTTAGTAACCTGCCTAGTAATAGGTGTAGAAAAAGGGTGAGAATGAGATTCATAAAAACAATACACCATATACTTCCCACCAGAACAAAACCTAAATTTTATCTTAGCAGGACAACCAACTCTCTTCATAGTCTTTCTCTTTAAACAAGCACCTTCAACTTGTTTACCAGATTTCTTGTTATTTGTCATACACCCTTCTTTCTACATAATAAATATTTAATTACAGTAACTCCTTTACCAGTAGGATCATCCTTATTCTTTTGTGATTTAGTAGTACTAGAACGGACTTTAAATCCACACTCATTAGCATATTTGTAATAAAAGGCAATACCATCTTGAAAGGTATCAAATATCATTCCAACAAAAGGTTTGTTTTCAGAAGAACAACATGGCTTATACTCTTTATCACCTCCAGAATTATAATATATTTTAGGAAGCAAAGGCTGAGTGGGTGTTTTAAAAATTCTTACATTGTTATCTTCAGTAGTGACAGAAGAAGAACAATGCTCTATGCTTTCAGACATGTTCCTGAAAATTAAATGAATAGAAGAAAAAAGTAAATAAACAATAAATAAAAGTAAATAAACTATAGCTAAAAGTTAACAATATTTTTAAATAATATGCTCTACGCTTTCAGACATGTTCCTGAAAAGTAAATGAATAGAAGGAAAAAGTAAATAAACAGTAAATAAAAGTAAATAAACTATAACTAAAAGTAAACAATATTTTTATAAAAATATACTAATAAAAACTATTAGAGATATACTAAAAAGTAGATGCCTCAAAGCATAAAGTAAATAAAAAAATAACTAAAAAACTTGAAGAAACTAAAAAACATAAAGTTATAAGAATTAAGTAAAACTAATAATGAAAAGTTAATGAGTGAAAGAAAAAAGTAAATTTAAAACAGCAACAAATTATACTACTAAATTAATAACAACAAGCAATATACCAACTATATGCAGAAAACAACTACAATGAATCCGTAAGTGTAAAACCATAAAATAGGAATTAAAAACCAATATCGTAAAAATAAAACCCAAAATCAAACACTAAATTGTATAAAATAATTCAAAGAACAATTAATAAGCAAAAATTAAGAAAAATTACAATAAAAAAACCCTAAATCGAAAAACTCACCTCAAAATAAACAATACAATCTAAATAAACAAACAAAATACAAATATAATTACAAAATTACCTCAATGAATGAAAAAAATTGAAGAATACGATGTAATTGAAGATCAAAATAAAAAAATCTGAGCAAAAAAATCGCTAAATCAAAGAACTCAGATCGCGGCGGAGAGCTCGATGTTAGAGAGAGAAAATGAAGACGCGAAGAGAGAGAAAATGAAAGGAAGAGAGAGAGAAAGAAAGGAGGTCATTCAAAGTGAAAAAATTACAGAAATGCCATTACTAAAATGAAAAACGCAGGTGGGATGTCAGCCATTGGATCAAGGACGATCAACACACCAAATTTGTTCCTAGTTCCTATTTTATACTTAGGTTCTCACATGATCCCATTTCTGTATATATATATATACATATATATATATATATACACACACACACACACACACACACACACACACACACACACACACACACACACACATATATATATATATATATATATATATATATATATATAGATTGAAAGGAATGGTGTCCTTCGAAAAAGTGTATTATTCTGATAGTTGGTTCAAAATTATTAGAAAGCTAATATATTCAGTAAGGTCAAGTGATCAGGATGCCTAAGTGCAGTGGAGGCCACTTCTGATCAGTAATATTAATGTATAATTAATATTACAATATTACAGCTTAATCTTGACTGAACCCTTCGGGTCACACCCAAGCAATGAACGAACCATCGCCCAAGTAATTAATATTTAGACGTCGGAAATTCGAGCTTGGAGCGTTGAAACCGAGCGTCAGAGAATCTCAAATGTCGAGCCAAAATTTAGGATTTGGTAAGACGGGGAAATGCTTCAAGTAACAAGTAAAATCCTAGCCACGCGAAAGGCTAAAAGAGTGCGCCAAATAGGAGCGTGCCACGTAATAGCACACATGGCAGTGCGCCATGTGGCAGCACCACGTTGGCAGTCGGCAGGTTGATAGCCACCTAGTGGCAGCGCGCCAAGTTGCAGTGTGCCACGTGGCAGCGTGCCATGGTGGCAGCGCGCCATGTGGCATCGCGCCACGGTGGCGGTACGTGTGGCAAGGAGTCGTGGACCCGAGTGACGGGTCATGGACACGAGCCAAAAGAAAGTGGCCCAACCGAAGTCAACTTGGGGCTCAAGGTTGGGTGACACATGGTTAGCTCACAATGCATGTGAGTTGCCTTGGGGACCAAGTGGGAAAGTGGTCCTCACCTAACCATGTGACACTTGTTACTTGTTCCTTGGTTTATTTAACTAAGGATTGAATTCATCAATCTTTCCATGTGGGATCTTTTTGTGAAAAAGTCCCACATTGAAAGATGAGTGGAATTCACAAGCTATCCTTCCTTATAAATAGCCAAAGCATGGCTTGAGAATTCTTTGCTTGAGTAGGAGTTCAATAGGGCATAGCCTTTGCAAAAGCACTTAAACTCATATAATACTCGGGTTTTGGTCAGGCCTCGCTAACTTCGAGGCAACGGACCTAAAAGTTAGTAGTCGTCCTTGCGGGTGGATTTATGTTGGAGGCTCTCGTGTTTTCGGGGTTAAGCTTTCAAGTAAGAGCCCATTTGGTCGGGTGAAGCACGCTCCAAAAGGTAATCATGTGTTTAATTTAATTATGTTTATGGTTTTATTTATTGCGAGTGCGGTCTTCTTTTCGATTTGTTTCCGCGGTGAGTCGGACTCACCA
Source organism: Chenopodium album (assembly GCF_948465745.1). Taxonomy (NCBI): domain Eukaryota; kingdom Viridiplantae; phylum Streptophyta; class Magnoliopsida; order Caryophyllales; family Amaranthaceae; genus Chenopodium; species Chenopodium album. The sequence continues at coordinate 52,266,782 of NC_137837.1, forward strand.
AACCCTAACAGTGGTAGCAGAGCCTCGCTCGTTTATTTTTAAAATCATAGTATTTTTCAAGGTGTTTTTATGGCTTAACTTTTCTGGTTATAAGTTGCTAATTAGATTAGTAGCTCGTTTTATCCATTTTAACCTTATATTAGAGCTGACTTCAGCTCCCGAACCCAGATTTCGACCCAAAAGTAGTGAATTTTGGGTGGAAAAGGCGTTCTGGAAATGGTTTTACCCTTTTAGGGCTTGGTTTTTAGCCAAAAAACGACCAAAAATGCATTTTTTGAGGGTTTTTTCGTTTTTACGAAAAAATTTAAGTCTTTCTAACCTTGAAAATTAAACATGTTTATGCATGATTACTTGGTGGTAATTTGTGTTTGAAAGCTTGGTTTTATTTTTCACATAATTGCAAATTAATTGCATTAAGTGTGAAATTGTTTTTCTTTGAGGCTTCCAAGTACTAAAGATTCAATCTTTAATTATGTTAAGTGATTGAAACTTTGAGTTACTAAATTCCATGAATTTTATGTTGAACTTTGTTGATTTAATCATTTTTTAGTTGATTGAAATCATAAAGTTTGAAACTTGTGATAGAAATTTGTTTATCTTTATATTGGAAGATATAATTTTTCAAGGATACACAAGTATTAAAGTTGGAATCTTTATTGAACTTATGTTCACTTTTCCATCTCCCTTTTATTTTGTCAAAACTCAAGATTAATTTAAATTAATTAAATTAATAGTGAGTAATTTCCTTCTAATTTTTGTTGCATGGGTTAAACCAATTTTTATTAAAGAATGGTTCTTGAAATAATTTTTGTTTTATGCACTTGGATGAATTTTTTTAAGTTGGACCTGTTATAATTTTCATTTTTCCTCAAAATTAATTTATTCTTAAATTAATTTAGTAATTGATTAAATATGTCACACAAAGTCGGGATTTTTCCCGAAGCATGAGAACCAAATCGAGGCCTAAGAGACCCAAGCATGCTCTCGGCCAGCCGGGGGTTGCTCACGCAACCCACATGGGGCTGCCGAGGCTACTAGGCGCCTCGAAATGGTGCACATGCTCATGGTGGATGCTACACATGCAGTCCTTGGCGCACCATGATAGCCTTGTGGCTTGCCGTGGGTAAGCCGCCTAGGGTGCTTGCATTTGAGCTTACTTGAGGATTGTTTTTTGTGCATAGCTTGGTACATCATTAAGGGGAATATGCGTTGACATTGCTTGTGAAGCAATGTGGTGCAATGAGATCGTGCGAGTTGTGTGCGTGTTGTGAGCACTCCAAATCTTAGTGCCAGGCACAAGGATACTTTGGACTACGTAAAATTTTTCTTATTTTTCCGTTTTAATTATTTTATTAATTTAATTTGGTTTTAATTATTTTAATAAATTTTGGAGGCTATGCCTCGATTTTTATGAGCGGTATTTGCAAATTATATTTTGGAAAATAATTGGGTTTTACCGGCTTAATTAAATGGATTAATTAAGATGGATGAGGAATTTAGTGCTTGCTTCAAATATCAATTGCGCTTATTTACATAATCGATTAAACCAACTTTGACTAGTTTTAATTAGGTGTGTTAATTGGATTAACCACCTAGATTAGTTACTAGTTATCGCGTGTTTATGCATTGTTACTTGTTCATTTTTGTAATATGCATGGACAATTCACAAATAATGAATGGATTAATGGAATGTATATTCTCTCACAGATTTTATAAAAATTGCAACTAGTGGGGCACGATTAGGATAGAAAATACGGACTACGATCCGTGATGTAGTTTTGTAAATCTAAATACGGTCTGCGTACCATTGAGTATTTTGTACCTTAATATTTAGATTAGTCCTAATCGTAGATACTAGTATTGCATAATTATGGTCAAGTCTAGAAGATAGAGGTTCTTGGAAGACAAAGCCATGAACTTGCAAATGAAGACCTTTTGAAGATTTGAAGATCTCAAGGGGTCATGCTAGTTTCCAAATGCATCTCTATTTATTTTTTTCAATATATATATGTTTATATATATGAATTATATGTTGGATGCATGTTCAGGATTCCGAATGTTGTAATGATTAATTAAGTTCACTTAAATCAACCAACATAGAAACCTTATGTCCCTAAATATTGAGTAAAACTTTCCATTCCAAAACAACACTTGCCAACCGAACGAGGGTAGTGGTGGGCTACGCCAAAGCGAGGCATCACTACTTCTCCAAGGAACGTAAGGCATACCGGGTATGCAAGTTGGTTTTGGTTGTACTCAACAACATGAGTGATGGAGTCCTAACATGTCGTGGCAAAGTGAATAAATTGTTGAGAGAGCATTAGATGCGACGATTTATTCAACCAATAGTGGCTTGGAGCCATTAGCAAAGCGTTGCTTACCTTAGGAGATTGAGTGTTAAGACAAGCCAAAGCATGCTTAACCACTCTTTGTTTTTTTGGATCTTGGAATCGATTTATTCTCGCCAAATGGGGACAATTTTAACGCGTGGATAAGACGTTTAATAAGATTGAAAACTTTGCATGAATACCTTTTAATTTTCAAACTTATTATGTTATTTACTTGATAAATGGTTATACTTTGCACTTATATTTGTAGAATTCCAAATCAAACTGTATTGCTTTCCATGATTGGTAAAGGAAATCTTTAAGAATGGTTCTCAAAGAAAAATAAAGCATTTCTAAAATACAATTCTCATAAATAACTTTTAAGGACAGCTGGACATCATGTATTCAAAATACTAGGTAGTTTTGATAAAACATGAAGTATTGAGTTGCAAACTCAAATTGTCAATATTGACAACCAACATATCTTTTCGCTTAATACATACATGAGTAGGACTCTTTGATGTAGTAATTCGAGCGTGAATTAAAGGAAAAGATGGAACTTTGTTTTACAGCACATTAGATGCTCAATTATGCCTAACAAAGTATAAAATTCAAAGACTCTTAAATAAATGGTTCTTAAAGATTATGAGATAAAGTATGATAAGAAATATAGGAAACGAGGAACAAAGAAAAGGAATGAGATTCCATTTTGCTAAAGAATTCATGTTATTAAAGTTAACTTAGGAACTCATTATCTTCACAAAGTATCGGATACTGCTTGAGTGTTCCACTTTGAAAGTGACCTCAAACTATTGAAGATAAGCTAAGTTATCGACTTACAAGCTTAGAATGAAGCAAGTGGTGCTACATCAGTTGTAAGGTCATATGCTTTGTTTAAAGACCTTTAATCTAAGGCTGGAACAAATAAATGGTTATTGTGTTCCATAATCAGCAATTGATCCGTTTACACACGGAAAGACTCACATTCAAAGAAATGAGCAATAGTTTCAAATTTATTTGAATGGCATGGTTGTCTAAACCATGAGCGAGTCAAGAATTCTTGATTATAGACAAACATCTTCTTAACATGATAAACTGGCAAAAGCTCAAAGTCATGGGCATGATTTGCGTTCCGAACATCTTTAGCAATGTCACGTCGACAAGAACGTACTCAAGGCTCTATTAGATAGGCTCTTGGTAGTTGATCAATTCGGAATTGTTCTAAGACAAGCAAGTCTTACTTGTTGAAACCGACAAAGTAAATAGTTATTGTTCTTGGTATGGACAATTGACTCCGAAAGCTAAAGAGGATTCATTTACTTCAACGTTTCACAAAGAATTTGAAAGAATATGGCTATATTCATCAAACGTGAACAAACTTGGCCTTGAACAGTTCAAGAGTTTAGTGAAGTACATAATCGACTTGTGACAGGGTAAAGTCGTATCCCCTAATAAAAAATAATTACCTAAATCACTAAGGTAGATAGGGAAGTAGGGTCGATCTCCACAGGGAAACAAGTCTTTTTACTCCTAATTAATTATTATAATATAAATTATTTAAGTAACCAATATTTATAATTAAGTATGAAACTAAACTACAAAGAATAAGAGTAGGGAGAAAACGATATATAAAGGGATCTAGGGCATAGGTTCACCAATAAATAATACTCCAGGGTAAAACATAGTAATCAATCATTGACATTGCATAAATAACATGATTAACAGGCTCTCGCAATTTATTAATCAACATAGATCTAACAGGCTCTCGCAATTTACTAGATCTAAGTCCTTATTGAAAATAGCCTTTAATATCAAATTAACATCTGCTCGATTCATCAATTTAATATTGCTATACTTTTACAAGCCGCAATTGTAAAACATTAAAACAATCCAATAAGAAATTATCATGCAATACCAATAATCAATAATAGTCAATCATCAATGCATCAATTAACCAGATTGTAAAGGGCTATCGCTACGTATTACAATCACACAATTAATTTATCGGTATTAAATCTCATCTCTCGAATTTTGACTTAACCCTTTATAAACTAACTTGCCTATTGAAGCTAGACCTAAACATTAATTCTCATCTCTCGATTCTTGAATCAATATTGTCAAACTCATGCATAAAAGATAGGCCTAATCTAGTCACAGAGCATTAAATCTATCAATAGGAAATTAATCTAGCATTGATAATCAACAACAACAATTTACCCCTTCATATTATTTATTAGATCCCCATAAACCCTAGAAATTAAACTACTCACACATATTAAAAACTAAACTAATCAAAGTAATAAAATAAATCATGGTGAAAGGAATAAAATAAATAACTAATATTAAGGGAAGAGAAATCGTTACCAAAATAAATCTGGAAATAATGAAAGAATTAAGAACAAAGGTTTAGAGAGAGATTAAGAGAGAGAAAACTAAGTAGAGAGAGAAAGTCTAAGAGAGAAGGAGATTAAGAGAAGAGGAAGAGAAGATGATCCCTAATAATCGTCCTAAAAACATACTTAAAACAAAACTAAAACAACTCCTAATTAGAAACTAATTGCTCGTCAAAAGACCCTTCCAGAAACACGCGCCCGATCGGGCTAGAGGCCGCCCGATCGGGCCCTCCTTTTTGCTAGCACACTCTTCTTAGCAGCACCGCCCGATCGTGCTAAGCCTCGCACGATCGGGCGCGCCTTGGGCCACGCACCAGCACGCATCTTGCCCGATCGAACTAAGCTTGCCCGATCGGGCCCTTGTGGCTCCTCGAGGCTTTGGACTTCCGATTGGGCTCGACTCCTCGGCCCAATCCGGATCTCCTCTTCGGGTCTTGAATACTCGGTCCAAAACTCGGTATCCCGATTACCGAGCCCTTAATCACCGGCTCTCACCGGTCTTGGGCTCCAAAAGTGGTCGTGTTTCTCCAATGCTCGTGATTGCTCCAAAATATCTCGGGAAAATACTCCAAAAGCATAAATCCCTGCAAAAGTCAACCTAATCTACGAAAACACTAGAAAACACCAATTAGTAATAAAAGTGGCTCTAAAGAGCCAAAAACACTACTAATTATGACCAAGGGACGGGGGTAAAATACTATATAAAATAGACAAATCAACTTGGCAAGATATAAAAACGTCTAGATTAGATCAAACGATGTTTGCTTGAGTCAAGCGTGACCATCACAAAGTTAAGAAATTGAAATTTTCATAAATAACTCCACAAAGAACATAGTGTGTCTTCATGAAGACCTCGATGCCATTTAAAAATGACTCGAACAATGAAGGATCACATCCCTTCCTATAAAGTTCTTAAGATTTGCAAGAAGGACTAATGTTACACTAAACAAAATGTCAAAGCTAAGAAAGGACACCATATTATATTATGGATATAATTAACTCCTAAATGTCTTTTCAAGTATATGTCTAAAACTCTTAGCCATAGTGGAAGTTCACTGGCTCAGTGGGAGCTAAGTGACTCAGTGGGATCTCACCAGCTTAGCAAGAGCTAGGTGGTTTAGTGGGAGCTTAATGGATCATTAAAGACTAAGATAGCTCAAGTGGGAGCTAACTGTTTGTTTCACAACGAACTTTTACCCAAAGACAATATACATGCCTCTTTGTAATCATTCAAGTGAGACCACGGGCATTACCTCCACAACCTAATTGAGAACATAGTATTTATTGCTCTAATTGGTGTCTTTCTGGAAAGTAACACGTTTCCAAAACGACATGTGGGAAGAAAATGAACTCGATGACCATCGAGCTTAGCAACAAACTAGATCTGAGAATCTCGGAAGACCATAACCTTCATGAGAATACTTGATCAAGAATACTCAAAAGAACTTTACAAGTGCCTTAAAAGAGAATTCATTTCTCACAAAACTTTTGAAAAGTTGGATTAAGATCAAGAATATCAAAGGGCTTTCGAAGCGCCTTGAAACTCAGTGTTTGATGCAATAACCCCGTATAGGTATAGAATTCACCAAAGGCTTGGTTTGAATCCTATAAATTTTCTATTAAGTTATAAATAAAACTAAGACTTACAAGCATACTATTTACTATTAGATAGTAAAGGAATAATGTATTGTAAGATAGCTACGACAAATCCAAATTCCGAATAATGGTTAGAGGCCATGAAAATCCGAAACAGACCCCATGTTTGAAAATCATGTTTGAAACTTGATTAATTTGCGTGAAGGGTGAAAGACCCATCAATTGAAAATAAGTTTTTAAGGAGAAAACTAACAAATGTGGAAATTTATATGCATACATAGCTAGATTGGATGAAAAGGATACAATTAAATTCACGGAGTTGATTTTAATATAAACCTATTTACCAATCGAAATGCTAAAGTCTTTTCGTGATTGTTTTAGCAAAATTGCTCATATGAAATATGGAAAAATAGATACCAAAACCGCCTTCCTAAAATAGGATTTTGGAAGTGACTATAAAAATAGTCTAAGGGTTTTGAAAATGTAAAATAATGCTAGATTTGAAAGCAAGCTCAAGGAATCCATTATGGGATTTAAGGAATCATTGCATATAGGAATTGGAACATGTTTTCTCATGAATTTAATAAGAGGATTGACTTATGGAGAAACATAGAAATTCTTATGAATAAGAAGTTTAGTGGGAGCAAAATAAAGGTCCAACGAGAAGTTTACGAACTCTATTGTGAAACAACTATCAAATGCTAAATGCTTAGATTTGAAAGTATTTTCGACAACAGGCCAAACAAAAGACGATACTTAGTACGTATTGGGTATTAAGTTCTATTGTATACACTTAATAAAATGTTTGAACGTGTAAAGGAGTTTACCGTATTAAACATGAATTGAAAGACTTTCGACCCGTATGTACAAACTTAAGTAAATGTTTGAACTAAGTATAAGCTAGGCTAAATACTAAGTCAAACATGAAAGACTCTAATAGAGACTTTCAACCATATCAAATAGAAAATAATTTAGCAAGGCTCGGTGAACCTGAATGAGCTAAAATGTCACATGGATGGAATAAGATTGAGAATTACTCTGCAACTTAATCCATCATGTACGCTATGATATGGAAACGTGGCACGACTTACTTGCTTAGATTATGTGAAGTATGTATGTAGTACCAATCAACCTGAATCTATGTAATAGATCGTTAGATTGTGGAAAAGAACATCCAAAGCACTTGGATAAGTAACAGGATGAGTTCTTGACTTGTGGAAACAAATACAATTTGAGAATTGATGTTTCAAGCATAAACCTTAACAAGTATTAGATCCTTAATAAGGAAGCCATTTATAAGCACGAGCTAACACTAAGTTGTGGCTTGAGAATGGTAACATGGACGTGCATCCATGTGTAATGTGCAGGAATTTAAGGAAAATTTCCATGATCACAAGTGATTAGGGTATCCCAAATCATTGTGAGACGTTTGGAGTGAAACCCAAGCAAAGCATCATCAGGAAGTCTACTAAAATATATGTTGAGAATATTGTTGCCTTAATGGCGATAATAAAGAAGATATTCTATGGAAAGTTCGCAGCTAAACGTTAATGATTGTAGGTCGTCAAGTTGAAGGTCTCAATCATGAAAATAAGTGGAAGCCATCACTTGGACAATAAATCCTAAATCACATATAATCCATGACATTCTCAAATTTTATCATCTTATTATGAAAGTGGAAGATGCTAAGATTAGCAAAGTAATTATAACTAAGACTATGCAATGAGTGAACGACAACATTCACAATTGCATGAAAGAAATCAAGCATATTAGTTATGGGTGTGATTTTTATAATGTTTTATAAAGAGTGATACTCTTAAAACATTCGGAAAAACCATTTAACATAAGATGAACCATTCACATTTTGGAGTAATTTAAAATTTCATGCAATTTTTATCACTCCGTTTGCTATTTAATTGTGGTTTAGAATTAAATAATGAGTCCATTCGATTCTTGGAATATTCAAAATAGGGTATCAAGACCAGTCTTGGTAAGGAAACACCTATTAAGTGAACGTTGAAATTATAATCGAAAATTATCCCTAATTGAGGTTATTTAAACGATGGACGATTAATGACCGGTTGAGATTAGTGTGTAGTTTGATTAATAGAATCGTTTCATATGCTACAAGGACATGATTGTCATGAATCATTTACACATGTATCGTTTTAGAACCATATTAGATCGACTATTGAGAATACTTTAAGAGATTAAAAATAGTCACAAGTATACTTCTCATTATTGCTATCGGAACCTTTTTCCTTGACCATGAGTATTGTGAGCTTTCTTGTTTGAGTACTAGCCCGCTTTGATGATTGTCAAATGTCTGCCGTAACAGGGGAATATAAACGGCATCACTCGGGCGGCTAGGTCCTCTTAGTAAGAGAAGCTACATTATAAGACAGGAAATGTCCCCTTATTAAAATTAGGGAAGATGTCTTTGTTGTTTACAAGGCCTCTCGTAGAGCGAGACTGTAAAAATGCATGGTCGTGCTCGGATGGATTTAAGAAATCATCTGTTTATTGACAGTCGACTCGAAATCGAGAAACACTTCAGGACGTAATAAGGATGACAAAATAATCTTACCTTATATTTTATGAAGAGACATTAAGCGACATTGGAAAAGGGTTATACAGTAAAAGCACACTTGTCTGGAAGGACAAGTGGGAGATTAAAAGGAATGGTGTCCTTCGAAAAAGTGTATTATTCTGATAGTGGGTTCAGAATTATTAGAAAGCTAATATATTTAGTAAGGTCAAGTGATCGGAATGCCTAGGTGGAGGCCGCTTTTGATCAGTAATATTAATGTATAATTAATATTACAGCTTAATCTTGACTGAACCCTTCGGGTCACACCCAAGCAATACCGACACGACAAATTAATTCGGAAGAAATTAATGAGTCGCCCGAGTAATTAATATTTAGACGTCGGAAATTCGAGCTTAAAGCGTCGGAGACTCTCAAATGTCGAGCCAAAATTTAGGATTTGGCAAGACGGGAAAATGCTTCAAGTAACAAGTAAAATCCTAGCCACGCGAAAGGCTAAAAGAGTGCGTCAAATAGGAGCGTGCTACGTGGAAGCACACATGGCAGTGTGCCATGTGGCAACCCACGTTGCAGCACTACGTTGGCAGCCGCCACGTTGTTAGCAACCTAGTGGCATCCACAAAGTGGCAGCGTTCCACGTGGCAGCACGCCATGTGGCATCGCGCCATGGTGGCGGCATGTGTGGCAAGGAGCCGTGGACCCGGGTGACGGGTCATGGACACGGGGCAAAACAAAGTGGCCAAACCGAACCCAACTTGGGGCTCAAGGTTGGGTGACACATGGTTAGCTCACAATGCATGTGAGTTGCCTTGGGGACCAAGTGGGAAAGTGGTCCTCACCTAACCATGTGACACTTGTTACTTGTTCCTTGGTTCATTTAACTAAGGATTGAATTCATCAATCTTTCCATGTGGGATCTTTTTGTGAAAAAGTCCCACATTGAAATATGAGTGGAATTCACAAGCTATCTTTCCTTATAAATAGCCAAAGCATGGCTTGAGAATTATTTGCTTGAGTAGGAGTTCAATAGGGCATTGCCTTTGCAAAAATCCTTAAACTCATATAATACTCGGGTTTTGGTCGGGCCTCGCTAACCTCGAGGCAACAGACATAAAAGTCGGTAGTCGTCCTTTGCGGGTGGATTTCCGTTGGAGGCTCTCGTGTTTTCGGGGCTAAGCATTCAAGTAAGAGCCCATTTGGTCGGGCGAAGCACGCTTCAAAAGGTAATCATTTTGTCTTAGTCTTGTGTTTAATTTAATTATGTTTATGGTTTTATTTATTGCGAGTACGATCTTGTTTTCGGGTTTGTTTCCGCGGTGAGTCGGACTCACCAAGCCTTAACATATATATATATATATATTATAGTCGGTTTGGTTATATATTTGTTAATATTGTATTTATGTTAAGTTTATCTTGTCAGGAGTTTTAGGCAAGTTAGGTTTCCTATTGTATTGTGTATATATATGTGATTATTATACATGCAAGGGCTAAGCCGTTTTTTCCAATATTTCTTGAGTTTTACATGGTATCACAACCTCTCTAATTTCTAGAGATTTTTTTTATCTTGTTTTGTACATCAAATTATTTCTCCGCTTTCTTTGACATTAAGTCTTTAGTTAATTCTTTTTGTTTTTTTTTTTCAGATTATCTTTCTCATAGTAAATCGATTTTTTTTCAAATTAAGGGTTTCATCCCTACTTTGATTTCGTGTGTTTATTCATTTTTTGGGTGCTAAGTGAGTGTAGTGCTCGAGTTTCGTGTTGCTGTGCGTTACAGTGCTGCGGAGTTGTGTGTGTTTTGTCGAGGTTAGTGCGCAGGCTGTGTGTGGAGTGGTGCGTGCAAGTGTGTGTGTGTTGCTGTGTTGTGGAGTGGTGCACGCGAGTGGTGTGTGCTGCTATGTTAGGGTGTGCTCTGTAGCGTGTGGAGTGGTGAGCTATGGGTGTGTGTGCTAGCAAAGTGTGGTGCGCATAGGTGTGTGATATTGCGTTGTTGTGCTCTTGAACTATGCAAAGTGTGTGTGAGTTTGTGGTGTTGCGGTGCTAGTGAAGTGTACCGAATTAATTTTTTAATTTAGTTGATTTGTTGTGTTGTTGATTTGGTGCGATGGCTGGCGATGATAACGCTCCTCCTCCTCCAAAATACGAGTCGTTCACTGATTTTTACCTTCATCCTAGTGAGGGATCTCAATTGATGATTTGTCTTGTTTTGCTTACTGTTGACAACTATGAAGAGTGATCGAGGTCAATTCGCAACAATCTTCGCTCCAAGAGCAAGCTCAGGCTTGTTAATGGTTCTATTTTTTCAACCCGATCCTAAGCATCCAGATTATCGTTAGTGGGGTATTGTTAATTCTACTTTTGTTGCTTGGATTTATAATACTCTTGATGTTAGTATTCGTTCTATTGTACGTTATTATTCCTAATGAAGCTAAAACTTTATGGGATGATTTGCGTGATCGTTATTCTCTTGGTAACGGTCCTCGTATTTTTGAATTGAAAAATGATATTGATGATTGTAAGCAAAGGGTTCGTTCTGTTGAAGTTTATTATGGTGAATTGAATTAATTGCAGAATTTGTTGTCTAGTTATGTGATATTGCCTACTTGTACTTATTCCGCTGCGAAAGAATATGTTGTTGCATGAGAATGAGTTGTTGCATTAGTTTTGTCTTTGTTTGGAACCTAAGAAGTTTGGTTCTGTTGTCTCTACATTCTTAATGAGTGATCCTTTTCCTTCTATGAATGCTGCTTATGCTAAAGTTGTTGTTGAGGAGCGTTAGCAAACTATATCTAAGGCACATGAGACCTCTGCTTCTTCTGCGACCATTAGTTTTAATGCAACAGGTACGGCTTCCGGTCGGACTTCCGAACCGATAGAGTGCATTTATTGTAAGAATTCTGGTCATGATAAGGACCATTGTTATGAGCTTCATGGCTTCCTGAGTGGGGGCGTGGAGGTTGAGGTGGTCGTGGAGGTCGGTCGTCTGGTAAAGGCAAGGGTGAGTTTGCTGGTGCTGCTGGTAGCTCTCGTGGTAATAATGAGTCATTTTCTGATTTTTATCAAGGGAGTGTTCCTACGATTTCTAATGCTCAATGGAAGGAACTCATATCTGCTGTAAAGGGTGCCAAGTCTGGTTCTTCGTCAGATGGAAATAAACTTGGTACGTATATTTCCATTGATTTGCTCATTGACAATGGAGCTTCAAATCATATGTCCGTTTAATTGTTCTTTTTATTAATTACATGACATTTTTTCACCTGTTGGTTTGCTCAATGGGAAAAGCACGACGACAACGAAGGAAGGAAAAGTTATTTTTTCTTATAATTTAAATCTTAATAATGTTTTATATGTTCCTGCTCTTAAATGCAACTTGTTATTTGTGTCTCAATTGTTAGAAAAACAATGTTATTTTATTATGTTCACTGACAAGATATGCATTATTCAGGACCGCAGTTTGATGAGCCTAATTGGAGAAGGGGTCCAATGTGATGGGGTCTATATTTTTTGTCCAGTTCGTGCTCGAAATCTTCTGGCAAATAAAGTAATTATTTTAGATGCAAGTTTGTTATGGTATAAGCATCTTGGGCATCCGTCAATATAAGTTGTGAGCTCTATTATAGGAGTTTCTAGTAGTCATAGTATTCATAGTAGTGACTCTGTTTGTTCTTTTGATATTTCTATTTGTTTTATGGGGAAGCAACCCCAAAACTCTTTTTCGTTAAGTATGAATAAAGCATTTGGAATTTTTTATTTAGTTCGTTGTGATATTTGGGGTCCGAATAAGATTGTTTTTAGTTGTGATGCTCGTTATTTCCTAACCATTGTTGATGATTTTTCACGTGCTACATGGGTGTTTTTGATGGTTGGTAAATATCAGGCTTCTCAGTTTATTCGTGAGTTGTGTGCTATGGCTAAGAATCAATATGGCAAGAAAGTGAAGGTGGTTCGTAGTGATAATGGCCAAGAATTTATGAGTTTGGGGTCGTTCTTTGCTCGAAAAGGCATTCTACATCAAACATTGCGTGTTGACACGACTCAACAAAATGGTAGAGTTGAGCGTAAACATCGTCACATTTAAAATGTGACCCGTGCTCTTCGATTTAGGCAAAGTTGTCAAAGTATTTTTTGGGTGAGTGTTTTATGATTGTGGTGCATATTAGTAATTGCACACCTACTCCGATTTTGAAAGGTAATACCCCTCATGAGCTTTTATTTGGTCAGTCACCTTTATATGATATTTCGCGGGTCTTTGGTTGCCTTTCTTATGCTGCGAATCATCCTTGAGTTAAGGACAAGTTTGAAACTCGAAGTCGGTGGTGTACTTTTGTCGGTTATCCTCATGGAAAGAAAGGTTGGTGTCTTTATGATTTAGAGACGAATGAATTTTGGGATGTCAAATTTTTTGAGGATAAATTCTCGTATCTTGAGTCTCTTTCGGATGAACAGAGATTATTGTGGGAAAAATATTTCTCGAATCAGCCTATATGGGATGAGGACACCGAATTTTTAGGGGATTCATTCACCCGCTGGAGTGGGTAGCATCACCCATACCAACAAGCTGCCCAGCGCGATCGACATCCATCGGGCGCTGGCAACAAGGCTTTGAACTTTAGGATGTTTATATTGCTTTGTAGTATCATGTTTAGGTTCCTTCCTATTTTCTTTTATCATGTTAGGGATAAAGCTTTGATCTTTATTGTTTAATTACATGCTAGGATGTGTTATTAATCTTATTGGTATCATGCTTAGGATCTTGCTATTATTATTATGCTTTATTGAGAATATTATGATGATAATTGTTGTTATTATATTGCTTGATATATTATTGTTATTGCTTGATCACGCCCTCTCTTGCAGGATTAAAGGGAATTTTACTTGTAATCATGCTTTATAAGATAATTAATAGTCTTGTTTAGGCTAATATGATTATAATTCAAGTGATCGCCAATAATAGATTTTTTTGTGCATTAATATTCAATCAACATAGATTAAAAAAGTTTAGGATTAATTTATTGATTGTATGTTAGTAAGAAAGCGCACATGAAATGAGAAGAATAAAGTAGAGGCATATATTTTTAGGGCATATTCAATCTCTTTATGGTTTGATTTGTACTTTTTATGAGTGACATTTGTGTCACTCTTAGTGATTGTGTTTAGGTTCTTTTTGTGTTTATTTTATTTTATTTTCCTTTTTATTCTCTTGCATTGTTTTCTTTTTAATAAAGTTTCTAGTTTATTTCTTAGTTTTAATATGTGTTAGTTTAATTTCTTTATTTAATCGGTTTCTAGTTTATTTTCGTATTTTATTTGCTTTGGATTTATTTTATTTCGTTCTTTTCCTTGTCACTTTTATAGTTTTATTTAGTTTGTGGTTTATTTCTTATTTTATTTTACATTATTTGCTTGTATAGTATTTGTTTAATTTTTTATTAGTTTAGTTTTATTTATCTTATTTTTATGGAAAATTTGTTCGAAACAACCTTTTTTTTTTTTTTTGCAATTTCAAACCACATTAATGAATTTTTTATCAAAGACAACCAAATGTTACTTTCCGGCGTTGACTCTATTTTTCCCGATGGTGACCACGAGTGTGCGAGTCACGTGACCTCCTATATTGCTTAATACACCCCTTTTCCCTCCAATTAACTCCTATTAAAACTCCTGCTTCTCTTTCATCCCTCTTTTAGTACGAGTGAATTGGAGGGAAAATTGGTGTATTAAGCAATATACAAGTTCATGTGCGTTGCACACTAGTGGTCAACATCGGGAAAAATAGAGTCAAAGCCGGAAAGTAGCATTTGGTTGTCTTTGATAAAAAAAAAATTTATAATGTGGTCTCAAATTGCAAAAAAAAATAAAATAAAGTGGACACTTTAAAAGGTTGTTTCTGACAAATTTTCCTATTTTTATTATAGTTTATCTATTTCCATTTTATTTATTTTATTTTATTTGTCTCAATTCCTTTCTTCGGTTTTGTGTGTAGGTGTTCGGGTTTCAAGTCAAGTGAGTTCGATTTCCGGGTTCGTGTCAATTCAATAGGTCTATTGTAGACCCTAATCCATGTAAAATAGGTGGACCACCAACCCAAATACAATACAAAACTCATTTTACACGGCCCAAACTCTCGATTTTCTTTCTTTCCACTCTAACAAAACTGACACAAGATTCAATTATAAACATTTACTCTTACAATTGCTGAAAACTTCTCTCTCCTCTGCAAATTCGAGAATCGCCGTGGAAGAAAAGAAAGAAACACGTGCAGATCAAAGGTAAATAAAATTTCTGAACCTAAAATTTCTTTAAATTTCTTTGAACTTCAATTAATTATTAATTAAATTTCTCCATTAGTTAAATTTTTGCAATTTGTATATAGTTTAAAAACATTTTTCACATTTTATTAGTACAAATAGAGATGAATATGAATTATTAAAGCTAATCCAATCGATTTCAAGGCGTGCAGTGGTACATTGCGATTGTTCGGATATTTTTACTAAATGTTCAAAATTTGTGATAATCAGATTTTGTAACTAAAAGTTCAAATTAAAATTATTGTTCAGATTTTTTTACTAAATGTTCAAAATTAAAGGCGTGATATATTGCGATTGTTCATATATTTTTAATAAATGTTCAAAATTTCAATGTTTAGTTCGGATGTTTTTACTAAATGTTCAAAATTTGCAACCATTTAGATTTTTTACCAAATGTACAAAAGTATAGGCGTGGTACATTGCAATTTTGTAGATATTTTTACTAAATGTTCAAAACTTTCGATATTCAGTTCGGATTTTTTTTTTTTTACCAAATGTTCAAAATTTGGAATCGTTTAGATTTTTATTAAATGTTCTAAAGTATAGGTGTGGTACAATGCAATTGTTTAAATAATTTTACTAAATGTTCAAAAATTTTGATGTTGAGTTCAGATTTTATTTATAAAATGTTAAAAATTTGCAATCGTTCAATTTTTTTTTACTAAATGTTCAAAAGTATAGGTATGGTACATTGCGATTGTTCACATACTTTTACTAAATATTCAAAAATTTTAATGTTCGGTTCACATTTTTTTACTAAATGTTCAAAATTTGCAATCATTCAGATTTTTTTACCAAATGTCCAAAAGTATAGGCGTGGTACATTGCGATTGTTTAGATATTTTCACCGAATGTTAAATTTTCGATGTTCAGTTCAGATTTTAATATTTTTTTTTTACTAAATGTTCAAAATTTGCAATCGTTCAGTTTTTTACTAAATGTTCAAAAGTATAGACGTTGTACATTGCGATTGTTCAGATATTTTTACTAAATGTCTAAAAATTTTGATGTTCAGTTCGGATTTTTTTTACTAAATGTTTAAAATTTACAACTGCTCAGATTTTTTACTAAATTTTCAAATTTTGCAATGCCCAATTTTTTTCACTAAATTAATTGATCAAATTAATGACAACAATAAAAAAATGTCAACTAATTAATTATAATGGATTACGATTGAAATCGATCAGCTTAATTAGTTGCAACAAATTCAATTGATATTAAACAATAATTTCATCCGCAAATTCATTGCAAAATCCAAAAATTAATTTATATTGATCACAATGAATTCATAATAACTAACCTGGATTGATCTATTCAGGAATATCGACAAGTTCCATCACGTTAAATGCAGAAAATCAATGGAAAAAATTAATAGAAAAAAAAATAAAAGAATAGAGGAGAGAGAAAATAAGAATTTGAAAAAGGAATGAATTAAAATCAAGAAAGAAATAAAAAGAGATCAGATTTTTTTAAAAAGAGAGAGATAGAGAGAGAGAAATTTTGTATAGAAGGAACAAAAAATTAACAAGGAAAAAGAAAGAAAAAGAAGATGTAAAGATGCAGGAAGAAGAAGAGTAGAGTTGAGTTGTGTATAATTTGTATAGAGTTGTGTTTTAGGAGGTGGTCCATCTAAAGGGTTCACGCAATAATTTGTGGTGTCATTTGTCAATCACCAAACACCTACAACCAACTCTGCTACTGCCCACCTCTTATCCTACACTCCACCATCTCTTATCCTACACCACATTCCCCTACTCCCATACTGCAGCTAATCTCCACCAAACCGCACCATGGCAGCAGCCCCTGCTCCATCTTCTCACAGCCCCACAAACTGCAAGCAGCCCATCAATCTCCACCACAATCACAGCAGCCACCTAACAACAGTTAACACCAACCCGCAAAACCCACACTCCAACCACCACTTCACCGAGCCGCAGCGCAACCCAAAAACGCAACACCAATTACCACCAAACGCTACACAACCCTCTCAATTTGCCATCCTCAATTGCAGCAGCTCCTTAATCTTCTCACCCTTCACTCACGAAAACAGAGCAGCTCGCATCTCCTCCGCTGCTTCTCACCTCAGAAAACCCTCAATTAAGCCCCAATTTGATTAGAGTTATTCACAACCGTGTAGCGCTGTCAGAAGGCGCACAATTGGAGTCAAAAATCAGAGTCGAGAAAGTAGCAAATGCGCGACCAATGCTCAACGTCTTCGCGGGCGCGCTAATGTGGGTTCAATCACGAGCTTTGCACGTGATTATTTATGGAGATCGTACGGTCTAGATTTGATGCTTGATAATTGCTGTTGAGGATGAACGGTGGTGATTTAATAGTGATTATTGATGATGATGTTTGGTGAGGCGCATAGCATGGGATTATTCCCATTGAAGCATCCCAAATATCGAAGAAGAAGGATTTGGGTGTGATGCGTTTTGTGGGGATTTCATTTTCCCTTTTTCTTTTTATTTTCCTTTTCTTTCTTTATTTTCTTTATTTCTTTTCCTTTTTATTTAATTAAATTTATTTTTCCCTTTTTATTTCTATTTTTCCTAGCTTAGTATAAATACCCATTTTAGGGAAATGCATCTATTATGCAACAATCAACTATTATTCTATTTTCTCTTAATTAGTTTTAGGAGCTTCTCTCTCCAGGGTTAGCTTAGGATTAGAGGGATTTAGAGAAAGAAAGTGAGGGTTTCACCATTGTTGAGCTTGAATTTTGAAGAAGTAATTGATCATCTTGTTTGTAGACTTTCATCTTCAATCAATGAGAATCTCTAACTCTCTCTCCTCTATTTTATTTGCTTCCTTTTGATTATAGTTTTAGTTGTTATTATTACTTTTTAATCATGTTGATTCTTGATTATTTGTTAATTAATATTGTTGTTGGCATGATTAGTGAGTAATTTCCCCATTAAAGGGATGGTTGTGGTGTAGTTGGACCTTGTGCATATTCTAGGGTTTGGAATTGATTTATTTGTGATTAAAGTCTTTATATGTTTGATAATCTTCAATCTACTTGCAAAATGCATGTTGCTAGTTGATTGGGAGTTAATCTTTTCTAACATGAAATGGAAGTTGACTTAGATAGGATCATTTATATCGATCGTGATTTGATAGCACCACCTAGTATATGGTTCTAATGTGGAAGCATAGAGGCTATGTTAGGAGAAGCCAATGGACCTTACTTCGATATTTGAGCATGTTTATTTCATAATTAATTCAATTTCTATGCCTTTGTTTATGTTCAAGTGAATGCTATACCTAAACCATTTCCCTTAGTGTTTTATTTCTTGTCTTAGCGTGTTTAGACTTTAGTTTACTTATCTCTTATTCCGGATTAGATGAATTGTTGATAACATTTGGTAGTGTTTACTCGTTTCCTGTGGTTTGACCCCTATGCTTTCCTTATACTCGTAATAGGTTTGTTTAGGTTGTATAAATTGTATTTGATCTAGGAATAGGCTTTTGACGACGTGTTTATTCCCTTGTCAACCTTTATTCCCGAATATCCAGTCATGGTTCAAGATCACTATGGAGTTATCGATCTCATGGATCGTGAAGGTGTTTAACCTTCACCCTGTGAACGGTTTAAAAGTTCCTAAAATTTGTTGGCGACTCTTTTGCTCTAGCTTCCTTCCCTTTGGACGCCACCATACTAAAGTGTATGATTATAGTGGGCTCAAGTGTAGGATGCTTGAAATATTCCCTACAATATCACAATGGGCTTCATGTTTAAGTGTTACAAACAGGCTTGAGTTGATGCAAGACGGTAATGGACGGATGTTGTTTGAGTACTCATGCAACTGAAAATTGTGAATGTGCTCATATGTGATATTTCTTGAGAAGCTGCCGCTTGACAATCTTGTCACTGAGCTTGTAACATTGTTTTAGCCTGGTTACCGTTTGACTAAGCTCATAATCAAGCTCTCTTGTTAGCTTGGACAACATTGAGTACTTTCCGCATGCCATATGCTAACTCATTCGGCTCGGCATAAGAACCGCTTGTATATAGCCGGGCTTCAATACCGTCTGACCCTTGTATATATATAATTAAGTAATATGCTACTTACATGTATAATATATACTTAAGTAGTGACGCATGATTTTTTTTTTATTTTTTAAAATCATAATAATGATATTATTGACTTGCATAACACTCATGCGACCTTTCGACTAAGAAGTTGTCCAGCCATGTTTACATGGTGTAGGGAATATTTCAAGCATTACCCCAAACTTGAACCCTACTGTGATCATACACTAAAGTACGGTGGTGTCGAAAGGGAAAGAAGATAGAGCAAAAGAGTCGCCAACAAGTTTTAGGAACTTGTAAACAGTTCATGAGGTGAAGGTTATACCTCTTAACGATCCAGGTGATCGTCAACTCCAATAGGTCTGGAACCATGACTGGTAGTTCGGGGATGAAGGTACAAATACAACCTAAAAGTGAATTAACCTACCCTAATAATAGGCCTCTACTTTGTTCGGATCGTATTCATGTGCGCTTTCTGACTAACATGCAATCAATAGGTTTACCCTAAACTTATTTATCTATGTTGATTGAATATTAGTGCACAAATAAATCTATTTTTGGCGATCACTTGAATTATAATCAAATTAATCCTAAACAAGATTATTAATTATCTTATTAAGCGTGATTACAAGTACAAATTCCCTTTAAACATGCATAAATGGTGTGATCAAGCAATAACAATAACAATAAATATAATCAAGCAACATAATAATCATCATAATAAAATAATCATAATCATGATCATAATCATAACAATTATAAAAATAATCATGTTAAAGCATAACAATAGCAAGATCCTAGGCATGATACTAATAAGATTAATAACAAACCCTAGCATGTCACTAAGCAATAAAAATCAAAGCTTTAACTCTAACATGATACTAACATGATATTAGGAAAAGAATATAGAAAGCATCATAGAAATCATAATTGATATAAGCAAATCACCCTAAATATCATACTAAAGAAAGCATCCTAACATGATACTAGGAACATTCTAAATATGATACTAGGAATCAAAATAATAATGTAAGCATGATTTCTATATCAAAATATCAATAAAACAATTAAACCACTTACTTGGATGCCTCGTACCTCTTTCTAATAACAAAATACTCGCATTAGTAACTTCAAGGAAAATAATAAACAATTAAATCAAATAATTGAAATAGAGATTTGGGACCAAACCCTCTGAAATCAAAATCTTTCACGTCTAGGGCGAAGGCAACTTCAAATTTGGCTAGGTGTTTCTAGATCTTGTGAATGCGGAATTTTATATGCAAAGACTAGTTTAGAAACGAGAGAGAGAGAGTAATCAAGAGATTCTTGATAAGAGTTGGTGATCCAAAACGGAAGTTTCAGGAAGCTATTTATAGAGAAAATAAGCCGGATATGAAAAAAAAAACCGAATTAGAGTTTCGAAAAGAATAAAACACGACTGCAGCGCCAAACATGCGCGTGGCGCCAAACGCTGGAGTGCAGCGCCAGACGCCAGGTCTATCGCTAGACGCTGGTCCTGTCGCCAGACGCTGAAAATAAATTTCCACGTGTTTTCTTAATTTGATAAAATTTCACCGTACGAGAAGGTAAAAACGTGTTTTCCTTAAAAACACTTCTTTTATTCTGATTAAAACTCCTAAAAGTCAACTAAAGTTAATTTATTAATGCTAATTAAATTAGGATTCAAAAGAAACTTCTAAAAGAATCTGGAAGACTATAATCAATTCTAATTGTATTAGGAATGATAAATCAATATTAGGCCCTCCTTTAGATCATTGGGCCGCATATAAATATCAAACCGGGCCCAGTTTAGTAATTTGGCCATAACTTCCTCATTATTCATCGGAATTGGGCTTATAATATATCGTTGGAAAGCTCTTTTTGAACACAACCCAACTACAATATTATTGGACCCTTTCCATGGACTAAAATAAACAGGATTGGATATTTTTTTAAAATAGGTTTTCAAAATTAGAGAGAAAGAAAAGAAATAAAACTAACCGCAACACTATACTTTACACACTTTCACTTCATTCGATTATGATTCTACATGAAAGGTACTCATCACTGCGTTTGGTTCTAGGGAGACACAAATGGGTGTCTACATAAGCCCCCACTTTGGCTGAGTTTGGAAAACGCAAGTTTCGAAAAGAAAAGTCAAAGTAGCGATAGGGACGGAGAATGATTCAGAACATTCTGCGATCCTAAATCACTCTTGTAACGCTTATACCAGCAAAACTAGCATTAGTTTAACAGAGAAAAGAGTTAAGAAACGCGTATCTTTCACCGTCGAGCACACGTCTCTAAAGGTAACCGATTTGTTGCTTCGTTGTTGTGACAACCTTCCACAAGCTAGGGAACGCTATCTGGCTACTTTAACGATCTTCCCCAACCTAGAAGATACCGCTTGAAGAGTGCTACGCTTGCAACTGCCTCCAATTTCCGCCGTGATAGTCTTTTGCAAGCTAGAGAACACTATCGAAGATTGCTTCGCTTGAAACGATCTTCTACCACCTTGTGACCATCTTCCGCAAGCCAGGGAATATGATCGAAGATAACTTCGCTTGAAATCACTTCCACTTTTTTGTGACAACCCTCCGCAAGCTAGGGAATGTTGTCGAAGATATCTTCGCTTGAAGTCATTTCCAATGGTTGGGATAATATTCAGAAGAAAATTACTGAAGATCAACGCTTGTCAGTCCTTAAAAGCTCGCTTGAACTTTGCTTCCGCTATGCCAGTACGTCGGCGCTTTTGCTGCTTGTGAACCATTATGTCGGTGCCTCTGCTGTTTATGAACCATTATGTCGATGCCTCTGATGAGCCAATGCTTAGGCACTTTAAGTTAAGTGAGACGATCATTTATCAGGTCGATGACTTAATGTGATTGTAACCGAGTTGATTACTAGATCACGTCAAGTTGCTTAGAGGGGATAACTGGCGTACCAAGGAATCCAAACTGCTGCATGAGGTCCACATAACCATATTACAGGGCCACACACTTTGTCATCGTACCAGCGCATGCTAAAAGGACTTGTCGCTGCGCTTTTTGCTTGTTGCCAGACGACGGGCTTGTTGCCAGGCGACAATTTTGTCGTCAGGCGTTGCACTCGGGATTTTAAGATAAATCCTCTTTCCTTATGCTGCTGCTGTTCATTGCCTGGTTTTGCTCCGAACCTTGAACTTGGTTGTTTCCTTTCAACCAAATCTACTTAAATTAAAGCTCTTCATCTCTAATTGGTAAGTTTTTCTAAACCCCCTCCTATCCTCGTTTGCTCTTCGGATTGTACCCGTATTTATATTTTTTACTATAGGACTTTTCTCATCTCTTTAATTATCTTAGAACCGTCCTAAGGCTTAATTAAGACTTAATGTGTTTTTAGCACATATGACTTGTCATGACTCGACTCAAAGTGTTTAACACATGCGTTAGACTAAACTCGAGATGATATGACACGACATGATTCAACGTACATGACTCGTGTTTGCACAAAAATGCGAAAAAATTTCGTCATTTTTTGTGGAGGGTACCGACTTTTCCCAAAAAAGGAAAGACACAAAAAGGAAGAAGTTTTGAAGGTGCATGTTGAATGAGCTTAGCCAAGTATATGCATTGGATGCTATCTCTTAAAGTGCAAAGGTTAATTCATCCTAGGCTATCCTAGTTGACTCAATAATGAAAGTATGTAGGTAACTTAAGCACGGAGGCAAAGCAATTCATACTTCGTGATGCGATAACGATTACAAGTGATGAGATATTTTGATATGACAAGGCATGCTTCAATGTCGTGTTAAGATTTCATGACAGAGGGTTACTAATGGGAAAACTATTTGGTCATGTATCTGTGCAATGTGTGAAAGTGACACTAAAGTTAGGCCGGAAGGGCTAAGTGTGTAGGAAAATATATTAAAAAGAGTCAAATGGCGGTGACTCTTAGGCTAAGTAAGCTAATGATGTAGGGATCAAGCCCCCAAGTCTAGCTCTAAATGAAAAGGGATGACCATTGGAAATTCCTAGATATGATCAATTATGAGTGTAAATATGAATGTATTTTAATTACGGCCGCACCTCGCTGTGAGGTTGCCTACGTATCCGTTAGGAATCAGGCCGAACGTAGATCTAACCGAACCTCGCACAAGTGTGTGTATACCTCAAAAAGGTCTTTAGAAGGGTTGTAACGTGGTTAGGCTAAAGGTTGAAGAAGAAGGAGATAAAGGCTCAACACCCTAGATAAGCCCCAAAGGTGTGCAACCTTGCTTTTGAATCTTTATATTTTTATGCCTGAGGGTTTTAACTCTTTTTTAGCTCTCTTTTCTTTTTTTGCTTTTGCATTTTTTTTTTGAACTTTTT
Source organism: Chenopodium album (assembly GCF_948465745.1). Classification (NCBI taxonomy): domain Eukaryota; kingdom Viridiplantae; phylum Streptophyta; class Magnoliopsida; order Caryophyllales; family Amaranthaceae; genus Chenopodium; species Chenopodium album. The sequence continues at coordinate 52,290,338 of NC_137837.1, forward strand.
TTATAAGTGTGGGTGATCCCAATCATGCGGTCTATCACTCACCTAGCATTCATGTTTCTCATGCACGGTATCGAGCACTCGATAAGAGACACAATCTGAGACGTGTTTATATCGAAGAAATTTTCATATCAAAGACATTGGAACACTTTCCCTTTTGTATACTTTTATTTATTGTTTTGCTTATTTTTTTGCTATTTTAATCTTTTGAAGTCACTCAAGATTTTTATGAAATTGAAAATTGCATAAGTTGCACACCATCCCATCCCAAGGTTTGGTAGATATGGGTTAAAAAATGAAAAGGTCTATCGTTAGACGAGGCTCAAAGTGGTTTATCAAAAAAGGATTGCATATTTGCAGGGTGAAAGGTGATGTGATGTGGCTACAAGGGATGCCTCGTCAATGATTTTTTTTTTTGAAGCGATGTAGTGCAATGATCATATGCAAGGAAATAAATGCTCATTTTTATTAAAAAGGAAAAAAGAAAAGTTTTACAAAGTAAATCTAAGGAAAATAGAAAGTGCCTATACTAGACTTACTAGGGAAAGGAAGAATGAAAAAGAAAATAAGATCATGAAATCTTGTCGTTGAATCTTACCTCTTGTCCCTTGGCTTATCGTCACATGGTGTTCTTGCCGACTGGAGGTATTGGAAGCCCGTTATTGTCGATCAAAGATTGGATTGCTTCCTTTAGCTTCCAACAGCTCTCAGTAGTATGACCCCTACCTTGATGGTACTTGCAGTGTACATTTGGGTTCCAACTAGGCAATCTCTTCTTAGGTGGGGGATCTTGAATGGGTCCAATAGGAGTAATGAGTCCCTTTGCATGGAGTTGATCGAAAGCAGCATCGTAGCTAATTCCAATAGGGGTGAAATCCTTTCTTAGTTGCTTTCTAAAGCCTCGATTATCCATGGCTAAGATTTCATTAAGGTCGAAAGTACCAACACTATTACTAGAGTAGGTGTTTTCGGAAGAAGAAGGATAGTCGTTCTTCTTTCCTTTCTAGCCACTGTTGTTATCGTTACTAATCTTGGCCTTTTTGTTGCTTGGAGGAACATGGAGGAGACTTGAATTAATGAGATCTTGAACGCGATCTTTGAGGATGAAGCGTCCTTCGGTAATGTGATCATGGCCTCTATGGTGTTGATAATGAGAACGTTGTTCGATAACCATTATCCACTCTCTTAATCCTTCTATTGCACCCATAAGCGTGACAACGGTATTTTGTAATTCTTGAACATCCTCTTCTAGACTAGTATTACTTAAGAAAATTTCATTTTTGCCGGCCATTATTACAACCCTTTTTGTGAAAAGTGATATTTATCAAAAGTGTTGTCTTGGTTAAGTGCTCTTCTCTCCTTGATCAAATGCTGAGGAAAAGGATGTTAGGAGTAAGTTTTCTCTTTTTTATGATTTATTTTTACTTAAGCTCTATTAAACATGGAAGAAAATGTGGAAGAGAATGGGAATAGATTGGACCCCCCCCCCCACTCAAATGATGGAAAACACGTGTATACAAGACTTTCTTAACATGGTCAAAGTGTACATACATATTAGTGTGTGCTTTATATTGTGAGTGCAAGTGACATGCTTTGACTCTTGTGTGAGACCATGGGACTTAGTGTCTAGACTCAATTAAGGACCTAATAAGAGTATTATTATTAACAAAATAATCGAATTGATTAGCAAACTATTTAATTAGACTCATAGTGATGACTCGAACATACCGAACTGTCGCCAAAGCAATAAGACTATCGCCGCACTTTGCAGTGTAGCGCCAAACGACAGACCTGTCGCCAGGCACTACACAACACAGTGTGGCGCTGCAGTACAAATTGTGGCACCATTGCTGGAACGTTAATCTGGGACTGTTTTCGGTATTATTACTCTACAAGGCATGGCTAAAGTCAAACTAAGTCCATTCTGATTAAATTATGAGACTTTAATTACTCAAATTAATTAATTAATTAGGGAAAGTCCTTTTAGTCAATAATCAGTTTATTTAATCTTAAACTCAAGTCAAACAAACGGTTAGGAAAAACACGTAGAGTGTGCGCAACAAATAATGCACAATTAGTCAAGTAGGCACAATATGATGCAATGAGCTAGCAACCTAACCATGGCTCTAGTTCTCTAAAGTCCGGGATATGGGTTAGTCAAAGAGAGTCCATAGTTAATTTGAAAGGAATGGTGTCCTTCAAACAAGTGTACTATTCCGTTAGTGGGTTCAGGATTATTAGAAAACTAATATATTTAGTAAGGTCAAGTGATCGGAATGCCTAGGTGGAGGCCGTTTCCGATCAGTAATATTAATGCATAATTAATATTACAGCTTAATCTTGACTGAACCCTTTGGGTCACACCCTTAGCAGTAAACGAACCGACTCGACGAATTAATTCGAAAGAAGTTAATTTGTCGCCGGAGTATTAAATATTTAGACGTCGGAAATTCGAGCTTAGAGCATCGAAATCGAGCGTCGGAAGTCGAGTAAAAAATAGTAAATGACGAGACGTGCAAATAATAATAAATCGCCAATATTTCCCAAAATACCCCTGACATCGGAGTGCCCCGAGCATCCGAGTGCTAGGGGAAAAAATGTCCTAGCATAGGTGGCTATCAAGCGCACCAAGATAAGCCATGCATGGCCGGGTGGTGCGTGCTAGCGCACCATAGCTAGCAGCATGCTAGCAGCCACAAGCAACGCATGCTAGCAGCAGCTAGCAGCCGCAAGCATGCGTGCTAGCAGCAGCCAGCAGCGCACGCACGGGGCTGGGCTCTCGGTCGGGCTGTGGCTGGGCCATAGGGTCGTGTACTAGGGTAGCAAGTGGGAGCATATGGAAGCAAGTAGGGTGAGGGACATGTGGCACAAGGAGTGTATTGAGTGGGGATCAAGTATGGTTCCCTACTCTCCATGTGGTCCTCACCACCCTTTACATATGATAATGCCACTTGTAGATTTATTATTAGTTTGCTTATTTATTTTAATTTAGCTTTAAAATAAATTGTAGAATTTCATGACTCCCACATTGATGGGATAGAAATTCCTACTCTCCCTCTTGCCTATAAATACCCATCTTGGGTTTATTGGAAGAGTGCTTAAGTAGGAGTTCAATAGAGCATTGCATTAGCAAAAACTCTTAAACTCACATAATACTCGGGTTTTGGTTGGACCTCGCTAACCTCGAGGTAACGGACCTAAAAGTCGCTAGTAGTTTTTGCGGGTGGACTTCCGTAGGAAGCACACGACAAAGGTAAATTCGATTTTATCCTTTTATGTTTATTTGTTATGCTTTATGGTTTTATTAATTGCGAGTGGTTATTTGGGTCGGGGTTGTTTCCGCGGTAAGTTGGACTTACCAAACCCTAACATAATTATCCGGTTACAACGCGTGGAAGCCTTAAATTTTAAAGGATTGGCACGAGTGGATGGGACACCGCGAGTTAAAAACTCGCTTCCATGGTTTGGTGAATTCAACATTCTCGGATGTACCCTTTATTGCACAGAGTGTTCAATAAGGTAGATGGAGCATGAATTCCCAGAGGGTTATGTCCATATGTAGAACACATATGGGTTTTAAAAAAGTGAGAAAAACACAATCAGGAAGTAGGATCGAGCAAACAGTGCTAAAAACTGGTCAAAATTAGAACGCATATTTCTGGCTCAGTATTGAAAGAACTTGGCGCCAGGGAACGGAGGCTGGCGCTGCGGTTTGGCTCTGGCGCCTGGCGACAGAAGTGTCGCCTGACACCAGAGTTAAATCCTCGCCGAAAGACTCTGTTTTCTGACGCTAGTTCTTACATGCCTCAGCAGCTTTCTGTGCTCGATAAAATTTTCCAGTTTCGCGCAGCATTATTTCGATCCTAGTTGTGAAAGATATTCCTCAAAATTCTTACGTGTAAACATCCTATGTTTTAACTCATTACGGATGGTCTTTCCAATGAGATCTTTTTTATGCATATGACAATAATGCTAATCAAAATTACGCACATGAAATAATTAGAACTCTTCGAGTCTCATCCACTCATTCTAAATCATTGTTAAAATAAATTTCAGGAATTAAAATAGAAATCCTCCCCAACGGAGTCGCCAAAAGATGTAGGGAATATTTCAAGCATTACCCCAAACTTGAACCCCACTGTGATCATACACTAAAGTACGGTGGTATACAAAGGGAAAGAAGATAGAGAAAAATAGTCGCCAACAAGTTTTAGGAACTTGTAAACCGTTCACGAGGTGAAAGTTACACCCCTTAACGATCAAAGAGATCGTCGACTCCAATAGGTCTGGAACCATGATTGGTAGTTCGGGGATGAAGGTACAAATCAAACCTAAAAAAGATTGAACCTGCCCTAATAGTAGGCTTCTACTTTATTCTGATCGTATTCATGTGTGCTTTCTGACTAACATGCACTTTTGATAAGTGACTTTTATGTCACTTTTAGGGTGTTTATTGAGTCTCTTTCCGGCTTATTTTACAATAATTTAGCCCATTTTGTTCTTTATTTCTTTTATTTTCTTATTCTTGTCTTTTATCTTTATTTTGAGTATTTTAGTAGTTTTTAATAGTTTTTTGTTTATTTTCGTATTTTTAGTTAATCTATCCTAGTTTCTCTCCTTTTATGTATTTTTCTTTTAGTTTCTAGTTTGTTTTCTTTATTTTATGTTTTTTCATTTAATTTTATTATTTATTTAGTTTTAGCATTTAAATTTACTTTATTTGTCTTATTTTATTTTATTTTATTTTGTCTTTTAAAAATCCCCTCGTGTTGTTTTTGGTTGTAGGTGTTTTCGGGTCCTTGGTTGATCGGGTTCAAGGTCCGAGATTTGAGTCAAACAACATGCTCCAAGCTACTACCCACCGATCACAGCTGCTTCCCCCTTCACCTCACATCACCACTCTCACCAGGCACCAAAATCACAACCAAACCAGCACCACGCACACCAGCCCACAACCACCTCTAGCCACCAATCTGCCAGCAACAACCACATTCAGCCACCCTTAACACCATTCCCCTGCTCCCATAAACCGCAACCAACACCACCAAACACCGCAGCAATAACAACCACAGTCCCTTGATTTCTCTCTCCTCTTCTCACCTTCACGCAACAACCTGAACCACCTGAACCACCATCACCCCGCAACATCCCCCTCCCATTTAATCCACCTCACGCATTTCCCCTGCTCCATCTCCACCACAATCAACCACGCACATCAACAACAACCCAGCCACACCGTCCACCTGCAACAATTAGCCTCCGTATCCACCACCAATCCACACCAGCACCTCAACTCCAATTCCCGCAGCTCCAATCAATCAATTCGCACAAGCATCAGCAAGTTCAAGCAAACCGTTGAGAGTTCGGTCGAGGTACGAGTCAGAAACATTCAGAGTTTTGTAAATTGAAGAGGTGTGGTCAAACACACCCATGGTTCAACCGAACCAACCCCGTAGTTTGGCCGCACCAACCCATTGTTCAACCGAACCATTTCACGAGCTTCGCGCGTGACTTTTTATGAAAATCGGACGGCTGCGATGTGATGATGCTTGATAATACTAATTGAAATTGATGAGCGGTGGTGATGATGGTTGATGATGCGTAAATGGCGAAGTCCAAATATCAGAGCAATGAGGAAGTGAATTTGGGGGAAGGAGGGGTCTGATGCTTTTCGTGGGTTTGGTGGGAATTTAGGGGTTTTGGGGTTTCTTTTTCCTTTTATTTTCTTTTATTTTATTTTATTGTAGTTTTGATTTTTTTTGGTTTTTAGTTTTGTTTTTTTAATTATTTTAGTTTAGTTTTATTTCTTTTTAATTTCTTTTATATTATTTTAGCTTGTATTATAAATACGCTCTTTAGGGTTATTTTCTGATAACTTTGAATCAACATTTTTATTTTAGATAGATTAAATTAGCTTAGGAGAGCTTTTCTCTCTTAGGGTTAGATTAGATAATTTTAAGGGAGAGAAAATAGATTATTGCTCAATTTTCTCCCAAGATTCAACTTTGCTCAAGTTTAAGTTTTAATCAAGCAAGAATTCAAGTTTTCATCTTTCATTAATCCTTTCTTTAGTAATCTCTTCTTCTTTCCTTTAGTTTTATTTATTTGTTTTATTGTTGTTTATTCTTGTTAATCTTATTAGTTCATCTAGTTGTTATTGATTTCATTGATTTTTATTATGTTTTGTTTTGAGTTTCTTGATCGAGTTTATTTCTAGTTTTGATATTGTGTTTAATCTCCCTTCTCTAGGCTAAACTTTTGGCTAGGGGAAGGGGATGGAAGATATGAGTTGATATTGGATGAATGATGATGGTTGGATTGAACTTATGCCATATATTGATGAAAGACATGATTTTTATTAGCTTGGGATTATTGTTGCACTCTGTTTGATGTTTTCTAATATAAATGCATGAAAGTGCTTTGAACTAGATTAGGATCACCTCTATTTTAATGATTACATGAGAATGAGTTATTAAAGTGGAGTTTTTATGGATTGTGCTTCTTTATTCTCTTGATTTGATTGTAACTAATAGGATGCATGAGAATGATCCTTATTAGTGTAGACCTCTTTCATTGATTTGCCTAGACTATTGCATGAGAATGAATTGTTTAGGTAGAATCTTGTGTTCTTTGGCATATGTTTCATGATAATCACCATTATTCTCCTCTTTCTAATCATATTGGACACCCCCGTATCCCTAGCGTAATTTTCTATTGATTTTAATCATCATTTTCTTGCTTATTTGTAGTTTTAGTGTTCTTACTCAACAAAACCAACAAAAACAATCCCCTTTTCACTCTTGCATTAGTGATATTTGATGTTGAATCAGCGTGCTTCCCTAGTGGTTCGACCCTTTACTTGCCACTAACTAGTTTAGTGTAGGTTTAGGTATTATAAATGATTAATTTGGTTAAGGTAGTAGCTTAACGACCTATCTTATCCCGATCAAATTTTGGCGCCGTTGCCGGGGAAGCGGCTTGTTTAGCGTGTAGTTTTGCTATTGTTAGAGTCATTTTATTTGCTTTCCTTTCTTTTATTTTTCTTTTTTTAATCCTACTTTTCATTGCTAATTGTGTGCTTAGCTTTGTTGTATTCAAAGTGAGATATGGCAAGACAAGAGGATGACCTTCTTTTTAGGGAGTTTGGAAACCCGGAAATCTATGAGCTCACGAGTAGTATACTTCTCCCGACCACCGAGACTAATTTCACAATCCATCCACAATATGCTAGGATGGTGCAAATTGAGCAATTTTCCGGAGGCGTAAGTGAAGACCCCATTGAGCATTTGGACCGATTCCTTGAGTTATATGCAATGATGCAAACAAATGAAGTGAGCCAAGATTACATTCGTATGCATCTCTTTCGGCAATCTCTCATCGGAAGAGCAAAGAAATGGCTCAAGATTTTGAAGCCCAACTCTCTCACCACATGGAAGGAAGTTGCAAAGGCCTTTCTCAAGAGGTTCATTTCCGATGAGCAAACCGCAAAAATGAGAAGGAAGATAGCTTCCTTTGAGCAGGAACCGGATGAAACTCCTGGGGAAGCATGGGAAAGGGTTAAGGATTTGATTAGAGAATGTCCTCATCATGAATTCAACCGTAATTTGCTCATAAGATTCTTTTATGATGGCTTGGAGCCAATGTCAAGGACCAATCTAGATGTGGGTGCCGGTGGCCAATTGATTAAGATCCCTCAAAGACAAGTTGAAGCTACAATTGAAGAAGTGGCTACTAGCTATTCTTGGGGAGGCCGAAGAAGGTCCCAAGGGAAGCAAGGAGATCTTTTAGAGTTGGAGAAAGTCGACCAACTTAAGCACATAGTTGAGCTCTTGAATGAAGGTCTTTCCAAGTTGAACTCAAGTGTTGGTTTGTGTTCAAAACCTTCACAAATCATTGATTTCTCATGTGCTCGTTGTGGTGGGACGGATCATGATGCATCCTGTTGTAGAGAGTTCAATCTCAAGCATGGTTAAGTTTTGACTTTGAGGGAAAAATATTTTGTAACCCAAGCTCAATCCCAACATCTTCAACAACCTCCAAGGCAAGAAAACTCCTACCCCCAAGATGGACCTCTCTTCAATCCACCAACCCAAAACTTTTCCTACCTTTCCAACCAAGTAGAGAACTCTCAAGATCAAAATCATGACCTATGTCCTCAAGCGTATGTAGAAAAATCCCCACCCAACCACACACAAACCCAAATTCTTCAACAACGTCAAACTATCACTCCATAATTCTAAGAAATCAAATCTTACAATGAAGTTGTTTATTCCCAACTAGCCAACACTTCTTTTCTCCATTTAACCACAAAACTCCCCTTACAATCATCTACTAACCCTTCACATACTTATCAATCCGAAACTTGCAAGGAGGACAAGGTTGTAGATGATGTGGTTGAGAAGAAGGTTCAAGAACAAAATGAGGAGCCATTTGATTTTAGTGAACCAAACAAGTTTGAAGGCCCGGTTTCCTTTCCTTGTAGGCTAGTTGAGAATGTCTTTTTTAAGAGTCCTATGGTGGTGAGCGTATGTAGAGTTGATGTGGTCAATGATGTGATGGCTAATGAGAGCTTAGCTCCACGTGATGATAAGGTGACAATGAGGTATGATGACTTCCTTGAAGTTCCTGCTTGGTTTGAAGGCTCTCTTGAGGAAGGTGAGGTTACCCTTCCTAATATTGAGGATTCCAAGCTCGATCCCCCTTTTAGAAGGAAAATAAAGAAGAGATAAAAAAGAAGAAGAATTAACAAGATGAAGAGAAAGAGAAAAGATGAGCCACCATTGGCTCTTGATTCATTCCCTTCATTTCCTTGCGGTAATGTGAGACCTCAAGGACTGCTAGTTCTCAAGCTTGGGGGCATCTATGATTCAATCCTCAAGACGATGAGGGTGATGTTCTTTAATCCACCTAGAATGAGGTGAAGGGTCAAGCTAGAGACCATAAACAAGCGCTTCTCAGGAGGCAACCCGGAGGATTTCTAACCCTTTTTCTCCCCCTCCTTTATTTTTATTTTTGCTTTATTTCTTTGTTCTCTTTTAATATTTTCTTTTGTGTCTTGTCTTGCCTTGTAGGTTTCTTTTTGGAAGTTTGGAGCGGAGTGACATTTGGTGAACTCTATTTTATGCTCCTTAATTCTTTTAAGCTAACCTCCTAGTGTGACCTTTCTTATTTTTACTCTTTTACTCTTTCTTTGAGTGCTTAGTTTAGGACTAGTTTAGGAAGAATTTGAATGGTTTGAGGTTTTTTGCATTGGTTCTATGGAACCTGGGATCGTTGATGTTGTTATCGAACGATCAATTGTTTGACGATTGGGACTTATTTGGTTTATATGCCTCGTTTGTGAACCTTTTTTATTTCTTCCTCTTTCTCTTGTTTTGTTTTTTTTTTTTTTTTTTTTTTTTTTTTTTTTTTTTTTTTTGTGGCAAACATGACTATGGCAAGATTAAATGAATTGTTTTGGAATTCGCTCATGCATTTGGAATTGATTGCTTTGATTATGTGCTAAAGAATGTTTTTCTTCCTAATTGATGATGGCCTACATGGTTTGAGAGTGCTTATGGTTGAGATAGACAAATTTTAAGCTAAGGTATCAAGGTTAAGAACTATTGAGGACGTTTGAACCCTTAGTTCACGGACAGGTGGTAAGATGGTGTTGCTCTCTATAGTGGATTTGAAGCTCTTTAGTTAGTATTTTCTTACTTCCCATCCCTTGTGAGATTTAAATTGTTCAAGCCTCCATCAATTTTGTTGAGCAGCGCTTAGGATCCTTGAATATGCATATCTTAATCCTTGTGTTGTCCTCTAACTCCCAAGATCGTGACCAAGCAGCTCTAGGGGAGGAAAAGGGCACCCATTTCTTATTTTTCTTTATCTTCTTTTTGTTTTGTTACATATTTTGTTTTTATTTTGCATTTGCTCCTCTTGCCAACCCTTTGAGCCTATTCCCTTTCTTGATTATGAGCCATAATGCAAGCCTTATGACCTTTTGTTTCCCTTACCCTTAGTTTGTGAAGCATTTCGGTTTGAGAGTTTGTTTTGTGTTGTAATGAAACTGAGAAAGTATTATGCTCTTTGTACCAAGCAAGAAAGTAAATTGTATATATTGTGTGTAATAAAGCAAATTCATCCCCGAAAAAGCCGTCCTTAATAAAAAAGGCAAGGATATATATATATATATATATATATATATATATATATATATATATATATATATATATATATATTTAAAAAAAAAAAGTAGGTTTCGTTTTCTTCCTTAAGTTAAGCATTGAGGACAATGCTTCGTTCAAGCTTGGGGGGGGGGGGGGAAAACGTTACTTCGTTTTTTTTTTTTTTTTTTTATGGAATGTTGGTGTTGAGTAAGCTTGGGGGAGATGACATTATTAGTATTTTTGTTTGATATTTGGTGATTTCTTGAGTTTGTTTTTGAGGTTTGATCACCCTTTTGCTTCACTTAGGAAATATCACCAAAATTTTCAAATTTTTACCCCGCCTTAACCCTTTGCCTTACGTTACAACCCTAGTTAAGACCCTTAGACTTTAGAGGGGTGAGGTCCAATTCCGGTGGAGGGAGATAGATTTCAACCCTATGGAAAGAGTATGCATTGTTGAGATGTCGGGATGACCCACTAATTCCACAAATTGAATCTTATTCCGGTTCCTTTGTGGAATCATGAGGAGCTAACTAGGGGTGATTTGAAGCTAGTGGAGAGAACGTGGATTGTCTTAGATGGGGCTCGGGCGGAGAATGAATTCTCTAGTTCTCTATGCTTAGCTTAGGTTTGTCTCCTTCAACCATGAGCATCTTAGAACGTGTCTTCCCTCATTGTATTGAGAAAGGTAGGTATTATTTGGTGCAGGTCTCTTCTTTTTGAGTCCAAATGGAGTATTTTCCGCCTTTAAACTTGATTGGTTTTCCTAAACCTTGCTATGTTATGTTGGTCATGGTTGTGTTTTTTTTTTTCTTTTGTGTGTTTGCTTTTCTTTTTCTTTTTGTTTTGCCTTGGTTTTTGTCTAAAGTTGTGGGTTAAACTCTTAGGACACCCTGACGAGAGCACACTCGTCCTCTAGGGCAATCTAGGGGTTTAAAGGGCTTGTCTTTAGTTGCTAAAATTGACCGTGATTCCTACGAAAGTGAGTTAGTGTACATTCTTGTCTCCTTAAGTGTCTTAGATTTGCTTGAATAAATCATTCTCCTTCTCTCGTGTTTCATGTTAATTTGCTCGAGGACGAGCAAAAGTTTAGCTTGGGGGAGTTTGATAAGTGACTTTTATGTCACTTTTAGGGTGTTTATTTAGTCGCTTTCCGGCTTATTTTACAATAATTTAGCCCATTTTGTTCTTTATTTCTTTTATTTGCTTATTCTCGTCTTTTATCTTTATTTTTGTATTTTTAGTTAATAATTCCTAGTTTCTCTCCATTTATTTATTTTTCTTTTAGTTTCTTGTTTGTTTTCTTTATTTTATGTTTTTTCATTTAATTTTATTATTTATTTAGTTTTAGCATTTTATTTTACTTTATTTATCTTATTTAATTTAATTTAATTTAATTTTATCTTTTAAAAATCCCCTCGTGTTGTTTTTGGTTGTAGGTGTTTTCGGGTCCTTGGTCGATCGGGTTCAAGGTCCGAGATTTGAGTCAAACAACATGCTCTAAGCTACTACCCACCTATCACAACTGCTTCCCCCTTCACCTCACATCACCACTCTCACAAGCCACCAAAATCACAACAAAACCAGCACCACGCACACCAGCCCACAGCCACCTCCAGCCACCAATCCGCTAGCAACCCCTGCTCACCTCACACCGAGAACCACCTCCAGCCACCAATCTGCCAGCAACAACCACATTCAGCCCCCCTTAACACCATTCCCCTGCTCCCATAAACCGCAACCAACACCACCAAACAGCGCAGCAATAACCACCACACTCCCCTGATTTCCCTCTCCTCTTCTCACCTTCACGTAACAACATCAACCACCTGAACAACCATCACCCCACAACATCCCCCTCCCATTTAATCCACCTCACGCATCTCCCCTGCTCCATCTCCACCACAATCAACCACGCACATCAACAACAACCCAGCCACACCGTCCACTTGCAACAATTAGCCTCCGTATCCACCACCAATCCACACCAGCACCTCATTTCCAATCCCGCAGCTCCAATCAATCAATTCGCACAAGCATCAGCAAGTTCAAGCAAACCGTTGAGAGTTCGGTCGAGGTACGAGTCAGAAACTTTCAGAGTTTTGTAAATTGAAGAGGTGTGGTCGAACACACCCATGGTTCGACCGAACCAACCCCGTAGTTCGGCCGCACCAACCCATGGTTTGACCGAACCATTTCACGAGCTTCACGCATGACTTTTAATGAAAATCGGACAGCTGCGATGTGATGATGCTTGATAAGACTAATTGAAATTGATGAGCGGTTGTGATGATGGTTGATGATGCGTAAATGGCGAAGTGCAAATATCAGAGCAATGAGGAAGTGAATTTGGGGGAAGGAGGGGTCTGATGCTTTTCGTGGGTTTGGTGGGAATTTTAGGGTTTTGGGGTTTCTTTTTCCTTTTTATTTTCTTTTATTTTATTTTATTGTAGTTTTGTTTGTTTTTTGGTTTTTAGTTTAGTTTTTTTAATTGTTTTAGTTTAGTTTTATATCTTTTTAATTTCTTTTATATTATTTTAGCTTGTATTATAAATACCCTCTTTAGGGTTATTTTCTGATAACTTTCAATCAACATTTTTATTTTAGATAGATTAAATTAGTTTAGGAGAGCTTCTCTCTCTTAGGGTTAGATTAGATAATTTTAAGGGAGAGAAAATAGATTATTGCTGAATTTTCTTCCAAGTTTCAACTTTGCTCAAGTTTAAGTTTTAATCAAGCAAGAATTCAAGTTTTCATCTTTCATTAATCCTTTTTTTTAGTAATCTCTTCTCCTTTCCTTTAGTTTTATTTATTTGTATTATTGTTGTTTATTCTTCTTAATCTTATTAGTTCATCTAGTTGTTATTGATTTCATTGATTTTTATTATGTTTTGTTTTGAGTTTCTTGAGTTTATTTCTATTTTTGATATTGTGTTTAATCTCCTTTCTCTAGGCTAAACTTTTGGCTAGGGGAAGGGGGTGGAAGATATGAGTTGATATTGGATGAATGATGATGGTTGGTTTTGAACATATGCCATATATTGATGAAAGACATGATTTTTTTTAGCTTGGGATTATTGTTGCACTCTATTTGATGTTTTCTAGTTTAAATGCATGAAAGTGATTTGAACAAGATTAGAATCACCTCTATTTTAATGATTGCATGAGAATGAGTTATTAAAGTAAAGTTTTTATGGATTGTGCTTTTTTATTCTCTTGATTTGATTGTAACTAATAAGATGCATGAGAATGATCCTTATTAGTGTAGACCTCTTTCATTGATTTGCCTAAACTATTGCATGAGAATGAATTGTTTAGGTAGAATCTTGTGTTCTTTGGCATATGTTTCATGATAATCACCATTATTCTCCTCTTTCTAATCATATTGGACACCCCTATATCCCTAGCGTAATTTTATATTTATTTTAATAATCATTTTCTTGCTTATTTGTAGTTTTAGTGTTCTTACTCAACAAAACCAACAAAAACAATCCCCTTTTCACTCTTGCATTAGTGATATTGGATGTTGAATTAGCGTGCTTCCCTAGTGGTTCGACCCTTTACTTGCCACTAACTAGTTTAGTGTAGGTTTAGGTATTATAAATGATTAATTTGGTTAGTGACACGTGTCCACCTATCAAAGGTGAAAAGTGACAACGGCTAGTAAAATTTAAAGTTCAACGGGGATGCCCCCGTTTCACCCTTCTATAAATAAAAGTTTACCTCCCTTCTCTCACTTTCGTTTTCATTTGACTTTCTAGAGAGAGAAAGAGAGATTTTTAGAGAGAGAGAGATTCGCTGGTTCCGTCTGCATCAAATTCTCAAGATTTCCGTGTGCTAACCTTGCAACACCCGGTCACCGTCTGTAGCAGTTTTCAGAGTTTCCACAGTTAATTGTAAGGTAACCACCTGTACCATTTTTAGCTTTTCCTTTAAAATTTGTATACATTATTTTTTTCGGCTGTATACATAGTCTTTAAAAATAAAATGAGCTCTCAATCTACACACTCGGAACTGCCTAGGACATTCAGCCAGTCTCCCGGAACGGCTAAATCTAGAACAGGGGGTGCCTTTTCTGGAATGTCGAAACTGGTGTGCTCATCCCCAAATTCCTCCCTCTATGTGTCTGTGCAGGACACCATGGCTAGAGTTAAACAGACGGCCAAAAATTCTAAGAGTCGGCACGCTATGGAAGTGCCCGCCAACGAGGTTATTCCAAATGGGGAACATGAGAGTTTGGAGGAGAGCAGCAGTTTTGATGATGAGGCTCCCTCTTTCTCCGGGAGCTCCAGTGTAAGAGAGGTAGACAGTAAAGAGAATGTGTACTCTAATGGATCCGGGGAAGGATCAGGCGGTAATGAAGCCGCTGAAAGATCGGGAGGTGAGGCTTCTGGCTTCGATCAAGATAATTTCGCGGTTGACTATCAGCAGCCGGCAAAAGTCGCTGACAACCCTGACCCGAAGAAGATTAGAATGCTTTCGGGTGACATAGCCCTGCTGAAGAGTGGCTTCAGGGCTTTTAAAGAAAAGTACCCCTTTAGAAAGGGGTGGGATCTTATCGTTCCGCCTGGGGACGCAGTGATGGCCTGGGATGACAAAATAGAAAATGCAGACAACTATTTTGTCTGTTATGAGGCGGTAATAGAAGCCGGCCTCTGGTTCCCCCTCCATACCGGGATTAGGAAAATCCCTAAGGGGTATCATCTAGGTGTCTGGCAGCTTACGAGCTATATTTTATGCTATATTGCGCCTGCGAGCTCCAGAACCTTGCCCCCAGCTTCTCTGCCTTTTCTCATATGCACTACTTGAGTAAGGCCCCAGGCGGTCATGGGGCATGGTATACTCTTACCACTTTGCCCCAGTATTTGATGACATTGGACAAGGTGTCCCAATGGTCCGGGTTGAAGGAGAAATTTTATTTGATCTCCTCACCAACTCTAAGACACAACCGAACTCTGTGCCGGTACAATAAGGAACCGGTTCTCCTTGGAAGGAAATGCCCTCTCCCGGCGCTCTCTACTAGGGCCCGGGAGCAAATAATGGAGCCGGGTTTCTTCGAAACCACTATTGAGCCCTTGGGGGATGAGACTCATATCATTTTACCAAAAAATTAGATCCCCCACCTGGACTATTTCAAGGATGAAAGATTCCTATTTGTCTGTGGGTTAAGCACCATGTTTCCCAAGGGTAGATCCACTTGCATTCGGCTTTTCTGTTGTTTTTCATTTTTGTACTTTCAACTTTTTATTATTTTTCTCTAACTTCTGTATTTTCTCCTTGTAGACGACGCCTTGAAGATGGTTGATCCAGCAAAGACTCCGGCTGAGTCTGCTGCGCAAAGAAAGCGCGCTCTCTAAGAGAGCAGCCGTTGAGGCTAAGGAGGCCAAGAAAGGCGGGGTGAGACGGCCTGACCTGTCTAATTTTCCTTTGAATTTCTTCTAAGGGTTTTTGCCGGTTGGTAACATTTGGTTATTGATTTGCAGGATGCCACTAATAACCGTGTTCAACGCTCCATCTCTAAGCTTTTCAAAAGGAAAGGGGAGGAGCTGGACAAAACTCTGGCTGCCAAGGCCGCTAGGAAGAACCCTTCCCAGTCAACTTCTACTGCCAATCCGGATTGTCCCACGACCGGTGGAAAATCACCTTCCGCCATGAAGATTCTAAGTGAAAGCTCAGAAAGCTCGGGGAAGAAAGCGCCGGATGCCTCTACGGCATCGAAGGGTGGCCAGCCCCCCAATGTTGCAGCCGGTGGGGCAATACCTAGGGAGGAGGATACTCCTAAGCCCCATCCGAAAACCCAAGGTAAGAACAAGATTGAACTACCTTGGTCACTTGACTTTATGAGAGTCGAGACTAAGGTTGACCCTTTAGGGGGTTCAGTCAGCAGCCGGCAACGAATGAATGCCAACTACGTTGCATCCCTCTTACCAAGTACTTCTTTTGGTGCTGATCTTACATCCGACGAGCCAGATCTTCCTGGGTTTTCCAAATGGATGGTGAGGACCCTCACCCAGTATGAGAAGAATTCCATACCTGATCTGCAGGTAGTGGACTTTGATCGGATAATGGGCCAACTGGCTGAGGTAAACGATTCTTCAACTTAATGCTGATATTTTTCTTCTTTTTTCATCATGTATTTAATAATCCGGCTTCCCTTTTCTCAGGTTATGCTGAGGGTGGATGGGCTCCGAGGCCCCTTCAGGCGGAAATAAGAAGAGGTAAATGACGGTAAACGGAGGGCCACTGAAAACCTCAACTCTACTGAATATGCTAATTATATGTGTTATTTAAAGATTAAAGTAGTGGAGTTGAAACATGAGGAGCTGATCCGGAGTTTGACGACTGCCAACGATGAAGCTAACAGCCGGGCTAATGACCTTGATAAAAAACTGAACGAAGCTAAGGCTGAGCTCAAAGCATTAGAAGATGCTGAAAATGAGAACACGAAGCTCCGGGCAGACGTCTCCCGGTTGGGGCTGGAAATTATCAACATGCGGAATCAGCATGCAGATGAAATTTCTAAGGTGTAGAAGCGGCTGATGGAGGAGAATGAGAGGGACAATGCGGCCCACCTTAAGATAACTTGGGGTCTCCACTATCCGGATATAGACTTTGAAGTCTATAAACTTAGGTATGACTACGCCACTACGGTGTATAATGCCCAAGTATTGGGAGAGGCAGCTCCGCCTCGCTTCAAGGATTAGGCTGAAGAGCTGGGATATGATGTCTCAGACAATGAAGAGGAGCCGGTGGAGGATGAGCAGAACAAAGGCATCCAGCCTTAGGTGGCTGATAATCAATCAGAAGCCCTCCTAACCGGTCAAAACCAGCCTGGTCAGCAGCCTCCACCTCAACCTTAGACAAGCGTCCCCAAATTCTACGGTTTTATGCCAATTATCTTTCTTTCCGGCTTGTAAGCTGAGTATGTTGTATTTTTACCAACTGTGAAGTTAGGTTAACAATTTGTTTCTTTTGCTTCTTCACCGGATGTGATCCCAGTTAACAATTACTCTCGCCTTTGTGCCATTTTTAATATTAATGTGAAGTATTCCGACTCAGTCGGTTGTTTATACATGTTTGCATTTGAATTTTTTGAATTGAATTTTGCGTATATACTGCAATTCTTTGATATTTTGCCTAACTTATAAAAAGCATGCGCCAATTTGCAATCCGGTTGTTCTTGCCCCTGGACGGTTGTGTGGTTAGTTTCATTTCAAGTTGATTGATTGGCTTGAAAACACTTGATACTTGGAGAAGTATGAGGTGTTTTATGGCCAATCAATCACAATGGTGATTTCCCCAAACCAAGTGCACAACCGGCCATTTAAATAGGTGCTTCGAGCCTCTTACCCTGGCAGTAGTATTCCGTCTGGGATTATTGCATAGCCATTACACAAAACTCTTTTGCCCCAATTGGGAGAGAGTGTACAATTTTAGAATAAATAATCTAAGTAAGAACTTCGTCTTTGGTCTGGTATTCGGAAACTTAATCGTTCTTGTAGACTATTTTGGTCAAACGGCTATGAGTTGACCAATTTGGTCGTTCAATCTTTGCTGTCTGAATAGGTACGTAGAGCTAAAAAAGAGTCTTCTCTCTGCGGCGATTGCACTCGGAGGGGTGTCGCTGGACGCCATTGTCTATGTCAGGACAAGCGGTTTTGTAAAATAAGAAACCATCCAGCCATTGGCCTTTGGTCTTGTTTGAGACCGGTTGTATAGCTACTAAGCGTTTTTGTGCCTAGTTTTTCAATCAGGCCATTTGCCGCGTGTTATTTGAACATTGAATTTACCACTAAGTATCGAACTTAGTTAGTTAAGCAAATAACCTGTCTGAGTATTGCCTAGACGGAAAAGTAATAATAAAGATAACAAAGCAATTTGAAAACAAAGCCTAATTTCTCATTAATAGACTCTTTGTTTACAAAAATTTACAATTCTCAGAAGTAGTACTTTTTTAAGTTATCTTCATTCCAAGTTCTAGGTAGGCGTCTACCGTATAGGGTTTCCAGACGGTATGTGTTATCCCTGACTTCTTCATAGATTCGGTAGGGGCCTTCCTAATTGGGGGTTAGCTTTCCAAGATCATTGGCCCTACCTGTTGCCTCCATTTTTCGTAACACAAAGTCGCCAGCTTTCAAAGGGCGCTTGTGTACTTTCTTGTTGTAGGCTCTCGCCATTCTCAAACGGTATATCTCATGACGCAGGGCAGCATTGCCCTTGCGTTCCGAGAGGGAATACAATGCAAGCCGCATGGCCTCCCAATTTGCCTCTTCATCATAAAGCATGAATCTGAGAGTCGGCTTGTAATGTTCAATGGGCAAGACGGCTTCAGCACCGTACACCATGAGAAATGGGGTTTCATCGATTGCCTCTTGGCAGTTGTCCAGATGGCCCATAGGACATGAATCAATTCTTTTGCCCATAAGCCACCGGTTGATCTTTCAATTTTCTTTTTAATGTCTTCTGAGATAAGCTTGTTGATGGCTTCAACTTGGCCGTTTTGCTTGGGGTCGGCCGACTGATTCAAAACAATGTGAGATTCCTTGATCTCCCAACCAAGTCTTAAGGTGAGATGAGGCGTTTTAAATTGAGGGCCATTATCGAACAACATAGACATAGGTACCCCAAAACGGGTGATGATGCTCTTCCAAATGAAAGAGATGACATCCTTTGTCTTGATGTTTTTGACCGGCTCAGCCTCCACCCATTTGGTGAAGTAATCCACAGTAACCAAACCATAACGCTTTCCGCCTAGTGCAGGCGTATAAGGACCCAAAATATCCATGCCCCACTTAGCAAACGGGACCGGGCTGTGGATTGCCGTCAAATCAGTAGCCGGGCGGTGAATAAGCTTGCCAAACTTCTGGCATTTGTCACACCTCTTCACCTACTCTTTAGCATCTGCTTCAAGAGTAGGCCAAAAATAGTGGCGCCTGGCTCTGACGGCAAGGGCCTACCACCTATATGAGAGGTGCAGTATCCCGCATGCAATTCTTCGAGAACTTGTTTACCCTTTTCTGGGGTAACACACTTCAATAAAGGTTTAAGAAAACCCGCCTTGAAGAGCTCTTCATTTCTCATCTCGAAGTTTGCTGCTCGTTGCTTCATGATGGTTGCCTCCTGTGGTGAATCAGGAAGCGTGCCGTCTGTTAAATATTCCCGGATGCCATCCATCCAGGTAGAGCTTTGGTCAAGGATTCCAATGGGTTCTTCATATATACTTCTTTTTTCTAGAACTCCCCAAAATACTGACCGAGGCATATCACAGCAGGCGAAAGATGCCAGTTTGGACAATGCATCCGCCTTGTTTTTATCTGACCTGGGCACTTGACTTAGACGGTATTCTTCAAGTGCCCTAGCCTCTTCTTTGACTGCCTAAAGATACTTGATCATAGCCGGATGAGTTGCCTCATATTTTCCCTCATACTGGCTTACAACCAACTGTGAATTAGAGTAGGCGTCAATTTTTGTTGCCCCTGTCGCCTTACACATGCGGATTCCGGCTAGCAGGGCTTCGTATTCTGCCTCATTATTCGAGGCCTGAAACTTAAACCGCAGTGCATATTCAAATATGTCCCTCTCAGGGGACTCATATATAACTCCTGCACCACAGCCGTTCTTCGTCGAGCTCCCGTCTACATACACTTTCTAAACATGATCAATATTATCTGGAGGAACCGGTCGTGTCATTTCGACAATGAAGTCGGCAAACGCCTGACCCTTCACCGCCTTTTGGGGTTCAAAAGTTATTTCAAGACGTTACATTTCAATAGCCCATTTCAACATTCTGCCGGATGACTCCAAGGTAGACATTGGCCGCTTGAGGGGCTGATCGGTGTAAATTACAATCGGATGTGCCAGAAAGTACGGCTTCAGTTTTTAAATGCCATATATATAAAGCAAGGCAAAAATTTTCGACAATGGGGTACCGGAGTTCAGCATTTTTTAGCACATGGCTAATGAAATAGATCGGGAGCTGGATGTCGTCTCTCTCAGCAGGGAGAACAACACTAAGGACATGGTTTGAAATGGCTAGGTACATGTATAACTTCTCTTTGGGCAGAGGGCTAACAAGCCTTGGCAAAGAGTGCAAGTGTTATTTCAACTTTTGAAAGGCTTCCTCAGCATCATCCCCCCATTCAAATATAGTCTTCATCCTAATTGCTTGGAAAAAGTAAAGGCATTTGTCACCTGATCGACTGAGGAACCTCCCCAGTGCCGCCAGGCAACCGGTTAGTCTTTGTACTTCCTTAATAGTGCGGGGTGACTTCATGTCAATCACCGCCTGTATATTCTCAAGGTTAGCCTCTATCTCCATTTGATCAATCAGGAATCCGAAAAACTTCCAAGACTCAACACCAAAATGCATTTCTTGGGGTTTAACATGACCTTATGCCGCCTGAGTGTGAATAAAGTTTCTCAGAGATCAACAAGGTGATCCGCCTGTTTCTTGGATTTGACTATCATGTCATCAATGTACGCCTCCACATTCCACCCAATTTGATTAATGAAGACTGTATTAATCATCTGTTGGAATGTAGCCGGCGCATTTTTCAAGCCAAACGGCATCGTAGTATAACAGAATAACCCCTGATCAGTGACGAAGGTCGTCTTCTCTTGATCTTTTTTTCACAGGGGTATCTGATGGAAGCCAGAGTAGGCATCCATAAAACTCATTAGGGCATGCCCGACTGTAG
This sequence comes from Chenopodium album, assembly GCF_948465745.1. Lineage (NCBI taxonomy): Eukaryota > Viridiplantae > Streptophyta > Magnoliopsida > Caryophyllales > Amaranthaceae > Chenopodium > Chenopodium album. The sequence continues at coordinate 52,311,183 of NC_137837.1, forward strand.
AATCGACTAGACTGTCGATCTTTGGGAGCGAATATCTGTCATTTGGACATGCCTTGTTGAGGTCTGTGTAATCAAAAAACATACGCCAGGTACCATTCGGCTTCTTTACAAGCATAACATTCGCCACCCAGTCGAGGAAATTACATGGCCAAATGAACCCAGCATCCAACAACTTTTTTTACTTCTACATCTGCCACCTAACTTCTTTCCTCGCCGTGATTTATTTTCTTTTGCTGGATGGGCTTCTTTTTTGGATCCACAACGAGTTTGTGGACAGCGAGATCCGGGCTCATGCCTGGCATCTCTTCCACTTCAAAGGAAAAAATGTCTTTGAATTCTTTCAGCAATAGGTGCAGATTTGCACCCAACTTAGCATAAGCAGCCGTCCCAACCTTAACAGTATGCTCTGGACGGCTGTCGTCCAGAGGTATATCAATATCTTCTCCAGGCGGTTGGGGATGGAGCTCATGGTCGTTCCCCATTCAGTGATTGCTATTTTCTCATTCTTCACCTCCACCAGCTGATGATCTTTTCTTTTCTTCCTGGCTGCTGGTGAGGCTGGGCTGGTTTCCTTGACATTGTCAAGGTCTATTGGTTCCTGCCCTTGGCCGTCTAGGGCCACAGTATCTTAGACGACAGAGTAGGTAACACTCTCGGGCCGTCTTTTGTTCCCCATTCAAGGAATCAATAGAGCCATCATCCTAAGCATACTTAATGAGCATGAGAGAAGGGATGATCACAGCCTTGGCTTCGTTGAGGGTTGGACGGCCTAGGATGATGTTATAGGCGATCAGTTCCTCAACGACCAAGAATTTGACGACCAGATGTCGTCCTTTTCCCTTTTTACCCAACCAGATAGGTAATTCAATCCTATTGACCGGGTAAACCATCCCACCCCCAAAACCAACCAAAGGACGGGTAACCGGATGCATACTGTTGAGGTTGTATTTCAGCTTTTGCAGGCACCGGAGACTGATGATGTCCGACGAGCTTCCGGTGTCAATAAGGATTCGACCAACCAGCTGGTTGGCGACCTTACATTTAATGACGACCGGATCGTCATGCGGACAACGCACTGTGCCCCTGTCCTTCTCAGTGATCAGAACGTCTAGGAAAGAGGAGCTAGCTGCCGCCTTCTCATCATCATCATCATTGTCCATATTTCAAAGATGGCTCTTGGTGCCCCGGATAGTAGGGCCACCGCATGAGAACCCGCCTACTGTGGTGTAGACCGGCTCCTTATTTGTGTCCGAACTACTAGAAGGCTGGGGTGTCTTAGATGACTGCCCCGAGTTGTTCTTATTATTCCCTTTGAACTTAGAAATGTAGGACTTAAACATCCCCTTGTCAGCCAGACGGTCCAACGCCCGTTGAAGGCTGAAGCAGTCGTTGGTGTCATGGCCAACTTCCTCATGTTATTGGCAGAATTTATTTTTCTTCCTTGATTGAATGGAACTTTTCATTGGATTTGGCTTCTCTAGAGACAGCCGGTCCTTGATCTCCATGAGGATGGAGTTGCAGTCCTTATTAAACTCGTACTTGGGGACGTACGGTTTAAACTCTTTCTTTTCCTTCTAGGACGGCTGGTCAGAATCACTCACCGCCCAGACTACTTTTCTTTTCTTGCTCTCATCTTTTTTCTTCGCCGGCTGAGCAGGTCGGCTGTCTTTTTTCCTGTTAAACTTCTTGGAGTCCGACTGGCTACCAAGCAAGCAGAGGTCGATTGCTTGAATATAGCTTTCTGCCTCCCTCAGGGCCGCCTTCAAGGTAAAAGCCCCTTTTCTGACAAGGTCGAACATAAAGGTTGACCCGTCTCTCAGACCCTTAAAGAAGTCTATAAAAGCTACTTCGTCTCACAGTCCTTGAATCTGAATTCTGGTCGGATTGAACCGCCTGACGTAGGAGCGCAATCCTTCTCTCTCTCCCTGCTTAATGGTGCTCAAGTCGAGACTTATTTTCTTCGTAGGGATGTTCATTGAGAAATTGGAATCAAACAAAAAGGCAAGCTTCTTGAAACTATCGATGGAGTCGGCTGGCAGGTTGCCAAACTATTGTTTGGCAATGCCCTTCAATGTAGCCGGAAAACATCAACACCAAGTGGCATCATCCAACCCTTGTAAATACATGAGGTTGGTGTAAGCCATGAGGTGATCTTCCGGGTTGGAGGTATCGTCATAAGTACCCAACAACACATTTTTAACCTTGGCCGGCTGTGCCGCCTCGGTTAATTCCCGGGTGAACGCAGAAGGTTGTTCACCCAGGCGGAGCAGACGAAGCTGCCAGTCAAGTGCTTGGACATTACTGTATGCCGCCTGACCTCCGAAGAAGGCCGACTACATGAAATGAGGAGAATACGGACCGTAGACCATAGGTGGTACATACGGTGCATTCCCAATCATCCGAGGGCCAGAATGGACGGTATTACCGCCGGTATGGCTCTCATGCAAGGATTGCACATTCCCTGCAGATGTATTCTTAAAGCTGTCTGGAAAGCTTGATGTAGAAGCCGACTCATACAACTGTTGATTCCTCTTGCGGGTGATGATCTCCCGGGCATCAAGAGTTGATTTTTTATTTCCCACTGGTTGTTCACTCCAGTGGGTATTGTTGGTATTCCTCTTAGGCAGAAGAATCTTGGACCAATTGATGGTCTCGGCTAGGGATGAAAATGGGTCGGATCTGGACCGGGTCCAGGTGGACCCGGATCCAGATCCGCCCCACATCCATCGGGTCTAGAAAATAAAGATCCAGATCCAGATTCGACGGGTCCACCGGATCCGGGTCCAAAATGGATCCTACACGTTTTGGCCTAAATTGTTCCTTTACTTTCAATTTTTAATGAAATAAATTTATAATAGCTTTAGTATATATGCAGCCAAGACTTATTATTTAGTTTCTTTCAATTAGGCTAGTTGAAATCGCCATAGACATTAAATCTGATAAAATTTCTTGTGGGACTTCTTGTCTACTCCGTAATTGTTTGGACCAATATTTAAAAAAAACAACAAAAAATTAAAAAAAAAAAACACAAAATTGCAGCATACATACATATAATTATGCTAGAATTTCTTCAAATTTGTAGAGAAAAATCAAAAACAAAAAATGAATTACTTGGAATAAATTTATATCAAAACATAGAAGAAAGGGAAGGGACTTAATAAATGGAGGTTGGTCAGCACTTGGAGAAGCTCCTTGGTTCTTAGTAATGGAGGTTCAATCGTTGATTCGCTGAATTGATGGAGTTTTGCTCGCTATAGTCGCCGACGTGAACAAGGGTAGTAGAAATATCAAAAACAAAAATGAACTACAATTGATTTGACAAGGAGAAGGTCCTTGGTGAGTTGGTGCTGTTTCGTTTGCCGCCAATTTGACAGGGAGTACGGGGTGGAGAGTAGTGAAGATTGGAGAATAGAAACTAGAGAAAGAAAGTTAGGGTTTGTAATTAAATTGTATCTTTGGTTTCTGATATTGGTTGGGTCGAAAGTTATGACTATTTTAAATTTTAGTGTTTTTTTTAATTTATAAACGGATCCATGGATCCGGGTCCGGATCTAAGAGGTAGACCCGGACCCAGATCCTTTTTTCTAGCAGGATCCGGATCCGACCAGGATTCGTCGGGTCTAAAATTTGAGGACCCATATTCGTGAAAAACGGATCTGGATCCACGGATCTGGGTCGGGTCCAGATCCACTGTCATCCCTAGTCCCGGTTGTCTTCTCTTTTGGATGTAGAGTTGGCTGCCTATCTCTGACTAACTTCCCTTTCTTCATAGGAGTCTTCCTTGCCGAATGACCCCTACTCGGGCCAGCCCGACTCTTGGTGATCAGATCTTTAATTTCACACTTGAAACTAGTCATGAATTTCATGAGTTCGTCTCGAGTAACTGGAGCAGATCCACCGGGCCGTATGGGTTTCCCTTTCCGGCTGTCTAGGGGGGTTGGTTTGTACCCGCCTGGCTGGCCCCCACTCCAGAGTTTCCCTGGGCCGGATGCGCTTGTTTATCAGAGAGCCGTCACTGGCTATATAGGTTTCGACTTGAGGATCATCATCCTCCTGGTCAGTAAAGACTTCTGATTGGTCTACCAGACGCTCAGGAGGTGGTACAGACTCATGAACCATCCTTGAGGTACTCTCCCCCAAATTGTTTTAGGTGTTTTTGTCCCTCGGGAGAGTTACGTCACAAAGACTGGTCCGGCTGAGCTGTACCTTCAAAAACAACGGAGACTCCGGGTGGTTGGAGCTCCGCCTCCGAAGATCAAGTTAGTAACTTGAAAGAGAATAAAGAGTACGCAAATTTAGCTGGGTATCTGCTTGGATTCCAAGCTCAGGTGTTTCTCTGATGAGAGGGAAAGAAGGTGTAATAAATGATTTAATGTGTTCCCAAAATGGGGAAATATTTCCCTATTTATAGGGTCATTGGTAGGTGTGCCCTTATCTAAGTCACTTAACCTAGAATAGGGAAATATCGCCGAAATATGACGCTCCTTGGGATTTTGGCCCTCGAAGGCCACCATTTCAGAAGCTATCTGAAGGGGACACGTGTCAGGTGGCTATGGGGGGCCACTTTGGTTAGCTTGCACTTGACACGTGGCCTTCTCTTATTGGTACACGTGTCTAGGGTATTTTTACCCTAAACACTTATAATATATCATTGGAAAGCTCTTTTCGAACCTGACCCAACTATACTATTATTGGACCCTTGCCGTAGACCAAACTAAACTGGATTGACTGTTTTCTTAAAATAGTTTTTTAAAATCAGAGAAAAAGAAAAGAAATAAAACTAACAGCAACACTAGACTTTCCACACTTTCACTTCATTCGATTATGATTCGACGTGAAAGGTACTCATCACTGGGTTTGGTTTTAGGGACACACAAATGGGTGTCTACACATGGTAAGCGAGCTCTGACAGGGTAAAGTCGTATCCCCTAATCAAAAGTATTACCTAAGTCCTCTAACTAATGCAGATAGGGAAGTAGGGTCGAATCCACAGGGAAACAAGTCTTTCTACTTCTAATTAATTATTATAATCTAAATTATCAAGGTAACCAATATTGTTGTAAATAAATACTATACTACGAAGAATAAGATCGGAGGAAATAAAGTAGGGAGAAACTAAATATTAAAAGACCTAGGGCATAGGTTCACTAATAAATAATATTTCAGGGCAAATCATAATAAGCAATCATCAAGAATTGATTAATCAGATTATAAAGGGCTTTCGCTACGTATTATAATCACAGAGTTAATTTACCGGTATTAAATCTCATCTGTCGAATCTCGACTTAACCATTTATAAATTAGTCTGCCTATTGAAATTAAACCTAAACATCAATTCTCATCTATCGAATCTCTAATTAATATTGCTAAACTTATACAATTAAATATGGCCAAACCTAATTGCATAGCATTAAATCAATCAATAGGAAATTAACCAAGCATTGATAATCAACAATAACAAATTTACCCCTTTATAATATTTATTAGATCCCCATAAACCCTGGAAATAAAACTACTCAAGCATCATCATATCTAAACTAATCAAATAAATAAAGCAAGACATAATCAAAGAAGTAAATAAAATAACTGAAATTAAAAGAGAAGAAATTGTTACCCAAAGAAATCTGGATTAATGAAAGTAATTAAGAACAAAGTTAAGAGAGAATTTAAGAGAGAGAAAATATCCTAAGTAGAGAGAGAAAATCTCAAAGAGAATGTAATAAAAAATTACGTACATAATTCGTACTTAAACACTCCTAAAACAAAAACAAAAACAAAACTAATCTGCTACTTAGAAAAACACGCACCCGATCGGGTGAAGGGCCGCCCGATCGGGCCCGCCTTTTTACTATGCCCCTTACTGGTATGCTGCGCCCGACCGAGCCTACGCTCACTCGATCGGCCGCGGCTTCTCCCTTGAGGCTGCATTGGGCGTGCTCGCCTGATCGGGCGTATGCTTGCCCGATCGAGCCCGTCTTCTTCTTCGAGGCTTGGATTTCGATTGGGCTCGATTACTCGGCCCAATCCGGATTTCTTCATTGGGTCTTGATCAATTGATCCAATAGCCCCGGTATCACATATCGAGCCCTTAATCACCGGCTCTCAGCGATCCTGGGATTCAAGAATGGTCGTGTCCTTCTAGCTTCCGTAGTTGATCCATGAAAACCCGGGAAAATGCTCCAAAAGTGCAATTTCCTGTAAAACTCAACTAAAACTACGAAAACACTAGAAAACACAAATTAGTAATAAAAGTGGCCCTAAAGAGCCAAAAACACTACTAATTATGACCATGGGACGGGGGTAAAACACTATATAAATTGGACTTATCAAACTCCCCTAAGCCAAACCTTTGCTTGTCCCTAAGCAAAGAGCTCATCAATGAACATATAAAACATGCCTCATCCCAATAAACACAATCAAGCACAAACGATTCAAGATAAATCTAATGAACATGCTTCAACGCCAATCAATCTCATTCATCTAATCATCCTTCATCCCCAACAATTGTCAAGTAAAGCAAACCACATGAGCATATAGAATTCAAGACTAGTGCTCATGCACTCAACTCTCATTTATGTGGCGAGTAAAAGATGTACTCGATCGCTCTCCAACCAACCCCTTTATTTGTGAACAATGCCCTCCAAACTAACACTCTCGTGTGTTTAAAACAATGAACGCTCAACCTACTAGTCGACTCGAAATATGTCAAATCATAACTTGCATTGATAAACAACACTTCCATATTCATACAACTCTTATGCACAAAGGTCGGAAGGTCTTTAAATCTTGTAATGTAAGGCTAGGGTAAAGGGTAGGATAAATTTAGGAAAATGTGAGAGTAAAGCCATGCTTAAGGGAGCCATATCCTAATAAAACTCAAGGTCACAAAAAGTGATGACCCAAACATCTCCAATTACAACTCAACTCCACAAAATTTCACCAAACAATCATATATACAACACAATCCCAACACTTACATATTCACTCACAAAATATGATAATAAGAAATAGAGTGAATTAAAACAAACTTTGAACCACTTATTCTTTTTCTTTCTTTTTTTTTTTTCAAACTTGAACTCTTTTTTTTCTTTTGAATTTTTTTTTTCTTTTTTTTTCCTTGAACAACCTTCAAATAGAACATTTGAACATATGAAACAACCTTTTTTTTTCTTTGCTCTTTTTTTTTTCTTCTTACCTTATATTGGAAATTTTCAACTTTGTAACACAAAACATCAATATTTTCCAATCATAATATCAAAGAACAATCACTCTTCTTTTATTCCCACATTGTGCAAATGATATGCACACCACAACTCCCTCACTTCACTAACTAATAGCTCCCCCAAGCCAAGCTTGGGACTAGTAACCAATAGGGCTCATATAGGCTTGTAATGTGGCTAAATAAACAATAAAAGGGAACAAGCAACAACATGGGTAACAAGAAGAAAACAAATGTATCTAATATCGTCTGAAGGCTTCCTAAAAGAACAAATGCCTTCGTCCTCCTCAATGTGCATAATATTGAGCTATATAAACATTACTAATAGTTGCAAACCGATACTCAAATTCATTGACATACCAGGAACTAACACACATTCCTAACCAAATCAACTAGTCAAGCACTATATTCACAAATAGTTGGCAAAATTGACTCATGTTTAGGAATCCAAACAATTAAACTTAAAATCATGATCAACAAATTCACAAAACTCATTATCATATACCAAGAATCAAAAAAATATTTTCTAAGTATGGGACACAGAGAAGCATGATTTATAATTCATTGGAACGTATTTTTGAATTAATTTTATTATTTTTTTTTCAAATTTTTTTGTATTTTTTTTTTCATAAAGGAAAGCAATAAAAATACACTAGGAAAGTAATAAATAGAGAAAAAGAGAAAGAGAGTTAACATATATACAAGAAATCTCCCCCCAAGCCAAATCAAGCAATGCCCTCATTGACTTGGGAAGGTAGCTAGGAGAAGCTACTCCTCATCATCATCCATCCTCTCGTACCCTCCTCCATAGCTTGAGCCGGCAACACCCTGGCTCGTTCCAGCACCACCGTAACCTGAACCACCTGCAAAGTAGTTAGGGTTCACATTTCCCCCCACACCCCCAAAAGGAGCATCACCCCCATATCCATGGAGTGAAGAGTAGTCCACATAAGTACCAAATGCTCCGGGGGTGGAATACCCTCCTTGGGGGTATTGGAACCAGTCGGGAACTAATGCCTCGGGGGGAATAGCCCCTCGGCGTGCATAGTCATCGTACATGGGGTATAGACCCCTCCCAAGGTTCCTCTCTATATGACCCACCCGACTATCCAAAGTGCTTAACCTAGAATCTAGGTTTTGCACTATGCCCTCTACTCTCCCTTGCCCCATCTCTATACGGTCAGTTGGCTCCTAAAAGCCAAAATGTCATAAGGGGCATTGGGGTCGATGTTATAATCGACTGAGGAGATGGGTATGCCATAGGTAAAGGGTGGGGGTGGTGGGTAGTTTGGTGAATGGTGTTGGGGGGAATGGTGTTAGTTGAGACGAACACTACAAGAGGGGGGGTGAATTGTAGGTGAGTTCCTAGTGACTACTTTTTCAAATATAAAACAGAATAAAATAGGAACTTGCAATGCACACAGGATTTTACGAGGAAACCTTTTAGTGCCCAACTAGAAGTAAAACCTCGACCCTACCTTAGGGATTTCGAACACAAACAATTTCACTATAATAGGGCAAACACCAAGTAACAACCTATTATAATCAAACCTCTACTCACAAGTTCCTAAACGAACTTACTACAGAATAGGATTCTATTCTACCCAGTCTAAGTCCCACACTCAGACTTTCTCTCGTACTCCCTAAGCACAGATCTTCTCAACTTCTCAATAGAAGCTCTCTCTCTGTATGCAATGATAACAAAAACACTCTCATCCAAATAACCCGAACCAATTACAAGTAAAGACACCTAGTATATGATCGGCAAGCTATGCATGAAACCCGAAACTAATATAACAAGATGATAAGCTTGGCAAACTTACACAATTAAAGCTCTGTAAATTCTTCACGCATAAAACTCACAAAAAAACCTAAACTCCTTTTTTTCTCTACTATTTATACAAGCATTACTTGTATAGCAAGTAGGTTTTCTTAAAGATAAATAAGTTAAACTTAACTTATCTTTATACAAGGTTTTTATGTTAATCATTTAGAAGAAAATCTTTTCCGAAAAATAAGATAGAAAGATTTAGTTAAAAAGCATAATATCTTTTTAACAAACTGATTTTAAGAAATAAACATTTAAAGAAAATCTTTTTCGAATTCTATCTTTTATTTTTTCCGATTTTAATTTATTTGCCAAGCTAACTTGTCAGGCTTCTAATAGACTTCATGCATATCCTGCTTAACATATTTAACAATGAATCTAAAAGATAAAATCTTTAACTAAATCATTGCTGCGCCGCACTCCTGTACTGGTAGGTTTACTTGGGCTCCACGCTTACTAAGTTCCTCCAAAGATCTTAGCCAGCCATCTTCAAGTTCCTGTAAAGGAACGTTCTTGTTAGGGAACTCAGTTCCTGTAAGGGAACACTTCTTCTGTTTCGAATAACCTTCTTGAATAAAGAACTTCTTCAAGTCTTCTTAGTTTCAGTTAGTTCTTTCATCTCCAAGACCAATTTCACCTAAACTAAACAAACACTTGAAAAACCTTTATTAAATGAGTTTGCTGTAGTTTAAGTTCCTCATCATCAAAACCTTTAAACATCAACAATTTTCCCCTTTTTGATGATGACAAACTTAAGCAAACTCTAGAGAAAGTTAAAACAAAATATAAGGACGTATTTTTGTATTTTTTATTTATAACTAAAAAGTAAACACACAACTGAATTAAAAACAGAAATTAAAATAAAAAATAGACAGAAATAACTAAGACAAAAAGTAAACTAATCTACCAGAATCATATCAGAAGAACGTTCTGATACTTTATCAACTGGAACCCAGAACAACTTCAGCCTCCATGTTTGCTTCTTCTTTTCCCCCTTTTGGCATTATCAAAAAGTCCTGCTTTTTCAAGTTTATTAAGAAACTACCCACAGCCCCACAATCAATTTATCGAGTGTGGGAAACTAAAGGCAGCGCTGCTAACTTCCCTTAGGAAATTTCCACTCTCCTGTTTAAGCATTCATAACATACTAAAGCACACATGTATAGACAGTTCCAAAAGCATTCATTGAAATCAAAAGATTTATCATCCTGCTTGATAAAAATAATTACAAACCAAGGAAAAAGTTCAAGAATTTTTTTTTTAAAAAAAAACATAAACTGAAATTGTTCATGACTGCTAAAGGATGTTAAGGCAGGCTAGTTTTAGGAAGATTAAGAGGGAAATGGCTAAGTCTGCAAGAGGTTGAGAATCTGTTTGCTGTCTTCTTTTTGTTGTGCAATAAGAGCTGTCAACCTTTGCTCAAGACTCTGTAGCTTCTGTTGGAACTCCTCCTTCTGTTCCTTCAGAGCCTTGTCCTGTACCTGCACAAGTTTCTTCTGATCTTTTAGTGCCTTGCCCTGCTCCTACACCATTATCTCCAGCTTCTAAAGCTGAACCTTTCCAGCTGATTCCTTGGCTTGAATTTCAACCCTCTCCATTCAATCCGTCAGTTCAGCCACTTGCCCCTCAAGTACTTTCTCATCAGTTTCCAGCTCCAAAGGTTTCTCCATGCTGGTCTGAAGCAAAGCATTTTCAGATAACCTCGTGCTTTTTCTTACAGGTTTGTCACTCATTTCCTTCTGTTTTCTCTTCCCTGTAGACCTTTCTGCCTTCTCTTCTTCCTTCTCTAACTTCTGAATCATTCCTTGAACCACCTCTAAGCTCAGACCAGCCAGAGTATCAGCGTTAATCACATTCTCTAGCTTCTCATCTAAGCCCCCATACTTTCCTTTCAACTGCACTCCAAGACTTTCAAACACAGTGGACAAAATAGCACCATATCCTACTTTTGTTCCACTTGGAACACAGTGTGCCAAGTGCTGATACATAAGAGAGGGAAAATTAACTTTAATTCTCCTTGACAGACAGAAAATCACAGCCATGTCCATCAAACATGCTTCACCCTTTTTTGCAGTCCTTGGCAAGATGGTTTTCTTAACAAGGTTAAACAATAGCTTATTTAAAGGACTCAGATCATTATGACTCATAGTGTTCTTCCCCCTTTTTCCTCCAAGGGCTTCAACTATGTCACCACTTAAGTAATTCCCAACCTTAACACTTGTCTTACCCTTACTGTAAGTCTCATACCCTTCCATAGGGGTTTTCAGAATTTTACTAAGTGTTTCCACATCTAATTCAATATTTATACCACCCACCTTACTGGTAATTATACCCAATTTTGCTTGAAAATTTTGACAGAACTCAGTCATAGCAATCGGATACATGAAATTATCAGAAACTTTAACCAACAGATACTCCCATCCTTAGAACTTAATCAAATCAACGAATTCTAGAAACCTAGCACTTCTACACCAATCTAAATCAATACGATGACCAACAACATACCTTCCTGCTTGTGATTCAAGCTCAGCTTGATCAATTTCTTCTTCGTCCTCTGATTTCTCCTTTTCAGATCCCTCCTCCTCCAAATTGCGAGCAAACTCCTCAACTTCCTCAATGTGATCCTCCAGAGTCTTTTCTTGACCTTTCTTTTCCTTCCATTCTTTCAATTTGTCTAGTACCGTCTTGGTGATGTTCTCCAGCTGTTTAGGGTTAGGGTTTTGCATGGTAGATGAAGGAGGGTTTATGATTTGAGTCTCAGTGCAAGAAACAATCGGAAGTGATGAAACTTCTTCTTGTTCAGAGGGATGGTTGTTGTGTGAATTTTCAGATGAACTGAGGGATGTGATTATGGCCATGGTTTTCTTCTTTAAGAGGTTTTAGAAGAGTGTAGAAATTTTTCACAGTGGAGTAAATTTGATTTGACAGTGTAATGATGTAAGGTGGTTGTGAGTGCCTTTTATATTTAATGAAGCGGTGTAAGGAATTTTAAGGGGTTTACTGAGCAGACATTAATTGAACAAATTCAATTAATTTTCCAAAAATAAAATGCGCAGGATGAATTTACCAAAAACTCCTTTTCTTTCGAAGTTCATTTAAAAAAGAAGTTTCTGTTTATAAATACGCAATTGGAACACTTTTTCTACACATATACAATGTACATTACTATTAGCAAAATTAATTGAGCGTTTAATGAACTTACCTTCAGTGATTAACAACGGTGACACTTTAGCTATGTTTATCACACCAAGGTTGTGGCAGAAGCTCTTTTTGCTTTATTTACATTATTTTTTACTTTGCCATATCTTGGAACTTCAGAGGCTAGTACTTCAGCTTGATCATCCCAAGTTCCAGTCTCAATTTCTTAAATCTTTCTCTGTTCAAGGGCTTGGTTAGAATATCTGCAATTTGATTTTCAGTTTGACAAAATTCTAACTTTATATTCCCTTGCTCCACGTTATCTTTTAGAAAGTGATGCCTAATGTGGATGTGTTTTACCTTTGAGTGTTGAACTAGATCCTTAGAAATACATATAGCACTAGTATTATCAAAGTAAATAGGTATACATTCAAAAATAATTCCAAAATCTCTGACCTGTTATTTTATCCATAGAACTTGTGAGCAACATGCTGCTGCTGCTACATATTCAGCTTCTGCAGTAGATAAAGCAACTGTGTTTTGCTTCTTGGAACCCCAAGAAACTAAACAGGGACCTAAAAATTGTACCATACCTGAAGTGCTTTTTCTATTAACCAGATCACCTGCATAGTCAGCATCAGTAAAACTATTCAAATCAAAAGAATCACTTCTGGAATAGAAGAGACTCAAATCATCAGTTCCTTCCAAGTATCTTAGAATTCTTTTTACTGCTGTCAGGTGAGACTCCTTTGGATTTGCTTGGAACCTGGCACACAGACCTACACTAAAAGATATGTCAGGTCTACTAGCTGTTAAGTAGAGTAGTGATCCTATCATACCTTGATACATAGATTGATCTATGCAAGTTCCAGATGGATCTTCATCTAATCTAGTAGCAATTCTCATAGGAGTATTATTGGTTTTGGCATTTTCCAACTTGTATTTCTTGATCAGTTCCTTAATATATTTTTGCTGATGAATCATGATTCCCTCTTCAGTTTGCTTGATTTGCAAGCCAAGGAAGAAATTTAATTCTCCAGTCATGCTCATTTCAAATTATCCACTCATAAGGTCAGCAAAATACTTGCATAAAGATTCGTTAGTTGCAACAAATAAAATATCATCAACATAAATTTGTACAACTAAGATATCAGTTCCATTTGACTTTAAAAACAAAGTTTTATCAATTTTGCCACGTTTAAAACCATTAGCCAAAAGGAACTTAGATAATCTTTCATACCATGCTCTAGGAGCTTGCTTTAGCCCATAAAGAGCTTTGTCAAGCTTATAGACATGGTTTGGGAACTCTGGATTTTAAAACCCAGGAGGCTGTTCCACATAGAATTCCTCATTTAAATATCCATTTAAGAAAGCACATTTCACATCCATCTTGTACAACCTAAATCCCATATAAGCAGCAAAGGCAATAAGTAAACGAATAGCCTTTAACCTGGCTACTGGAGCAAATGTCTCTTCATTGTCTATTCCTTCCTGCTAGTTGAAACCTTGTACAACTAGTCTTGCTTTGTTCCTGACAATAATACCATGTTCATCTAGTTTGTTTCTGAATACCCATTTTAGTCCAATGGACTTCTTATCTTTTGGTCTAGGTTCCAGATGCCAAACTTTATTTCTTTCAAATTCATTTAATTCAGCCTGCATAGCATTAATCCTATCAGCGTCAGTTAAAGCTTCAACATAATTCTTAGGTTCCATGAAGGAAAGGAATGCACTGAATGCACAGAAGTTCCTAAGCTGAGATCTGGTTTGAGTTCCTTTTGTGATATCACTCATGATTACATCAACTGGATGTGATTTCTGATATTTCCAGGGCCTTGGAGTGAAATCCTTGATTTGATACAATTTTTCTTCATCATTGTTGACTGGTTCTTCTGTAGAAACTTGTTCATGGAACTCAGTTTGAACTTCTTCAGGTGTTTCCACATCCTGGTCTTCATTATGAACATAAGTCTGTTCTTGAAGTGGAGTTCCTGGTGCATTCTCCATCTCAGGTTCAGCGTTTGCTTCAAGATTCGTTACTTCAGCAATTTCAACTTGCTGCTTCTGCTGTGATGCTGGTTCCTCATCTGGATTCTGCTTACGCACAAGTCCAATTTCGAAATCATCATCACAATCCTGTACATCAACCAAATGTTTAGTTTCATCAAATATAATATGTACAGACTCCTCAACACACATAGTTCTTTTATTATAGACTCTGTAAGCTTTACTATTAGAGGCATATCCTAGGAATACTGCCTCATCACTACGTTTATCAAATTTACCCAAGTTCCTTTTACCATTATTGTGAACAAAGCATTTACATCTAAAAGATCTAAAGTAGGAAATATTAGGTTTTCTCCCTTTCATAAGTTCATAGGGAGTTTTATTGGTGATGATGGCCCTAACAGATACTCTGTTAAGTATATAACATGATGTGTTAACTGCTTCATCCCAAAAGTTCCTAGGCAGCCTGCTTGATATCAGCATTGTCCTGGCCATGTCTTCAAGGCTTCTATTCTTGCGTTCCACCACTCCATTTTGTTGTGGAGTTCTTGGGGCAGAGAAGTTGTGATTCATACCATACTCAGTACAGAATTCATCAAATTTTGAATTCTCGAATTCTGTTCCATGATCTGATCTAAGATGTATCAATTGATTGCTTGTTCTTCTCTGTTCTTTCTTTACAAAAGCAACAAACTCATCAAACGTTTCATCCTTACTTACAAGAAAGAAAACCCAAGTGAACCTTGAAAAATCATCAACAATAACCATTACATATTTCTTACCACTTCTACTTTGGATTCTCATTGGACCACAGAGATCCATATGAATGAGTTCCAAAGGTCTTTTGGTACTTACCATCTTTTTGGACTTGAAGGAAATTCGAGTCTGTTTTCCTCTAGCACAAGCTTCACACACTTTGTCATACAAGAACTTAATGCAAGGAAGTCCTTCCACTAAGTTCTTAGATCTTATTTTATCAAGTAAAGAAAAGCTTGCATGGCCAAACCTTCTGTTCCATAAAAGGGGATCATCCTCAATAACACTAAGACATGTTAAACTGCTGTTAGGAACCTCATTTAGATCCACAATATATGTGTTCCCTTTACGAGTTCCTTCCAAGATAATGTTCCCACTGTCATTGTGGATGATTCTACACTTATTAAAAGTAAAGCTAACAGAATTACCTTTGTCACAAAACTGTTAAATACTTAACAAATTGTGTTTGAGGCCCTCGACTAAAAATACATTATCAATGGCATGGGAACGTGACCTTCCTATCTTTCCAATAGCAATTATATCACCTTTCATATTATCACCAAAGGTCACTGTTCCACCATAGTAGGCATCCAGTGAGAGAAATCTAGATTTATCTCCAGTCATGTGCTTAGAAAAACCACTGTCGAGGTACCAAGTGTTGTTCCCCCTCACTGGAACCTGCAAGAAGAATTAAACGTTAGAGTCAGGAACCCAGGTTTCCTTGGGTTCCTGTGTAACAGGAGTTGATTCATTTTTCTTGATCTAGATTTGTTCTACATGTTTGACATTCTTCTGTGTGCTTTGTTTTTTCTTAGGACACTTGACCTGCTTATGTCCTGTATTGCCACAGAAATAACAAACCATGCTACTAGGCAAGTTTACATACTTCTTTTCTTTCTGGAACTTGTTTTTAAAACCTAAACCTTCAGTATTCTTGGTTTGAGCCTTAGTGATCCAATCAGGAACTCTATACTCTATTGGTTGCTTACCTTTCCTAGCTCTCTCAAGTTCCCCCTCAAGACGTGCCTTATCCGTTTTTAAATCTTCCAAATCATGTTTTAATTTTTCAAAATTTGGATAATCAGTAGGTGGAGGAACTTCAGAGTTAGGAGTATCGACACTAAGTTTTAACAAAGACAATTCCACATTCAGGAGTATGTTATCTTGTTTCAGATTCTCTATAGTCTCTTTTAAATTTTTATTATCATCAAACAGACTAAAGAACCTGTATTGAATGTCAAACTTCATGTTATCAACCCATTCACTGTTCTCTTTGTAAGTAACTAAAGCTTTATCACTTTGCTGTTTGGATCTATGTAATTCCTTTAAATCTTCTTGAATTTCCAAAACAGTATTTATTAGATTATCTTTAGACAGATGTTTTAATTGGTTGTAAGAGAACCATACCTTAGACTCAAGCTCCTTTAGTTTGGCAGCTTCATCAGTTTTTGCCATTAAACATAAATGAGCGGTTTCTTCTAATGGTTGGTCCTCCTCTTCTTCTGAATCTGTATCTCCCCAAGCAGCTAGCATGGCTTTCTTCACATTGTCCTTGGTGAAGTAAGGCTTATAGACTTTTGACTCTTTGGATTGTTCTTTTCCTTTTGTCTTTCCTTTCTCTCCACCTATGCAGGGCAATCCTTAATGAAGTGATCTTTTGACCCACACCTGAAGCACGTTGTGTTTCTGGAACTTGTGAACTTCTTTTTCCTGTCGAACTTCTTATTATTCATCATCTTTTTAAATTTCCTCACTAGCATAGCCATCTCTTCCTCATCAACTTCCGATTCTTCTGAATCTTGAGCCTTAAGTGCAAGGATTTTACTTCTGGAACTTTCAGTATTGGAACTCAGATGAAGTTCATGTGTCATCAATGATCCAACTAGTTGTTCCATATTAAACTTGGTGAAATCCTTAGCTTCCTGCATAGTAGTAACCTTGGATCTCCAACGTTCATCTTGTGGTAGACTGCTTAGGATCTTTCTTTCCTAATCATCAATAGGAATATGCCTGCCAAGGGAGTTCAGTTCATTAATAATATCATTGAATCTGGTAAACATCTCTTCTTTGGTTTCTTTAGATTGCATTTCAAACCTTTCATATCTAGACGTCAATAAATCTATTTTAGAATGTTTTACCTCGTTAGTACCTTCATGAGTTACCTGTAGCAAATCCCAAATCTGTTTGGCAGACTTGCATCCCATGATACGGTTATGTTCATGGGGTCCAAGTCCACAGTGTAAATACTTTATTGCTAAAGCATTCAGTTCAAGTTTATGATAATCTTCTTTGTCATAATCAGAAATAGATTTAGAAACTACCTCATGTTTGTCATTGGTTGCAGTTATTTCAAAATCACCAGTTTCAATAACACGCCAAACCTGGTAATTTTCTGCCTTGATGAAGATCTCCATCCTGTTCTTCCAGTAGGCATAAAACTTACCATTGAACATAGGTGGACGTTGGGTTGAGTACCATTCTTCAAGTTTCTCCTTGTAATTCATCTCTCCCTAAACTTACTCAGCAAAGTTATCTGCTTGCAAGTGAGAACCTTGCTCTGATACCAATTGTTAGTTAAGACGAACACTACAAGAGGGGGGGGGGGTGAATTGTAGGTGAGTTCCTAGTGACTACTTTTTCAAATATAAAACTGAATAAAATAGGAACTTGCAATGCACACAGGATTTTACGAGGAAACCTTCTAGTGCCCAACTAGAAGTAAAAACTCGACCCTACCTTAGGGATTTTGAACACAAACAATTTCACTATAATAGGGCAAACACCAAGTAACAACCTATTATAATCAAACCTCTACTCACAAGTTCCTGAACGAACTTGCTACAGAATAGGATTCTATTCTACCCAGTCTAAGTCCCACACTCAGACTTTCTCTCGTACTCCCTAAGCACAGATCTTCTCAACTTCTCAACAGAAGCTCTCTCTCTGTATGCAATGATAATAAAAACACTCTCACCCAAATAACCCGAACCAATTACAAGTAAAGACACCTAGTATATGATCGGCAAGCTATGCATGAAACCCGAAACTAATATAACAAGATGATAAAACTCACAAAAAAACCTAAACTCCTTTTTTTCTCTACTATTTATACAAGCATTACTTGTATAGCAAGTAGGTTTTCTTAAAGATAAATAAGTTAAACTTAACTTGTCTTTATACACGGTTTTTATGTTAATCATTTGGAAGAAAATATTTTCCGAAAAATAAGATAGAAAGATTTAGTTAAAAAGCATAATATCTTTTTAACAAACTGATTTTAAGAAATAAACATTTAAAGAAAATCTTTTTCGAATTCTATCTTTTATGTTTTCCGATTTTAATTTATTTGCCAAGCTAACTTGTCAGGCTTCTAATAGACTTCATGCATATCCTGCTTAACATATTTAACAATAAATCTAAAAGATAAAATCTTTAACTAACTCATTGCTGCGCCGCACTCCTGTACTGGTAGGTTTACTTGGGCTCCACGCTTACTAAGTTCCTCCAAAGATCTTAGCCAGCCATCTTCAAGTTCCTGTAAAGGAACGTTCCTGTTAAGGAACTCAGTTCCTGTGAGGGAACACTTCTTCTGTTTCGAATAACCTTCTTGAATAAAGAACTTCATCAAGTCTTCTTAGTTTCAGTTACTTCTTTCATCTCCAAGATCAATTTCACCTAAACTAAACAAACACTTGAAAAACCTTTATTAAATGAGTTTGCTGTAGTTTAAGTTCCTCATCATCAAAACTTTTTAATATCAACAAATGGTCTTGGGGTAATTGGTGGGGTTATGGAGAAAGGTGAGGTTATTGAACCTCGTCTTGACCGTTTATCTCGAAAGTGTAAGAAGGCTTCCCCTTTTCAAATTTGGTCAAGGCAGGGTTAGGTAAGGTAAAGGCTTGGTCTCTCCTACCCGATTGCCGGTGGACCATCCACCAAGTCTCACCTCCCATGGGTTGCACCAGTTTAGGCTCCCTAAATCAGCTAGGTCCATGAGGGTTGAGCCCACTACTTTCCTATGCCCATCCGGGTTCCAACCTAGGTGTTTGATGGCAATATGGGTCACTAACCCCCCAAAATAGATAGGTGCCCTAGACCTACCCGTTTCGGCCGCATTGGCCGCCCTTTGAAAGTGATTGGCAATTCTATGAGGTATGTTTAATTTTTCAGCATTAGGGATTATATAGGATGCCAATAATTCTAATTCCTCCCTCCTCACGTTTGTCGGTCCATGCCTCCCAAAAATAGTGAGGCCGACAAACCTTTGCCAAAACTTTGGACGGGATGTTGAATCCACGTCCCTTTAGCGTGTTGGAGGTTAGCCAAACCCTCCCCAGTGAGTCTCTTGTAGACCACGACAATGTGGTCTTGGGAGGGTTCGATAGGTTTATCCGATTTTAATTCAAACAACTTCCCAAATTCTTTTAGATTTAATTGCACATCGTTGTTTAATAATCGGAATTGTACATGAGTGATTATAACATTCATTTTAATAACATTAAAACTAGAGATAAATTCTGATGTTAAATAATCATAAGTATCATGATGCATTTGGAAGAAACCACTCATGCCTATACCCTTAAATAATTTTTCTACATATTTATCAAAACCTAATCTAGATAATGAAGGATGATGAACAAAACGGGTTGAGATTACCTGCCTCTCGATGAGATTGAGCATCCTTGCCCGTTGTTCCGCCGAGGTGATAACAACCTCCTCCCATCCCGGTATTTGAAGCTCCGGGTCGACCATTGGTTGTTATTGCATCAAACCTTCGCCCCTTTGTTGTCTAGAATGTTTGAAAGCCATATGTAGGTGGAAATTTGGGTATTGAAGCTTTCTCTCTCTAAGGGTTAGAAGAAATTATGAGAGAAAGTGGGAGAAAGTGGGTGGAAAATGTAGAGGAAGGTGTGAGGATTAAGAATATGCAAAAATTTTAAGGTTTTGATGGGTGAATTTGAGGAGATCTTGGAAAGAAAGTGAGGTTGAAGGTTTGAAAATGGAGGTTTTAGAGAGAGAAAGTGTGAATGAGGAAGAAGAATTAAGAAAGAAAAATAAAGGAGAAAGGGAGAAGGAGGATTGAAACCTCCGGATAAATAGGCGCGCCCGATCGGGGGAAGGTAGTTTTTGCTGAAATGTAAAGTGCGCGCCCGATCGGGCGACCTCCACCCGATTGGGCGCGATCACGAACCTCAAAATCGCCAAATTCCTCGCCCGATATTTCTTTTTGTGGCACTCGATTTCTCAAATTTTCCGCCCGATCGGGCAAAGATTCCCTTGATTTTCTTCCTCACTTGCGCGCCCGATCGGGACTCCTTGCCCGATCAGGCGAAATAATGCTACGATAAAATAAATATTTCGCGCCCGATCGGGACTCCTTGCTCGATCGGGCGAAATATTCTTAAATTTTGTCCCTCAAGTGCGCGCCTGATTGGGCGAGCCTCGCCCGATCGGGCCCCATCCAATCCTAGAGCTTCTCTTTCTTCGCCTTTTTCTCTTGAAACCTCCGTACTTTGTGATCTAAAACCTGTACAAAACACTCATGAAAGGTAAAATTTCACTCTCCTCACCTCTCTAAAAAGAAATAAAAATAAAAATAACAAAAAAATTAGTCTAGAAAGTAAGAAATACGGGTTGCCTCCCGCACGACCCTCTTACCACATTGAAACTCAAAGTGAATTGGAACTGCTTAGGTGAAGTAATTCAACTGCACCAATTGTAGCCCCCTCATGATATAGCTTGAGTCTTTGGCCATTAACCTTAAACTGGTTACCATGTTCACCAAAAACCTCCACGGAACCGAATTTATTGGCCCCTTTTACAATAAAAGGACCCGACCACCTTGAGCTTAACTATCCTGGGAAGAGTTTAAGTCGAGAGTTGAACAGTAACACTTTATCACCCTCTTTGAATTCTCTAGGAAGGATCATCTTGTCGTACCACCTCTTTGTCTTCTCCTTGTAGACTCGAGCACTATCATAGGCCGTCAACCTAAACTCATCGAGTTAGTTAAGTTGAAGTAACCTCTTTTCTCCCGCTAGTTTGGCATCCAAATTGAGCTCCTTAATAGCCCAATATGCCTTATATTCCAATTCGACCGGGAGATGACATGCTTTATCGTAAACGAGTCTATACGGAGTAGTACCTATAGGGGTCTTGAAGGCAGTTATGTACGCCCAAAGGGTGTCATCCAACTTGTCGCTTCAATCTTTCCTTGACTTTGCCACCACCTTCTCTAGAATGGCCTTGATCTCACGGTTAGAAACTTCAACTTGGCCACTAGTTTGGGGGTGGTAGGCTAAACCTGTCCTATGGTAGACACCATACTTTTTGAGGAGGGTGTCTAACTTCCGCTCATGGAAGTGAGATCCTCCATCACTTATTATCGCTCTAGGCACGCCAAATCTTGGAAAGATGGTCTTCTTGAAAAGTCAGTGGACCACCTTGGCATCATTAGTAGGAGTAGCGATGTCCTTAACCCACTTGGATACATAGTCGACGGCGACAAGAATATAACGCTTCCCTTTTGAAGAAGGGAACGGTCCCATGTAATCAACACCCCAAACGTCAAAAATTTCAACTTCTAAAATTCCGGTTGAGGCATCTCATGCCGCCGCGAGATGTTGCCAGTCCTCTGGCAAGAGTCACAAGCCTGCACAAAAATGTTAGCATTCTTAAACATTGTAGGCTATTAAAAACCCGACTCATTAATCTTGGCCACCGGTTTAGTGGGGCCATGATGTCCTCCAGATGGTGAGGTGTGGCAACTAGTAAGCACACTTTTGACTTCCCATTTGGGAACACACCTGCGAAACAATCCATCTGCACACTCACGAAACAAAAAAGGATCATCCCAAAAATAATGTTTAACATAAGGAAGGAGTTTCTTTTTTTTTTGGTAGGAAAAGTCAGGAGGTAGAGTACTACCAACTAAATAATTAGAAAAATCTGCATACCATGGGTGTTGCTCTACAACTGCATATAGGTTGTCATCAGGGAAAGAGAAATCTATAGGAAGAGAATCCTTAGCCTCATCATACCTGATACGTGACAAGTGGTCTGCCACTACGTTCTCTGCTCCCTTTTTATCTTTATTTCGATGTTGAAATCTTGGAGAAAAAGAACCCATCGCAGTAGCCTTGGCTTTGATTCCGCCTTAGCTATCAAGTACTTCAACGCTGCATTGTCAGTAAAAACAATGACTTTAGAACCAATAAGATATAATCTAAATTTTTCTAAAGCATAAATAACAGCAAGAAACTCCTTCTCCGTAGTGGCAAAGTTAACTTGGGCTTCATCCAAAGTTTTTCTTGCATAATAAATAGCATGCAAAACCTTGTTATTTCTTTGTCCGAGCACGACTCCTAGTGCAAAGTCACTTGCATCACACATGATCTCGAAAGGAAGATTCCAATCGGGAGCACATATGATGGGTGCCGATATCAAAGCCTGCTTAATCCTATTGAAAGCCTCTAGATACTCGTCAGTAAAAATAAAAGGAGCATCCTTGAGCAAAAGTTGATTCAGTGGTTTAGCAATTTTAGAAAAATCTTTGATAAAGCGGCGATAAAACCCCGCATGACCCAAGAAACTTCTAACTCCCTTAACATTAACTGGGGGGAGGTAATTGCTCAATCATTGAAATCTTAGCTTTGTTTACTTGTATGCCCTTATTAGATACAATGTGACCTACAACTACTCCCTCTATCACCATAAAGTGACATTTCACCCAATTTAGAACTAAATTGCATTCTTCACATCGTTTTAAAATTTTAGCGAGATTAATTAGACATGAATCAAATGAAGAACCATACACACTAAAATCATCCATAAAGACTTCCATAATAGACTCTATGAAATCAGAAAAGATGCTCATCATACAACGTTGAAAGGTAGCAGGTGAATTACATAAATCGAAAGGCATTCTACGATAAGCAAAAGTGCAATAAGGGCATGTAAAAGTTGTCTTTTCCTGATCTTCAGGGTGAATCGGAATTTGTAAAAATCCCAAATACCCATCCAAATAGCAAAAGAATTTATGGTTAGCTAACCTCTCAAGCATTTGATCTATAAAGGGAAGAGGGAAGTGGTCTGTTTTAGTGGCGATATTTAGTCTACGATAATCAATACACATACCCCACCCTGTTACAGTTCTAGTGGGAATTAATTCATTTTTTTCATTAGTGATCACAGTCATCCCACCTTTTTTAGGCACTACCTGTACAGAACTTACCCATTTGGAGTCAGAAATAGGATAGATAATACCTGCATCAAGTAATTTAATAACCTCTTTCTTGACTACTTCCTGCATGTTGGGATTTAATCTTCTTTGGGGTTAAATGCAGGGCTTATGGTTG
Source organism: Chenopodium album (assembly GCF_948465745.1). Lineage (NCBI taxonomy): Eukaryota > Viridiplantae > Streptophyta > Magnoliopsida > Caryophyllales > Amaranthaceae > Chenopodium > Chenopodium album. The sequence continues at coordinate 52,334,488 of NC_137837.1, forward strand.
TCCTCTAGATGTATCCTGTGCATACAAAAATCAGGGCTAATACCCTTGAGATGATCAATATTGTACCCAATAGCTTTCTTATGGGTTTGAAGAACCCCTAGAATTTGGAAAGTTTGTAGGTCATTAAGTGCAATACTGATGATCACGGGGTATAGTTCCTGTTCATCTAGAAAAATATATTTTAAATGAGAAGGGAGAGGTTTTAGTTCAGGTTTCTTGACTTCTGCAGGTTTTGATTCCTGAACTAAATTTACTACCTTCATTGTTTCCTTTGGGCTTAACTCTTTTAAGGAAAGAGCTCTTTCAATATCCTGTACCTCATTATCCCAAACGCTTGCATTGTCTTTAGATAAATTCCCGCAGAGAATTTCCTCCAGGGGATCCCTCGCAAGAACCTGTGGCAAGCTATCATCACAAATATCATCCATTATATCAATTATATCAATATAACAACAATTTTCCTCTAGCATAGGCCCTTTAAAAAATTTCCCTAGATTAAAAGTAACATTATCATCATCTATAGAAAGGGTTAGTTTGCCATTTTTCACATCAATAATGGCTCCTGCAGTATGGAGAAAAGGCCTACCTCATATAATGGGTATTTGCGTATCCTTTGCCATGTCTAAAACAACAAAATCAACAGGAATAAAAAATTTACCAACTCTGACAGGGACGTCCTCTAAAATACCTAAGGGGTTTTTTACAGAGCGATCTGCCATTTGCAAAGTTAGTTTAGCACAAACAGACGATGGCATAACACTAACACTGACACTAGCACCCAAATCACACAAAGCTTTATCAATAAAAACATTCCCTATATGGCAAGGGATAGAAAAACTATCGGGATCCTTTAATTTAGGAGGGGATTTATTTTGCAATAGAGCGCTACACTCCTCTGTGAAAGCTCTAGTTTCTACTTCATTAAAGTCCCTTTTCCTAGTCAAAATGTCTTTCATAAATTTAGCATAAGCAGGAACTTGAGTGATTAAATCAGTGAAAGGAATTGTTACCTGCAGGTTTTTCACAACCTCTAAGAACTTACCAAATTGTTTATTAAACTTACTCTTCAGTTGTCTATTAGGGAATGGTAGTTTGATAATCGGGCTCTGCACATCTCCTCCCTTATCCTGAGATTTTCCCTGCACAGAAACATTAGTAGAGTTAGTATCTATTTGTAGCCCTCCAGGGTTAGCAAGATTAGCGTTTGGTATAAAGGAATCAAGATCAGGAAATGGTCTACCTTCCTTTGGCATAGGAGGTCCATCATAATGTGAACCACTCCTTAGACTGATTGCATTAACATGATCTATAGGATGGATAGGTTGTGATGGTAGAGCTCCCTGCTGTCGGGATTGTAGGGTAGATGAAAGTTGTGCAATTTGATTATCCATGATTTTATTGTGGGCTAAAATAGATTCAATTTGCACATCCATACTCTCCATATGCTTTTGCATATTGGCAAGCATTGCTCTAATTTCTGTCATGGCAGGGTCAGAAGATGATGAGGGTGATGCTTGGCTTTTCTGGCCGGAATTTGGGTGGTAATATTTTTGCTGTGGTGGGGGTTGATGTTGTGGTTGTTGTGGAGGTGGAGGGTTTTGTACATTGGTACTCCGGTACGAAAGATATGGATGGTTCCGATAACCGGCATTGTAAGATTTTGAATTTGAGTTATTCTGCCTATAGGTTTGAAAGGCATTAACTTGTTCCATGGAGCTCCTACAATCTTGCTCCCAATGCCCTAAAATTCCACAATTTTCACAAAAAGCTTCATTGTTAGCAACATCAGAAACATTAGCTACAGAGTTAGGAGAAGCTGTAAGATTATATAATTTTTGACAAATAGACGTTAATTGAGCTTGCAAAAAGGATACGGAATCGACATTATGTTTTCCTTTATTTGTAAACCCTCTCGGATTCCCGTATTGGGAATTGTGAATTGCCATGTCTTCGATAACCTGTCCTGCATCGTCCACATTTAAATTTATGAATCTCCCACTGGCTGCAGAATCAAGAACTGATCTAGAAGAATTTCCAAGTCCATTGTAGAATGCTTAGATCAGTTTCCATTGTGTTAGATTGTGGTGGGGGCATTCTCTCTGTAGATCCTTGAACCTCTCCCAAGCCTCATATAACGTTTCGTCGGCCTCTTGAGCGAAGTTCTGAATAGCACTCCTTAATACCGTTGTTCTCTCTGCAAGATAATATTTATTATAGAAATTCAAAGCAAGAGTTTCCTAGTCAGTAATACCAAGTGCAGTTCTATTCAAACCATTAAACCAAAATTTAGCTTTGCCACATAATGAAAAGGGAAAAAGAATCTCCCTAATTTGGTCATGCGTGACCCCGGCTTGTCTAATGATGTTACAATACTAGCAGAAATGTGCAATGTGAAGATTAGGATCTTCACCCTTAGCTCCACTGAATTACTTCCTCTCTATCATAGTGATAAATTGGGGCTTGATCTCAAACTGAACTCCATCTAGCGCCGGAGTGGGAGTAAGGTGCGGGAAATCTGTGAGCTTCGGCTGCGAGTAGTCAGTGAGTTTATCTGGGCCGTCATCTCTGATTCTGAATCTGAAGGAATTTCTGTGTCACTAGAATCAGAGGGAGGATCTCTTCGACTGTTGTCCTCCTTATAACCCGCCAGAATTTGTCTATAGATTTTCCTTTGCCTATGAAATGAGCGCTCGATCTCAGGATCGAATGGGATGTAACCTGATCTGGAACACCTGGGCATAAACAAGGAACTAAAAGACAAATATGAGAATTGCCTCAAAGAACTAACATTCTTTGAGACAAAAGGGGATAATCTAGACTACAAAAAAAAAAAAAAATCAGAAAATAAAAATAAAACCGTTTCCCCGGCAACGGTGCCAAATTTTGACAGGGTAGAGTCGTATCCCCTAATCAAAAGTATTACCTAAGTCCTCTAACTAATGCAGATAGGGAAGTAGGTTTGAATCCACAGGGAAACAAGTCTTTCTACTCCTAATTAATTATTATAATCTAAATTATCAAGGTAACCAATATTGTTGTAAATAAATACTATAATACGAAGAATAAGATCGGAGGAAATAAAGTAGGGAGAAATTAAATATTAAAAGACCTAGGGCATAGGTTCACTAATAAACAATATTCCAGGGTAAATCATAATAAGAAATCATCAAGCATTGATTAATCAGATTATAAAGGGCTTTCGCTACGTATTATAATCACAGAGTTAATTTACCAATATTAAATCTCATCTGTCGAATCTCGACTTAACCATTTATAAATTAGTCTGCCAATTGAAACTAAGCCTAAACATCAATTCTCATTTATCGAATCTCTAATTAATATTGCTAAACTCATACAATTAAATCTGGCCAAACCTAATTGCATAGCATTAAATCAATCAATAGGAAATTAACCAAGCATTGATAATCAACAATCACAAATTTACCCCTTCATAATATTTATTAGATCCCCATAAACCCTAGAAATAAAACTACTCAAGCATCATCATATCTAAACTAATCAAATAAATAAAGCAAGACATAATCAAAGAAGTAAATAAAATAACTGAAATTAAAAGAGAAGAAATTGTTACCAAAAGAAATCTAGATTAATGAAAGTAATTAAGAACAAAGTTAAGAGAGAATTTAAGAGAGAGTAAATATCCTAAGTAGAGAGAGAAAATCTCGAAGAGAAGGTATAAAAAATTACGTACATAATTCGTACTTAAACACTCCTAAAACAAAAACAAAAACAAAAACAAAGCTAATCAGCTACTTAGAAAAACACGCGCCTGATCGGGCGAAGGGCCGCCTGACCGGGCCCGCCGTTTTACTATGCCCCTTGCTGGTATGCTGCGCCCGATCGATCCTACGCTCACCCGATCGGGCGCGACTTCTCCCTTGAGGCTGCATTGCGTGCGCTCGCCCGATCGGGCGTATGCTTGCCCGATCGGGCCCGGCTTCTTCTTCGAGGCTTGGATTTCGATTGGGCTTAATTACTAGGTCCAATCCGGATTTCCTCATCGGGTCTTAATTAATTGATCCAATAGCCCCGGTATCACATACCTTAATCACCGGCTCTCACCGATTATGGGCTTCAAGAATGGTCGTATCCTTCTAGCTTCCGTAGTTGATCCATGAAAACCCGGGAAAATGCTCTAAAAGTGCAATTTCCTGTAAAACTCAACTAAACACTAGAAAATACAAATTAGTAATAAAAGTGGCCCTAAAGAACCAGAAACACTACTAATTATTACCATGGGATGGGGTAAAACACTATATAAATTGGACATATCAAGCTCTTGGCATGACACTCAGCACCATGGCCGGATGCCTTGCTCAATTCTTGACCTCTTGGCTTTCAAGAGACGGTTATGCCTGCTTGACATGAGTTGATCTTAACTGCCAACTAATTGTGCTACTCATGCGTAATAATGCCGCTTGTCTCTTATAGTCACAAGATGCTTTGCTTGATATTTTGAGTCGGCATATTTGCCGCTTGGGTTTGCAGAGTTGCTCCCTCAAATCGACCCAGAGCATAGTTTTCTCTTGTGATTGCGGGGTTGGGGGAATGCTGGTTGCTCTTGAAGTTATGTTGTGAGCTGAACACCTAATTTTGTCCAACTTCATTAATTAAAATGCTCAAGCATGATATTTTACATGAGTTATTACTAACATGGAGCTCTGTGTAAGAAAGAAGTCTCGTAGGTGCAGAACGGTATTAATGTAGACCATAATCTGAAGTGCCTTTGATATATCGGATAATACGCTTAAGAGCGTTAAGGTCCGGTTCCGTTGGAGCATGCATAAATAAACAGATCTACTGAACAGCATAAGCAATATCAGATCTTGTAAAGGTGAGGTATTTGTAGTGCACCTGCAAGACTCTTGTAGATTGAGAGAGGGATCCTTCACTGGCTCACCATCGTGAGCCCCGAGTTTTGACTTAATGTGGACGGGTGTGACAACTGGTTTGCAACTGTCCATTTTTTCCATGTGAATAATTTCCTCTGCATACTTACTCTGACAAAGGATCATTGAGTCCTTTGTTCGTGTTACAGAATTACCCCAAAAAATAAATCGATTTCCCCAAGTCAGTCATGGAGAATTCGGACTTAAGAACAGCAATAATATTAATCTTGAGTTTTTCAAAAGAAGATGTAAGAACAATATCATCAACATAGAGTAAAAAAATGCAACATTAGCACCGTGTCGCAAAATAAAGAGGGAATTATCCCTTTTTCTGCAATTAAAATCAATCTACAAAAGATAGTTAGCAAAGCGTTGATACCACGCCCGTGGGGCCTATTTAAGACCATAAAGTGACTTGTGGAGCCAAAAATCATAGGAGGCGGCATTTGGATTTACAAAACCCGATGGTTGATGCATAAACACAGTCTCTTTGATATCCATTTGAAGAAACACATTTTTGACATCTAACTAATGAATTGGCCAATCCCTACCCATAGCAATACTCAAAACAGTACAAATCGTTGACGGCTTCACTACAGGACTAAAAGTCTCATCACAATCAACTCCAACCTGTTGAGACTTGCCATTCACAACAAGTCTTGCCTTATGTCTCTCTAATTCACTGTTTTCCCTGTATTTGTGTTTAAAAAACCACATACATTGAATAATATTCACCCTTTTTGGTCTTGGAACAAGATCCCAAGTGTGTTGTTTAGTAAGAGCATTGTATTCCTCATTCATGGCAGCATTCCAACTACGATCATTCATGACAATTTTTGAGTTTTTAGGCAATGGTGAGATAGCATGAAATGTGACATGAGCTGGGTGATATTTGGGATTGGGCTTGAATATCCTACATTTGGCTCGTGTGGCCATGGAGTGAGATGGTTGAGGAATGGGCCGAGTTTAAGTTGTATGTTTGACCGGGGTTTTGGAGGGAAGAGTGCCGAATTGGATAGTTGGGCTATAGGGAGACACGGGTGGGCCGGTAGGGGAATTTGGGGAGAAGACAGGGGGGTCTGCCGGTAGGTTGTGACCTGCTGACCTTGGCCTCGGCCCACCTGCGGACTGGGCTAATTGTGAGGTAGGGAGTGTGGTTGGGTAGGAGTTTGAGGGGCTGCTAGGATTTGTGTGATTGGGCCGTGTGTTTTGGAATGGGATGGGTTGAGCATGGGGATGATATCATCAGAGGTGTTTGAATCCAAGAATTCGTAGTTAGTGTCTTTGAAGGTTTGAAGATTGGAGAAAAGAAAAAGGTCTTTAACAAAGGTAACATGCCATGAAATTATTGTTTTGTTAGATGATAAATCATAACAAATATCACCTGATGATTAGATGGAAAACCCAAGAAAATACATAGCTTAGACCTAGGAGCAAGCTTATTAGGCGCAATGACACTAATATTTGGGTAACATAGACAACCTAAGATACGGAGGTGATCGTATGAGAGAACTCTACGATATAAGACTTCGGTTGGATACCTATTTTGTATGGTTTTTAAGGGATGTATATTAAGGATATAGGCAACCATACAAACGGAATAGACCCAAAAAGACGGAGGAAGAGAGGCATGGAATGGAATAGTACGAGACATATTATTGATGGTACAGATAATTATCTCGGCCTTGCCATTTTGAGAAGAAGTGTTTCGATAAGAGAAACGAAAAACCATGCCATTTTTCGCACAAAATTTATGAACAGGTGATTTGTCTAATTCACAAACATTGTCACATTGAAATATTTTTATTTCCTTTTCAAATTGTGTTTTAACATATGCTCGAAATTGTGGGAAGATATCATAGACTTGTGATTTATACTTTAGGATAAACCCATAAGAAGTGAGAGAAATCATCAAGCAAAACAAGATAATATTTTTCTAGCTGCCATGTACATACAAATATGGGGGTAGCCCTTAGGTAATGATGAGTCGGCTCATCACTAAAGGATTATATAAGTGTTGTTGGCCAATTTGGCCGAATCACTAATAATTTTTTTTTTAATCAAAATTATTTTCTTATTTATACAATCATAATAATGATATGATAATAACAAAAGCTTATAAAGCTTAGCCATATGGTACCTCACGTACCATAGCAAACTTATCACTACTACAAAATCGGCCAAAGAGACCCGTCTAAATCATCCAAAGAGACTCCCTTAGAGGCGGTCTCTAGCTAAGCGGTCTCTTTGGCAAAGAGACTGATTGACTAGAGGCGGTCTCTAGAATGAGAAAACTGAGACCGCCTATTGAATATAGGCAGACTCTTTTTTTTGAAAAAGTGAGACCGCCTATGGAAGATAAGTAATCTCTTTTATAAGAATTTTGAGACTGGTTATTAAACTTAACAGGTCTCTCGGATATCGATTTAAAAAAAAAAAAGCTTATTTGATACAAATTTTAAATTTGTAATTACAATTCATCAATATAACTAATTTAATTATTTTATACATTATTAAATAATGAGTACACAAATATTGAATGTCATATACCTCAAAAATTACAAACATAATACAAATATAATTAAAAATCAAGTACACAAAAATAAAATAAAAATACAAAACTCTGTAAATGATAACTTCCTACTTCAAAGACCTTGTAGATGATAACTTGCAAAAGTCTTTACCTGTAACCACAAACATAAACACATTAAAACCAAAACAAAATTAGTCTCCAGTAAAATAATTCAGATTACATATACCAACATAATAAAATATTAAAAAATCAAAAGAACAAAGAAAAATATGGAAACTTAACCAAGAAAGTACAAAAAAAATAAGATATGAAAACAAAAAACAAAGATCTTAAAATTGAAAAGAAAATAATCAATATTAATGAAATACGGGACTGTAGACACCTAAAAATGTCTCCCCAAAACCAAACCCGATGATGAACAACCTTTCATCGCCATTATTGGTCGGGTTGAGTATTTAATCTTGCAGTGCTTAAATCCATATTTCCATTTCATAAACCAACCGAATTTCTAGCCCATTTCCCCAAAGCATAACTTATTTTCCTCTTTTCGTGCCTTTAAACCAAAAATAATTCATTTTGTGTTCCTTTAAATCATTCATTTTTTTGTCCTTTTTGTAAAAAATGTTTAGTCTAGTTTATTTTGGTCCATAATATAGGTCCAATGATTTAATAGTTTGATGGGTCTTGAAAATAGCTTTCCAACGATATATTATTAGCTCAAATCCGAGTTATAACAAATAAGTTATGACCAAAATATTAAACCGAGTCCAGATCGAACCTAAGCCCACCTTACCTATGACCCAACGATCATGTGGAGGGTCCAAAGATTTAATCCCAACCCTAAACCAATTAGGATTAATTGGAATATTCTATAAGTTTCTAAAATATCTTAATTATTCTTTTTGATAAGATAAGATTAAAGAGTTTGAAATTAATTAAACTTTTTTCTTTTGGAAAGTCCTAATTCTATTCGAATTGAAAGACGTTCAAAGATAGAAAGATATTATTTTCATGCTTCATAGTTTTCATCCAAATCTTATATGGTTTGATATCCCTTGAAATTATATTTCCAATGATATATTATAATATCAATTCCGAGCTATAACGGAAAAGATATGAACGAAATATCAAACTCTATCCAAAACTGACATTGTCCCATTAGTTCGTTCATATCTTTTATTCTACAAAATATTTTAATCTGATTCTAATTAGGTTAAAAATAAGACTTCAATATCTTTCCAACCATATCTTATTTTTCTTATTCCGATTTCTTGATCAAAAGATATGATAAAAACAAAAACCGCAAAAACTGTTGTCTATCGCAAGAGTTTTATTCCAATTCGAATTCTTATCTTTTCTTGATTTTTCGACCCTCTTTTTCCTTATTAAATAGAGTTCATATCTCACCTTTTTCAATCATTAACAATTTAGATCATCAAATCATTCTCTTCTCCCTCATTAGCCTAAACACTAGTCTCCCATTCTTTCACTATTCCTTCTTTTAAGCACTCCAAGGAGTTCATATAATACCTGAATTTCTGTACTTTAACCAAGGCGTGAAAGATATAATTGACTGAGGATTTGGACCAAATCAACTCTACTTTTAATTTAATTTAATTTCAATTTGATTTATTTTTATTGATGTTACTAACAGTTTATTCATAATGTAACAATTCAAGGAAACGCGAAAAGTGGGTAGTTAATTACTTAATTACTCTTATTTTTATTCTTGTTGCTAGTATCATGATTAGGTTTATTATGATTTGATTTGACTAATAATTTATTGTTAAATTGCTTCAAATATTAATGTTGATTCTATTATTATTTATTGATCACCATATTGCATGTTAAAGAAAATATGTAATTGAAAATCACGCCTAATAGGATAATTTGGACAACCGGTTTAGGTTCCTTTTTAATCTTGTTATTTAATCAAGTGATCACAAATATTTTAGAATTATATGTTGCATTAATATTAAACCAATTTAGCCTAATAATAGTTTGGAGCAAATTGAATATTTTGTTTCCATGCCTTTGAGATCGCAGGATTGCTTTTCACTATAAGAATCGAGTAGAGGCCAATACGGGCGAATGTGACTCCATGACTCACTTCGTTCCATCATCCTCGATCCTCCTTTCGTGGTTCCAAACCATATGGAGTTAGTAAGCTCATGGATTATGAATGGGGTGCAATCTTCACGGGTCAATTGTTGTTGCCTTTCGTTGTCCCTTAATCGTGGTTGCTTTTTATATTCAATGAACGGTTTACAAGTTCCTTAAAACTTGTTGGCGGCTCCCTACTTTCCTTGTCTCTAATCGTATATGTCTATTCCCACTTCCTATGAGTGCCAAGTATATTCACACATGCTTTAACGTAGGCGCACTTCAAACGACGCCTACAAGGACGAAAACTAAAAATTTGATGGAATGACTATTAAGCACACAATAAGAAAAATAAAAACCAGAATTTATAAAAATAATTTTAACCAATTTCAAAAACTAGCTAAAGAATGAATTGGCTGGAAAAACTATAAATTTAAAAAAAAAATACCAGAACTATAATCTGATATTGAAAATGAAAATAAAAATAAAAGAAACACATCAACATATCAGATCTGGCTATCATAAAAGAAGAATAAAATGAACAATGTTATATATAAAAAAAAAAAGTGGACGAAAAGTTAATTATAGATCTTGAAATAGCATGAAAAGTAAAATCAAGAACTAACCTTCTTTGTGGCCTTGCATGCTTGGTCTAATCGAGAAATCAAAATTTCAATAGTAACAAAAGAGAGAACAAATTCAAACCGAATCAAAGAAATCGAGTATTTGAACAAAATCACATTAAAGCGAATAGATTATTTTTGAACAAAACCAAATCGAGGAGATTTGAGTTTTTCGAACAAAAATCAAATTAAATTGAACAAATTCAAACATACGGTATAAATTGGGACAAATTCCAATACCGAAGCCCCAAAATTGTTGTAATTGTGCTCTGATTTGTTAGATTAGAGACTTAAAGAAGAAAGAAAGGGCGAGGAGGAAGAAGGGAGGAGAGAGAGAAAGAAGAAGAAGGGAGGAGATAGAGAGAGATGGAGGCGGAAATGAAGAGGGGTAAAGCAGTAGGGTTTCATTTATTTTCTAATTTGTAAATAAGGGAGGCCTATTAAGTGGTATAACAGGTCTCTCCCAATAAATTATTTTAATTTTTTTTCTTTTTTTTTATAAAGAGAGACCAGTTTTCTTAGAAAATGAGTCTCTAACTATTTTTATCGAAAAAAAATTAATTTTAAAAAAAACGCAAGAGACCGATTTTCTTAGATAACTGGTCTGTCGAATATTTTTACCCTCAAATAAATGAAGTTTGAGACCCGTTGTTAATAATAAGCGGTCTCTTGAATCAAAGAGACCCGTTATGTAGATAACAGGTCTTTTATATTGGGTCTCTTTGGCCAATTTTATAGTAGTGCATGCAACCAATTAGGCTTGAGATTCCACTATTTGAGTGGCTTTGATGTTCTGTATAACTGGATATGTTAGGCGTTCATGTTGTTCAACCATGGCAACCTTATTAAAACAAGTGGAGTAGCTGGTCTCCATTTTGATAGTTGATTGCCGCCTTTAATGTCCAAGTTTTAATGCAAAGTATAGGGTGGACAAGCTAATTTGACAAAGAAAACCACTTTGCAATTGCATTATTGCCGCTTATGTGTTTGTCTGCAAGATGGCTAGCTGTTTGAGAACGGCAAGACACTTGGCTTGCTAGACATAAATTTTTGCATGGTGTATAGATTTTATATCTACATAAATATATAGATACTTTTTGATATTCTGATATTTTAGCCTCATGAGGCCTATTGTAATTTACATATGGTCTCATGACGTCTGCTGTACTTGACATACGACCTTATGACGCCTCTTGTACTTGGTTGTTTAACTCTTTTGCACTAGGTTGATGAGTTAATGCCGATTGTGTCCCATACATGGATTATTTTGTTTGACCAAGTATGGATTTCTTTCAAAAAATGAGGCGGCTCTCCTTCTTGAGTTGGTGATCCACTACCGTTTAGTGTCATTACAGATGTGTCTCCCCATAGACGGCGCCAAATATTTTGGGGTTTTTTTTACGTACCCGAATGGAGGGTATGTACATCTCGCAGGAGACAGATCTGCAATGCAACTCCCGAACGGCTCGGTCACCTGCAAAACAACTAACCTCCGGTGTCGAAGGTTGATGGGTGTCATTTATGGCACTCATAGGGTAGTCTTTTAGGATGTTTTCACCCTATTTTTTTTTGTCTTTTCTCCTTTAGATTCTCTATTTCCTTCGTGTTTTGCTTTCCTTTATGTGGATTTCTTCGTGTTTTCCTTTTATTTGGCTCTATTTCTCTTCTATTTCTTTCCTTTTTTTTTACTTTTGTAGGTACTTAAGGAGTTGGCTTTGTAAAGGGATCAAGAAGAGCTATAAAGACAAAGCAAAGGAAGAAAAAAGCTCCTTGGAGAAAGATTGGAGAGGCCTTGGAAAGGGCGCACATCTTTTGCTAAAAGTCGCGGGCGCAGGTCTAGAAGGCTGCGGGTGCGGGTAAAGTGCACAAAATGGAGGATTTTTGGCAGTAGCGCCCCGCGCCCTAGCCGCGGCCTAGCCGCGGGCGCGGATGATTTTGAGAGACCGCTGCAACATAGAAAGACCGCGGACCCCTGAAGTTCATTTAGGAGCAGGGTCATTGTCGCGCCCTTAGCCGCAGGTGCGGGTGTCATTGCCGTGGGCGCGGGGGATTCCCAAATTGCCCGTGGAGTTTGTTATAGGTTTCGTACCCATTTTTCCGCGACCGTGGGATTTCTTTGAGAGGGCGTAACCGATCAGTTTTTCTTCTTTGTCTATATATACTCTTGTATTTCCTTTTAAAAGATAACTTTTAGATGATTTCATTTGCTTAGTTTTTAGAGAGAGAAACTAGAGAGAAAGCAGAGATAAAAGTTCTTGGATTTTGATTTGTATTACAACTTTGCTTCAATCAAGTTTAGATTTCTTCTTCATATCAATGAAGATTTGTGAGATTTCTTTCCTTTGAATTTACTTTTATTGCAATTTCCTTTAATACTTGAATGTTTGATTGGAAAATTAGTTTAGGTTTGAGAAATTATTGAATGATTGAATTCCTTCTTGATTAAACTTGAAATGAATATTTTTTTCGATTGGATTTATTTTGTCTTCCAATTTCTCCATGATTAGTGAGTAGATTAGTGGCTAGGGAGAAGGGGAAGCATGCTTGATTGATGATTTTTGCTAGTTGATGATCAATGATTTATTGAATTGTTGCAATTAAATTGATTGACATAGTTGTGCATGTGATTAATTAGACTAGAAGTGATCAACCTATAAGATTAATCTAGATTGCATTGCAAATTTCAATGACATGAACCCTTGATTTGAGAATTACTTTAATTGATTGAATTTGATTGTGATTATCCTTGTTAGCCATTCATAGTGAACCCTATCTTGGCTTATAGGAGATAGCTTTTGGATTCCATTGATTGCAACTATTGTTTGTCCTTTGTAATGTTTGAATCAATTGAGTAATCTATAATTTAGCATAATCATTAAGCTTGCATGTGGAACCTATATCCCTAGTGTTTAGCATATTGAATTTTTGGATTTATCTAGTTTCTTGATACCTTAGTTACCAACCATAACCTTCTACAATCTTTGAAGTAGCTTGACATAGGCTATAGCTTGCACCTACTCATTCCTTTAGGTTCGACCTTTGACTTACCATATACTCGTATTAGGTTGGTCGAGTGTTTACAAATTTAGTTTGGCTCTAGGAATGGGTAGAAAACGACCTAAATTTTCCTTGCGTCAGAGGTTCTCCTCCGACAATCAAGTTAGTGACCGGAAAAAAGTTTTTTAGAGAGAGAAAGTAGAGAGAAGGGAGAACAATTTTGGGAGTAATTGCACTTTAGGATATTGATTGTATCCTAACTGATGTAAATGATCAGTATTTATAGTGCATTGGGACATGTGACTTTTAGTTTATTTAACCTACGTAGATTTGCTTTCCACCGTTTTACGGTTTCTAGGGTTATGGGCTTAAAGAGCATTTTTACCCTTCTATCATTGAGTGACACGTGTCATGCTCTAATTGACTCATTGAGAGCTGAGCTTAGGGACACATGTCGTTGTGGCATTAGTCCACATAGCGAGGGTTTTTTTTATTCTAAACAAAACACATAACTCCTAGTAACAAAAAATTCTTTACCACTAACAATGCTAAACATGCAGCTACCACCATTAAAGTTTTTAACAAGCCAAAGTAGCATTTTACGATAGAGAGTTTTCAATTTTAAATGTAATAAACCACCAAAACCAACTTCTTTAACAACTTGTTTTTGTTTAACACTAAAGCTCTGCACCAAACTTTCCAAGGTATACTGTCTATACCTTGTAATCAAAGGTCTTTGGATCCTATATAATTAAAAATAAACAAAAAACAATGAATAAATAAAACAATATAATAAACAAATGCAAATCAAGAATCACTGAAAACAAGTTCTCTTACATTGAAGTATCAATATCAGAATCAAAATCCAATTCCAATTGAGGACTCCTCTTTCACTTCTTTACATCAAATGCTGTTTTGACATTCTTACGTACTATTTTGACCTTAGCAAATTCTTCGGGCACTGTTTTTGCCTTCTTAGGTACTATTTTACCCTTAGGAGACTCTTCTGGCATTGTTTTGGACTTCTTAGGAACTATTTTGGCTTTAACAGACTTTTTAGGCATTGTTTTCCCATTGAAGGCATATTATAGCAGTATCCACCTATAGAACTACATATATCTGATTAGTATAAAGAAATTACTACAAATTAACAATTCATAAATTACCACAAATTACTAATTCATAAGTTACCCTAGGCAAACTCTAATATAAAAAAATTGACCCTTTTAACCGAAAAAAGTGACCCTTTTATCTACAAAAAGTGACCCTTTTAATTGCAAAAAGTGACCTTTTAAACTGCATAAAGTGGCCCTTTAAAATCCCCTTTGTTTGCATATAATTAAGTTACCCTTTTAACTTCATAAAGTGACCCTTGTTATGCATATAAGTGACATATATGTCACATAGTATTACTCCCCTTTACTTTTATTTGATTTTTAAACATAATGACATACTGCCTATTCTCATAATCTAACTAAAACAAAGATCAATTCCAATTAGCATGCTCTGTCTAAAACCTAAGCAAAAAATAACGAAGAGCAACTTCTGAAAAATAATAAGCAATTTATAAGCAAGTAAATACAATTATCAATACAAATTATCATAATCTCCTTTTTAAATAAAAAAAAAAAAAAAACAAAAACAAAAAATTGAAGAGCAAATTCTAAAAAAATTAAATGCAAAATTTGTTTAACATGTAACAACACATATTTAACCAATTTTTAACAAATTAAATACAATGAACAAAAAATTAAAGCAAACTTAAACATATTAACTTCAAAAATCAATTCCAATTATCATAATCTGCATAAAAAAAAAAAACAAGTGGAAACTCTAAAAATAATATGCACTAGTAATTCGACATATAACAACACATTTATAGGTGTAAATTGAATTGAAATTTTTGAAAAATGATGAAAAACTTAAAAAACACACACCTTTTTCAGTATCAGAATACTTCTTTATACTTCTCTTCTTCACCATTACAGAATAAAACACAATAAAAAATGAAAACCAAATAAAGAAAAACCTAAAAATCGAAGAATAAGAACAACTAAAACTAACAAATATATCAAAAAATTAAGTAAACAAACCTGAAATTAGCAAATAACAACTTCGCAACTGAAACACAAGAGATAATCTCTGGTAGAAGAGAGCGAAAATCACAGGTCGAAGAGAGAGAAAATGGCAAGTTGAGGAAGAAAGAACAGAGAGAAAGTAGTTGCTGAATGAATGAGGAAGAGAGAGAAAAATATTTGTTTTATTGAATTTTAAAAAACCGCCGGCGCATGTGAATTAAAAAAGGAAACAAAATTGTTTCCTATTGTAGCCCGATTTACACGAATTTAGTGTAAATTGGGTGTTATTAAACATTTGTGATTACTTTGTGGATGATGGTAAATTTGGTGGGAGTAAAATGGGAGGGGAGGGGCATTATAGTCTTTTTAAACTCCCTTCCTTTTAAAGCAGCTACAATAATCACAATTAACGTTTTGCTTATAGCAATAAAACGTAGTTTAGTTTGGTTGTATCGTTTATATTGAAAGTTTAATGAAATGTAACAAAGATAAAAGTCATAACCCGGAGTGTACTATTGATAAATCCCCAAAAACGTATCATCGTAACTTTGTATTACGGATTACCAAAGATAATATGGCCAATTTTTTTATCGATTAAATAATTTTTTAAAAAGACAACCCACCACATCCCTAACCAACCCGCCATCCTGGCTTTATCCCACTAGCAACCCAGCACCTTCCCCGCCGGTGCCCAACACCCCTTCCACTACTACAAAAAAGGCCTTAGAGAATTGTTAGAATAGGCTTTATAGATCGCCTTAGGGGCAATCTTCTGCTAAGCGATGTATAAAGTATAGAGAACGGGTCGTTTAGGCGTTTTATATAATAACAAATAGAAAACGGTTGTTAGTCACAACCGTTCTCTTTTCCCTTCTTAAATTTGTACACTAAGGAAGGAATAAAGAACGGCTTAGGAACTTAACCGTTCTATATTGCATTACAATAGAGAACGGTTAAGTTAGATAACAGTTCTCTAATGTTTTTTTTTTTTTTGTTTAATCCAGCCATAATAATTCGAATTACTTTTGTATGTATTTTATATTGTATTATTCCTGTATTTTAATAATCTGTATTTTTTTTGTATTTCATTTAGACCTGTATTTGTTGTATTCCTGTTTTGTATCTTGTACATTTATCCTGTAAGAAAAATTCCACATTTCCCATGTAAAATAAATCCATGATCCTGTATACGTGCAATATAAATTTCTGTATAATAAAATCAACAAAAATATTTCCAGAAATGACGAAAGCCATCAGAATATACTTCATATATATAATTTAAAACATCGAACCACAATTAAATTGAATCATTCATACAAAATTTGTACTATACAAATAAATACGTGAGTTAAATATCAAAACACCTTTCTAGTTAATGTTGATTGAAAAAAAAAATTATGCTTAGCTATACCAATACCATATTGATCTACGATTCACAGAAATCGTTGTCGTTGTCGTCATTTGGTTGATGGTATCCGGTAACATATGAAATCCACCTTTTTCTAAGCTCGTCGATCAGTTGTTGAGAATATGTAGGAGGAACTTGCTTAAAATACTACAAAACAATGTAAAATATATACATATGAGTTAATAATATACAATAAATTCATCTAATTAAATATAAATAAGCATATCCTTTTTTTTTATCTAAGTTCCTAAGAACAAATACTATCCAAAAAGGCTGCTCATAATACACATAACAACCATGTGCATAATAGTTTCTGTCAGGCATGTCTCAGAAATTTTTTAGCAATCTCACAATAGAGATACCGTTTCATACCAAAAACATTGCTTCCTCCACATGTGGGACTGAAGTTTGTCAAGCCAACTTTCATGGAACAAATTTTGCCTTCAATGGAACTTTAGAACTTCTTCTATCACCCCTTCTGCCATTTATATTGTTCTTTTGTTTAACTGTCTGAGATTTGTCTACTGTAAAAATAAATATGAGCCGATATCAGTCAATTAAACTACAAGAACATCATTTAGACAAGGAATAAGCTTACAAAAAAACTTGAATCTCAATCCTCATATGCCATAAATAAATTAAAACAGTGCAAACATCAGATTCATGCTAACTATTTTCCACACCAGACATAGTCAAAGAAAAGAACCACGGTTGTTGACTGTTTATCAGATGACTTCACAGCAATGATAATTGATAATTGCTATCTTGCTGCACAACACACCAAGCTTTAGAGAGAAAAAAAGAAAAGAAAAAAAAAAAAGGAAAACAACACAGATGACTGCCTTAACCTACATCACCTCAAGAACCTTTTGAAGACATTATGTTTGAAAGTTGCAAATCATTTATATTGCTTGCAATTGTCTAATCTCAAACCTAGCTGCATACGAATCATCTATATTTTACTCATTTCAACATTAGACCCCTTAAACTACCTATAAAAGATCACCCATTTCAACATTAGTGCTTCCTTCTGTTATGTACACAGGCCTTAGACAGTTGTTTTAAAAACAATGGATTAAGCACATTTGCACAATGCAAGTCATTAATCTGTTCAAAAGGCCTTACAACTCATTTTTTTCCAGCTCATGAGCAACCCGATTGCCATCACGTTTCACAAAAGAAAAGGAACAAACACGACACCTAGCAGCTAAATTCAGGATATTATTCACTACCAAACCAAACTAAGTAGGATGCATATCTCTTTTCTTCAAGGCATTGCACAGCTTCAAGCAGTCAGTTTCTAAACACAGGCTGAAAAAACCCAGGTCCAAGGCAATCCCCAAGGAAAAAATCACCCAGAAATTCAAGGAAATTTGAGCAAAAATCACCCAGAAATTCAAGGAAATTTGAGCAAAAATCACCCAGAAATTTAAGGAAATTCAACCCAAAAATCGACCCAAAAACCCTAGAAAATGGACCCAAAAACCCCAAAAAATCGACCCAAAAACCCCAAAAATTCTACCCAAAAACCCCCAGAAATTCGACCAAAAAAATTTCCACAAATTCAACAACCAAACCGCAGGAATTCGAGCATTAATTAAACCCCCAATTTCGAGCAAAACAACAAAAAAAAACCCTAAGAAACCCTAGGAATTCGAGCATTAATTCGAGAAAATTCGATTATGGGCAAATTCAAGCAACTTCAAGCAAAAATTTGAGCAAATTCGAGCATTAATTCGAGAAATTTCGAGCAAAAAAATCGAATCAAAACCCCAGGAATTCATTGAGTAAATTCGACAAAATTAAGGGTAATTTGATTGAACATACTGCAATAATTCGGCTTAAATATTTACATACAAACAATCGATGAATTTATCCCAAAAACAAGAACTTTGAAGGTTTTTTCAATCACCTAAAATTCGAATTCTACTAATTTACTTCTGTTTCCTCCATAATTCGAATGATTCATGCAATTAGATTGACAATTATCAGAATCTAATTACTCTACCACAATAAAAATTCGAACCAAAAAAAAAATTGAGCCTACCTCAATTTACTGGTGGCTCAGTAGACATGTGCGGTACTGCAGACGTGGAACGGCGGTGGAGCGGCGGTGCAGTAAGCGGCTGATGAAAGATATGCTATGGAGGTTTGATGAAGGTTTAATGAAGGTTTCACTTATTTTTTACAAATGAATGAGAAAGAGAAAGTGATGATTGCTTCAATTTTCCCTTTTAGTATTTTGGGTAAAAAAAATTTACGGAAATTTCGGTATTTTTTTTGTTTTTGAAAACATGAATAAATTATTATTGTGTATGTACGTATATAATTTCCTCCTAATTAAAAATAATAATTAATTAATATAATACATAACGGTTGTCAAGATGACCGTTCTATATCATCTATAATTAATAATTATTATTTTTAATTATTTGAGTAAATTGAAATACAGAACGGTTAACTATGCTAACCGTTCTATATGTATTAACATATAGAACGCCTCTTATATTAAAACAATCTATATTCTTCTTGAGAACTCCTACCTTTAATAACCGTTCTATATTTTGCGATCTCTAATATAGTTTTTGGTGTAGTGTTCTTTCGCTGGTGTCCAGCCTCTTCCCCTGTCGGCCACCCCATGCACCCTCTTCCCCTACCCCCTCCCTTTCCTCCACTTTAACACCCACCCCTTTTTCCTCTACCCTAGAACAACCATCTCTTTCCCCCACCCCAAAACGACCCTCCTCTCTTCACCCTATAGCCCCACCTCGAAATATGCCCCAAACCCTATACCCCCACCCAAAAGCAAACCACCCTAAATAAGTTTGCTTTCTCACCATTCATTTGTAAGTGGAGTTGGTAAGAACAAATCATATTAATATATTTGTTTAGGTAAGGATACGAGGTTTGCGGGACAGAGAATTAATAAAATAGTATTAAGTCCTCCATAAGGACATATTGCAATCATATTAATTGGACATAAAAGGAAAACATGACAATTATTACAAAATGGAAGGGGTATAACTTAACTGAAAATCTTAAAATTCAAATATTACTGAAGTTTGAAGTTCTCGTATTCTCCATCCGAAACAAAAATGTTTCGAACTAAAATGAGGTATATGGGCTTGTTCACATTGACTGAATAGAGCTGAATTGAACTAAACTAAACTTATTAAAGTTGAGCTGAGCTGAGTTGAACTTAAATGAATATTTTATGAGAAAAGGAAATTAGGAGCTGAACTGAACTTAACTTATTAGATCTGAAGAGAAATGAAAATAATCTGATAAGAATAGGGCCATAATCAAAATGATATGTTTCATGTTTTGGGTGTTTTTTTCCCTCGGGAGAGTTACAGCTCAGAGATTGGTTGCACGCGGTCCGTACCTGCAAAACAACAGAGACTCCGGGTGGTTGGAGCGCCGCCTCTGACGGTCAAATTAGTACTTGAAGAATAAAGGGAGAAAGTGTGGAAAACGAGGTAAGATCTTCTCGGATTCCGAGATCAGGTGATTCTTTGATGTAAGAGAATGTAGGGTATGCTGCAATAAATGTAGATGTCCCTAAATTGGGGGGAAATCTCCCTATTTATAGGGTCGTTGGGTAATGTGTCCCTGATTAGGTCATTCCGATTTAATTATTGTGGGCAGCACCGCATTGCGGCTTTCTCGGGATTTGGGTTGTGAAGGCCGTCTTTTGCTCCCAAGTTCTAGGAGAGACACATGTCAAAAGGACATTGGCCCAATTCGGACCAACTAGAGTATGACACGTGTCAAGTCCTGATTGGGCCACGTGGCATGGGTAAAATTACACAAAACATTTGCCCCTTACAGATGTGACGTGGTGCGCCACATGGCATTTGTGACACATGTCACTCTACGATAGGTGGCGATTTAAAGGGATTTTTTATGCTGTAAAAATTTTAACTTTTCACATTCTCGGGAAATTACGAAATTACCCTCAAATTTACACTTCAATAAATACTAACTTTACCCCTCTAGTTTTGGATGTTTCTAAAAAATTCTAGAGAGATAAAGTCAAAGAGTTTCTAGAGAGAGAGAGTCTGCCTTCCTTCTGTGTGTGAACACAAACCTTTAATTTCTTCCGCCTGCATCAGCCGGTTATCACCCCGCCTTTGCCTCAAGCAAGCAGGACCTTTTGCAGCAACTCAATCGCACCTCGTCGTTTGCCCCCCTTTCAGAGACAAACGTAAGGTACCGCCTCTACACTTCTCAACTTATTTCATTTATTTTAATTCATTCAATAAATGATCTCATCACCAACACACACGACACGGCCTAGGTCAGTAGTTAGCTGGTCACCTGAGACAGCTGAGTCTAGGACTAGGAGTGCCGGCTCTGGGTGCATGGAGCAACATTATACTCCCCAACCAACCATCTATGTGTCTGTGCAGGACATGATGGCTAGAACCAAACAGACGGCCACCAGATGGCGTCGAGGAGACGGTACTTTGGAAGTACCGTCTAGAGAAAGTAATCCCGGTTGAGGGGTCTCAGGGTAACGAAAGTTTTGGGGAGTATTCCCCACCTGGCATCCCAAGGACCCCCATCGATACAATTTTGCATGAGGGTAGAGGCGGTGAAGAGACCGTCTCCCAGATGGAAATCGATCAAGTTGACCTTGTACACCGAAATGGGGAAGAGTCTACTTCAGGGTCAGACGGTGACCAAGGAGACGATGAGGACTCCGCCTCGGGGTCTAGCTCTGAGGATTACAATTACACTGCCCTCCTTCCACTTGAGGATAGTGAGGTTGAGGAGAGAAAAAGTGGGAGGATAAAGACGATCCTTTCCAAATTCATATTTCCGCTAAGCATATAGATATCATGTCAAGCGAAATTGAGGGCTTTGTAAATAAGTGGCCCTTGGGTAAAAGGCTATACCATCCGGTTACCGCCTTTGCTAGGTACCATCTCTTGGGAAGACGACCAGCCAAACGCCGACGCCTACTTTGGCTACTATGAGGCGACGTTTTTGGTAGGCCTACGCTTCCCGCTTCACCATGTGGTGAGAGCCATTCTTAGAGCTTATGGCCTAGGAGTCTGGAAGCTTTCACTAAACTCATGGGATAACATTCTGGGGTATGTTGCTGCCTATGAGATGCAAAACTTGAACCCTAACTGGCAAGCTTTTACCCATATGCATTATCTAAGTCGCAACCCAGGCGGCTGGAAAGCGTGGTACACTCTGACCACCTTTCCCAAATATCAAATTACCTTGGATAAAGTGTCCAAGTATGATGGTTGGAAGACACGGTTTTATCTGCTGTCTGCCCCAACCCACCGAGAGAACCGGGAGATACGCTGGTATAATAAGAAACCCGACCTTCTAAGTCGCAAAC
This sequence comes from Chenopodium album, assembly GCF_948465745.1. Lineage (NCBI taxonomy): Eukaryota > Viridiplantae > Streptophyta > Magnoliopsida > Caryophyllales > Amaranthaceae > Chenopodium > Chenopodium album. The sequence goes on from NC_137837.1 coordinate 52,356,499, forward strand.
GCGCTCTCCCCAAAATATCGGGAGATGACTATGACGCAATCATGGAGATCGAGTTTTTTGAGCTCCATCCGTAGACTCTCTCAACCGGGGACGTAATCAAAGTCCCTAATAACTGGATTCCCATGTGCGCATGGTTCAAAGACGAGGCGTTCTTGTCCGCCTGTGGTCTCAGCACCATGATTCCAAAACGTATGTTTGGCCAGCATCCGGTTTAATGCCACTTGTATTTATGCTACTTAATCAAGATTTATCTAATGTTTTGTTATATTTTGCAGAAGAAGATATAAACATGGTGGCTAAAGAGAAGACCCTAGACAGTCCTCCGCTCAAATAAGAAAAGACCTAGCGGAGGCCAATGCTGCCAAGCTGAGGGCGGAGGTAGATTCCCTTCCCATATCCTCATGTTATCATGCGCAATGGATGCTAAACTTTGTTATTTATGTTGCAGGGAGGAGAACCCCGAAAATCCTTCACCAAGAACCTCTTCAAGCGGGGCCCGGAGGACGCCTCCACCCAAACCAAACCTGCTAAGTCTGCGAAAGTGACTTTAGGTAAGACGGGCCCGAATGGGTCTTCTAGAAAGAACCGCCTCCAGATCGGGGGGAGGAACATTGTTGTAGGAGGCTTCGGAGTGAGCTTTGACTTGGTCCCATCCGGCCTTTTTGCACCTGTGGGTGGAGCAAACCCACAAGCTTCTGAAGGTAAATTCAATCCCTTCGAATCCCTGCTTGAGCTGGGCTGGTCGTTGCAAGTTAAATCACACTCGCAACAAACTTCTTCGTCAGACAACCGGTATCAAACTGGTGCCGCCTATATGGATCACTCACCTTTAACATCTGGTGCAGATCAATCCCCCCGATGGCCGGATGTCCAGGCACATGCTCGGGCCATTCTGGCGGCTGTGAATAAGAGGGAGAAGGATGCTATTCCCGGCTTTGAGATGTTCAATGTCGAACGGATCTTGGCACTGCTGTTTGAGGCACACCTAACTCATTTTTTCTGCAATTAAGAATAAATTATCCCGCATGATTGACACCGCTTGTGTTTGCAGACCATGCTCAGGGTTGAGGGACTTAAGCGACCTTATGCTCGAAAGAGGGAGGAGGTAAAAAGAGCCATTAAATCGGCTAGGGATTCTTAAGATGTTGCTGAATATGAGTGTACAATTAGTGAACTTGAAACTAAAGCCATCTTGATGTAACAGGCGGAGGAGGTTAAGGGTCTCAAGCAGGCTCTAGAGGAGGAAAAGGAGAAAACCAGCACGACTGAGACCAAGCTCAAGAAGGCGGAGGAAGACCTCCTGACCTTGTAGGGTGTCTCCAAGGAGAATGCTGACCTTAAGGCGGAGGTTGAGAAGTTGAAGCAGGACGTTGAGCTGGTCCAGAAAAACCTCAAGGTAACCATTGAGGCGGCTGAAGAGAGGGTGATCGCCAAAATGAGGAGGATGCTGACACTCGGATAAAAATCACCTCGGGTTCCCTTTATCTTGATAAAGACTACCGCCTATGGTCTCTGGCTTTCCAATATGCCGAGACTGTAGTCTATTTAAGGGAGAAGGGTGAGCCGGAGCCTGAGTCCTTCTCCTCCTGGATGAACAAAGAGTTCTCCGAGCCTTCCAAAATCAACCTGGAGAAGGGGAAGCCATCGATGTCTCTTCTGATGGGGAGAACCCCAAAGAGGACCAGGCGGCTACCAACGAGGGGATTCAGCATCTAGAGAATTAGGCAAACCTTCCTCAGCCCTAATTTCAGCGGCAGTGTGCCATTTTTTTTGTTCTTTGATCTTACCGGCCTGTGTGCCGAGTATTTGTGTTTTCTTTGCTGACTGTGGAGTCGGGTAACAATTTATTCTCTTTTCCCGGATGTTATCCGGTTAACAATATTTATCCGGCTTTTTGCCGGTTTTGAATGAAAATATGCTGACTAAATCGGCTTTATGAAATTTTATTTTGTTTCGATTTATGCAAATATATATTCTGCAATTTGAAATTTTTTCCCATCTTTTTAAAGCATGTGGCAAAGTCAAATAGTATACCGGCTATTCTTGCCCCTTGCGGCTGTGTGATTGGTTTTGGTACTTGTATGATTGATTGACTTTGGAATGTTTGATACTTTGAAGAGTATGGAATGTTCCAAGGTCAATCAATCACAGTAGCGATTTCCCCAAACCAAGTGCACAACCGTCAATCATCAGCCGTTGTACCCAATCCGGGTATCTATATAGGATTCTCTGCTAGCCACACGGGCGATTACCATCTGTCCGTCTATCTAATAGCCTTTGAACGGATTAAGGCCATCTGGAGTACCTTCAATCACCTGCCCCATTGAGGCAATTGGTATTTCATTGCTAGCCAAGCAGGATGTTTCCGCCTAACCATCTATAGAATAGGAGACACGTTGTTTGCCTGTTTGTTGAGTCTCAGACACCATAGAGGCCGTCTGGGGCATCTTCAGTCCATTGTACCTTAATCGCCTACCCCATTAGAACAACTGGCACAACTTCGTTTAATAGTCTAACAGAGAACTTCGATTTTTTGTCGGCTGATGTCTCTTGACATCCGACCTTAAACTTGATCATTCTTATAAACTATTTTGGTCTGACAGCTATGATTTGACCAATTTGGCAATTCAATCTTTGTCGTCATCATATGCTGTTAGAGTCGACGATAGAATGCCCTCTGCGACGATAACACCCGGAGGGGCGTCGCCGAACGCCCTACTCAAAACGGAGCAGACAAATTTATAAAAACAATGTTGCATCTGGCCATTGGTTTTGGTCTTAATTCTAATTTTAGCCACTATGTCTTTTGACTTAGTTTAATTTCATATTTTAATATCCGTCTAAGCATTATCCAGACGGAGGTTCTGATGTAAGCATTATGTTAGCCGCTAAATTTTAACCTAGCTTATTTGATTTGTTGTCCGTTTGTGTTTTACACAGACAGTAACTTGCGCATGCATACATACAAAATAATTAAATTGATATTGAAACAAAAAGCAGCTTTTCATTGATAGGCTTTTCATTTACAAAAATTTTACAAGCCTCAGAATTAGTACTTTTTCAAGTTATCTACATTCCATGTTCTATGAAGCCGCCTGCCGTCTGGAGTTTCCAGGCGGTAGGTGCCATTTCTTACTTCCTCATAAATCCGGTAGGGGCCTTCCCAATTGGGAGTTAGCTTGCCTTGCTCATTGGCCCTGCCGGTTGTCTCCATCTTTCGTAGCACAAAGTCCCCAACTTTCAAGGACCGTTTGTGCACTCTCTTTTTGTAAGCACGAGTCATCCTCAGACGGTAAATCTCATGACGCAAGGTGGCATTGCCCCTGCGCTCCGGGAGGAAGTCCAATGCCAGCCGCATGGCCTCCCAGTTGGCCTCTTCATTATATAACATGACTCGAAGAGTCGGTTCATAATACTCAATGTGCAAAATGGCTTCAGCACCGTAAACCATGAGAAATGGGGTCTCTCCGATTTCCCCTTTTTCTGTGGTCCGGATGGCCCACAGGACATGAATTAATTCTTCAGCCCATAAACCATTGACTCTTTCAACTTTCTTCTTAATACCATCTGAGATGAGTTTGTTGAAGGCTTCAACCTGGCTGTATGCTTGGGGTCGGCCGACTGACGCAAAATAGTGTGAGATCCCTTGATCTCCCAACCAAGTTTTTAGCTTAGGCGTTTCAAATTGTGGTCCATTATCGAATACCAAAGACATAGGTACCCCAAACCGGGTGATAATGTTCTTTCATATGAAGGAGATGCCATATTTTGTCTTGATGCCTTTTAACACCTTCACTTCCACCCACTTGGTGTGATAGTCCATAGCCACAAGAATACAACGTTTTTCGCCTGGTGCGGCCTTATACGGACCTAATATGTCCATGCCCCTTTTAGCGAACGGGATTGGGCTGTGGATTGCCGTCAGATCAGTAGCCGGGCGATGGATGAGCTTGCCAAATCTTTGACACTTGTTACATTTTTTAACAAATTCCATAGCATCCGACTCTAGAGTGGGCCAGAAATAATGCCGCTTGGCTCCGATGGCTAGGGATCTTCCGCCTGAGTGTGAGGTGAAATATCCCGCATGCAGCTCTTCATGAACTTCTCTCCCCTTTTTCGAGTAACACATTTCAATAAGGGCTTAAAAAACTCACTTTTAAGAGCTCTCCTTCTCTGATCTCGAAGTTTGCTGCACGCATTTTAAGCACGGCTGCCTCCTGGGGTGAATCATGGAGCATGTCGTCTATAAGATACACCCGGATGCTATCCATCCAAGTCGAACTTCGGTCCAGAATTCCAATGGGCTCATCCTCAAATACGCTTCTTTTTCCATTATCTCCCAAAAGACTGACCAGGGCGCATCACAAGAGGCGGAGGATGCTAGCTTTGACAGAGCATCCGCCTAATTGTTCTTCGACCGGGGCACTTGACTTAGATGAAATTATTCAAGTGTCCCCGCTTCAGCTTTGACCGCCTGCAGATACTTGAGCATAGCCAGATGGGTGGCTTTGAACTCACCATGGTATTGGCTAACGACCGGCAGAAAATTTAAGAAGGTGTTAATTTTTGTTGCCCATGCCGCCTTACACATGCGGATACTGGCTAGCAGGGATTCGTATTCCACCTCATTATTTGAGGCCTGGAACTTGAAACGTAGTGCATACTCATATCTGTCCCCTTCCGGGGATTCACATATTATGCCTGCACCACAACTGTTCACAGTAGAGCTCCTGTCTACATGCACCTTCCAAACATGATCAAGTTTATCCGGAGAAGCCGGCCTTGTCATTTCGATAATGAAGTCGGCAAACGCCTGACCCTTCACTGCCTTTCTTGGTTCGTAGGTGATTTCAAGACTCTGCATTTCAATAGCCCATTTAAGCATTCTTCCGGATGAGTCCAGGGTTCTCATTGGCCGCTTGAGGGGCTGATCAATATAGATCACCACCGGATGTGCTAAGAAGTATGGTTTTAACTTCTTAACAGCCATGTAAAGTGCAAGGCCAAATTTTTCAACCATGGGGTATCAAAGTTCAGCATTTTTGAGCACATGGCTAATGAAATAGACCGGGAGCTGATTGTCGTCTCTCTCAGCGAGGAGAATGGCATTGAGGGCATGATATGTGACGGCTAGGTACATGAAGAGCGTCTCCTTTGGCAGAGGGCTAACAAGCCTTGGCAAGGAGTGTAAATGTTCTTTCAATTTCTAAAAGGTCTCCTCAGCATCATCCCCCCATTCAAATCTAGTCTTTTTCCAGATTCCCTGGAAGAAATAACGGCACTTGTCACCTGACCGGCTGAGAAATCTCCCAAGCGCAGCCAGACAACCGGTAAGCCTCTATGCTTCTTTAACAGTGCGGGGTGACTTCATGTCAATCACCGCCTGTATCTTCTCGGGGTTAGCCTCTATTCCCCTTTGATCAATCAGGAATCCGAGAAACTTCCCAGACTCAACACCAAAAACACACTTTTTGGATTTAACATGACCTTATGCCGCGTGAGTGTGGTGATGGTTTCTCGAAGATCAGCAAGGTAATCCGTCTGTAGCTTGGATTCCTTCCAATCTGATTAATGAAGACTTATTAATCATCCGCTGAAAGGTAGCCGACGCATTCTTTAAGCCAAACGGCATCACAATATAGCAGAATAACCACTGGTCAGTGACGAAGGCCATCTTTTCTTGATATTTTTTCCACAGGGGTATCTGATGGAAGCTGGAGTAGGCATCCATAAAACTCATAAAGGCATGACCGGCTGTAGAATCGACCAGACTGTCAATCTTAGGAAGCGGATAACTGTCCTTCGGACATGCCTTGTTGAGGTCTGTGTAATAAACACACACAGTCACACACGCCAGGTACTATTCGACTTTCTAACCAGCACAACATTCGAAACCCACTCGGGGAAGTTACATGGCCGAATGAATCTAGCGTCCAGCAGCTTTTTTACTTTGGCAGCTGCCGCTTGACTTCTCTTCTCGTCGTGATTTCTTTTCTTTTGCCAATGGGCTTCTTTTTAAGATCCATGACGATTTTGTGGACAGCAAGATCCAGGCTGATGCCTGACATCTCTTCCACTTCAAAGGCAAAAATGTCTTTGAACTCTTTTAACAAAAGGTGCAGATCTGCACCAAGCCTTTCAAAGGCAGTCGTCCCCACCTTAACCGTCCGTTCTGGAGGGCTGTCGTCCGGAGGGATATCAATGTGCTCACCAGCCGGCAGCGGACGGAGATCATATGACCGCTCCCTGGTCAGTGATTGCTATTTCTTCTCCTTCTTCACCTCCAGCAGCTTTTCAGTTTTTCTTTTCTTTGCGGCTACTAGAGGGGGTGAACCAGGGTTCTTGACTTCGTTTAGGTCTATTAGCTCCTTCGGCTGACCGCCTGCAAAAACAATCGACTTGACGTTTGAGAGATAACACTCTCTTGCCGTCTTTTGATTCCCATTGAGGGTGCCAACGGTGCCATCATCCCTTTCATATTTAAGGAGCATGAGAGATGGGATGATGACGGCCTTGAACTTGTTCAGAGTGGGAAAACCAAAAATGATGTAGGCGGTCAACTTCTTAACTTCCAAAAATCGGACAACCATGTGTCGCCTTTCTCCCTTCTCCCCCAGTCGGATGGGAATGTCAATTTGCACGACTGAGTGCACGACTCCTCCCCTAAACCCAACTAATGGATAGGAGACGTCGCGTAGACCATCCCGCCTGTAATTAAGCCGGGACAGACACTTGTAGATGATGAGATCAGAAGAGCTACTTGTGTCTATGAGGATCCAGCCAACCAGCTGGTTGGCGACCTTGCATTCAATGACGATTGGGTCGTCATGCGGTCGGCGAACCTTGCCCTAATCCTTCTAAGTGATGAGGACGTCTGGGAATGTCCCGCTTTAGGAGGACTGTCCATCATCGGCTGAATGGATCATCCTTTTCAGATGATCCTTGGTGCCCCGGATGGTTGGGCCACCGCTTGCGAACCCGCCTGCTATGGTGTTAACCGGATCCTTATCAGTATCTGAACTACTAGTAGTCTGGACAATTTTTGATGACTACTCCGGATTCGTCTTAGAAGCCGCTTTGGACTTCAAGAAATAGGACTTAAGCAAGCCCTTGTTAGCCAGACGGTCCAACGTCAGCTTGAGACTATAGCAGTCGTTGGTGTCATGGCCCACTTCCTGATGGAAATGGCAGAATTTATTCTTGTTCAGCAACTGAACGGAACTTTTCATAGGATTCAGCTTCTCAATAGTCAGCCGATCCTTCACCTCTGTAAAGATGGTGTAGCAGTCTTTATTGAATTCATACCGCGAAAGATACGGTTTGAATTCTTTCTTTTTATTTTTAGACGGCTGCTCAGGTTCCTCAGCCGCCCAAACTTCTTTTCTCTTTTTGCTCTTTTCAACTTTCTGAGCCGGCAGAGCAGGCCGACTCTCTTTTTTCTTGTCGGACTTCTTTGAGTCCGACTGGTGGCTAGACGAGCAGAGGTCGGTAGCTTGAATAAAGCTCTCTCCCTCTTTCAACGCCTCTTGAAGGGTGAAAACCCTCTTACGAACAAGGTCGAACTTAAAGGTCGACCCGTCCTTCAAACCCTTGAAGAAGTCTGTATAGGCTACCTCGTCAAACAACCCCTGAATTTGAATTATCACCAGGTTAAACCGCCTGACATGGAAGGCAAGCTTCCTGAAAATGTTTATGCACCCGGCTGGCAGGTTGTCAAACCATTGTTGGGCAACGCCCTTTAATGTAGCCGGGAAGCACCGGCACCACAAAGCATCCTTCAGCCCCTAAATGTGCATGAGGTTAGAGTAAGCCATGAGGTGGTCCTCCGGGTTGGTGGTACCATAATAAGCACCTACCAACATATTCTTAACCTTGGCCGGCTATGCGACTTCGGTTATTTCCTTGGTGAACGCCAAAGTTTGTTCACCAAGTTTGAGAAGTCTGAACTGCCAATTCAAAGGTTGGACGTTATATGCCGCCTAACACCCAAAGAGGGCCGACTGCATGAAGTGAGGGGAGTACGGACCGTAAACCATAGGGGGCACATACGGTGCATTCCCAATCATTTGAGAACCAGAATTGACGGTATTACCGCCTGTATGGCTCTCAAGCAAGGATTGCGTATTCCCTGCTGATGTATTCTTGAAGCTTTTTGGAAAGCTCGAAGTAGAGGCTGACTCAGACAACTGCTGACCCCTTCAGCGTTCCCGAGCGTCAGGAGTTGATTTTTTGTTTCCCGCCGGCTGTTCAAACCGGCAAGGGTTTCTTGTGTTCTTCTGAGGCAGAAGAATCTTTGACAAGTCGAGGGTCCCGACTGCCTTGTCCTTTGGATGAGGAGTTGACTGCATGTCCTGGACTGGCTTTTTCCTCCCTTGAGGAGTTTTCTTTGCCGATTGACCCTTGCTTGGGCCAGCCTTAATCATGGTAATCAGATCCTTGATTTCACCCTTGAAAATAGTCATAAATTTCATGAGTTTGTCCCGGGTGACAGGGGCGGATCCACTTGCCGTACGGGTTTCCCCTTTCGGCTGACCAAGGGGTCGGCTTGTACCCGCCTGGCTCTCTCCCCATTCCATAGTGTCTCTAGGACGAATGCGTTTAGTGATCTGGGAGCCATCTTTGGCAATGTAAGTTTTGACTTAAGGATCATCATCCTCCTGGTTAGTAAAGACCTCCGGCTAGTCAACCGAACGGTCAGGAGGTGGTACAGACTCTTAAGCCATCCTTGAGGTACTCTTCCAACAGACGGCGCCAAATTTTTTGGGTGTTTTTGTCCCTTGAGAGAGTTACAGCTCAGAGACTAGTTGCACGCGGTCCGTACCTACAAAACAACGGAGACTCCAGGTGGTTGGAGCTCCGCCTCCGACGGTCAAGTTAGTAATTGAAGAATAAAGGGAGAAATTGCGGAAAAAGTGGTAAGATCTTCTTGGATTCCGAGATTAGGTGATTCTCTGATGTAAGAGAATGTAGGGTATGTTGCGATAAATGTAGATGTCCCTAAATTGAGGTAAAATCTCCCTATTTATAGGATTGTTAGGAAATGTGTCCCTAAGTAGGTCATTCCAACCTAATTATTGTGGGCTGCGCCGCATTGCGGCTTTCTCGGGATTTGGGTAATTGAAGGCCGCCTTTTTCTCCCAAGTTCTAGGAGAGACACATGTCAAAAGGACATTGGCCTAATTCAGACCAACCAGAGTATGACTCGTGTCAAGGCCTGATTGGGCCACGTGGCATGGGTAAAATTACCCAAAACATTTTGTAACTCAAATTTTAACCAATAGTTGAATAAATTTGAACTGAGGTCTAACAGAATTTGACTCAATCCAAAGGCTATTAAACCATTATGACCCAAATAAATCCAGTTAGATCCAAATCTGAGCTCACATGAGCTCAATATGGTTCGACCTGAATTTAACTTGAACCAAATTCGGTTTGTACTCATCCATACTCAAACCCAATTTTGACTTGAATCTAATCAAGTTCAACCCGATTTGATTTGACCTGTTAGGATAAAATGGCTCATCATTATCCGACCCAAATATCCCAACCCATCATGAATCATCTATTAGATTATGTATATAATTGTGTATTTATTATGTTCACACCTTAGACCTATCTTAGTGATTTGTAATCTTTGTATATAAACCTTTTTCCAATAATGGGAAGACCAAGGGATTATTTCCTTATGTGGTATCAGGCTAGGTCTATCTCTCTCCCCTCTGCTTCTCTCTCTAGCCGCCTTTTCTTTGTCTTCTTCTTCTTCTATTCGCCATGGGAGAATCTCCAAAAACTTCTGCTTTTCACCCTACTCTAGCCGTTCCCAACATCAAGAGCCTCATTCCAATTACTTTGGAGATGAAATACGCTTAGTATTCTTCTTCGGCTGAGTCGTTCAAGATTCATGCTAGGGCTTATCAAGTGCTTAATCACATCCTTCCTTTTGACAAAGCGACCCTTCAACTTCTCTGTCCACCACTGACCCTGAACTTTGGATCCGCCTCGATGCTATCGTACTTCAATAAATATATACGGCACTAAATCTAATGATCTCCTCAACACCATCATCGAACCCGATTCCACCGCCGAGGCCGCGTGGGGAAGATTGAAAGATATCTTCCAAGACAATTAGATTAATCGTGCCATCCAGCTAGAACTTGAATTTTCTCAAATTGATTTAAATAACTTCCCTAATGTCTTTGCTTACTGTCAACACATCAAAATGCTTGCCGATCAACTTGCTTATGTTGGGGCTAAGGTCTCCAATCATTGTCTTGTCATTACTCTTGTCCGTGGTCTCCCAAAAGCCTATGACAATATTGCATCCATCCTCTAGTAAACGAATCCCATTGTTTCTTTTCACAAGGCACGTTCGATGCTAATTTTGGAGGAATCTCGACAAGCCACTAAAGCCTCTAATGAAGCTACTGTTGCTGGTTTCGCTCTTCTTGTTGTAAGAAGCTCTCAATCCAGCCCTGATTCTCTCTCCCCTACCACACCTCGTCCCCACAAGAAATAGAATGGCCGCGGTAGCTAGTGGTTGTAGTTGTCATGGCAGGGGCCACAACAATGGTGGTCTCCATCACAAAGGTCGTGGGGGTCGCGGCCATGGACAACAACATCAACACCAAGCTTCTCAACCATGGCAGTGGAATGGTTCACATGCTTGGCAATATCTCCCATGGGCTGCCTATCCTCCTTGGGTCGTACCGCCCTGCCCATATCCCACCACTTCTTGGCCTAGACCACCTGCTATGCCGAAAAAACCTCAAGGGGGCATTCTAGGCCCTCGACCTCAACAACAGCAGTAAGCGTTCAACGCTTAAGCCCGGCTCCTTCCTCCATTGGTTATGCTCATATCGACGGGCAGCTTTGCATACCCTGTCCTTGCAACAAACTGATGATAATTGGTATATGGATACCGGAGCTACTTCTCACATGGCTTCACATCAAGGTACTCTCTCGTCTTATTCCAATTCATTGTTATGGTTAAGATTCCCTCTGTCCCTTCACTTTAAATAATGTTCTTCATGCCCATAATCTCATAAAAAATCTAATTTCTGTCCGTAATTTTACTTGTGATAATTTGGTTTTAATAGAGTTTGATCCTTTTGGTTTTACTGTGAAGGACCTACGGACGAGGAAAATCCGTATGAGATGTGATAGCTCGGGGGAATTGTACCCTTTCATCGCCACCGCCACACCATCCTCTACACCCACCGCCCTCACCGCCCTTTCCTCTACTCTATGGCATGATCTCTTTGGCCACCCCAGATCTTCTATTTTGGGCTCTCTCAAGAAGAACAATTTTATTGAATGTAATAGGATTTTGAATTCTACTATTTGCTCTTCTTGTATTTTGGGGAAACTTGTGAAACTTCCTTTTTATGACTCTACTACTTGTACTACTTTACCATTTAACATTTTACATAGTGACATTTGGATCTCTCCTAAATTAAGTAGTGCCGGTCATCATTATTATGTGCTCTTTTTGGATGTTTTCACTAACTTTCATTGGACCTTTCCTATTGCAAGAAAGTCTCAAGTGTATTCTCTCTTCTTACAATTAACTACTTTTGCTCATACTCAATTTGAACGAAATGTGAAATGTTTTCAATGTGATAATAGAGGAGAATATGACAATGATTCTTTTCAAAATTTTTGTTTGTCTCATGGAATGGTGTTCCGCTTCTCTTGCCCTCACACCTCCCCTCTAAACGGAAAAGCCGAAATAAAAATCCGTACTATCAACAATATGCATGATACGTAGTCTTCTTGCCCATGCTTCCATGCCTCCCTCGTTTTGGCATCACACCCTTCAAATGGCTACTTACCTCCACAATATTCTCCCCACTAAACTTCTTGACTACCACTCACCCACAAAAATTCTATATCAAAAAGACCCTTCTTACTCTCATTTACGGGTCTTCGGATGTCTATGCTATCCCCTTCTTCCCTCTACCTCCATCAACAAACTCCAATCCCTCTCCACCCCATGTTTCTTCTTGGGTTATCCACCTAATCATCGTGGGTACAAATGTTATGACATCTCTAGTCGGAAAATCATTATTTCCCGACACGTGATTTTTTATGAAACCCAATTCCCATTTGCAAAAATCAACACCCCCTCTCCTACTGACTATGACTTCTTAAACGATGACCTACCTCCTTCTTTGGTCCATCACCTTCAAAATCATCTAGCCCAATCTCAGAGTCCCATCAGCAATCTCCCATTACTTCCCCTACGACCCAGCCAATGCAGGCCTAGTCCGTTCCTCTTTTTGGTCCGCCAAACCATATTCCTCCATCTTCACCTTTGAGCTCCACCTTCCCTAGGCCCAGCAACACCCATACCCCACCTGTTCAGGTTGGATCCATCCATGTCATGCCCAATCTAAGCCCAAACACTCAGACCCACTCGCCATTCCCTACTCCTACTCCCTCTGCTTTGGGCCAGAGAGCTCGCAAGCCCCCTCCTCCACCTTTGGTCGTTAAAACTAGGAGTTCACAAGGGATTTTTAAACCAAAAAAAATAAAATTGATTTAAACTGTGAGTCCTTCCCTTCACCTCTACCCCAAAATCCCATTGTCGCTCTCTCTAACCCTAATTGGAAAAATGCCATGATTGATGAATTCAATGCTCTTATTAAAACTAAGACGTGGGAGGTGGTTCCTCGTCCCCCTAATGTCAATGTCATTCCTTATATGTGGCTTTATAAACATAAAAAGAATGCTAATGGTGTCTTTGAGAGGCACAAAGCTCGTCTTGTGGTTAATGGCAGCAATCAACAGGTTGGCATTAATTATGATGAGACTTTTAGTTCGGTAGCCAAACCGGCAACTACCCAGATGGTTCTTAGCATTGTTCTCTCCAATTCTTGGCCCATTCATCAAATGGACGTCAAGAAAGCTTTCTTGAATGGTGATATTGCCAAAACTGTCTATATGCATCAACCACCCGGTCTTCGTGATAAGGACAAACCGGGTCATGTGTGTCTTCTAAAAAAGGCTCTTCATGGTCTCAAGCAAGCCCCCTGGGCTTGGTATCATCGGTTTGCATCATTTGTGGCAACTATTGGCTTCACTCATAGCAAATCCAACAACTCTATTTTCATCTACTCTCATGGTCATGATTTGGCCTACATTCTCTTATATGTTGACGACATTGTCCTCACCACTTCTTCCAATGCCGTCCGAACTTCCATTATGTCCTGTCTAAGCTCCGAGTCTGCTATTACCGACCTCGGTCCATTGAGCTCCTTCCTTGGCTTTTCGGTAACTAGGCACTCTGGTGGTCTATTTCTCTCTCAAAAATCCTATGCGGCCGATATAATTGCTCGTGCCAACATGTCTTCTTGCAAGCCATCTGCCACTCCCATAGACAACAAAGCCAAGATGAGCTCCTCTTCTGGACCGCCAGTTGATGATGCCACCTTGTATCTATCGTAGCTTGGCCGACACACTTCAGTACTTAACATTCACAAGACCCGACATTTCATACGCTGTTTAGCAAGTATGTTTGTATATGCATAATCCAAGGCAAGAACACATGCATGCTCTTCGCTGTATTTTGCGATATCTTTAAGGAACCTTGCAGCTCGGTCTTCATCTTTATCCCTCCTTGACAAGTGGTCTTATTTCTTACACCGATGCTGATGTGTCTAATTTATATAGTATTTTACCCCCGTCCCTTGGTCATGATTAGTAGTGTATTTTGCTCTTTAGAGCCACTTTTATTACTAATTGGTGTTTTCTAGTGTTTTTGTAGTTTTGCTTGAGTTTTGTAGGAAATTGCACTTTTGGAGCATTTTCTCAGGTTTTCATGGAGCAACTACGGAAATTAGAGGAGCACGACCGTTTTAAAAGCCCAAGGCCAACTAGAGTCATCAAGCCGGTGATTAAGGGCTCAGTATAAGTGATACTGGAGCATTTGGACCAATTATTCAAGACCCGAAGAGGAGATCCGGATTGGGGCGAAGATTCAAGCCCAATCGAAGTCCAAGCCTCGAGGTGAAGCCGGTCCCGATCGGGAAAGCTTACGCCTAATCGGGCGGGCGCGCAGTCAAGTGTTGCTAGCAAGTCGAGCTCGATCAGGCGCAGCTACTTAGAAGAGGTGCGAAGAAAAAGGTGGGCCCGATCGGGCGGCCCTTCGCTCGATCGGCGCGTGTTTTTAGAGCACCTGATTTGCCGAATTCTTAGTTTCTAAATAGAATTGTTTTAGAGTTTGTTTAAGTACAATTTAGTACTTGATTTTTGTTTACCTCTTTTCTTTGACTTTCTCTCTACTTAGATTATTTCTCTCTCTATAATTCTCTCAACTCTTGTTTTTGACTCAACTTTGTAGTTCCATTGATTTTGGTAACGATTCCTTCTCTATTAATTTCAGCAATTTTATTCCTTTATTCTCTTATGACTTGTTTAATTGGTTTATTTTTTTTAGATTTAATTATGTGTGAGTAGTTTTATTTCTAGGGTTTATGGGGATCCAATAAATAATTTGAAGGGGTAATTTATGATTGTTGATTGTCAATGCTTAATTATTTTTCTATTGATTGATTTAATGCTATGCAATTAGGTTAGGCATGGTTTGATTGCATGAGTTTAGCAATATTGATTCGAGATTCGAGTGATGAGAATTGATTTTTAGGCTTAGTTTCAATAGGCGGAATAATTTATAAATGGTTAAGTCGAGATTCGAGAGATGAGATTTAATACTAGTAAATTAACTTTGTGATTGTAATACGTAGCGAAAGCCCTTTATGATCTGATTAATTGATACATTGATGATTGATTGTTATGTTTTACCCTGGAATATTGGTTATTGGTGAACCTATGCCCTAGGCTTTTATTTCATTGATTTCCCTCATATTTTTATTCCTTCTTACTCTTACTCTTAGTAGTTTAGTTACCCTTTATAATAATAATTTGGTTACTTGATAATTTAGATTATTTTGATTAATTAGGAATAAATTAACTAGTTTCCCTATGGTTCGACCCTTCTTCCCTATCTACATAGTTAGTGAATTTAGGTATTACTTTTTATTAGGAGATTATGAGTGGAGCTTGTCAAATTTTGGCGCCGTTGCCGGGGAAACGGTTTTATTTTTATTTTCTAATTATTTTTGTAGTCTAGATTATCCCCTCTTGTCTCATAGAACATTAGTTCTTTGAGGGAATTCTCATATTTCACTTTTAGTTCTTTGTTTATGCCCAGGTGTTCCAGATCAGGTTACAGTCCATTCGATCCTGAGATCGAGCGCTCGTTCCATAGACAAAAGAACCTTTATAGACAAATCCAAGCGGGTTCTGAGGAAGACAATAATCGAAGAGGCCCTCCAACTGATTCCAGTGATTCAGAAGTTCCTTCAAATTCAGAATCAGAGTTGGCGGTACCTAAGAAGCTTAGTGATTACTCGCAGCCAAAGCTCACATATTTTCCACACCTTACTCCCACTCCGGCCCTTGATGGAGTGCAATTTGAAATTAAACCCCAATTTATCACAATGATAGAGAGGAAGCAATTCAGTGGGGCTAAGGGTGAAGATCCTAATCTTCACATTACAGATTTCTGCCAGTATTGCAACACCATTAGACAAGTTGGGGTCACGTAGGACCAAATCAGGGAGATTTTTTTTATTAGAACTACACTTCGTATTACTGACTGGGAAACTCTTGCCTTGAATTTTATAACAAATACTACCCTGCAGAGAGAACAGCTGTACTAAGGAGTGCTATTCAAATCTTTGCCCAAGAGGCCGATGAAACTCTATATGTGGCTTGGGAGAGGTTCAAGGATCTACAGAGAGAATGCCCCCACCATAATCTGGCACAATGGAAATTGATCCAAGCCTTTGACAATGGACTTGGAAATTCATCTAGATCAGTTTTAGATTCTGCAGCTAGTGGGAGATTCATGAATCTTAATGTGGAAGATGCAGGACAGGTTATCGAAGATATGACAATACACAATTCCCAATACGGGAATCCAAGAGGGTTTGCTAACAAAGGAAAACATAATGTTGATTTCGTATCCTTTTTGCAAGCTCAGTTAACATCGATTTTTCATAAACTAGATAATCTTATTGTTGCCCCTAACTTTTTAGCTACTGTTTTGCTAACAATGAAGCTTTTGTTTAAAATTTGTGGAATTGTAGGGCATTGGGAGCAAGATTGTAGGAGTTCTATGGAGCAAGTTAATGCCTTTCAAACCTATAGGCAAAATAACTCATACTCTAACTCTTATAAACCTGATATTCAAAACCATCCATATCTTTTTTACCGGAGTACCAATGTACAAAACCCTCCACCTTCACAACAAACACAACAGCAATCTCCACCACAGTAGAAATATTATCATCCTAATTATGGCTAGAAAAACCAAGCACAACCCTCCTCATCTTCTGACCCTGCTATGACAGAAATTAGAGCAATGCATACAAACATGCAAAAGCATATGGATAGTAGGGATGCACAAATTGATTCAATTATAGCTCATAATAAAATCATGGATAATAAAATTGCGCAGCTTTCATCTACCCTACAAACCCGTTAGCAGGGAGCTCTACCATCCCAACCAATCAATCCCACAGATAATGCCAATGAAATCACTCTAAGGAGTGGTTCACATTATGATGGACCTCCTATGCCAAAGGAAGATGGACATGTTCCTGATTCCTCTATACCAAACGCTAATCCGATTAACCCTACAGGGCTACAAAAAGATACTAACCCTTCTAATATTTCTTTGCAGGGTAAATCTCAAGATAAGGGAGGAGATGTGCAAATCCTAGTTATTAAACTACCATTCCTCAATAGACAATTGAAGAGTAAGTTTGATAAACAATTCGGTAAGTTTTTGGAGGTTGTGAAAAACTTGTAGGTAACAGTTCCTTTCACTAATTTAATCACTCAGGTTCCTACATATGCTAAATTTATGAAAGATATTCTAACTAGGAAAAGGGCCTTTAATGAGGTAGAAACTGTAGCTTTTACAGAGGAATGTAGTGCATTATTGCAAAATAATTCCCCTCCTAAGTTAAAGGATCATGGTAGTTTTTCTATCCCTTGTCATATAGGAAATGTTTATATTGATAAAGCTTTGTGTGTTTTGGGTGCTAGTGTCAGTGTTATGCCATCTTCTGTTTGTGCTAAACTTAATATAGGTGATTTAAAAGTTACTAATATAACTTTGCAAATGGCAGATCTTTCTGTTAAGTACCCCTTAGGTATTTTAGAGGATGTCCCTGTCAGAGTTGGTAAATTTTTTATCCCTATTGATTTTGTTGTTTTAGACATGGCTGAGGATACACAAATCCCCATTATATTAGGTAGGCCTTTTCACCATACTGCAGGAGCCATTATTGATGTCAAAAATGGTAAACTAACCCTTTTTGTTGGTGATGATAATGTTACTTTTAATTTAGGAAAAGTTTTGAAAGGACCTATGTTAGAGGAAAATTGTTGTTTTATTGATGTGATTGATATAATGGATGGTATTTGTGATGATAGCTTACCACAGGTTCTTGTAAGGGATCCCTTGGAGGAAATTCTTTGTGGAGATTTATCTGAAGATAATGCAAGCGTATGGGGTAATGAAGTAAATGCCATTGAAAAAGCTCTTTCCCTAGAAGAGTTAGACCCCAAAGAGACAATGAAGGTAGTAAATTTAGTTCAGGAATCAAAACCTGCAGAGGTTAAGAAACCTAAACTAAAACCTCTCCCTTCTCATTTAAAATATATTTTTCTTGATGAGAAGGAACTATACCCTGTGATCATCAGTACTGCACTTGATGACCTACAAACTTCCCAACTTCTAGAGGTTCTTCAAACCCATAAAAGAGAAATTGGGTACAACATTGATGATCTCAAAGGTATTTGTCCTGATTTTTGTATGTACAGGATACATTTAGAGGACAACTATAATACCTGCATTCAACCCCAGAGAAGGTTGAATCCTACTATGCAAGAAGTAGTCAAGAAAGAGGTTATGAAATTACTTGATGCAGGTATTATCTATCCTATTTCTGACTCTAAATGGGTAAGTCCTGTACAGGTGGTTCCAAAAAAAGGTGGGATGACTGTGATTAAGAACGAGAAAATTAATTGATTCCTACTAGAACTGTTACAGGGTGACGTATGTGCATTGATTATCATAGATTAAATATTGCCACTAAAAAGGACCACTTCCCCCTTTTCTTTATAGATTAAATGCTAGAAAGGTTAGCTAATCATAAGTTCTTTTGCTATTTGGATGGGTATTCGGGATGTTTTTAAATTCCAATTCATCCTAAAGATCGGGAAAAGACTACATTTACATGTCCTTATGGTACTTTTTCATATCGTAGGATGCCCTTTGGTTTATGTAATTCCCCCGCTACCTTTCAACGTTGCATGATGAGCATTTTTTCTGATTTCATAAAGTCTATTATGGAAGTCTTTATGAATGATTTTAGCGTGTATGGTTCTTCATTTGATGCATGTTTAGTAAATCTCGCTAAAATTTTAAAACGATGTGAAGAATGCAATTTGGTGCTAAACTGAGAGAAATGTCACTTTATGGTGACAGAGGGAGTAGTTCTGGGTCATATTGTATCTGATAAGGGTATACAAGTAGACAAAGCTAAGATTTCAATGATTGAGCAATTACCTCCCCCAGTTAATGTTAAGGGAGTTAGAAGTTTCTTAGGTCATGCGGGGTTTTATCATCGCTTTATCAAAGATTCTTCTAAAACTGCTAAACCACTAACTCAACTTTTACTCAAGGATGCCCCTTTTATTTTTACTGACGAGCGTCCTGAGGCTTTTAACAGGATAAAGCAGGCTTTGATATCGGCACCCATCATATGTGCTCCTGATTGGAATCTTCCTTTCGAGATTATGTGTGATGCAAGTGACTTTGCACTAGGAGCCGTGGTCGGACAGAGAAAGAACAAAGTATTGCATGCTATTTATTATGCAAGTAAAACTGTGGATAAAGCCTAAGTCAACTATGCCACCACGGAAAAGGAGTTTCTTGCTGTGATTTTTGCTTTAGAAAAATTAAGATCATATCTTGTTGGTTCTAAAGTTATTATTTTTACTGGCCATTCAGCTCTGAAGTACTTAATAGCCAAGGCGGAATCAAAGCCTAGGCTACTCCGTTAGGTTCTTTTGCTCCAGGATTTCAATATTGAGTTAAAGGATAAAAAGGGTGCAGAGAACGTAGTGGCAGACCACTTGTCACGTATCAGGTATGATGAGGGTAAGGATTATCTTCCTATAGATGATTCTTTCCCTGATGACAACCTGCATGCAGTTGTAGAGCAACACCCTTGGTATGCTGATCTTGCTAATTATTTAGTGGGTGGTACTCTACCTCCTGACTTGTCCTACCAACAGAAAAAGAAATTCCTTTCTTATGTTAAACATTATTTTTGGGATGATCCTTTTTTGTTTTGTGAGTGTGCAGATGGTTTATTTCGCAGGTGTGTTCCCGAATGGGAAGTTCAAGGTGTACTTACTAGTTGCCACACTTTACCTTATGGAGGACATCATGACCCCACCAAAATGGTTGCCAAGATTAATGAGTCAGGTTTCTATTGGCCTACTATGTTTAAGTATGCTAACACTTTTATGCAGGCTTGTGATTCTTTCCAGAGGACTGGCAACATCTCGCGGCGGCATGAGATACCTCAAACTGGGATTCTAGAAGTTGAAATTTTTGATGTTTGGGGTATTGATTACATGGGACCGTTCCCTTTTTCAAATGGGAATCGCTATATACTTGTCGTCGTTGACTATGTATCCAAGTGGGTTGAGGCCATTGCCACTCCTAATAATGATGCCAAGGTGGTCCACTGACTTTTCAAGAATACCATCTTTCCAAGATTTGGAGTGCCTAGAGCTATAATCAGTGATGGAGGATCCCACTTTCACGAGCAGAAGTTAGATACCCTCCTCAAAAAGTATGGTGTTTACCATAGGACATGTTTAGCCTACGACCCCGAAACTAGCGGCCAAGTTGAAGTTTATAACCGTGAGATCAAGGCCATTCTAGAGAACGTGGTGGCAAAATCGAGGAAAGATTAGAGAGATAAGTTAGATGACAACCTTTGGGCATACAGAACTGCGTTTAAGACCCCAATAGGTACTACTCCATATAGACTTGTGTACGGCAAAGCATGTCATCTTCCGGTGGAATTAGAATACAAGGCATATTGGGCTATTAAGGAGATTTATTTGGATGCTAAACTAGCGGGAGAAAAGAGGTTACTTCAACTTAACCAACTTGATGAGTTTAGGTTGACGCCCTATGATAGTGCACGTGTCTACAAGGAGAAGACAAAGAGATGGCACGACAAGATGATGCTTCTAAGAGAGTTCAAAGAGGGTGATAAAGTGTTGTTGTTCAACTCTAGACTTAAACTATTCCCAGGAAAGTTAAAGTCAAGGTTGTCGGGTCCTTTTACAGTCAAAAGGGCTAACAAATTTTGTTATGTGGAGTTATTCGATGAGCATGGTAATGAGTTCAAGGTTAATGGCCAAAGACTTAAGCTATATCATGAGGGGGCTACAATTGGTGCGGTTGAACTACTTCACCTAGGCGGTTCTGGTTCATCTTGAGCTTCAATGTGGTAAGAGGGTCGTGCGAAACCTAGATAAACCAGCGCTTTGCGGGAGGCAACCCGTATTTCTTGCTTTCTATACTAGTTTTTCCTTTATTTTATTTTTATTTTTTTTAGAAAGGTGAGGAGAGTGCAATTTTACCTTTCCAAAATGTTTTTGTACAGGTATTAGATCAACAAGTATGGAGATTTAAAGAAAATAAGTAGAAGATTGCGTACCTCTTATTTCTTTTTCTCCTCCCTTCTTTTCTTTTTCCTCCTTATTTCCTCTTCTTCATTCACACTTTCTCTCTCTAAAACCTCCATTTTCATACCTTCAACCTCACTTTCTTTCCAAGATCTTCTCAAATTCATCCATTAAAAATCAAAAAAATTTACATATTCTTCATCCTTTCACCTTCATATACATTCTCCACTAAATTTCTACCACTTTCTCTCAAGATTTCTCAAAACCCTAAGAGAGAGAAAGCTTCAACTCCTAACATTCATACTCAAATGACTTTTAAAAGATCAAGGCAACAAAGGGGTGAGAGTTTGAGGCTACAACAATAACCAATGGTTGACCCGAAACTCCAAATTCCAGGATGGAGCGAAGTGGTAATCACCTCAACCGAGCAAAAGACTAGGATGCTTAACCTCATTGAGAGGCAGGTAATTTCTACACACTTTGTTCACCACCCTACATTGTCTAGATTAGGACTTGATAAACCGGTAGAAAAATTATTCAAGGGTATTGGAATGAGTGGCTTTTTTCAAATGCATTATGAAACTTATGATTATTTGACTTTGGAATTTATTTCTAGTTTTAATGTGATTAAAACTAATGCTTTGATTACTCATATTTAATTCCGTTTGCTTAACAATGATGTGCGTATGTGTAGACACCCAAATGTGTCTCCCCAAAACCAAACCCAATGATGAATACATTTCATGTCATTTAATTATCGAACAAAACGAAAGTGTGAAAAGTCTAGTGAGAAGATGTTTTTATTAAAATATCTCTTCTTTCTGTTTTTGAAAATATTTCTGTTCTTACCCTATTTTTGAAAAACGTGCATTCCAATTTAGTTTGGTCCATGATAAGGGTACAATAATGGTGTAGTTGGATGGGGCTTGAAAAGACCTTTCCAACGATATATTATGAGCCCAATTCCGATGAATAATGAGGAAGTTATGACCAAAATACTATTCTAGGCCCAAACCGGATTTTACCTACGACCCAATGAATATGTGAAGGGTCCAAAGATCTAATCCTATTCCTAAAATAATTAGGATTGATTAGATGCTTCTATAAGTTTCTAAAATATCTTAATTATCATTTTTGAAAAGATAAGATTAAAGAATTTGAGTTCAATAAAAACTTTCCTTTTTTAAAACTTTCCTTTTTCTTAAATCCTAATTCTATTCGAATTTAAAGATGTTCAAAGACAGTAAGATTTCATTTTCGTGCCTCATAATCTTTATCCAAATTTTATATGGTTAGATAGATCTTGAAATTATCTTTCCAATGATATATTATAATATTAAATCCGAGCTATAATGAAAAAGATATGAATTAGATATATTATTTGGACTTCTGGATCAAAAGATATAATAAAAACAAAATCCGCAAAAACTGTTGTCTATCGAGTTCTATTTCGATTCGAATTCGGATTCTCTTCATATTCTTCGACCCTCTTTTTTCACTATAAATAGAGGTCATATCTCCCCTTTCTCTTTCACCAACTCTCATCAAGAAATTCTTGATTCTCTCTCGTTTTCTAAGCCTAGATTTTTACAAACATAATTCTTCATACATTAGCACTAGACACACCTAGCATAATTCGAAGTTGTCTTCTCCCTAGACGTGAAAGGTTTGATATTTCTGAGGGTTTGGTCCCAAATCTAGTCTAAAATTTCTAATTTCTATTTCAATTATTTAATTTAATTGTTTTGTTTATTATTTTCCTTGAAGTTACTAACGTGTGTATTTTGTTATTAGAAAGAGATACGAGGCATCTAAGTAAGTGCTTTAATTGATTTAATTGATATTATGATATAGAAATCATGCTTAAATTGTTATTTTGATTCCTCGTATCATGTTAGGATGTTTTATTTCTTCCTAGTATCATGTTTAGGGTAAAGAATAAGTTCCTTAAATCAAGTATGATTGTTATGATGCTTCCTATTTCTTTTCTAATATTCATGTTAGTATCATGTTAAGGCTAAAGCTTTGATTTTTATTGCTTACTAACATGCTAGGGTTTGTTATTAATCTTATTAGTATCATGCCTAGGATATTTCTATTATTATGCTTCAACATGATTATTTTAATGATGATTATTATTATTATGATTATGATGACTGTTATGATTATTTTATTATTATTATTATTATTATTATTATTATTATTATTATTATTATTATTATTATTATTATTATTATTATTATTATTATTATTATTATTATGTTGCTTGATATTTATTGTTATTGCTTGATCACAACTTTTATGCATGTTTAAAGGGAATTGGTACTTGTAATCACGCTTACTAAGATAATTAATAATCTTGTTTAGGGTTAATATGATTATAATTCAAGTGATTGCCAATAATAGATTTGTTTGTGCATTAATATTCAACCAACATAGATAAACAGGTTTAGGGTTAATCCTATTGATTGCATGTTAGTCAGATTGCGCACATGAATACGATCAGAATAAAGTAGAGGCCTATTATTAGGGCAGGTTCAATCTCTTTTAGGTTGGATTTGTACCTTCATCCCCGAACTACCAGTCATGGTTCCAGACCTATTGGAGTTGACGATCTCCTGGATCGTTAAGGGGTGTAACCTTCACCTCATGAACGGTTTACAAGTTCCTAAAACTTGTTGGCGACTCTTTTGCTCTATCTTCTTTCCCTTTGGACGCCACCATGCTTAAGTTTTAAGTATTTCATGTGCGTAATTTTGATTAACATTATTGTAATATGCATAAAAAAGATCTCATTGGAAAGACCATCCGTAATGAGTTAAAACATAGGATTTTTACACGTAGGAAATTTGAGGAATATCTTTCAAACTAGAATCGAAATAATGCTGCGCGAAACTGGAAAATTTTATCGAGCACAGAAAGTTGCTGAGCCATGTAGGAACTAGCGTCAGAAAACAAAGTCTAGCGCCACTTATTTGACTCTGGCGCCAGGCGACAGTTTCTGTCGTCAGGCGCCAAAGCCAAATTGTTGGCGCCGGCCTCTGTTTGTTGGCGCCAAGTTCTTCTAATACCGAGCCAGAAATATGCGTTCTAATTTTGACTAGTTTTTAGCATTGTTTGCTCGATCCTACTTCCTGATTGAGTTTTCTAACTTTTCTGAAACCCATATGTGTTCTACATATGGACATAACCCTCTGGGAATTCATGCTCCATCTACCTGATTGAACGCTTTGTGCAACAAAGGATAAATCCGAGAATGTTGAATTCACCAAACCATGGAAGCGAGTTTTTCTTAACTTGCGGTGTCCCATCCACTCACGCCAACCCTTCACGGTTAGGCTTCCGCGCAGTGCATCCGGATAATTCACCATGGACCCTCTTTAACTAACCCATATCCCGAACTTTAGAGAGCTAGAGCCATGGTTAGGTTGCAAACTCATTGCATCATGTTGTGACTACTTGACTACTTGTGCATCTCTTACTTGTGCATACTTATTATGTGACTAAACTAACCGTTTGGTTTGACCTGTGATTAAGCCTAAATAAACTAATTAATGACTAAAGGACTTTGTTTAATTAATTAATTAATTTGAGCTAATAAATATGTCTAAAATCGAGTCATAGTCCCTTTAAGTCAACCCGAATTTTTATTCCCGTATACTGCACAAACGTCAACTTGTTTTGGTCATAGCCAGAGTTATAGGAAGAACTACGAGTCGTATAACCTATGGATCTGTAGCCCCGAGTTTATCTTTAATTTGACGTTAGTTTTATCCCAATCAGAATCACAGATCAAAAGTGATGACTAAAATACCACAAGCTGTCCAGTTTAATGCATATACATGAAGTCTTAACTTAGTCTTTGTTCGAGTCTAGTCATATAGTCTATCCACATGGTCTTGACACAAGTGTTAACATGTCACCTAAACTCACTAGTCTTAGCACACACTTTGTACATACTAGTTTCACACCATGACCATGTTTTAGGTTCATGCATGAGTCGGTTTTTTTTTTCGTCATTTGAGTTGGGGGTACATTCTATTCCTAATTTTGTCATATCTCTCCATCAACATCATCTTTCCATTTTCTACCACAACCTTTATTCTTCCTACTTTCTTCCATCCATGCATTTTGAATCGAGTTTGAGTCATGTGATTGACAAAAAAATGAGGGTAATGATGAAACAAATGCACAAGGCAAACTTCTCACCAAGATTTCATGCTTTCTTCTTCTTCTTTTTTTTTTTTTTTTTCAAACCCTTTCCCTAATAAGTCTAGCATAGGCACCCTTCATCCTCCTTGAATTTATTTCTTAGAGTTTGATTTTTACCCTTCACTTTTTAAATAAAGTGAGCATTTATTTCCTTGCATATGATCATTGCATTGCACAAAAAAAAAAATAAAAAGTAAAAAAATTCCATGTCAAACTAAGCACAAGGTATACAAATGATTTGAGGCACCCCTTGTAGCCACATCATATCACCTTTCACCCTTCAAATTTATAATCCTTTCTTCATAAACCACTTTGAGCCTCGTCTAACGATAGACCTTTCAGTTTTCAACCCACATCTACCTAACCTTGGGATGGGATGGTGTGCAACTTATGCAACTTCAAAAAGCTTGAGTGACTAAAATAGCAAAAAGTAAAAAAAATAATAATAATAATAAAAGTGTACAAAAGGGCAAGTATTCCAATGTCTTTGACATGAACATGTCTTTAATATGAACACGTCTCAGATTGCGTTTCTTATTGAGTGCTCGGTACCGTGCCTGAGAAACATGAATGCCAAGTGAGTGATAGACTGCATGATCGAGATTGCCCACACTTATAAAAATAAAATAAATAAAGCAAAAAATAAATAAATAAATAAATAAAGAGGCTAAAAAAGAGTAGAAAGCCTCAAGCATAAAAATATAAAGATTCAAAAGCAAGGTTGCACACCTTGGGGGCTTATCTAGGGTCTTGAGCCTTTTATCCCCTTCTTCTTCAATCTTTAACCTAACCACGTTACAACCCTTAAAATACCTTTTTGAGGTATACATACACTTGTGCGAGGTTCGGCTAGAGCTACGTTCGGCCTGATTCCTAACGGATACGTAGGCAACCTCACCTCGAGGTGCGGCCGTAATAAAAATGCATTCACATTCACATTCACACATCATGATCATATCAAGGAATCCCCTATGCTCATCCCCATTCATTTAGAGCTATACTTGGGGGCTTGATCCTTACATCATTAGCTTACCTAGCCTAAAGAGTTACCATCATTTGACTCTTCTTGAAATAATATCTTTCCACACACTTAGCCCTTGCGGCCTAGCTTTAGTGTCACTATCACACGCATCACATATACATGACCAAATATACTTCCCTTAGGAACCCTTTGTCATGGAATCTTAACACAACGTTGAAACATGCCTTGTCATATCACCATCACTCATCAATCATAATTGTCATTGCATCACGAAGTATGAAGTGCTTAGCCTCCGTGCCTAAGTTACCCTAAATACTTTCATTATTGAGTCAATTGAGATACCCTAGGATGGGTTAATCCTTGCACCTTGAGAGATAGTATCAAACAACATTTTACTAAGCTCATTCAACATGTCCCTTCAAACACTTTGATCCTTTTTTCGCGTCTTTCTTTTTCGGGAGAAAGTCAATACTCTCCACAAAAATGACGGATTATTTTTGCTTTTTTTGCATTTTCGAGTCGCACGATCACAATACAACGCACCCACGAGTCGTGAGTCACACGTGTTATTTCACTTCGAGTCGAGTCAACGTCGAGTCAATCACATTTAGTCAAGTTTATACCTTGAGTCATGTCAAGTCAATGAGTCAAGCGACATTAAACCTTAGGTCAACCCTAAAATAATTAAAGAGATTAGCAAAGTCCTATAGTCAAAGATAAATACAGGTGCATCCCAGTGGCAGCAAGAGCAGAATAGGGAATACCCTTTTTCTGGAAACAGATTTCAGCGTCTGGCGCTAGATCCCAGCGTCTAGCGACAGAGCCAAATCGCAGCGCCCGAGGCATTGCAGCGGCGACAGAACGCTCAACCACTCAGATCAGGTATTTCAACCTATTTCAGCAATTTCAGGTTCCTTGGTACGCCAGTTAGCCCATATAAGCAATTTGACATGATTAAGTAGTCGGCTGGATTACAATCGCAATAAGTGATCGACCTGATAAATGATCGTCTCACTTAGCTTAAAGTGCCTAAGCATTGGCTCAGCAAAGGCACCGACATAATGGTTCATAAGCAGCAAAGGCACCAACATACTAGTTCAGAAAACACCAACATACTGGTTCAGAAAACACCAACATACTGGTTCAGAAAACACCGACATACTGATTCAGAAAACACCCACATACTGGTTCAGAAGCACCGACATACAGGTTCACAATCAAAGACAAAACTGGTTTACAAGCAGCAGAAGCGCCGACGCACCGGCTAAAGCAAAGTTCAAGCGAGCTTTAAGGATCGACAAGCGTTGGTCTTCGGCAGTTTTCTTCGGAATATTATCGCAACAACTGAGGATGACTTCAAGAGAGGTTATTTTACACAGCACTCACTAAGATTATGGAGGTTGTCACCATGATTTGAGAAGATAGCATGAGATGGGCAGTCTTCGACAGCATTCGCTAAGATTGTGGAGGTTGTCACCAAGATTTGAGAAGATAGCATGAGATTGGCGGTCTTCGACGGCATTCGCTAAGATTGTGGAGGTTGTCACCTAAGATTTGAGAAGATGGCACGAGATGGGCGGTCTTCGACAGCATTTGCTAAGATTGTGAAGGTTGTCACCAAGATTTGAGAAGGACGACACGAGATGGGCGGTCTTCGACGGCATTCACTAAGATTGTGGAGGTTGCACTAAGATTTGAGAAGGGCGGTTTGTGATGAGGCGGTCTTCGACGACTTTTGCTATGCTTGGGAATGTTGTCACTATGATTCAAGAAAAAGAAGCTCTTTGTTCAGAGACGCGTGAACATATCCAAAAAAGCTCTATTGTTCAGAGACGAGTGAACATCAAAACAGCAAAATGCAACAAATCGGTTACCTTCAGAGACGTGTGCTCGACGGTGCAAGATACGCGTTTCTTAACTCTTTTATCTGTTTTAACTAGCGCTAGTTTGCAGGTATCGGCGTTACAAGAATGATTTAGAATCGCAAAACGTTCTGAATCATTCTCCGTCCCTATCGATACTTTGACTTTTGTTTTCGAAACTTGCGTTTCTCCAAACCTTGTCAAAGTGGGGGCTTCTGTAGACACCCAAATGTGTCTCCCCAAAACCAAACCCAGTGATGAATACCTTTCATGTCATTTAATTATCAAACAAAGCGAAAGTGTGAAAAGTCTAGTGATGAGGATGTTTTTATTAAAATATCTCTTCATTCTATTTTTGAAAATATTTCTTTTCTTACCCTATTTTTGAAAAACGTGCATGCCTGTTTATTTTGGTCCATGATAAGGGTCCAAAAATGGTGTAGTTGGATGGGGTTTGAAAAGACCTTTCTAGCGATATATTATAAGCCCAATTTTGATGAATAATGAGGAAGTTATGGCCAAAATACTAAACTAGGCCCAAACCGGATTTTACCTACGACCCAATGATGATGTGGAGGGTCCAAAGATCTAATCCTATTCCTAAACTAATTAGGATTTATTAGAAGCTTCTATAAGTTTCTAAAAGATCTTAATTATCCTTTTTGAAAAGATAAGTGTTCCAGGAATGGATCCAAGGGTTCTGCTGGGTGAGCTAGGTCCCGTCAACAACCTACACAAGGCAACACACGTAAACTGCCCTCGGGAGTTGCTCAAGGAACCCCCCTCCGAAGCTTAAGTTAGAGAGTGTTTAGAGAGAGAAAGTGTTATTAAAGAGATGTAGAAAGTGTAATAACTTGAGTGTCTCACCTCTTTTTCGTTGTACTTTACCCTCTATTTATAAGCATACCATCTCCTTTGTGGAGAGTTCAGCCAGGTCAGCCCTGCGGGCTAACTCCACCGGGCTGATCAGCCCTCCTTAATTGCTTTCTCGGCAAAGAGTGCGCACCCTGGGGGCTAGGCGATAGTTCAGCGGGAGCTATCCTATATAATTAGCCCCTCAAGAGGTGGTATGAGGTCACTCATGCCGACTCTTTATATGTAGATACATTCTTCTTTTCTGAGCCCAGCTGGAAGGAATAGCTCAGTAGGAGCTATCCCCTATAACTAGCCTCTCAAGAGATGGCGTGAAGTTCTTTTCATGAAAGCTGTTCTGAGCGTGTAGCCTTATCAGCCATGGCTCAATGGGTTGTCCGGCCAAATTAACCTGCACACTCCTAGCCCCTCAAGTCTCTAGGGTGTTAATGCGGCCAAGAGACTTGGGAGGTCAGCATCTGTCTTTGTTGGCTGTGTTGTCGTACTGTTTTCATGTTAAACGATGGCTCTAAATTTGGGGAATGACAAGCTCGCGGAGAGGAATTTTGATCACTCCCGCTGAAGTCTTAGAAATGACAAGCTCGGTGAGAGGAATTTCGATCACTCCCGCTGAAGTCTGAGAAATGACGAGCTTGCGGAGAGGATTTTTTATCACTCCCGCTGAAGTTTCAGAAATGACGAGCGTGCGGAGAGGATTTTCGATCACTCTCGCTGAAGTCTAAGAAATGTCGAGCTTGAGGAGAGGATTTTCAATCACTCCCGCTGAAGTCTGAGAAATGACGAGCTTGCGGAGAGGATTTTCGATCACTCCCGCTGAAGTGCGTATTCTTATTATTTTTATTTTCATAATCTTTTTTTTTTGTTTTGCCGGGAACAGTGTTTGCATGAGTGGGACACGTGTCGACGATCCAGGCCGTCAGTTTTGCTTTTACTGAAATGACATGGCGGTTTGGTTTTGCTTTGTGCCCAACCGCCTCTTTACTCCGTATTAAATTCATTGTCCCCTTTTACATTCACTTCTTTTACTTCTCTAATTTTTCATCTTCCCTTCTCCATTTTTATCATTTCAAAATTTTCGCTCTTCATTTCTCTCCTTCAAACGCTTGTGTTCTTCGATTGTTGTGGCAAGTTCTTGTCTTTCTCGCCCTTATTTTGCTTCATTTTCCCTGTTTTTGCTCTGACACTTTACTGATTTGTTTTTCTTTTGCCTTTCTTGGTTGCGGTTTTGAACTTCGTCTTGTTCGGGTTCTTGCGATCGCCATTGTTGTTGTAACCTGTTGCTTCTGCAACTTTTTCCCCTAAAGGTACTTACTTTGTACCTTTTGTCATATGTATTTGCCCAATCTCGCTTCTTTTTGCTTTTTTTCGTCACAAAATTGTATCTTTTGATTCTTCCCAACTGTCGTTGTTCAAATTTATCTCCTTGTTGTTGTAATTGCTTTCTTGATTTTTTTCTCCTTATTCCTTCGTTGTTCTTGTTTCCTAAACTGATCTTTTGATTTTCTGGTACCCCATTGCTTTTTCTTCTCTTTGTGGGCTTGCATTTCTTTGTAGATTTCATAATGTCTGACGCTTCTAATAGTCAGAACATGAATAAGCCTCAAACGACCACTAGATTGGATTCTTCTTCCCAATCCTCTCTTTCAGGTGAGCGCCCTGCGCACACTTCCCCTGTTTCTCCTTCTTCTCCTCCTATTCCTGTACAAACTGTTATGCCTTCTGACTTTCCCCTCGCTGCAAGTGGGATGGGTACTGCTGCGACTCCTGCTGCTGCGTCTAGGTCAGGTAGTAGTCATCCCGCTGAGGGTAGTGCTTTTCGCCCTTTCAAGCGCAAACCCCGTCCTAATTTCTTTGATCCTTATTGCGAGCGCGTTCTCATGCTGGATGGGATTCCTTTATCCCATCTCACCCGTTTAAGGATGCGCGCAATGCGCCATAAAATGTTAGCTGACGCCGTCAAGGCTAATCCCCCTGACGTGTCTCTTGTTAGCCCCATTCCCCATGTTCAGCCTTTAAACAACTTTGCTTAGCTTGATAACATAGCTGACGTGCATCGGTTTGATCATTATGTAGTGCGAGGTGGCAACACTGAGACTCCATCACCGTCTCCTTCTCCAGTTGTTCAATCGGGCAGGATGACTGAGTCTCCTTCACCGCTCTTATTATGATTGTCAGCCCACTTACGTTGTGGAGCCCATAGAGGAGGGCAAAACTTAGTTTTTTCTTGATGAAAATGTTATCGGCCCAAAAATTGTGTGTTAGACTCCAGTTGGCATAAGGATGCTAAGAGGCTGGATATGGCTGCTGTTGGGAAGAAATTCTATGGTTTCAGGGAGGGTTACGAGCTGGTTCTTCTTGTTGATGGTGCAAAGCTATCAGCTCCTCCTGCTGGTCACATTGCGGTGTTCGCTTCACAACTGGATTTGGGCTTGAGGTTCCCCCTGGACCCTACCCTGGAAAAGTTGCTACGTGCCTTCAATATTTGTATATCTCTGGTGCATCCTGCTTCCCTTCACACTTTGATCTGCTTGCTGTGGTTTTTAAGATTTCGAAGGTATTCTAAGTCCCTACACTTGTTCAAGTCTCTGATGAGCCTGAAGAGATATGCTTCTGGGACTGAGTGGGGGTGGTATTATATTGCACCCAAGGAGAGCAGGGTCTTGTTCTACCCAAAACTTGACCGCTTCAGGGATTGGGCTGGTAAATTTTTCTGGGTGAAGGTGCCTTCCAATTTTGCTGCCCCGCGCAACTTCAGAGAGATCCGCACCAACATGGCTGGAGTCACAATCTCCCCTGACGAGCCTGCCCGTTAGACAGAAGCTTTTGAGGCTCTGCAGGGAGCGGGGACTGATGATTATAAGTTCCCCAAGGTCTGGCTGCCCAACTCCATCTATAGTGTGGGCAACGAGCAGCTCTCTGCCATGTGTTTGTGACGTACGCATGAGTCTTGTAAGCTTTCCACTTTCTGTCCTTTCTTTTTCTTCCTCGTTTCTCTCTTTTTTTTTTGTTTTTTCTTTTCCTTACTTGGCTTTTCTGCCCTTTTTCTTTTCAGGCTATGATAAGTTGGACAAGCGTATGCTTGGGCTTGCTGATAATTGGAAAGACCCTATGACTGCTACCCCTGAGAATCCTCCTCAGCTCTTTGACACGCTGGAGGTGTTTACGGGCTCTCTGAAGGGTGAAGTGCATCTAGCTCCTGCTGAGCTGCGGGCTGTCGTTGGCACAACATCTACTGGTGAGCGTGCTGGATCTAGCCGTGCTGAGGCTGAGCCTTCGTCCTCTACCGTTGGGAGTAGGCGTGAGACTCGGCCTACTCCTCGAAGGGTGGCTTCAGAATCTGAGGCGTTAGTGGTGCCTAATGCTTCCCCTGAGAAGCAGTCTGTCGCGGCTTCCGACCAGGTGGCACCTCAGACTTTTGCTGCCAAAAGACAACGTAATCAAGCTTCTGATGATCCAAAAGCTACTGCCGATGGTTTTGCTGATAGTGTTCTCCAGTTTTCCTCTGAGGGGGCTGAGACCGCTGCTACGGGTGAAAAACCCATTTATTCTGCTGAGCATGTTCTGCTCTTTCCTTCTTCTGTTGATGATGTTATTACTGCGAAGGATACTGTAGTCCCTTCTGCTGCAGCCACTGACTTTCAGCTCCCTGACGAGACTGTCATGGAGCTTCCTAGATTTCTGTCGCGTCCCTACGAACTGAGAGGGCGGCTTCAAAGTGCTTCAAGGGGTGGGCTCTCCCGGCCAGGGGGTTCTCACTAGCACGATCGTCCAATTATCGACTTGGAGGATGATCCAGTGTCCTCTGCCCCTGCTGGAGATGAGTCGGAAGGGAAAAAGGCTCGCACCTCTCCTAGTCCTAATCCTCTTGCATCTACCTCCACCAACATCGGGCTTCCAGGTGGGAATGCTGATGGGGGGGTGGACACTTAGAATTCCAATGAATTTAATCGTTGTGTTCACCAATTCTTGAGTGATGCTTTTGAGAACCCTCTGTCTGCTACCTCACTTTCTGCTGGAGGAACTTTCCGCCCTACAAGGGCTATTGAGTATTCTGAGGTTCCTATTGATGTCCATCTCCGCCCAATACTCTACCCTGCTGGAGCTGAGAATGCTCCCATTCGGCCCTAGATGAATGTGAGGGCTGATGAGTCTTTGTTTATGGAGAAAGGTGGTACCTTGGGGTACCGCTTGACTCAAGGGGTTCGTCTTCCTGCTGATTCTACGTGCAGCTCAGTCAGCCTCCCAGCTACTACGGCCTGCCATGACCTGCAGAATGTTAGTTTTTGCTTTTGGTCTTTCTCTTTTTCATTTTAGCTTTTCTTTTCTTCTTTGCTTGCTCTGTTGTTACTGTCTTGTTTTACTTTTATTTTTAGTTAACTTTTTCTTTGGCTCACTCCTCCTTCCCTCTGCCTTTCTTGCAGCTTGTTATGTTTGTAGGAGATTTATCCAATGATCTGTTGTCAGTGGAGAAGGAGTATCAAAATTAGGGCATAACTCTCTCTCAGAAGGATTTGGAGGTTCAGCAAGCTCAGGCTGAAAGGGATACCATGGCTAGTGAGGTGACTCCACTAAGGGAGAGGGCGGACGCCCTACAGCTCCTGTTGGGAGAATTTCATCTCACTCAGACCAAGTTTAAGAGCTACGAGGAGCAACTGAAGACCTCTCAAGCCAGGGTGCAAACGTTGGAGGCAGAGGTTGCAGATTTGCAAGCTGCGCACACTGTTGAGCTGGAAGCTGCCAGGAAGGAGG
Source organism: Chenopodium album (assembly GCF_948465745.1). NCBI lineage: Eukaryota > Viridiplantae > Streptophyta > Magnoliopsida > Caryophyllales > Amaranthaceae > Chenopodium > Chenopodium album. The sequence continues at coordinate 52,389,964 of NC_137837.1, forward strand.
CACTCAAATCCTTCGTGCTCTCCCTTGCTTTTGTTAAGTTGGTGGCTGATCGCCATGATGGTGGATGGGAGGCTGCAGCTCGATGCGTAAGCAACTTATATGGTGAGGGTAAGGAGCAGCAGGCTCGTTTCAACGCCTTTTGGGCTAAGGTTGAGGTTGCGGGAGAGGCTGGCGCATTTGATTTCCCTGCTAATCATCCTCGCATTATTAGCTGCAAGGTTCCTGACCACGCTATTCTGAACTTGGAGGTTCCTCTCTGCCCTGATGTTGCTGCGGCTATTGGAGTGGAGTCTTTGGCTGGTGACCAATAAAGGCTATGGCGGCTGCCACCCTCCTACTCCAGTGGCTCTTCTAAGTTCCCCTCACCCAGATATGTAGTAACCAAGTAGTTTTTGTTGCTATCTTTGGGGTGTATAGCCGCCAAAGATTATATTTCTCTGTGTTTCTGCTGAACATTTTATCTTTTGTTGCTGGACCTGTCCAGCTTGACTTAACTTTATATTTTTCCAACTATATTCGCTGAGTGTTTCCTTGTCTTGGTGGACGAGGGCTCAGTGTTGCATATGTTGTAATTAACTTGCTTGATGTTTACTCTGCCTTGGTGGGCAGGGGTTCAGCTTTGTAACTATGATGATTTATCTTGCTGAATGCTTCTGTCATTTTACCTGCAGATTATTTCATAGTCTGCGTATTTGTCCGGAATTGCTGCTGGGCCAAGGTGTAGCAATACCTAGACCTTAGCACAGCAGTCTCTTTGTTGTATTCGGTGAAACCTCGTAGGTTGGGCTTCACTGATTTCCTGATTTGGTTGCTGAGGGCTCTTTTGCTCTCCTTCTCCCTACTATGCTTAGCAGGAGCTCTAGTGAGCTTTGCTCTTCCTGTCCTGTTTGCTTTGGATGCTTGTGCACTATGTACTCTACTTGATTTTTGTAGAGACTGGTTTGCATGCTGATTAGTTTATTCGATTGCGCGTTATTTAATCTGCCCTGTTGAGACTTATTTGTGTCGATCAGCTTTTTTACCTGCTCCCTTTATGTCATTCAGCTTGTTTTGCTGTGACTTATTTCTATCGTTCAGCTTGTTTATGCTGTGACTTGTTTATGTCATTCAGCTTGTTTATGCTGCGACTTGTTTATGTCGTTCAGCTTGTTTATGTTGCGACATGTCATGTTGTGCCTGCTTACTTCTTTTCGTAAGGGCTTACTGTATGTCTGTCTCCTCCTGATGAATACTTTTTGAAACTTATCGCATTTTTTTACATATGCTAACGCGTCTTGCGTGAGAATTGGCCAGTATGCCCCCCTTCTGAAGACTTCTCCTCCCAATGCCTTTCCACCAATGTGGTTAGCGCATATTCCCGAGTGGGCTTCTTCCATAATGCCTTCCTGCTTCCACTCTGGGATGCACCTCAGTAGTGGTTTTGAGAAGCCTTTCTTGTTGAGCTCCCCATTCATCACCACATACCAATAGGCGTCGTTCTTCACCTTCTTAGCTTGTACTTCGTCATCGGGCAGCGAGCCATGAACTTTGTACGCCAGAATGTCTGAAAACCAAGCCCTCTGCTGTCCAATGCAATTTACCTGCTCCTTTTCGGTAATACTGCTTTCCACTAGGACTTCAACCATCACTGTCCTTGTGAGGCTCTGTAATGTGGAACTGGCTAACTTAGATAAAGCGTCAGCCTAGGAATTTCCTGCTCTGGGAACTAAGTCTATCTAAAAGTGGACTAGCTGAGCTTCCAGCTTCTTTACTTTAGTTACATATTTCAGCATGGCGGCTTCTCTAATCTCGTACGCCCTTTGCAATTGGCTGGCGACCAGCTGAGAATCAGTTTGTAAATGTACTTTGCGGGCTCCTGCTGCGATGCTCATACGCAGGCCTGCCAGCGCTACTTCGTACTTTGCTTCGTTATTTGATGCTTTGAACTTGAACTTTATGGCGTACTCGAATACATTTCCCTCTGGGGATGTTATTATGACTCCTGCTCCACTTCCCGTTTGGGCTGAGGATCCATCTACTTCGACCTTCCAGACCCCAATATCATCCTCTTTCTCCTCATAGGAGGCTTCCACTATGAAGTCCGCTAAGGCTTGTGCCTTGATGGCTGCCCTAGGTTTGACCTCAAATTCGTACTCAGAAAGTTCAATTGCCCACTTTAGGAGTCTGCCTGATGCATCCATTTTCTGTAACGCTTTTTCCAGTGGGTGATTTGTGAGGATTTGTATTACATGCGCGTCAAAATATGGTTTTAGTTTCCTTGCTGTGGTGACCACTGCGAAGGCCAGCTTCTCTACCAATGGGTATCTTTGTTCTGCCTCAGTCAGTACATGGCTCACGAAGTATATTGGCCTCTGCTGCTTTTGTCTTTCCACCAGCAGAACGGCTGCGATTGTCTGTATTGACGTAGAGATGTACAGTTGCAACTTTTCCCTCAGCTCCGGGCTGATCATTGTTGGGAGCTTAGTCAGATGCTCCTTAATACCCTCAAAGGCTTCTTTTTCTTTGGCTCCCCACTTAAATTCTCTATTCCCTTTCAGTAGCTGATAGAACGGTAGAGCTTTATCCGCTGACTTGATGATGAACCTGGTCAGCGCGGCCATTCTGCCCGTCAACCGCATGATATCCTTGATGCACTTAGGCTCAGGCAGGCTTAGGACTGCTTCGACCTATTCTGGATTTGCGTCTATCCCTCTCTCGCTGATCAGAAAACCGAAGAACTTTCTTGAGCTCACTCCAAAGACACATTTCTTCGGGTTGAGTTTGATTTTATACTTGTTCAGGGTGGCAAATGTTTCTTTAAGATCCATGATATGCCCTGCCTGCATGACGCTCTTAATAATTGAGTCGTCAACGTATACTTCAACATTTGTGCCCTTCTGGTGTAGGAATACCCTATCCATTGCCTTCTGAAAGGTTGCTCCAGCATTCTTCAGCCCGAAGGGCATAGCTATGTAATTGTACACTCCCCCTTCGGTGATGAATGCGGTTTTCTGCCGGTATGATTCATGCAGGCTGATCTAATGGTACCCTGAGAAGGCGTCCATGAAGCTTAGCAAGGCGTGCCCGCTGGTTGAGTCTACCAGCTGATCGATCCGTGGCAACGGGTAACAGTCTTTTGGGCATTCCATATTGAGATCTGTAAAATCAACACACATTCTCCACTGGCCATTTGCTTTCTTCACCATGACCACGTTGGCTAACCACTCTGGGTAGTCATAAGGTTCAATGAATCCTGCCTCCAAGAGTTTCTCCACCTCCTCTTGGATTGCTTTATTTTTCTCCGTGGTGAAACTTCGCTTTTTCTGCCTAACTGGCTTAATATCCTCCTTCACATTCAGCCTGTGTACCATGACTGCAGGGTCGATTCCGGGCATCTCATCTGCAGAAAATGCGAAAATATCCTTGTTCTTCCTCAACAACTCTACGAGGTGTACCCCTACTCCTGGATCAATGTCTTTCCCAATTTTCACCGTTCTCGAGGGGTCACCTTCTGTGAGCTCGACTGTGACATGCTCTCCACTAGGAAGTGGTCTATCCATCTCCTCTTTTGCAGGCTCGAAGTTTTCCATTGCTAACTTATGTTCATCCTTTTCCCTGTGATATTCTTCACGCTTCCTTTTCCTTGACTTCCTCTCAGCCTGCTCAGGGGGCCTTCTCTCTAAGCTAGGCTGCTGTCTGGTTTTTGCGGGCTGCTTTAGGGCAGTTATGTAACATTGTTGAGCTTTCTTCTGACTTCCCCTGATCTTTTGCTTACCGTCCCTCATTAGTTGTGTAGGCCATGGCAAGGTGATAGGTGGATACCACTCCACCTATCTTTGTGGATGAGTGGTCTTCCCATGATCACATTGTAGGGTGAAGGAGAGCTTATCACAAGGAATTCTGCTCGAACATCACGCCTTCTTGATCTCTCACCCACCCGGACTGAGAGCTCGATTATGCCTTCCAGGGTTAGCCCTGATCCATTAAACCCGGTGACTTCGTAACTCACCCTCTTCAAATCCTTCTTGTCCAACTTCAGTTCGTTGAACGCGCTGATGTATATGATGTTGGCTGATCTGCCTCCATCTATCAATATCCTATCCACTTCCCAGTTTGCAATTCTCATTGTCACTACCACTGGATCATCATGAGGGTAAATTATGCCCTTCTGGTCATACTCGTCAAACGTGGCTCGTGGCTGCGGGGGAAGAGGTGGTCATCTACGCTTCTCATTATCATTTATCTAATGTATCATCGCCCGCAGGTCAGCCCGTGCTCTGTTAACTGTTCCTCCATGCACTAGACCCCCACTGATCACATATACCCTGCCTTCTGGCTTGCCATCTCTGTCTCTGTCTCCAGCGGGACCCCTATGACCTCCTCTGAGGTCAGCGCGACCTGTTCTATCCTCATCCCTCCTTTTAGGAGGGTCATCGCGCTGCTTAAAATGTCTCTATGGAAGTCACACCACTTGCTGGTATCACGGTTCCTATTAACCATTTTTTGGGGGTCTCTACCACTTATCATCAGCTTTATTCACGCTGAATATATGAGACCTGAGTGGGTTAGCGGGGTATATTGGTCGAACCTCCCAAGCCTTGGCCCTCTCTTTGGATCTGACCTTCTCACACCCACTGCTCTGTCTGCTTCTCTGCGACTTTGCTCGGCCCTGCTCGGCTGGTCAGCCCTGGGTGTGTTCTCTGCCCGGGTGACCTCTGCCCGCTTAACTGAGTCACCAGGTGCCTTCCTACTCAGCATTGCTCTGTCAGTCTCGTTTGCTTTGATGAACTCGTGCTCTTTACCCAGCGCTTCAGCAAGTGTTTTGAGGCTCTTATGCCCCATATACACTCTGAATGGTGAGTCTGGTAGTAAGCCACTCTGCATTTCTAGTAGTGCTACCTCTTGACTCATATTTGGGATGGTTGTTGCCTCTTTGTTGAATCTGATGATAAACTCCTTCAGGGGCTCGTCTTTCCCTTGAACTAATGACATCAGCTCGGTTGTCATTTTAGTTCGGTCTACCAGGGTCATGAAATGCTCCATGAACATTCTCTTCAGCTGGTTATATGAGTATACGGAACATTTGGGAATAGCTTCATACCACTCCGCTGCCAGCCCCTCCAGGGTCGGCGGGAATGCCTTACACCAGACTGAGTCCGTCATAGTATAAAGTACCATGTGGTTCTCAAAAGCTGATATGTGGCTTTTGGGTGTTGTGGTTCCGTTGTATCTATAGCTCGACATCTTTACCTTCTCCATTGGTTCTTCCAGAATCTCCCGGCAAAATGGGGAATCATCTAGGACAACCTGGATTCGTGCTCGTTTTTCTCTCTCTGGGCTGGGTCCCCGCTCTGAGGCTAACGACCTGCTGCGGGGGACCCACTTCTCCGGGCTGACCTGAGCCAGAGTTATTTCCTTCACGCTCCATTCTCGATTCAGATTACGAGCTTCCAACTCCAATACCCTCTTCCTCAGCTGAATGAGCTCCTTTTGCTCAGGGGTGAGGGTTGAGGAAGCCGGCCTCTTTGTTGCAGGCTCCGCAATTGCCGTTGTCGGTGACGGATTCGCCCCCTTACCCATATTGGTAAGGACCGCCGTCATTGCTGCCAACTGCTCCTTACTGCACTTAGAGATGTTCTGTAGGATGGCTGGCATATTTACGGGCTGCGGTTTTTGGATTACAGGTGCTAAAACAATGAGCTCATTGTTCGCGCCTGTTAACGACATTCCGTATTTGATAATGGAACTGGATCCTGTCGGATCGACTGGTTTCGACGCCGCTTTAGCAGCAGCCGATGTCGATCCGATGGGGTTGGGTTTCTGAGAGATGGTCGATTTGGGATTTCCGGTGGCTCCTTTTGGATCGAGGGTTACTGAGGGTGTTTTTTATGGTGTTTGGTTGGTCTCATTAGGTTTGGACATGGGTGTCGGTACAGTTTCTTCTCCGGCCATGGTGGTTAGTTAACTAGTCCCTAGCTCAGTTGGTGAACCTCAGGTTAGATGATCCTACCCCTCCTTCTAGCGCCAATTGTTCTACGTATAGATCCAAGGGTTCTGCTGGGTGAGATGGGTCCCGTCAACAACCTACACAAGGCAGCACACGTAAACTGCCCTCGGGGGTGGCTCGAGGAACCCCACTCCGAAGCTTAAGTTAGAGAGTGTTTAGAGAGAGAAAGTGTACATAGAGAGATGTAGAAAGTGTAATAACATGAGTGTCTCACCTCTTTTCCGTTGTACTTTACCCTATAATTATAGGCGTACCATCTCCTTCGTGGAGAGTTCAGTCAGGGATGACTTCACCGGGCTGATGAGCCCTCCTTAATTGCTTTCTCGGCAGTGAGTGCGCACCCCGGGGGCTGGGCGATAGTTCAGCGGGAGCTATCCTATACAATAAGATTAAAGAATTTGAGTTAAATAAAAACTTTCCTTTTTTAAAACTTTCCTTTTTCTTAAATTTAAAGATGTTCAAAGATAGTCAGATTTTTTTTTCGTGCCTCATAATATTTATCCAAATTTTATATGGTTGGATAGATCTTGAAATTATCTTTTCAATGATATATTATAAAATTAAATCCGAGCTATAACGAAAAAGATATGAATTAGATATGAAACTCTATCCAAAACTCACACCGTCCTACTATTTCGGCCATATATTTTTTATCTACAACATATTTTAATCTGATTCTAATTGGATTGGAAAGTATACTTTAAGAGCTTTCCAACGACATATTATATGCCTTATTTGGACTTCTGGATAAAAAGATATGATAAAAACAAAATCCGCAAAAACTGTTGTCCATCGAGTTCTATTTCGATTCGAATTCGGATTCTCTTCTTACTAGTTCGGTGCACCGCGCGCGATGCGCGCGCACCACGTTGCTAATAAAATTTAAGACGCTAATATGGAAGCACTAAATAAATATATTTGAATTAACTATAATTATTTTGTGCTTGAAGTTACGAGATACATATGTAGGATAAGTTGCTTAAAATTGAAATTTTTTTGACATAGCCTCTCTTGCATGCGTGGATTGTAATCACATAGTATTATGTGCTCAAGTAAGTCAACAATTTAGATAACCATTATTTAATAGTTTTCAATATATATTGTTGACTGTACTATTGTAACAACTTTTAACTATTGCATGTCTTATACGTCTATATGTATTGATTTGATTTACTTATTATTGTGAATTCCATTGAATATAGAGTTACAATTTGTAAGTAGCTATCTATTGTGTTAATTAAAAAGGAATGCTATCTAGTATATATATATATATATATATATATATATATATATATATATATATATATATATATATATATATCTTAATGACCATTGACTACTACGTGGCATGGATAGTAAGTGCAGTTCTAAGAAAAATGACTTGATTTAAATTAGTTAGCAATTATAAGTGGGCATTACACATGTAGGTTTGCATAGCAAATTGGACATATTAAGTTGCATGTGTAAGTTACTTGAAGTGTGTCAAAATGAATATAAGTTCATGTTGTATTCATATAGATCATTATAACTTTGATGTATCCTTGAAGAATGTATTAAAGGAAATAACATGGTGAGTTAGGAACTGTGATGTTTGCAAGAAAGTGCTTCGTTCTATCATTAAGGAGAATACTAACCTCATAATATTTTCTATCAAGTTAAAAAAAAAAAAAGTAAAAGTGAAAAGGAATCCATGTAGTTCATTACAGTAGCTGACTTTCTTAAGATCTTTGTATACATGCTTTCTGGATTTCTGAATTCTACTTGAACATTCGAATCAGGGTTACCTTGTAACACCAACACTTTTTATAGGATCTACACCTCTTCAACAAGCTGCTATCACAACCTTTTTCCACTACAACAATGTGGAGATATTAAATCAAAATTAGGATGCTAACAGGGAATCACTAAATAAATATATGTAGATTAACTATTATTTTTTTGTGTTAAATATCTTGTTGTGGATATGTAGACCTTGATGATATTTTTTGGAGTACGTAAGAGCACAAGAATAAGATTGATCCTAATTTGAAAGGTTAAGATAGGAAAGTCCAAAAGAAGATGGGTCACCATTATAATTGGTTAGTTTATAAGTTTTATGGATAGATAAATAAAAGGGATTTGATAACCCCTTGAGTAACCCCTAACCGAGTAACCCCTCAAGTAACCCCAGAATTAGTAACCCCTCAAGTAAATCCTAACTTAACCCTTAAGTAACCACTCACTAAGTAACTCATGACTGAGCTCCTTCAGTAACCCTGACTAAATTACTCAAGCAAGCCATAACACAACTCCTTAAATAACCCTTTACCGAGTAACTCAAGTAACCCTTGACCGAGTAGCTCGAGTAACCCATGACCGAGTTAACCTTGAGTAACCCCTAATCAAGTAACTCGAGTAATCCCTAATCGAGTAACCTATGACTGAACCCCTTGAGTAACCCCTCCCCCTCAAGTAACCCCTAATTGATTAACCCCTCAGGTAACCCCTAACTGAACCCTCAAGTAACCCTTGACTGAACTATTTAAATAACCCCTGACTGAGTAAATCGAGTAACCACTGACCGAGTAGCTCGAGTAACCCATGATCGAGTAACTTCTCAAGTAACCCTTGACTGATTAACTCAAGTAACCCTACAAGTAGCCCTTGACCAAGCAAACCCCTCGAGTAACCCCTGTCCGAACACCTTAAGTACCCTGATCAAGTAACCCCTCAAGTAACCCTTGACTGAGTGAACCCCTCGAGTAACCATTGTCCTAACCCCTCAAATAACCCATGATCGAATAACTCGAGTAACTATTTTCTGAATAACTTGGGTAACCCCTAACAAATAACTCGCCACAGTTCGTTTCATAATAATTGCAACACTACTTTCTTTGGTAAGAGTCCACGACTATTTTATTATTTCTCTCTGACCAACCTCATTTACACTTTTTTTTTTGTTATTTCTCTCACCTACGAACAAATAAATATATCCTAATACCTATACTTTATATTATAAAATCACAAAATTTTGTATGCAACCTGTTGTATCGTAAAGCAAGGGTTACTCGAGTTTCTTGGTATGGGATTACTCGAGTTGTCGTGGTTACTCGAGTTTTTCGGTCATGGGTTACTCAAGTTTTTGGGGATACTCAAGTTACTTGGTCAAGGGTTACTTGATTGGGTTACTCCTTATCGAGTAACTCCTTAAATAACCCCTCACCGTGTAACCATTTGAGTAATCTATGACTAAACCCCTCGAGTAACCACTAACCAAGTAACTTCCCCCCCCCCCCCCCCCTCAAGTAAACCCTGATTGAGTAGCCCCTCAAGTAACCCTTGACTAAACCCTCAAGTAATCCCTGAATTAACTCCTTAAATAACCCCTGATTGAGTAACTCAAGTATCCACTTACCGAGTAGCTTGAGTAACCCATGACCGTCTAGCCCCACGAGTAACCTTTGACTAAGTAACTTGAGTAACCCCTAACCGAGTAACCCCACAAGTAATCCTTGACCAAGTGAACCCATTGTGTAACCCATGTCCAAACCCCTCAAGTATTTTGTTGATTGAATGAACCCCCCCCCCCCCCCCCCCTCAAGTAACCCCTCCATAAGTAACCCCTGGCCAAGTAACCTCAACCCCTAGGTAACCCCTGATTGAGTAATCCCTCAAGTAACCCCTAACTTGACCCTAAAGTAACCCCTAACCAAACTCCTTAAATAATCCCTGACCGAGTAACTCAAGTAACCACTGACCGAGTAGTTTGAGTAACCCATGACCGAGTAACCCCTCAAGTAACCCTAGACTGAGTAACTTGAGTAACCCCTGACCGAGTAACCCCTCGAGTAATCCATGACTTAACCCCTTGAGTAACCCCTAACCAAGTAATTCCTCTCCTTCATATAACCCATGATTGAGTAACCCCTAACTTAACCCTCAAGTAACCCCTAGCCGAACTCCTTAAATAATCTCTAACCGAGTAACTCGAGTAACCACTGACTGAGTAGCTCGAGTAACCCATGACTGAGTAAACCCTCGAGTAATCCCTCAAGTAACCCCTAACAAGCAATTTTAGAGCACTATTCACAATAATAATGAGTACTTTTGTTATCTCACAATAAACACGATAACCTCAATAGCTCAAATACTGAGACCCGACTTCATCATCGCTGCTTTGTTGGTTCGGTCACCAAATTTTCAATTAAATGCCAAACCCACAAATCATAAACTTATATAATGTTATCTAAAATAGTAAAACTCACAATAATTCTCCCAACAATTCATGAAATAATTGTCTAATAAATTGTTGAAAAAAGACCAACTTTTGCGACTTGACTAACTAAAATTAGCTCAATTAATACAACAATTAAGCAATAAAACTTTTTCCTTAAAAAGAAAAACACCATCTTACCTGAAAAATACTCCTTACCAAGTAACTTGTTAAGTAACCCCTGACCGAGTAACCCCTCCCCCTCAAGTAACCCCTCACTGAACCCTCAAGTACTTCCTAACCGAACTTCTTAAGTAACCCCTAACCGAACCTCACCTTTAAATAAATTATCACTCCTAAATAGTTTGTACTGTTCCCCTAAAGAATTTACTCACTCTTAAAAGTATATACAAATTACATCCCCCATAAAATAGTGTGTTCATCACTTTTTTTATCAATAATACATAAGACACATAACTGAATTAAAAAAGCTAATAATTTGATGGTTAATAGGTTATCCTTAACCATCAATTTATTAGCTTTTGGATAATAGGCTACTTCCGTTTCATCAAAAAGCCACAATCAATTCCCAAGGAAAAGTATTTTCACAATGGATTACACTTACACTTTAAAATAATTAAACTTTGCAAAATTAAAATCATATTACACTTTAAAGCATCCAATAATATTTGTTTAAAACTGTAAAAACTAAACTAATTGCAAACACCTTATAAATTGTGCTAAAACCTCAACATTGCAATAACGAAAATTAGTCTGTCCCAATAATTCTTAAGTAATTTAATTACAAAGTTATTCCATACATGTATCAAAATAGGTGGAACCCAAGTTAAAATTCTCTTGACATAATTTTGAGAGCTAATAAAACAAAGGAGAAGTTAATATACGTGCTAAAATAATGCTCAAAGTTTAACAATCCGCACTGCTTCTAAAGAACAGACTTCAGTTGAACTGCTAGCTCAATCATAATATTTTAAAGCTTTAAACCATTAAAATTGAGCCTGCTTAAATAAGTTAATTATTAGCAAGATGTATAAATAAGTTATTTAGCTTAGTTTTTTTAAATTTGTACATGAGATAACCTGTATACGTTATAAATTATTGCATTATTATCGTGTAAAGTGTAGTTATGTTGTATTGAAATATATTAGTATTATTAATTATTGATATCATACATAATTGATCGGTCTCTTATAAAAAAATTATATCATATTTAATATAGAAAATTTGGGATGAGAGAAGTATCATCAATTTGTTGCCTCATGAAATTGATGTACATATGTATTTGTTTAATAAGAATTACTCGGTCAGGGATTACTTGAGTAACTCCTCAAGTAACCCCTAATTGAATAACCCCTGACTGAACCCTCAAACAACCCCTGACCATTAACCAATAACTGAGTAGCTCGAGTAACTCATGACCGAGTAACCCCTCGAGTATCCCTTGGCTGATTAACTCCTGGCCGAGTAACTTGACCAAGTGAACCCCTCGAATAACCCCAGTCGGAACCCCTCAAATAACCCCTAATCGAGTAATCCCTCAAGTAACCCTTGACTAAGTGAACCCCTCGAGTAACCCTTGTCCCAAACCCTCAAGTAACCCCTGACCGAAAAACTCGAGTAACCCCTGAGTCCCTGACTGAACCTATCATGCAAGTAACCCATGATCGAGTAACCCCTCAAGTAACCCTTGACCGAGTGAACCCATCAAGTAACCCTTGATCGTGTAACCCCTCAAATAACCCTTGTCCTAACCCCTCAAGTAACCCATGACTAAGTAACTCAAGTAACCCCTGGCTAAATAAATCAGGTTACCCATAACAAAATAACTCCGGTAACCCTGCCACACTCCGTTTCATAATAATTGCAACACTTCTTTCTTTGGTAAGAGACCACAACTATTTTATTATGTCTCTTTACCAACCCCATTTACACTTTTTTTTTATTATTATTTCTCTTACCTAGGAACAAATAAATATATCCTATTAACTATACATAATATTATAAAATCACAAATTTTTGTATACAGTCTGTTGTACCGTGCAGCAAGGGTTACTCGAGTTTCTCCGTATGGGATTACTCGAGTTGTCGAGGTTACTTGAGTTACTCGGTCAGGGTTAATAGGTTATCTTTACTTGAGTTCCCAAAAATAGTTTATTATCCAATGCATGAAGGCTACCCCCCTTTCATCAAAAAGCCATAATCATTTCCTAAGGAAAAGTATTTTCACAATGGGTTACACTTGCATTTTAAATATCATATTAAAATCAAAGCCATAATCATTTCCCAAGCAAAATTAAAATCAAATTACACTTCTAAGCACCCAATAATAATTGTTTAAAACCTTAAAAACTAAAATAATTGCAAACACTTTATTACTTATGCTAAAAAATTAAACTCAGTGCAAAGCATTATCCTTCTTACTCATTGCACCGTTTTGTTAATATAATTTAGGAAACTATTAGTGAATCGTTAAAATAAACAATTTGGTTTAGTTTTATTATTAGGATACATATGTATGTAAGATATAATAATTTCATATCGAAATATATTAATGTTAGCAATTATTTAGATCACAAACAATTGATAAGCATTGACACTCATGATAATATGGAGTATAGAAAATTAGAAAATTTAATATCATTGCTTGGATTGGATCACATGTTTGAACTTTGTCTTGCTTTATGTTAATTATTTCTTCCGCAGGGGTTACTTGAGTTGATGGGGTTACTTGAGTTTTTGTTAACACTAATAAGAGGTAGTTTCAAGTTTTCTGGTCCTCAAGCTAATGATAAAATTAAGAATTATTAACATTATCCTTTTATATTAAGAATTTTATCTACATATTTTTAATATAAAAGAAATGAACGGGATGCCTAAACTTACACTTACAAAAAGAATGATTGACAAAATTGTAAAGATACAATGAATTGACAAAACAGAAGATATGAACAAATAGGTAGTTTTAAGTTTTTCGGTCCTTAAGTACACCATGTTTATCCCCGTAGCAAAAATTGGGGGATCTAAGAAGTTATGTAAACAACGTGACCACATCATTCTTGTATCCTCTTACAATTAAAAGTCTTTGAATGTTTTCCACCAAATGATCCAAGTATTCCATATATAATATAGATGGGTGATGGAGGTGGTCTTGTGGCGGTAAGCTAACAAGTACTACAACGGCTATTCTTGAGTATCTTAGCAACTCCAAGGTTGTAATCCCCCGTATTTTTAAATATTTTATAAATGAAATTTTATTTTATTTATAATATTTATTTGTACTTTTCCGGAATTTAATTACAAAAGTTTCAAATTATTAATATTGGTCAAAAATTATTTTAGCACAAACTATTTTATGAACCTATGTTCTACAATTCATGATCATACAAACAAAGTCTAGTCCATTTCATTTACCTAATTGACCCATTAATTTTATAACACCCAATCTTCTTACTTACCCTACAACATTCTCTCCTTTAAATACCCCATTAATCCCCAAAAATTTCTCACACAAAAAGGTTAGTCTTATTTTCTCTCTCCTTTGTTTTATTAATTTGTATAATTATAATTATTGATTTATGGATTTTGATTTTATTGTTTGAAAGTAATTTAATTAGTATCAAGTTGTACTTTGATGATTAAACTTTATAATTTCAGATTTTGTAAATTTTATAACCTAGGGTTTTTAATTTTTGAAAATCATGATTTTAGGGTTTTTATGAACAATTGATTTAGGGCTTTTATAGTAATGATGTTTTGAAATTTTGGTGATTATGACTAATGATTAGTTTAACTTAATTCCAGATTATTTTGAATACTTAAATTCGTGTTTTAATTTTAAGATTTTCGTTCGTTAATATTAATCCCGTTTTAATCCCGATCAGGTTCTGAACTCATCCGATTTTGATAAATAAGTAGTGTTTTTCATGTGAAAACAACATTTTATAAAAGACTCACTACCTTTGGTAGTGAGCACCACCCTCTCTTGGCTAAATTCAGCCTTTAAATATGATTTTCGAGCAATTTTTTATTTTAACGAAGTTTTTTTATACTTAAAATATTATCCTTGAGTTTGATTAATAAAATTAATTATGTTTAAAGTTAATTAAGCATAAATATATGTTTTATTGAAGTTTTAAGTGCTGAAAATAGTTTCTAAGTATTACCTTTGATGTTTTATAAAGAGGGTTTAATCACCCATTAAAAAGGGAGATTATTAGGGGTTTTAAAATAATTTTAAGATTTTTATTAAACTTTTAACTTGCTGTAATTTCATGTGTAAGAGTGTATTTTAAGGTTATTATGAAGAAAATTTAAATAACTATATATAAACCTTTAATTTTAACTAAACGGAAGGTTTTTAAAGTGTTGTTTGATTTAGATTTTGAAGGTTTTTAAGTAAGTTAGTATTGTTGTAAATTTGATTGATTGTGTATTGATTGAGATGTTATTGTTTGGTTTAGGAGAGGAATTTATTGAAGGTGATTTCTAGATAGTAAAGTGGCATACCAATTCGTTTACTCAAGGTACGTACAAGTTACGAAACCTTTCTTGTAGGTGCATGTTTAAGGACGGATCGAGAACTTAGTATCATGTAAAGGATTGACTGGGTTAAATTTTCTGGCTATACATTTTGAATTTCAAATGATGTGCACTACTTTATATTGCAAGTATTATTTGTGCTCTAATTATGCAAGGTGCACTTAGAGGCAAAGGTATATGATTGGTGTAAAGATTAATTTATTACTCATTCATGATTATACAAACAGGATGAGTAAAGGAAGAATTCAAGTCTTATAAGACAAGGTTAAGGTTTTGGGGTGCATTATGCACTCAAGGTGTTTATACACCGAGGTAGTAAAGGAATAAATAATAAGTGTTGTTTGTCACTAATAAATCAAGAATTGAAATTGGAAACTTGTCTTGCTTTTGTTTGATTGAATTGTGTTTAGAATGTTTGTATTGTTATGCATATGAGTCATCACCAAGTCTAAACCTGTAAATCACGTAAAGTGCAAGATGGATGAACAATAAAACTCTGGATTGGTGCACTTCTGGAGTAATGACAATTAGGGGTTGGGGTACACGGGGTATTAGCCGTGTACTTTTATCGAGGCCATCTGATCTACGAGTCTCCTATTTCAAATATTTTTTTTAAAACTAGGAGTTAGGTGAGATCTCATACTAACTACGGTCACGGAGTCGCACCCGTGGTCGTTGGATGTTTATTGATGTTTCCGAAAGGAGGCATGGGGTTTTTCTTTTATTGATGTTCCAAATGGGACATGGGTTAGACAGCCTTGTCTATTGCTAAATCCAATGAAATAAATAAATGAGTTAGTTAATATTAACTAGTGAAGTCTTAATAAATTTGATAGTTGAGTCATGTATCGAGTCTATAAACTAATGATGCGTGATGATTGACTATTAGTAGCGTGTTAAGGATTTCTTGTATGTTTTGCAGCTTGTATGTACTCAGCTTTGCTGATTGCGTGCTTTGTGTGTCTTTCTTTGGTCATGGCCTTTGCCTTTCAATGACCCTGTGACGATCCAATTTTTACACTTGTAATATTGGGGAGCAGATTAACCACAGGTTCTTACATACGCAGCATTTGCATCAGGGTTGTGGGATTTTGAGTAGAGAGTTGGTTATTATTCGCAGTTTATTTCTTTTCATAAGTTTGAATTTATTTAAACTCTGATTTTATTTATTTACTACTTTTGTTGGTTTTTGAATAAGGGCCTTAATGGTTCCAGCTTGTATCATTTAATTTGGTTTTGGTTATTTGTTTTAAACCTTAATTATAACTGAGTTAGTTTTTCCGCTGCTATTTTCTGATAAAGCCTTAACGTTTGAACACGTGGCGGTAGCAGGCCAGTAATTCTCTTGAATTTTGTTCAGGGTATTTACAGGTTTTAAAAGAGAATTATTGGAGTGTTAAAAAGGCAGTGTAAAGAAACTTCTCCACCTATTGCTCATTCACACTACAGTTTTACCATCAACCATCAGCCATCAAAGGAGTGCTGTCCCTCTCACGTGTTTCATTAATCTTTGACATGACCAATGTAAGGAGAGCAGGCTTACAATGCCATGACCTATGTAACAATCAAATTCTCATTACAATGCAAAACAACAAAAGCATCAAAATTTAATAACTAACATTAATGTCACACAATATCATTCTTTCATAGGGATACAAAGAGGTAAGAAGAAGTTTGTTATTTTCATTCTATTTTCACGAGTTTAATGAAATTAACCCCATATTTTGGTAATAAGAAGGCTTTCTAACTACCTAAAAACCATTGGACATTCCTCTAACTCTAAAATCTTACCCAACTTACATAGAGAGGGATTAAATATTATAATAATCTAACTATTATAATGAAATTCCTAGTACATTCATGTCGTATCCTTAATTCAAGATTGGGTCAATGCATTAATGATTGATTAAAATAGGTGCCAAAATGGTCTAATTAGAATTTCTAGTAAAATCATGTTATATCCTATACATAGAGATTGAATTAATCTGGCAATAATTTAACGGACTAAGCAAGAATTGTCTCTAACCATGCTATCATGAATGCAATTATAAGAAATGATCAGACGTTAGCAAAAATAATTTAAAAATACGAAGTAATTAGAGTTAGGCTTATAAGCTTCTGGCTACTTCCTTTTAGTTACGAGTTCATAGCGGGCTAATCCATACTGTATTAAATGAACAAATGAGCCAAAAACCAATCATAAAACAAAAGGATATTTTGTACTAAAATTTTCTTGCCTTCCATTAACTTAGACCAGAATAAAACAAAAACTTACCGTCCCATGGTCCTTTATCCAAGCATGTATCGTTCTCTCCGTGTTTTTAGGATTGTAAGGATACCCGTGGAGGAAGTCAGGGACAACAACATAATAACCAGCAACAACAACTTTGTCTGCGAGCTTCCTGTAGGATTATGTTATTGATGTCAGTGTTCAACGGTTAAAAAAAAGTACACATTAATCCGCACCAGTTACACCAGCATGCTGCAATTGGGGTGCTAATGGGCTATCATACTCCAAAAAACAGTTCAAACTGAATTATGGCTCTATGAAGTTGCATGTGAGGTAGAAGCAGGCCAAACAAACATGTAATTTCCCATTAACAAATTAACACAAAACTCACATAATTTCATACTGCCCAAAGCCCCCAAACTATAAATATCAGGGGGAAAATCAGAAAGAAATCCAACAATTCACGAGTACCCTTTCCAAACACTATAAATGCACAATAAATTTCCAGAAAATTATCGAGTATAAATTTAGGAAGCATAATATAAACAATCGAGGGCAACACGAATAAAGGGAAGAGCTTGTTTTGTAGAATATGTATGATTAATCTTTTTGAAGAAGCTAAAAAGAGCCATGTGTGTAAAAAACAAAAGTATGATAGAAGCCACATCCTATTATATATAATGCTCCAAACTATGCAAGGATCAAATAACATGCACAAGATAATTTACCATAGCTTAACACTTTACAGCAGGCGCTGCATACATCATACAGATTACAGAGTATAAGATTCATGCTCCAAGTATGCATTTCATGGGAATTTATCATTTCTAAGGATAATTGTTGAGTTGATAATTTAAGAAGTATTGCCTTAGTTCTATATAAATTGCCTTGGTTGTTGAGTTGATAATAGAAATGATCAACAATTTGACAAATAATCTAACATAAAACTCTCAATAGAAATCATGTCCTTAACAATTTGAATTGAAGATTAGGTCACCAATTCAGCAATCTCATCAAGCTCATTAATTGCCTTAGTTCTATATAAATTGCACAGCTTCTCATTACTTTCCATATAAAATTTAATTGCCTTCGTTAAAGAGTATTGTCTGTTTACCTGGCTCATTCGAGGTTGGCGTCGTGCCGAGTGATATACAGAAGCAGCAGCATAGGCAACCCTGCGGGCCATTTCATTGGGGTTATAATTGTTTTGCAGACGCGAATCAACAAGAGAATCAAAGTTTTTTTCTTCCAGAGCTCTCGTCAGCAAAGGTCTGGCCTGCAGACAACAGATAAGGCTTATTACTTCTCTGATCATCTCATCAATTTTCAGGTTGATTAGAAAAACAACAGTTTCATAGGCAACAAGATGAAAAGAAGCTAAATGTACGGAGAAACTGCATACCTAATCAACTAAACTGTCATCCATGTAAGCATTTGTTGGGTCAACAGGCCGTCACCTAGTAATCAATTCCAGAAGCATTATTCCAAAGGAGAAAACATCAGATTTATCTGTAAGTTTCCCACTTAAAGCATACTCAGGGGCCAGGTATCTGAAAATTACATACATACAAGAAACCCAGTAAGCACTTGTTCCAACATGATGCAATGACAACTCAGAGAATTCAATTTTAGTACATGCATACACAAGGATATGAAAGGAATTGTGCATGCAATACTATATCCTCAAATAATTTATTAGCAGTGGTATCTACAAATAGCAGAAGATGCAAAGGATAAAAGTATTTAACATACCCAAAGGTCCCCATCACACGAGTGGATATATGAGTATTAATGTCCGAGAACCCCCAAAAACAATAGCATGGGAATCCTAGGAGAGAAATTTTATAGATCAAAATCAAATAACATATTTAAGATGTTTACGCATGTTGCTCAAGCTAATTCACAAAGTCTATCCCATAACTTCCTGGCTTACACTTGTGAGTATGTAGCGTGGTGTATTACTGTATTAAATGGGAGGAAAATGGACCCCTTTAATTGTCTTCCTCATTTTTGTAACCAAAAGAGAAAATGCAATCCATGTCTATTACCATTATTATCTCCCAAGCTCTTCCTTCCAAATCATTAACTCAAACACAAAGTAAAAGGGATTTGAAGCCATATGTATCAAGTTGCTAGGTTGTATGCAAATATTTAACTAAGCATTTAAAATTAAATCACCTATAAGTTTAAATTTGTGGGGGTTGATTTGCTTTAATATAAAGTATTCTATTGCAAATTCGATAGCTCATAAATTAAGTATGTTAGTTACTCAATCAAGACTCCTCCAAGCAAATTGTCTACTTGCTCATCTACTCGAGGCAAATAAATCTTTCATTTAAAAAAAAATACAAGTTATGATAATACATGCACATGAAAGTGCCAGAACATACATGTCTTTTTCCACACTAATAATCATAGTTACAATCGTAGAACAAACCAACTCACCTATCATGCCAAACCTTAGGCTGCAAGCGCGGCACAACCTGGAGAAAAACCATGCATCTAGCTGCAACAACGTCAGCATTTAGTTACTTATAGTAAGTAATAATTCTCTACCTATCTACGAATGTCACCAAATTCGAAAGAATCAAAAAGTGTTATTCAGATGTAAAGACCATAAGTTCACCTTCATTTAACTGGGAAATTCGGAAAATTGAAGACCTTTTGTGTGGTCTATCCATATTCAGGAGCTGTCAACAGAGATCTAGTTAATTGTACCTACATAACACATGACCCATACAAAAATATAAAAGAAAATTTCCCAGAATAAAAAAAATAACTACGTTTCAAATCAGTAAGAATAAACTACAAAACAATGAGTAGGATATATTCATTAACCCTTCAGAAGACAGGAAAATTCCTTGAACCGACTCTAAATATTAGGGTTGTTTTGGGTTAAATGAGGATATAATTAAATTGTCATTACACCTTAAAATACTTGAATAGACTGGGAAAAAAACTCCTCCAAGTAACTCATTGAAAATAACCTGTGACTTTATCTTGTGTCCTTTGTCCCGATCCCATTCTGCTATATAGGGTACTTTGAAGATCTTTTTATCCTTTCCAATTTCTTTGGCAGCTTGTCTTGTATATATATTGTGTGTATCATGGCCTCACCAAACACTGTAAACAGAGATTGAGAATTACAAAACTAAATATATAAATAGATTAGCACAATTAGTTTTAAGCAAGCAAGAACAGACTTTACTTTAAGTTATCAATCCATAAGATGATTTTAGCAATAAAAAAAAAAGGTGCAAAAAAGGCAGAGTGTTATTTCAAGACTCACAGCATCAATAAATTTGTCGTTGGGGTGCTTCTGTTTGTATGTCACTCTACTCTTCCCTATAATTCACAGTCGATTTTCACCACAAGCTATCCCAACCTAAACATAAAATCAAATTCCATCAAATGACAAACCAATAAAATCAAATAGTTTAAAAGGCAGATTGTAATTTTGCAACTCACAGCAGCAATAGATTTGTTGTTAGAATGCTTCTGCCCACTCTAAACTCCTCCCTATAATTCATAGTCAACAAGTCAAATATCAAGCAAACATGGCATATTACCAGAATCAAACAACAAAATAACCGAAAAATGAGCGAAAATTAGAGTTATACATGAAAACAAAGAAGACACTTGGAGGCCTCTTTGGCTTGTTAAGGTCCTTTGTTGGCTTCCCCTTCTTAGCCACGACTCCTTTCTTCATAGAAAGCCTACAAAATATAGTAAAAACTGGATCGATCAAATAATTTACATAACCTCCAATCTCCAGGTTAATAGCCAACACAATCATGCTCAAAATTATAAACAGAAAACAAATAAAATTTAACGCACATCTAAATATCAGTACATCTATGTAAACGACATAATAAATCCTCATGCAAAGTATGCTAAATAATTATATAAAACTCTACGTTTCTTTATTTCACGAACAATTAAGCATCTTGATAGGTTTCAAGTATGTGCAGAAAATCAAAACATACAACAAGCAAATATTCAACATTTCTACATTATGCAAGTTGAATGTGTTGGAAGTTCTTGATATAAAATAAGAGGGTTGGGGAAAAACAAGAGAGAGAAAAACAAATGAAAGGGGAAAATCCCACATTGGTTGAGGGGAAAGGTTTTTCCTTGTTTTTATATTGTAGTGTCTTAACACCATTTAATTGAGTGAGTGGGAGTTAAGTGTTACTCCACACACGCGCGCCAAGCCGGGCCTCGGGTCTCGGGGAATGCGATGCGCGGGCGTGGGTCCTTGTTATCTTTTTGGAGAAATTTTATTTCCTTTTCTTTGTTAAACAGAATATTCTTTTTTGCCTGTTGGGAATATTCTTTTCTGACTGTTGGGATTACGGAATTAAGTCAGTCATTAATCCCTTGATTATAGCTGACTGATTAATTCCTTGTTTCTTGCTTCCGTTGTTGACTGGTTGAATGAATCTGGTCGTTTTCTTAGCCAGATTCGTCCCTCGTTTTACGTTTCATGTCTCCCTTCTACTGCCTATATATACTCGTTGCTTTTTCCAGTCAAAAACACATAACACAATCAATTATCTCTCTTCTCTCAAATTATCTAAACAGGAGTTTCTTCTGTTCAGTTTTCTGGGCAAGTATTCCGAGTTCCAGTCGGGTTTGTGAGTGCACATAAACTCCGGCGCCGTGCTTATCCTTGAGGGCGACCGCTTCTAGTCTACTGCACCGGGAGGTAGCGCGGAATCGTCTTTTAGGTCAGTGGTTCTCCACGACGCGGCTATTGTCACTTTGGTTCACGCATCAAGAAATAAGTAATTTCTGTTTTATTGCTTAGTAGTATAACAGAATGAACTAATAATCAAACACCCATTAACTTCTTTCCTTAAATTAGCCATTTATAAGTCATTTCGAAGGTATAACCAACCTAGAAAATTGGAAATGCAGAATTCAATTGAGAGAAATCATCAAAGAACAATAACAAGATTATATTAACAATATTTAAGCAGAACAAAATTTGATTAAAATAGATCAAGTTAAAGGAAATCATACAGAAGAACTCGTTCTAGAATCTTCAATATCGTGCTCGTGCCATGGCAATTTAGAATATTCAAAGCCTGGTTTTAATCAGAGTTCAGTGTGCAGGGGAAGGAGAGAGAACTTAATCAGTGAAAAATATGATAATTCGCGAAAAACCATGTTAGAATTACCAAGAAAATGTAACAATCTGAAGCCTAATATTTAGTCGGGAAAAAACCTAGAAAATGTAACAATCTACAACCTAATATTTAATCGGGAAAAAACCCAAAAAATAAAAAATCTAACATACAATACTGAAAATCAAAGGAACAAAGAACAATTTACTATAAATTGATCAAATTAACGGTAAAAGAAATGTAGGAATTACCAAGAAAATGTTGAAGCTTGAAACTCTTGTAGGCGTCGCTCGAAGTGCGCCTACGTTAAAGCATGTGGTGAATATGCTTGGTACTCATAGGAAGAGAGAAAATAGAGAATTAATTGATGCCCCGTTGTAGGGAATAATTTCAAACCTTTAAATCCCACTAGCTTGAACCCCCCTGTAATCATACACTAAAGTACGGTGGCGTCCAAAAGGGAAGAAGATAGAGCAAAAGAGTCGCCAACAAGTTTTTAAGGAACTTGTAAACCGTTCACGAGGTGAAGGTTACACCCCTTAACGATCCAAGAGATCGTCAACTCCATAAGGTCATGAACCAAATAAGGGATCGGGGATGAAGGTACAAATCCAACCTAAAAGAGATTGAATCTGCCCTAATAATAGGCCTCTACTTTATTCTGATCGTATTCATGTGCGCTTTCTGATTAACATGCAATCCATAGGTTAACCCTAAACCTGTTTAATCTATGTTAATTGAATATTAATGCACAAATAAACTATTATTGGCGATCATTTGAATTATAATCACATTAACCCTAAACAAGATTATTAATTATCTTATTAAGCGCGATTACAAGTACCAATTCCCTTTAAGCATGCATAAAAGGTGATCAAGCAATAATAAAATAAATATCAAGAAACATAATAATAATCATGATAATAACAATATCATCATAGATAAAATAATCATCATAATAATAATATTCATAATCATCATAAATTATAACAATTATAATAATAATCATGTTCATGTTAATATTAAAGCATAATAATAATAGCAAGATCCTAGGCATGATACTAACAAGATTAATAACAAACCCTAGCATGTCACTAAGCAATAAAAATCAAATCTTTAACCCTAACATGATACTAACAATCATAAATATTAGGAAGAGAATAAAAGGCATCATAGCAATCATATTTAATATTAAATTTACCCTAGACATGATACTAGGAATATCATAATAACAATTTAAACATGATTTCTACATCATAACATCAATTAAATCAATTAAATTACTTACTTTGATGCCTCGTATCTCTTTCTAATAACAAAATACACACGTTAGTAACTTCAAGGAAAATAATAAACAAAACAATTAAATTAAATAATTGAAAGAGAGATTTGGGACCAAACCCTCAGAAATTAAAACCTTTCACGTCTAGGGCGAAGGCAACTTCGAATATGGCTAGGTGTATCTAGATCTTGCGAATGCGGAATTTTGTATGAGAACACAAAGTTTTGGGGAAAGATGAATGAAAGAGATGAATGAAAACTTGTGAATGAGGAGAATTGGTGAATGAAAACGGAGTTTTTAATACGATATTTATAGAGAAAATCAGCCAAAACAGATAAATTAACAAAACAGAGTCTGACGCTCAGGAAACAGAGCTGGCGCCAACCCTGGCTAGCTGGCTCCAGGCACCAGCCTTAGCGCCAGGCGCCAATGGCTAGCGCCAGGCGCCAGGCCTGGTTCCAAGCGCCAAGGCCTGGGGTTGGACGCCAAGCTCGATTTCAACGCGTTTTCGAAAATCCGATAAGTTTACCGTACTGGAGGATAAAATAATATAATTTCTTCGAAAATGCTATTTGATTTTGATTAAAACTCTGAAAAGTCAACAAAGTCAACTAATCAATGCTAATTGAATTAGGAACGAAAAGAACCTTCTAGAAGAATCTAGAAGACTAAAACCATTCCTAATTGCATTAGGAATGATAAATCATATTAGGCCCTCCCCTAGATCATTGGGCCGCATATAAAGCTCAAACCGGGCCCAGTTTGGTAAATTGGCCATAACTTCCTCAATATTCATCGGAATTGGGCTTATAATATATCGTTGGAAAGGTCTTTTCAAGCCCCATCCAACTACACCATTATTGGACCCATATCATGGACCAACCAAACTGGATTGGCTGTTTTCTTAAAATAAAGTTTTCAAAAACAGAAATAAAAACTTCCCGCAACACTAAACCTTTCCACACTTTCGTTTCATTCGATCATGATTCGACGTGAAAGGTACTCATCACTGGGTTTGGTTTTGGGGAGACACAAATGGGTGTCTACAAAAGCCCCCACTTTGACTGAGTTTGGAGAAACGCAAGTTTCGAAAACAAAAGTCGAAGTATCGATAGGGACGGAGAATGATTCAGAACGTTTTGCGATCCTAAACCACTCTTGTAACGCCGATACTTGCAAACTAACGTTAGTTAAACAGATAAAAGAGTTAAGAAACGCGTATCTTGCACCGTCGAGCACACGTATCTGAAAGTAACCGATTGTTTTGATGACCTCCTGCAAGCTAGAGAATGCCATCCCGCTTGAAAACCGCTACGCCTGTAACTGCTTCCAATTTAGAAGATTGCTTCGCCTGAAACTATCCTCCCCACAATGATAATATTCCACATCCTAGTGAACACTATCGAAGATTATTTCTCTTGAAACAATCCTCATCCGCATTGATAATATTCCACATCCTAGGGAATACCATCGAAGATTATTTCTCTTGAAATAATCCTCATCCGCATTGATAATATTCCACATCCTAGGTAATACTATTGAAGATAACTTCGCCCGAAATTACCTCCAGTTGTTTGTGACAACTTTCCGCAAGCTAGGGAATGCCACCTTGCTGCTTTGACGTTCTGAATAAAGAGCTTCTTTTTTATATGTTCACGCGTCTCTGAACAAAGAGCTTCTTTATAATAGGATGCCCACGCGTCTCTGAGCAAAAGAGCTTGTAGGAAATGTCCACGCGTCTCTGAACAAAAGAGCTTGAAAAGGATTGTCCACGCGTCTCTGAACAAAAGAGCTTGATTGATATGCCCACGCGTCTCTGGACAATAGAGCTTGAATGAACTGTCCACGCGTCTCTGAACAAAAGAGCTTCGGTACTTGAACGTTTGTTGCGATAATACTCTGAAAAAATTTCCGAAGACCAACGTTTGTTAATCTCTAAAGCTCGCCTGAACTTTATTCCGCTAAAACCAGTATGTCGGTGTCTCCGTGATTAGGCGCTTTAAGCTAAGTGAGACGATCTTTCATCAGGTCGATCAGTTATTGCGATTGTAATCAAACTGACTACTTAATCATGTCAAATTGCTTATAGGGGCTAACTGGCGTACCAAGGAACCCAACATTGCTGTATGAGGTCGAAATCACCTTTCTGAGAGGCTTCGAGCTCTGTCGCTGCTTAAATATCTCTGGCGCCAAGAATTGGAGTAAGGTCCTCCCTATTCTGCTGCACCTGTATTTGTTTTTGACTATAGAACTTTTCCAATCTCTTTAGCCATATTAGGGGTGACCTAAGGCTTAATGTTGCTTGACTCATCGACTTAACACGACTCAAGGCATAAACTTGACTCGATGTGATTGACTCGAGGTTGACTCGACTCAAAGTGAAATGACACGTGTGACTCATGACTCGTGTGTGCATAGTGTTGATTGTGCGACTCGAAAATGCAAAAAAGCAAAAATTTTCCGTCATTTTTGTGGAGGGTATCGACTTTCTCCTGAAAAAGAAAGACGTGAAAAAGAAGAAGCGAAGTTTGAAGATGCATGTTGAATGAGCTTAGTCAGATGTTGTTTGATACTATCTCTCAAGGTTCAAGGATTAATTCATCCTAGGCTATCTCAACTGTTGACTCAATGATGAAAGCATTTGGGTAACTTAGGCACGGAGGCTAAGCACTTCATGCTTCGTGATGCAATGATGATTATGAGTGATTAGTGATGCGACAAGGCATGCTTCAATGTTAAGGTTTCATGACAAAGGGTTCCTAAGGGAAGTATATTTGGTCATGTATCTGTGCAGTGTGTGAAAGTGACACTAAAGCTAGGCCGCAAGGGCTAAGTGTGTGGAAAAATATATTGAAAAGAGTCAAATGGTGGTGACTCTTAGGCTAGGTAAGCTAATAATGTAGGGATCAAGCCCCTAAGTCTAGCTCTAAATGAATAGGGATGAGCATTGGAGATCCCTTGATATAATCATGGTGTAAGTGTGTGAATGTGAATATGAATGCATGTTTATTACGGCCGCACCTCGATGTGAGGTTGCCTACGTATCCGTTAGGAATCAGGCCGAACGTAGCTCTAGCCAAACCTCGCACAAGTGTGTGTATACCTCAAAAAGGTCTTTTAAGGGTTGTAACGTGGTTAGGCTAAAGGTTTGAAGAAGAAGGGGATAAAGGCTCAAGACCCTAGATAAGCCCCCAAGGTGTGCAACCTCGCTTTTGAATCTTTATATTTTTATGCTTGAGTTTCTACTCTTTTTTTTAGCTCTTTCTTTTGATTTAGCATTTATTTCATTTTTATAGGTGTGGGCAATCTCGATCATGCGGTCTATTACTCACTTGGCATTCATGTTTCTCGAGCACTTGATAAGAGACGCAATCTGAGACGTGTTCTTATCAAAGATATTTTCACATCAAAGACATTGGAACACTTACCCTTTTGTACACTTTTATTTATTTTTTTTGTTATTTTTGCTATTTTTTGAATTAGTCAAATCACTCAAGCTTTGTTCTTTGAAAATTGCATAAGTTGCACACCATCCCATCCCAAGGTTAGATAGATGTGGATTGAAAAAAGAAAGGCCTATCGTTAGACGAGGCTCAAAGTGGTTTATGAAGAAAGGATTTGTAAATTAGAAAGGCGAAAGGAGATGTGATGTGGCTACAAGGGTTGCCTTAAATCATTGGTATACCTTGTGTTTAATTTGACATTTTTTTTTAATGCAATATAATGAAATGATCATATGTAAGGAAATAAATGCTCATTTTTATTAAAAGAAAATATATAATGATCCTACAAAAATAAATCTAAAGAGAATAAAAAAGGTGCCTATGCTAGACATATTGGGGAAGGGATAAAATAAAAAAAAAAGAAATAGAAAAAGAGGTCACGAAATCTTGTCGTTGAAGCTCGCCTCTTGTCTTGTGTTGTTTCCTTTATCATTACTCGTTCTTCTTGTAAACTGGAGGTATGGGAAGCTTGTTATTATCAATCAAATGTTGGATATCCTCCTTTAGCTTCCAACAGCTCTCAGTAGCATGACCCCTACCTTGGTGGTACTTGCAGTGTTCGTTTGGATTCCAACTAGACAATCTTTTCTTAAGTGGGGGATCTTGAATAGGTCCAATGGGAGTAATGATTCCCTTGGCATGGAGTCGATCGAAAGCATCATCGTAGCTAACTCCAATAGGGGTAAATTCCCTTTTTGGTTGCTTTCGATTACCCATGGCTAGGATCTCACTAAGGTCGAAAGTACTAACACTATTACTAGAGTAGGTGTTTTCGGAAGAAGAAGGATAGTCGTTCTTCTTCCCTTTACAGCCACTGTTACCATTGTTACTAATCTTGGCCTTCTTGTCGCGTGGAGGAACATGAAGGAGATTTGAATCAATGAAGTCTTGAACACGATCCTTGAGGGCGAGACACTTTTCAGTAGTGTGACCGCGACCTTTATGGTATCGACAATAGGAATTTGGATCCCAATTGGGAAAACGTTTTTCAGATAGATGGAGGGTCTTGACTGGGACCAATGAAGTGAATATGACCTTGATCATGTAGACAGTCAAAAGCTTCATTATAAGTTGTTCCTATTGGTGTGTATTCTTCAATGGTCCATTTTTCCTGTGGCTTAGGAGCATTGAGTTCTTCATTAAACCCTTGGCGAGAATTTTGTTCAATGGCCATCACCCGATTTGCTAATCCTTCTACCACATTCAAGAGCATGTCAATGACATCTTGCAGTTTTCGAATGTCCTCTTTTAGACTTGACGAGTCTTCCTTGGTATTATCTAAGAAAAGACTTTCATCCTCCTCAATTATGGCCACTTCATCGAGAGAGGTCATATAAGCCGTCTCGATCACGGGCTCTCCTACAGGTGTGATAAGAAGTGATGGATCAAAGGATGCTTGGTCATCTTCGATGGCTAGAATCTCGGAAGTTTCATTGTCATCGATCAGATCTTGAATAGCTTCTTTGAGTTTCCAACACTCCTCGGTGTTGTGACCCTTTCCTTGGTGATATTTGCAATGCTTATTAGGATCCCACTTAGGTGACCTGGCTTCTGGAACCGGATCTTTGATGGGCCCTATGGGCATGACTAGTCCTTTGTGATGTAGCTTCTCGAAAGCCGTTTCATAACTTATACCAAGTGGAGTGAACACCCTTTTTGATCTTTGGATTCGTGGTTTAGAGGTGTTTGTAGCATGTACCTCATTAGAGGAAGAAGAAGGATGGTCGCTCTTCTTTCCTCTCGCACTATTATCTTTCAGAAGGTCATCTTCAATGTCAATGCCTATATTATAGACAGCTTTGAAAGTATTCAAGTTGTGTTGGTACTTTAAGTGCTTTGAATACTTCCCTTGGAGATTCTTGATAAACATCCTCACAGATTCTTTTTCGGTAGGAGCCTTGACCATATTAGCAGAAGTTTCCCTCCATTTATTGAAGAAAGAAGTGAACCCTTCGTTTTCCTTTTGTTTTAACATCTCAAGTTGTATGTGGTCTGTCTCGTCTTGGATGTTGCACTTATATCTATCTATGAAAGCGTTTGTTATCGACTCCCAAGAAGAGGTTTTTTCTTTCTCGAGAGAAAAGAACCATTGTTGACAAACGGTTTCGAGAGATAGTGGGAACAGAGAGGGGAAAACCTTCTTATCGATACCCTTAATGCTCATTATAGTTTCAAAAGCTCTTAGATGGAAGTAAGGGTTATCTGTTGCCTTGAATTTAGGGATGTCAGTGGCGTTGAACTTATGTGGAAGAAGTTCTTTGTCCAGTGAGACCCCTTGCGAACTCATGCCCTGAAATTTATAGTCACTAGATAGCTTGCTTAGACTCTCTTGCATGAGGTTCATCTGTTGTTGCTTCACGGGGTCATCGACCCTAAGTGCGAGAAGTTTTAGTGTCTCAGTCACAGTAGCCAGTTGGTTCTTAAGATCATTGACTTCTTCTTGAGTTGCCATTATCTTCTTAGCCTTCCTCTTTTGACAAATCGGTTTATCAAAAAGCGAGACTTGAATAAAGAAGTTGTCCTTGATTAATCGCCCTTCTCTCCTCGACCAAGTACTCTGGGAAAGGAAATTGGGGATATTTATTGTTAATTATTTGACTCAAACTTTATTCAACATGCAAAGGAAATAGAGGTCATATCTCCCCTTTCTCTTTCACCAACTCTCATCAAGAAATTATTGATTCTCTCTCTCTTTCTAAGCCTAGCTTTTTACAAACACAATTCCTCATACATTAACACTAGACACACCTAGCATAATTCGAAGTTGCCTTCGCCCTAGACGTGAAAGGTTTGATATTTCTGAGGGTTTGGTCCCAAATCTAGTCTAAACTTTATAATCTCTATTTCAATTATTTAATTTAATTGTTTTGTTTATTATTTTCCTTGAAGTTACTAACGTGTGTATTTTGTTATTAGAAAGAGATACGAGGTATCCAAGTAAG
This sequence comes from Chenopodium album, assembly GCF_948465745.1. Taxonomy (NCBI): domain Eukaryota; kingdom Viridiplantae; phylum Streptophyta; class Magnoliopsida; order Caryophyllales; family Amaranthaceae; genus Chenopodium; species Chenopodium album. The sequence goes on from NC_137837.1 coordinate 52,419,788, forward strand.
TGCTTTAATTGATTTAATTGATATTATGATATAGAAATCATGCTTAGATTGTTATTTTTATTCCTAGTATCATGTTAGGATGTTTTATTGCTTCCTAGTATCATGTTTAGGGTAAAGAATAAGTTCCTTAAATCAAGTATAATTGTTATGATGCTTCCTATTTCTTTTTCTAATATTCATGTTAGTATCATGTTAGGGCTAAAGCTTTGATTTTTATTGCTTAGTGACATGCTAGGGTTTGTTATTAATCTTGTTAGTATCATGCCTAGGATCTTGCTATTATTATGGTTTAACATGATTATTTTAATGATGATTATTATTATTATGATTATGATGATTGTTATTATTATTATTATTATTATTATTATTATTATTATTATTATTATTATTATTATTATTATTATTATTATTATTATTATTATTATTATTATTATTATTATTATTATTATTATTATTATTATTATTATTATTATTATTATTATTATTATTATTATTATTATTATTATTATTATTATTATTATTATTATTATTATTATTATTATTATTATTATATCTCAAAAACAAAAAGTCATACAACCTACAATAAATTAGTGGGAAGCCGAGATACAATCTGGGCCCCCACTCCTCTAGCTATAGCAAAGCCTACCCTAGTAAAAATATGAGCTGCAGCACGTGCTCCAATGTCTTGCGTCGTCGAGAACCTCTAAATTCGCTTAAGCAACGCAACAGCCTCCTTCTCTAATTCACCAAACGAAGAAAAGGAGAAGGGAATGAACCCATATCCAATCGCCTAACAACGAGCCTCATACTTATCCCGCTTCCGCTGAGTTGCATCAGCTACAACCCGTCCAGGAATAAAGTCAGATAGCCTTGACTGTGTCAAAGGAGAAGATCCTGTTAAATCAACACAGACATCGCGACCACGATCCCCAGAATAAAGTAACACATCAGCAGGTCTGAGGGCATCACCGTTCCCTCCAGACAACCCAATATCAACCTCTTTCCTTGCTGAAATCCCAGAACGATAGCAAACATCAACTAGGGTATCCCGAACAACATTATGTCTATGTTTAATACCCACGATACCAGCACACGACACCGCGTGATCGCCAAAATTATCCCCTGGAAAAAACCCTCGAACAAGCAGAGCACGGTGTCGAGGCATAGAACAACGGAACACCCAATCGGTAGCATAATACACATCGATAAGTCTTTGCATTTATAGTCTGACCCAATCCTGAAATAGGAACGGCCCGAAGCCAAGCAGACGTGTGATCTCCCTGCTGAGATTTCCACAATGCTGATAGACGAGGGGATAATGAAAAGGTGGATTCTGCAGAATCGGTAACCTTCGTGAAATATATATCTGCCAATTTCTTCATAAGTTTTGGGGCAGCGACCTCACTAGGATTACTTAAAAAATCAGACTCCACCACGCCATTAAACAAACCCAAGGCGTCTTCAAAAGCTCGACCATGACCAACAATGTCAGCATGCCGTAGAAGCTTTATTTGCAACCCAGTAGACTGCAACCGAGAAGCAAGAAAAGCATAATGCCGAACATCACCTGCAGAATAAACACCAAGCCCTCCAAACGCAAATGGTAAAGTGGCAAGCCGCCACTGCCAATCGCCAAACCCAGGTCCTGAAGCAGTAACAATACGCTCCAAAGAAGATCGAAGAGCCTCGTCAAAAGTGCGCTGAGCCGCCTCAAAAGTACTAGGGGGACAAGTACGCAACGCAAAGTAGAGTTTAGAAACTCCGGTACAAGCCCTAAGTAACAATAGCTCACACTGAGGATCATCCAGCGTAGCAACCTTATCCATAAGCGCAATGGTCTTGGTCACCCTATGCATCACAAGCTCACTACTAAAACCAGAATCAGAACTAGCAGGACCACCAAGCAACTTAACACCACGCGAAGGTCGAGCAATGTTAGGTGGAAAGACACCCAAAAGCCTGCTTCGGGGGTCTTTTGTAGGCCAGAAAACTTCAGTTTTGTCCACGTTAAGATGTAACCCAAAAAGAGGCCCTTCCTCCATAATCAGCTGCAAAATCTTCCCCACCACCAACGTGTCACCAATAATAGTGCCATCATCTAAATACCAAGCCTGAAGACATACATCAAAAGTATCTCTGATTTTACACACCAAGGATTGTAAAACCAAAGCAAAAAGCAGAGGACCAAGGGGATCACCCTGCTGCACCCCCTGAGACGACCATAAGGTGTGGTCCCCATAATACAATCTAGCTGGATTAGAGTAGCAGAATTCAACCCACCGCAAAATACCCGGACAACGACGACGGACCTCACGTAACATGACCGCATGATCAACTAGATTGAAGGCATTACGAAAATCCACCAACAACATTGAAAGACCAACATCAGATCCACGAACCTCAAGTAATCGATTCACAACATGAAGAATGGCCTCACCGCCTGAAGAAACCCCAACGCCAAATTGAAGACCATCAAAGTAACTTCCCAAAGACTGCCCAACCATAACATCACCGACTTTCGAAACCAGACGCCGCCAAACGGTACCCACAGCTATAGGACGAATTCCACCACCGGGCTTGACAAGGGGTGTGAGAGGAGCACTAGCAATATACTCTCCTAGTTCCATAGGACATCTACCAGCTAGAAACAGATTAACCACCCCGGTAATAGAGTCAACCAACTCGTCTGAGACAGCCACAGCTGCACCACTCAAGCAATCCATAAGGTGTTGAGCACGTAACCCATCCCTACCACACGATGTGCCACGCGGGAAACTCTGAATTCGATCTAAAACAACAGCAGAGGAAGCAACGAGATGAAGTTGATCAACAGGAATATCAGCAGGCAAGGAAGGAGGTGAAGAAGAAGGGTGTTTTGAAAGCAAATCCGGAAGAGTGACATCATTATACGGAGCAACACCTGAAGAAGAAAGAACCCGGACTGCAGCGGTGTAATGACCATCACAAATCTTCCTACGACACTGCTTGATATTACGCTCTTCCAAATCAAGGTCCTCATCATCAACCACCGACATAGTAGGAGCATCCTCAGCCAAAGTTTCCCTCACAAGCTGCACACTACCACCTGGTGCACCCCAAGAACAAATAGCCCGGGAAATACTTTCTTCTTGATGCCGACGCTTTACGGAAGACCTTGACTCACGACTACTCCGCGGCCGAAAGGTTTTAAAGGTGCAAAGAGGTAACACTAACAACGATACCCAACTAGAAATGTCATTAGGGTTAGAGATCACCTTATCAAGAGCACCTTTCAGAATCCGAGAAAACCCCAAACGACACTTGGGAGGGATAGATTTCACAGTGTGAAACCCCTTTGAGAGCAAAGCATTAATGAGAGCCACATCAAAACCACAAAACTGATCTCGCGCCAAACCATCCACAAGTCCAATACGAGCCGAAGAAGAGGGAGCTTGTGGCTTGGAGAAATTATGAAGCACAAAAACGAATAATACCATCTCCTTCATCAGGGGGTGATACATCCTCACCCCTCTCGTGACGACACCAAGAACGAAGCGTATGAGTTTTGTAACAAACCCCACAAAACCAAATCCCCATACGCGTAAAAGTAACTTCCGCCTTAGTATAAACAGCCAAATTAGAAGTAAGAGACTGACGGGTAACATCCCGCGCACCAGTACAACAATGACGATCATGAAGATGCTTGATTAAAGAACGCCTTGTAAGCCCATTGCCACTCCCATCTTGACACCCACTAAGACCCACAAAGGGACAATGAAACTTCACCGACATGGCTACACACAGCCACCACCAAAATTGGAGAAAATACCAATCGAAAAACAGCACTTAAAAAACCCAAAAAATCCACCATAAACTGCACCCAAAAGCACAATAAACTGCACCCGAAATGACCAGCAAAATGCACCCAAAAAGCACAAAAAACACCACCCAAACATACCAGAAATTTGCACCTCAAAATAACCAAAGAAACTGACCAGGAAGTTCGAGAAAAAATGCACTCAAACAACACCTAAAACAACCCCAAAACTGTACCAAACAAACCGCCTGAAAATTGTACCAGCTGACCCAAGCAACACCAGAATCTGATAGGAAAACAGCCCAAAAAATTGACCCAATAGCCCCCTGAAATTCGCACCAAAAATTGCACTAAAAAACACGGCAGAAAACACCAGAATTTGCACCAAAATCAGACCTGAAACTGCACCCAAAAGAACACAAACTAGCACAAAAAATTGCTGCGAAAAATGCTGCCTAAAACACACGGAGAAACAGCCTGAAAACTTGATAAAAAGACGACCAAAATTCGCCTGGAAACCTACCTGAAAACTGACCCGATTAACTGCCTGAAAACTGACCCGATTACCTGCCTGAAAACTGCCTGTAAACAGCCCCAAAAACGCCCCGAAAACCTGCCTCAAAGTTGCCGAAAACCAGCAAAACACCAGGCTATAAAACCACCTTAATTTTGTCTGAACACGGAGATGCTGCCTGAAAACTTGCGAGGATATTGCGCCTCAAAACTGCACCAAAATCGCCCAAAACCACCTTAATTTCGCCCCTAAAAAAAACCGAAGACCCACCGGAACCACCTGGCCTAAACTCGCCTGACCTGATTGACCCTGATCGCCGGAAAATGCGCCGGAAAAAGGACGTGGAAGCCTACCCTAATCGCCCCTAAACGAGAGAAATTCGCTATTATTATTATTATTATTATTATTATTATTATTATTATTATTATTATTATTATTATTATTATTATTATTATTATTATTATTATTATTATTATTATTATTATTATTATTAGGTTGCTTGATATTTATTGTTATTGCTTGATCACACCTTTTATGCATGTTTAAAGGGAATTGGTACTTGTAATCACGCTTAATAAGATAATTAATAATCTTTTTTGGGGTTAATATGATTATAATTCAAGTGATCGCCAATAATAGATTTGTTTGTGCATTAATATTCAACCAACATAGATAAACAGGTTTAGGGTTAATCCTATTGATTGCATGTTAGTCAGATTGCGCACATGAATACGATCAGAATAAAGTAGAGGCCTATTATTAGGGCATGTTCAATCTCTTTTAGGTTGGATTTGTACCTTCATCCCCGAACTACCAGTCATGGTTCCAGACCTATTGGAGTTGACGATCTCCTGGATCGTTAAGGGGTGTAACCTTCACCTCGTGAACGGTTAACAAGTTCCTAAAACTTGTTGGCGACTCTTTTGCTCTATCTTCATTCCCTTTGGACGCCACCATGCTTAAGTGTATGATCACAGTGGGGTTCAAGTTTGGGGTAATGCTTGAAATATTCCCTACAATATGACTTTGAAAGAATTTGGAAAAATTTTTGAGCTTAAATCGGATAAACCCATTGAACCTTCCCAAGGCCACATTGTCGTGGTCTATAGAAGACTTACCAGGGAGGGTTTTACTAACCTTTAACATATCAAGGGGACGTTGATTTAACATCCCGTCCCAAAGTTTTGGCAACGGTTTGTTGGCCTCACCATCTTTGGGAGGCTTGAGCTGGCTAATGTTAGGAGGGATGAGCTAGAGTTGTTAGCCTCCTACATGATCCCTAGAGTCGAAAAATTAAACATACCGCATAGGATAGCCCAACACTTCCAAAGGGCGGCCAATGCGGCCGAGGGGGATAGGTCTAGGGCACCTATCTATTTTGGGGGATTGGTTACCTACATAGCGGTAAAACGTCTAGGTTGGACCCCGACCAGCCATAGGAAAGCAGAGGGTTCTACCCTTATGGATTTTGCTTACCTAGGAGGTCTTAACTGGATCCAACCCATGGGAGGTAAGGCATGGTGGATAGTCCACCGAGAGTCGGGTAGGAGAGACCAAGCTTTTAAGCTACCTAACCCCACCTTGACCAAATTTGAAAAGGGAAAGCCTTCATACACTTTTGAGTTGGACGGTCAAGGAGAGGCTCAAGCGGCTCACCATACACCACCACCCCATCACCTCAATTCCAACCACCACCCCAACCCTACACATATGACATCCCTACCTCCTCCGTTGACTACAACATTGACCCCCCATGCCACTAGGTGAAAAAACGACATTGGCACCGGTTCAAAACCCCTTAATGCCACCGGTTTGAACCGGTGCCAATGTGGGGGGTGCCAATTACTAGTTTAAAAAGCCACCAGTTCAAACCGATGGCAAAAATTAGGATTGTTACTTAGAAAATAAGAATTCAGCAGAAATTCAAACCTAGGAAATTTTTTTTTAAAAAAACCAGAAATTGAAATCGAAAATCAAAATCGAAAAAAAAAAAAAAACCAAAGCTGAAAATCGAAAAAAAAATAAAAAATAAAACCGAATCGAAAAAACAAATTAAAATTTGAAACCCAAAAATCAAAATAGAAATAAAAAAAAAAGTGAAAATCGAAAAAAAAAGAACCAAAATTGGAATCGGAAAAAAAAAAAAAAAAAAATCCAAAATAAAAAACCAATTAAAATTGAAACCCAAAAATCAAAATCAAAATTGAAACCCAAAAATCAAAATCGAAATTAAAAATAAGTCAAATCAGGAAAAAAAAAACAAAATTGAAATAAAAAAAAAAAACCCAGAAATCGAAAAAAAAAACAAAATCGAAAAAAAAAACCCAACTAATATCGAATTTAAATGGGACGAAAAAACCAGAAATCGAAAAATAATCAAAATAAAAAAAAATAAACCAGAACTCGAAAAACAAAAACCCAGAAATGGAAATCGATTAAAAATCGATTAAAATAAAAAAAATCTAATAAAAATCGATTAAAATAAAAAAAAAAATCTAATTAGAATCGATTAAAATCTCATAAAATGGTGTTGCATGTCTTCGTGGTGGTCTTCGTGGCTCATGGTAGAAGGAGATGAGAAAGAGAAGGAGGAAGTGGTGGTCTTCATAGTCTTTGTGGCTCGTGGTCTTCGTGGCTCGTGGTGGTCTTCATAGTCTTTGTGGCTCGTGGTCTTCGTGGCTCGTGGTGGTCTTGAGTGAGCACTGAGCTTTAAGGGGTAGAAGCCATAGAACGAAGGAGATGAGAGGAGGAGAGGAGAGAGAAAGAGAAGGAAAGAGGAGGAGAGGAGAGAGAAAGAGAAAGAGAGGCGCACTGAGGAAGTGAGGAGAGAGAGCATAGGGTTTGGGGGGATTTAAGGGGTGGTTTTTTTTTTAAATTAAATGGGACCTTTATGTTTTTGCCACCAGTTTGAAGTGAACCGGTGCCTTATATACTGATTCATTAGGCCGCCAAATGTTTTGCCCATTTTTGCCACCGGTTTGGACTGAACCGGTGGCAATAAAGGGGGTGCCTTTTTTATATTTTCTACTAGTGTGCCTCATATGACTTTTCGGCTTTTAGGAGCCAACTTGATAGGATTGAGAGGGGGCAGGGGAGAGTAGAGGGTATGGTGCAAAACCTGGACTTTAGAGTAGGTTCTCTAGATAGGAGGGTTGGGTATGTGGAGAGGAACCTCGGGAGGGGTTTATACCCCATGTACGATGATTATGCACACCGAGGGGCTATTCCCCCCGAGGCCCTTGTTCCCGAATGGTTTCAATACCCCCAAGGAGGGTATTCGACCCTCGGAGCCTATGGTACTTACGTGGACTATTCTTCGGTCCATGGTTATGGGGTTGATGCTCCTTTTGGTGGGATGGGGGGAATGTAGACCCTAACTACTTTGCAGGTGGTTCGGGTTATGGTGGCATTGGTACGAGAGATGATGATGTCAGCTCTAGCCATGGAGGGGGCTATCAGAGGATGGATGAGGATGATGATGAGGAGTAGCTACTCCTAGCTACACCCCCAAGTCAATGAGGGCATTGCTTGATTTGGCTTGGGGGGAGATGATCTTGTACATATGGTAACTCTTTCTCCCTTTTCTCTATTTATCGCTTTCTAGTATAGATTTAATTGCTTTCTAGTGTAGTTTTTATTGCTTTCCTATATGAAAAATACAAAAAAAAAAAAAAAAAAAAATAAAAAATAAAAATAAAAAAATTGAAAAATAAAAAAATAAAAAAATCCAAAAATACGTTCCAATGAATTGTAAATCATGCTTTCCTGTGTCCCATACTTGAAAAATATTGTTTTGATTCTTGGTATTTGATAATGAGCATTGTGAATTTGTTGATCATGATTTGAAGTTTAATTGTTCGAATGCCTAAACATGCGTCAATTTTGCCAACCGCTTGTGAATATAGTGCTTGACTAGTTGATTTGATTAAGAATTGTGTGATAATTCCTGGTATGTCAAGGAATTTAAGTATTGGTTTGCAACTATTAGTAATGTTTGTATGGCTCAATATTATGCACATTGAGGAGGATGAAGGCATTTGTTCTTTTAAGTAGCCTTCAGACGATATTAGATACATTTGTTCCCTTCTTGCTACCCATGTTGTTGCTTGTGCCCTTTTTATTGATTATTTAGCCACATTACAAGCCTATATGAGCCCCATTGGTTACTAGTCCCAAGCTTGGATTGGGGGAGCTATTAGTTGGTGAGGTGAGGGAGTTGTGATGTGCACTTTATTTGCACAATGTGGGAATAAAAGAAGAGTGATTATTCTTTTGATATTGTGATTGGAAAAATGTTGATAGTTTGTGTTTCAAAGTTGAAAATTTCCAATGTGAGATAAAAAAAAAAAAAAGAGAGAAAAGAAAAAACATTGTTTCAAATGTTCAAATGTTCTATGTGAAGGTTGCTCAAGAAAAAAAAAAAGAGAAAAATTCATGAAAAAAAAAAAGAAGTTCAAGTTTAAAAAAAGGAAAGAAAAGAAAAAAAGAATGAGTTCAAAGTTAGTTTTAATTCACGCTAGTTCTTTATTATCATATTTTTTGTGAGTGAATGTGTAAGTGTTGGGATTGTTGTTATGTATGGGATCGATTGGTGAACTTTTGTGGAGTTAAGTTATGATTGGAGATGATTTGATCATTGTTTGACCGCGGGTTTTGTTAGGATATGGCTCCCTTAAGCATGGCTTTTCTCTCACATTTTCCTAAATTTATCCTACCCTTTACCCTAGCCTTACATTACAAGCATTAAAGACCTTCTGACCGTTGTGCATAGAGTTGTATGAATGTGAAAGTGTTGTTTATCAATGCAAGTTATGATTTGACATATTTCGAGTCGACTAGTAGGTTGAGTGTACATCTTTTTAAACACATGAGAGCGTAAGTTGGGAGGGCATTGTTCACAATAAAGGAGTTGGTTGGAGAGCGATCAAGTACATCTTTTATTCGCCACATAAATGAGAGTTGAGTGTGTGAGCACTAGTCTTGAATTCTATATGCTCATGTGGTTTGCTCTATTTGACAATTGTTGGGGAGGAAGACTAATTAAATGAATGAAATTGATTGACACTAAAACATGTTTTTAGATTTGCCTTGGATCGTTTGTGCTTGATTTTGATTACTTGGGATGAGGCGTGTTTTATATGTTCATTGATGAGCTCTTTGCTTAGGGACAAGCAAAGGTTTGGCTTGGGGGAGTTTGATGTGTCTAATTTATATAGTATTTTATCCCTGTCCCTTTGTCATGATTAGTAGTGTTTTTGGCTCTTTAGAGCCACTTTTATTACTAATTTAGAGCCACTTTTATTACTAATTAGTGTTTTTGTAGTTTTGCTTGAGTTTTGTAGGAAATTGCACTTTTGGAGCATTTTCCCGGGTTTTCATGGAGCAACTACGGACATTAGAGGAGCACGACCGTTTTTGAAGCCCAAGGCCGGCTAGAGTCATCAAGCCGGTGATTAAGGGCTCGGTTTATGTGATACTAGGGCATGTGGACCAGTTATTCAAGACCCGAAGAGGAGATCCGTATTGGGCCAATTATTCAAGCCCAATCGAAGTCCAAGCCTCGAGGTGAAGCCGGGCCCGATTGGGCAAGCTTACGCCCGATCGGGCGGGCGCACAGTCAAGTGTTGCTAGCAAGGCGCGCCCGATCGGGTGAGCATTAGCTCGATCGGGAGCAGCTACGTACTTAGAAGAGGTGCGAAGAAAAAGGCGGGCCCGATCGGGCGGCCCTTTGCCCGATTGGCGCGTGTTTCTAGAGCACCTGATTTGCTGAATTCTTAGTTTCTAATTAGGATTGTTTTAGAGTTTGTTTAAGTACGATTTTAGTACTTGATTTTTGTTTACTTCTTTTCTTTGACTTTCTGTCTCTACTTAGATTATTTCTCTCTCTAGAATTCTCTCAACTCTTGTTCTTGACTCAACTTTGTAGTTCCATTGATTTTGGTAACGATTCCTTCTCTATTAATTTCAGCAATTTTATTCCTTTATTCTCTTATGACTTATTTAATTGCTTTATTTAGTTTAGATCTAATTATGTGTGATTAGTTTTATTTCTAGGGTTTATGGGGATCCAATAAATAATATGAAGGGGTAATTTATGATTGTTGATTGTCAATGGTTAATTATTTTCCTATTGATTGATTTTATGCTATGCAATTAGATTAGGCCTGGTTTAATTGTATGAGTTTAGCAATATTGATTCGAGATTCGAGAGATGAGAATTGATGTTTAGGCTTAGTTTCAATAGGCGGACTAATTTATAAATAGTTAAGTCGAGATTCGAGAGATGAGATTTAATACCGGTAAATTAACTCTGTGATTGTAATACATAGCGAAAGCCCTTTATGATCTGATTAATTGATGCATTGATGATTGATTGTTATGTTTTATCCTGGAATATTGTTTATTGGTGAACCTATGCCCTAGGCTTTTATTTCATTGATTTCCCTCTTATTTTTATTCCTTCTTACTCTTACTCTTAGTAATTTAGTTACCCTTTATAATAATAATTTGGTTACTTGATAATTTAGATTATTTTGATTAATTAGGAATAAATTAACTCATTTCCCTGTGGTTCGACCCTTCTTCCCTATCTACATAGTTAGAGGATTTAGGTATTATTTTTTTTTAGGTGATTACGACTTGAGCCTGTCAGATGCGGACTGGGGTGGCTGCCCCGACACTCGAAGATCGACTTCCGGCAACTGTGTTTCCTTAGGCGACAACTCAATATCGTGGTATGCCAAGCGGCAACCCACCATCTCTAAATCAAGTGCGGAGGCTGAATATCGTGGTGTGGCTAATGTTGTGGCTAAATCTTGTTTGTTGCGCAACCTTCTCCTCGAGCTTCACTGTCCCCATCAAGAAAGCCACGGTTGTGTATTGTGATAATGTGAGTGCCGTTTATCTCTCCGGCAACCCGGTTCAACATCAACGAACTAAACATATCGAGATGGATATTCATTTTGTGCGTGAATAAGTTGCTCTTGGCCATGTTCGTGTTCTACATGTCCCTTCCCGATATCAAATCGCGGATATTTTCACAAAAGGTCTTCCTCAAGTTCTTTTTGAAGATTTTCGAAAGAGTCTAAGCGTTCATAAACCTCCCGCTTCGACTACGGGGGTGTATGAGATTATGTATAAAATTGTGTATTTATTATGTTCACACCTTAACCCTAGCTTAGTGTTTTGTAATCTTTGTATATAAACCTTTTTTCAATAATGAGAAGACTAAGGGATTATTTCCTAATATCAACCCAACCTCAATTTGGGTACCCAATTTGACCTCTAACTACAATATTGTCGTATGACACGTGTTAGTTTTGCATCTAACATATTTTATTTTGTATAATACATATAGATTCTACCATAAGAATAAAAGCTTCTCTTAGTACAAGGCTTGCGCAAATGCCAAGCCTACTTCCTTATTTAGCTATGCTAGACGAATATCAGATGCTGGAAACGTCTAACAGTTCGGATGCATAAGATGTTTACTTATTTATTTAAAGCAGCATTGAGAGCCAATGAAGCTTGGCATACAAATCTGAAAACCTCGAGAGAAACTAGAAACAAAGACAATTCAGGCAGTAAAAGCATAAACTAGTCTGCAAGCTCAATGATCTTCACAACAGAGGAATCAGCGACTTTTTGGCACACAACTACGCGATCATGTGATTTTATTACACCAGAGGCCTTTCCATGATCTAAAGCAATCTTCAATATTGTTTCATTTGTTGCATTTGTGGACTCAGCCTACACCATAAAACAACATAGCAATCTTAAGCTATTTATGACTTTGCAAACAGAAACTGATAAATCAACTCAAAGCGGCAAGCTAGTTTACAAACACTGAGGCAAGCATGGACTTAAATGCTCTAGCTGTAAATTGAACAAAACTTAGTGCCCACATTATAGTAGTGAAGATCATAATTCTATTATTTACATAAAGTTGACATTTTTATACATTTCTTAATTTTTACTTCCTCTGTTTTTTAATAGTTGCAACACACATTTTTTTCACGGTATTTAAAAAATGTGGGGTTCACATGATATAATACACTTTAAAATGAGGTGAGTGGTTGTTAAGAGTGTAATTTAGTGGATCATGTGTTTTAAATAAAGGAAGTAGTATAGCTTTTCCACAAATAACTTTCTATTTATGATGTGTTGCAAGTATTGTGACATTTCCGCTTTAGAGAAGTGTTGCAAGTATTAAAAAATGGAGGAAGTATAATTTATGCAACTAGAATTTCACTATGCAGCTCTTATAATAGTGGCCTTGCAGACTCTATTCTGCTTCATTTTCTAGGCATTTTGAATTCTTATCATTGGTTACAGACCTTACAGTTGAGATGTTCCACTTCTCTTTGCTACATATATGTTAGGAAATGCTACATATAATGCTACAACAATATCAGAGCTTCGATTGCAAAATAACTACTCGTATAGTAAAAGATAAAGAAAAACTTACAGGATGTCTTGGATCTGCGAGCATTGGGAAAAGGCCTCTAATTATGAGTGATTGCCTTGCCTGCAAGTCACAAAGCAGGAAGCATGGAGATTTAAGATATGAAAAACAGCAATTTGTCTGTAGTGCGCCTTCAAAAACACAGGAAAAAAATTGTAGAAAGATAGGTATCTGAACTCTTTCATCTAGTCATGAAGAACTTGTTTATTGAGCCTCATTTCAAGAACAATTCATCAATCTTTCATTACTGCTTAGTTTCTCGCACATCAACTGATGCAATTAAACAAGCACACATGAATACATGAATGCACATGCTGCACACAAACAAACACAACCAATACTCCCCCAGAAAATATACATAGGAATTATTTTGGAAGTTTGAAAAATTGATTAATACTCATCAAAGTTGAGCACACAACAGCTACCAAAGGAAATCACAAAAGCGAATATCATTAGTTAACGATTACAATTTGGTGAATAACTGACCAATCGTCCATCAGGTGATTTAGGATATAGGTCATCGCAGATTAAGCAAACACTACTCGTGTTGCAAAATACATGCATCACTTGGACTAGCACAAAGATTTTAGGAGAGTTTAGTCGTAGATTATTTATATTGTGCAAGTGGGACAAATGGGTGACTTCTTTATCAAAATAAAAGAACAATGGGGACAAAAAAAGAGAGAATGTGAGCGATTGAGTTTATAAAGTTATTTTGAGGGAGGACGATGAGAGAAAAAAAATGATAAAATATGTTGAGTGAGAATCATATGAATGGAGAAAAATAACAAAATAAGGTATAGTGACACATTGATCTTGGAATGAAGTGATTTGGATCAGTTTCATGTAAGGCCCATTAGTTCAAACCTGAGTTTTTTGTAAATCTCAGCAGAAAATCAATTTTATAAACAGAGTGAGAATGTTATAACGTTCATCTAAATGCACGAAAATACCTCATAGGCACCAGAGAAAGTCCACCGGAGTTGATTGGTTTTGAGCTGAGGAATGACAACAGATATAACCGGCATTGTTGGGCGGTATTTTGCAAGCAGCCTGTTGAGTACAAATGATATTGGAGATCCAAAAACACCAACATTAGATTATTCTAAATGAAAACACAATTAACTCCACCAGATTAAACAAATAACTATTCCCCCATCCCACTAGTTAGCATCTACTATGTTTTCTTTTCTTTTCTTTTTTTTTTCATTGTTTTTGATGAGGATTAAGGAGAGGGACAAAGAAGAAAAAAACTTTCCAAGAGTAGATGTTAACTTCATAACAGAAAGTCCAAAAATGAAAGATTTTAGCATTTAGATCACCCAAGGTAGATATTTTAGATCAAACCTTGCAGCTCTCCCAGATGATGTGAAACAAATGATGGCAGACGCTTTCACTTTGATGGCTGCCCGTACCTAAGTTAAGCAATTACAATTGTAAGAATAAGTAATATTATCAGCAATATGCGATTTAATCTTACTTATTACAGCTGAATGCAATATGATTAGATACCAAAATGTGCAAGGAAAAAGAAAAAAAGGGTACCGCAGAGGAAGCAATGGATTCTATGTGTGACATAGGCATTCCAGCAAATTTTCCAGCTTTCTTGAAATATGTATCGTGATTGAACACCTTCTCTGCCTGCAGATATTTTTTTTATCACAACTATTAATTTATGTCAATAGTAATTATATAGACAAGAAGGTGAAGCCTTGCAGTATTGACCAACATAATTAAATCATAGTAGAAACTAGGTTTGTGTCTTTGAGAAATCACTCTGAAATTGCAATTAATTCCCATTACATTTAGTCTATGTATGATCACTCCTTCAATTGAATCTCAATAGCTTGAGATCAGATTTTGTGTATCCATTGTCACCTAGCATTTGTTTTGATTGTGTTTTCTTCTCATTCTAATTGATAGTTTTACTTTAATTAGAAGTTTAGAAATTAATTAATACAAACCAAAGTAAGCTCGATCATTACCATTAAGGCATTCATTCTGAATCGAATACATAATCATTAAAACATTATGGTAGTCATATTTCTAACGACTACATTTTTCATGTTTAGGGGTTAGTTTAGGATTTATATAATTTGTAAATTTTTTTTTATGAGGTTGGTTAACAGCCTAATCTTCCTTTTGTTGAGGTATGCTATTTAGTTTGGTATCAAATTGACTAGTTTAATAATACCTTGTTTGATTTTAAATGGATTAAGCAATAAGTTCCTGGAAACTGGTGAAGAGAAGATAGCCTACACCAAGCTAGAACAACCTAACATTTGTCCTTTATGGAAGATCAGATGCATCATCAACTCAGTTAGGTTTTTTCAAATCAATTTGCTAGACTTCTAAGCATCTAATTTTTCTGTTATAGCAATTAAGAATCAAATAAGTTGATGTCTAGTGGCTTTAGCTTCTTTTCTTAGAGTTTTCAGTCATTATCTTGCTGGAAAAGGCTATATATCGTCTGGCTACTAATGCTAGAGCCTATATGGATTACAAAGGATTTATCCAAAAGAATTTTGAAGAATTATGTATTTCATTGTTAGTAATGGATGACACAATACTCCCCGAACAATACTGGAGCAATAACTATAAACCCCAACTATCTAGACCTCAAATGACAAATGTCAAGCAAGCATGTCAAGAAAGCATATGAAACTTTTATCATAGCTTCCTAATCTTTGACATCGTTTTTACTTAGTTATATACCTTCAATTCACTTTCCACAGTAGATTTTATTGTTATAGACTTATATCGTTGATTCATTTTTAGCTAGGACTACCAGTGCTCCATAACTTCTAATTCCAAAACAAAAGCCTTTCCACTTATTTGTTTCTCCCTCATCTCAATCTCATTAAACTAGTTAACTAGCTCATACTCCATAGTCCAACAAGAAAAGCACCGAATACAGATGACTGAAAAGAAAGTACATGAAATCACCTCAAAACATATTTTGCCAATAGTAGAGATGGTCTCAACTGGATACAAGCCACGCAAGGTCTCTGCGCCTAGAATAATTGCATCACTCCCTGGATCAATCAGAAATAGAGGAGATAGTATATTAGCAAATTGATGCTATACACGCTCATGAAGAAAATTTGCAGTAGAAGGCTTCTAAATAAGTTGAAGTTCACTATGAGTATTAATAAGTTGAAAACATGCCTTTTTGTATCTACTCTAAAAATTGACAAGAACCAGTAAGTAACATGTAGATGTTCAGAATCTGAAAAACACTGGTACCATCTAATACAGCATTTGCAACATCAGTTGCCTCAGCTCGTGTGGGTCTAAGGTTATCAGTCATGCTATCCACCACACGAGTTACCACTGCTGGCTTACCAGCCATGTTGCACTTGTGCAGAGCAGCCTTTTGGAATAAAAATACCTGTAAAATCCATTATAACAAGTACATTTAATCAATAAGCCATCTTTTTAATATTTATCTCTAGGCCTTTTAAGATATAAACAAGTAACCATTCTCCGTAGATTGTTTAAATTGCTTCATTATAACCTTGATTCACATTCACGAAATACAGAAGAATATCATACACTAGAACACAAACCGTTTATGCTACAGTTCAGAAAACCCTTGTCCTCTTTAATATTTGGTCTATGTTGTACCTAGAAGATATCCAATTTTGTCGAACACCACAAAGTCAGAACAAAAGGGCCAAAATGCTGACATGATTCTGAAATCATGATACAATATCTTCACAAGCATTTAGATATAGCTTATGAATCATTAGGACACAAAATTGGAAAAATAATATCTTCTCTGTAGTTTATTTTCAAGAAAAAACCTAGAAAAGGTATTGTTTCTATAAACATATAGCTAAGTGAAACGCAGTCAAATCGCAAGAGTTACTTATAATTGTGCTAGCTATGTTTAGCTTTATTAATTACTAGTTTTGTGCCCGTGTGATGCCCGGGTTGTTTATTGAATTTTTAGATATATTGTGAAGTATATTATTTTAATTGATTAGAATTAATTCCTTCGCTCCAGAAAAATATTATGATATAAAAATTAAATTTATATGATAATTTATGAGAGTTATAATCTAATTATTTTTTGAATAAATTATAATACAATTTGCACATATGAAATATTAGTACTTTATCAAAAATAAAACTCTAAATTAACAATTTTATCCTAAAATTCTATCCAAATTTGATTGAAAATAAAATTCTAAACTAATTTTTTTATCCTACAAATAGAATTCTATATAAATCTATCCTACGTGGCACGACACTTGGCGAAAAGTTGGAACGTCAAGTGTCGCTGCCTCGTCGCCTGGCTAAAAGTTTACCTTTATATATTAGTTATATGATATGTATATATATACTTTTAAAACATACATTTATAATACAGCATGATCGTTACTGAAACTCCTTCAAGAGAATTAACTTGGGCCAATTAGCCAAATTGGTATAAAAGGTAGCAACCTTGCGACATATTGGTATAAAAGTTATCGCCGGCGACATATGGGTATAAAAATTAGCAAGTTGTGACGGATTGGTATAAAAGTTAGTCACTGACCAAATATTAGTATAAAAGTTAACAAATTGTGACAAATTGATATAAAAATTAATAAGCTGTGACATTTCACCCTTCTTTTCTTGCCGAATAAGTTTTTTTTTTTTAAAAGAATTTTTTGTTGTTAATTCTCATTTTATGCTTAATAATTCTCTCCTCCATGGTCACTCACCAAAGATAATCGACTAATAAAAACAAAAAAAAAAAAAAAAAAAAATTGTGATTTCAAAAAAAATCTCAAATGAATGGAAAGAGAAATTTTTATAATTTAATGTCTCAAAGTTATAATTGGCATGTAATAAGTCGTAATATTTAAGAAGTTGGGAGCAAATATATTTATATATAACTAGTTTGGTGTCCCGTGCGATGCCCGGATTGTTCATTGAATTATAATCTAACAATTTTTTTGAATAAAATTATAATTCAATTTGTACGTCTAAAATATTAGGATTTTATCGAAAATAAAACTCTAAACTAACAATTTTATCCTAAAATTCTATTCAAATAGAATTCTAAACTAACTTTTTTATCTTATGAAGTCTATTTATATCTATCCAACGTGGCGTGACACTTGGCGAAAAGATGGAACGCCAAGTGTCGCTGCCTCGTGACCTGGCTATTGGAAAAAAAAAATCTATATAATCTTGAAAATATTTAATGAAAGAGTTTGATCTTGTAATTTTTTTTTGATTAATTCTAGAATATTTCTCTATATTTTCCTATTTTTTCCCTTTTTTTTTTTATATATTCTTTATCTTTTTGGGGCTTTTAATAGTGTCCAAAAAATTTACCTTAAATATTTGAAGCAAGAAAAATAAAATAAATATAAAAAGAAGGTAAAGAAAAACAATATATTTATTATTTAAGCTACAAGCAAAAATAAGAATAATCATTTGTACAACATACACTTATTTTTCTAACAAGAAAAAGGATTAAATCATCACTAATAAATTTTATACCAATATATCATCACATGGTAACTTTTATACCAATATGTCACCGGTGACTAACTTTTATATCAATCTGTCACAACTTGGAACTTTTATACCAATCTGTCGCCGGCGACTAAGGCCCTGTTCTCTTCACCTTAAAAAAAATAATATTAAGTAAAAATAATTTTAGTTTAGTAAAAATAAGTTCAGTTCAGTAAAATTAATTTCAGTTCAGTAAAAATAATTTTAGTTAAGTAAAAATAAGTTCAGTTTTCGTAAAGAAGAAATATAATAGAAAATTAGTAAAAATAATTTAAGTTTAGTAAAAATAATTTCAGTTCAGTAAAATTAAGTTCAGTTCGGCAAAAATAACTTCAGTTCAGTAAAAATAATTTCAGTTCAGTAAAATTAAGGTGAATCAAACAGGGCCTAACTTTTATACCAATATGTCACAACTTAGAACTTTTATACCAATCTGTTGTCGACAATGACTTTTATATCAATCTGTCACAAGGGTGCTAACTTTTATACCAATTTGGCTAATTGTAGACGTGGTATATTAATATCAGGACACCAATTGTTACCCACGCCTACAAATGTAATTATGATAATAACACAGATAAACTGTAGCTCAGTGGTCTCTTCAAGCGATATATGAAGATACATTAGGCATGTAAACATGTAAAGCATGAATTAAAGACCATAAGACCACACATAATCTTCAAAAAGCAGCATGTGAAAAAGAAGTAGACCTTCTCTGGTGGGAGATCAATTCCCAAATTTCCACGAGAAAGGATAATTCCATCAGCTTCTTGTAGAATCTCATCAAAATGGGTCAATCCCTATACAAAGATAAGTAGAAATGCACATATTAAGCTGATCAACTGAGAGAACACAGGATTTCAAATATAAAAAATAATAAAAGAGATACTTCACGTCTTACTTCAATATTTTCAATCTTTGCAAAAATTTGAGTCTGCTGTAGATCACAATGATTAGAAAGGAACTCCCGAGCCTACATAGCAAGTAACAAAAGGATATATTGGACTAGTCGTGAAGTCACTCTAAAATAAAATATCAAAGACACTTGTTTTCAAGAAATAAATTGCCAAAATCCTGAAGTCTGAACTAGAAGTGTCTTTACCTCACGGATATCTTCAGCATGGCGAGTATATGACAAAGTGAGGAAATCGATATTATTCCGAGCACCCCATGTTTTTATCACCTGAGGCAATTGTTCAATGAGAATATGTAGTAGAAGTCTAGAAGATATATATTATGAAACGAAATGCATAAGGACTAGACAAACAAGTTCATTTTTATTATGCCTGTTACAGTTGAAGACAAACAACATACAGCTTGATTTAAGATTGAATTAAACATTCATTTTAGATTTTCGGTTCCTAAGCAGCCTTCTCTACTGACAAAATCAAAAACTTTCCACTGAATGAAAAAGCAAGAATTACTACCTCTTTATCCTTTTCGGTCAGGGTTGGTTGATCTATACGAATTTGGGAGACATGCAAAGTGTACAGAGGCCCAGACAATGTAGCTGAATTCTTGATAAGGCAGACCACATCTTCTCCTTTCAATTCAGACACCTGCAGTGCAGATAAAGAACCCATTATCTCCACTTGATGCAATTCCCAATTAAAAAAACAATTTTCAACGGCCAGGTAACCAATACACATTTCAAAATTTAGGTAACAGAAGATTGAATAGGCAGCACCAATCAAAGGCATCGGATTTATGTTCTTGATTGGCTTTTACTTTTTAGTTGCATCAAGTATTCAACTCTAAAACAAGGCTAGAATTAAAATATTTCCTTGAGAATTCATACAAAATCAGCTCATTTTCAAATTACTAGAGATTCTATAAATGCTGCACACTGTAATGGAAAATCCCTTACAATACATGGCATATATAATTAAAGAAACCAATGTAATAACATAACAAGAATTTTTTTCATTTTATATTTTATTGACTGACCTCAAGCCAAACAGAAGTAGTCTCACTTCCAGTGAATAGATACTGTCCTATAAAAATTGTATCACCAAACTTCACAGCCTGCAAGATGTAGGTCGATATTTAGCACAGCAACATAGAAAGAGAATAAGTTAATTATCCAACTAAATATTTCATATGCTTGAAAATTTGCAAAAACAAATTAGACAGTTTGGTCATTAAAACAGGGCTGTACAAAAACTTCTTATGCTCAAAGTACAGATATACCACTACAAATACATGCCCTATAAATCCAGAAATTGACTTAGTCATAGTACCAATTAGTTCTCTGGTAAATTCTACAAAATTATAACAATATAGGAGTACTAAATATAAAATGTTACTTCAATAACCAAAAGATTGCCCAATGTTAAGGTGTTTCAAGAAAAGGTAAGAGCTACATTTGTTTCCTGATGCGGAGGCTGAAGCTCCATAACGCTGCTGGGTCATTAAACGCAAAGTTCATATGCAGAAAATGTATTTCAATTAGATTTGAAAATTTTAAACAGTATTCTTTACCTTGGATAGTCCATGAAAGTTGATGGGTAACAGATTTGATTTGGCCTCTTTAGTCTGATCAGGTGTTAGAACAACAAATGACTCTGCTTCAAGAGAAATTGGACGCTCTGTCTTATTGACAACTTGCAACTCAGGGCCAACAGTATCCAGCATGACCTGCAGGAAAAAAATCATACAGGCTTGATTATTAATATACAAAGGCAACTACAAATAAAAACTATGAAAACATCAGGTTTATAATCTTAAACGAATAATCATGGACAATATTAATTTATTCTATATCACTTAGTGGCCTTTAAATTAGTCATATACACATGAAAGTATGTAAAACATTAGATGGTATGTTATGCATGCCAGTTGTGACACAATAAACTTATTACAAACTAGGTACACAAAAAATTAATTGGGAAAGCATAAGATACAAATAAATCAAATAATATAATCTTACAGCGCAAAGTTTCTTAGTATTCTTAATTGCCATCTTCAAAGTGTCCAAAGTTTCTTGGTGAAATTCAGCATCTCCCCATGAAAAATCAAACCGTGCCACTACCACCAAAAAATTATAGAGGTTATCATGTAATTTAAAAATTATAGTAGAAGAAAACAATAATAAACCTAGTTCAATACTTCTTTCGGTGATACTCGGACTCGAACACCCATGTAGTACACAACCATCTGAGCCATGTATCAATGTCAAAGTGTGTTACCATGTTCGACACAGGTACGTATCAAGTGTCCAACTCGCCATTTGGAAAAAAAAACTTATGTGAACCTGGTTCATACATGACAATTGACGTTATGCTCAACATGGTAACCCTAACTTTAAAATAGTGACTTTTATTGTGAATTAGGTCACAGAATGATATAGGAGAAATAAGAGAAATTCTAATGGTTGTAGTAAGGGACTTGCTTGCAACTTCTGAAAGTCTCTAGCTATTAGCTTGACCATTGGAGCTAAAAATTACAATTAGCTTGGCCAAGCAAAGTTTCTAAAATATAGAGTTTAATATACTAATACAATTAACTTTTAAAAATAACTGAGAAAGTTATGATCATTTAAACAGCAAGCCATTAACTATCCATTGGGAAACAAAATAGCTACACAAAAAATCAGCTTAAAATCCTTTGTGGCATAACGAGCTTATTTGAGAATTAGCTTGCCATTGGAGATACTCTAAGAAGAAAAGATATTTCAGTTGGTTTTGGCGGGAAATTTTGTTAATTGGCAAAGTAGTTAATTGTTGTTATTTTCATTTTTGTCTTTTTGTGCTTAGTATTATTACAGTTTGAGAGAGAATCTTTCTGCTAGAGGTCATGCTTTATTAATGCACCTAAGTTTGTAATTGTGGTTTTATGCAATGAATTACAACTTCTCTTTCTCTTTCTCTCTCTATTCTGTTATCTCCCTCTGTTTTCTTCTTTTTATTCTATCATCTTATGGAAACCAAGAGGTGCATGGTTTTTAACTTTTTACCTTATCATAGAAGTTTTAATAAAAGTCACTATGTTTTTTATAGTGACTTTTATCAAAACTTTTGCCAAAAAAAAAGCACAATGACTTATATTAAATAGTTATGTGCACCTGATTCACAACAATATTATTTTAAACTTGAGGTCTACATGTGTCATCCGACATTACATTGAATTGACTCTAATTTTTATATAGTAACTGTCATTATTCCTATTCATCAGTATATTAAAACACTCATTATAAAATACTACCTCCAGTCCATTTTACTTGCTACTATTTCCTTTTTGGGTAGTTCCACATTACTTGCAACTTTCCCATTTCTTTCCTTTTATAGTAAATTTTTTTGGACAAATTTACCAATTTACGCTTACTTTTTTTTAATTCAACTTTATTATACAACTAACCTTATCTTATTACACAACAAAACTGATTAATTAAATTAATCATTCCCACAAAAATTATACCCCAACCCTTCAAATTCAACAACTCCCCAACTACCTCAATTGAATGCTCCTAATTCAATTCATCACATGAATTGGGTGGAGTTCATTTATTCTCCAGAATAAATCCCTCCCCCACAAGCCCTAGCTCTTAATTTCTCACTCCTCACTCACCGATTCCCATCCCCTCTCTCTCTCTCTCTTCTCTAGTTCGTTGTTTCTGAGTTCCTCTCTTCGTCATTTCTCTGTTTCAACTTCTGAACTCCTTCAATGGCTACTCCTACCGACAAAAACCTAGACCTAACTTGCCATGAAACCCTAGAATCTAGTGCTTCTAGCCGCCGATCTGGGAGCGTCACCTACAAGCCCCAGCGTGGAACAGGTAACATGAAACCCGTTCGCCGTGCTTCTATGATTGCAAGGAGGCGGATCTGGGGGGCAAAACTCGCTAAGTATGTCAGCGATGAGGAGGAGAAGCCTAAGGCGGTGATCTCTGAGGCTGCAGCCCATGATGAACCACCATCTGAGGGTTCCGTGGTTGCTGTTGGGGTTTCTGCTGGGGATTCTTGTTCTCTAGTGACTTGAGGTTGAGGTGTCTGCTACCAGATTTGCTACTTAGGGTCTACCCTAGTACATCTGGAGGTTTCTGGGGTGGTTAAGCCACCAGAGTCCCACGACCGTGAAGAGGGGCCTTCCTGTGGCGCTAAACGCATCAAATCTGGATCTCCGGACTGCATGACGAGGGAGGAAGTGATTGAGGCTTACCTGCAGATCTACTACACTCAGTTCAACCCTCCTCGTAATTGAATGCGCAACGTTTACTCTATAAACCCTAAATTTTTTTTTATGCTCCTCTGTTTATGCATGTACTGTCAAATTCTTGGTTGAATACTTGTTTGGTTGGATGTTGCTGGTTGTGATTTGCTTTCCTAATAATTTGTTGCATTTGTGTTGGCTTATCTGAGTACTTAATATTGTTTGGCTCTGTGTGTTAGGATGCTGGTATTTGATAATTTTTTAGGTTTGTTTGTGTTAAAACTGGTGTATTTGGACATGTAAGTTGTTTGACGGTAATTTACTGGTTTGGTTTGCATTTGTTGGTTGTGTGGTGTTGGAGAAGCTTTGTGCTCAAGCTGGAAAGCAGTGTGCCTGTTGAGGAAGTTGGCTATATGTTGGTTGCATTGCTTGTTTGTTCGAATGTTTGTTTTACCATGGCTGTAAAATCTGAGTCCCCTGTTGTATTTGTCGACCTTGAACTAGTTGGCATGGAAGCCATGAAGGTGTTGAATTTTGTCCCCTGTATTCTGCCATTCATGCATTGAGTCCCTTTTTTTGTTAATGCATATCCCTTTTGGTTTTCCATATGATGATGGGACTCATCTGATAGCTACTTGGGTGGTCTGGATGCTCTACAAACCTTTTGTTGAGGTACCAACACTCACTAAAACTTTGACTGAAAACACACCTATTCTGATGGAAATAATAGGTTTTAAAACATAAAAACAGATACACTTCTATCGTTAAATGTTTGTTTAAACAAAAGATATGAACTTCACTTCATACATGACTGCCTAATAAATGATTCATTTGTATCTACCAAAAGTACACATAACCTACACATAATCTAATTCAAAAAGTTGTTTGAAAAGGAAAAGGTTATGTGTGGCAGTCATGTTTAAGTCCCTTAAAACTAACCTTCCAAAAGTTATGCAAATATGTCAGTCTGCATCTACTACCATGTGCCCTTGATCATCTCCTATAACTGTGACTGTGTCCAAAAAATGCACTACCTGACGAATGAGATCCCTGTGAACTTGTAGTAGTTGTGGTAGTAGACCCTGGGTGTCCAAGCTTCTCTTCTTCATGTGTGGTAGGGAGAAGTTATTCCCACCTTGCTTTTCTAATATCTTAATCATGCATGATTGAAGTGTGATACATTTATACTTGTTCAATATAGGATCAAACTCTTCAAAATAGCAACTTCCTTGATTAATTCATCTAGATTCCTTGGAAATGATTGATATTGTAATGATTGAATCACACTAAACAAGCCTAAATCTAAAACATTAGTTTCTCATAGATTGAGCTGGTTGGAAAATAAATTGAATGTTGAATCCATGTGCATGACAAGCTGCTTGAAATTCTTCATTCTTTGGTACTTGATGAGGCCTAGCATTATCCCATTGTATGATGATGTCCTTTAGTAGCTGTTGTGGCCATTTCTCATAGATTGTGGGGATGACATGTGTCAGCAACATTTCTTTTTGGCCATTGTATGATGATGTCTTTTGGTAGCTGTTGTGGCCCTTTATGCTTTCTTTTATAACACTTTGGATTGCCTTTATCTCTAGAGTCCCTGCATCTCTGTTCTTGCATTTCTTTTTTGCCATTTCATAGTTTACAAAAGGAAAAGGGCCATATTTTCCATCATGTATCATGTTTTTTTCTTCATGAAACAATGGTTTCCCTATCAATCCCAATGAGCATTGCTTTGATCTTGAACCTCCTTGATTGTTGTGCCCTGTATGAATCTTCTTCTGTAGGAATTAGGTAGAAGGTTCTTGTTTCTGGATTAATGTAGAACCATTTCTCATCTAAATGTAACCATTGTTGCAAATCAGTAAATGTTAGGTCCCCAAGAGCTGGTATAGGGTGAATTAGACTCAAAACTCATTTTAGTCTTGACACTTTGTGCTTCTCTGTCAATGCTGAGTGATTTGTGCTTGTGTGTGTTCTGAGCCTGCCTTGCTGCCTAAGCCTATGCAATGCTTTTTTGGAATTTTAAGTGCAGCATCATATCCCCTCTCAGTTGTTCTTTTGTACAATGGTACTGAAGTCAGGAACTCATCTATGTATTCTTTTGGTTTGCGTCCTGTCCTACCTAATTTTTTTGTATTGACATCAACAATACCTTGTGCTAGAGATTGTTTTATCACCTGAAACCACCTTGTTGATGTGGATTTGTGCACTGAATGTTTTCTAGCCAAATTGGCTAAAAAGCCTCTTGATAGTGAGTCCCCCTCCATGTGCAACATAATCTCATCAATAATTGTTCTTTTCTCTTCTACTGTCATCTCTCTGCTTGCTCTGACATATTGTTGTTGCTCTTCTTGGTTTTCATCATCATCTGCATCATATCCATCTGCATCATCATCTTCATGTTGTTGGTGTTGTTCCCGATCTGAATCAGACGACCATTGATATTCTTCTTGGATGAATTCTGCTTCGTTCAATTCATCTTCCATGAGCTCCTGCTGTTGAATAAACTCATCCATAAGTTCATCTATGAACTCTGCCATGAGTCCCTTCCCTTTTTTATTTTTTCAGGATTGTTTTTTGGTGATGAAGTGGCGGCTGGTGGTTTTTGGACGGTCTTCAACGGAGCCTATTCCTGTAATTAATGAAGCTGCATCTACTAACACAGCTTTAGGAATTAGGATTTTTCTAATCTAGATTTAGGTGGATGTAATTTGGTAGGGCTGCCTGTATTTTGGATTTACTTAAGCTTCTGCAAACACCTCTTACTTATGATGTCCGACGAGCTGCCGGTGTCAATAAGAATTCGCCCAACCAACTGATTGGCGACCTTACATTCAATGACAACCGGATCATCATGCGGGCGACGAACGCTGCCTCCTTCTCAGTGATCAAAACGTTTGGGAAGGTGGAGGTGGAGCTAGCTGACGCCTACTCATCATCAACATTGTCCATCTTTCGAAGATGGCTCTTGGTGCCCCGGATGGTTCAGCCACCACATGAGAACCCGCCTGCTATAGCGTAGACCGGCTCCTTGTCAGTTTCCGAGCTACTAGCAGGCTGGAGAGTCTTAGATGAATGTCCCAGATTCTTCTTATTAGTCCCTTTGGACTTTGAAATGTAGGACTTTAACATCCCTTTGTCAGCCAGCTGGTCCAACGCCCGTTGAAGGCTGAAGCAGTCGTTGGTGTCATGGCCAACTTCCTCATGGTATTGGCAGAATTTATTTTTGTTCCTTGATTGAATGGAACTTTTCATTGCATTCGGCTTCTCAAGAGACAGCCGGTCCTTGATCTCCATGAGGATGGAGTTGCAGCCCTTGTTAAACTCGTACTTGGGGACGTACGGTTTAAACTCTTTCTTTTTCTTCTGACCGCCCAGACTTCTTTTCTCTTCTTGCTCTCTTTTTTTTTCTTCGCTGAATGAGCATTCTGGCTGTCTTTCTGTTTGTCAGACTTCTTGGAGTCTGACTGGGTGCCAGGCGAGCAGAGGTCGGTTGTTTGAATGTAGCTTTCCGCCTCCCTCAGGGCCGCCTGCATGGTAAATGCCCCTTATCTGACAAGGTCGAACTTAAAAGTCGACCCATCTCTCAAACCCTTAAAGAAGTATGTGAAAGCCACCTCGTCAGACAGTCCTTGAATCTGAATTCTTAGGAGCGTAATCCTTTCCTCTCCCTGCTTAATGGTGCTCAAGTCAACACTTGTTTTCTTCGCAGGGATGTTCATTGAGAAGTTGGAAGCAAACAAGAAGGCAAGCTTCTTGAAGCTATCAATAGAGCCGGTTGGCAAGTTGTCAAACCATTGTTGGGCAATGCCCTTCAATGTAGCCGGGAAGCATCGACACCAAGTGGCATCGTCCAACCCCTGTAAATACATGAGGTTGGTGTATGCCATGAGGTGGTCTTCCGGGTTTGAGGTACCATCATAAGTACCTACCAACACGTTTTTAACCTTCGCCGGTTGTGCCGCCTCGGTTATTTCCTGGGTGAACGCCAGGCAGAGCAGGCGAAGCTGCCAGTCCAGTGACTGGACATTGCTGTATACCGCCTGACCTCCGAAGAGAGTCGGCTGCATGAAGTGAGGAGAATACGGGTCGTAGACCATAGGCGGTACGTACGATGCATTCCCAATCATCTGAGGGCCAGAGTGGACGGTATTACCGCCTGTATGGCTCTCATGCAAGGATTGTGCATTCCCTGCAGGTGTATTCTTAAAGCTGTCTGGAAAGCTTGAAGTGGAGGCTGACTCAGACAGCTATTGATTCCTCGTGCGGGTGATGATTTCCCGAGCATCGGGAGTTGAATTTTATTTCCCACCGTTCACTCCGGCGGGTGCTTCTAGGGTAGAAGAATCTTGGACCAGTCAAGGGTCCCGGCTGCCTTGCCCCTGAATGGCTTCCTCTTTTCTTGAGGAGTCTTTCTTGCCGACTGACGGGTCAGCCCGGCTCTTGGTGATCAGATTCTTGATTTCACCCTTGAAACTAGTCATGAATTTCATGAGTTCGTCCCAGGCGATTGGAGCGGATCCACCTGTCGTATGGGTTTCCCCTTCCGGCTGGGGGTCGGCTTGTACTCGCCTGGCTTGCACCCCTTTTCAGAGTGTTTCTTGGACGGAGGCGCTTGATAATCAGAGCGTCATCTTTGGCTATGTAGGTTTCGACATGAGGATCGTCATCCTCCTGTCAGTAAAGACCTGGTGAACCGGCTGGTACAGACTCTTGAACCATCCTTGAGGTACTCTCCCCGTAGACGGCGCCAAATGTTTTGAGTGTTTTTGTCCCTCGGGAGAGTTACGTCACAAAGACTGGTCCAGCTGAGTTGTACCTAAAAAAGCAACGGAGACTCCGGGTGGTAGGAGCTCGCCTCCGAAGAACAAGTCAGAACTTAAATGAAAGGAAAAAGTGCGGAAATTTAAGTGGGATCTTTTCGGATTCCGAGATCAGGTTTTCTCTGATGAGAGAGAAAATGGATGTAATAAATGATTGTATCTGACCCTAATTTTGGGGGAATATCTCCCTATTTATAGGGTCGTTGGGGAAAGTGCCCATCCCTAGGTCACTTTGACCTAGGTTTTATGGGCTGCGCCGCAAAAAGCGGATTTCTGGGGAATTAGGCCTTTGAAGGCCGCAATTCTGATTATTCTATGAGGTTGCCACGTGTCAGCCGGTGAGTGGCCTATGGTGGCCTGCCAAAGCTTGACACGTGGGCCTCTCTCATTGGTCCACGTGTCTAGGGTAAAATACCCTAAACAATGTTCATTACTAGTATATATTATCATGTTTTTTATTAAGTTATAGATGTTGTTTAGATATAAACGAAAAACAGAAAATTGAATGTTCTTTAAAAAATTGATATATGTTCTTTACAAAACAAATACATGTTCTTTCCGCATTTTTTTTTCTGTACCAAGCGAGGTACATGATGTTGTACCTTAAATTTTCACCTGATCTCCCCCTTACCAAAGCCGCCGACAGCTCGGAACCCCTTGGCCTCCCCCTCTCACCCTTACCCTCACCTGAACCCACCCAAATCCGCACTCAAAAACCGAAACCCAAACCATATCGAGGCTTGTTTTGAGCAGAAAAGACAAAGATGGGATTATTAGTGTTAAAGATATGATATATCGGAAAATATATGTGATATATTTTCCGTATAGATATTCTTATGAGAATAATATATTTAGTATTATCTTATGTTAAGATATTATTTAGAGAATATATTTTTAGGGTTTATGGTTATGCTAGTATATCTTTTAGGAAGATTGTTTCCTATCTTATGAGCCTAAGTTTTGTATATAAATACACTACCTATTGATGAATAATAAACAAGTCATTCTTTCTCTCTAATTTAGCATGGTATCAACAGCAAAATCTTGGGGACGTTTATAAAAATTTTCCTCGTGCCGGTGGGTTAAAAAAAAATTAAACTCACCGGCGGGATTCATAAATTTAGCCAAAAAATTCCACTATGCAAATAATAAGCATCTGCGATACTAAAGCGTCTATATATAGACACAATTCCATGAGAAAGAATTTACAAAAGGTTTTGAATGTATTTTAGGTATTGAACTCTAAGTGAGTATTGAAAATACATATATTACTATATTTACTCACTCCATAAGTGAATGAGAGTTCATGTGATTAAAGGAAACATATTTTCATTATGTTTTCGTAATTACAAATCATTGAAAAGCTTAATTAGAATTGCAAAGATGATTACATATTAACTATTGGAGCAAGAAATAATGTTTTTAATTTTATAAATTGCAATATGACATTGTGAGAAACTATACGACGTTTTATTATGCCCATAAATATAAGAGGTTTCGTTTTTTTTTTTTTTAAGATGAATGTAATTGGGCATGAGGAACAAGTGTTCAATAAGTATAATTTTATATAAGCATGTTTTTGCTAAAAGGAACACGTTACTTGATACATGACATTGCCAAAAGAATTTATGTCTTAAAAGTTGCAAGGATTTTAAAGGTTGTTGGATTGATTCATTCCATACCCCCATGTGCAAGGATTAGGGGGATATTGTATGTAATCCGTGCATGTAAATAATAAAATATATTGATGGTTAGTTTGATACATACAATAACTTAAATATCAACGATTTATTTAATAGAAGTGACCACATGTTAATTAAATATTTTGAAACGATACCATCCTGAAGATGGACATAAACAAATGACATTTATCATATACTAGTTGTAAATGCTCTAATTTAAATTGATGTCCTAAAAGTACAACATCAATTGTTGATGAACTTATAGCATGCCTGAAGTATCTTTGAAAAGGAAAGGAATTACTATTAACAATGACAAATTTGAGGAAGTGGTAAATCTCATTACATTTCTAGAAGAAATCACTTTTAGTAAAGTTCATATGTTTCATGATTATATAAAAGACTCCAGAAGAGTATAAAATATCCAACTAGATTAACATGTATCAAGTTTATAGTTTAAACTCCATTAGAATATGACTAATTATTGGATAAAATATTAATTAATTGTCTTGCCAATTGTATAAAGAAACACATGTTGGTGTTATAATATCACATCATATTTCACGGCCACGCTTAAAGTAAGTTTAATAAAGTAATCACTAGTGTAAAACTCACCAGAGTTGAAATTTAGAGAAGTGACTGGATGTGATAATTAAATTAGGTCATCCGGGTTTAATAATTACCCGTTATAGAAACCTGAAGTTTCGTTTGATACTGTGCTGACGCTCTCTCAATGTTACACGTATGAAATGAATTGAATGGCAAGACATAACATTGAGATTGAGCTATATATATTTGGATTGTGATTCATACTAATTTGTATTGATGAAAATTTCAAGAGTTAATAGGTTATAAAAAGGAGTAATGGGTGACCAGAAGTTGACCAAAATAACGTATACATTATTGTAAACTATCAGAGAACAAAAGCTCACCAAATACATTATTTAAGGCTTTAAAGATCTAGAAGATCACCACCTAGTATAATTACAAGCAAGTGATCTATGCTTGTATAACAATTCTTTTGATTGGGGCTATTATATGTCAGCACATAAAAAATTGGAACGAATGGAAAACGAATAAGTGCACAACACATGTCTTCCCATTGACATTGTTTTCCAGAAGATATTATAAAAAGGATAATATATAATAAATACACCTACAATGTAAAATTAACGAAGAAATGATTCTTCATTGAAGTTGTTCTCCAGAAGAGATGAAACTTGTTTAATACAAATCTTCTGAGAAATAAATTTTGATTGTTATCCTCCTAATGAAGTGAATTTTATTAATGCAAATTTGTCTACTAAGTTGGTATATAATAAGATGTCCCTATAAATGAGATATTTTACCAAACTTAGGGGGAGAAGAACGAATTAGCAAAAGTTGGAAAAATTAATTAAAATAAATATGATCCCTATAATGGTAGTTTGAAAAGTTATATGCCAACTTTTGTATATATATTATCAAGATATGTTGCACATTTATGATTTGATTTGTATTCAGTTATGACTCATGTTGCATAGCGTTGAAGATACATTTTGGTCATATTAATTATGTGTATACATTGAGATAGAATCTTGCCAATTATACTTGAATCACTACACCTGAAGTGTAGGTTGTATGATCAGTTCCAATAAAAATAAAAATAAATAAATATATGTCTAATAGATTGATATTTGGCAAGATAGTGCAGTTGACACAAATAGTGTAATAGTATATAAATACCATAGTGTATGAAATACCCTAAAAGTGGTATAGATATCTGAATTATTATAATAGATGGCCTATGATGTAGGAAAAGTTATGATGGTACCAATGAGAAATGTATTCAGATATCATAGTAAAATAGCATGCGAAATGTAAGTTAAAGAAATTTTATGATACCGGTACATAATGGAACCGATGAATAATATGCATATGCATAATGGAATGGACTAATGAGTAAGGGATCTGAAATATATGTACATTTTGAGGTCGACATAATAATAATGATTATAAGTTTATCATGGACCCGAAGTCCAATGAAATATGGATTTTTAAATTCACACTGAATAGTGTCTTGCATCATTTTGAGTCTTATATTCATGTGCATGTGAGTTATAGGTTAATGGTTTATTGCATATGTAGGAAGTTGATGCATTACTCATTGTATAATTTGTTATCATATTTTATATATCTCATATTGCATGGATTAATTTCTTACAATGGTTGTGGTGTATGTGAATGTTCATTCAAAGTATAGTAAGACATATTTACAACTTTGATGAAAAATTAGAAAGAGATATTTATATTCCAATGGGCTTATAATTGTAATGAAATTATTGATGACACTTATTTAATTGCACGTTATGAATCATGTAAAAAGAGCTCCCGAAGAACTTATATACGACGTATTTAAATATCCAACCCTACAAAGTTTATCTCTTGAATAATGCAATTACTATCAAACTCTTGAAAAGTCTATGTAACTACATCAATGACATCAAGTTTAAGCATATGAGAGTAAATGAGATTTACTATTTGTATTTGCAAGAGACCTATCGTGTCAATTATGAAACGTCTAAAGAATATCAATGGAATACTTATGCGTGAGAATGTTTTCTTATGATCCAGAAGAACCATGATTAGCGTATATAATTACATGTGTTATATTATATAACTCATATGAGATTTAAAAATGACATTAATAATATCAAGTTTTGTCGTCAAATTATTATTAATGAATGTTTGATCAAGTAATGATCATCAATAACGACTTTTAGAAGAAATCATAAGTGTATAAGCTTAACCTTTAAATCAACTGTTAAACAGAGATTTGAAATATTGATATTAGAGATAAACACATTATGGTGAAATGAAGACACTTCACATGTTAGCGTGAAGACTTGAAGATGCAATTTCAATTTAGGAGGATCGAAGATTATATTAACGAGTGATATTTTACTACATATGAGAAGATATATAACATATTGGATTCATTGTTGCGTCACTAGAAGATCTCGAGTTTTGTATTCATCGGGGGTAGAAAATACGCGCTGCACTTTTTTTCCCTTGACCATGGCTTTGTCCCACATTGGGTTTTCCTGCTAAGGTTTTTAATGAGGCAGCATCTCGAGCGTATTACGAAGAATGTTGTACTTTTCTTCCTTCATTAGGTTTTTATCCCACAGGGGTTTTCCTAATAAGGTTTTAACGAGGCACAGTCTTTGATATTGAACATCCAAGGGGGAGTGTTATGAAATATATTTGTGGATGTCCATTATACTCTTGTATCATTTTAGAATTTTCTAGATTTTAGGGTTATTATTCTCCAAACAAGCCCTATTATTTATTGTTACCTCCATCATATGAAATACCAGTAGAATACTATTAATTCTCTCTCAAGTTTTTCCTTGTTTCACAACATTTTTTTTTTTTTTTTTTGAGAGTCAAAGGTAATATATGAATAAGGTAAAAAGTCCATGTCTATTACTCAAGGACGGAAAGAGTAGTTTCCAAAATTTTTCCTTTACTATTATTTTTTGTTTTTTTTTTTTTTTTTTTTTAAGGAATATATTTCCTTTACTAAATCACACGAATATATTTCCTTTACTAAATCACACTTAAAATGCGAAACAATTTTCTTCAAAAAAAATAAATAAAATAAAAAATGCGAAATAAGCAATAAATAATTTAATTAACTAATAATACCTGACATTCCAGCATTCAGGCAAGCGGAAATTATTTCCAAGGAACGCGAATTGGGTCCAAGAGTCCCAACAATTTTAGTCATTGCAGGAAAGAAACTCTGATTTTAAGTTTATCAAAATTCAATGAAAAATACCCATTAGTCAAATTTAACTATAAAATGCAACCAATGCTTACTATAAATAGAGAGTTGACCATTATGTCAATCATTCAATCAAACAAATGCCCAAAAATCAAAATAGAGAGAAAAAATAAATAAAAATGAATACTTGCATATTGAAATTAACAGAGTAACAAAAAAAAAAAAAAAAAAAGAGAGAGAGAGAGAGAGATCAACTTACAGGCTTGGAAGGTTCAAGGATTGAAGCCATCCTAATGGGTTCTTCGAGTAACAATGGACCTGAATGCATCTTTCAATTTTGTATAAGTTTCTGATTTGATGCTTATGATTTAGGATTAGAAGAAATTGGTGATGTAAAGTTGATTAAAATAAAAAGCTTGTTTTATTTTTTATTTTTTATTGATTTGGCGAAGATGGATTGGTTGTGAAGCCAAGGAAATTGAAACAATGAGCAATAAAATATGAGTTGTAGTTGGTGGTTTTTGAGGAGAGCAGGATGTAGTGTTGTACTAAGATTATGTGGGAGTAGAGAGTTTTTAAGGATAAGAAAGGTAATTGCTTTATTGTATATTAAGAAGTGGTCCAAACTTGTAAATTGTAATTAGTAACTCCATTTGTTATTATGTGCAACAAAAGAATATTTTATGTCTCACAAATAATGCCCTTTATTTTAAGATACGGAGGTAGTATATATTTTAAAACATGTAATAGACATGGACCTAGAGCTAGATCGGGGGCTCGATTTGAAAAAGTTAATCCTAACCCGATTATGACTTAATCTATTCAAATTAAAGGTGTCAAAACCACATCCGACCCGACCCCAAAAGTTAGACTATTCATATTTCGACCCGTTTGACACAATAATTTAGCATGACTTAAGTTTGAAATTAGATATGACCCAACCTGACCTTACCGAATCAAACTTGAACACCCGAATTAAAACTTCTCATTCAAACCCAAAAAATGATGATATGAACACAATACTCCCTCGGTTTTTGTATAAGTATTACATTTTGACGGATACATAATTTTAAACAATAACTCAAATAAGAAGTAAGTGAGGTAGTTGAATTCTTAAATATTTGTAAATGAAAGATTATAGTGGTAATAGATTATTAAAAATTAATGAATGTAAGAGGTTATAAATAATTATCCCACAATTTCATAACAGTCACAACGGTATGTCTTGAGGTTGCTATTGCACAGGTTTAATCAACCCAAATATTTTGCCTTTATTCATTGAATGCAAGAAGAAAGGACGATAAAGTATAATTCAATATATAGTAGGAGTAAAGCTGTCAGTTTCTGACCCGAACCGTTAAACCCGACTGTTTCGAACCGATCCGAAAAGGAACTGAACTGTTTAAAATCCGTTTTTTGGAAACCGAAAACTGACCCGACCCAATTTTTTCCTACCCGAAACTGAACTGAACCGAATTTGTGCAAACCGTTACTAACCCGACCCGTTATCAGGTCAAACCGTTACAACCCGAAACTGAAAGCAACCCAAACCGATACGTTTAAACCGTTAAAACCCGATAAAAATCCGATAAACCTAAATCGTTCCAATCCGTAACCTGTTGTGACCGAACCGGTTATAATCCGTAAGCCGTTGTAACCGAACCGTTTATGAACCGTAACCCTTTGTGACCAAACCGTTTAAAACCCGTAACCCGTTATGACTGAGTCATTTACAACCTTTTACCCAATATCTTTATGATCTAATCTGTTTCAACCCACTACTCGATAAACCCAACTTATTTATGACTTGACTTGATTATAACATGACTCGTTCCTACCCGTTATCTGACTAATTCGACTCGATAATCATCCGACTCAATTTGAACCTGATATGATTTGATTAGAAACCCGCTTCAAATTGGGTAAACTCGTTTTCAAACCAACCAAGTTCAATTTAAACCGATTATAACCTGAAACGATAATGATTGGACCCAATTTCACTTTTATCTATTTTGAACCGAAACCCATTTTCGAACCAACCCAGTTAAACCCAAACTGATTATGACCCAAACCAATTACAACCCGTCTTGATTAAGACCCGAACTGTTTTTAACCGAAACCCACATTAAACTGGCTAAACCCGTTTTCAAACAGACCCGGTTCAACCCAAATTGATTATAACCCGAACCGACTAGAACCCGACCCGTTAAGGACCCGATCCGAATAGAAACTGCAATTTAAAAAACCAAACCGAACAGACCCGATAATTTTCAAAACCAACCCAAACCAACCCGCTTATTATTTCAACCCGTTATAAATCGACCCATTATAACCCAAAACTGATAAACCCAACCCAAACCCGAACTGTTTAACCGAATTGACACCCCTAAGTAGGAGGGATATGTATAAAAAATGTATAATTGGAGGGAAGATGAAAAATTTAGGCGCCATTAGCTCTGTAAAACAAAAAAGTTGTGGCAAATTATTCAAATTTACGAATTAATGTAATTTTTGTTGTGAAATAAGGGGAAAGATGAGAGATTGAAAGAGAATAAATCTGTGTATATTATTCCATATGATAAGGTGTATATATACATACAATATATCAGGGTTTGATTGGATAAGAATATAAACTCTAGATCTAGATTGTTCCGGAATGATACAAAGGAGGATAATGGATATCCACAAATATTTCATAACACTCCCCCTTCGATGTCCATTATCGAAGATTGTGCCTCATTAAAACCTTACTACGAAAAACCCTGTGGGATAAAAACATAGTGAAGGAAAAAGAGTACATCATTCTTCGTAATACACTCGAGATGCCGCCTTATTAAAAGCCTTACCAGGAAAACCCAATTTGGGACAAAACCATGGTCAAGGGAAAAAGAGTGCAGCGCGTATTTTCTCCCCCTGATGAATACATAACTTGAGATCTTCTAGTGCCGCAACGATGAATCCAATATGTTTGGATATCTTCTCATATGTAGTAAGTAAAGTATCATTCGTTGATCTTCGACTCTCCTAAGCTGAAGTTGCATCTTCAATTTTTCAAGTCTTCACGTGAACATGTGAAGTGTCTTCATTTCATCATACATGTATTTATCTCTAATATCATTATTACTTATGCGGTTATGACTTCTTCTAGAAGTCGTTAATAATAAAAATTGATAATTATTATTTGATCAAACATTCATTAATAATCATTTGATGACAAAACTTGACATTATTAATGTCGTTCTTCAATTTCATATGAATTATAATATAACATATGCAAATATATACATTAATCATGGTTCTTCTGGACCATAAGAAACGGTCTCACGCATAAGTATCCCGTTTCTTTA
The DNA here is from genome assembly GCF_948465745.1 of Chenopodium album. Taxonomy (NCBI): domain Eukaryota; kingdom Viridiplantae; phylum Streptophyta; class Magnoliopsida; order Caryophyllales; family Amaranthaceae; genus Chenopodium; species Chenopodium album. The sequence goes on from NC_137837.1 coordinate 52,456,845, forward strand.
GAAGTTTCATAATTAACTACACAATAATTTTTCTACGAATACAAATAGTAAATCTCACTAACTCTTATATACTCAAACTTCAGGTTGAGATGTCAATGATGTAGTCACATAAAATTTTCAAGAGTTTGATAATTGTAATATTAAAAAAATTTGTAAGGCTGGTTATATAAGTTCTTCAGGAACTCTTCTTACATGATTCATAACATGTTATTAAATCGACGTTTTCAATTATTTCATCACAACTATAAGCCCATTGGAATATAAATATTTCTTTGTAATTTCCTTCAAAGTTACAAATACGCCATACTATATATATTTTGAACAAATATTCACATATACCACAATTATTGTATAGAACTAATGCATCAATACGAGATATAGAAAATAAAATATACAATGAGTAATGCATCTAACAACTTTCAATATACGCAAAGAATAATCCATTAACCTATGACTCACACATGTATATGAACATACATAAGACTCTAAATAATGCAAGACACTGTACAGTGTGGATTTAAAAATCCATATTTCATTAGATTTCTGGTCCTTGATAAACTTATGATTATTATCATTATGTCGACATCAAAATGGACATATATTTCAGATCCCTTATTCACTAGTCCACTCTATTATGCATATGCATATTATTCATCGGTTCCATTGTGTACCAGTATTTTAAAATTCCTTTAACGTACATTTCGCATGCTATTTTACTATGATATCTGAATACATTTCTTATTGGTACCATCATAACTTTCTTACATCATAGGCCACGTGGCATCTGTGACACATGTCACTCTGCCATAGGAAAGTAATAAAGGGTTTTTTTAACTGTGAAAATTTAACTTTTCACATTCCGGGAAAAATTACGAAATTGCCCTCGCTTTTACCCCTCTATAAATACTCATTTTATCCCTCTAATTTTGGACGTTTAAACATTCTAGAGAGAGAAAATAAAAAAGCTAGAGAGAGAGTTTGCTTTCCGTCTGTGTGTGTGAACACAAACTCTGCTAATTTCCAGCCTGCCTTAGCCGGTTCTCAAGCGTCTGTACCCCAACCAAGCAAGGTCAGCTTCAGCAGCAATCTCAGATTTTCAGTCGATCATCACCGTTTGCCCCCCTTTTAGAGACAAACGTAAGGTACCGCCTCTACCCCCTTCAACTCATTTTCATTTGTTTCAATTCATTCAATATATGGACTCATCACCAACACACACGGCACGACCTAGGTCAGTAGTCAACCGGTCACCTAGGACGGCTGAGTCTAGGACTGGGAGTGTCGGCTCTGGGTGCATGAAGCAATTTTATACTCCTCAACCGACCATCTATGTGTCTGTGTAGAACACGATGGCTAGAACCAAACAGACAGCCACCAGACGGCGTCAAAGATACGGTACTTTGGAAGTGTCGTCCAATGAGATAACCCCGGTTGAGGGGTTAGAGAGCAATGAAGGCTTCGGGGAATATTCCCCGTCTGGTATTCCTAGGACCCCCAGTGACTCAATTTTTTATGAGGGTAGAGACGGTGAGGGAGTCGTCTCCTAAATGGACATTGATGAAGCTGGCCCTTTAGATATAGAAGGGGAAGTGTCTACATCGAGGTCAGCCGGGGAAGAGGGAGACAGCGAGAGCTCCACCTCAGGGTCTAGCTTTGAGGATGATAGTGATGCCCTTCTTTCCCCGCTTGAGGATAGTGAAGCCTAAGAGAGGAAAAAGTGGGAAGCAAAGGATAATCCCTTAACATCCATATCTCCACTAAAGACAGGCGGATAATGCTAAAGGGCATTGAATGTTTTGTAACAAAGCGGCCCCTGGGGAAGGGGTATACTATCCGGGTGCCGCCTGAGCTAGACACAATCTCGTGGAAAGATGACCAAGAGAATTATAACGCCTACTTTGGATGCTATGAGGAGGCATTCTTGGCAGGCCTCCAGTTCCCCCTTCACCATGTTGTGAGAGCCATACTTAGGGGTTATGGCCTAGGAGTTTGGCACCTCACCCCGAATTCATGGGCCAACATTTTAGGATATGTTGCCGCATGTGAGATGCAAAACTTGAACCTCAGCTGGGAGCCTTTTGCACACATGCACTATCAAAGCCGCAACCTAGGCGGCTGGAGGGCATGGTACACCTTGACCACCTTTCCTCATTATCAAATGACATTGGACAAGATGTCCAAATATGACGGTTGGAAGACCCGCTTCTACTTGTTGTCTGCCCCAACCCATCGAGAGAATCGGGAACTGCGCCGGTATAATTAAAAGCCCGACCTTCTCGGTCACAAATGTGCCCTTCCCCTGATACCGGGGGATGACTATGGTGCAATCATGGAAACCAAGTTTTTTGAGCTTCATCCGGAGACTCTCTCAACCTAGGATGTAATAAAGGTCCCTAATAATTGGATTCCCATGTGCGCATGGTTTAGAGATGAGGCGTTCCTATCCGCCTGCGGGCTTAGCGTAATGATTCCAAAGTGTACGTCTGACATGCATCCGGTTAAATGCCGCTTGTACTATTGTTAGCCAATAATGATTTTGTACTAAGTATGTTCATTATTTTTGTAGAAGAAGCTTTGAAGATGGTGGCTGATGAGAAGACTCCCAAACGGTCCTCTGCACAAATCCAGAAGGACCTGGCGGAGGCTAGAGCCGCCAAGCTGAAGGCGGACACTAGTGGAAAAATAGCTATCTGTAACGGGCAAAAACAGCCTATCCGTAACGGGCAGCGGGCGTTACGTATGCTGCCGTTACGGATAGGATATGTTGCCCGTTACAAATAACGGGTTATTCGTAACGGGCAATCAGACTGCCCGTTACGAATAACCCCGTTATTCGTAACGGGCAGTCTGATTGTCCGTTACGAATAATGGGTTATTTGTAACGGACAGTTTGACTTCCCGTTACGAATACAATTGAACCCAAATTAAAAAAAAAAAAAAAACCCACCAGGTGATACCTACTAGTATGCTGCCAAATTTTAATTACTATTATAAATTATCAATTACAAAAAATAAATAATTTTAAATAATATTTTATACAAATATACCGTTATTCAATTAGCAAAAGCTATACAACATTCAAATGATTTTATCAATTAAAGAAATTAAAAACAAGTCATGCACTTGCTAATTGCTATAACTAAGATGAGATTCAAATTCAATACGTTGCTCTCTCGTTTGCTCATAATTCGAAACTTTTTCAGCAACAACAGCAGATTGTTGTTCTTTCTCGGGTTGTTCCTGTTGTTGTTTAATTTTGGCGTGATTTCAGCAAAGGGGGGCAGTGGAGGAGGAACTAGAGGAAGCACTACCAACTGTGTTGATTGTTGAACTGTTGAAGCCCCCGGAGAAGATCTGAGTAGCATATCTTGCCGTACTCTCGGTTTACTTATCACCATACCCAAACTAGCAAAGAAAGATCCAAAATCAGAAAAATAAAATAAAATAAAATCGATAGATCTGAAGCAAAAAAATGAAAACTACACTAGTGAAGAATCAAACACAACATGCCTATATTATTTATTAAAGTTAAAAAAAATAATATATACAATTTTAGCTTTACAATTTTACAAACCTGATTTTCAGCTCCCATAGGCACAACAAGTGAACCGGGAATGCTAGAGCCATCACTACTTGTCATGTTCATTTCCTCTTCAAGAAGAACCTGCAAAAAAAGAACTATTAAATATTAATCTGCATAGTTAAAAATACACACACACACACATCAGGCTGAGGGCAGTGCTTGTAAGCCTTACATATATACTGCCTATGGAAATTATATAACGACACATACACACACACTACACATTTATCAAGCTGAGAGCCGGAAAATTCGAAAGGAAACCAGAGTAAACTATGACAGTTCCAGTGCTTGAAAGGCTTACATATATACTGCCTATGGAAATCATACAATGAATACAATAAAAGGAAAGGAAAATACCTGCTTAATAGTCTCTTGATGGGTGGCCAGAAGCTCTTTGTATTTCTCCTGTAGGTCTGACATCTCAGTCTGTAAAACAAAAACTATAAAACATTAGGGTAGATGTTCATAATTAAAACAAGCTGTCATAACTTATAATCAATAGTTGTAGAATTATTAATAAAAGCACAGGGCATCTGTTGGGGAGTGGAATGAGCTCCAATCCCATCCAACAATCAACACGGTAGACAACAAATCCGACAACAAATCATATAATAAACTTTATAAGAAACAATTTGGTAGGGCGTTTAGAATATGGGACCTTGCTAAGAGTCTACTTAGTATCTATGTTCATAAATCTTGCAATAAACATGAAAATGACAGTAGCAGGTATCTCTTTAAGTGGCAACTTAAACCACACGACATCTTGGATGAGAAATCACCAGAAAGTAAGATCATAAGGAATGTCAATGGTATCAATTTCCTCATTTCAAGGACACTTGAGAACGAAACAGATAAACAAGAATCAAAACAAATCTTAGTCATATGTCAAGTTATCCTACAAATTTTGTAGAACAAACCAGAAAACAAAGATGAACAACTGCCAAAGTACACAACTCGAACTGCATTCGTTCCCAAAATCATAACTTTCCTCTAATTCTACCAAGTTAAACCACCATAAACATCATCTCACCAGTACCTTTGAATAGCAGGCATAAATGCAGACGCTAACTTTCTATAATTAGACAACGTATACAGCTGATGCTTTTACTCATATATCAGTATCAATTGTAATTCTCTGATATAACCAACTTGAATGTTCATCTTCTCTTTGATAACAAATAGGCAGGTTATGCATTAATACAATCTTAACAAGTCATTGAATTTCTTCTCAAATTGACGCAGTCGGAAAGGTAGCAAGAAAAGCAAGCGCTAATCCTTCGCGAACAGACAGATTTACAAGCGATAAATCTGTTAAAATACTCCGGAATCCACTAGAAAAGAGTATAACTCTTGAGATTATTATAAAAATGTCAAAAACTGAATATTAAAGACGGCTAAAACGTTTAAGTAGTCTAAACAAAACCCTAATGCGAAAATAAAATAAAAATAAAATCCGGAAAATGTTTAAACGCTATTTTCGGGCCTTAAACAAACTCGGATGGCTTAAAAAGCCTGTCAATCACGGCGCTGTGAGTTGGACTCATTGGCCCGTTTCCATTTCCGAAAACATATTTTATTAAGCAATCTGACTCCGGGAGCCCGACTAGTAGAAATCATTACCCTTAAAAACTGAAAATCAAGCTTTATGACGTTGCACTTCTTCGTCGAACCGAGAAGCTAACCTCTCTACGTCACAAATCTAAGCGGCCAACTACATACTTTATCTTAAAATCGCAACTATTCATGGAGTCAAATTAAGTATATACCAGTAATACCACCATTTAATCATCCATTTTAATTTTAATATTAATTAATTCCCCCATAATTCTATAAGATCTGAGATCTTAAGAATCCAGAAATGAACAACACATTTCGAATTATTTATTGCACATATTAAACACTTATTCATTTTAAACTCTAATTATATACCAAATCCCATTAAAATTGATTAAATAATTTAAGTATATACCACCAATTTTATCATTAATCAATTAACCCACAATTCTTAAAATAAAAATTCACAAGATCTGAGATCTTGAACCCTAGAAAAAACAGTCCATTTCAAATCAAAAATTCTACAAATCATTTACTCATTTCATTACAATCATCACAACATGAATCAAACCCAACAAGATCCAATCCACAAAAACAATAAAACCCCATTTAAGATCTGGAAATTTCCAAAGTCAAGGGCAAATCACTGATAAAAAAGGGGATTAAATCGAAAAATGACGAGATAAATGAAATTATACCTGGGTAGAGAAGATGTAGCAAGAACACCAACAAACTTCAGCAACAAGAGTAGTATGAGTCTCAATAAGAACACCAGTTTGAATAGTCATATGAAGAGATCCAGTCATCTTAGCACCTTTAAAAGGTTGAGAAGGACCAAATTCAGTACGGCAAGACATAATTCCAGGCATTTCGACTTCAGCAAGCTCAATTTCGAGTCTACCAGAGGTGGTCTTCTCGACTGACAATGGAGTCGCCGCCATTGTTGTTGAGCTTGAAGAACAGGAAGAGAGAGAAGACGAGTGAGGAAGAAGAGAAAGGCGGGAAGAGAAATGAGCAGTGTTGACAGTGATTTGAGGAGAGAGAAAGAGAAGATGAGTGAAGAAGAAGAGAAATGCAGAAAGAGAGAGTGATTTGAGGAGAGAGAAAGAGAAGAGGAGTGAGGAAGAAATGCGGCTGGGGATTGTTCCTATAGGAACCGATCTTTAACCCTAGAGAGTTATTTAGTTGTAACAGGATTTATATTTGTCCGTTACAATTAATAACTATTCGTAATGGGCATTAATTTGCCCGTTACGATTATTAATTATTCGTAACGGACATTTTTTTTACCCGTTACAAATAAGTTTTTCCGTAACGATCAAAAATTTTGCCCATTACAATTACTCTTTTTGTAACGGATTTTATCATGTCCGTTACAAATAGGGTGTTACAAATGACAATTTTTCCACTAGTGGGAGGTGAGTAACAATTACTCCTTGGTCTAAATTTTCAACACGCGTTGCCGGTTCCTTATTTAATACTTCTTAAATTTCAAGGTGGAGAAATTCTTAGGTCCTTTACGAAGAACCTATTCAAACTGAGTCGGGATGAGACCGCCTCTACTCCAGTCAAACCTGCTAAGTCTGAAAAAGTAGCATAAGGTAAGACGGGCCCCGAAGGGTCTTCTGAAAAGAACCGTCTTCGCATTGGGGGGAAGAATGTCACCGTGGGAGGCTTTGGAGTGGGCTTTGATATGGTCCCATCGCTTGTGTCTGCATGCTATGCTCAGGGTTGATGGACTTAAACGGCCATATGCCTGGAAGAAGGAGGAGGTAAAAAGAGCCCTTAGATCAGCTAGGGATTCACAAGATGTTGTTGAATATCAATGTACCCTTAATGAACTTAAAACTAAAGCCCAATTGATGCTACAGGCGGATTAGATCAGGGGTCTTAAAAAAGTCCTGAATGAGGCTAAGGAGAAGGCCAACACGGCTGAAACCAACCTCAAGAAGGCAGAGGAAGACCTCAAGACCTTGTAGGGTGCCTCTCAGGAGAATGTAAACCTCAAGGCGAAGGTTAAGAAGCTAAAGAAGGATGCGAAGCAAGTCCAAATGACTCTCAGGGCAACAATTGAGGCGGAGCAAGACCGCCTGATTGCTGAAAATGAAGAGGACTTGTAGGCGTCGCTCGAAGTGCGCCTACGTTAAAGCATGTGTGAATATGCTTGACACTCATAGGAAGTGGGAATTGACATAATACGATTAGGGACAAATAAAGTAGGGAGCCACCAACAAGTTTTTAAGGAACTTGTAAAGCGTTCACGGATTATTATAAGGCAACCACGAGAAAGGGACAACGATAGGCAACAACGATTGACCCGTGAAGGTTACACCCCATTCATAATCTATGAGATTACTGACTTCATATGGTTCGGAACCATGAAAGGAGGATCGGGGATGATGGTACGAAGTGAGTCATGGAGTCACATTCGCCCATATTGGCCTCTACTCGATTCTTATAGTGAAAAGTGATTCCTGCGATCTCAAAGGCACACAAACAAAATATTCAATTCGCTCCAAACTATTATTAAGCTAAATTGGTTGAATATGAATGCAACATATAATTCTAAGATATTAGTGATCACTTGATTAAACAACAAGATTAAAAAGGAACCTAAACCAGTTGTCCAAATTATCTTATTAGGCGTGATTTTCAGTTACATATTCCCATTAAACATGCAATATGGTGATCAATAAATAATAATAGAATAAACATTAATATTGGAAGCAATTTAACAATAAATCCAACAATATAAAATCTCTAGAAAATAATAGAAATAAAAGGAACATAATTCTTACTTTGATTCTGTTTGCTTGCAACTATAAAATAATAAACGAGTTAGTAACTTCAAGGAAAAATAATAAAGCAATAACTAAATTAAATTAAATAGAGTTTATTTAGGGCCAAACCCTCAAACATTTCTACCATTCACGTCTTGGCTTAAGGATAGAACCACGAGTAAAGTATGGACTCCTTGGAGTGCTTGAAGAAGGAATTTTCAAAGAAGAAGGGTAGGCTAGTGTTTAGGCAAGAGCATAGAAAAGAGAAAAAGAGAGTTAATTGATGCCCCGTACATTAGAAATGAGGGGGTATTTATAGAAAAAATGAGTAGAGGGAACATACGGAACCCTAAAAAATAACATCGCGACACGGCAGAGGACACCGCGACACGGTGCCAGGAACCGTCAGACGGGGGAAAATCCCGTGACACGGGGGAAAACAATGTGACGTGGGAAATAATTAGGTTACGGGAAATAAAACGCGTGAAGGGTTTACGCGGAAAGGACACGGAGTTGCCCCGTGTCACAGCACTGGCACTGTGTCACGGGGAATCCCACCGTGGCGCTGTAGACACCTAAAAATGTCTCCCCAAAACCAAACTCGATGATGAACAACCTTTCACCATCACTATTGGTCGGGTTCAATATTCAATCCCGAGAGTGCTTAAAAAATTGTATTTAATTAAATTCAATTTTTGAATAGTCCATGGATCAGTCTTGATGTTTAGTCAAAGTATAGTTTTTAATTTTAGCCCAAACCTTTTTTATTTTATTGTTTTATTACTTATTTTGGCCCAAACTTTTTATTTATTTTATTTTATTATTTTCTTATTTTAGCCCAAATAATAATAAATCAGAAATAGCCCGAAATTATCAATCGGCACTTAAACTGCTGCACGAATTTAGGGTTAAAAATGAATTTAGACGGAAAAGCGGACTGAAAACTCCTGCGTCACGGCAACAGTCCACCGTGTCACGAGAAACTGTCCCGTCTGACGGTGGGGTTCCCCGTGACACGGGAAACCTGCTGTGACACGGGGGTTTCCGTGTCCTTTCCGCGTAAACCCTTAACGCGTTTTCTCCCCCGTTCACTAAATATTTCTCGCGTCACACAACAGTACACTGTGTCATGGAAATGTTTCCCATCTGACGGTGGGATTTCCCGTGTCACGGTACACTTTGCCGTGTCGCGGTATACTTTTTTAGGGTTTTTATCATTTTAGGGTTCCGTGTGTTCCCTCAGCACAATTTTTCTATAAATACCCCCTCATTTCTGATGTACGGGGCATCAATTAATTCTCTATTTTTCTCTCTTCTATGCTCTAGCCTAAACACTAGCCTACCCTACTTCTTTCAAAATTCCTTCTTCAAGCACTCCAAGGAGTCCATACTTTACTCGTGGTTCTGTCCTTAAGCCAAGGCGTGAAAGGTAGAAATGTTTGAGGGTTTGCCCCCAAATCAATTCTATTTAATTTAATTTAATTACTGTTTTATTATTATTTCCTTGAAGTTACTAACTCGTTTATTATTTTGTACTTGCAAGCAAACAGAATCAAAGTAAGAATTATGTTCCTTTTATTTCTATTATTTTTCTAACGATTTTATATTGTTGGAATTATTGTTAAATTGCTTCCAATATTAATGTTTATTTTATTATATTTATTGATCACAACATTGCATGTTAAAGGGAATATGTAATTGAAAATCACGCCTAATAAGATAATTTGAACAACCGGTTTAGGTTCCTTTTTAATCTTGTTATTTAATTCAAGTGATCACAAATATTTTAGAATTATGTGTTGCATTAAAATTAAACCGATTTAGCATAATAATAGTTTGGAGCAAATTGATCTCTGTTTGTATGCCTTTGAGATCGCATGAATGCTTTTCACTATAAGAATCGAGTAGAGGCCAATACGGGCGAATGTGACTCCATGACTCACTTCGTACCATCATCCCCGATTCTCCTTTCGTGGTTCCGAACCATATGGAGTTAGTAATCTCATGGATTATGAATGGGGTGTAACCTTTACGGGTCAATCGTTGTTGCCTTCGTTGTCCCTTATTCGTGGTTGCCTTAAATGATCCATGAAAGGTTTACAAGTTCCTTAAAAAAACTTGTTGGCGGCTCCCTACTTTCTTTGTCCCTAATCGTATATGTCAATTTCCACTTCCTATGAGTGCCAAGCATATTTACACATGCTTTAACGTTGGCGGCTCTCTATTTTCTAAACTAGCTTTTGCAAACAAAATTCCGCATTTACAAGATCTAGAAACACCTAGCCAAATTCGAGGTTGCCTTTTCCCTATACGTGAAAGGTTTTAATTTCTGAGGGTTTGGTCCCAAATCTCTCTTTCAATTATTTTATTTAATTATTTGATTTTATTATTTTCCTTAAAGTTACTAATGTGTGTATTTTGTTATTAGAAAGAGATACGAGGCATCCAAGTAAGTAATTTAATTGTTTGCATTGTTATTATGATATAGAAATCCTGTCTAGGTTGTTATTTTGATTCCTAGTATCATGTTAGGATGCTTTTCTTAATTTGATGTTTAGAATGACAACAATAAGTTCCTAGTATCATGTTTAGGGTAAGGAATATAATGTCAATTATGATTTCTTTGATGCCTTCGATTGTCTTTCCTAATATTCATGTTAGTGTCATGTTAGGGCTATATATTTGATCTTTATTGCTTAGTGGCATGCTAGGGTTTGTTATTAATCTTGTTAGTTTTATGCCTAGGATCTTGCTATTATTATGCTTTATTTTTAACATGATTATGATCGTGGTTATAATTTATTGTTATTATTATGTTGCTTGATATTTATTGTTATTGCTTAATCACACCTTTTATGCATGTTTAAAGAGAATTTGTACTTGTAATCACGCTTAATAAGACAATTAATAATCTTATTTAGGTTAATTTGATTATAATTCAAGTGATCGCCAATAATAGATTTGTTTGTGCATTAATATTCAACCAACATAGATAAACATGTTTAGGGTTAATCTTATTGATTGCATGTTAGTCAGAAAGCGCACATGAATACGATCAAAATAAAGTAGAGGCCTATTATTAGGGCAGGTTCAATATCTTTTAGGTTGGATTTGTACCTTTATCCCCGAACTACCAGTCATGGTTCATGGCCTATTGGAGTTGACAATCTCCTGGATCACTAAGGGGTGTAACCTTCACCTCGTGAACGGTTACAAGTTCCTAAAACTTGTTGGCGACTCTTTTGTTCTATCTTCTTTCCCTTTGGACGCCACCATGATTAAGTGTATGATCACAGTGGGGTTCAAGTTTGGGGTAATGCTTGAAATATTCCCTACAGTTTTTGGTGATTCCACTGGGAAGGATTTCTATTTTAATTCCTGAAATTTATTTCGGAAATGATTTAGAATGAGTGGATGAGACTCGAAAAGTTCTAAGTATTTCATGTTCGTAATTTTGATTAACATTATTGTCATATGCATAAAAAAAATCTCATTGGAAAGTCCATCCGTAATGAGTTAAAAACATAGGATTTTTACACGTAGGAAATTTGAGAAATATCTTTCAAAACTAGGATTGAAATAATGCTGCGCAAAACTGGAAAATTTTATCAAGCATAGAAAGCTGCTGAGGCATGTAGGAACTAGCGTCAGAAAACAGAGGCCGGCGCCGCTATTTGGCTCTGACAGTGTCACCAAGCGCCAGAGCCAAATCGCGGCGCCGACCTCTGTTCGTTGGCGCCAAGTTCTTCCAATACCGAGCCAGAAATGTGATTTCTAATTTTGACCAGTTTTTAGCAATGTTTGCTCGATCCTACTTCCTGATTGAGTTTTTTCTCACTTTTCTAAATCCCATATGTGTTCTACATATGGACATAACCCTCTGGGAATTCATGCTCCATCTACTTGATTGAACGCTCTGTGCAACAAAGGGTACATCCGAGAATGTTGAATTCACCAAACCATGGAAGCGAGTTTTTTAACTCGCGGTGTCCCATCCACTCGCGCCAACCCTTCAAAAGGTTAGGCTTCCGCGCGGTGCATTCGGACAATTAACCATGGACCCTATTTGACTAACCCATATCCTGAAATTTAGAGAACTAGAGCCATGGTTATGTTGTAAACTCATTGCATCATATTGTGACTACTTGACTACTTTTGCATCTCTTACTTGTGCATACTTATTATGTGACTAAACTAACCGTTTGGTTTAACTTGTGTTTGTAATAAATCTTAATAAACGGACTAAAATACTTTGCTTAATTAATTGATTAATTAATTTGAGCTAAAAAAAATAAACTTAAAATCGAGTCATAGTTCATTTAAGTCAATCCGGATTTTTATTCCCGTATACTGCACAAGCGTCAACTTGTTTTGATCATAGCCGGATTTCTAGGAAGAACTAAGAGTCGTACAAACTATGGATCTGTAGCCCCGAGTTTTATCGTTAGTTTGGAGTTGGTTTCATCCAAATCAGAGTCACAGATCAAAAGTTATGACCAAAATACCACAGCCTGTCCAGTTTAATGCATACACGTGAGGTCTTAACCTGGTCTTTTTTCGAGTCTAGTCACATAGTCTAGTCACATGGTCATGACACAAGTCTTAACATGTCACATACTCTCACTAGTCTTAGCACACACTTTGTGTATATGTCACCATGACCATGTCTTAGGTTCATGCATGAGTCGGGTTTTTCGGTCATTTGAGTTGGGGGTACATTCTATTCCTAATTTTTTGATCTCTCCATCTACATCATCTTTCCATTCTCTACATGCTTTCCCCATATCACAATATTCATTCTTCCTATCTTCTTCCATCTATGCATGTTGAATAGAGTTTGAGTCAAATAATTAACAGTGAATATCCCTAATTTCCCTTTCCACAGTACTTGGTCGAGGAGAGAAGGGCGATTAATCAAGGATAACCTCTTTGTTCAAGTATTACTTTTTGATAAACCGATTCGTCAAAAGAGGAAATCTAAAAAGATAATGGCAAGTCAATAATAAGTCAACGAACTTAGTAATCAATTGACTAATGTAACTGAGGTGTTGAAGACTTTAACCCTTCAAATCAAAGACCCTTGTGAAGCAACAACAAATGGAGCTCATGCAAGAAAGCTTGAGCAAGCTATCTAGTGACTATAAGTTCCAGGGCATTAGTTCGCAAGGGGTCCTGGTGGACAAGGAGCTTCTTCCGCAGAAGTTCAATGCCACTGACATCCCTAAATTCAAGGCAACATATTATCCTTATCTTCACTTAAGAGCCTTTGAAACTATAATGAACAATAAGGGGATTGATAGGAAAGTCTTTCATTCCTTGTTTTCTTTATCTCTTGAAACCGTTTGTCAACAATGGTTCTTTTCTCTTGATAAAGAAAAAACCTCTACTTGGGATGCTATTGTAAACGCTTTCATTAATAGATATAAGTGTAATATTCAAGTTGAAACCGATTATAGACAACTCGAGATGCTAAGACAGAAAGAGAACGAAGGCTTTACTTCCTTCTTCAATAAGTGGAGGGAAACTTCCGCTAAGATGATTGAGGTGCCCACCGAAAAAGAATCTGTGAGGATGTTTATCAAGAATATCCAAGAGAAGTATTTGAAGCATTTAAAATATCAACACAATCTGAATATTTTCAAGGCCGTTTATGACATTGAAATTGAAATCGAAGGTGACCTCGCAAAACAAAAAGCTACTAACAATAGTAACCACAGTGGCTGGAAAGGAAAGAAGAACGACAATCCTTCTTCTTCCGAAAACGCCCACTCTAGTAATAATGTTAGTACCTTTGACCATAATGGTGTCTTAGCCAAAGACAATCAAGAATCTAAAAGGAAACCCAGGAGAGAGTTCACACCCATTGGAATGACCTACGTTGTTGCTTTCGATTGTCTCTATGATTGGGAATTAATCAAACCTATTGGCCCTACCGAGGATCCAACGCCAGAAAATCGATCTTTAAGATGGAATCCCAACTCTTTTGCAAGTACCATCGAGGACGCGGTCATACTACTGATGAATACTACAGGTTTCAAAATCTCATTCAAGATCTCATAGAAGCAAATAAGATCCCATTGCCTCTAGCTAACGAGAAGACAGGGTGATGATGAAGCAAACAACACAAGACAAGAGGCGAGCTGCAACGACAAGATTTCATGACCTTTTTTTTTCTATTTATTTTTCATTTTTTCCTTTCCCCAATAAGTCTAGCATAGACATCTTTATTTTCCCTTAGATTAATTTTGTAGATTCTTTCTTTTTTCCCTTTTAATAAAATGAGCATTTATTTCCTTGCATATGATCATTGCATTGCATTGCAATAAAAAAAATAACTAAATAAAATCCATGTCAAACTAAGCACAAGGTATACCAATTATTTGAGGCACCCCTTGCAGCCACATCATATTGCCTTTCACCTTTCTAATTTACAATCCTTTCTTCATAAACCACTTTGAGCCTCGTCTAACAATTTTCAACCCATGCCTACCTAACTTTGGGATGGGATTGTGTGCAACTTATGCAATTTTCAATTTCATAAAAAGCTTGAGTGACTTCAAAAGATTAAAATAGCAAAAAAAAAAAAAAATATTATTATAATAATAATAATAATAATAAAAGTGTACAAAAGGGCAAGTGTTCCAATGTTTTGACATGAACATGTCTTTGATATGAACACGTCTCAGATTGCATCTCTTATCGAGTGCTCGGTACCATGCCTGAGAAACATGAATGCCAAGTGAGTGATAGACCGCTGAAAGGAATGATGTCCTTCGAACAAGTGTACTATTTCGTTAGTGGGTTCAGAATTATTAGAAAGCTAATATATTTAGTAAGGTCAAGTGTTCGGAATGCCTGGGTGGAGGTCGCTTCCGATCAGTAATATTAATGCATAATTAATATTACTGTTTAATCTTGACTGAACCCTTCGGGTCACACCCAAGCAACTAACGAACCGAAGCGACTAATTAATTATGAATTAATTAATAAGTCAACCGAGTAATTAATATTTAGACATCGGGAATTCGAGCTTAGAGCGTCGAAACTGAACGTCGAAAGTCGAGTCGGAAAATAATAAAAGACGAGACATGAAAATAATAAATCAACAAAGACCAAAATACCCCTAGCATCGGAAAGCCCCGAGAAAACCGAGTGCTAGGGGCATGGTGGCTAGCATCACAATACTAGGCATAGCCTAGTGCGTGCTAGTGCTGCTAAGAGGCTGCCTTGTGCGCGCATTGGCTAGCAGCCATGCCGCAACAAGCCACAGCAGCTAGCACGCAATGCGCGCCAGCCGCAGCATGGCTAGGCCATTGCGCGCATGCTAGGACTGCTGGGCCTGCTGGGCAGCCACGACAAGGCAGCCCACCTTGGGTGCCTTGGTGCCCAAGCGTCGGTGCCACGTGGTGTGAATTGAGAGGAGCTTGGAGGGGTGTGTTGGCCGGTTTTTGGAGAGGGAGTGGGGAGAAAGTTTGGTCCCCCCCTCCTCCAAATGGTCCTCACCTAACCTCTTACATGAGCTTGCCACTTGTTGATTTATTACTAGTTTGATTATTAATTTTATTTTTGCTTTAAAATAAAATGGAAAAATCAAATTCTCCTACATTGATGGGAGAGCTTTTCACTCTCTTATTTTCCCTATAAATACCCAAGTTGGGGTATTGGGAATATCATTTGAGTGAGAGTTGAAAAAGGCATCACCATTGTGAAAACCTTTGAACTCATTAATCACTCGGGTTTTTGGTCGGGCCTTGCTAACTCCAAGGCATTGGACCATTTTCGGTGGTCAGGTTGTGGGTGGACTATCGTTGGAGGCCGTCGTATTTTCGAGGCTTGCTTTCGAAGTAAGATCCCGTTCTGTTTGGGCGAAGCACGCTCCAAAGGTAATTATCTTGTCTTAATCTTGTGATTAATTTATTTATGTTTATGGTTTTATTTATTGCGAGTGCGGTCTTGGTTTTGGGTTTGTTTCCGCGGTGAGTTGGACTCACCAAACCCCAACAGTGGTATCAAAGCCTCGCTCGTTTATTTTTAAAATCTTAATATTTTTTCAAGGTGTTTTATGGCTTAATTTTTCTGGTTTTGAAGTGCTAATTAGATTAGTAGCTCGTTTTATTTATTTTAACCTCGTATTAAAGCTATCATCAGCCCCGAACCTATATTTTGACCTAAAAATAGTGAATTTTGGGTGGAAAATGTGTTCTGGAAATGGGTTTATTCTTCCAGGGAACGATTTTTAGCCAAAAAACGACTAGAAATGCACTTTTTGAGGGTTTTTTCGTTTTTACAAAAAATTTTAAGTCTTTCTAACCTTGAAAATTAATTGCATATTTATGGTGGTTATGTAATTGGTTCAATACATATTTTATATGCAATTTAAACCTCTTTGGGCATGATTACTTGGCAGTAATTTGTGCTTGAAAGCTTGGTTTTATTTTTCACATAATTGCAAACTAATTGCATTAAGTGTGAAATTGTTGTTCTTTGAGGCTTCCAAGTATTAAAGATTCAATCTTTAATTATGTTAAGTGATTGAAACTTTATGTTACTAAATTCCATGAATTTTTGTTAAACTTTGTTGATTTAATCATTTTTTAGTTGATTGGAATCATAAAGTTTGAATATTTGTGATAGAAAATTGTTTATCTTCACATTGGAAGATATAGTTTTTCAAGGATTCACAAGTATTAAAGTTGGAATCTTTATTGAACTTATGTTCATTTTTTTCCAACTCCCTCTTATTTTGTCAAAAACTCAAAATTAATTTAAATTAATTAAATTAATAGTGAGTAATTGCCCTCTTATTTTTGTTGCACCAAGTTAAACCAATTTAATTAAAGAGTGGTTCTTGAGAATTATTTTGGTTACATGCACTTTGAAAATTTTATTTTAAGTTAGACTTGTTTAAAATTTTCATTGTGCTCAATAAATTAGTTCTAAAAATAATTTAGAATTAATTAAAAATGTCACAGAAAATTTGGGATAAAATCCCAAGGCTATGGCACGCAAATGAAGGCATAAGCACCCTTGAGCAGCAGAGCAGCAGCATCATAGCGGCAGCACGCTGCCTTGTGCGTGCGTGTGTGCGTGCTGTGTTGCGTGGTGCGTGGGGCTGCTGTGGCGCGGGTGTGATGGCACGAGCATGGTGTACTTGGACTTGGTGCATGCGTCGAGTAATAGGGAATATACGTAGATGTTGCTTGCGAAGCAATGTAGTGCAATGAGTTCGTACAACATGGCCATCAAGGGCCACGTTATTGATGTGTGAAAGTTCTTTGATGTGGGCGGTGTAACGCTTAGCGATATCAGGCCCACTCCCACGTTCATTGAGCATCAAACGGTTGTGCGGAATGTGAGCGCTCCATGTCTTAGTGCAAGGCACTTAGACATTTTGGACTACGTAATTTTTTTGCTTAAATTGTCGTTTTAATTATTTTATTCATCTAATTTGTTTTAATTATTTTAATAAATTTTGGAGGCTAGGCCTCGGTTTTGAGCGACATTGGCAAAATTTATTTTGACAAGTTTTGGGTTTTACCGACTTAATTAATTGGATTAATTGAGTTGGATGCGGATTTTTGTGGGAGCTTCAAATATTAATTGTGTTTATTTACATAACCGGTTAAAACAACTTTGACTAGTTTTAATTAGACGTGTTAATTGGATTAACCACCTAGATTAGTTACTAGTTCTCGCGCGGTTATGCATTGTTACTTGTTTATCGTTGTAAAATGCATGGGCCATTCACAAATAGTGAATGGATGAATGAAATGTATATTCTCTCACAGGTTTTATGAAATGGCAACTAGTGGGGCCCTGTAGGCATCGCTCGAAGTGCGCCTATGTTAAGCATGTTGTGAATATGCTTGGCACTTATAGGAAGTTCGAATTGACATATACGATTAGGAACAAGGAAAGTAGGGAGCAGCCAACAAGTTTTTAAGGAACTTGTAAACCGTTCACGGATCATAAAAGGCAACCACGAATAAGAGACAATGAAAGGCAACAACAATTGACCCGTGGAGGTTACACCCCATTCATAATCCATGAGATTACTAACTCCACATGGTTCGGAACCACGAAAGGAGGATCGGGGATGATGGTACGAAGTGAGTCATGGAGTCACATTCGTCTGTATTGGCCTCTACTCGATTCTTATTGTGAAAAACATTCTTGCGATCTCAAAGGCATACAGACAGAGATTCAATTTGCTCCAAACTATTATTATTCTAAATTGGTTTAATATCAATGCAACACATAATTCTAAAATATCGTGATCACTTAAATTAATTACAAGATTAAAAGGAACCTAAACCGGCTGTCCAAATTATCTTATTAGGCTTGATTTTCAATTACATATTCCCTTTAAACATGCAATATAGTGATCAATAAATAATATAGTAGAATTATCATTAATATTGGAAGCAATTCAACAATAATATCATTATTCAAATCAAATAATAATAATAATCCTAATCATGATACTAGCAATATAAAAATAAGAGTAATTAAGTGAATTAATTACTCACTTTCTGCGTTTCCTTGAATTGCTACATCATGAATAAACTGTTAGTAACTTCAATAAAAAAATAAATCAAATTGAAACAATTAAACTAAATAAAAGTAGTGTTAATTTGGTCCAAACCCTCAGTTAATTATACCTTTCACGCCTTAGTTTAAGGACGGAACCTCGGGTTAAGTATGAACTCCTTGGAGTGTTTAAGGGAAGTATTTTGAGAGAATAGGATGGCTAGTAATTAGGCTAAAGAGGGAGAAGAGAATTATTTGATGATCAAACTTGTTGATGATTGGAAAATGGGTGATATGACCTCTAATTATAGAGAAAAAAAAGAAGGGTTGAAGAATTAAGATAAGATCCGAATTAAATCGGAATAAAACTCGATAGACCGCAGTTTTTGCAATTTTTGTTTTTATCATATCTTTTGATCCAGAAATCAAAATAAGATGAATAAGATATCGTTGGAAATTTCTTGAAGTCTAATTTCTAACCCTATTAGAATAAGATTAAAATATTATATAGAATAAAATATATGACCGAAATAGTGAGACAATGTCAATTTTGGATAGAGTTTGATATTTTATTCATATCTTTTTCGTTATAGCTCAAAATTGATATTATAATACATCATGGGAAAGATAATTTCAAGGGCTATCCATCCATATAAAATTTGGATAAAAAGTATGAGGCATGAAAATAATATCTGTCTATCTTTGAACGTCTTTCAATTCGAATAGAATTAGGACTTTCAAAAATAGAAAAAGTTTTATTCAATTTCAAACTCTTTAATATTATCTTTTCAAAAAGGATAATTAGGATCTTTTAGAAAATTATAGAAGTTTCTAATTAATTCTAATTGGTTTAGGAATTGGATTAAATCATTTTGACCCTCCACATGATCACTGGGTCGTAGGTAAGGTGGGCTTAGGTTCGGTTTGGGCTCAGTTTAATATTTTGGCCACAACTTATTCGTTATTACTCGGATTTGGGCATATAATATATCGTTGGAAAGATATTTTAAAGACCCATCCAACTATTCAATCATTGGACCCAGATTATGGACCAAAATAAACTGGGATAAACGTTTTTATAAAAAGGGCATGAAATGAATGATTTTTAAGGACACGAAATGAATTATTTTGGGTTTAAAGGCACGAAAAGAGGAAATTAAGTTATGGTTTAGGAAAATGGGATAGGATTTGGGTTGGTTTATGAAATGGAAATATGGATAAAAGCACTCCAAGATTAAATACTCAACCCGACCAATAATGGCGGTGAAAGGTTGTTCATCATCGGGTTTGGTTTTGGGGAGACATTTTTAGGTGTCTACAGAAGCCCCCACTTTGACTGAGTTTGTAGACACGTCAGTTTTGAAAACGATAGTCAAAGTAGTCGATAAGGACGGAGAATGATTTAAGACGTTCTGCGATCCTAAATCACTCTGTATACGCTGATACTTGCAAAAATTGTTAATTCTATAGATAAAAGAGTAAAGGGATAGAACGCTTATCTGACACCAGTGTATTGGTGACAAATGAGTTTGGTATTTTCCTATGCTTGAAGGAATCCACCGGATGACGTTTGTTGAAATGCTTTCCATGCTTGAGGAAAGCCGACAAATGAGTTTGGTAGCTTTCTAAGCCTGAAGAAACCTACCGGATGACACTTTCCATGCTTGAGTAAATTCGACATATGATTTTGGCGTTTTTCTATGCTTGAAGAAATCCACCGATAATGCTTTCCATGCTTGAGGAAAGCCGACAAAGGAATTTGGCGATTTTCTATGCTTGAAGAAATCCATCGGATAATACTTTCCATGCTTGAGGAAAGTCGACAGATGATGAGATTGCAAGTCTCTGTGTATCGAGAACCTTGCGTCATGAAATGATGGTGGTTCAATTGTCCCCAAACGTGGGCTGTAGATGGTCCGCTTGTCCCCAGACGTGGGCTGTAGTTGGTTCGCTTGTCCCCGAACGTGGGCTGTAATTTAAGCACGTACATCATGTGACACGATAGATTAATGAACTTAGGTCATGGAGCTAAGCATCATATATGGTGTAAAGAAGCGATCTTGAACGTCACTTAGGTCTGGAATTTAAGCACGTATATAAATGAAGTGATTATGAACGTTGCTTAGGTCAAGGAACTAGGCACGATATGCTTTTATGATTACAAATCAAGACGACATGCTTTGTATGATTACAAATCTTTGATACATAAATGTTGCTCAGCACATTATGCGATGCATGAAACAATGAACATTGCTCAGGTCAGGAAGCTAAGCAAGTATACAATGTTTCTTCTAATGAATGTTGTCTTGAAAGATGATGAAGCATGCACAGTAGGGAAACAAGATTTCACGATAAAGGGTTCCTAAGGGAAAGATGATATGGCTATGTATGTGTGAGTAAAGTGTGTGAATGTGATACTAAGGCTGGCTACAACGGTTATGGTGATGGAAATATATGTGTGAAGAGTCAAAGATGATGACTCTTTAGGCTGGGTAAGCTAATGTGATGTGGGTTCAAGCCCCCAAGTCTAGCTCTAAATGGGTAGGGATATAGAGAAGCATTGGATATTCTTTGACTCGATCATGCATGGATATTAATATGAATAAAGCCGCACCTCAATGTGAGGTTGCCTACGTATCCGTTAGGAATCAGGCCGAACGTAGCTCTAACCGAACTTTGCACAAGTGTATGTACACCTCAAAGAGGTCTTTCAAGGGTTGTAATGTGGTTAAGTTGATGGTTTAAAGAAGAAAAGGGTAAAAGACTAAAGACCCGAGAGAATCCCTAAGATGTGTAATTGTGAATTTGAAAATTTTGAATTTTGCAAGTTTATTTTCATTCTTTTTTTGTTTTGAATTTTTTTTTAATTCTTTTGAATCAATGTAGGCAATCTCAGATCATGCGGTCCATCACTCACTTAGCATTCATGTTTCTCAGGCACGGTACCAAGCACTCGATGAGAGACGCAATTTGAGACGTGTTCATATCAAAGACATTGGAACACTTGCGTTTAGACATTGTTTTATTGTTGCTTTGCTACTTTTTTTTTACTTGCCTTTTGAATGTTATACAATTACACATCTTCCAATACCAGGGTTAAGTGAATGTTGGTTGAATAAAAAAGGTCAATCATTAGACGAGGATCAAAGTGGTTGATGAAGAAATGGAATGTGATTAAACGGGTAACAGGGAACGACAGGGTTGCAAAGGTGCCTCAAATCATTGGTGTACCTTGTGCTTAGTGACAGGCTAAAGTCGTATCACCTAATCAAAAGTAATTCCTAAAACCACTAACTAATAATAGATAAGGAAGTCGGGTCGAATCCACAGGGAAACTGGTATTTCTATTCCTAATTAATTCAAGCAATCTAAATTATAAAGTAACCAATGTATTAATATGAATATAAAACTAAACTATAGAGATTAAGAGTAAAGAGAAAACAATGAATAAAAGGCCTAGGGCATAGGTTCACCGATAAATAATATTCCAGGGTAAAGCATAATAATCAATCATCAATGCATAAATTAATCAGATCATAAAGGGCTTTCGCTACGTATTACAATCACACAATTAATTTACCGGTATTAAATCTCATCTCTCGAATCTCGACTTAACCATTTATTAATTAACCTGCCTATTGAAACTAGACCTAAACATCAATTCTCATCTCTCGAATCTCGAATCAATATTGTCAAACTCATGCATAAAAGATCAGGCCTAATCTAGTCACAGAGCATTAAATCAATCAATAGGAAATTAATCTAGCATTGATAATTAACAACAATAAATTACCCCTTCATATTATTTATGGATCCCCATAAACCCTAAAAATAAAACTACTCACACATAGTTAAATCTAAATTAATCAAAGTAATAAAACAAGACATGATCAAAGGAATAAAATAAATAACTAAGATTAAGAGAAAAGAAATCGTTACCAAAGAAATATGGAATTAAGAATAGAGTTAAGAACAAAGTATATGAGAGAGAGAAACTAATCTAAAAGCTAAGTAGAGAGAGAAAATCTAAGAAAAGAATTAAGAAAGAGTAAATGAGTATACTAAACTCGCTTAACGGAGAAGTATTTATATTAAACAAGAATCCTAAACTAAAACAAACTTAAACGACGCTAATCGTCTCCTAACACTAACACGCGCCCAATCGGGCGAGGCACCGCCTGATCGGGCGCGCCTTTTTGCTCATCAGGTACATTTCTCGTGCCCAGCCGGGCGCGAGTTCGGGCGCCGACCTTGCTTCCCCCGCCCGGCCGGGCGCGCCTTCGGGGGGTAGCTTCTTTGGCCGGGCGGCACTCTTGGGCCACTATTTGGACTTTGATTGGGCTCCAATTCTTCGGGTCAATCCGGATTTCCTCTTCGGGTCTTGAATACTCGGTCCAAATGCCCCGATATCACATATATCGAGCCCTTAATCACCGATTCAATGGCTCTAACCGGCCATGGGCTATAAAAACTGGTCGTGCTTCTCGAATGCTCGTAGTGGCTCCATAATATCCCGGGAAAATGCTCCAAAAGTGCAAATCCCTACAAAAGTCAACCAAATCTACGAAAACACTAGAAAACACCAATTAGTAATAAAAGTGGCTCTAAAGAGCCAAAAACACCACTAATTATGACCAAGGGACGGGGGTAAAATACTATATAAAATAGACATATTAAACTTCCCCAAGCCAAACCTTTGCTTGTCCCTAAGCAAAGATCTCACCAATGAATAAATAAATATGCTTCACCCCAAAAAGTAAAAATCAAGCACAAACAATTCAAGGTAAATCCAATAAACATGGTTCAAAGTCAACCAATCAAATCCATCCAATTACTCTTCCTCCCTAACAATTATCAAATAGAGCAAACCACAAGAGCATATAGAATTCAAGACTAGTGCTCACACACTCAACTCTCATTTATGTGACGAGTAAACGATGTACTCGATCGCTCTCCAACCAACCCCTTTATGTGAACAATGCCCTCCCAACTTACACTCTCGTGTGTATAAAAAGATATACGCTCAACCTACTAGTCGACTCGAAATATGTCAAATCACAACTTGCACTGATAAACTACACTTTCACATTCATATAACTCTATGCACAAAGGTCGGAAGGTCTTTAAAGTTTGTAATGTAAGGCTAGGGTAAAGGGTAGGAATCATTTGGGAACAAGTGAGAGAAAAGCTATGCTTAAGGGAGCAAATCCTAGTAAAACCCTTGATCAAAATAAATAATGATCAACATCTCCTACATAACCAACTCTAACAAAAATCCACCAAATGTACTCCAATTATAAACAACAATCCCAACACTTACAAATTTCACTCATAAGATATAATAATGAAGAACTGGAGTGAATAAACAAACTTTAGTTTCCAAACTTGAATTTTTTCGTTGAAGCTCAATTTTCTTTCCTTTGATTAACCTCCAACTAGAACATTTGAACATTGAACCATTCTTTTTCCTTTTTTTGCTTTTTTTTTTCTTTTTGAAGTTCACTTATTTTTTTTCCTTGAACTTCTCTTTTTTTCATATCATCATACTTTATTTTTTCAAGAACACTTAACTTTTAAACTCATCAAAACAAAATATGATTAAGAACAAATAACTTCTCAAAACCCACCCAAATTGTGCAAATAATAAGCACACCACAAACTCCCTCACTGCACTCACTAATAGCTCCCCCAAGCCAAGCTTGGGACTAGCAACCAATGGGGAAAAATAGGCTTGTAATGTGGCTAATAAACAACAAAAAGTCAAGACAACAACATGGGTAGCAAGAGGGGAACAAATGTATCTACAATCATCTGAAGGCCACCTAAGAGAACAAATGCCTTCGTTAGGGATGACAGTGGATCTAGAACCGACCCGGATCCGTGGATCCAGATCCGTTTTTTATGGATCTGGGTCCTCAAATTTTGGACCCAACGGATCCGGGTTGGATCCGGGTCCTTCTGAAAAAAACGGATCTGGGTCTGGGTCTAACCCTCGGACCCGAACCCGGATCCGTGGATCCGTTATATATATATATATATATACTGGAAAAAAAAACTGAAAGTAGTAATGGTCATAATACTCACAAACTCACAACTTTCGGCCCAACCAAAGAGATTCATACAATTTACAATTTTACAAACCCTAACTTTCTCTCTCTAGTTTCCATCCTCCACCTCTTCACGCCGTACTCCCTGTCAAATCGGCGCGCGACCTCCAATGGCGGCGACAAACATTCTCCTGAAGGAGATCTACGAAACATACGGAGTAGAAAGTAAAGAAGCAGGCTCGTGAGTTCATGACTTCGTTCTGATCATCAATAAGTCTTATGGTCCTTTGTCTAGTTTTCATCTTTTGTTTTTTTTTTTTGTTTTTAAAGTAAGATAGTAGTAGTTCATTTGTTTTTGATGTTTCTGTACAAGTTATTTTGTGGGTTAATTTGTGATGTTCTCTTTCTTATCTTTGTTTGGGTTAACTTTGTGGGTTAACATCGTACTTTTTTTTTTTAATGTTTGGAATTTTATTTTTACAAAGACAAAATGTGTTTTACTTGGTATTTTTAGCTGTATAACTCTAATTTACGTATTGAACTTGGTTGAAATGCGTATTTCTTTACATTTGTTTTAAAAAAGTAGGCAAAACATGCAGGACCCGTTTTGGACCCAAATCCAGACCCGGATCCGTTGGATCCGTCGGATCTAGATCAAGGTCTTCATTTTCCAGACCCAATGGATCCGGGGCGGATCTGGATCCAAGGTTGGAAAATGGATCTGGATTCGGGTCTATTTAGACCCGGTCCAGATCCGACCCGTTGCCATCCCTAGCCTTCGTCCTCCACAATGTGCATAAAATTGAGTCATATAAACATTACTTATAGTTGCAAATCAATACTCAAATTCATTGACATACCAGGAACTATCACACATTCCTAACAAAATCAACTAGTCAAGCACTATATTCACAAGCAGTTGGGCAAAATTGACGCATGTTAGGACATCTAAGCAATCAAACTTCAAATAATGATTAACTAATCCACAATGCTTATCATCATATACCAAGAATCAAAATAAATTTTCTCAAGTATGGGGCATAGGGAAGCATGATTTATAATTCATTGGAACGTATTTTTGAATTTTTTTTCATTTTTTTTTTTGTATTTTTTCATATATAAGAAAGAAATAAAACTAACCTAGAAAGTAATAAATCTAAACTAAGAAAACACACCAAAACAAAAGAAAAGAGAAAAAGAAAGATAACAAATCCAAAATCTCCCCCAAGCCAAAATCAGACAATGTCCTCATTGGCTCGGGAAGTAGCCCAACATAGCTAGTCCTCATCATCCTCATCCATGGAGCTGAAACCTCCACCTCCGCTGCCACCTGCACCAGAAGAGCTACCACCAAAATAATCAGCATGAAAACTCCCCCCCCCCGCCGGTCCCCCGAAAGGAATTTCCTGGCCGTACCCATGGAAGGCAGAATAAGCAGTATAAATACCATGGGCAGTGGGATCCCTATCGTATCCCTGGGGTGGAGGCTGAAACCATTCAGGGTAAATAACATCGTCAGGAATGTTGTCCCAACGAGCATAATCATCATACATAGGGTAAAGAGCTCTACCCTGGTTCCTCTCAAGGTACCCTAACCTATGGTCAATGGAGCCTACCATCCTCCTAAGGACAGTGTGAGAATGCTCGATACGGCCTAAAGCCTAACATATACTCTGAAGGTCCTAAACTGGTCAGAGTCAACATGGGGGACAGAATGAGACATGCGACGTGGAGAAAACGCTACCTCGGGCTCAGGCAGGGGTGGTGGAACTGGTGGTGCTATTTGTGGTGCTTTCCCCCTAGCGTTGGAAGCTAAAAGGTCGTACGTGTAGGACTCTTGCCCGGGGGGAAAGGCGGTCAAATCAGGACTAGGTAGGGAAAAGATGGGCAATGACTGCTGTAGACACCTAAAATGTCTCCCCAAAACCAAACCCGATGATGAACAACCTTTCACCGCCACTATTGGTCGGGTTCAGTATTTAATCCCGAGAGTGCTTAAAAAATTGTATTTGATTAAATTCATATTTTTGAACAGTCCATGGATTAGTCTTGATGTTTGGTAAAAGCATAGTTTTAATTTCAGCCCAAACTTATTATTTAATTCTAGCCCAAAACTTTTTTTTTATTTATTGTTTTATTATTTATTTTTGGCCTAAACCTTTTATTTAAATATTTTCTTATTTTAGCCCAAATAATAATAAATCAGAAAATGGCCCGAAATTATCAATCGGCACTTAAAATGCTGAACGAAATTAGGGTTAAAAAATGTATTTGGATGAAAACGGGCTGGGAATTCCCGCGCCACGGCAGGCACCCACCGTGTCACGGGAATCCTTCCCGTCTGACGGTGGGATTTCCCATGACACGGGAAATTTGCCGTGACACGGGAATTTCCGTGTCTTTTCCGCGTAAACCCTTAACGCGTTTTCTTCCCCGTTTACTGAAAATTTCCCGCATCACACCAAAAATGCACCGTGTCACGGGAATGTTTCCCGTCTGACAGTGGGATTTCCCGTGCCACGGTACAGTTTACCGTGTCGCGGGATACTTTTTTAGGTTTTTTTTTTTTTTTTTTTTTTTTTTTTTTTTTTATCATTTTACGGTTCCGTGTGCTCCCTCATCACATTTTCTCTATAAATACCCCTTCATTTCTGATGTACGGGGCATCAATTAATTCTCTAAGTTTATTTTTCTCTTCTATGCTTTAGCCTAAACACTAGCCTACCCTTCTTATTTCAAAATTCCTTCTTCAAGTGCTCAAAGGAGTCCATACTTTACTCGTGGTTCTGTCCTTAAGCCAAGGCGTGAAAGGTAGAACTGTTTGAGGGTTTAGCCCTAAATCAACTCTACTTTATTTAATTTAATTTAATTGTTGTTTTATTATTATTTCCTTGAAGTTACTAACTCGTTTATTATTTTGTAGTTGCAAACAAACAGAATCAAAGTAAGAATTATGTTCCTTTTATTTCTATTATTTTTCTAACGATTTTTATATTGTTGGAATTATTGTTAAATTGCTTCCAATATTAATGTTTATTCTATTATATTTATTGATCACCATATTGCATGTTTAAAGGGAATATGTAATTGAAAATCACGCCTAATAAGATAATTTGGACAACCGGTTTAGGTTCCTTTTTAATCTTGTTATTAAATCAAGTGATCACAATATTTTAGAATTATGTGTTCCATTAATATTAAACCAATTTATCATAATAATAGTTTGGAGCAAATTGAATCTTTGTTTTCATGCCTTTGAGATCGCAGGAATCACTTTTCACTATAAGAATTGAGTAGAGGCCAATACGGGCGAATGTGACTCCATGACTCACTTCGTACCATCATCCCCGATCCTCCTTTCGTGGTTTCGAACCATATGGAGTTAGTAATCTCATGGATTATGAATGGGGTGTAACCTTCACGGGTCAATCGTTGTTGCCTTCGTTGTCCCTTTATCGTGGTTGCCTTTTATGATCCGTGAACGGTTTACAAGTTCCTTAAAAACTTGTTGGCGGCTCCCTACTTCCCTTGTCCCTAATCGATCGTGTCCCTTATCGTATTATGTCGATTCCCACTTCCTATGAGTGCCAAGCATATTCACACATGATTTTACGTAGGCGCACTTCGAGCGACGCCTACAATTTGGCGACTCCACTGGGGAGGATTCTTGGTTATTTATCGATTTGAGTGATCGGTATTTAATTAAGATGAGTGGACGAGACTTGAAAGATTCTTGAAAAAATATCCCTGTGATTAATTTGGCATTTTTGCATATGCATAGACGTTCTAACGTCGCATTTAGGTCTGTCCCGTAGGAAAAATCGAATAACTTGGTTGCGCACGAAGGAAAATAGGGCACCAGTCAGATCTTCTGACTGCCGTGCCACGACAAAATCAGCCGTGTCACGGTACAGTGCACCGTCTGACGGTGTACAGTACCGTGTCACGGGAATTTTTGTCGTGTCATGGCAGTCCTAAAATCAGTCCGGTGGCTTATTTTCTCTTCTCACAGTCAACTTCCTTCGATTTTTCTGAAAAAAACGTATGTGTTCTACATGCGTCTTAGCCCCGGGGGATTTAAGCTCTATCAACCCAAAAACGCTCATGGCAATAAGGGTTCATCCGAGTCATTAAATCCACCCAAACCATGGAGTCAAGTTCGATTTCATCACGAACTCGCGGAGCCGCCCGTTGCATACACCCTCAAGGGAGGCTGCCTTGCCAACGCGTCCAAACTCTTAACCATGGTACCTTTTTGACACCCAAAGCTTGACCAATAGTTGAACATAGATCTTGACTCTAGGTTGCGAACTTTTTTTACATCATCGTGCCTAAATGCTATGTGGTTGCTTGGTGCTAACCTTCATGTGTTTACTCTTTTGTTTAACCCATGACCGAGGGTTTTTATTCTCACATATTAATTAGTACGGACCTAAAATCGATTAAAATCTGGAAAAATCACAAAACTGACCTGGAACTGCGCACCGTGTCACGGCATGTTCCGCCGTGCCACGGTGAATAGTGCCGTGACACGGGGCTTTCTACCGTCTGACGGTAGACTGCAACGTGTCACGACAGTCAGCATCGTGACACGGTGCCCAGGAAAAGTGTCCCGTCAGTCGTGTTTCTGTTTTTGTGCGTACGTATGTGGTTGATGTGTCCAGTTTGGTGTCATGTCTAGCTGTACGGTCAAAACACGCGTCCATAACCTCACTTAATCACTCACATATCGTGTTCACACACCTTTTTCCTTAGTCGTGCACTACTTTTTGACCGTATTTTAGGGTAGTCTTGTTTTTGTGTCTTTTTTTTTTTTTTTTTTTTTTTTTTTTTTTTGGAGTAAGTCGGATGGTATCCTCCCATATTTTTAAAATAATAAAAATATAAACAAATAGAATTTCAAAATTATAGATTTTTTAAAAAAAAAAAAAAATTCATTTTTCTTTTTTGGTTTTTTTTTTTTTTTTTTTTTTTTTTTTTTTTTTTTTTTAATCCGGATGGGTTAAGGTTAAGTTTGGTCATTAAAGGTGTGTTTGTTTCGGTGTCACAACACTTGGTCAAGAAGCAGGGGTAGATTGTTACGGTTCGAGTCAATACCTCAACAACCTCTTATACTAAAGAGGCGTACAAGGAAACCACCACAATCATCTCCACAAGATCCATCTCAAGTCTATTTTCAACCAATGGCTACTAAGGAAGATATCGAGAACATCAACAAGTTAATTGAAATGTTCTCTAACATGATGCAAACACTCACCACTAGAGTCAGCACGGTAGAGCAAGACAATCAAAACAATGTCACTACCGCTGCAATGGACAAGATTAAGGAACAGATGAGCAAAATTTCTGAAGAATTCACTTATGTGGAACAACCTGTCACCTCTTCGTCCATAAGGGACAAGCAACCTGAGAAGTTTTCCACTGCTGACATTCCCAAATTCAAGCCTACTAATAATCCGCTTTCCCATTTGAAGGCTTTTTCTGCAACTATGGCTCTTAAGGGAGTAGATGTGACACTCTTCCCTATAGTGTTCCCTCTTTCTTTGGAGCATGCCTGTCGACAATGGTTCTATTATTTGGAATCTAAACATGTTGCGACTTGGGAGGATGTTGTTGAAAGCTTTATGAATCGTTACAAGTGTAACATTCAGACCAAGACTTCTGAACGTGAACTCTCCATTCTCAAACAGAAAGAGAATAAAGGCTTCACCACTTACTTAAGCAGGTGGAGGGAAACAGTCGCGCTCTTGGTGGATCCCCCCAAGGAAAAGGAGATGGTTCGCTTGTTCATTGCCAATCTGACTCATAAGTACAAGCAACATTTGAAGTTTCTGCCTTTGAGTACCTTTGAAGCTGTATATGATATTGGGATCAATATCGAAGATGAACTGATGAAGACTGCTGGTAGCAACAATAATAACAGCACTTGGAAAAACAAGAAGAACGACACTCCATCTTCTTCGTCTTCCAAGCCCAATAATGCTACCAACAATATCAATATCAATGATGTGCTGGCCCTTAATGCTCCTCCTCAAAGATTCCAAAGGCAAAGGAGAGTTTACACGCCTTTGGGAATGACTTATGATGCTGCTTATGACCGTTTGCATGGTCAAGGACTGATTATGCCAATTGGACCATTTCCAGAACCTCGACCAAAGAATAGGACCTCTAGCTATGACCCCAATGCT
Organism: Chenopodium album; assembly: GCF_948465745.1. Lineage (NCBI taxonomy): Eukaryota > Viridiplantae > Streptophyta > Magnoliopsida > Caryophyllales > Amaranthaceae > Chenopodium > Chenopodium album. Next base: position 52,487,527 of record NC_137837.1, read on the forward strand.
TATTGCAAGTATCATCAAGGCAAGGGTCATAATACTGAGAAGTGTTGGAAGTTGAAGGATGCAATCCAAGACCTAATTGATGCTAATCAACTTCCTGTCCCTCCAGGGGGTAAGAAGCCTAACATTCAAACAAGTCCTCTTTCTGATGCTTTGGCTATCATAGGAGATGAAGTTTCCTTTGATCCGTCAATACTCATTCAACCTGTGAATGAACCTCTGCCGGAAGTTGTATTTGTCTAGAGTTCTGAAGAAGTGAATGGAATTTGGGATAGTGACGATGAAGACGTCTATCTCAAGGATATAGCCTGTTCATCTCTTGGCACAAGTGAAGATGTTTGGGGAGACTTTGAGGTCAAGGTTCTCACCAGAAGTGGACGGTTGCAACAACCTAGTCCACAGCCACCTCCACCACAATCACATCTGATAGTTGATCCCATCGACCCTGTGAACAGCGATGTGGTCAAACAATTGCAAAAGATTAAGGTGGAGATGAATGTATGGAAGCTTTTGGCCACCTCCCACAAGCATCGAAAGGCTGTGATGAATGCTCTGGTGAAAATAGGAGTTGATGATGACATGACTCCTCAAGGACTGGTCAACTTTCTCACTACTAAATTGCCAAGTACTAGCAATCTGATTTCGTTTTTTGACAAGGATCTGCCCCCGAAAGGGGATCAACATAATAAGGCCTTACACCTCACTGTGGTGTGTAGGCAGATGAATGTTCCTATGAGCCTGGTTGATAACGGCTCTGCAATCAATGTATGCCCACTCCGCATTGCAAAGAAGTTGGGCATAAAGAATGAAGAACTGACTCCCTCGACCCAAGGGATTCGTGCTTATGATAATACTCGCCGTCAAGCCATGGGTACTATCACACTAAACATAACTACTGGGGCCATTGAACGTCGCACCAAGTTTCAGGTGGTAGGCATTAAGGCCTCCTTCAATCTGTTATTAGGACGCCCTTGGCTTCACGAGCTAAAGGCAATTCCATCATCGTTGAACCAGAAGGTAAAAGCCATAGTTGGAGGGGTTCCAATTACCATCGATGCTTCTCCTATGCGCATTCAAGTTATCGACACTCCTATCGTCCATGTCGAACATGACGAAGAAGACGAAGATCTTTGGGGGTTTTCACTCGATGATGTTCTCGTGATTGAAGAAGAGAAAAAGTGCCATCTTGACTTTGATCCCTATTCAAACACCAACATTAATGCCATTATGAAGAAGAAAGGTCATTTCCCTGGAATGACCCTCGGACTCAAAAAGAAAATGGCTGAATCTTGGGGCCATCCCGGTGCACTCAAGAAGGATACTTTTGGCTTGGGATTTAAGCCAACAAAAGAAGATGTGAAACAAGCTCTATTGAAGATGAAGGCTCGCAATAACGCTCGAATCATGAAGAAGGAAATGGCCATGGATCCATATCCATTAACACTCAATGGCCAGTACATCAAAGAAGGGGAAAACTTTCCATGCTATGAATTCCCTGAGCCATTCGTCCACGATGGGATGCGTGAACCAGGATTCGAGATGTTCCTCGATTGTGACTTTGTTGATGAAGACGAAGAGTTCTTCGCAACTGAGAAACCAGCTAGCCCAAACTCTGATTATCTAGGCATCAACCTGCTTTTTGGAATGGAGAAGAATGAGTCTAAACCCGTCTGCAATGATAACTCCGAGCTCGTTCAAGCAGTTATAGCCAACAAGGATTTTGACCCCTCCGAGTTAATCGTCCAAGCTGATAATATTTCAAGGGGATGGCGCAAGACATTGAGGATCACTACGCCAAATGGAGAGAAGTTGGAAATAACTGCTGGCGAAGGTCCTATGTTTGATGAGTCTTAGTCGTCTGGGTCCGATTCCGAGTCTGAGTCTAAGTCTGTAGACGAGTCCTTAGAGTCTGAGGCCGACCCTCTTTATGCTATAGAGTTCAATCCTAAGTCTCTTGTTGAGTCCTCTCTTTCTAGTCCAAATAATTCCGGTGAGGTCGCAACTGACCTTGCCCCTCTTGATGTATTAGCCAATGAATTCAATGAAATGAGTACCTTTGCTTACGATGCGTGTCATTCCCCTAGCCCTGATCAATATTGCTTTGCTAATGATAAAAATGACAAAGAAATAATACAAGCAATGGAAGAACACAAAAATAAAACAGCAGTTATCGAAGATACAGAAATAGTTAACATTTCCAATGATACGACTGTTAAAGAAGTAAAAATTGGATTAACACTAAGTCAAGATGAACGCAAAGAGCTAATTAACTTTCTTAGTGAATTTGTTGATGTATTTTCTTGGTCATACCAAGATATGCTAGGAATTAACAGGGATATAGCTCAGCATACAATACCACTCATTCCAGGTACGAAGCCTGTCAAGCTAAAGCTGCGCCGTATGAAATCGAATGTGGCTCTCAAAATCAAAGAAGAAATCAGAAAACAGTTGGCCGCAGGTTTCATCAAAGTATCCAAGTATCCAGAATGGATAGCAAATGTGGTTCCAGTTCCAAAGAAGGATGGAAGGGTCAGAATGTGTGTTGATTACAGGGTCCTCAATAAAGCAATCCCGAAAGATGGGTTCCCTCTACCTCACATTGACATTCTAGTCGATAACACAGCAAACCATGCACTCCTATCATTCATGGACGGTTACGCCGGATATAATCAAGTACTGATGGCTGAAGAAGATATGGTGAAAGCCACATTCATCACACAATGGGGTACATATTGCTATACGGTAATGCCATTCGGGTTGAAAAATGCGGGTGCCACCTACCAAAGAGCAGCTACAACATTGTTACATGACATGATGCACAAAGAGGTGAAGGTCTATGTCGATGATATGATCGTTAAGTCTAAATATCGCCCAGGCCATATTATTGCACTTCTCAAGTTCTTTGAAAGACTCCGCAAGTACAACATGAGATTAAATCCAGCAAAATGTGCATTCGGAGTCACATCAGGTAAATTACTTGGATATGTGATCAGTTCTCGAGGGATTGAAATAGTTCCCACAAAAGTAAAAGCGATCATGGCCATGCCACCACCCAAGAATGAGAAAGAGATTCGAGGTTTCATTGGAAGGCTGCAGTATATAAGTAGGTTCATATCAAAGCTCACAGCGATATGTGATCTTATATTCAAGAAGCTTAAGAAAAATGTCCCAGTCACATGGGACGGCGATTGCCAAAAAGCTTTCAACAAAATCAAAGAGTACCTGGCAAACCCACCTGTGCTAACGCCAGCAATACCTGACTTTCCTCTTCGACTCTACCTTACGGTCACAAGAGAAATGATGGGGGCAATGCTAGCATAAGAGATTGAAAGCAAGGAGAACGCAATCTACTACTTCAGTAAGAAGCTTCAAGGATATGAGACACGATACACACCACTTGAAAAGTTGTGTCTCGCACTTGTGTGGGCCGCACATAAACTAAGACATTACATGCTCACTCATACAGTGCATGTCGTGTCCAAGATGGATCCTCTCAAATACTTGTTCGAAAAAGCAACGCTCAATGGCAGATTATCAAGGTGGATAGTCAATCTTGCTCAGTTTGACTTGAAATTTGTACCACAAAAAGCCATCAAAGGTTTTGCGGTTTCTGACTTCTTAGCAGACTTTCCGCTAGAAGAAGTTGAGAAAGAAGATGATGAGTACGATTTCCCTGACGAAGATTTACTCATGACCGAAGATGATAGCTGGACGCTCTATTTCGATGGAGCTTCAAACCAAAAAGGATGTGGTGTAGGAGTCTTGCTTGTATCACCCAATGAAGAGCACATCCCAATTTCCATGAAGCTCGACTTTGATGTCACCAACAATGCCGCAGAATATGAAGCATGTATTTTGGGGTTAGAAACAGTCGTCGCCTTGGGAATTAAGAAGCTCAGAATCTACGGTGATTCTTCACTAATCATTAACCAAATCTCCAAGAGATGGAAAGTGAGAAGTGAAAGTCTCGCTACTTAAGCTCATTTAGAAACTCTCACGGAGCAACTAGATGAAGTGGAATACACGTATTTGCCGAGAGAAGAAAACCAATTCGCCGACGTACTAGCTAAATTAGCATCAATGGTGCGAATTCCAACGGATACAATCAGAATGCCACCGACTATAGAAAGAAGATATGAACCGGCTTATGTTCACGCACTCGACGATGAACAAGAACCACAAGAAGAAGATGAAGAGCCATGGTATACATATATCCTTAACTATGTGACAAGAGGAGAATACCCTCCCAATACTGATAAAAGGGCACGCCGTGCTTTGAGGCTCTTGGCCTCACAGTATGTGCTCATCAGGGGAGAACTCCACAAGAGAACTACAATGGGGAGAAATCTCTTATGCATAGCCAAGAAAGAAGCACACAGAACCATGGAAAACCTTCATGCTGGTATATCTGGAACGCACATGAATGCAAAGATGTTAGTCCAAAAGATTCAACGACAAGGTTATTATTGGACTACTATGGAGAGAGATTCACACGAATACGTCAATAAATGTATGAAGTGTCAAGTCTATGCAAATTTACAGCATGTTCCACCTTCGCTTCTCTACACATATACTTCTCCATGGCCTTTCTCCACTTGGGGCATTGACATTATTGGAAAGATAACGCCACCAGGACAAGGGGGGCATGAATTCATCCTCGTAGCTGCCTCATATGCTAAGCTAACGGCGAAACACGTAGCTCAATTCATTGAGAAAAATATCATATGCCGCTATGGGGTACCTCATGAGATGATCAGTGATAATGGAACACGTTTCCAAGCCGAATGCGCGAAATTATTACAGAAATATCATATCAAACATCACAGATCGTCACGTTACAGACCAGAAACAAATGGTGCAGTCGAATCGGCCAACAAAAATGTGAAAACCATCATCGAAAAGATGACAGAAAATTACAAGGATTGGCCAAGTAAGCTACATTTCGCCCTTTGGGGTTATCGAACCTCTGTTCGTACATCAACGGGGGCTACTCCTTTCTCTCTGGTTTATGGAGTTGAAGCTGTACAACCAATAGAACTCGAAATCCCTTCTCTTCGAATCGCATTGGAAAGCTAACTAGATGAAGTCGACTGGATTAGAGCAAGATATGATGAACTAGTCTTACTTGATGAAAAACGCTTGGCAGCTTTGCATCATGTCCAAACCTACCAACAACGTATGGCGCGACATTTTAATAAAAAAGTCAAGACTAGGAACATCAAAGAGGGTGACCTAGTGCTTAAGGCACTTCGTAAAAATGTGTTAGATCCAAGAGGAAAATTCAGACCGAATTGGTCAGGCCCGTACATTGTTAAAGCTGTTTTGGGTGTTTTTGTCCCTCGGGAGAGTTACAACACGAAGACTGATCCGGGATGAGCTGTACCTGCAAAACAAACGGAGACACCTGTTGGGTGGTGCTCCGCCTCCGACGATCAAGTTAGTAACTTGAAAAGGAATAAAGAGTACGGAAATTTAGGTGGGTATCTGCTCGGATTCCAAGCTCAGGTGTTTCTCTGATGTAAGAGAATGCAGGTGTATTAAATGATAAAACGTTCTGCCCTCAAAATGAGGGGTATATCCCTATTTATAGGGTCTTTGGGAGTTGTGCCCCTGATTAGGTCACTGAACCCTAATCATTGGTGGGCTGCGCCGTTTTGCGGCATTCTTGGGATTTGGGCCTGAAGGCCGCCTTTTTTCCCTTATTTTCTGGAGTGACACGTGTCAAGCAGGGATTGGTCCACTTTGGGCCATCCTGAGGCTGACACGTGTCATCCTCTGATTGGACCACGTGGCGGGGTAAAATTACCCTAAACATTTGCCCCTCACAGATGTGACGTGGCACGCCACGTGGCATCTGTGACACATGTCACGCTCCGGTTGGCGGTATTTTTACCGTTACAAAGTAACTGTTCACCTTCTGGGTAAATTACGGAAATTCCCCCAAATTTACCCTCTATATATAGCCATTTTACCCTCATAATTTTGTACGTTTACAAAAATTTATGAGAGAAAAACTTCGAGAGAGCAGAAGTCACTTGTTTGAGTCAGACGTGAGCAAGAAAGCTTGTTCTTCAACAATACAGCCGGTCCCGCCTATATTCAGATACCAAATCGAAAGGTACCTTCTCTGTCTCTCTCAGCTCTTTTCTTTTTTCACCGTTTGTACATATTTCTTGCAATAAATGGATGCATCACCAACACACACGACACGACCTAGGTTAGAGTCCAGCCGGTCACCAGGGTCGGCTGAGTCTAGGACTGGGAGTGCCGGCTCGGGGTGTTAGGACCACCCTTTCCCATGGATTCCGACCAGTTATGTGTCTGTGCAGGACACCATGGCTCGGACAATGCAGACGGCCACGGATCCGAATTATAAAAGCGAAGGCTCAGGCGGCCAAACGCCTGAGGGAGAAACGTTTGGTCAGGGAAACCAGACGGCTCTGGAGAGATCCCCTCCGCGCGCCCCTTCAACCCCTGCAGACTCTTTTTTGGAAGAGTGCGACTAAGGCGGCGACGAGGCCGCCTCTGCCCCCATAGACCAAAGCGAGGGGGAGACGGAGAGCGACAGCTCCGCCTCTACCTCCGAGAGCAGCGATGACTTGCCCCCTCTTCTGGATAGCGAGGAGGAAGAAAGGAAAAAGTGGAGTGAGAAGGACGATCCCTTCAGCATCCACGTCTCCTCCAAGGACCGAATCCAGATGGGGGAGAACTTAGAGAACTTTAAAAAATGCACCCGCTTGGAGACGGGTATAAGATCCGGGTGCCGCCTGAGCTGGGCACCATCGCTTGGGGGGATGATCAAGAGAACGCCAACAACTATTTTGGCTGTTATGAGGCGGCGTTCAAAGCCGGCCTTCGCTTCCCCCTTCACCAGGCGGTGAAGGCAATTTTGAGAGGCTACGGCCTTGGGCTCTGGCAACTTACCCCCAACTCTTGGACCAACATTCTGGGGTATGTTGCCGCCTGCGAGTTCCAAGGGCTTAACCCCGGCTGGGAGGCTTTTGCAAGCATGCATTACCTCAGCAGAAGCCCAGGCGGCTGGAGGGCGTGGTACACTCTGACCACGCAGCCGCAATATATGATGACCTTGGACAAGGTCTCAAAGTTCGATGGCTGGAAGCACAGGTTCTACCTGATGTCAGCCCCAACCAGACGGGAAAATTATGAATTCCGTCTGTACAATAAGAAGCCTGACTTGTTGGGCAGGAAATGCGCTCTTCCCCGGATCCCAGAGGAAGACTTTGACAAAATGATTGAGGCAGACTTTTTCGGCCTCACGGACGCAACTCTGTCAACCGGGGAAACAATAAAAGTCCCTAAGAATTGGATTCCCAAGAGCGCCTGGTTCAGGGATGAATGTTTCCTAGCCGCCTGCGGGCTAGGGCACATGTTTAATAAACTATGCGCCTGGGTTCACACCGTCTGTAGTATTTTTCTATCGGAGTTTGTTTTATGATTTTGACCAATTTCTTTCTTTTTGCAGAAGAAGCACTAAACATGTTGCGGTCGGAGAAAACCCCCAAGCGGTCTTCTGCGACCATCCGCAAAGATCTTGCGGAGAAAGCTGCGGCCAAGCTCAGGGCCAAGGTAACGAGCGCCTGACCCTTTCTTAAGTTTATTTTATAAACTGTCTTGCCCGGATACTAACCTTGACTTGTTTATTTTCACAGGGGGGAGAAGTTGGGAAATCGTTTGAGAAGAACCTCAAACGGGCTAGGGAGGAGGCCCCAGCCGTTCTTAGCAAGATAAAAAAGTCCGCCTCTACGTCAACTCCTGGCGCCTCAGCCGGGGCTAAGACGATGCGGATAGCGGGGCGACTCGAGAAGGTAGGCGGCAGCCTGTGCTTTGATCTTGTCAACCTCTCAGCAGCCGCGGGGTTCACCACGCCTGCAAGCGGTTCCCGCTTGGCCGGCTCTAAAGGTAAGAACCCTTTTGAATCCCCGCTTGAGCTGGGGTGGCCTTTACGGGTGAAATCCCACTCCCAACAGACGTCATCCTCAGACGGTCGGCAACAGATAGGTGCTGCCTTAGTTTCGCACTCATCACGTATTGATTGTGGTGCAGATCAATCTCCCCGCTGGCCAGACGTCTAGAAGCACGCCAAGGCCATGCTGGATGCTGTCCGGAAGAGGGATAAGGACAATATCCCTGGGATAGAGACGTTCAATCTTGAACGCATTCTATCCCTTCTGGCTGAGGTAAGAAACTTGTCAATTCAATGTTATTTTTTCCAAGTGTTTTACCCCGCCTGCAATTCTTATACCGCCTGCTTTTTTGCAGGCCATGCTGCGGGTGGACGGGCTCAAACGTCCTTATTCCCGCAAACGGGAAGAGGTAAAAAGGGCCAAGAAGTCCGCCATAGACGCTGATAATATTGCTTTCCACTCAACTATCGTAAATGAACTTGAAACTAAAGCAATAATTATGACACAGGCGTCTAAAATCCAGCAGCTGGAGCTAGATCTGAAGGCGGCCGACCAGCGGGTAACGGATGCTGAGACGGCCAAGAAGGGGGCGGAGGAGGCCCAGAAGAAAGCAGACGAGAGCGCCAAACAGGCTGATGAGGCGCTCAAGAAGGCCCAGGCGGACCTTGGCAAACTGAAATCCAAGGTTGAGAGGCTTGAGAAGGATGCTGCTCAAGCTCAGAAAAACTTTGCAGCAACCCTGGAGGCGGAGCAAAACCGCCTTGTTGCTGAGAGTGATGCTGACAACGACGCCCGTATGAAGATTGCTTGGGCTGCCTTGTATCCAGACGCTGATTATAGCATCTGGACAATGGCACACAGCTATGCCGAGTACGTGGTGTACTTGAGAGAGCAAGGCGAGCCAAAGCCTGCCTCCTTTGAAGCCTGGCTCAGCAACAATGAGCCGACCGCGCCTGAGCTTTCTGGTCCCGGCGAAGCGCACCAAATTCTCTCAGATGATGAGGAGAAGGGGGAGAACCAGGAGGCTCCGTCTGCAGGCCAGAAGTGACCCCTCAGCGGCAATATGCCAGTCTTTGCTTTTTTAATTCCTTTTTATTCAGCGGCTGTATGCCAAAACTTGCTTTTTCCGGCCTGCGTGCCGAGTATTCTTGTATTTACCGGCTGTGGAGCCGTGTTAATTAACAATTTCTTTCTCCCGGACGGGGTCCGGTTAACATTTGATCCATTACAACCGTTTGGTTGGATGGACTTTTATGAATTGCACCGACTAAGTCGGTTTTGATTATTTTGCATTTGAATTTTTAATTTTTGCCTATCTTATGAAAAGCATGCGGCGATTTTTTGCCTAACTAGTCAATAGTCTGGCTTTCCTTGCCCCTGGACGGCTGTGTGATTGGTTTCAATTGGAGCTGGTTGATTGACTTGAAAACGTCTGATGCTGCAAAGAGCATGATATGTTTGTAAGTGAGAACTTCAGCCGGTGACCGACTGATGCCTATGGGCATCCGGTATTTAGGAACTTATTCGTTCTTCGTAGGTTATTTCGGTCAGACGGCTATAAGTTGACCAATTTGGTCGTTCAATTTTTGCCGTCTGCATGGATACGTAGAACCGACAGATAATCTGTTCTCTGCGACGATTGCACCCGGAGGGGTGTCGCCGGACGCCTTTGTCCATGTTGGGACAGGCGATTTTATAAAAAGAGCAACCATCCGGCCATTTTAGCCTCTGGTCTTGTTTGAGACCGGTAGTGTAGCCACTAAACGTTTTTGTGCTTAGTTTCTTAATCAGTGTTGAATTTACACTAAGTATCGAACTTAGTTTTTTAAGCAAACGAGTCTATCTGGGTATTACCCAGACGGACAGGCAAATATTTGATCATGCTAAGTATCAAACTTAGTTAGATAAATGGAGAATCCGTCTGAGTATTACCCAGGCGGATAGTCAAGCAGTTGAATAAACAAAGTATCCAACGTAAATAAACAAGGGATCCGAGCATTACCCAAGCGGATAGACAAATGTAACCTTTACCAAGTATCGAACTTAGTTAGGTAGATGGGGAATCCGCCTGGATATTACCCGGATGGATAGTCAAACGATAACTCAAATTTGCAAACAAAGACTTAATCTTCAATAATTGACTCATTGTTTACAAAAAGTTACATTATCAGAAGTAGTACTTTTTTAGACTGTCTACATTCCAAGTTCTAGGCAGGCGCCTGCCGTCTGGGGTTTCCAGGCGATAGGTGCCTTCCCTTACTTCTTCATAGATCCGGTAGGGACCTTCCCAATTTGGTGTTAGCTTTCCCAACTCATTGGCCCTACCGGTTGCCTCCATTTTTCGTAACACTAAGTCGTTAACTTTCAAAGGACGCTTGTGTACTTTTTTGTTGTAGGCTCTAGTCATTCTCAGACGGTAAATCTCATGAAGCAAGGCGGCATTGCCCCGGCGTTCTAAGAGTGAATCCAATGCCAGGCGCATTGCTTCCCAATTTGCCTCTTCATCATACAGCATGACTCTGAGAGTCGGCTCGTAGTGTTCGATGGGCAAGACGGCTTCAGCACCGTAAACCATGAGAAATGGGGTTTCACCGGTTGCCCCTTTCGCTGTTGTCCGGATGGCCCATAGGACATGGATTAATTCTTCTGCCCATAAGCCACCGGCTCTTTCTTTTTTCTTTTTAATGCCGTATGATATGAGTTTGTTGAAAGCTTTAACTTGGCCGTTTGCTTGGGGCCGGCCAACAGATGCAAAATAACTTGAGATCCCCTGATCTCCCAACCAAGTTTTTAGCTGAGGCGTCTCAAACGGAGGACCATTATCAAACACCATAGACATGGGTACCCCGTACCGGGTGATAACATTCTTCTAGATGAAGGAAATGACGTCTGAGGTCTTGATGTTTTTAACCGCCTTAGCCTCAACCCACTTGGTGAAATAATCCACAGCCACTAAGATATAGCGCTTTCCGCCTGGAGCAGGCGTGTAAGGACCTAGAATGTCCATGCCCCACTTTGCAAACGGGATTGGACTGTGGATGGCCGTCAGATCAGTAGCCGGACGATGAATAAGTTTACCAAACTTTTGGCACTTGTCACATTTTTTCACCAATTCCTTGGCGTCTGCCTCAAGAGTGGGCCAAAAGTAATGTCGTCTGGCTCTGACGGCTAGGGACATGCCGCCTATGTGAGAGGCGCAGAATCCCGAGTGCAAGTCTTCGAGAACTTCTTTCTCCTTTTCTGGGGTGACACACTTCAACAAAGGCTTCAGAAACCCCGCCTTGAAGAGTTCTCCATTTTTCAACTCGAATCTTGCAGCTTGCTTTTTCAGGACGGCTGCTTCCTGTGGCGAATCAGGAAGTGTGCCGTCTGAGAGATAGGCCCGGATGCCATCCATCTAGGTAGAGCTTCGGTCCAGAATTCCAACGGGATCCTCATAGATGCTTCTCTTTTCAAGAACTTCCTAGAAGACTGACCGAGGCGTATCATGGCAGGCGAAAGATGCCAGTTTCGAAAATGCATCCGCCTGGTTGTTTTCCGACCTAGGCACCTGATTCAGCCGGAATTCCTCAAGTGCCTTGGTCTCTTCTTTGACTGCCTGAAGATATTTAATCATAGCCGGATGGGTAGCCTCATAACTTCCCTCGTACTGGCTAACAACCAATTGAGAATCAGAGTAGGCGTCAATTTTCATGGCCCCTGCCGCCTTACACATGCGTATGCCGGCTAGCAGGGCTTCATATTCCGCCTCATTGTTAGAGGCCTAAAACTTGAAGCGTAGTGCATATTCAAATCTGTCTCCTTCAGGAGACTCATAAATTACGCCTGCACCACAGCCGGTCTTTGTAGAGCTCCCGTCTACATATACTTTCCAAACCTGATCAAGATTATCCGGAGCCACCGGACGAGTCAATTCTACAATGAAGTCGGCAAACGCCTGACCTTTCACTGCCTTTCTTGGTTCGTAAGTGATTTCAAGACTTTGCATTTCAATAGCCCATTTCAACATTCTCCCGGAGGAGTCCAAGGTAGACATCGGCCGCTTGAGTGGCTGGTCCGTGTAGATCACCACCGGATGTGCCAAAAAGTAAGGCTTCAATTTTTTGAATGCCATATACAAAGCAAGGCCAAATATTTCAACCATGAGGTACCGGAGTTCAGCATTTTTAAGAACATGGCTAATGAAGTAAACCGGGAGCTGCACGCCGTCTCGCTCAGTAAGGAGAACGACACTGAGGGCATGGTCTGAGACGGCTAAGTACATGTACAACGTCTCCCTAGGCAAAGGACTGACCAACCTAGGCAGAGAGTGCAAATGCTCTTTCAACCTCTGGAACGCCGCCTCAGCATCATCCCCCCATTCAAATCTGGTCTTCTTCCTGATTGCTTGGAAGAAGTAAAGACATTTGTCGCCTGACCGGCTGAGGAACCTCCCCAAGGCGGCCAGGAAACCGGTGAGTCTCTGGACTTCCTTGACAGAACGGGGTGACTTCATGTCTATCACCGCCTGTATCTTTTCAGGGTTAGCCTCTATCCCCCTTTGATCAATCAGGAATCCGAGAAACTTCCCAGACTCAACACCAAAGACGCATTTCTTAGGATTTAACATAACCTTATGCCGCCTGAGGGTGGTGAATGTTTCTCGGAGATCAATAAGGTGATCCGTCTGCTGTTTGGATTTGACTATCATGTCATCAATGTACGCCTCCACATTCCTCCCAATCTGATTAATGAAGACCGTATTAATCATCCGTTGGAAAGTGGCAGGCGCATTTTTCAAGCCAAACGGCATCACAGTATAACAGAATAGCCCCTGATCAGTGACGAAGGCCGTCTTCTCTTGATCTTTCTTCCACAGGGGTATCTGATGGAAGCCGGAGTAGGCATCCATAAAGCTCATCAAGGCGTGACCGGCTGTAGAATCGACCAGACTGTCGATCTTTGGAAGCGGATAACTGTCCTTTGGACACGCCTTGTTGAGGTCTGTGTAATCAACACACATGCGCCAGGTCCCATTCGGTTTCTTAACAAGGACCACATTGGCCACCCAGTTGGGAAAATTATAGTGCCGGATGAACCTGGCGTCTAGCAGCTTTTTAACTTCGGCAGCTGCCGCCTGACTTCTTTCCTCGCCGTGATTTCTTTTCTTTTGCCGGATGGGCTTCTTTTTGGGGTCCACGGCGAGTTTGTGGACAGCAAGATCCGGGCTGACGCCTGGCATCTCCTCCGCTTCAAAGGAAAAAATGTCTTTGAATTCCTTCAGCAGAAGGTGCAAGCTTGCACCCAAGGTAGCATGAGCTACCGTCCCAACCTTAACAGTACGTTCTGGACGGCTGTCGTCCAGAATGAGATCAACGCTTTCGCCAGCCGGTTGGGGACGGAGCTCATCTGACTGTTCACCGGTCAGTGATTGCTATTTTTTCTCTTTCTTCACCTCCACCAGCAGGGGTGCCTTTCTTTTCTTCCTGGCTGCTGGTGGGGAAGGAACTGGGTCGGCATCCTTGACATTGTCAAGGTCTATTGGTTCCTGGACGCCTGAGGTCACAGTATCTCGGACGGCTGAGAGATAGCACTCTCGGGTCGTCTTCTGATCCCCATTCAAGGAACCAACAGAGCCGTCATCCCTCTCATACTTGATGAGCATGAGAGACGGGATGATTACGGCCTTCGCTACGTTGAGGGTTGGCCTGCCAAGGATGATGTTATAGGCGGTCAACTCCTCAACGACCAAGAATCTGACGACCATATGTCGTCCCTGGCCTTTCTCTCCCTGCCGGATGGGTAAGTCAATTCTCCCGGCTGGGTAGACCATCCCACCCCCAAAGCCAACCAAGGGGTGGGTGACCAGATGCATGCTGCCGACGTTGTATTTCAGGTTTTGCAGGCACCAGAGGCTGATGATGTCTGATGAGCTGCCGGTATCTATAAGGATCCGTCCAACCAGCTGGTTGGCAACCTTACATTCGATGACCACCGGGTCATCATGCGGGCGGCGGACGCTGCCCCTGTCCTTCTTAGTGATCAACACGTCTGAGAAGGAGGAGCTGGCTTCCGCCTGTTCATCATCATCTTTGTCTATCTTTCGAAGATGGTTCTTGGTGCCCCGGATGGTAGGGCCACCACATGAGAACCCGCCTGCTATGGTGTAGACCGGCTCCTTGTCGGTATCCAAACTACTAGCAGGCTGGGGGGTAGTCTTGGAGGACTGACCCTTGTTTTTCTTTTTTGCCCCGGCTGGGGACTTAGAAATGTAGGACTTCAACAACCCTTTGTCAGCCAGACGGTCCAACGCACGCTGAAGACTGAAGCAGTCGTTGGTGTCATGGCCGACCTCCTCATGGAACTGACATAATTTATTCTTGTTCCGTGACTGGACAGAACTCTTCATAGGATTCGGCTTCTCAATGGACAGCCGGTCCTTTACCTCCATGAGGATGGAGTTGCAACCTTTGTTAAACTCGTACTTGGAGACGTACGGTTTAAACTCTTTCTTTTTCTTTTGGGACGGCTGGTCAGAGTCAATAACCGCCCAGACTTCTTTTCTTTTCTTGCTCTATTCTTTGTTTTTGGCCGGCTGAGCTGACCGGCTGACTTTCTGTTTGTCGGACTTCTTAGAGTCCGACTGGCTACTAGGCGAGCAGAGGTCGGTAGCTTGAATGTAGCTTTCCGCCTCCCTCAGGGCCGCTTGTAGGGTAAAAGCCCCTTTTCTGACGAGGTCGAACTTAAAAGTCGACCCGTCTCTCAGACCCTTGAAAAAGTCTGTAAAAGCTACCTCGTCAGACAGTCCCTGAATTTGAATTCTTATCAGATTGAACCGCCTGACATATGAGCGCAACCCTTCTTTCTCTCCCTGCTTAACAGTGCTCAAATCAAGGCTTGTTTTCTTAGCAGGGATGTTCATTGAGAAGTTGGAAGCAAAATGGAAGGCAAGCTTCCTGAAGCTGTCTATGGACCCGGCTGGCAAGTTGCCAAACCATTGTTGGGCAATGCCCTTCAATGTAGCCGGAAAGCATCGACACCAAGTGGCATCATCCAACCCCTGCAGATACATGAGGTTGGTGTAAGCCATGAGGTGGTCTTCCGGATTGGTGGTGCCATCATAGGTACCAACCAACGCATTCTTAACCTTGGCCGGCTGTGCCGCCTCGGTTATCTCCCGAGTGAACGCAGAAGGTTGTTCACCCAGGCGCAGCAGACGAAGCTGTCAGTCCAATGGTTGGACATTGGGATATGCCGCCTGACCCCCAAAGAAGGCCGGCTGCATGAAGTGAGGAGAATACTGCCCGTAAGCCTGAGTAGGCACATACGGGACAGCTCCAATCATATGAGGGCCAGAATGGACGGTATTACCGCCTGTCTGACTCTCATGCAAGGAGGGTGCGCTCCCTACAGAAATGTTGTTGAAGCTGTCTGGAAAGTTCAACGTTGAAGCCGACTCAGACAGCGATTGATTTCTCTTCCGGTTAATAATTTCCCGGGCATCAAGAGTTGATTTTTTACTTCTCACCGGCTGTTGGGGCCGGCGAGTATTATTTGTGTTCCTCCAAGGAAAGAGAATTTTAGACCAATCAATGGTCTCGGCTGCCTTCTCCTTTGGATGAGGAGTGGGCTGCCGGTTTCTGACTGACTTCCCCTTCTCTGAAGGAGTCTTCTTAGCCGACTGACCTTTACTTGGGCCAGCCCGGCTTTTGGTGATCAGCTCTGTAATTTCACCCTTGAAACTAGTCATGAACCTCATGAGTTCATCTTGGGTGACAGGGGCTGATCCAGCTGCCGTTTGGGTTGCCCCTTCCGGCTGCCCAGTGGGTCTGCTGGGACCCGCCTGGGAGGCGCCCCGCTCCAGAGTCTCTCTGGGCCGGATGCGCTTGACTCTGAGAGAGCCGTCCTCGGCTGTAGAGGTTTCGACCTGAGGATCCTCATCCTCCTCATGGTCTGTAAAGACTTCTGGGTCTTCACCCAGACGGTTAGGAGGTACAAACTCTTGAACCATCTTCGAGGTACTCTCCCCACAGACGGCGCCAAATGTTTTGGGTGTTTTTGTCCCTCGGGAGAGTTACAACACGAAGACTGATCCGGGATGAGCTGTACCTGCAAAACAAACGGAGACACCTGTTGGGTGGTGCTCCGCCTCCGACGATCAAGTTAGTAACTTGAAAAGGAATAAAGAGTACGGAAATTTAGGTGGGTATCTGCTCGGATTCCAAGCTTAGGTGTTTCTCTGATGTAAGAGAATGCACGTGTATTAAATGATAAAACGTTCTGCCCTCAAAATGAGGGGTATCTCCCTATTTATAGGGTCTTTGGGAGTTGTGCCCCTGATTAGGTCACTGAACCCTAATCATTGGTGGACTGCGCCGTTTTGCGGCATTCTCGGGATTTAGGCCTGAAGGCCGCCTTTTTTCCCTTATTTTCTGGAGTCACACGTGTCAAGCAGGGATTGGTCCACTTTGGGCCATCCTGAGGCTGACACGTGTCATCCTCTGATTGGACCACGTGGCGGGGTAAAATTACCCTAAACAAAAGCCATCTTGTCTGGCGGAGCGGCACAATTGGTAGACATGGACGGTAACGGTTTCCATAATTTAACCAACTTGGATCAACTCAAGAAATTCTATGCCTAGTCGCATGGGTTCATGACCCAATAGAGCTACGTATTGCCTGATTCCTTTTTTAAGGATACGTAGGCAACCCCTCAAGGGGGCCCGACCACTTTAAAAAAATAAAAATCCTCCCTCCGTCGATTAAGTATACGTGTCAGCATTGCGTCACGACAAAAAACAAGGGATTTCTGCCGTGACACGGGACATTCTACCGTGTCACGGTGGACCTGAGCTCAAAAAAAAAACAAAAAAAATTTTGCCGTGACGCGGGAATTCGCAACGTGTCACGGAATTTTTCACCGTGACACGGTGGAATTTCAGGTTTTCCGATTTTTTTTAAGTGATGCATTCTTTGCGAATTCATTATTTGTTCGAGGTTTTTATTTTCATTTTTCCATTGCGTCCGACTCCTTGACTCGGATAAATAAATAAAAAAAAAGTCATTGTAATTTTTTTATTTAAGGCTAAAATAAATATACTATTATAGAAATAAATGTGACTACAATTATTGGCATCATACGCCTTATTTTAAATAAAAAAATTATAAATCATAAAAGCAAAGCAATACTGATCTAATCCTTCTTCACTTTAGGAACATCCTTCTCTTTTTCAATTAGGTCGTCCTTCACCATTAATGTGTCTTTTGTAGCCCGAACCGTCACACCCCTAGTCGAACTTTCACCCCTTTCACTTTTCTTAAAATTCTTTGGTTGCTTCTCTCTATAGACCATCTTCTCTTTACCCTTCCCTTTCACATAATTCTTCCTTTTCGGCATTATAGGAGTTTTTAACTCAATCCCTTGTGTTCTTGGACCTAGACGATCTTTAGGAGGTGCTTTCTTATTTCCAAGACGACTCTTCACATCAGATTTGCGTGATCCGAATCGTTTCCTCCTACTTCTAGGGTTCAACCATGCCTTGTATGCACTAGATAAAGGAGGAGGAGCTTGGTCACTTGCAGAAACAGTCCACAAAGGTCTTCCAATCCAATAAGTCTCGTACTTGTGAACGTTACTTTCATGCAACGATACTTCATGAGGACTATCGTTATAGCGTGGAACTACTTGTTCAAGTCCATACTGCCGCATCAGTCGAGAAGGACAATAAAAAGTCAGTTTTGAGATACTAGGATCACGACAATATGGAGTATCATTCGTACCAACCATCTTAGTAAGCCTCCACAAAGGCACCACCCAACGAATGGAAAATTCCCTCTTTGCAAAGAAATTTTCCCAGTCTTCATACGACATGTTCACAGAGTAATTCTTCTTCCTGCGGACTAGATCGTTAGGGCCATATTTTTCAACATCGTCGGGGGCTTCAAATAATTCTAAACGCTCCATCAACCAACTCTGCAAAAAAAAAAAAAAAAAAAAAAAAAAATCAGCCGTTGATAATAAAAAAAAAGCTGCAGATTCCCGTGACACGGCAGAGAGTCACCGTGACACGGTGCCTGTTTCGTGTCACGGGAGCTACTCGGAGCGTATTTTTACCTGCAGCAGTACCAGAGAGCCCTTCCTGATGGCTTACCGGTCAGCTTTTGCTTCGTCAAGGCCACGAAAGGTTTCTCCAAGGCACGTAGCCATAGGAGATCTCCCAGATTCGACATGTTCAAGTACAGACGCTAGACAAGCATGTCCTACCCTACCGTTTGCAAATAAAAGCTTTCTCAATATGCAAAAAATATATGCCCTTCTACGATATACATGATATGACTCAGAGATAGGGCGATCAAAATATAAATTTGCAAGTTTTTCTAAGTCTACCTCATTACCACACACAATTCTATTTAAATCTGGATCTGTTAGATTCAGATGGCGTTCAAAATCTTGGTAATAATATTCACGCAGGGTAGGCATGGCGATAAGATTTCTAGCAGGAAATCCAAAGATTGCATCGAATTCCTCCGGCAGGGGACATATTTCATCGTAATCAAATTTAAAACAATGTGTTTCTGGACTCCAATATTCTAATGCTGCCCTAAGAAAATCATGTTCAATCGCTACATGCCGCAGGGCTAGTAAACCCCTGACATGAAACAATTCTAACTCTCTTTTGTCAGCATTGGTCAAAGAATAAGACCAGTCGCGCAATGTATTATCAAAATTTCGAGACATTATAATTGAAATATGAAATTCTAATGGGAAATTCTCTTTGGTGAACTCCACATTTTTAATTTTCTAAGTGGTAAACATTCTTAAAATTTATTATCAATGGTAAACCCTAGTTATCTTTAAAAATTCACTGGTAACACTAATGATATAATTAATTGATTCTTTAACCATGGTTAGCTTTTAAAATAACCATTTACAAAATAAATAAATAAATATTTTACAAAAAATCAAAAAACCCACCACCAGACTCCCCCCCAGCCACAACCACAGTCAGCAACCACCAGCCACCACCCACGCACAGCCTCCGGCACCAAGCTGCTTCGATCCCCCTTTCCTCGGCGCTGGCCACAACCAAAGCCACCGCACCACCTTCTCACAACACACCACCAATTAATACCATCGACCACCTCCGTGACCTCGCATCTCCGACCACCATCAACCTCAATTAATCACAGCACCTTCACACCCACAACCCACCTGCCACACTCGCCCTGCACAACCACCGAACCGCACACACCCACGTCGAATTTGGGTTTTAAGCACCATAAACCCACCCAAAACCCCACCAGAAATCAAAACCCGTTTGGGTTTGGTTTCGAAACCCTAAACGGGTTTGGGTATTTCTTGGTGTTTTGGGGTGGTTTTAAGGGATTGCGAACTAGGGAAGAGGGTCGACGGGGAGGTTAGCTGGTTTTCGGGGTGGTTCGGGGTGGGGCCGTGGTCGGTAGTGAGGCGGTGAAAGAGAAAGAGAGGAGCAGCAAGTAAGGCCGTCGAGATTGAGAGAAAGAGAGGAGGTGGAGGTGGGGGATCCATGGCCGACGCACCGACGTTGGTAGGGGGGGAAGTGGATGGTGGCCCTGACGTTGGTGGGGTGGGAAGTGGATGGGCGGCGCCGGCTGTGCTGGTGGCTAAGTTGGGTGGGGAAGGGTTTTTTTTTTTTTTTTTGAAATATATTTTAATAATAATTTAATTGTTATAAAAAAAAACTAACTATAGTTAAGGATTTTTATTAAAATAACACTTATTAATGGTAATAAAAAATTTAGGTTTACCATTCATAATAAATTTTAAGAATGTTTACCACTTAGAAAATTAAAAACTTGGAGTTCACCAAAGAGAATTTCCCAATTCTAATTATTTTGTGTTTCGTAATTATGCATATCATGAATATACCGGTCCTATTTTATAGCAAAAGCGCTCGGAACTACTCAGAAATTATCTTTCCATACGCGTAAACCACACCGTTGTAGAATACGCTTACCGTGACACGAGAAATTCCACCGTGTCACGGGAATTTTTGCCGCGACACGGCAGTTCTTGCCGTGACACGGTGTACAGTGCCGTGTCGCGGCACCCCACACGTTTTTTTTATCTTTTCCATTATCTATCCGTTTTTTTTTTTTTTTTTTTTTTTTTTTTTTTTTAAGTATTTTATCTTCACCGTTTATTTTTCAGTTTTCTGGGAGTTTCATTCCTAATAAAATTCTCAACTGTTTTTTTTATTTATTTATTTATTTTTATCGTTTGTTTTTTATTATTTATTTTTATTTATTTATTTATTCATTACTTTAGTATTTCATTCTTTTTATTTCTATTTTCTCTTTATCATTTATATATTTACTTATTTATTCTATTTATTTTTTCTTGCCTTTCTATTTCTTTTTCTTTTGGGGAAGGTTGGTACCCTCCACTTACTCCACTTACATTTTTTTTGTCGCGTCATTAATAAATACACGATCACACACAATGAGTCTCAAGCACACACTAACACACACTAATAAATACATAAACTGTGAATAATGTACAAAAAGAGTCATAATAAATAAACAGCGTCAAGTGTCATCACAGTATGTATAAATAAAGACCCTCGGTTAAAAGTCTGCAAAACCAGAATCAGTATCATCTCCAGCCCGTGAATACTGGAACGGTGAGCCAAAGAGTCCTGCCATCATCCGAGTACGGGGAGTAGTGTCCCTACTAGTCCTTGTGACTCCAGCAGCAGTCAAACTCAAAACAGGACCCGTCCAACTGGCAAACGGTGTAGACTGAATCAAAGACACGGGAATCGTCGGTGGAGAAATCGTCCCATACATCGGAACTGAGGAATCCCGAAACATGTGGAGGCCGGAATCCCAGACGACGGAGCTGAAAATAAACCAGGATCCACGGGAGTCAAAACAGGCCTAAACTCTGGCTGTGAAGGCTGTGAAAACGATTGTCGCTGCCCCTGACTCTGACCCTGAAAGCGCTGGGAAGACTGAGGCTGCTGCCACTGAGCCTCCTGAAACGGCTGAGTAATCTAAGGCTCCCGCTGAGACTGAGAATGCCGATGAACTACAAGAGATCGTCTACCACGACCAAGCTCCTCCTCGTCCGAGCCTCTATGCCTCGAGCGCGAGCGGGACCTCCGTTGCTCCTGAAAGATACAAAATCAAAAGGCGTCAACAATGCAAAATAAAACAAATAGTAGAAGTGGAAAAAATGAGCATACCTCAAGAACATCGCTAGAACTGCTCCGACAACTCGCACCACGCCGAAGCTTAATGATGCAGTACTTCAGAGCGTCAATCAGCTTCATGAATCCCATCATCTCCGAGCGGTTAGGCTGAGGATAAAATAAAGAAAAATCAGTAACAAGCGGTGTTAAAAGGATGAATAATGCATCAAAAACTTACCGGCTAAAAAACCTCGGGCAGAGACTCCTGCGCCTGTCTGTAATCCTCTGGCGCGTCAGCAATATGGTCCTCGGTAATACCAATCGGCCCTGGGTAGCGGACAGATTGAGGCGGAATCTCGATCCTCCCCACAGGGCGAACATTCGTCTGAAAATACGATCGAATAATCAAGTTATTCGACTATTTAAACAGAGACTGGTGACAAAAATCCTCAAAAATCCTCAGGAAGGCGGGGTGGAGGAGCCAGAGAGGGAAGCAAGTCCTGAGCGTAATCACCCTCCATGTGCACAAGCTCTTGCCAAGGAAAAGTGTAGCGCTCTCCCCTGTTTATCAACTCCCTAAGCAAGCGCGAGTCCAGCATCGACTCCGGTGGAGATGAGGGCACCACAAAGCGATCACCACTATGCTGACGAACGACACGCTCCCCCAAATACCAGACAAAGCGTCCGGTACCAACCAAAATGGTGCGGTGCGCTGAAAGATGTAAGGCCTCGAGAAGATAAGTCATCCCGGTCCAAGGACGATACTAGACATCAATGGCAACATGAAAACCATAAAAAGTTGGCATGAAACACCGGAAATAACGTCAGAGAGAAAGTAACAGGCAACAAAACTAATTCTTACGCCAACATAAGAGGTGCCTCGGCGTAACAACCCGCGCAGCGCAGAGACAGACTCCACCCGTGACTCTCCTCGGTCACGCCAGCTGGCCCCGACAGGGAAATCATGAACCGCTCCACGACGCCGTCAAGGAGTTAAGCCTGGGAAGTACTCGTAAAACAATAGCTGCAATGAAAAGTAATCTTTGAGCACATGAGTCGAACAAATTAAAATAAAACAAGAAGAAGAAAGGATCATCACCTCTATGACTCTCCACAGACCGTAGACAGTGATGGGAGACTCATCGTTCAGCTGCCGACAGCCATGACGTAACGATAAGAGAAGGTTGTCGTATCCGAGGCTGGCCCAGCTAAAGGATCCTATCTCACTGATCCTGACTAAAGAAGGGAGGTAGCAATGGAGTGCGCGTGAACTCCTATCAGGAGAAAGAGTCATGGAGATCAGAATCAGAATGAAGATCCGCACTCGCTGCTCAGCCGATGTCTCCTCCATGTCGAAGCCACGAGCTAAAAATGAAGCAAGCTTTGATCGCCCGCTCTTAGGACCACCTCGAGACACTGGTCGGGTCCTGATATGCTGAACGATCGGACCTAACAAATCGGCTGCCTCAGCCGCTCCCCAAGAAAGATCCGACATCTGAGCTACGGCCCGGTCAGTGAAGCGCAACCCGCTAATCATGCTAAAGTCCAGAGGGGTCACTGTCATCTCCCCCCAAGCAAAATGAAAGGTGTTGGTAGTATCCCAAAAGTACTCCAACAATGCGCGAACGACGGCCGCACCGCAATCCCGGGGGCTGCGAAACCCTATGACCGCTGAATAAAAATCCACTAAACCAGCCGATTCCCATAAGGCGTTCGTAGCAGGATCCCTCGTGATAATCTGGTAAAGTCGAGGAATCAAATCTCCGGCTCCAGAACCGTGGTGGCGAAGCGTTCCGTCAACTATGCCAAAGAGTGGGCGATGAGAAATGTGGTTCTCACGACAGAAAACCAACTGGTCTGGAGTCCACAGAGGTGGAACCCACCTACCTCTACTCGTAGAGGCCCAAGGCTCAAACTCTAAAACGTCGTCGTCCATACCCTCGGGAATCGTGGGAGTGTCCTCCCGAAAATCCTGACGCCGGCCATGGGTGGAAAGATCGCGATCCCGTCGCCGAGGCATGCTATTATAAAAATAAAAATCTAAACGCTTAGCATCATTTCCTAAGACATTTAGTTGCATTTTAGTAAAAAATCTAAATGCTTAGTATCACTTCCTAAGTTATTTAGTTGTTTATCGCATGATACGCTAAATTTTTACCTCAAGGCTAAAAGTTGGCAAAATAATGGAATTATTTATAGTATTTAGTTTCTCCATGACGAACTAATACTATGTTCTCCTAATTGCATGATACTATGTTCTCCATGACAATTTAGTACATGCACAATACAAAACATGTCTCAAAGTTTCACAAAAGCAATAGATCGACGCATCATAGCATATTTTACAAGATCTACAACCAACATGTCATCAATCCAAGTGCAAAAGAACAACATGAACAACAAGGAACACCATTTACCACAAGTAATACAAAAAATGGTGATTTTGCTAAATTATTCACCAAATCATGCAATTTTTGTCTCAAATCGCTCACAAACACGCATACATACATATGCAAGTAAATTCATAGCAAGAATTTCAACATAAACCACAAAATCAAAAAAATCCCCAAATTGATTTTTAAGGTTTTCTCATGAAATTACTCATTTGAAGCAAATTCGAGGCAAAATCAAGGGAAACTTACATAGATCCTTGTAGAGAATCGAAAATGAGGAAAGTAGCAAAAAATTAGAGCAGAATTAGTGAAGATTTAAGCTCCAAAAGCTCGAAAAACCGCAAAGATCAGTGCAGCCGCCGCGACACGATCAGGCAACGCCGCGACACGGTTAGCAAATGACGTGTCACGGTAATAAATTTCGTGTCACGGTAGGCACGGGGTCGCCGGAGCTCCGATGAACAGCAACAACAGAATGGTAGTAAGCGGCGACGAGCAGCAGCAAATTTCAGCGAAAAAAATAAAAAAAGAAGAAGACGAAAACGCTGATGCGCCGTGACACGGGGGGAATCTCCGTCTGACGGGGAACCGGTCCAAGCGACGGTGAAGCTCTGCCGCGGCTCGGTAGTTTGAGCTGAAGAAAAAAGAAAATGGAGAAAGGGGAGTGCGGAAATGGCAAAATTGGCAGAAGCAGCTTGAATTTAAAGCAAGAAAAAGCATCCCGTTACATCCCGTTTCCCGTGCAACGGTTTCCGTTACCATGTAACGGTAATATATTGCGTGGTGCACGTGGTCTGACTAGTCAAAGATGCCAGTTGACTGATTTTCAGCCAACTAATTTCCCGCGCCACGGGAATCTGCTCCGCGTGACGGGGACCCCCTGCCGCGTCACAGGAATCTGCTCCGCGTGACGGGGAACCGTGCCGTGTCACGGGAATTCATTTCGTGACACGGTGGCTTTGTACCTGCCCTACATAGCTATTTGCGAATATTCCTGGCATTTTGACAAAAATTGCACGATTTTCCGCGCAAATTGGACAGTTAATTTTTTTGATAAAATTACGCGGAAAATTCTAACTGACGGTTGGAGGATACCAAAATTAATATTTTGCCCCTAGAAGCATTAAAGTCATTTTGTCGATATTTTAAGCACCTAATATGGTCGGATAATCGACTTGAAGGTGTGAATCATCTGCGGCCCACGTTTGGGGATAATCGAACCATCATACAAATTTCAGTGATTATAGTAGTCGTCGGCTTTCCTCAAGCTTGGAAAGCATTATCGGTGAATTTTTTTTCAAGTATAGAAAACCGCCAAGTCGGCTTTCCTCAAGCATGGAAAGCGTTATCGGTGGATTTTTTTCTTTAAGTATAGAAAACCGCCAAGTCGGCTTTCCTCAAGCATGGAAAGCGTTATTGGTGGATTTTTCTTCAAGTATAGAAAACCGCCAAATTCCTTTGTCGGCTTTCCTCAAGCATGGAAAGCATCGTTGGTGGATTTTAGAATGACACCAAATTCATATGTCGACTTTCCTCAGGCATAGAAAGTATCATCCGGTAGCTTTCTTCAGGCTTAGAAAACTACCAAACTCCTCAGTCGGCTTTCCTCAGACATGGAAAGCGTTTCAACAAATGTCATCCGGTGGATTTCTTCAAGCATAGGAAGCTGCCAAATTCGTTTGTCACCGATACACTGGTGCCAGATACGTACTCTATCCTTTTATTCTTTTATCTGTGGAATTAACATTTTTCTACAGGTATCGGCGTATACAGAGTGATTTAGGATCGCAGAACGTCTTAAATCATTCTCCGTCCCTATCGACTACTTTGACTATCGTTTTCGAAACTGACGTTTCTATAAACTCAGTCAAAGTGGGGGCTTTTGTAGACACCTAAAAATGTCTCCCCAAAACCAAACCCGATGATGAACAACCTTTCACCGCCACTATTGGTCGGGTTCAGTATTTATTCCCGAGAGTGCTTAAAAAATCGTATTTGATTAAATTCATATTTTTGAACAGTCCATGGATTAGTCTTGATGTTTGGTAAAAGCATAGTTTTAATTTCAACCCAAACTTATTATTTAATTCTAGCCCAAAACTTTTTTTTTATTTATTGTTTTATTATTTATTTTTGGCCTAAACCTTTTATTTAAATATTTTCTTATTTTAGCCCAAATAATAGTAAATCAGAAAATGGCCCGAAATTATCAATCGGCACTTAAAATGCTGAACGAAATTAGGGTTTAAAAAAGTATTTGGACGGAAAAACGGGCAAGGAATTCCCGCGCCACGGCAGGTACCCACCGTGTCACGGGAATCCTTCCCGTCCCATGGTGGGATTTCCCGTGGCACGGGAATTTCCGTGTCTTTTCCGCGTAAACCCTTAACGCGTTTTCTTCCCCGTTTGCTGAAAATTTCCCGCGTCACACCAAAAATGCACCGTGTCACGGGAATGTTTCCCGTCTGACGGTGGGATTTCCCGTGTCACGGTATAGTTTGCAGTGTCGCGGGATACTTTTTTAGGGTTTTTATCATTTTAGGGTTCCGTGTGCTCCCTCAGCACATTTTCTCTTTAAATGCTCATTTCTGATGTACGGGGAATCAATTAATTCTCTAAGTTTATTTTTCTCTCTTCTATGCTTTAGCCTAAACACTAGCCTACCCTTCTTATTTCAAAATTCCTTCTTCAAGTGCTCAAAGGATTCCATACTTTACTCGTGGTTCTGTCCTTAAGCCAAGGCGTGAAAGGTAGAACTGTTTGAGGGTTTAGCCCTAAATCAACTCTACTTTATTTAATTTAATTTAATTGTTGTTTTATTATTATTTCCTTGAAGTTACTAACTCGTTTATTATTTTGTAGTTGCAAACAAACAGAATCAAAGTAAGAATTATGTTCCTTTTATTTCTATTATTTTTCTAACGATTTTTATATTGTTGGAATTATTGTTAAATTGCTTCCAATATTAATGTTTATTATATTATATTTATTGATCACCATATTGCATGTTTAAAGGGAATATGTAATTGAAAATCACGCCTAATAAGATAATTTGGACAACTGATTTAGGTTCCTTTTTAATCTTGTTATTAAATCAAGTGATCACAATATTTTAGAATTATGTGCTGCATTAATATTAAACCAATTTAGCATAATAATAGTTTGGAGCAAATTGAATCTTTGTTGCATGCCTTTGAGATCGCAGGAATCACTTTTCACTATAAGAATCGAGTAGAGGCCAATACGGGCGAATGTGACTCCATGACTCACTTCGTACCATCATCCCCGATCCTCCTTTCGTGGTTCCGAACCATATGGAGTTAGTAATCTCATGGATTTTGAATGGGGTGTAACCTTCACGGGTTAATCGTTGTTGCCTTCGTTGTCCTTTGATCGTGGTTACCTTTTATGATCTGTGAACGGTTTACAAGTTCCTTAAAAACTTGTTGGCGGCTCCCTACTTTCCTTGTCCCTAATCGTGTCCCTTATCGTATTATGTCAATTCCTACTTCCTATAAGTGCCAAGCATATTCACACATGCTTTTACGTAGGTGCACTTCGAGCGACGCCTACAGCTGCTCGGTCCCAGTCCTAATACACCAGTGGGGGGTCTTCTCACTATCTAGTCGTACCCAACCCAACTCCTCAAAATACCTAGCAGTCATATAGGTATCCCGTCCACAGTTGGTCATATGGTGAGGTCCACTCTTAACGAATGGGGGTACGAGACTGGTTACTGGCTGTGGCATGTCTACTCAGGTGGTGGATGATGTATCTACCTATGTTCAGTTTACCAAACCCGTACACATAGTGTCCTATAACAGCTAGTTCGTTGGTTTGGGCGTTATAAGGCTCGTTCCTACCAAGAAAACACAAACCTGCAAATCTTTGCCAGATTTTAGGGATAGGGTGATGGATAGGTTTTGTACTAGAACGTTGGGGGTCGGGGGTAGGTAAACCAGTCAGAGCATGATAAATATCACCCATTTTGTAATCAGCATGCCGTTGGAATGGTAATTCAGAATTCAATTAAAATAATTTACAAAATTCAACATATGTCAAACTAATATTCCTATTGTTCAACTTAAAAAATAAATTCGGTCCAATTCTACTATTTACATATTTCAAAGAAGACAAGAATTCACATGTTAATTCACGGTATGTAGGATAGTGCGTATCACTGACTTTTCTCATTCATATATCATTCAAAAATCGTTTAACAAAATCATACAAACCATAAGTTTATAGAGTAGGGCGGTGTAACAACCGTGAAGGAATTACCTCGTGCCCAGCAAGGTAGCCGTTCCTTTTGCTCCTGGCTAACAATACGGATCGTTGGCCAGTAGGAGAGTTGCAAATATGGATCGTACTCCTCCCTCGAGCTAGAACTCCTACCGAAAATTGATCGAGCCCTCTTTGAAGCCATAGTATACAAATGGGTATGAAAAATATTTGAATTAAATTTGAAAATTTTTATATAGGATTATAGAGGATGAAGAGAGGATTAAGAATATGTAAAAATTATTGGATTTGGTTGAGAAATGAAGAGAAAATCTTAGGGAGAAGGTAGAGGTTTTAAGGTTTTAGAGAGAGAAAGTTATGGAGGAAAAGAGAAATGAAGAAAGAAAGAAGAAGGAAGAAGGAAGAAGAAGGAAAAAAAGGGACAGGTGTCTCGCGCCCGGTCGGGCGGCCTGTCGCCCGATCGGGCAATTTGGGTATTTTCTTATTTGCTGCACTCGCGCTCGGTCGGGCGGGTAATTGCCTGATCGAGCGAACTGATGCCTAAATTTTCTTCTCCTGTCCCGTCCGGTCGGGCGAGCTTTGCCCGATCGGGCGATCTAACTTCCAAAAATGACACTTCTCTTGCGCCCGGTCAGGCGCCCTCCGCCCGATCGGGTGATCGAAAACGTCCGTATACGTCAAATTTCGCGCCCGGTCGGGCGGCATTCGCCCGATCGGGCGAAAACACCCGATTTTCTAACCTCGCTCCCGCGCCCGATTGGGCGAGCTTCACCCGGTCGGGTCGGAGACTAATTGGGAGATTATTGTGTTTTCTTCTTCTCTTCAATTTTTGGCTAACTCTTTTCCTTTAAACCTATACAAAAACTCATAAAACTCATCAAATTTCCCTCCTCTCTCCTCTCATAAGAAAAAGAAAAAAAACTAGCCTAAAAAGCATTAAAATACGGGTTGCCTCCCGCACAACGCTGGTTTATTTAGGTCCCGCTCGACTTTCTTACCAAGTACAAGAACTAGAACCCTTGACCTAACGCTTGGTCGAGCGGTGTTTAGGCCACGACGCGACTTCCTGACATACCCTGTGGGAGGCCAATTCACTTTATCTGGTGGATCATCCTTGACTTGGATTTGGGGCTCTTCAATGCTACACACTAAAGAACCCTCTTCGATCGAGGGTTGCTTCAAATTGTCACTTCATTTAGCACTTGCAACTCGATCTGGCGGAACACTCACCGTAGGCTCAATTTCCACAACTTGCTTGTTTGATTCCACATTCTCATCCTCAAAGCCAAGACCGATAGTGTAGAGGGCTCTTTCCATTGCATCAACTTCCTTTTGCCATTTGTCTATCTCATCTGAAAAGGATGAAACACAAGATACCGCCTCCAAGGGATCTTTTACAATAGCTTGGGGCTTGTTAGAATAACTTTGAACCATATTAACACTAAAGAACTTCTCCTCTGTCATGGGGCTTTTAGGGGTATTATTAAGATTAAATATAATTTTATCGTCCCCTACTGATAGTGTTAATTTGCCACATCTCACATCTATAATTGCTCCTGCATTGTTAAGGAATGGTCTACCCATAATAATTGGGGTTTGCGTATCCTCAACCATATCAAGAACAACAAAATAACAAGGTATATAAAATTTACCTACTGTAACAGGAACATCCTCTAAAACACCTAGGGGGTATTTAAAAGAAT
This sequence comes from Chenopodium album, assembly GCF_948465745.1. Taxonomy (NCBI): domain Eukaryota; kingdom Viridiplantae; phylum Streptophyta; class Magnoliopsida; order Caryophyllales; family Amaranthaceae; genus Chenopodium; species Chenopodium album. Next base: position 52,516,938 of record NC_137837.1, read on the forward strand.
GGTCAGCCTTTTGTAGAGTAATATAAGTAGCTTTTAATTTACCCATATTTAGCTTGGAACACACAGATAATGGCATAACACTAACACTAGCACCCAAATCACACAATGCATTATCAATCATTAGATTTCCAATATGAAAAGGGATAGAAAAACTACCTGGATCTTTTAATATAGGTGGAGATTTATTTTGAAGTACGACACTACACTCTGCAGTGAAAGCTACTGTCTCTACCTCACTAATAGACCATTTTCTTGTCAGTATTTCCTTCATAAATTTTTGCATATGCAGGAATTTGTGTAATTAATTCAGTGAAGGGAACTGTTACCTGTAAATCTTTTACCATCTCCAGAAACTTACCAAACTGCTTATCCAAATTTGTTTTCAAATGGCGATTGGGGAATGGAAGTTTGATAACTGGCTTTGGGGCATTTTTGCTCTTATCTGGAGCTGCTACCTTCCCTAGAGTCGTACCCTGCAATATAAAATAAGATATATTAGTACTGTTCTTTAGCCCTGCAGGGCTATTAGCTACATTGTCAGGTTTAACGGAATCAAGATTAGCATTATTTATTAAAACAGGTTCGTCATCTCTAGGCATAGGAGGCCATTCATAGTTTGAACCACTCCTTAGGGTAATTGCATAGGCTTGATCCGTAGGCCTGGTCGGCTATGCTGGTAGAGCTCCTTGTTGACGGGCTTGTAGAGTAGCGGAAAGTTGCGCAATTTGATTATCTACAATTTTATTGTGTGCTAGGATCGAATCAATTTGGGCATCTCTACCCTCCATGTGCTTCTGCATATTAACCAGCATCGCTCTAATTTTTACCAAAGCAGGGTCGGAAGATGAGGAGGGTTGTTGTGGTTGGTTCTTCTGGCCAGCATTGGGGTGGTAATATTTCCGTTGTTGTTGTTGTGGCGCCTATGGTTCTTGTGGTGGTGATGGGTTTTGAACATTGGTACTCTAGTAGGAAAGGTACGGATGATTTCGGTACCCAAGATTGTAGGTGTTGGAGTATGGGTTATTCTGCCTATAAGTTTGAAAGGCATTTACTTGCTCCATGGAACTCCTGCAATCTTGTTCCTAATGACCTAAAATTCCACAATTTTTACAGAAAGCCTCATTAGCATTATTAGTAATTGCAGAAACATTAGCTACATTAGTAGTGCTAAGATTATCTAATTTCTGGCAGATAGAGGTTAATTGAGCTTGCAAAAAGGATACAGAGTCAACACTATGCTTCCCCTTGTTAGCAAAGCCTCTAGGATTCCCATATTGGGAATTATGTATCGACATATCTTCAATAACTTGACCTGCATCATCAACATTAAGGTTCATAAACCTCCCACTAGCTGCAGAATCCAATATTATTCTAGATGAATTTCTAATCCCATTGTAAAAGGCTTGGATTAACTGCCATTGTGCCAGATTATAGTGGGGGCATTCTCTTTGTAGGTCCTTAGAACCTCTGTCAAGCCTCATATAAGGTTTCATCGGCTTCTTGGGCAAAGTTCTGAATTGCACTCCGTAGTACAACTGTTCTCTTTACAGGATAATATTTGTTATAAAAATTCAAAACAAGAGTTTCCTAGTCAAATATACCAAGTGCAGTTTTATTTAATCCATTAAACCATAATTTGGCTTTTCCAGTTAAAGAAAAAGGAAAGAGAATCTCCCTGATTTGGTCTTGTGTGACCCCGGCTTGCCTGATGGTATTACAGTACTGACAGTAGTCTGCAATATGAAGATTTGGGTCTTTACCCTTAGCTCCACTAAATTGCTTCCTTTCTATCATCGTTATAAATTGGGGTTTAATCTCTAACTCTACCCCATCAAGAGCTGGAGTGGTAGTAAGGTGTGGAAAATCCGTAAGCTTTAATTTGGTTGTGAGTAATCACTAAGCTTCTTTGGAGCCGTCATCTCTGATTCTGGATCTGAAGATACCTCTGAATCGGTAGAATTAGTTGGAGGATCTCGGTGATTATTATTATCACCAGAATCCGCCAGAATTTGCTTGTAAAAATTCTTCTGTCTATGGAAGGATCGTTCGATCTCATGATCGAATGGGATGTAACCTAATCTGGAACACCTGGGTATAAACAAAGAACTAAAAGCAAATATGGGACTTGCCTCAAAGAACTAATGTTCTCTGAGACAAAAAGGAAATAACATAGACTACAAAAATAATTAGAAATAAAAATAAAATCGTTTCCCCGGCAACGGCGCCAAATTTTTGACAGGCTAAAGTCGTATCACCTAATCAAAAGTAATTCCTACAACCACTAACTAATAATAGATAGGGAAGTAGGGTCGAATCCACAGGGAAACTGGTCTTTCTATTCCTAATTAATTCAAGCAATCTAAATTATAAAGTAACCAATGTATTAATATGAATATAAAACTAAACTACGGAGATTAAGAGTAAAGAAAAAACAATGAATAAAAGGCCTAGGGCATAGGTTCACCGATAAATAATATTCCAGGGTAAAGCATAATAATCAATCATCAATGCATACATTAATCAGATCATAAAGGGCTTTCGCTACTGGAGGGAATATATCAAGCGTTAATTCCCTAGCTCGAACCCCACTGTGATCATACACTAAAGTACGGTGGCGTCCAAAGGGAAAGAAGATAGAGCAAAAGAGTCGCCAACAAGTTTTTTTAGGAACTTGTAAACCGTTCACGAGGTGAAGGTTACACCCCATAACGATCCAAGAGATCGTCAACTCCAATAAGGTCATGAACCAAATAAGGGTTCGGGGATGAAGGTACAAATCCAACCTAAAAGAGATTGAACCTGCCCTAATAATAGGCCTCTACTTTATTCAGATCATATTCATGTGCGCTTTTGATTAACATGCAATCATTAGGTTTAACCCTAAACCTGTTTATCTATGTTGGTTGAATTTTAATGCACAAATAAACTATTATTGGCGACCACTTGAATTATAATCATATTAACCCTAAAATAGATTATTAATTATCTTATTAAGCGTGATTACAAGTACCAATTCCCTTTAAACATGCATAAAAGGTGTGATCAAGTAATAAGTAATAAACAATAAATATAATCAAGCAACATAATAATAATCAGAATAACAATAATAATAATTATAATTATAATCATGATCATAATAATCATAAAATTATAATCATAAATCATGTTAAAGCATAATAATAGCAAGATCCTAGGCATGATACTAACAAGATTAATAACAAACCCTAGCATGTCACTAAGCATTAAAAATCAAAGCTTTAGCCCTAACATGATACTAACAACCATAAATATTAGGAAGAACATAAAAGGCATCATACTTTTAATCGTACTTGATATTAAAGTTACCCTAGACATGATACTAGGAACCATAAGAACAACCTAAACATGAACTCTATGTCATAACATCAATAAAACCATTAAAGAACTTACTTTTATGCCTCGTATCTCTTTCTAATAACAAAATACATGCGTTAGTAACTTCAAGGAAAATAATAAACAAAAATTAAATTAAAAGATTGAAAGAGAGATTTGGGACCAAACCCTCAGAAGGCTTTTGTATTTAAGTCTTGTGAATGCGGAATTTTGTATTTGAGAGAAGGCTAGTTTAGAAAAGAGAGAGAGAGAGAGAGTAAGTAATCAAGAGAATCTTGATGAGGGTTGGTGAATGAAAACGAAGTTTTTATGACGTTATTTATAATAGAGCCAGGCGCTACAGCTTGCGTTTGGCGCTGATCTGGAAATTCACGCGTTTTCTTAAAATCAGATAAAAATTGACGTACAGGAGGATAAAATTGTATTTCCCTCAAAAATGTTCTTTGATTTTAATTAAAACTCTGAAAAGTCAACAAAAGTCAATTTATCAATGTTAATTGAATTAGGAATGAAAAGAACCTTCTAGAAGAATATAGTAGACTAAAACCATCCCTAATTGAATTAAGAATGATAAATCTATATTAGGTCCTCCCCATGATCATTGGTCCACATATAAGGCTCAAACCGGGCCCAGTTCAGTAAATTAGCCATAAATTCCTCAATATTCATCGAAATTGGGCTTATAATATATCGTTGGAAAGCTCTTGTCAAGCCCCATCCAACTACACTACTATTCGACCCATATCATGGACCAACCAAATTGGATTGGCTGTTTTCTTAAAATAAGTTTTCAAAAACAGAGAGAAGAGAAAAGAAATTAAAACTATCCGCAACACTAAACTTTCTACACTTTCACTTCATTCGATCATGATTCGACGCGAAAGGTACTCATCACTGGGTTTGGTTTTGGGGAGAAACAAATTGGTGTCTACAGAAGCCCCCACTTTGACTGAGTTTGGAGAAACGCAAGTTTCGAAAACAAAAGTCAAAGTATCGATAAGGACGGAGAATGATTCAGAACGTTCTGCGATCCTAAATCACTCTTGTAACGCGGATACCTGCAAACTAGCGTTAGTTAAACAGATAAAAGAGTTAAGAAACGCGTATCTTGCACCGCCGAGAACACGTCTCTGAAGGTAACCGATTTGTTGCCGCTTTGCTGTTGTTTTGATGACCTCCTGCCAAGAGAATGCCATCCCGCTTAAAAACCGCTACGCTTGTAACTGCTTCCAATATAGAAGACTACTTCGCTTGAAACGATCCTCCTCCACTTTGATAATATTCCACGTCCAAGGGAAATACTATCGAAGATTGCTTCGCTTGAAACAATCCTCTTCCGTATTGATAATATTCCACGTCCAAGGGAATACTATCGAAGATTGCTTCGCTTGAAACAATCCTCATCCGCATTGATAATATTCCACGTCCAAGGGAATACTATTTAAGATTTCTTCACTTGAAACAATCCTCATCTGCATTGATAATATTCCACGTCCAAGCGAATACTATCGAAGATTGCTTTTCTTGAAACAATCTTCATCCGCATTGATAATATTCCACGTCCAAGGGAATACTATCGAAGACAATTTCGCTTGAAATCACCTTCAGTTGTTTGTGACAACTCTCCACAATCTAGGGAATGCCGTCAAAGATATCCTCGCTTGAAGCCATCCTCATTTGTTGCGATAATTTTCCAAAGAAATTACCGAAGATCTCCGCTTGTCGATCTATAAAAGCTTGCTTGAACTTTGCTTCCGCTATGCCTGTACGTCGGCGCTTCTTCTGCTTTTGAACCTGTACGTCGGTGCCTTTTGCGGATGAACCACTATGTCAGTGCCTTTTGCTAATGAGCCAATGCTTAGGCGCTTTAAGCTAAGTGAGACGATCTTTCATCACGTCGATCACTTTGTGCAATCAAGCCGATTACTAAAAATCGTGTCAAATTGCTTAGAGGGGGTAATTGGCGTACCAAGGAACCCAAAATATATTGCAAAAAGGTAGAACAACCTCACTGAGTGGCTGAACATCCTAGCGCCCCTGAAAGAGCATCAGCGCCACACAAATGGCCGTAGCGCTAGACGCTGGGATTGGCGCGAGGCGCCAAGCCTAATTGTTGACGCCAAAGTCTAGCGCTTGGCGCCAGAACAGGGTATTCCTTAAATACCCCTTTCTTCTTCATTTTCGCTGTTGCTCGTCGCGATTTTGCTCGAAAATCTCCAAAAATTCACTTGCTTCGTTCTTGCTCGTTTCTCAACCAAATTCACTCAAATTTGTTGCAAATCAAAGCTCTTTTCATCCACTTTCCTGGTCTATGTATGTTTTCTTCGAACTCACACCGATTTTTATGAATTTTGCATGTGTTTATTTTCGAATTTCATGAAATTTCGAAACTTAGAATGCTTAATTCTCTTTGTTTATCAAATTTTATGCCATGAAATTTCTTGATTATGTTTATATATTGCCTTGGGAGTAATTTGAGACTTGTTTGACTCAATTTGGTGAAGAAATGAACGAATTGCCATTGTTGAACCTCTTGAGGTCAGGAATGCAATGTGACCCGTTCTTGATGTTTTTGCTAGCAATTCTTGTCCAATTTGTCACAAAAATTACTATAGTATTGCAAGAAATTGTTTTATTGCTTGAAAAATGCCGTGATGCTCAATTTGAATTTGTGCTCTGTTTTAGTACTACGTACTCTGTTTTTTTTTTTGCGAACATAGTATCATGCGGCTAGGCGAACCTTAGATACTATAGAACCTTAATTTATGATAATTCTGCACAATGTAGCATGGCTAGATAGCGAGGCTCTGGTTCACGGTCCCGAGACACTCGACGGGAGCATGAGCCCGTGGAAGACGACGCCGAGCCGTCCACTTCGCTTGGTCGACTCCCTAAGTGGGACGAGCGGACCTTGTTCTTTTCCCCCGTCCACCATATTTCTGAGAGAGTGAGACGGGGTATCACTGTTGGGAGGACGCGCTATCATGGCTCTGGTTGTGACGGTTTGGGCGATTTGTACAAGATGTACATCGCCAGGGATGTCGAGACGAGACTCCTATGGGAGTCCTGCGGTCTCGCTGCGTTGTATGAGACCTCCGAGGCGATGGTTGCCTCAAGCGGGGGTCACCATGTAGTGCTTGCTCTGGTGGAGTTCTTCTGGGACACCACCAACACTTTCCATTATCCTTGGGGTGAGATGATGGTCACTCCTACCGATTTCAGTCTCATCACAGGACTGGAGTTCAGCTCCGTGCCACTGCCGTTCGATAGTGGGATCGACGTCTTTTCACCTGAGGTTGAGGAGCTGTTGGGGCCGATTACTGTTCGGGCTCGAGCTGAGGTAGAGTCGTCTCAGTTCAGCGCTAGGGGGATTCGCCGCTCGACTTTGGCAGTTGCTTTCGACGATGGTGCGACCACCCGAGAGCAGCGGGTGCGCATCTTTGCGCTTATTTTGTTGTCAGGGACGTTCTCCTCTGACAAGGGTAGTCGGGCGCTGATTTACTACCTTCCTGTCGTCCGCGATCTACACCGGATCGGGACTTATGACCCGACCCGAAGCTGACCCGAGACCCGAAACGACCCGACCCGAAGTTGACCCGACCCGAAAATTACCCGACCTTTAACTTCTTTTAGTAAATAATTAAATAGGTTATAAAAAGTTTATATTAGGAAATTATACATTAAAATAGACCCAACAACATCTTACATGACTACATTGACTTTCATATAATAGCTAAAAAAGATGGTTAAAGTGAGATGTGTAAATAGTGCAAAATGTCAAATCGTAAAGAGTAATTTGGGACGGAGGGGGTATAAGAATAATTCAAAGAAATTATTACAACAATGACAATGATATTAAGAGTACGTATTAAAACTAAGATCAATAAGAGAGTTAGGTATAACTCAATTAGTTAGAGCATCCCTCTTAGTTTAAGAAGATCCTGACAGTGATTCTCACACTAGTAGAAAAATAGAAATTGGCACCGAGCAATGGCCACCGGTTTTTAAAAACCGGTGGCAAAAAAATGGGCGAGATTATGAGGAAAGGGTATTGCCACGGGTTCAAACCGAACCGGTGGGGTAATTATTAATGCCACCGGTTCAAAACCGGTGGCTCTGTCTTTAAAAAAAAAACCGCCCCTTCATAAACCCTAACCCTATCACTCTCCTCTCTACAGCCTCCCCTCCTCTCCCTTCTCTCTCCTGCGATCTCCCCTCACCATTCTCAACAACCATCATCGCCGCCGCCATCTATCTCTCATCTTCTTCTTCTCTCGTTATCTCTCTTGCCGTAGTTAGGGTTTAGTTGCAAAATCGAAAATCTCCCCTAAAACCATAAAACACAGGCGAAAGCTCAACAATGGCGGACGGGTCGAAGAATCTGGCGGCGAACGCTTTATCTCGTAGTTTCTCTCTCCTCCATTTATGTAATAGCTTAATCTGACCTAATTTTTTGTGCAATTTTTGGTGATTTTGATTTGAATTTGTGAAATTGAATACGAAGAGAAAACGGTGAATTTGATTCAGCGAATCGACTTAGCTTGGGCGTTGGAGAGAGATGCGAAGAAGCAGAAGACGAAGGAATCATCTGCACTGTAAGATCCTTTTACTACGAATTACACTGATTTTATTCTGAGCTGAAATTAACACTATTACAAGCTATTTTTGGTTGTTTTTTCTGTTTTTTTTTTTTTTTTTTTTTTTTGCCATTTAGCTGATAGATTTGTTACTTGTTTGATAAAATGTATGGATTATTGAGCTTGAATCAATTTTAACCCAGAATTGTGGGAAATTTTGCTTGGTTTTTGCTGGATTTTGGTGGGTACTTAGACCTATGGATTAATTTTTGTTTGATTGAATTTTGGTCTAATTGTGTAAAAAACATGATTACAGTTGCCTTAATTTGTGATGTTATGTGAATTTTGGTCTGATAGTATTTCCATAGTTGTTATGTGATAGACAAGAAAGAGTACTTAATGTGAGATTCCCATGTCCAGGAGAAATGATAGTTCCAATTGCTGAACTACAGAACAAATAGGTAGCAGATAGATAATATCACTTACAAGATGAATTACCTTGCTAATTTTGTTATTTGAAAGCTATGGTTTTATATTACTCTTATTAATCTATATGCTTACTTGGTGTTGGATTGAAGTTGCATTTGTGGTTTTGTATGTGCAAGACTTACTAAGTTACACTAAATAGGGCCTGCTCAAAGTAACAAGGAAAAAGTAAAGGGAGGTTGGACCTTGAAAAACTTGATAGTTTTAGGTGTAACCATGTATATTCCTAATAACTTTAGGATTATTATATGCCCATAGATTATGACATTTGCAGCTTAGATTGAAAACTTTTAACCAATTTATTTTCAAGATCGTGCATTTTCTTTGTGAGCTACTATGTCTACAATTTTTCCTCATTTTTTTAGTAATAAAGCTACTATGTTTACAAATTGTGATCACATGCTTGAATATATAGCATGTAATTGGTTATAAAGCTATTGTCAAAACATGGGACTACTACCTCAACACTGGTGACATAATATAGTATTTAGTCCTTTTAATGTCATCATAAGCACTTAAATATCCTCGTTGCATCTTAGCTGTTATTGTGCATTGCCTACCTGAGAATTAGCTCTGACCTTTTAGTGAAAGAAGAAACCCATACCTCTTTCTACTTCTTGCAATCTTCTTTGGTTGAAGGTTGATATTCTCATAAATTTATTTTTTACTTAAGGCAGTGTTGGTCTGATATTACTGGGGCCCTGTTAAAATCCATGACATCTTCATAGACGATCTAGGTATGATAATTGTGAATAGCATGCTCAAAGAAAAGATGGTTTTTAGTCTTCATTGACATGGTAGCTTTCATCTGTGGCTCTCACAGCCTGTCAGCTGGCTCGATTCATCATCAATTTTGTTTGATCCCTCAATTTGTGTATTTATGTTTTCATGACCAATCCTTTCACATTGATCGAGTCTCTTCTTTTGACAGTTCATTAAGAAGTCTGAAAGGAAGTTATAAGTGAGAAATTTGGATGTTGGCCTTCATATCACTCTTCCCCGAGACTGATTTATTTCTTGGATAGTCTCTTCTGTTGTGTACTACTGTAGTTATTGTCTTGTTCTATAAAACTCGTGGCCTTACGTTTTAATTTTGCCTTAATTATGATACTAGAGATACTTATCTGCCTTTGGCAAGGTTTGGGAATGGTGAGAAATCTGAGAATTCTGGGAGGTACAGTGTTCTCAACTTTGCACTTAATCTGTCTGCATGATGGAAAGAAAACAATCTAGGTATAATGTACACTCTTTATCACGTTCTTCTTTTGTTTTGTACTCAGAGTCTCAGAGTCATGATTTGGTTGATATCTGTTATAATTTTTTTTGGAAGTGATAAAAACTTCTTAATTGAAATAACAGTTAATTAAAAACTTGACAGTGTATTAAATATCGTGTCAATAGGAACTTGAGGAAAGTAGGATCTGTTATACTATTTTTATCACGTGATAATTATCCCTTTCCTATGTCTAATTAATTTTTCAAATCATGATATTTCTGTCCAGCAAATATTGTTCTTGGCTCAAGGTCACTTTTTGGACGTCTTGTGGGTCCTGCATTCTCATCGCAAACACCTTTCCTTGCACCAGCTCTTACTTCATTACAGGTATAGTCAGTGTTACGAATCAGGATGCTTTATTGGTTGAATATAAAGCTACTTCGAGTATATGATTGGTTATATATGGTTGAATTTGCTTTTTGTTGGAAATATTATGTGGTGCTAATTGTAAGGGGTCAAAATCAAATTAGTTTTCGATAATTTTGACATTTGATGATGATATTTTTGTTTTCTGCTGTTGTGATTGATTCTTTGTTATTATGCATTATTATTGATGCTGCTGCGATATGCCTATGTAGTGTGATTGTGAGATTTGATTATTTCTAAATACAATGCAGATGTGATGTGCCTATGTGGTGCCGATGTGTCTTAGGTTTCTTAATTTTGAGTTTTGGTGAAAGAAGGGATCCTTAAGCATGATATGCATTTCTCTTGGTGCACTTGTGTTAATTGCTAATTTAAGCTTTTTGCTTTTACTCCCCTTGCTGCCTGGTTTTGATATTATGATATAAATATATATATATATGTTTATGTGCTACAAATACTTGGCACTTTAAAAGAGATAGAGCACTCCCTCATGAGCATGTTTGAATTTGAGGTGCCAGCTTTTTATTCCTTTTTTTTTTTTGGTTTTAGTGTTGACTAGACAGTCATGTGTAAATTCTGTTTGTGTGTGTAAATTCTGCTTAGCTGTGTTTATTGCAATATGCATGCATTCTGTATCATGCTACCTTTATTGAATAAAGTACTACTCTTTCATTTCTAATTTTCTTCTCGTGTTGATTTTTTTTTGAGAGAATCACCATCAAAGCAAGATCATTTAGAAATAGAGGGAGTAGATAGAGTATAAGTAACATATGGAATACATAAACTATTTCTGCACTCCATGATTCACCTATAGTTCAATTTCTGTTAACAGGGTTCATTTGCTGGCTTGCTCTTGTGCTATCTGCCTTTAATTTTATGTTCTTGTTTTTGTTAAGCAATGACATTTATCAAATATGTAATTTCATGAAGAACTACAGCGGAAGGAAATCAAAATCGTGAGATGATTGAATAATATTACTTTTGTCCTGGTATAGTTTCTGTGTGTTGATCTATAGTCTTGATTTTTTCTTTGTTGGTTTGGATATAGGTTGATAGATTGTATTACAAAGAGCAGGAAACTTCTCTTCTGCTGAAACTTAATCGTCTAGAAGAAGCTGCGAAACTATACAGATTGCTGCTCTCCATGAATCCTGACAATTATAGGTTTTTTGGTGTGACTTAGCTTGTATTTAACAGTGACTAGTATTTTTTTAAAGTTTTTTGGACCAAAATTGTAATATTACAGCCTTTTTTAATGAAAATATGTAAGTATATATATATGTTAGTGTTTATATATCAATTTATGTGGAAAAAATGCAAAAAAAAAAAAAAAAATTTTTTTTTTTTGGGCCTCTTTTGCCACCGGTTTTGAACAGAACCGGTGCCAAAAACCCCTTTAAAAAAAGCGGGAATGGGTTTTTGCCACCGGTTAACCGGTGGCCATAATAAATATTACCACCGGTTAACCGGTGGCAATAATCATTTTTGCCACCGGTTTTGAACCGGTGGCCTTTCTTGGGGTTATTGCCACCCCCCAAATGACCACCGGTTCAAAACCGGTGGCTTAGGGGGGTTTTGAACCGGTGGCTAAGTGGTTTTTTCGCCTAGTGTCAGTCTAAAATTCTAAACATAAAAAAAAAAGGTTAATAAAAGTCAAACAATTACTATAATCCATGAAAAAATAGCCTTAATAAATATAGTGAGTTTTTTCGTCAATAAATAAATAAATAAATATATATACAGAGTTGAATTTAATTCAATGAATCACCCGAATATGACTCGACTAGAAGTTGACTCGACCAGAAGTTGACCCGAAAATTGGACCCGAAAATTGACCTGACCCGAACTGACCCGACCCGAAAATTGACCCGACCCAAACTGACCTGACCCAAACTTGACCCGACCCGAACTCGACCCGAAGTGTTGACCCGATAACTGACCCGATCCGATTATCGGCCGACCCGAAATCAACCTGAAACCCGAAATGACCCGACCCGACCTAAACTTAACCCGATAATCTTTTGACCCGAACTTGACCCGACCCGAAATGACCCGACCCATACCCGATCCGAATGACCCATTTGCCAGGTCTAGCGTCAGGCGATGGTGCCGTCGGCTGGAGCTGATGGTCCTTTGCTGGCGCCATAATGTTTTCTGCGACGCCGATATTTCGCCGATCTTCTGTCTAATTTTTAATTAATTTTGAGATGCGAGATTTTTGGAAAATAAAGTGGTCGCACCCGTAAAGGGTTGCCTACGTATCCTTTCTTAAGGAATTAGGCCAAATGTAGCTCTCTTGAGTATCCTACTCAAGGAATTATGGGTAGTATTTCTTAAGTTGGTCAAGATTTGTCATGTTCGAGAACTCATTGCCATCCATATCATTTAGCTTTGCTGCACCTCCTGACAGGATTGTTTTGACAATGTAGGGTCCAAACCAATTAGGTCTAAATTTTCCCCTTGGATCTAAAACATTTTTCCTTAATGCTTTTAATACCAAGTCTCCTACTTTGATGTTTCTTGTCTTGACCTTCTTATTAAAATGCCTAGCCATACGAGTTTGATAACACTGAGTGTGATGTAGAGCTTCTAGTCGTTTTTCATCGAGTAGAATCAATTCTTCATATCTTGCCCTAGTCCATTCAACTTCATCGAGTTTGCTCTCTAACACGATGCGTAGAGATGGAATCTCTAGTTTGACAGGTTGTACGACATCCATTCTAAACCAAAGAAAATGGTGTATTTCATGTTGATGTACGGATTGATGTGCGATAACCCCACAATGCGAAGTGAAGTTTGTCAGGCCAATCTTTATAGTTTTCCGTCATTTTTTCGATGATAGTCTTTAAATTTTTATTAGCTGCCTCGACTGCTCCATTTGCTTGAGGTCTGTAAGGGGAAGAATGATGATGTTGAATGCCATATTTTTGTAACAATTCTTCACATTCGGCTTGAAAGTGAGTTCAATTGTCACTTATCATTTCATGTGGGACTCCATATCGACAAATAATATTTCTCTCGATAAAGAGTGCTACATGTTTTGCAGTGAGTTTAGCGTATGATTGTGCTTCGACCCACTTTGTGAAGTAATCAATTGCTACTAGTATATACTCGTGGCCTCCTGTTCCTGGGGGAGTGATTTTGTCGATGTTGTCAGTTCCCCATGTAGAGAATGGCCATGGCGATGTGTAGGTGTAGAGCAAGGATGGAGGAACATGTTGTAAATTGGCATAGATTTGGCACTTAGGGCATCTTTTTACATATTGATGGAAATACCTATTCATTGTAGTCCAATAATATCCTTCTCGCATTATTTTTTGGACTAACATTTCACCATTTATATGAGTGCCATAGATTCCTTCGTGGACTATCCTCAATGCTTTTTGTGCATCCTTTTTTCCTCCACATAAGAGAGCTCGACCCTTAGGTACCCTTTTATGCAACTCGTTGTCTATGAGTACATATATGGAAGCCAAAAGTCTTAATGCCCGTTTTGCTCTTTTGTCAGCGTGGGGAGGGTATTCTCCTTTGGTGACATAATTGAGTATATCCGTGTACCACGGTTCTTCTTCTTCGTCTTGGACTACTTCTTCATCTTCTATAGCCTGGATGTATGCTGGTTTGTGCCTTTTCTCTATAGTTAGAGGCATTTGCTCGATTTTCGTGGGAATTCTAACCATTGAGGCTAGTCTTGCCAAGGCAACAGCGAATTGATTTTCTTCCCTAGGTAGATATGTGTATTCTAGCTTCTCTAACTGGTTGGTAAGAGTTTCCAAATAGGTTTGGTAAGGGGATAGACTTTCGCTCCTTACTTTCCACCTTTTAGATATTTGATTGATAATCAAAGAAGAGTCTCCGAATATCCTTAACTTTTGTACTCCCAATGCCAAAGCTGTTTCAAGGCCTACCATGCATGCTTCATATTCAGCAGCATTGTTGGTAATGTCGAAATCAAGCTTTATGGAGATTGGAACATGCTCTTCTTTAGGTGATACTAGTAATACTCCAACGCCACATCCCTTTTGGTATGAGGCTCCGTCGAAGTACAAGGTCCAAGTATCATCTTCGGTAACCATTAAGTCTTCATCTGGAAATTCATTGTCTTGTATTAGCGTTAAATCTTCTATTGGAAAGTCTGCTAGAAAGTCTGATACCACAAATCCTTTGATAGCTTTTTGCGGCATAAACCTTACATCAAACTAGGCTAGATTGACTATCCATCTTGATATGCGTCCATTGAGTGTAGATTTCTCGAATAGATACTTGAGTGGATCTAATCGGGAGACTACGAAGACAGTATGCACTAACATGTAATGTCTTAACTTGGTTGTGGCCCACACCAAGGCGAGGCACAACTTCTCAAGTGGTGTATAGCATGTTTCGTATTCGAGCATCTTTTTTCTGAGATAGTAGATTGCGTTTTCGTTGCTTTCTACTTCTTGTGCTAGCATAGCTTCCATTGTCTCTTAGGTAACCGTCAAATACAACCTAAGAGGTATTCTGGGCAGTGCTGGTGCTAATACGGGAGGATTTGCGAGATAGGCTTTGATCTTTTTAAAGGCTTTTTGACACTCGTCATCCCATATCACTAGTACATTCTTTTTGAGTTTTTTGAAGATTGGTTCACATATTGTCGTCAATTTTGATATGAACCTACTTATGTATTGCAACCGGCCAATAAATCCTCGAATCTGTTTCTCGGTTTTGGGCGGTGGCATTGACATGATTGCTTTGATTTTGTTTTGGTCTATCTCTATTCCTCTAGAGTTTATGACATAACCCAAAAGCTTGCCTGAGGTGAATCCAAAAGCACACTTAGATGGATTCAACCTCATATTATATTTTCTTAGCCTTTCGAAAAATTTCCTTAAGGATACTTGATGGCCTGGACGGTCTTTTGATTTTACAATCATGTCATCGACATATACTTTGACTTCTTTATGCATCATGTCATGGAGTAAGGCAGTTGCTGCACGTTGGTAAGTAGCACCCGCGTTTTTCAACCCGAATGGCATTACCGTGTAGCAGTAAGTGCCCCATGGTGTTATGAAAGTTGTTTTCTCCATGTCTTCTTCTTCCATGAGAATCTGATTATAACCTGCGTACCCATCCATGAATGAGAGAAGCGCGTGATTTGCTGTGTTATCCACCAGAATATCGATGTGTGGTAAAGGGAAGTCGTCCTTTGGACTTGCCTTATTTAGATATCGATAGTCGACACACATTCTTACCCTTCCATCTTTTTTCGGAACTGGGACTACATTGGCGACCCATTCGGGGTATTTGGATACCTTGATGAAACCTGCAGTTATTTGTTTTTGAACTTCTTCTTTTATTTTAAGAGCTACGTCGGGTTTCATTCGACGTAACTTTTGTTTTACGGGTTTCATTCCTAGAATTAGTGGTATAGTGTGTTGAGCTATTTCTCTATTAATGTCTGGCATATCTTCGTATGACCAAGCAAATACATCGATAAATTCTTTAAGTAAGTTAATTAAATCGGTTCTTTCTTGTTTATTAAGTGTTAATCCGATTTTAACTTCTCTTTTATTGATTGAATCATTTGAGATATCAACCGTTTCAATTTCTTCAATTACCGGTGTTTTCTTTACAAGTGTTTCCATTGCTTTAATAATTTCTTTGTCTTTTTCATTGTTAGTTAATCAATGCTCGTCATCTGTGGTTAGAGAAGAACATAAGAAATAAGGAGAAGGAGAAATATTATTATACTCTGAGATCATTACATCAAAGAGTGACATGTCCTCAGGGACTTGATCACTAACTATTCTAGGAGAAGAAATAGGAAGGGAAGGTGCTACTACTAAAGACCTAGAACACTCTATAGGGAGAGACTCCGACTCAGACTCTGACTCAGACGACTCTTCAAACATTGGTCCTTGCCCTGTCGTGATGGATATTTTTATTCCGCTTGGAGTAGTCACCTTGATAGTCTTGCGCCACCCTTGTAGTGATCCCTCAGCTGGAGTGATTAGCTTCGAGGGATCAAAGCTTTCGCTTTGTAGGACTGTTTGAATGAGCGAGGAGTTATCTTCTCTGTAAGTTGGCTTATTCTTTTCTCGCCCAATTAGTAATCCCATAACGTTAAAGTCAAAGCATGGGGGTACTTTCTCCTTATGGACAGGAGTTGGGATTTCATCTGTGAAATAACAATCCATGAAAATCTCAAATCCCGGTTGCCTTATGCCGTTTACAACAAATGGCTCGGGAAATTCATGGCATGGATAGTCCTCTCCTTCTTTTATAAATTGACCATTAAGTGTGAGAGGATACCGATCCATTTGGATTTCTTTCTTTTGAGTGCGAGCGTCTCTACGTGCCTTTGATTTTTCCTGGGCTTGCTTGAGATATTTCCGAGTCGGTTCGAAACCAAGTCCGAAAGTGCCTAACTTAGGGAGGCCAGGTGACTCCAGCGATTTTGCTATTCCTTTCTTCTTTCCTAGGGTCATCCCAGGAAAACGTCCTTGTTTCTTTAGAATAGCATTTACAATCATGTTCGAATGGGGGTCATGGCAAAGAGGGGTCCTTTCATCCTCCTGGATTAAGGAGACTTCTTCGTTAAAGCCCCATAAGTCTTCATCATCCTCGTCGTGCTCCACATTAATGATTGGATTTTCTATAGACTTGATCCTCATAGGCGAAGCATCGATGGTGATAGGAATTCCCCCAACTATAGCTTTTACTTGTTGGTGGAGAGATGAGGGGACGGCCTTTAGGTCATGAAGCCAAGGGCGCCCTAACAGTAAATTGAACGAAGCTTTAATGTCTACAACTTGGAAAGTAGTAGCATGTTCTATTGCTCCCGCTGTTACATCCAGAGTAATTTTACCAAGGGCTTGACGACGAGTGTTTTCGTAGGCCCTTATTCCTTGTGTAGACGGAGTTAAATCTTCATCCCTTATGCCTAGCATCCTCGCAGTTCTAAGTGGACAGACGTTGATGGCAGATCCATTGTCTACAAGAGTCATAGGAACATTCATTCTCTTGCAAACTACTATGAGGTTTAATGCCTTGTAATGTTTGTCACCTTCTGGAGGTAAATCCTTGTCAGAAAAGGTGATCAAATTGTAGGAAGATCACTTGTGAGGAAGTTGGCTAATCCCTCAGGAGTAGTGTCATAATCTATCCCTATTTTGTCCAAGGCATTCATTACAGCCAACCTATGTTCTCGAGATGTCGCCAAAAGTTTCCATACGTTCATCTCAACTTTTGTGTTCTTAAACTGCTTATCGATATCATTGTCTTCAATGATAGGTATGGGAACTTGTTGTGTGGTCGGCATAGGTTGTGTTGAAACGGGAGGTTGCATTCTCCCGGATCTTGTGAGGACGTCTATTGATGAGTCTTCTTCAGCCCAAAAGTCATCCATGGCGTATGACACAAACGGTGGAGACCCTACTATATCTTTTAAGTAGACATCTTCTTCATCACTATCCCAAACTCCATTAATGGTTGCATCGTCTTCTTGTGGAACTTGGACTAGTTTCTTTTTATCAATCATTTTCTGAACTACATCCTTGAATTTAAAACAGTTTTTGATAGTGTGACCCCTTGATTGATGATACTGACAGTAATATCTATCTGTCCTTTTCAATGATTCGAACGGTCTCGGTTCGAGAGGTTTGATCTCGCCACTCTTGGAGAGCATTTCGAACATTTGTGCATATGGGATCCCAATTGGAGTGTAAATTCTATTACTCTTCTTGGGTTTTTCAGTGACTTGTAAAGGAAAACACTTTGCCTCATAATTCGTTCTCATGGGTGTGAATTCTCTCTTGGGTTCATCTTTCGGGAGTGGAACCTCGTCATATTTCTTTTGAAGTTTCTTTATAGCTTTGAGAGTTTCACGTAGCAAATGCGACCCTTCCATCATAGACAGTGTGAGCGCTTGTATTTCTTCTTTACTTGCCGGTTCTAGAAGGCTATCTATGGCATCGAAGAATATCTTCTCGTCTTCTTCAATGGCATGGATTTCTTTGACAGGTTTAGTGAGAAACGAGGGGTCAACCTCGTTTTCCTCATCAGAAATAGCCAAGGCATGAACGAGAGGTGCATTATCAATGCTTGGCTTCTTACTGGCAGGGGGCAATGGTAGCTTGTTGTTGTCGATCAAATCTTGGATAGCTTCCTTAAGCTTCCAACAGTTTTCAGTGAGATGGCCCCTACCTTGGTGATACTTACAGTGTGCATTGGGGTTCCAATTAGCCGACCTCTTTTCGACTAGTGGGTCCCCAAATGGCCCAATAGGAGTTATAAGACCTTTTGCATTTAATCGATCAAATGCGGTGTCATAACTCATGCCAATAGGAGTAAAGTTTCTCCTAAATGGTTTCTTTTGTCCTTGATTGTTCATAGCAAGGACTTCACCTAAATTAAAAGTGCTAACGTTGTTTGAGTGGGTGGTTTTGGAAGAAGAAGGATTGTCGTTCTTCTTTCCTTTCCAGCCACTGTTGGAGTTATTGTTGGCAGCTTTTAACTTAGCCAAGTCGTCTTCAATATTGATCCCAATGTCATAGACGACTTTGAAGGTATGGAGATTATTTTGATACTTGAGATGCTTGGAATATTTTTCTTGAAGGTTTTTTTATGAACAACCTTACATACTCTTTTTCACTTGGCACCTCAATCATCTTAGCTGAGGTTTCTCTCCATTTATTAAAGAAAGAGGTGAAGCCTTCGTTCTCTTTCTGCTTGAGGATTTCAAGTTCCCTATGGTCAGTCTCAACTTGGATGTTGCACTTGTATCTATCAACGAAAGCGTTTGCTATGGACTCCCAGGTAGAGGTCTTTTCTTTCTTGAGAGAAAAGAACCATTGTTGACAAACGGTCTCGAGAGATAGTGAGAACAGAGAGGGGAAAACCTTTTAAACGATACCCTTAATACACATTATTGTTTCGAAGGCTCTTAAATGAAAATAAGGGTTATCAGTTGCTTTGAATTTTGGGATGTCGTTGGCATTGAACTTCTGCGGAAGAAGATCTTTGTCCACCGAGACCCCTTGTGAAGTAAGCCCTTGAAACTTGTAGTCGCTAGATAGCTTGCTTAGACTCTCTTGCATGAGGTCCATCTGTTGTTGTTTCACGGCATCATCGATCTTAAGTGTGAGGAGCTTCAGTGCCTCAGTCACGGTAACCAGTTGGTTCCTAAGCTCATTGACTTCTTCTTGTGTTGCCATTATTGTCCTAGCTTTCCTCTTACGAGCTATGGGTTTGTCGAAAAGTTGGACTTGTACGAAAAGGTTGTCTTTGATTAACCGTCCTTCCTTTCTTGACCACGCACTGTAATTTAAACCATTTTGCGTTTTAATTACTTGACTCAAATCGACTTGACTTTACGGGTTTTTAAAGAGGAAAAAAAAATGGGTGCATATTTTTTGGCAAAAATAATGTAGATATTTTTAGGGAACTAAGTATAGTTTTTTTTTTTAGAAAAAATGGAGGATTAATATCCGACTTACCCCCCTAAAAAAAATGACGGAAAAAACGCGCATGCAAGACTCCCTTAGACATGGTCAAAGTGTGTGTATTGGTGTGTGCATTGAGTGTAAGTAACATGTTTGGACTCTTGTGTAAGACCATGGGACTTAGTGCCTAAACTCGATTAATGGCTCAACCAAGTACTATTGACAGCGAAAATTAACCGAATCAATTAGCAAACTGGTTAATTAGACACTAGGTGATGACTCGACTAATAATCCGAACTGTCGGCAAAACGACAGGACTGGCGTCGCACTGTGTAGTGTAGCGCCAGACGACAGAGCTGTCGCCAGGCGCCACACTCCACAGAGTGGCGCTACAGTCCAGTATTTGGCGCCAATACTGGAGCTTCAATCTGGGACTGTTTTCGGTGTTATTAATCAACAGGGGTATGCATAAAGTCGTACTAGGTCAATTCTGATTAAAATATTAGACTTTATTGACTCAAATTAATTAATTAATTATTTAATTAGGAAAAGTTCTTTAAGTCATTAATTTATTTAATCTCAACACAAGTCAAACAAACGGTTAAGAAATCATAGTATATGCACAACAAATAATGCACAATTAGTCAAGTAGGCACAATATGATGCAATGAGTTTGCAACCTAACCATGGCTCTAGTACTCTAAAGTTCGGGATATGGTTTAGTCAATAGAGGGTCCATGGTTAATTGTCAGGATGCACCGCGCGGAAGCCTAACCGTGAAGGGTTGGCGCAAGTGGATGGGACACCACGAGTTTTAGAAAAACTCGCTTCCATTGTTTGGTGAATTCAACATTCTCGGATGTACCCTTTGTTGCTCAGAGCGTTCAATCAGGTAGATGGAGCATGAATTCCAAGAGGGTTATGTCCATATGTAGAACACATATGGGTTTCAGAAAAGTGAGAAAAAATTCAATCAGGAAGTAGGATCGAGCAAACAATACAAAAAACTGGTCGAAATTAGAACGCATATTTCTGGCTCGGTATTGGAAGAATTTGGCGCTAGCAATCGGAGATTGGCGCCAGGTTTTAGCTGTAGCGCCTTGTGACAAGCTTGTCGTCTGGCGCTACAATTAAATGTCTGGCGCCAATACTCTGGTTGATGACGCTAATTCCTACATGCCTCAGCAGCTTTCTGTGCTCGATAAAATTTTCCAGTTTCGCGCAGTGTTATTTCGGTCCTAGTTGTGAAAGATATTTCTCAAATTTCCTACGTGTAAAATCCTATGTTTTTAACTCATTACAGATGGTCTTTCCAGTGAGATCTTTTTTATGCATATGACAATAATGTTAATCAAAATTACGCACATGAAATACTTAGAACGTTTCAAGTCTCATCCACTCATTCTAAATCATTGCCGAAACAAATTCAGGAATTAAAATAGAAATCCTCTCCAGTGGAGTCGCCAAAAACTGTAGGGAATATTTCAAGCGTTAATCCCCTAGCTCGAACCCCACTGTAATCATACACTAAAGTACGGTGGCGTCCAAAGGGAAAGAAGATAGAGCAAAAGAGTCGCCAACAAGTTTTTTTAGGAACTTGTAAACCGTTCACGAGGTGAAGGTTACACCCCTTAACAATCCAAGAGATCGTCGACTCCAATAAGGTCTTGAACCAAATAAGGGTTCGGGGATGAAGGTACAAATCCAACCTAAAAGAGATTGAACCTGCCCTAATACCTCTACTTTATTCAGATCGTATTCATGTGCGCTTTTGATTAACATGCAATCATTAGGTTTAACCCTAAACCTATTTATCTATGTTGGTTGAATTTTAATGCACAAATAAACTATTATTGGTGACCACTTGAATTATAATCATATTAACCCTAAACAAGATTATTAATTATCTTATTAAGCATGATTACAAGTACCAAATCCCTTTAAACATGCGTAAAAGGTGTGATCAAGTAATAAGTAACAAATAATAAATATAATCAAGCAACATAATAATAATCAGAATAACAATAATAATAATTATAACCATGATCATGATCATAATAATCATAAAATTATAATCATAAATCATGTTAAAGCATAATAATAGCAAGATCCTAGGCATGATACTAACAAGATTAATAACAAACCCTAGCATGTCATAAGCAGTGGCGGATCCACGTTGACGCCCGGGGGGGCACGTGTTACCCCCACCAAAAAAAAAAAATTGCTGGAAAAGCGTCCTTTATATATGTATATATATTATAATCTGCAATGATATTAAGTGTCTCCAGCATTGCTTCAGTGGTAAGGGAGTTGGGTGGGTGAATTATGTGTCTTCAAGAAGTTAAGGGTTCGAGACCCCATAGCATCTTTTTTTTTTTTTTTTTCTTTTTTTTTTTGGCTTTGAACCCAAATGAATTCCACTTTCCTCCTATTTAATTAACAAAAGGATAAGCTATTACTATCTTTTCATGATAAATTTCTTTTTTCCGTTTTCACACTTTTTATAAACAGTCCTTATTAATATGAAATACTCTCTCTGTTATATTTTATTCATTCTTCTCATTTTCATTACATAATATTTATTGCATTTATTTGGCCATTATTAAATCTTGTTTATAATCGTGTGAAAATTTACACTGAAATAAATATAAAAAATCATACTCCAACTGTGTTTAAATAAATGAAACGTTTTGACTTTTTGTACAATTCATCTAATTCACTTTAGCTAATATTTGTGATTTATACATAACAATAAATATAGTCATGTGGTTACTTGTTGGAATCGTCAAATTTATTACTATAACATTCAATTGTTATAAGTTTAATTATTAAAGATATATATTTTCAATCAAAGTTTTACATTAGCATATGTGCTATATGTGCACAAGGAAAAATTTATACCAAAGTTTTTGGTATAAATTCATATGCAACTTTGACAAAATAAAAAATAAACAGGTGGAAAGTTTATAATAGTATAATCGATATCTACAATATAATTGAATTATTTGTAAAAAAAATAAAAATAAT
Source organism: Chenopodium album (assembly GCF_948465745.1). Classification (NCBI taxonomy): domain Eukaryota; kingdom Viridiplantae; phylum Streptophyta; class Magnoliopsida; order Caryophyllales; family Amaranthaceae; genus Chenopodium; species Chenopodium album. The sequence goes on from NC_137837.1 coordinate 52,539,464, forward strand.
AAAAAAAAACCTTGTCAATATAAATGTTTGAATTTGATTGTTAATTATTATACGACTACACAACGCATTATATTCATGTTTGGCTGATTAATTATGTTGCGTTACAACAATGCTATAATTTTTCTTTTTATTATTGTCTAGTGCTACCCCTAGTTCGGATTCCTGGATCCGCCACTGGTCATAAGCATTAAAAATCAAAGCTTTAGCCCTAACATGATACTAACAATCATAAATATTAGGAAGAACATAAAAGGCATCATACTTTTAATCATACTTGATATTAAAGTTACCCTAGACATGATACTAGGAACCATAATAACAACCTAAACATGACCTCTATATCATAACATCAATAAAACCATTAAATCACTTACTTTGATGCCTCGTATCTCTTTCTAATAACAAAATACACGCGTTAGTAACTTCAAGGAAAATAATAAACAAAAATTAAATTAAAAGATTGAAAGAGAGATTTGGGACCAAACCCTCAGATATTAAACCTTTCACGTTTAGGGCGAAGGCAACTTCAAATATGGATAGGTGTATCTAGGTCTTGCGAATGCGGAATTTTGTATTTGAGAGAAGGCTAGTTTAGAAGAGAGAGAGAGAGAGAGAGAGTAAGTAATCAAGAGAATCTTGATGAGAGTTGGTGAATGAAAACGGAGTTTTTATGGCGTTATTTATAAAGAAAATCAGCCAAAAAGATAAAATATCAAAAAAAGAGTTCTGGCGCACATAAAAATCGATTAGCGCCAACGCTTGCTATTGACGCCAGACGCCAACATTAGCGCCTAGCGCCAGGCGCTACAGCTGGCGTTTGGCACTGATCTGGAAATTCACGCGTTTTCTTAAAATCAAATAAAAATTGCCGTACAGGAGGATAAAATCGTATTTCCCTCAAAAATGTTCTTTGATTTTAATTAAAACTCTGAAAAGTCAACAAAAATCAATTTATCAATGCTAATTGAATTTGGAATGAAAAGAACCTTCTAGAAGAATCTAGAAGACTAAAACCATCCCTAATTGCATTACGAATGATAATTCTATATTAGGCCCTCCCCAAGATCATTGGGCCGCATATAAGGCTCAAACCGGGCCTAGTTTAGTAAATTGGCCATAAATTCCTCAATATTCATCAGAATTGGGCTTATAATATATCGTTGGAAAGCTCTTGTCAAGCCCCATCCAACTACACTACTATTAGACCCATATCATGGACCAACCAAACTATATTGGCTGTTTTATTAAAATAAGTTTTCAAAAACAAAGAGAAGAGAAAAGAAATTAAAATTATCCGCAACACTAAACTTTCTACACTTTCACTTCATTCGATCATGATTCGATGCGTAAGGTACTTATCACTGGCTTTGGTTTTGGAGATACACAAATGGGTGTCTACAGCTACGTATTACAATCACACAATTAATTTACCGGTATTAAATCTCCTCTCTCGAATCTTGAGTTAACCATTTATAAATTAACCTGCCTATTGAAACTAGACCTAAACATCAATTTTCATCTCTCGAATCTCGAATCAATATTGTCAAACTCATGCATAAAAGATCAGGTCTACTATAGTCACAAAGTATTAAATCAATCAATAGGAAATTAATCTAGCATTGACAATTAACAACAATAAATTACCCCTTCATATTATTTATGGATCCCCATAAACCCTAGAAATAAAACTACTCACACATAATTAAATCTAAACTAATCAAAGTAATAAAACAAGACATGATCAAAGGAATAAAATAAATAACTAAAATTAAGAGAAAAGAAATCATTACTATAGAAATCTGGAATTAAGAATAGAGTTAAGAACAAAGTATATGAGAGAGAGAAACTAATCTAAAAGCTAAGTAGAGAGAGAAAATCTAAGAAAAGAATTAAGAAAGAGTAAAGGCGTATACTAAACTCGCTTAACGGAGAAGTATTTATATTAAACAAGAATCCTAAACTAAAACAAACTTAAACGACGCTAATCGTCTCCTAACAATAACACGCGCCCGATCGGGAGAGGCACCGCCCGATCGGGCACGCCTTTTTGCTCATCTAGCACATATCTCGCGCCTGGCCGGTCGCGAGTTCGGGTGCCGACCTTTCTTCCCCCGCCCGGCCAGGCGCGCCTTCGGGCGGTATCTTCTTTGGCCGGGCGACACTCTTGGGCCACTATTTGGACTTCGATTGGGCTCCAATTCTTTGGGTCAATCCGGATTTCCTCTTTGGGTCTTGAATACTCGGTCCTAATGCCCCGGTATCACATATATCGAGCCCTTAATCACCGGTTCAATTGCTCTAACTGGCCCTGGGCTATAAAAACTGGACGTGCTTCTCCAATGCTCGTAGTTGCTCCATAATATCCCATGAAAATGCTCCAAAAGCGCAAATCCCTACAAAAGTCAACCAAATCTACGAAAACACTAGAAAACACCAATTAGTAATAAAAGTGTGTCTATAGAGCCAAAAACACCACTAATTATGACCAAGGGACGGGGGTAAAATACTATATAAAATAGACATATCATTTAGTTCGGTAATTGATTTTTATTTTTATTTTTTAAGGATGAGTGAATGAAAAATGCTATGATCAATATGTAAAGGAAATTGCTCATTTTATTAATGGAATAAAGGTGAACGAAACACATGAAACATATAAAAATTTGAAATGGAAAACCTATGCTAGACATGAATGGGGGAATGGAGATGAATGATAAAAAAAAATCATAAAATCTTGCACAAAAGATCTGTTGTGCGCCTTGTGTTCATTATTTCTTGCCGCTTGGAGGGATAGGAATTTTTTTTGCATCCACCAAGTCTTGAATGATGTCCTTCAAATTCCAACATTGCTCTGTAGTGTGGCCCCTTCCTTGATGATACTTGCAGTGGGCATTGGGATTCCATTTGGTGCTCCTTTCTATAGGTTTTGGCTCTGGAAATGGCCCAATAGGTGTGATCAAGCCTTGACCGTAAAGGCGATCAAATGCCGCATCATAAGTCATTCCTAAAGAAGTGTAAGTTCTTTTCTTCTTGGGCAATGAGCATCAAGAGCTAACACTTCATTGAGATCAACTTGGCTTATATTGTTGGTAGTATTTTCGTGCATAGAAGACTAATAAGAAGGATGGTCATTCTTCTTGTTTTTCCAAGTGTTATTATTGTTACTACCGGTATTCTTTATTAGATTATCCTCGATATTGATGGCAATGTCATATACAACTTTAAAAGTGTTCAAAGGAAGAAATTTGAGATGTTGCTTGTACTTGTGAGTCAAATTTTGGATGAAGAGGCGAATCATCTTTTTTTCTTTGGGAGGATCTACCAAGAGTGCAGCTGTTTCCCTCCACCTGTTCAGATAAGCAGTGAAGCCTTCATTCTCTTTCTGTTTGAGAATGGAGTGTTCACGTTCAGAAGTTTTACTTTGAATGTTACACTTGTAACGGTTCATGAAACTATCGATGACATCTTGCCAAGTCGCAGTACGCTTGGCATCTAGGGAATAAAACCACTGTTGGCAAGCATGTTCTAAGGAGAGAGGGAACACCGTAGGGAAGAGTGTTACGTCCAATCCCTTAAGAGCCATGGTTGCAGAGAACGCCTTCAAATGGAATATTGGATTGTCAGTTGGCTTGAACTTTGAAATATCAGCAGTGGAGAACTTTTCAAGGAGTGTGTCCTTCACATCCAAAGGAGTGGGAGGCCATTCCACATAGGTGAAATCATCGGAAATCTTGCTCATTTTTTCTTTGATCTTGTCCATTGCAGCCGCATTAACATTGTTTTGCTCTACTGTGTTGACTCTGGTAGTGAGTGCTTGTAACATGTTAGACATTGTCTCAATGGAATTGTTAATGTTCTCAATATCTTCCTTAGTGGCCATTGGGACAATCTGAAACTAGTTTGAAGGTCATGAGTGACGTGGAGATGGCAAAGTTCTCTTTAAACGCCTCTTAGGTCTAAGAGGTTGATGTAGTAATGACTCGAACCGTACCAATCTACCCTTACTCCTTGACCAAGTGCTGTGAAATAAAACAACCGTACTTAATTTTTTGACACATTGCTCAAGATAGGAAAAAAAAGTCATTCAAAAATAGGTGAGAATAACTCCGATCCACTCATCTTTTATTATGACGGAAATGGGGGGTGCATTAACCTAGTATACGATCATAAACGACATGGTGTATGATTCGAGTCAAAAAAAATAAAGAAAGTGTGTGGACTATACTTGACTCGTGAGTGATTAAGTGATGTTATAAGACTCGTGGTATGATCGTATGGCTAGTCATGAGGACGTTGTGAAAAACAAAGGACCCAATGACCAAATAGCACGGAAGACTAAAAGACAAATTAACTTGATTAATTTTGTCCAATTTTAATGTTTATGCTATTTAATAGGTGAAAATAGTCCATTGGAAATCATTAGTCATAAATAAGATCAACCACAATCAAAGACAAAGAACACATGTTAAGGTTAGCACAAAAATCGATCACAAGAAACTAGGAAGAGGACTAGAATTCTAGAAGAGTTAGGACTCAAGGGTATACAAAAAAAAAAAAAAAAAAAAAAAAAAAAAAAAAAAAAATCTATAATCCTATGTTATATGAGTTTACACGGATTAAAGGACTTGGCTAAAACTAGCTTGACACGAAAAGATATAAAAAAAAAAGTTGACGCTAAAAAGACACTTAAACTGGACAGGCTGTAGTATATCGATTATAACTTTTGATCTGTGACTCTAATTGGGACGAAACAAACTTCTAATGAAATATAAAACTCGGGTCTAAAGATCCATAGGTGGAACGACACATAACTCTTTCTATAACTCCAGCTATGACCAAAACAAGTTGACTCTTGTGCAAGATATGAGAATAAAAATCCGGGTTAACTCAAAAAAAAAAAAAAATCTATGACTCGACTCTAAAAAAAGGGTTTGATAAGAGAAAAAAAATAATTAAAAAAAGTCAATAAAAAAATGCACGTATAAGCATATTCTCACGCATGATGCAATGAAGTTCGCAACCTAAAGTCAAGTTCTATGTTCGACTATGGTCAAGCTTTTGGGTGTCAAAGGGTACCTTAGTTAAGAGTTTGAACGCGTTAGTAAGGCAGCCTCCCTTGAGGGTGCATGCCAACGGGCGGCTTCGAGAGTTCGTGATGAAATAGAACTCGACTCGATGGTTTGGGTGGATTTAAAAACTCGGATAAACCCTTATTGCCATGAGCGTTTTTGGGTTGATAGAGCATAAATCCCCTGGGCTAGCCACATATGTAAAACACGTACTATTGTAGAAAAATAGGTAAGCTAAAATGCATATGCATATGTGACAATACCAATTAAATCACAGGAATATTTTTCAAGAATCTTTCAAGTCTCATCCACTCATCTCAATTAAATACCAATCACTCAAATCGATAAATAACCAATAATCCTCCCCAGTGGAGTCGCCAAATTGTAGGCGTCGCTCGAAGTGCGCCTACGTTAAGCATGTTGTGAATATGCTTGGCACTCATAGGAAGTGGGAATTGACATATACGATTAGGGACAAGGAAAGTAAGGAGTCGCCAACAAGTTTTTAAGGAACTTGTAAACCGTTCACGGATCATTTAAGGCAACCACGAAAAGGGACAACGATAGGCAATAACGATTGACCCGTGAAGGTTACACCCCATTCATAATCCATGAGATTACTAACTCCATATGGTTCGGAACGACGAAAGGAGGATCGGGGATGATGGTACGAAGTGAGTCATGGAGTCACATTCGCCCGTATTGGCCTCTACTCGATTCTTATTGTGAAAAGCATTCCTGCGATCTCAAAGGCATAAAAACAGAGATTCAATTTGCTCCAAACTATTATTATTTCAAACTGGTTTAATATTAATGCAACACATAATTCTAAAATATCGTGATCACTTGAATTAATTACAAGATTAAAAGGAACCTAAACCGATTGTCCAAATTATCTTATTAGGCGTGATTTTTAATTACATATTCCCTTTAAACATGCAATATAGTGATCAATAAATAATATAATAGAATTATCATTAATATTGGAAGCAATTCAACAATAATATCAATATTCAAATCAAATAATAATAATAATCCTAATCATGATACTAGCAATATAAAAATAAGAGTAATTAAGTGAATTAATTACTCACTTTCCGCGTTTCCTTGAATTGCCACATCATGAATAAACTCTTCGTAACTTCAATAAAAATATAAATCAAATTGAAACAATTAAACTAAATAAAAGTAGAGTTAATTTGGTCCAAACCCTCATTTAATTATACCTTTCACGCCTTGGTTTAAGGACGTAACCTCGGGTTAAGTGTGAACTCCTTGGAGTGTTTAAGGGAAGTATTTTGAGAGAATAGGATGGCTAGTAATTAGGCTAAAGAGGGAGAAGAGAATTATTTGATGATCAAACTTGTTGATGATTGGAAAAGGGGTGATATGACCTCTATTTATAGAGAAAAAAAAGAAGGGTCGAAGAATTAAGATAAGATCCGAATTAAATCGGAATAAAACACGATAGACTACAGTTTTTACGGTTTTTGTTTTTATCATATATTTTGATCCAAAAATTGGAATAAGATGAATAAGATATCTTTGGAAATCTCTTGTAGTCTACTTTCTAACCAAATAAGAATCAGATTAAAATATTTTATATAATAAAAGATAGGCAAAATTGGCCTCAACACTCTGAACTTTGGCTTGGGTGCAGTAAGCACCCTGAACTAAGAAAAATAGCCAAAACACCCTGAAGTATTAGCATGGGTGCACTTAGCACCATTCAAGAAAATTTCCGGCCAAAAGTGGCCGGATTCCGGCGACTTTTTTTTTAATAGAAAAATGTTTTTTTTTTATTTTCTTATTATTATTATTATTATTATTATTATTATTATTATTATTATTATTATTATTATTATTATTATTATCATTATTATTTAATATTATTATTGTTATTATTATTATTACAAAAATACCTTGATTTGCGTGTTGTTATTTATTTTTTTTACGAAAATTAAGGTTTTGGGGGTCATTTTTACCCTTAATGAGTCCAAATTAAGCTCGGAATTCGCAAAAAAAAATAATGGAAATACCTCGTTTTGCGTGTTGAGGAATATCTCGATTTGCGTATTGTTATTTTTTGTGATGGAAATTGTTCGGGTAAGGTTTCGGGGGTTATTTTTATCCTTAATGGATCCAAATTAAGCTCGGAATTCGCAACAAAGTAATGGACATACCTCGTTTTGCGTGTCGAGGAATATCTCGATTTGCGTATTGTTATTTCTTGTGACGGAAATTGTTTTGGTAAGGTTTCGGGGTCATTTTTACCCTTAATGGATCCAAATTAAGCTCGGAATTCGCAAAAAAATAATGGAAATACCTCGTTTTGCGTGTCGAGGAATATCTCGATTTGCGTGTCTTAGATACTTAGATATTTCTCGACACGCAAAACGAGGTATTTCCGTTTTTTTCAAAATCTGAGCTAAATTTGGACCCATTAAGGGTAAAAATGACCCCCGAAACCTTACCTGAACAATTTCCGTCAAAAAAATAACAACACGCAAATCGAGGTATAATAATAATAATAATAATAATAATAATAATAATAATAATAATAATAATAATAATAATAATAATAATAATAATAATAATAATAATAATAATAATAATAATAATAATAATAATAATAATAATAATAATAATAATAATAATAATAATAATAATAATAATAATAATAATAATAATAATAATAATAATAATAATAATAATAATAATAATAATAATAATAATAATAATAATAATAATAATAATAATAATAATAATAAATAATAATGATAATAATAATAATAATAAGAAAATAAAAAAAAACATTTTTTATAAAAAAAACATTTGTTTATTAAAAAAAAAAAGTCGCCGGAATCCGGCCACTTTTGGCCGGAAATTTTCTTGTATGGTGCTAAGTGCACCCATGCTAATACTTCAGGGTGTTTTGACTATTTTTCTTATTTCAGGGTGTTGAGTGCATCCAAGCCAAAGTTTTGAATGTTGAGGCCAATTTTGCCTAAAAGATATGACAGAAATAGTGAAATGGTATCAGTTTTGGATAGAGTGTGATATTTTATTCATGTCTTTTCCGTTATAGCTTGGAATTGATATTATAATATACCATTGGAAAGATAATTTCAAGGGATATCCAACCATATAAAATTTGGATAAAAACTATGAGGCACGAAAATAATATCTGTCTATCTTTGAACATCTTTCAATTCGAATACAATTAGGACTTTCAAAAAAAAAAAGTTTTATTCAATTTCAAACTCTTTAATCTTATCTTTTCAAAAAGGATAATTAGGATCTTTAAGAAACTTATAGAAGTTTCTAATTAATTCTTATTGGTTTAGGAATTGGGTTAAATCATTTGGACCCTCCACATGATCATTGGTTCGTAGGTAAGGTGGGCTTAGATTTGGTTTGGGCTCAGTTTAATATTTTGGCCATAACTTATTCGTTATAACTCAGATTTGGGCTTATAATATATCGTTGGAAAGGTATTTTAAAGCCCCATCCAAATATTCAGTCATTGGACCCAGATTATGGACCAAAATAAACTGGAATAAACGTTTTTATAAACTAGGGTGGCTTCACGCACGCGTTAAGTTGCGCGCAAAGCAGTTTGTAAAACCTTTATAAAACAAAATGCAATTGTGTAGCTACGTTTAGGGTTAGTGTATGATCGTTTGGGTCACATGTGATAGTGCAATTGTGTGTCTTGGTGTTGAGAACGGTGTTGCAATTAACGGATTGTTGTGGTAGTAAAGTTGTCTATAACAACATGGTAATGATATTTACAAAAATTTATATGTTTTCGACATGGTAATTAAAGATAATGTGTTGGATAACTTGTTGTGAACAAGGTTGTGCACTTGTGCATGCTATTAAGTGTAAGGGGTTGTGTTTTGTAATTTGGTTTTAGGCTTGTCCAAAACAAAAAAGGTTTTATGATGTATACGTTTTTAAATTGTTTGACAATTCGTTTGAGTCTTTTCTCTTTACCTGTTCGCTTTACTTGATTATGGGTGTCTAAAGTGGTGCAATTGAATAGTCTTATTACAAAAAGAAAAGCAACCTTTTTTTGTTAATTGGGGCGTTTGGGACATGTTTAAGGGAACAATTTGGTGCAACAAAAGCAACAATATTAATAACATTGTCAAGAGTTTTTTTTTTTTAATGAGAAGAATACTCATTTTACAATATAAGAATCAACGAACAAACTAAATTTGCAATGTCTTACAAGGAATCAATGAAAGCAAGTGAAAATATCTTCTTTATAGGGAATGATATAAATTAGCACATTTTGGACTTTAACGCTACTACTACGCACAAGCAATTTAAATTGTATCTTCAACCTTTTTTCAGATGCTGCATGTGAGAACACTGCTTATAAGCACCAATTGTAGCCAATAAATTTGCACTGCTGCCATCATATAAGTTGAACATTTCACTTTTAATATCTCTTCATTTAAATTTACACTATTTTTAGTCTTTTTACATTCATAATACGAAGTAATACAAATAGTCCAGAAATATGGTCTGCTACATTGGTAAAAGCAGGAACTGCTAAAACATAGAAATTATTTAACTCAATAACCTCAAATTCATTGATTTTGTGTATACAAACTACATTTCTTACAGCATATCTTGCAGTTTTCAACCTTATTACCAATGTTCAAAGAATAAAAAATGCCACATCTATTAAAAAAAAAATACAACAATTAATCCTATAACATAAGGCCTATTTAAGAAAGAAAATGTATATTGTACAGTATATCACAAGTATTTATATAATTAAAAAAATCCAACTTTCAGAATTCAGATTAATATATCAGTGATGGCTTTGCTCTACATATTCCTCGGGAGTTTCAGCAATGAGCTTCAGATTAATCTCCTCTAACGGGACATAAAAGTTTGCTTGTAATGATTTTTACATAACACAAGTTAATAGCACCAAACAATCAATTTCAATATCAGGAAAATTAAAAGTAAAAAAAAATTAGAAAATACTTCGTATAACGTACTTAGCACAACCTTTCTCTGCTAGTATAATCCTTGCTTTTCTTCTCCTCATATCTACAACTTCAAAAATACACAATAAAGATCAGCAAAAAGTAGTAGTAAAAAATAAAAAAAAGGAGCAAAAAATGCAAAGAAATGTGAAAAGAGAACATATCTAAGCAAATACAGTGAATCAATCTGATAACCCAACATGCTAATCCCAAACTGATTACATGAGTTTCTAATTGATAAGCAAATCAATTTGAACAACCTGAAACAATCAAAATGGTGTGTTAAAACCATGAATCAAACTTGGGATTATGTTTGCTTTTATCCGTTATTAGGGGTAATACTTGGATAACATAAATATTATTTTCTCCCAAATGTTTCTTAGCTTGTATTCTCAACTACAACTTCCGATCAGTTAACTCTATAATGGGGCAGCGGTACTTAAATGACTCGTACCACAAATTAATACACGTAGCCATCTCATATAAGCCGATACAAAGATGCATATGGTCATAAAGAATGTATACAGGGCTTTTTAAAAATTATGAATCAAAATTCAAAATAACTAAGCTTCTTGGAATTCATGCATGCAAGAGATCAAACTAATGAATTGTTTTTGGTTCTCAATTATAACCCCAAGCCTATAGTTAGTAGTCAGTTGCAGTCTTAACGATATCTCGTGGGATATGTAATTCCCTCTAAAAATTACTTTTAAAAAAAAAAACTTGTATCAGATTAATTCAATTATTGACAAATTACTCTGTATAGAATTCTTAAGATGATGTAAATTTATTAGGTACAAGCTATAAAAAGAGCAATGACTAAACATAATTCCACAATAGAGAAAACATACTTGTTGGAGATTTTGTCAAATCTGACATAAATATAGCCACGAGGAGTAGTCTTGAAAGAGTTTCTAGATTTTCTATTCCACCTGCCAAACAAAAACTAATCAAAATTAACTCCAGCAACATGTACACTCTCTCTATAAATCACGAAACTTATTCTCTATAATCCATGAATCTTACAGCCATTTCTTGCAAACCCCAAGATTCCCTTCCCAAATGACATTGAACAACACAAGCTCAAGTGCTCAACCAACCAAAATAATAGCAAATTTCAACATTCAAATTCTAATCAAATCAAAACTAATACAATCAATTCCTAGATTCAAATTTGACTCACATTTTGTAAGATCCCTAAACCCAAATCCATACTTTTCAAAAATAAAATCAAATTGCAACAAATTAAATGACGAACTAAGAACAAGCTCAACTAATTGAGAGAGAGGCAAAAGAGTTACGAATTCTTTGATGATGCCCAGACCAAGACAAGTTAGGTTATAGCATGACTGCTTGAGCTTAACAAATTTCAGATTTAACAGACATTTTTCGATTATACAATATACAATAGATGTTCTAACAATATATAGGTATTTGGTATATTAACATGAGAGCGAGCTTCTTAAGTTTGTTCATAGCTCTAAACAACTTCATCCTCATAAGAACCACACTGTCAATAGGTTTCTCATAACCATCATTATCTTCTTTGAGCCATGGATGTTCTGATTCATAGGTAATATGTGAATTTTAGGTAGTCAAAAGTGGTTTTCATATCAAAATTCCCAACCATCAAATCTTAGTCGAGTAAAAAATTACATACCAATTGCCTCTGCAGCACTTATACGCGCCTTAGGATTTCTCTCTAACATTTTGGCAATTAAGTCTTTGGCACGAGCAGAAATTGAAGGTCATAGATGTGTACTCAAGCCAATCTTCCCGTTCTTGATCTTAATACCAGCTTTAGTCTCTGAAACAGTTGCAAACACTATAAATCAGAACCATAGAAAATGAGATTGGTTGATTACAGAATACAGATAAATGAAATGAAGAAAATATCCCTCACAAACTCACAATGCAGATTCATAAACTCCTTAACATCTCTATAGGATGCTATAACAATATTATAATGTTCTCTAAGCATCATGTAACACGTTGAATTCTGTTTCAGGAAGTATAGGGAGGAACTCCACTTAGAAGAATGTATAAAATGACCCCGACACTTCAAAGTCCACACATCTATCTCTTACCCATAATTGCGCTCCAAAACCTCTGGTGCTAGATAATATGCACTTCTGACAAGTTCTTAGTATACTATCCCTGTATATTTCATTTGGTTGATCACTATTGAAGAATCCCAAATAGTTCCAACATCATATTAAGTCCAACTTTGAAGAAAAATCTTAAAAGAAACATTATACTACTTACGACTCAAAATTCCATAAGTTAAAAGATATGATTGCATCTTGTTGATTGGGGCATTCACTTGCAGTTAATTTATAGTACATAAGATACTTAGCCCCTGGCATTTTCAACAACGCCTCTTCATGACAGCGTGAATTATAAAAATCATCTACATCAGACCAGGAAATAAATCATAACAATTTTGGATTTTTCGTAAAGGTTGCTTTCTACATGAATAATATCTCCATTACAAATTTACAGTTTCTTCCCTTAATTTTGATTGGGTTGCTATTTTTTTATTATTAAAAAAGATCCTTATAAAATACCTAATTAGATGTGTGGAGTGAAATGGTGGAAATAATTTCAGCTTCTTTAATTAGCCAAGTAATTTTAATTGCTTTGGAATGCAAATCGAACTAAATGTAGCACAAAGTATAACTTCTACTTTGTTAGTTTCTCCAAAGTACCACTATAACTCCAATTTGTAATCACAAATTCCCTATCAAACAATAAAATCACAAATGTAGATAATTTTATGTACTCTACTACCTCCGGATCGTATTATATGCAACTTTGGGGTATTATTTGTGAGATATAAAAAATGCCAAAGTTGCATATAATATGATCCGGAGGTAGTATATATATTTTAATTTCTGTATTAATTAAGAACAAAAGAAAGAGATCGAACCTCTATAAGCACCACCATTACAGTTTCAACGTCGCCACCGCCACCACGGACTATCATTAACTTCTCCGCTGCAGTTTAAATGAAGTATGAGCAGTGGGAAGAAAATTTAAGAAGAGATTAATTTTACCCATAACCACATCAGTGCATAGCTTCATCCCTGTCAAGACAGCAGCAGCCTCCTTACACTTCGGGTCCCACTCCCCTATCTTCTTCACGCTAGCACACCACAACAAGCTCCCAGCAGCATCCCTCACTACAACACCTAACCCCAGCCCCAATCCTTCAAGAGTCCTCGCATCTACATTCACTTTAACCCTCCCTACAGCCGGAGCAGCCCACTGGATCACAGGTCTTAAGGTGAGACTTGCTAACCCCTCCTTTCTTCTTAACATTCATCTCAAGCATGATCTTTCCCGCATACCAAACAATCTCCTTTGGATCAGTCCAGTCATAATAAAAAAAAATAAACCCCACGGTTTCGAGCTCCCCAAATAGCCAAGGAAATCACCATTACCATTTTCTATCTTCCTCGCTCAATAGCCACCGCATAACCCAATCCAAAATAGACTGCCATCATCTCTTTTTTAAAATCTAAATCAAGAAAGATGTTTGGAGGAAATGGAAACGAAATCCCTTTATACTCATAATCCCTCACAAAAGATAAAAAAAGATTATACTCCATAGTATTGTAACTTGACAAGTGAGCAACGATGGAAAATTGGAAAGTCTCCTGCAGATCGAACTGATGCATGATAGAACAGATAAAAGATGTTCGTCAAGCAGTCACTCCAACATCAAAAGCAACTGAATAGACCGAATATTTTTTCAAAAAAACAAACAGGCAAAATAAATTATTGCACCTAACCATATCCAATATAATTAACCCTGTAATTAGGATTAATAAAAAAATTAAACTTGCTTCCCCACATGAGCCTCTACTCCTTTCCCTTTCCCATTCAAAAACTCCGGTATTTCGACCTTCACTGTTATATCAAACAACACATCAAGCCTTCAAATAAAAAGTTTAAACCGAACTAATAAAGGAATATCTCTAATGGTTTCTGGCTTTCTGCACAAAATCCAATTGCATTTCCAAAAATAATGAAGTAAAGTCCATAAATTATAATCTGAAAGAGAAAATTTAATCTCACAATAAAGACAACGGAGAATAATTTATCATTTTTCTCTGATCTTGGCAAATTAAATACAATAATCAAATTTAAAATGAAAATTGTGCCCTTTTAGAATTCTAACACCAAAAATATAGTTTATTATTTCAACCAAAAAAGAAAAAAAAATTGAAAACTGATTATCATACATGGTTACAATTAAGCTCACAAATCCAAACCCCGAGACACAAAACCCATAGAAATAAATACCAAAAAAAATGAAATTTGGGTTTTCTATAATAAATCCAAATTATAAATTCATCGTAAAGTTCACCTAAACATATTAAGCAAAAAAAAAAAAAAACAGAAAATAATTTTAATCCATTCGTTGGGTGACGGTATTTAAAGTGCCAGAATTGCATTTCTAATAAAACCCATTAGCAAAATTGAAATGGTAGCAATAATTTCAGCTCTTTAATTAACAAAGAATCTAATTACTTTAGAATGCAAATCGAATTGAATTTAGCACAAAGTATAACTTTTACTATGTTAGCTACATCAAAGTACCACTTCAACTCCAATTAGTAATCAGAAATTCGCCATCAAACAATAAAATCACTAATGTAGATACTTTAATGTACTGATATATATTTTAGTTTATGAATTAACTAAGAACAGAAGAAAGAAAATTTTTTAAAATCCCTAAACCCTAAATTTAAAGTCACTTGAAACATTGATTCTCTAGCGATCATCAGACTTCCGCCGTGAAAGGTTCGGTGAAAAATCGTCACTACTGATCTGAACTTGCTCTCTCCTTCCGCTGCTACGACATTTTCTGGCAATGGCAAGCAACCGATCAATGTTGTTCTTCGTATGTTGCTCTTGAATTTTAAAATCAGACCATTGGGTAATTGGAAAAGATGTGAAATTGCTATATTAGAATTCAGAAGGTGAAGATCATTTGTTGGAAACGCAAGTCGTATTTGTCAGATCAAGGAAGAGAAGAAAAGAGTAAAACAAACAAAGTGGCTAATTCCAAGGTAAAAAGCAAGGTTACATGAATCATCAAAGAAAGAAAGAGAAGGGCAGAAGTAAAACATGTGATTTTCTTGAAATTTGAAAAAAAAAGGTTCATGCATGTGAAGTGCACATGCTCTTACACATGTGATTCCCATGCTTGAGCACTGTTCATAAGGGACATAGTGAAACTTTTTAAGGGGTGAGGAAAGGACACAAAATAAATGATTTTAAAGGACACGAAATGAATTATTTTTAATTTAAAGGCACGAAAAGAGGAAATTAAGTTATGGTTTGGGGAAATGGGCTAGGAGTTGGGTTGGTTTATGAAATGGAAATATGGATAAAAGCACTCCAAGATTAAATACTCAACCCGACCAATAATGGCGGTGAAAGGTTGTTCATCATCGGGTTTGGTTTTTGGAAGACATTTTTAGGTGTCTACAGGCCCGATTAGGATAGAAAATACGGACTGCGATACGTGATGTATTGTTGTAAATCTAATTACGGTATGCGTACCATTGAGTAGTTTTTGTACCTTAATATTTAGATTAGTCCTAATCGTAGATACTAGTAGTTGCATTTAATTATGGTCAAGTCGGAAAACGAAGCCATGAAGTTGCAAATGAAGACCTTTTGAAGATTTGAAGATCTCAAGGGGTCATGCTATTTGCCCAATGCATCTATATTTATGTTTTTTTATCAATATATATGTTTATGTATATGAATTATATGTTAGATGCATGTTTAGGATTTCGAATGTTGTGATGATTAATTAAGTTCACTTAAATCAACCAACATAGAAACCCTAGGTCCCTAAATATTGAGTGAAACTTGCCATTCCAAAACAACACTTACCAACTGAACGAGGATAGTGGTGGGCTATGCCAAAGCGAGGCATCACTAGCTCTCTAAGGAGCGTAAGGCATACCGGGTATGCAAGTTGGTTTTTGTTGTACTCAACGATATGAGTGATGGAGTCCTAACATGTCGTGGCAAAGTGAATAAATTGTTGAGAGAGCATTAAATGCGACGATTTATTCAACCAAGAATGGCTTGGAGCCATTAGCAAAGCGTTGCTTACCTTAGGATATTGAGTGTTAAGACAAGCCAAAGAATGCTTAACCACTCTTTGTTTCTTCGGATCTTGGAATCGACTTATTCTCGCCCAAAATGGGGACAATTTTAAATGTGTGAATAAGACGTTTTAAATAAGTATTGATTAAAATGCATGAATTCAATCTTATTTAAGTATTATGAATGGTTTTTCATTTTAAAATTCTTTCAAATGTAGAATCATGGTTTCAACTATCGACAACAATCTTATGTTCCCTGAACTTCCAGAGAAGTTATCATTTAGCTTGAAGTTGGTAAAATTCAAGGAATAGGAAGAGGAACTCCGTTTGACCCCCCGCAATTGCTACCTAGAGCATATCCTGGATACTCCCATCCCGAGTTACTACTCAAAAGGGATTATGAGCGATATGGCTCATGAGGAGTGGAGTTATGATTGCAAGAGAGTCTCTCGAGGTCATGGTAAACTCAATTCCGGAACAGTGGAAGAAGAAATTCTCCAACTATCTTCCGGATGTTCTTCTCAAGGCTCTAGAAGATGTGGTCAATTTGAGGGTAACAAAGAGCGATAAGGGCAACTATGATGGACTCGTGGAAGAAGTGACTAGGTCATTGTCTAACATGAGGATCAAGCCACCGCAAGATGGATGTCTTAGCAAAGAAAGGCAAGAAGTATGGGCTAGGGTCTATATTGCAAGATTTAGACCCGGGATGCCACTTCAAGCCCATGTGCAAAAGATGACAAGGTTATTAAACCATCTGGAACTGATTGATAAACCGGTGGAGGATGAGTAAGCGGCTCATATGCTTTTAAGCTCACTCCACTCGGGATATGTTGCAATTAAGATGCGACTTACCAACAATCGGAACAAACTATCCTACAAGGAAGTTGTCCAAGAGCTCCAGAAAACCTATTCTTGAAAGGCGGCTAAGTTTGCTCTAAGGCTCAAGAAAAAGGAGTTCAAAAACAAGGCAAAGATGCGCTATGTAACACCCTAGAAATTCCTTTATTTTAAAATACCTGTTTTGCCCTGTATAAAACATTAAATAGGAATATCTAAGACATTACCGCCACCGTGAAAACGGTTAAGGCAAATATCAAAGATACACAGCGGAAGACTAACTTCAAAACCGTTCAAAACAGGTCAACTTGAAAAGCTAACCAAACGAAAGAAAAGTTAAAACAAAAATGAGCGAAGTAAAATGAAAATCAACCTACAACTTGGAACCATTAAAGGCCCTTATTAAAAACCAAACCAAATCCAAACTTGATGTTAGCTCCACATATAAATATTAGCATAAATAATTAAAGCAGCAACACATTGTAACTAATATAAATTAGCATGATTCGCTCTTCACTCGTGCCTCATCATGAATATGCCTCAATACCTGAAAAGCTTATCTCTACTTGTCTCCACTACTCTCCATTAAAAATGGGTCATCATAGGGCCAAGATAAAGACATGGCCAAAACACACAAACACACACAATCAGCAAAGCTGAGTACATAAGCGTAATTAAACACACTATCATGCTTTCACTTATCAACACACACTTACCTTAATGCAACTGTTTACAAGCACACAAACCAATCAACAAGACACAATGACTGGACATTAATTAATTCATTTAGTGTTGATTACGCATCGAACAGGTTTCCACCTCCTAACCTCCCCCAAATAAATTTGAGGTTAACTGACACGGGAGCTAATCGTACCAGCGACAAAACCACTCAAAGGTGGCGGAATTCCTGCGCATAATAATAAATAAAAAAAAGGAATTTACAACGTCCTGTACTCCATTAGAAGTTATGGTTAAATATAAAACCCCATAACTCACCCCATTGTTCATACTCAAGGTATATACGTTCCAAGAGTTTTGGTGCGTAATCTCTTTCACTTTACGTTATTTACATGTTATTGGACTTGGTGATGACTCTCAAAGCATAATAAATCAATCAACAATAATTATTCAATCGACCAAACATACCAATTTAATTCTTGAATAATTAGTGACCACATATTATTTAATGTTGGACCCTTTTTAATTCTACCTCAGTGTTAAAGACACCTTAAACGCATAATGCGCCAAAAATCCTATCCTTCGGTGTTAAAAACACCTTAAGTGCACAAAGGCACCAACATACAATTTATTCCTTGTGTACATAGACACTTATATAGCTCCTTCCTCATGCTTAAAGCATCAATAAACATTATTTGAACCATAATAAAATTCCTTTTCAATATTTCAAACATAATTAAACATGTAGTTTAATTAACCATGCCTTCTAACATGCCATAAATAAAAATGTGGTTCAAACACAACATGCCAAAAATATAATTTTCCAATCCATAAACCATCACAAATAATTCATGCTTCACCATTCAATCACCAACACCATTAATTCACAATTCCATACATAAACCATAGCATGATACTACTTGTAATTGATTGAAATCAAGCCTAGCATGATTCTACATCATCAAAATATGCTAAGTACGTGAACGTACCTCAATTAAGCTCTTAAAATGGTCAATTACACTACAACACCTCTCGAACCAAGTCTCCTACATAAAGGGACAATAAACCTATATTAATTACCTTAGTATACACAAATTTCCCGCAACTTTTAAACATTTTAAAACCTCACTAACAAGCTGAAATTTTGGTTCAAAACCTTTAAAACTCTCTCTTTAAGAGAGTAATTAAAACCACAAAGTGAAAACTCAATTATAGTGTTCATATAAAAATTCCAACATACTTTTTAAGGCTTAAACCCTTTAAAAAAAATCTGAAAATTATATTAAAAACACTTAAAATATTCTCTACTTATGGGTAATCAACTCCCTTTAATGAATACACAAAAGTAGTATGTAAATAAAAATTCCAGCATTATTCTATTAACAAAAACCCATTAAAATTTCATTAAAACTCCATAAAGATACAATTTTTAAGCTTTATTACCACTTAGATTCAATGGGTATATAAAACCCCCAAATCAATTGTAAGTTAGAACCCTAAAAATCAACACTTTAATAATTAAAACCTTAACTTTTAATACTTCATAAAATCTGAAAATTTAACACTTTATAATATAAAATTTACAATATTTAATCATTAAAATATAATTATCAAACATACTAAGCATGTTTAAACAATTAAAATCAAAACCCCAAAGTAAATATTATAGGAATAATTATCAAAACAAAATAAAAGAGGAGAGAGAAGGGAAGAACCACCGTGGGTGGTGGCCGACCAGCGGCGGCGTGGCATGGTGGCAGATCGGCGGTGGGGTTGGCGGTCAGCAGTGGCAGCCGGTGTTGGTGGGAGCGGTAGCAAATTCCCACGTGAAAGAACAAGCAAAAGAAAGGAAAAAAATAAGAAAAGAAAGAAGAGAAAAGGAAAAGGAAAAAGAATAAGAAAAGGGAAATAAGAGGAGAAATAATTACCTTGACCAATTGACTTTTTATGTGGGAAATTTTAGGGATAAATGGAGTATTTATAGTGTAGAGTAGGTTAGGGTAGGTTTGGGCTTCATAAAAATAATGGACTTAAACGATGAAGTAGGTGGGCCAAAAGTAAAAATAAGATGATTGGGTTCAATAAAGATGGGCTACGTTTGGATTAAATACTTATTGACCCAAATATAAATACTTGCTTTATTTATAATTCAATAATTAAAATAGTTTGACCTAAAATATATTTTCTAATTAAATAAATAATTTATTAAATACATTAAAAATACGGGGTATTACAGTCTACCCCCCTTAAAAGAAGTTTTTTCCCCGAAACTTAGGTACGAAAACAAGAAAAACTCACTTGAAAATGAATAAATGTTTGTAAAATCTAAAAATTTCCTTAATAATTTTAGTTGCTGTATTTTTGTGATACTTCCTTTCTACCTCATCTATTCATTCACACACAAACTAGTGTGTAAAGTAACCAACTTGCTGACCTACTTACACAAAATAATGTGTAAGATAACAACTTTACTAACAAAAAACTCACACTAGCATTAGTGTAAGAATCAACTTTGGTAATAAACTTACACATCTTAGTGTGTAAGACAAACAAACTAAATAACAAAATCAGTGTAAAACTGACTGAAAAAGCACTTAAAATGCCAAATTTAAAGAAAAAGCGTGTAATTCTATCGCACTCTACCCCCTTAAAGAAAACGAGTTACGCCCCCATAACTCCACTTAACTCAACTTTAGAATCATGTTGATCTTTTCTCATTCCATCCTTGGTAAGGTCATAACACTTATCTGTACGCATTCTATGTTGCAAACCAAAATTCTTATTAATTCCTTACTCATTATACCAAAAATAATCAATTTCCATCTATACTATTTTCACCCATCCTCTAGTAAGAGTATGAAGCACTTTGATATTCGAAACTTTGATTTGTCTAGCTTTTTCATCATCAAATTGGCTGAATTCAATAGATCTGTTTGCAACTTATACCTTTAGTTAATGTTCTTTCACAATGACTTATGAAAATTGTCTTATACTTTACCAAGGTCCGATAATATGCAAAGTTATTTGCCACTTTACCAATTCTATGAAAATTCATATATATTTCTATATACTTTGGCTCAAATTTTCTTTCTTACCAAAATTCATCTTTTGTCTTATGGGTTACACTTTCAATAACACTTGTGCCTTGTCCGTTGTTTAACTTGCACTTCTCAGATCAAATTCATTCATGTATACTTTTCTTGCTTCGGTCACTAATGTTCCCTAACATAGTGAACTTTCATGGTTCTTTTATTCCAACCTCAAAATGTTGCCATACCAATGCTGGCTTGTATGGTGACTTTGTTACATCCTTTTCTGAAATTGAATATGCTTGCTTTCTGCATAAATTTTCCTGTCAAATATTATTTCGCTATTATACCAATGGGCGGAGGTTGTAATCGTCTCCAATGTATTACCAAAGTTCTCCTGTATACCTCCTTCTAGGATTTTGAAAGAAACTAGTAATTTTTATATGACATGATATTTTCAGGAACTCCATGTAATCTCACAACGAATTTGATGTAAGCCTTCGCAAGTTGCTCCATCTTCGAAGTCTCCTTCATCGGGTTTTAAACATTGCGGACTTAGACAATTTATCCACAACAATTCGAATACATTAATCACTCTAAACCCTCAATACACCTTTACCAAATAAGTTTTTGCAGCTTGTTTTTTTCCTAGTTGTATTTCACTTTCCTTCCGTTATATTTACTTTAAACTTCTTACTCTTACAAAGTATACTCAAGCTTTTATCCCCATGAATATTAAAATGACATATCCTCTTACAAATTCAATCAAATTCACACTCTCTACTTGATTTTTTTTCTTCATTTCCTCGAATATTGTTGGTCTCATGCTGTAGTTACCCCAACATTTTTTCTAGCTTTCCTTTTCCAACACTTTCGAGGAGATTAATGTCCTTATTCCCCCTTAACTTTAACATTATTAGCAACGCATTTGCCCAATACATTGCTTCCCTTTCAATGACATTGAATGTCTCTTCCACGGTCCTTTATCAACTCCAATAATTTCTTGTTACATTTTTAAATCCTTATGTGTGAGAGTCTATCTCAAACTTTAAACTTTAAAATTCATTCGCAAATAATCATTAATTTATACAAAGTTATTTCACACCTATTACTTTCCATGAACTTCCAATTACTCTTCGCAAGGGCATTCACTTGTTAATAATCCTTTCGAATCTATCAAAATCTTCCACACCGTTGTCAAACTTAAACCTTAACTACAAATGTTTTATCACGGAGTTCATAATTCACCGCTTCTATCCCTGTTACATCAACTTTTCCTCTTATTGCGATGTTTCCCAAAATGGTCCTTTCTCAATCACAACTCACACTCGGGAAAAACTTGCGTGCATTTGCTTCTCTCTAAGCATCAACACGTTTTATTACAGATGTTCACATCGTCCTTTCCTTCCCATTCTTAGAATTAACCAAAATAACTTCAATGAAAACACTGAATTCCATAAGTCCATGGAAATTATAGGTGATTCATTATCCCAAAAGGCAAAAATGAAAACTCGAATCGTCCAAACCTTGTCGTAAGCGCCAAATTCTAAATAACCTCTTTCGAATATTTTTACTTAGTAGTTCTATCCTCGAGTCTAATATCGAAATTATATTTGCTCCTTTCATTTGATCAAACAAATCGTCGCTTTAAAGCAAAGGATAATTATACTTCTTTGTCACATTGATCAATCCCCCATAGGCACTTTACAGACACTTCAATCCCTTTCTTTAACAATTACGTGCGCTCTCCAGGGTGATGTAACCTTCTTTCAATGACTTCAATAGTATCTTTCAACCCCCTTTAAGCAATGCCACATTAACCCTTTCTCCACACGCAATTATGTCCATATAATACCTCCAACTTCACTTCACTTTTATATCCTTGCTTATATTTCCCATGCTTACATCTTTCCTCCAATTAAATCCATAATCTTTCTTCTAGCATCCCTTGAATAAATCTTGTGACTCCTAAATAATCTCAACTTCAATCACCTCATATACAATCCTTACTCAAGTTATTTCAACACATCTCAATCAAATTCATAAATCTTGTCATAAACTCTTTCTCCTTTATGACATTTTTACACCCATAGTTAAATATTCTCGACACTTTCAAATATACAGCGTCTTCATAATTCAAATTTCCTTAATTTCAAGAGTTACTCAAGCCGCCTTTTAACTTTTTTATCATTTCCAAAATATTCCTTTAAAGCTCTTTAGTCATTTTGTTGAACTTTCGCCTACCTTCTTTCTTGATTTGATTCCTTATCTTTATTTTTGATCTCACCTTTCATTTAGCTAATATATGAATTGATTATTTATAATTCAATTCAATCAAACTCCCAAAGATTTTATGTCCTGAAAACCACCCTTAAACTCATAGTTCGGCATCCTTCAACTTATTCCCTTAAGTTTAAAGCAATATCATTTCCTTGAATACCGAGAGATCTTAACAACTTGGAGTACTTCTCGAAACCAAGTAATCTTTTCATTTCCACTTAATTAAACCTCACTATCTTTTCTTTCTATCTGCATGAAAAACTGGTAAAACTTATTTCGGGTTTGTTATCTCAAACATCTCCAAATAAGATCGGATGTCTTCATAACTTGTTCGTTCCCACTGACATGGTAAAAATCAACTCTCTCCAATACTTACCATACAAACTTTTATTCACTTTCAAATTCTCAAGACACAAATTGTTTTTAAACAACTTGTATAACTCTTTAACTCAACCTTCAAAACTTCATGAATTGATCTCCCTTTGGTATATATATAGTTTTCACTTCTTAACACCATCTTGTTTCACCCTTTTCCCACTATGGGATTGTTGGTGGTTATATCATCCTTGCCTCCTTGGCAATCTGTCAAGCTTGCCTTACTACCTTGTTTAAATAATTCCATTACTAAAATTCCATCTTGTTACCAAACTTTCTTGATGATAAAACTGGTTGCTATATAGGTTGGGTTAAAACACTTAGCTTCCTCTTATTCTAATCAACTAACACCAACCACTAAATTAAACTCAATCAAGAAACAATTTTAATTCGAATTAAGGTGTGAGGTAATTTTATTTTTATTTATTTTTATTTATTTTTTTTTACGTCCTCATTCCCAATAATTCGAATACATAAAATCTTGATTGATAAACAACCAAAATTCATATACTTAAACAAACAATCAAAAATAAAAAAAATATCCCCAATAACTGCTACTCACAAAGGGAAGAAAGAAATGAGTAGAACTTGGAAAACAATAGAAATCATAAGGTTGTTGAACAACTCTAAAAGATTAGGTGAATAAATTCAAGAATTTTCTCCAAAATGATAGCATTGCTACCCATAATGACTCCTTGAAGTAAAATAATTATCCTCATATCCCAAGTGAAAGAATAAATACTCATAACTCCTAAATAACATATGTCAATATTCTCAAGGTTGAACATGTGACAATGTATTTAAGGTCCAACATAACAAGAGTCCTCAATATTCCAACAAGATCATAACTTCTCAAAACTCCAACCATATATTAAAATATATATGCTCAATTCTCCATCCCAAATTAAATAACTTTAATCATAAGAAATGATAAGTCACTAAGCTTAAAATGTCAACCTTCAATTGATCCGCATTGAGTATCCCTCAACTCATATAATAACTTTCATCATCACTCATCTCTAATCAATTCCTATGCTCACCTCACTTGGGCTCTTGTTCAATTTCGATTCCAATTCAAACTCATACTCAAAGACAAAACATATTCCTCTGAATAGATAATATCCAAAATGAATTCATCCTTAAACTCCTTAACCATATGCATTAAAATCAATCTCTTTATCATTATAACTTGGTGTCTCCATACACAAGTGTACAAAACTCAAATTACTCATTTTTAATATCTACACAACGTTTCTTAACAACAAATTATCCCAAAAATAATACTCACATTCATGTGATGATGTGCATCCAAAATTTCTTCGAAAATACATCTCAAATAAGACCATTGAAGCGAACCATCCTAACATAAGCAATTGAACTCTCAAAATCCTTAACATTCCTCAAAATTCTCATCATAGAAACTCACAGGGTATAGGTTTAGAGATCCTACAAGAAAAGTGGATTAACTACCAATAGCAAACCCTTCCCATAACCATATAATACAGTTCTTGCATAAAATTAAGTTCGATGTTCAATCAAACAATCTTGATAGCTCACATATAATGATTCACATATTACATGTTGTCATCAATAAACATTTAGTCATACAACATACTTGAACACCTCTTAAAAAAAAATATATATATATATGCACAAAGGAAAGAAATTAAATTCTAGCCTATATGCCCTTTCTTCTCCTACCCAAGCTCACCAACATGCTTATAAAAGCTTTTAACACATATTTCTTACCTCAATCCTTGTTTTTCATGCAACATGAACAAACTAAAAATATTTTGCCTTTTTTTTTAAAAAAAAAAAAAAAAATTCAAAAATAAGCTTTGAAAAAGACCGAAAAATTTTCGGCTTTCAAAGAAAAAAATTCGGACATCCTTAATAAAAAAAAATTCGGATGTTCTTCATAAAATAAATAAAAAATAAAATTGGTCATTCCTAAAATAAAAACAAAAATAATATTCAAAACAATTTAGTTTAACACCGTTTAATTAAATAAGCACTTGGCCAAGTTTTAAAACAAAACACTTGAAAATACAATTTTTTTTTTTAGTGGTAATAAAATCTCAACCAAAGCTCCCAGATACCACTTTGTAACACCCTAGAAATTCCTTTATTTTAAAATACCTTTTTTGCCCCGTATAAAACTTTAAAAAATAGGAATATCTAAGACATTACCGCCACCGTGAAAATGGTTAAGGCAAATATCAAAGATACACAGCGGAAGACTAACTTCAAAACCGTTCAAAACAAGTCAACTTGAAAAGCTAACCAAATGAAAGTAAAGTTAAAACCAAAATGAGCGAAGTAAAATGAAAATCAACCTACAACTTGGAACCATTAAAGGCCCTTATTAAAAACCAAACCAAATCCAAACTTGATGTTAGCTCCACATATAAATATTAACATAAATAATTAAAGCAGAAACACATTGTAACTAATATAAACTAGCATGATTCGCTCTTCACTCGTGCCCCATCATGAATATGCCTCAATACCTGAAAAGCTTATCTCTACTTGTCTCCACTACTCTCCATTAAAAATGGGTCATCATAGGGCCAAGATAAAGACATGGCCAAAACACACAAAGACACACAATCAGCAAAGCTGAGTACATAAGCGTAATTAAACACACTATCATGCTTTCACTTATCAACACACACTTACCTCAATGCACCTGTTCACAAGCACACACACCAATCAACAAGACACAATGACTGGACACTAATTAATTCATTTAGCGTTGATTACGCATCGAACGGGTTTCCACCTCCTAACCTCCCCCAAATAAATTTGAGGTTAACTGGCACGGGAGCTAACCGTACTAGCGACAAAGCCACTCAAAGGTGGCGGAATTCCTGCGCATAATAATAAAGATAAAAAAGGAATGTACAACGTCCTGTACTCCATTAGAAGTTATGGTTAAATATAAAACCCCATAACTCACCCCATTGTTCATACTCAAGGTATAAACGTTCCAAGAGTTTTGGTGCGTAATCTCTTTCACTTTACGTTATTTACATGTTATTGGACTTGGTGATGACTTTCAAAGCATAATAAATCAATCAACAATAATTATTCAATCGACCAAACATACCAATTTAATTCTTGAATAATTAGCGAACGTACCTCAATTAAGCTCTTAAAATGGTCAATTACACTACAACACCTCTCGAACCAAGTCTCCTACATAAAGGGACAATAAACCTATATTAATTACCTTAGTATACACAAATTTCCAGCAACTTTTAAACATTTTAAAACCACACTAACAAGCTGAAATTTTGGTTTAAAACCTTTAAAACTCTCTCTTTATGAGAGTAATTAAAACCACAAAGTGAAAACTCAATTATAGTGTTCATATAAAAATTCCAGCATACTTTTTAAGGCTTAAACCCTTTTAAAAAAATCTGAAAATTATATTAAAACCACTTAAAATATTCTCTACTTATGGGTAATTAACTCCCTTTAATTAATACACAAAAGTAGTATGTAAATAAAATTTCCAGCATTATTCTATTAACAAAAACCCATTAAAATTTCATTAAAACTCCATAAAGATACAATTTTTAAGCTTTATTACCACTTACAATCAATGGGTATATAAAACCTCAAGTCAATTGTAAGTTAGAACCCTAAAAATCAACACTTTAATAATTAAAACCCTAACTTTTAATACTTCATAAATCTGAAAATTTAACACTTTATAATCTAAAATTTACAATATTTAATCATTAAAATATAATTATCAAACATACTAATCATGTTTAAACAATAAAAATCAAAACCCCAAAGTATATATTATAGGAATAATTATCAAAACAAAATAAAAGAGGAGAGAGAAGGGAAGAACCACCGTGGGTGGTGGCCGGCCAGCTGGGCGGCTGATGGCCGGCAGCGGCGTGGCATGGTGGCAGACCGGCGGTGGGGTTGGCGGGCAGCAGTGGCAGCCGGTGTTGTTGGGAGCGGTAGCAAATTCCCACGTGAAAGAACAAGCAAAAGAAAGGAAAAAAAATAAGAAAAGAAAGAAGAGAAAAGGAAAAGGAAAAAGAATAAGAATAAGAGAAGGGAAATAAGAGGAGAAATAATTACCTTGACCAATTGACTTTTTGTGTAGGAAATTTTAGGGATAAATGGAGTATTTATAGTGTAGAGTAGGTTAGGGTAGGTTTGGGCTTCATAATAATAATGGACTTAAATAATGAAGTAGGTGGCCCAAAAGTAAAAATAAGATGATTGGGTTCAATAAAGATGGGCTACGTTTGGATTAAATACTTATTGACCCAAATATAAATACTTGCTTTATTTATAATTCAATAATTAAAATAGTTTGACCCAAAATATATTTTATAATTAAATAAATAATTTATAAAATACATTAAAAGTACGGGGTATTACACGCTACTTCTATTGTAGTAAGAAAGGCCACTACAAAAGAGAATGTAGCGAGTATCTGGAAGATGAGGCAAGAGGAAAGAAAGCCTCAATCTCAGGTATCATCTAGACACTTGAAAATAAGCAATTTATAAGGTATTAGATACCGGAAAATTGACTCATTTTATGCTCTTATTTCAGGAACAAAATGAGCGGTGTTTTTTCAAGTGATCATGAGTACACAAGTGGAAGATGAAGAAAATCTATCCAAAGAAAGCTTGTAATCTCATGTATTTTGTCTAAATTCTAAAACTTGTTAAGTTTTATCTACCATACTTTGATCTTGCGACGTTGGACGTCATTTTAACCTTGATCACAAGACCTTTTGTTTAAATGTCTTGTTTATATGGAAATTACACCTTTTTGTGTGTTTAGACAAAATTGTTTATGATACGAAAAAAAGAACTAAGACCATGGAGTCAAACCAAACTTACATGTGGCATTGTCGTCTTGGCCACATTAACATCAAACGCATCAAGAGACTTCTACAGGAAGGTGTTCTTGACTCTTTCGATTTAGAATCGTTTGAGAGCTGCGAGGGATGTTTATTAGGCAAGATGATTAAGCAGCCATTCTCCAAATCGGGAGAAAGGGCAGGAGACTTATTAGGTCTAATACACACTGATTTATGTGGACCAATGAGCTCCACCACAAGAAATGGACACCGATATTTTTTCACCTTCACAGATGACTATAGTAGATATGGTTATGTCTACCTAATGTTGCATAAGTCTAAATCGTTTGAAAAGTTCAAAGAATTTCGGAGTGAAGTTGAAAATCAGCTTGGCAAGAAAATCAAAGCCCTTTGATCGGATCGAGGTGGTGAATACTTGAGCCAAGAATTAGATGACCATCTGAAAGAAAAGGGTATACTTTCAGAATAGACACCTCCAGGAACTCCACTATGGAACGGAGTATCCGAAAGGAGAAATTGGGCCTTGTTAGACATGGTACGAACAACAATGGGTCTTAGTGATCTTCCTATCTCTTTTTGGGGACACGCACTTCTAACTGCGGCACTAACACTGAACCATGCACCATCAAAAGTTGTAGAATAGACTCCATATAAATTATGGACAAAGAAACCTCCTAGGTTGTCTTTTCTAAAGATATGGGGATGCGAAGCATATGTCAAGAAATTGATTTCTGACAAAATTCATCCTAAATCTGAGAAGGTTTACTTTGTGGGCTACCCAAAAGAAACCAAAGGGTATTACTTCTACAACAAATCGGAGAACAAAGTGTTTGTTGCTCGCGATGGTGTCTTTTTGGAGAAGGAACACCTTTCCAAAATTACAAGTGGGAGGAAAATCAAACTCGACGAAGTTCGTGAGGATGAGCAACAAAATCAAAATGATAGTCAAAGTGCTCAAACAACATCTGTTGACGCAGGTCAAAATGATCAAAATGTGCAAAGTCAAACCGACAATGCAAATGCTCAATCCATTACCCTTCGTAGGTCTCAGAAGCCGAGATCTCAACCTGATAGATATCTTGGTTTAGTATTAACCGAGATCTCAAAGGACATCTTGATTATGGATGGATATGAACCGACAACCTACAAGTAAGCGATGGCAAGCACCGACTCTGCTAAATGGCATGAGGACATGATATCTGAAATGGATTCCATGATTGAAAATCAAGTCTAGGACTTGGTTGACTTACCCGAAGGTTATACACCTATCGGATGTAAGTGGATTTTCAAGATGAAAACCGACAAATATGGAAATGTATTCATTTACAAAGATAGATTGGTGGCAAAAGGTTACAGACAAGTTCTTGGTATTGATTACGATGAAATCTTTTCACCAGTTGCAATGCTAAAATCCGTTCGGATCCTCTTAGCGATTGCTTCATATTATAACTATGAAATATGGCAAATGGACGTCAATACTGCCTTCCTAAATGGTATTTTGGATGAAACTGTTTACATGACACAGCCTGAAGGTTTTGTCAACCAAAACATTGCTGAGAAGGTTTGTAAGCTTAAGAAGTCCATTTATGGACTAAAGCAAGCTAGTAGAAGTTAGAATCTGCGATTCGATGAAGCCATTAGTAAGTTTGGTTTTATAAAGAATCCAGATGAATCTTGTGTTTACAAGAAGGTCAGTGGGAGTGACATCGCCTTCCTAGTCTTATATGTCGATGACATATTGCTCATTGGAAACAGCATTCCGTTGTTAGAGTCTGTAAAGGCCTGACTTGGAAAATGCTTCTCAATGAAAGACTTAAGAGAGGCTCTGTACATACCAGGCATCAAAATCTATAGGGATAGATCAAAAAGGATGATTGGATTGAGTCAAAGTACTTATATTGATAAGGTACTTGCTCGATTTGGCATGGAGGAGGCCAAGAGAGGTCACCTGCCAATGTCACATGGCATAACCCTCAGCAAGAAGTAGTGTCCACAAACACCTGATGAGCGGGAAAGAATGAATCTGATTCCATATGCTTCGCTTATTGGATCGATTATGTATGCCATGATATGTACTGGGCTAGATGAATCGTATGCCTTGATTGCTACGAGCCGTTACCAATCAAATCCAGGAGAGGCCCATTGGATTGCGGCCAAGAATATCCTAAAGTACCTGAAAAGGAACAAGGATAAATTCCTGGTGTATGGTGGTTCAGAGGAATTAGTTGTGTAAGGTTATACCAACGCAAGCTTCCAGACAGACAGAGACGATTTCAAGTCGCAATCTGGATATGTGTTCTATCTAAATGGAGGAGCGTTTAGTTGGAAGAGTGCAAAGCAGAGTACAACTGCAGATTCTACAACTAAAGTCGAGTACTTAGCAGCTGCTGAAGCGGCTAAGGAGGCTGTTTGGGTTCGTAAGTTCATTGGTGAACTTGATGTTGTACCCTCCATAAAGGGTCTAATAGCCCTCTATTGTGACAACAATGGAGCTATTGCTCAGGCCAGAGAGCCAAGGAAACATCAGAAAGTAAAAAATGTCAAACGGCGGTTTCACATGATTCGAGAATGGAAATCAGAAGATGAAATCAGAATTTGAAAAGTTGGAACGGATGACAATGTAGCCGATCCACTTACTAAACCTTTGCCTCAAGTGAAGCACAACAAGCACGTTGAGGCAATGGGAATCGAGCATGTAGGAGACTGGCTTTGATTTCCTTGTTTAGTGTTTTAGTTAAATTTTGAACATTTAACGTAAGACACTAAGAAAAACCATTCAAGTTTTGGAGTAATATAAATTTCATGCAATATTTTATCACTTCGTTTGCTATTTAATTGTGGTTTAGGATTAAATAATGAGTCCATTCGATTATTGGAATATTCACAATAGGGTATCAAGACCAGTCTTGGTAAGGAAACACCTATTAAGTAAACATTGACTATTATAATCTTAAATTATCCCTAATCAAGGTCATTTAAACAATGGACGATTAATGACCAATTGAGATGAGTGTGTAGTCTGATTAATAGCACCGTTTCTTGAGCTTCGAGGACATGATTGTCATAAATCATTTGCACAGGTATTGGTTGAGAACCATGCTTGATCGACCTATGAGAATACTTTAAGAGATTAAAAATCTTCATAAGTATACTTCTCATTATGGCTATCGGAACCTATTTCCTCAACCATGAGTATTGTGAGTTCTCTTGTTTGAGTACTAGTCCGCTTTGATGCTGTCAAACGTCTGCCGTAATAGGGGATTATAACAGCAACACTCGGGCGGCTAGGTCCTCTCAGTAAGAGGAGCTGCATCACAAGACTGGGAATGTTCCCCTATTAAAATAGGGAATGTGTCTTTGTTGTATACAAGGCCTCTCGTAGAGCGAGATTGTAAAAATTCATGGCCGTGATTGGATGGATTTTAGAAATCATCTATTTATTGACAGTCGGACTCGGAATCGAGAAACACTTCTGGACGTAATAAGGATGACGAAATAACCTTACCTTATAGTTCATGAAGAGACATTAAGTGACATAGGAAAAGGTTGTACACTAAATGCGCACTTGTCCGGAAGGACAAGTGGGAGATTGAAAGGAATGGTGTCCTTCGAACAAGTTTACTATTCCGTTAGTGGGTTCAGAATTATTAGAAAGCTAATATATTCAGTAAGGTCAAGTGATCGGAAAGGCTGGGTGGAGGCCGCTTCCGATCAGTAATATTAATGCATAATTAATATTACAACTTAATCTTGACTTAATTATGAATTAATTAATAAGTCAACCGAGTAATTAATATTTAGACATCGGGAATTTGAGCTTAGAGAGTCGAAACCGAACGTCGAAAGTCGAGTCGAAAAATAATAAAAGACGAGACATGAAAATAATAAATCAACAAAGACTAAAATACCCCTAGCATCGGAATGCCACGAGCAAACCGAGTGCTAGGGGTATAGTGGCTAGCATCGCAATACTAGGCATAGCCTAGTGCGTGCTAGCGCTGCTAAGAGGTTGCCTTGTGCGCGCATTACCTAGCAGCCATGCCGCAACAAACTGAGCAGCTAGCACGCAATGCGCGCCAGCCACAGCAGCTAGCAGCAGCATGGCTAGGCCATTGCGCGCATGCTAGCGCTACTGGGCCTGCTGGGCAGCCGCGGAAAGGCAGCCCATCTTGGGTGCCTTGGTGCCCAAGTGTGGGTGCCACGTGGCGCGAATTGAGAGGAGATTGGAGGGGTGTGCTGGCCGGTTTTTGGAGAGGGAGTGGGGAGCAAGTTTGGTCCCCCCTCCTCCAAATGGGTCCTCGCCTAACCCCTTACATGAGCTTGCCACTTGTTGATTTATTACTAGTTTGATTATTAATTTTATTTTAGCTTTAAAATAAAATGGAAAAATCAAATTCTCCCACATTGATAGGAGAGCTTTTCACTCTCTTATTTTCCCTATAAATACCCAAGTTGGGGTATTGGGAAAATCACTTGAGTGAGAGTTGAAAAAGGCATCACCATTGTGAAAACCTTTGAATTCATTAATCACTCGGGTTTTTGGTCGGCCTTGCTAACTCAAAGGCATTGGACCATTTTCGGTGGTCGGGTTGTGGGTGGAATATCGTTGGAGGCCTTCGTATTTTTGAGGCTTGTTTCGAAGTAAGAGCCCGTTTCGTTTGGGCGAAGCACGCTCCAAAGGTAATTATATTGTCTTAATCTTGTGAGTAATTTATTTATTTATTTATTTATTATGGTTTTATTTATTGCGAGTGCGGTCTTAGTTTTGGGTTTGTTTCCGCAGTGATTTGGACCCACCAAACCCAACAACCGCATGATCGGGATTTCCCACACTTATAAAAATAAAATAAATAAAGCAAAAAAAAAGAGCTGAAAAAGAGTAGAAAGCCTCAAGCATAAAAATATAAAGATTCAAAAGCAAGGTTTCACACCTTGGGGGGCTTATCTAGGGTCTTGACCTTTTATCCTCTTCTTTTTCAACCTTTAGCCTAACCACGTTACAACCCTTAAAAAGACCTTTTTGAGGTATACACACACTTGTGCGAGGTTCGGCTAGAGCTATGTTCGGCTTGATTCCTAACGGATATGTAGGCAACCTCACATCGAGGTGCGACTGTAATAAACATGCATTCATATTCACATTAACACGCCCTGATCATATCAAGGGATCTCCAATGGTAATCCCTATCTACTTAGAGCGAGACTTGGGGGCTTGATCCTTACATCATTAGCTTACCTAGCCTAAGAGTCACCATCATTTGACTCTTTTCGATAATATTTTCCCACACACTTAGCCCTTGCGGCCTAACTTTAGTATCACTTTCACACACCGCACAAATACATGACCAAATATACTTTCCCTTAGGAATCCTTTGTCGTGAAATCTTAACATAACGCTGAAGCATGCCATGTCATATCAAAATATCTCATCACTTGTAATCGTTATCGTGTCACGAAGTATGAAGTGCTTAGCCTCCGTACCTAAGTTACCTACATACTTTCATTATTGAGTCAACTAGGATAGTCTAAGATGCTACAATCCTTGTACTATGAGAGACAACATTAACAGATTAAACTCATTCAACATGCACCTTTAAAAACTTCACTCCTTTCTTTTTTTTGCGTCTTTCTTTTTCAGGAGAAAGTCGGTACCCTCCACAAAAATGACGGAAATTTTTGTTTTTCTGCATTTCGAGTCATGTACATATCGAGTTTCATGAGTCAATACTACGCACACACGAGTCACATCGAGCCGAGTCAACCTCGAGTCAGTCAATCATAGTGAGTCAAGTTTATACCTTGAGTCATGTCAAGTCAATGAGTCAAGCAACACTAAGTCTTATGTCAACCCTAAAGAAAGATAGGCAAAGTCCTATAGTCAAAGATATAAATGTTGGTGCATCCCAGCAAGCGAGGACATTCTCGGATTTTTTTCGAAAAAAAAACCGCGAATATGACA
Organism: Chenopodium album; assembly: GCF_948465745.1. Lineage (NCBI taxonomy): Eukaryota > Viridiplantae > Streptophyta > Magnoliopsida > Caryophyllales > Amaranthaceae > Chenopodium > Chenopodium album. The sequence goes on from NC_137837.1 coordinate 52,573,695, forward strand.
CAGGAGATTCCTCCAAGATAAGAAGAGTTACATAGATCGGTATAATAGAGATGAAGAGCTTTAATTTACAAAATATTTGAGCAGATTTGGTTGAAAGGAAACGACCAAGCTCAAAGTTCGGAGCAAAACCAAGCAACAGCGGCAGCAAGAGCTGAATAGGGAAGAACCGACTCCAGCGCTAGACGACAAGGTTGTCGCTTGGCGACAACATATGTCGTCTGGCGAAAAAGTTCAGCGTCTGGCGACAGAGCCAATTCTTGGCGCCAACAATATTTCAGCAGCGACAGAGCTCAAAGCCTCTCAGAATTGTTATTTCGACCTCATACAACAATTTCGAGTTCCTTGTTACGCCACTTAGCCCCTATAAGCAAATTGACATGGTTAGTAGTCGGCTCGATTACAATCGTAGTAAGTGATTGACCTGACAAAAAAGCGTCTCAATTAGCTTAAGCGCCTAAGAATTGGTTCATTACAAACACCAAGGTATCGATTCAAAAGCAAGCACTTATATGACAATTTTTCCAAGATTGGATTGTCATCTCCAACTGACAATGTGTCCAAAATATGGATTGTCATGCATCTTCTTCAAACAACAATTTTTCTAAGATTGGATTGTCATCCCTGACAAAGTTTTCAAGCGTGGATTGTCGTGCTCCTTCTTTGTTTGAAAAGTTTTTTCAAGTTCGGATTGTCATACATTCATGGATCTTTGGCAAATTTTCCGAGATTGAATTGTCATACACCCAGTTCCCTATGGAAAAATTTCCTAAAGGATTGTCGTAGGTCTCTACTCATCATAAATTTCGGCAAAAGTTCCTCAATGTGGATTGTCATTCATTTTAGCAAGTGGCAAATTTTCCCAAAGTGGATTATTGTCGATCAACTCTTTTTTGGCAAATGTTCCAAGACACGAATTGTCGATTGTGGCAATATTTTCCTAAAAGGATTATCGCATAGCATTGGCAAATTACCAAGGTGGATTGCTTTAAAGAGTTATATTCCAAGATGTAGATTGTCGATCGTAGCAAAGTTCTTATGACAGATTGTTACGAAGCATTGGCAACTTTTCCCAAAATTGGATTTTGGCAAATTTTCCGAGATACGGATTGTCGCTTCATCGTAGCAACATTTCCAAGGATGGATTGTTACGTGGAATTGACAACTTTCCCTAAATTGGATTGTCATACATCATACAAGAGTTGTGTTGGCAATTATTCCCAAAGAAAAGAGGATTATCATCACCCAAAGCATCAACAGAAAAATTCAAGCAGTATTAAGGATCAACAAGCAGTGGTCTTTTCAAAGACTATCATGGCGGAATTGGAGGCAGTTACAGGCGTAGCAGTCTTCAGGCGGTATACTCTAGCTTGCAGAAGATCGTCAAAACAAACAGCAGGATGGCGTTCCCTAGCTTACGGAAGGTTATCACAACAACAATGCAACAACAACAAATTAGTTACCTTAGACGTGTGCTCGACGATGCAAGATACGCGTTTCTTTGACTCTCTTATCTGTTTTAACTAATGCTAGTTTGCAGGTATTGGTGTTACAAGAGTGATTTAGGATCGCAGAACGTTCTGAATCATTCTCCGTCCCTATCGCTGCTTTGACTTTTGTTTTCGAAACTTACGTTTCTCCAAACTCAGTCAAAGTGGGGGATTTTTTAGACACCCATTTGTGTCTCCCCAAAAGAAAACCCTGTGATGAATACCTTTCACATCATTTGATTATCGAAAAAAGCGAAAAGTGTGAAAAGTCAAGTGATGAGGATGTTTTTATTAAAATATCTCTTCTTTCTGTTTTTAAAAATATTTCTTTTCTTACCTTATTTATGAAAAACGTGCATTAAAGTTAAGTTTGGTCCATTATATGGGTCTAATAATATTGTAGTTGGATAGGGCTTGAGAAGACCTTTCCAACGATATATTATCATCCCAATTCCGATGAATAATGAGGAAGTTATGGACAAAATACTAAACTGGGCCCGGTTTGATATTTATATGTGGCCCAATGATCTAGAGGAGGGCCTAATATTGATTTATCATTCCTAATGCAATTAGAATTGATTATAGTCTTCTAGATTCTTCTAGAAGGTTCTTCTCATTCCTAATTTAATTAGCATTGATAAATTGACTTCAGTTGACTTTTTGGAGTTTTAATCAGAATAAAAGAAGTGTTATTAAGGAAAATACGATTTTTCCCTTTTGTACGGCTAAAATTTATCAAATTATGAAAATGCGTGAAAACTGTTTTCTAGCGTCTGACAACAGGACCAGCGCCTGGCGCCAATTTGTTTTATTCTCTTCGAAACTCTGATTCGTTTTTTTATCCATCTGGGTGATTTTCTCTATAAATAGCCTCCTAAAACCTCTTTTTTTAATCATCAAGTCTTCTCATCAAATCTCATAAAAAATCACCAACTCTCTTCAAGATTCTCTTGATACTCTCTCTCTTTTCTAAACTAGCTTTTGGAAACAAAATTCCACATTCACAAGATCTAGAAACACCTAGCCAAATTCGAAGTTGCCTTTGCATTAGATGTGAAAGGTTTTAATTTATGAGGGTTTGGTCCCAAATCTCTCTTTTAATTATTTAATTTAATTATTTGATTTTATTATTTTCCTTGAAGTTACTAACGTGTGAATTTTGTTATTAGAAAGAGATACGAGGCATCCAAGTAAGTACTTTAATTGTTTGCATTGTTATTATGATATAGAAATTCTGTCTAAGTAGTTATTTTGATTCCTAGTATCATGTTAGGATGCTTTTCTTAATTTAATGTTTAGAATGATAACAATAAGTTCCTAGTATCATGTTTAGGGTAAAGAATATAATGTCAATTATGATTTCTATGATGCCTTCGATTGTCTTTCCTAATATTCATGTTAGTGTCATGTTAGGGCTATATATTTAATCTTTATTGCTTAGTGGCATGCTAGGGTTTGTTATTAATCTTGTTAGTATTATGCCTAGGATCTTGCTATTATTATTGCTTTATTTTTAACATGATTATGATTATGGTTATAATTTATTGTTATTATTATGTTGCTTGATATTTATTGTTATTGCTTGATCACACCTTTTATGCATGTTTAAAGGGAATTTGTGCTTGTAATCGCGCTTAATAAGATAATTAATAATCTTATTTAGGTTAATTTGATTATATTTCAAGTGATAGCCAATAATAGATTTGTTTGTGAATTAATATTCAACCAACATAGATAAACATGTTTAGGGTTAATCCTATTGATTGCATTTAGTCAGAAAGCGCACATGAATACGATCAGAATAACGTAGAGGCCTATTGTTAGGGCGGGTTCAATCTCTTTTAGGTTGGATTTGTACCTTCATCCTCGAACTACGAGTCATGGATCTAGACCTATTGGAGTTGACGATCTCTTGGATCGTTAAGGGGTGTAACATTCACCTTGTGAACGATTTACAAGTTCGTAAAACTTGTTGGCGACTCTTTTGCTCTATCTTCTTTCCCTTTTGATGCCACCATGCTTAAATGTATGATCATACTAGGGTTCATGTTTGGGGTAATGCTTGAAATATTCCCTACATACCCCAAAATCGAACCCCACTGTGATCATACACTAAAGTACGGTGGCGTCCAAAAAGGGAAAGAAGATAGAGCAAAAAGAGTCGCCAACATGTTTTAGGAACTTGTAAACCGTTCACAGGGTGAAGGTTACACCCCTTAACGATCCAGGAGATCGTCAACTCCAATAGGTCTAGAACCATGACTGGTAGTTCGGGGACAAAGGTACAAATCCAATCTAAAAGAGATTGAACCTGCCCTAATAATAGGCCTCTACTTTATTCTAATCGTAATCATGTGCGCTTTCTGACTAACATGCAATCATTAGGTTTACCCTAAACCTGTTTAATCTATGTTGATTGAATATTAATGCACAAATAAAACTATTATCGGTGATCACTTAAATTATAATCATATTAACCCTAAACAAGATTATTAATTATCTTATTAAGCGTGATTACAAGTACCAATTCTCTTTAAACATGCATAAAAGGTGTGATCAAACAATAAAAATAAATAAAAATACAATCAAGCAACATAATCATAATATTCATAATAATCATAACAATTATAAAAATAATCATAATCATAATTATAATCATGATTAAAATAATCATGTTAAAGCATAATAATAGCAAGATTATAGGCATGATACTAACAAGATTATTAACAAACCCTAGCATGTCAGCAAACAATAAAGATCAAAGCTTTAGCCCTAACATGATACTAACATGAACATTAGGAATAGAATAGGAAGCATCGCAGGAATCACAATTGTCATATTTGATATTAGAAATTATAGTTATTACCCTAAACATGATACTAGGAAGCAATAAAACATCCTAACATGATACTAGGAATCATAATAACAATCTTAGCATGATCTCTATATCATAATATCAATAAATCAGTTAAAGCACTTACTTGGATGCCTCGTATCTCTTTCTAATAACAAAATACACGCGTTAGTAACTTCAAGGAAATTATAAATCACACAATTAAATTAAATAATTGAAATACAGATTTTGGACCAAACCCTCAGAAATTAAAACCTTTCACGTCTAAGGCCAAGGGAACTTCGAACTTGGCTAGGTGTTTCTAGATCTTGTGAATGCGGAATTTTGTATGCAAAAGGCTAGTTTAGAAGAGAGAGAGAGAGAGAGTGAGTAAGCTTTAGCTTAGAGAGAAAAGAGAATTAGAGAGTTTTTGGTTGAGATTTGATGAGAATTGGTGAGAAGAATTGATGATTGAAAACGGAGGTTTTAGGAGGCTAATTATAGAGAAAATCAGTCGGATGTGATAAAAAACAAATCAGAGTTTCAAACTGAATAAAACACGACCGCAGTGCCAAACACGCGCATGGCGCCAAACGCTAGACTCTAGTGCCAGACGCCGGTTCTGGCGCCAGACGCAAGGAATGGCGCCAGGCGCTGGTCCTGTCGTCAGACGCTGGAAATAAATTTCCACGCGTTTTCTTAATTTGTTAAAACTTAGCCGTACGAGAGGGTAAAATCGTATTTTCCTAAAAAACACTTCTTTTATTCGGATTAAAACTCTTAAAAGTTAACTAAAGTCAATTTATCAATGCTAATTAATTTAGTAATGAAAAGAACCTTCTAGAAGAATCTAGAAGACTATAATCAATTCTAATTGCATTAGTAATGATAAATCAATATTAGGCCCTCCTCTAAATCATTGGGCCGCATATAAATATCAAACCGGGCCAAGTTTAGTAATATGGCCATAACTTCCTCATTATTCATCGAAATTGGGCTTATAATATATTGTTGGAAAGCTTATTTTGAACCTGACCCAACTACACCATTATTGGCCCCTTTCCATGGACCAAACTAAATTGGATTGGTTGTTTTCTTAAAATAGGTGTTAAAAAACACAGAGAAAGAAAAGAAATAAAAACTAACCGCAACACTAGACTTTCCACACTTTCACTTCATTCGATTATTATTTGACATGAAAGGTACTCATCACTGGGTTTGGTTTTGGAGAGACACAAATGGGTGTCTACAAATACTAAACCCGACCAATAATGGCGGTGAAAGATTGTTCATCATTGGGTTTGGTTTCGGGGAGACATTTTTAGGTGTCTACAGAAGCCCCCACTTTGACTGAGTTTGTAGAAACGTCAGTTTTGAAAACGATAGTCACAGTAGTCGATAGGGACGAAGAATGATTTAAGACGTTCTGCGATCCTAAATCACTCTTTATACGCCGATACCTGCAAAAAAATATTAGTTCCACAGATAAAAGAGTAAAGGGACAGAATACGTATCTGGCACCAGTGTATCGGTGACAAATGAGTTTGGTAGCTTCCTATGCTTGAAGGAATCCACCGGATGACATTTCGCTAAAACACTTTCCATGCTTGAGGAAAGTCGACTGATGAGCTTGGTAGCTTTCTATGCTTGAAGAAATCTACCGGATGATACTTTCCATGCCCGTGGAAAGTCGACATATTATTTTGGCCTTTTTCTATGCTTGAAGAAATCCACTGAAAATGCTTTCCATTCTTAAGGAAAGCCGACTTGGCGGTTTTCTATACTTGAAGAAAAATCCACTAATAATGCTTTCCATGCTTGAGGAAAGCCGACTTGGCGGTTTTCTATACTTGAAGAAAAATCCACCGATAATGCTTTCCATGCTTGAGGAAAATCGACAACTCATATAATCGCTGACTTCTTTACTTTGAGAGGTGACAACGGCCGACAGTTTTCCATGCTTGAGGAAAACACTTGTCGAATGAAATTTGCAAGTGTATGATGGTTCGATTATCCCCAAACGTGGGCCGCAGATGATTTACCTTCAAGTTTGACTATCCGACTATATTAGGTGTTTAAAGTGTCGAAAATGCAACCCTAATGCTTTTTAGGGGTAAATCGGTAATTTTGGAACCCTTTAAATACCAATTAAAATTTTCCGCGCAATTCCGGTGAGAAGATAAATGACCAAAAGTTGCTGAAAATCGTTCGAACTTGGTCAACGATACCAAAATATTTGCCAAGAGGTTTATAGAGCGTGCAGGACACACAAAAAGGCACTGCGCCATGGGGAATAATCCCGCGACACGGTGGACAGGCCCCGTCTGACGGTGGACGACCCCGTGATGCGGGAATACTTTTTGATGAAATTTTCAATGTGCCACAAGTACTTCAACGTGTCACGCGCAGAATTACTGTTACGAGGTAACGAGATTCGTGGCACGGGAACGGAGCTGCGTAACGGTTACTTTTTTGTCTTTAAATTCGAGCTGTTGCTTTCCATTTTCTTACTTCTCCTTTGCCATTTTCATTCTCAATCTACTTCTGTTCTCTCTCCTTTTTTTATTTTTAATATCTCTTGTTACCGTGCCACGGCTCCCAGCACCGGCGCACAGAGGTCTTTCCGTGTCACGACGTCCTTACCTGTGCACGACCATTTTTTTCGCCGTTTCTCGCCGCTACCGCTGTCACAGATTCGTCGCTAGCGTCTGAGGGTGCCGCTGCTTTGTCGCTGCTGCTGTCCAGGATTCACCGAGACACGGAGTTTGGTCAACGTGTCACGGCTGCTGTTTACCGTGCCGCGGTGGTTGCGCTGCTGCCTTCACGGTTCTTCGAGCTTTTGGAGCTCAAATCTTCATAAATTTTGCTCCAATTTTTTGTTACTTTCCTCATTTTCGATTCCTCACAAGGATCCATTTATGTTTCCTTTGATTTTTGTCTCTAATCATGTTGTAAATTCCTTATTTGCTTGAAACCCTAAAAAATCAAATTGGGGTTTTTTGAATTTGAGCTTCTATGTCAAAAATCTTGCCATGAATTAACTTGTATATGAATGTATGTTTGTTTGTGAGTAATTTGAGACCAAGTTTGTGTGATTTGGTGAAGAATTGAGCAAATCGCCATTTTTTGGTACTACTTGTGTGGAATGGTGTTCTTGTTGTTCATGTTATTTTTTTGCAATTAAAATAGTGATATATTGGTTGTAGATATTGTAACATATGCCATGATGTGTCGATCTATTGTTCTTGTGCAATTTTAAAACATGCTCTGTTTTATGTATGTACTATATTGTTATGGGGAACATAGTATCATGCAATTAGGAGAACTGTAGTATTGGTTCATCATGGAGAAACTAAATACTAGAAATAATTCTATTATTTTGCTAAATTTTACCCTTGAGGTAAATTTTTTTTGCATATAATAGAAAATGACCCCTGAGGTAGTTGTTAAGCCGCTCTTGAATAAATAACTAAATAACTTAGGAAATGATGCTAAGTATTTTGATTTTTTATTTTTGTAATAGCATGCCTAGACAACGGGACCGCGATCTTTCTACTCGTGGCCGGCGTTAGGCTTTTCGAGAGGACAGTCCCACAGTTCCTGAGGGCATGGACGACGATGCCTTAGAGGCTGAGCCTCGCCCTTCTTCGAGTAGGGGTAGGTGGATTCCACCTCCGTGGACACCAAACGAGTTGGTTTTCTGTCGTGAGAACCATATTTCTCACCGTCCACTTGCCGACATATTCGATGGCACGCTTCGCCATCATGGATCCGGAGCTCCAGATTTGATTCCCCGGCTATATGGAATTGTCACGAGGGATCTTGTTACAAACTCCTTGTGTGATTCTGCTGGTTTAGGAGATTTCTATTCAGCAGTCGTAGGATTTTGCAGCCCCCGTGGTTGTGGCTTGACAGTTGTTCTTGTGTTGTTGGAGTATTTTTTGGTTACTACCAACACTTTTCACTTTTCTTTGGGGGAGATGACAATGACCCCCCTGGATTTTAGCATGATCAGCGGCTTACGCTTCACCGAGCGGGTCGTACGGCAGATTCCTGACCTCACTTGGGGGGCGGCTGAGGTAGCAGACTTGTTAGGTTCGGTCGTTCAGCATATTAGGACTCAGCCGGTGCCTCGAGGTGGTCCTTAAGGAGGGCGATCAGAGTTAGATTATATTCTTGCCCATGGCTTTGACATGGCTGATACGACACCCAGGCAGCGAGTGCGGATCTTTATCTTGATTCTCATTTCCGGGACTCTTTCTCCTGATAGGAGTTCGCGTGCGCTCGTTTGCTACCTTCCTTCTTTGGTTAGGATCGGCGAGATAGGATCCTATAGTTGTGCTAGCCTTGGAATGCTAATCTGCTCTCGTCACTGCGTTATGGCTGCAGGCAGCTGAATGACCAGTCCCCTGTCGCTGTCTACAGTTTATGGAGAGTCGTAGAGGTGACGATCTTTCTTCTTCTTGTTTTGTTTTAACCATTTTAACTTATATACTTAGATATTAATATTGCAGTTGTTGTTCTATGAGTACTTTCCGAGATTGGCCCCTTGACGGCATTACGGAGCGGTCCATGACTTCCCTATTGGAGCCAACTGGCGTAACCGAGGTGAGTAACGAGTGGAGTCTGTCTCTACGCTGCGCGGGCTGCTGCGCCGAGGCACCTCTTCCGTCGGTGTAATAATTGATTTTGTAGCAGGTTATTCTCTACCTTGATGTTATTTTTTGGCATATATTGCAACTTTTTATGATTTTCAGGTTGTTGTTGAGATCCAATATCGGCCTTGGGCTGGGATGACTGATCTTCCCAAGGCCTTGTAGCTTTCGGCGTACCGTACTGTTTTTGTTGGTACTGTAGGCTTTGCTTGGTATCTTTGGGAGCGCGGTTCGTTAGCACAACACTGATCGCTTTGTGGTGCCTTTGCCTCCGTTGGAGTCTTTGCTGGACTCACGTTTGCTTGGGGAGTTGATAAACAAGGGAGAGCGCTACACTTTTCCTTGGCAGGAGCTTGTGCGTGTGGAGGGCGATTATTCATAGGACCTGCTTCCTTCTTTAGCTCCTCCACCCTATTTTCCCGAGGTATGATTTTTTTTGAGAATTTTGTTATTAGTCTCTGTTTAAATCATTAAATAACCTGATTATTCGATCCTATTTTCAGATGAATGCTCGTCGTAGGGGGAAGATTGAGGTCCTGCCTCAATCTGTCCATTACCCGGGGCCGATTAGTATTACTGAGGATCATATTGTTGACGCACTAGAGGGTTTCAGACAGGCACAAGAGTCTCTGCCTGATGTGTTTGAGCCGGTAAGCTTTTTTAACACGTTATTCATCCTTTTTAATACCGCTTATTACTGATTTTTCTTTGCTTTGTTCTCAGCCTACGCACTCGGATATGATGGAATTCATGAAGTTGGTTAACGCCTTGAAGTACTGCATCATCAAGCTTCGAAGTGGTGCGAGTTGTTGGGGCGGTTCTTGCGATGTTCTCGAGGTATATTCACCTTTTTTCCCATATTTCCCATTTGTTCAATCTTGCACATTTGACATCTTTTCTTTTTGTGTTTTTCCGGAGCAACAGAGGTCTCGCTCGCGCTCGAGGAACAGATTCTCGGACGAGGGGGAGCCTAGTCACGGCAGACGATCTCCTGAGGTTTCTCTGCATTCTGAGTCTCAGCGGCAGCCTCGGCCTTCTCAGCCGTTTCAGGAGGCTCAGTGGCAGTAGCCTAAGCCTTCTCAGCCATTCCACCATTTTCAGGGTCAGTGGCAGCGACCTTCATCTTCCCAGCCTTCACAGCCTGAGTTCAGGCCAGTCATTATACTCAGTTCCATTGTCTGGGGCGCTTCCTCCACTGGTGCAGGGCTTATTTTCAGTTCCATTGTCTAGGACGATGCCTCCACCGACGCTTCCTACCTCTTTGAGTCAGTTTACGTCGTTTTCCAGTTGGACCAGTCCTGCTTTGAGCTTGTCTGCTACTGGAGCTATAGGGACTAGATAGTAGGGATACTACTCCTCGTACCCAGATTGTGAAGGGACTCTTTGGTCCGCCGTTCCCATATTCGCAGGCTGGAAATGACACTGATCCTCAATCTTCCAGTTCTACAAATTTTTGACCGAGGATTTTATTATGTACTTTGATTGATGACACTTAACACTGTTTATGCATCATGATTTACTTTGTATATTTTATTCACAGCTTATGCATTTATTAGTGTGTGCTTGAGACTCATTGTGCGTGATTGTATATTTATTAATGACGCGAAAAAAAAAATTGTAAGTGGAGGGTACCGAATTCCCCAAAAGAAAAAGAAAATGAAAAATGGGACAAATTTTGCAATTTCCCCAAAAGAAAAAAGAAATAAAAAAGAAAATGGGACAATTTTTACAACTTCCCTAAAATAAAAAGAAAAACAAAGATAAAAATAAAAATGAAAATGGGACAAGTTTTACAACTTCCTAAAGTAAAAACATAAATAAAAAAATAATAATAATAAATAAAAAATAAATAAATGGAGAATTTTATTAGGAATGAAACTCTCGAAAAACAAAATTAGAAGATAAACGGTGAAGGCAACACAATAAAAATCTGGAATAAAATAGGTGAAGGATAAAAATATGAAGACGCGTGGGCACCGCGACACGGCAGTATATACCGTGTCATGGCAAAACATGTCGTATCGCGGCAATAATTTCCTTTACATGGTGGGATTTCCCGTGTCACGGTGCGCGTGTTCTGCTGCGGTGTAGTTTGCGCGCATAGAAAGATTGATTTTGAGTATTTCCTAGCGTTTTGGCTATAAAATAGGACCAGTTTATTCGTGATATGCATAATTACAAAACATAAAATAATTAGAATTTCATATTTCAATAATAATGTCTCAGTCCTCTCATAATTTTGATAATACATTACGTGATTGGTCCTATTCTTTGACCAATGCGGACAAAAGAGAGCTGGAATTGTTTCATGTTAGAGGCTTATTAGCCTTGAGGCATGTAGAAATTGAATATTATTTTCTTAGGGCAGCTTTAGATTATTGGAGTCTAGAAACAAATTGTTTCAAATTTGATTATGATGAAATTTTTCCCTTGCCGGAGGAATTCGGTGCCATCTTTGGTTTTCCTACCAGAAATTTCATTGCAATGCCTACCCTACGTGAGTATTATTACCAAGACTTTGTGCGCTATCTGAATCTGACAGATCCAGATTTAAATAAAATTATGTGTGGTAATGACGTAGATTTAGAAAAGCTTGCAAATTTGTATTTCAATCGTCCTGTCTCTGAGTCTTATCATGTATACCGTAGAAGGGCTTATATTTTTTGCATGTTTAGCAAGCTTTTTTTTGCAAAAGGTAGGGTAGGACATGCTTTTTTAGCGTCTGTGCTTGAACATGTTGAATCTAGGAGATCTTTTATGCCTACTTGCCTTGGAGAAACTTTGCGCGGCCTTGACGAAGCAAAAGCTGATCGGAAAGCCATCAGGAAGGGCTCCCTAGTACTGTTGCAGGTAAAAACGCGCTCCAATTAGCTTCTGTGACACATAGAAGGCACCGTGTCATGGTGCATTCTGCCGTGTCACGGTGGTTTTTTGTTTTTTTTTTTTTGTTTTTTGGACTGATTTTTTTTTATTTTGCAGATTTGGTTGATGGAGCGTTTATAACTTTTTGAAGCCCCCAACGATATTGAAAAATATGGTCCCAATAATCTGGTTCGTAGGAAGAAGAATTACTCTACAAACATGTAATATGATGATTGGAAGGTCTTCTTTTCAAAGAGAGAATTTTCCATTCGGTGGGTGGTGCCTTGGTGGAGGCTTATTAGAATGGTTGACACGAATGATACTCCGTATTTTCGCATTCCCAGTATTTCAAAGTTGACTTTTTATTGTCCTTCTCGATTGATGTGACAATATGGACTTGAACAAGTAGTTCCACGCTATAACGATAGTCCTCGTGAAGTATCGTTGCATGAAAGTAACGTTCATAAGTACGAGACTTATTGGATTGGAAGAACTTTGTGGACCGTTTCTGCGAGTAACCAAGCTCCTCCTCCTTTATCTAGTGCATACAGGCATGGTTAAATTCTAGAAGTAGAAGGGATCGAGTCGGATCACGCAATTTTGATGTGAAGGGACGTCTTGGAAGTAAGAAGGCGCCTCCTAAAGATCGTCTAGGTCCGAAAACACAAGGAATTGAGTTTAAGACTCCTATAATGCCTAAAAAGAAGAATTATGTGAAAGGAAAGGGTAAGGAAAAGATGGTTTATAGAGAGAAGCAATCGAAGAATTCAAAGAAAGGTGAAAAGGGTGAAGGTTCAACTAGATGTGTGACGGTTCGGGCTACAAAAGACACATTAATGGTGAAGGCCGACCTAGTTGAAAAAGAGAAGGAGGTTCCTAAAGTGAAGAAGGATTAGATCAATATTGCTTTGCATATATGATTTATAATTTTGAATTTTTAAATAAGACGCATGATTCCAATAATTGTAGTCACATTTATTTCAATAATATTTATTTTCGCCTTGAATAAAAATTACAATGACATTTTTTTTTTTTATAATCCGAGTCAAGAAGTCGGACGCAATGGAAGAATAATAACAATCGTCGAACAAATATTCGTAAAACAGAATTTGCAAAGTCCAGATTGTCGCGCCATAGAAAATTCCGCTGCGTCACGCTGGAAAATACCGTGACGCTAGGATTATCTGCTATTTTTTTTTTGGCTGGAAATCCACTGTGCCATGGTGAAAACTGCTGTGACATGGTAAACATTCCCTCGGCGCGGTGGATGCTGACATGGCGCGACACTTTTTTTTGATTTTTTTTTGCCATGCCACGGGGTATTATGTCGTCCTGCGGTGGATGCTGACGTGGCGTAATATTTGCAACTGTAGGATTTTCTCCATTTTAGCTCAATTTTGCTTCCTTGTGTGTTATACTTAGTCGACGGAGGAAGGATTTTATTTATTTAAAGTGGTCGGGCCCCCTTGAGGGGTTGCCTACGTATCCTTAAAAAAGGAATTAGGCCAAACGTAGCTCTATCGGGTCATGAACCCATGCAACTAGGTATAAAATTCTTGGGTTGATCCAAGTTGGTTAAATTGTGAAAATCATTGCCGTCCATCTCTACTAATTGTGCCGCTCCGCCAGCCAAAATGGATTTAACAATGTACGGATCTAACCAGCTTGGTTTAAATTCCTCTTGGATCCAACACATTTTTACGAAGTGCCTTAAGAACCAAGTCATCTTCCTTGATGTTCCTAGTCTTGACTTTTTTATTGAAATGTTGTGCCATACGCTATTGGTAGGTTTGGACATGATGCAAAGCTGCCAAGTGTTTTTCGTCAAGTAAGACTAGTTCATCATATCTTGCTCTAATCCAGTCGACTTCATCTAATTGGCTTTCCAGCGCGATTCGGAGATAAGGGATTTCAAGCTCTATTGGTTGTACAGCTTCAACTCCATAGACTAAAGGGAAAGGGGTAGCCCCCGTTGATGTACGAACGGAGGTTCGATAACCTCCAAAGGGCGAAATGTAGCTTACTTGGCGAATCTTTGTAATTTTCCGTCATCTTTTCGATGATAGTTTTTACATTCTTGTTGGCCGATTCAACCGCATCATTCGTTTGTGGCCTTTAAGGTGATGATCTGTGATGCTTGATATTATATTTCTTTAATAGTTCTGCGCACTCGGCTTGGAAACGCATCCCATTATCACTAATCATCTCATGAGGTACCCCATAGCGGCATATGATATTTTTCTCAATCAATTGAGCTACATGTTTTGATGTTAGCTTAGTATATGAGGCAGCTTCGACCCATTTAGTGAAGTAGTTGATTGCTACAAGGATGAACTCATGTCCCCCTTGTCCTGGTGGCGTTATCTTTCCAATGATGTCGATATCCCAAGTAGAGAAAGGCCATGGAGAAGTATATGTGTAGAGAAGCGAAGGTTGAACATGCTGCAAATTTGCGTAGACTTGACACTTCATACATTTCTTGACATATTCGTGACAGTCTCTCTCGATGGTAGTCCAATAATAACCTTGTCGTTGAATATTTTGGACTAACATCTTAGCATTCATATGCGTTCCACATATTCCGGCATGAAGGTTTTCCATAGTTTTGTATGCTTCTTTCTTAGATATGCATAAGAGATTTCTCCCTAGTGTAGTCCTCTTGTGGAGTTCTCCCCTTATGAGCACATACTGTGAGGCTAGGAGCCTCAAATCACGGCGTGCCCTTTTATCAGTGTTAGGAGGGTATTCTCCCTTCGTCAAGTAATTAAGGATATTTGTATACCATCGCTCTTTATCTTCTTCTTGTGCTTCTTGTTCATCATCAAGTGCGTGAACATAAGCCGGATCATATCTTCTTTCTATGGTCATTGGCATTCTTATTGTGTCCATTGGAATTCGCACCATTGATGCTAATTTAGCCAGTGCGTCGACAAAATGGTTTTCTTCTCTAGGCAAGTATGTATATTTTACTTCATCTAGTTGCTCCGTGAGAGTTTCCAAATGAGCTGGATACGTAGCGAGACTTTCACTTCTCACCTTCCATCTCTTAGAGATCTTGTTAATGATAAGTGAGGAATCACCGTAGATTATAAGCTTCTTAATTCCCACGGCCACAGTTGTTTATAATCCCAAGATGCATGCCTCGTACACTGCCGCATTGTTGGTGACATTAAAGTCAAGCTTCATGGAAATTGGGATATGCTCTTCATTGGGTGATACGAACAAGACTCCTACACCACAACCTTTTTGGTTTGAAGCTCCGTCGAAATAGAGAGTCCATCTATCATCTTTGGTCATGAGTAGATCTTTGTCAGGGAAATCATACTCATCTTCTTCTTTCTCAACTTCTTCTAGTGGAAAATCTGCTAAGAAGTCAGAAACCGCAGAACCTTTGTTGGCTTTTTGTGGTACAAATCTCAAGTCAAAATGAGCAAGGTTGACTATCCACCTTGATAATCTGCCATTGAGTGTTTCTTTTTCGAACAAGTACTTGAGAGGATCCATCTTGGACACGACATGCACTATATGAGTGAGCATGTAATGTCTTAATTTCTACGTGGCCCACACGAGTGCGAGACACAACTTTTCAAGTGGTGTGTATCGTGTCACATATCCTTGAAGCTTCTTGCTCAAATAGTAAATTGCATTCTCCTTGCTTTTGATCTCTTGTGCTAGCATTACCCTTATCGTTTCTCTTGTGACCGTAAGGTGGAGTCAAAGAGGAAAGTCAGGCATTGATGGCGCTAGCACGGGTGGGTTTGCCAAGTACTCTTTGATTTTGTCGAAAGCATTTTGGAAATCATCATCCCATGTGACTGGAACATTTTTCCTTAAGCTTCTTGAATATAGGTTCTCATATCGTCGTGAGTTTTGATATGAACCTACTTATACATTGCAGCCTTCCAATGAAGCCTCGAATTTCTTTCTCAGTCTTGGGTGGTGGCATGACCATGATTGCTTTGACTTTTGTGGGATCTATTTCGATCCCTTGAGAACTCATCACATATCCAAGTAGTTTGCCTAACGTAACTCCAAATGCACACTTTGCTGGACTTAATCTCATGTTGTACTTGTGGTGTCTTTCAAAGAACTTGCGAAGTGCAATGATGTGGTATGGGAGATCCTTTGACTTAACGATCATATCATCAACATAGACCTCCACCTCTTTGTGCATCATGTCATGTAACAATGCCGTGGCTTCTCTTTGGTAGGTGGCACCCGCATTTTTCAACCCGCATGGCATTACCGTATAGCAATATGTACCCCACTGTGTGATGAATGTGGTTTTCTCCATGTGTTCCTCGACCATTAATACTTGATTATATCCGGCGTAGCCGTCCATGAATGATAGGAGTGCATTGTTTGCTGTGTTATCGACTAGAATGTCAATGTGAGGTAGAGGGAACCCATCTTTCGGGTTTGCCTTGTTGAGATCCCTGTAATCAACACACATTCTGACCCTTCCATCCTTCTTCGCAAATGGAACCACATTAGCTATCCATTATGGATACTTGGTGTAGGGAATATTTAAATCCTTACCCCAAACTTGAACCCCACTGTGATCATACACTAAAGCATGGTGGCGTCCAAAGGAAAGGAAGCTAGAGCAAAAGAGTCGCCAACAAGTTTTAGGAACTTGTAAACCATTCACAGGGTGAAGGTTACACCCCTTAACGATCCAGGAGATCGTTAACTCCAATAGGCCTGGAACCATGACTGGAAGTTCGAGGATGATGGTACAAATCCTACCTAAAAGAGATTGAACCTGCCCTAATAATAGGCCTCTACTTTATTCTGCTCGTATTCATGTGCGCTTTCTGACTAACATGCAATCAATAGGTTTACCCTAAACCTGTTTAATCTATGTTGGTTGAATATTAATGCACAAATAAGACTATTATTGGCGATCATTTGAATTATAATCATATTAACCCTAAACAAGATTATTAATTATCTTATTAAGCGTGATTACAAGTATCAATTCCCTTTAAACATGCATAAAAGGCGTGATCAAGCAATAATAATAAATATAATCAAGCAACATAATAATAACCATAATAACAATATATAATAACGATAATCATAATTATGATAATCATGTTAAAGCATAATAATAGCAAGATCCGAGGCATGATAATAACAAGTTTAATAACAAACCCTAGCATGTCACTAAACATTAAAGATCAAATATTTAGCCCAAACATGATACTAACATGAATATTAGGAAAGACAATAAAAGGCATCATAGAAATCATAATAAGCATATTTGATATTATAACCTTTACCCTAAACATGATACTAGGAATCATTGTTGTCATGCTAAACATTAAATTAAGGAAACCATCCTAATATGATACTAGGAATCAAAATAGGAACCTAGACATGATTTCTATATCAAAAGATCAATAAAACAATTAAAGCACTTACTTGGATGCCTTGTATCTCTTTCTAATAACAAAATACACACGTTAGTAACTTCAAGGAAAATATAAAATCAAACAATTAAATTAAATAATTAAAATAGAGATTTAGGACCAAACCCTCAAAAATATCAAACCTTTCATGTCTAGGGCGAAGGCAACTTTGAACTATGCTAGGTGTGTCTAGATCTTGTGAATGCAGAATTTTGTTTGAGAGAAGGCTAGTTTAGAAAGGATAGAGAGAGAGAGTAATCAAGAATTTCTTGATGAGAGTTGGTGATTGAAAACATAGGTTTTAGGAGGCTATTTATAGAGAAAATCAGTCGGATATGATAAAAAACGAATCAGAGTTTCAAAAAGAATAAAATACGACGCTATCGCCAAGCACGCGCCTGTCGCCAGACGCCAGATGCTAGGTCTGTCGCTGTAGACACCTAAAAATGTCTCCCCAAAACCAAACCTGATGAAGAACAACCTTTTACCGCCATTATTGGTCGGGTTAAGTATTTAATCTTCGAGTGTTCAAATCCATATTTCAATTTCATAAAACAACCCAACTTCTAGCCCATTTCCCCAAACCATAACTTATTTTCCTCTTTTCGTGCCTTTAAACCCAAAATAATTCATTTCGTGTCCTTTAAAACCATTCATTTCGTGTCCTTTTTATAAAAAACGTTTAATCCAGTTTATTTTGGTCCATTATCTGGATTCAATGATTGAATAATTGGATGAGTATTGAAAAGAGATTTCCAACAATATATTATAAGCCCAAATCCGAGTTATAACGAATAAATTATGGGCAAAATTTTAAACTAAGCCCAAACCGAACCTAAGCCCACCTTACCTACGACACAATGATCATGTGGAGGGTCCAAATAATTTAATCCAATTCCTAAACCAATTAGGATAAATTAGAAACTTCTATAAGTTTCTAAAAGATCCAAATTATCCTTTTTGAAAAGATAAAATTAAAGAGTTTTAAATTGAGTAAAACTCCTTTTTTTTAAAGTCCTAATTTTATTCGAATTGAAAGACATTCAAAGATAGTCAGATATGATTTTCGTGACTCATAGTTTTTATCCAAATTTTATATGGTTGGATATGCCTTGAAATTATCTTTCCAATGATATATTATAATATCAATTCCGAGCTATAACTGAAAAGATATGAATAAAATATCAAACTCTATCCAAAACTGACACTGTCTCACTATTTCGGCTATATATTTTATTCTATAAATTATTTTAATATGATTTTAATTTTATTAGAAATTATATCTCAAGATCTTTCCAACGATATCTTATTCATCTTATTCCGATTTCTAGATCAAAAGATATGATAAAAACAAAACCGCAAAACTGCTGTCTATCGCAAGAGTTTTATCCGATTCGAATTCTTATCTTATTTTGATTCTTTGACCCTTATTTTTCCTTATAAATAGAGGTCATATCTCCCCTTTTTCAATCATCAACAAGCTTGATCATAAAATACTTCTCTCTTTCTATCTTTTACACCAAAAATCATTCTCTTCTCTCTCTCCCATATTCTAAGCCTTAAACCTATATTCCTAATTACATCATTCTTCCCTTAAGCACTCCAAGGAGTCTATACTATACTAAACTCGAGGTTTTGTCCTTAAACCAAGGCGTGAAAGGTATAATTAACTGAGGGTTTGGACAAAATCAAATCTACATTTATTTAATTTAATTTTCATTTGCTTTATATTTTTATTGAAGTTACTAACAGTTTATTCATGATGTAGCAATTTAAAGGAACGTGCCGAATGTGAGTAATTAATTCATTTAATTACTCTTATTTTATTTTAATATTGCTAGCATCATGATTAGGTTATGTTATATTTGATTTGACTAACGATATTGTGGTTAAATTGCTTCCAATATTAATGTTTATTCTATTATTTTTATTGATCGCCACATGTTAAAGGGAATATGTAATTGAAAATCACGCCTAATAAGATAATTTGGATAACTGATTTAGGTTCATTTTAATCTTGTTATTTAATTCAAGTGATCACAAATATTTTAGAAATATGTGTTGCATTAATATTTAACCAATTTAGCCTAATAATAGTTTGGAGCCAATTGAATATTTTGTTTGTATGCCTTTGAGATCGCATGAACTACTTTTCACTATAAGAATCGAGTGGAGGCCAATACGGGCGAATGTGACTCCATGACTCACTTCGTACCATCATCTCCGATCCTCCTTTCGTGGTTTGAGTGATCGGTATTTAATTAAGATGAGGGGATGAGACTTGAAAGATTCTTGAATTGTATTCTTGCGATTTAATTAGCATTGTCACATATGCATATGCTCTCTAGGTTAGCTTTTTTTGCCACAATAGTACGTGTTCTACGTATGTGGCTAGCCCGGGGGATTTAAGCTCTATCAACCCAAAAACGCTCATGGCAATAAGGGTTCATCCGAGTTTTTAAATCCACCCAAACCATGGAGTCAAGTTTGATATCATCACGAACTCGCGGAGCCGCCCGTTGGCATACACCCTCAAGGGAGGCTGCCTAGCTAACGCGTCCAAACTCTTTACCATGATACCCTTTGACACCCTTTTAAGCTTGACCATAGTCGAACATAGAACTTGACTTTAGGTTGCGAACTTCATTGCATCATGTGTGACAATGTGCTTATATGTGCATTTTTTGAATTTTTTATTTATTTATTTTTTCTCTTATCAAACCATTTTTTTTAATTATTAGAGTCGAGCCATAGATTTTTTTTAATTTTTGAGTCACCCAGATTTTTATTCCCGTATACTGCACAAGAGTCAACTTATTTTGGTCATATCTGGAGTTATAGAAAGATTTACGTGTCTTACTACCTATGGATCTATAGCCCCGAGTTTTATCTTTCGTCTGGAGTTGGTTTCGTCCCAATCATAGTCACAAATCAAAAGTTATAACTGATATACTACAGCCTGTCCATTTTAGGTGTCTTTTTAGCGTTACCATTTTTATTTATTTTTTTTTAAAAAAAAAAATAAAAATTCGTGTGAAGCTAGTCTTAGCTAAGTCCTTTAATCCTTGTCAACTCATATAACATAGGATTATAGATTTTTATTTTTATTTATTTTATTTTATTTTATTTTATTTTATACCTTTGAGTCATAACTCTTCTAAAATTCTAGTCCTCTTCCTAGTTACTTGTGATTTTTTGTGCTAACCTTAACATGTGTTTTTTTTTATTTGATTGTTGTTGATCGTATTTATGACTAATGATTGCCAATGGACCGTTTTCACCTAGTAAATAGCATAAACGTTAAAATTAGACAAAATTAATCAAGTTAGTCTGTATTTTAGTCTTCCGTGCTATTTGGTCATTGGGTCCTTTGTTTTTCACAACATCCTCATGTCTAGCCATGCGATCATACCACGAGTCTTAATAAACTCACCTAATCTCACATTTTGAGTCATTGCACACACTTTGTCTTCGATTAATGCACTATATTGTTTATGATCGTATACTAGGACCATGCATGCGTCGTTTTCCGTCGTGATAGGAATGAGTGGAGTTTTCACACCTGTTTTCAAATGTCTATTTTTCCCTTACTTTCCTATCTTGAGCAATGAGTCAAACAATTAAGTGAATTTATTTCATTTCACAATACTTGGTCAAGGAGCAGGGGTAGATTGGTATGGTTCGAGTTATTACTGCATCAACCTCTTAGAAGAGAACTTCCCCATCTCCACACCACTCATAACCTTCAAACTACTTTCAATTTGTCCCAATGGAAACTAAGGAAGATATTGAGAGCATTAACAAGTCCATTGAAACAATGTCTACCATGTTGCAAGCACTCACTACCAGAGTCAACACAGTAGAGCAAAACAATGTTACTACGGCTACAGTGGACAAGATCAAAGAGCAAATGAGCAAGATTTCTGAGGATTTCACTTATGTGGAACGACCTCCCACTCCTTTGGATGTGAAGGACAGACAACCTGAAAAGTTCTCCACTGCTGATATTCCAAAGTTCAAGCCTACTAACAATCCAATATTCCATTTGAAGGCGTTCTCTGCTACCATAGCTCTTAAGAGATTGGACGTAACACTCTTCCCTACGGTGTTCCCTCTCTCCTTAGAACATGCTTGCCAGCAATAATTCTATTCCCTAGATACCAAGCGTACTGCGACTTGGCAAGATGTCATCGAAAGTTTCATGAATCGTTACAAGTGTAACATTCAAGCTATAACTTCTGAACGTGAACTCTCCATTCTCAAACAGAAAGAGAATGAAGGCTTCACCACTTATCTGAACAGGTGGAGGGAAACAACTGCACTCTTGGTAGATCCTCCCAAAGAAAAAGAGATGATTCGCCTCTTCATCCAAAATTCGACTCACAAGTAAAACCAACATCTCAAATTTCTTCCTTTGAAAACTTTTGAAGCTGTATATGACATTGGCATCAATATCGAGGATGATCTAATAAGGACTGTCGGTAGTAACAATAATAGCACTTGTAAAAACAAGAAGAACGACCATCCTTCTTCTTCGTCTTCTAAGCACAAAAATTCTACCAATAGTATAAGCCAAGTTGATCTCAATGAAGTGTTAGCTCTTGATGCTCCATTGCCCAAGAAGAAAAGAACTTACACTTCTTTAGGAATAACTTATGATGCGGCCTTTGATCGGCTTTACAGTAAAGGCTTGATCACGCCTATTGGGCCATTTCCAGAGCCAAAACCTGAAGAAAGGAACGCTAAATAGAATTCCAATGCCCATAGCAAGTACCATCAAGGAAGGGGCCACACTACGGAGCAATGTTGGAATTTGAAGGACGTCATTCAAGACTTGGTGGATGCAAACAAACTTCCTGTCCCTCCAGGTGGCAAGAATAATGAATAAAAGGCGCACAACAGATCCTTTGTGCAAGATTTCATGATTTATTATTTTTTTATCATTCATCTCCATTCCCCCATTCATGTCTAGCATAGGTTTTCCATTTCAAATTTTTATATGTTCCATGTGTTTCGTTCACCTTTATTCTACTAGTAAAATGAGCAATTTCCTTTACAAATTGATCATAGCATTTTTCATTCACTCATTCAAAAAAAAAATGTATATATAATTAATTACCGAACTAAACACAAGGTACACCAATGACTTGAGGCACCTATGCAACCCTGTCATTCCCTGTTAACTGTTCAATCACATTCCATTTCTTCATCAACCATTTTGAGCCTTTCTAACGTTTGGCCTTCATTTCTTCAACCCACATTTACTTAACCCTGGGATTGGAAGATGTGTAATTGTATAACGTTCAAAAAGCAAGTAAAAAAAAAAGGCAGCAAAGCAACAATAAAACAATGTCTAAGAGCAAGTGTTCCAATGTCTTTGATATGAACACGTCTCAAATTGCGTCTCTCATCGAGTGCTTGGTACCGTGCCTGAGAAACATGAATGCTAAGTGAGTGATGGACCGCATGATCTGAGATTGCCCACATTGATCCAAAAGAATGATAAAAAAGCAAAAAAAAAAAAGAAGAAAAATGAAAATAAACTTGCAAAATTGAAAACAAAAAAAAATATATGAAAAATAAAACTTGCAAAGTCTAATACACAATTACATATCTTTGGGGCTTCTCTCGGGTCTTGAGCCTTTTACCCCTTTCTTCCTTAAACCTTCAGCTTAACCACCTTACAACCCTTGAAAGACCTCTTTGAGATGTACACACACTTGTGCAAAGTTCGGCTAGAGCTACGTTGGCCTGATTCCTAACAGATACGTAGGCAACCTCACATCGAGGTGCGGCCACATTCACATTCATATTCACATTTATATTCATACCCATGCTTTATTGAGTCAAAGAATATCCAATGCTTAATCCTATGACCCTATCCATCTAGAGCTAGACTTGGGGCTTGATCCCACATCATTTAGCCTACCCAGCCTAAAGAGTCACCATTTTGACTCTTGTCACATAAATTTCCATCACCATTGCCTTTACTGCCAGCCTTAGTATCACATTCACACACTTCACTGACACATTCATATCCATATCCATATGATCTTTCCCTTTAAGAACCCTTTTTCATGAAATCTTGTTTCAACACTATGCATGCTTCAGCATCTTTCAAGACAACATTCATTAGAAGAAACATTGTATACTTGCTTAGCTTCCGGACCTAAGAAAAATTCATTGTTTCATACAAAGAATATCGTGCTTAGCTCCTTGACCTAAGCAACATTCATTATGCAATAATCACTTCATCTGTATACGTGCTTAGCTTCCCGACCTAAGTGAAGTTCAAGACCATTTCTTTACACCATATATGATGCTTAGCTCCATGACCTAAGTTCATCTATCATGTCACATGGTGTAATTATCCTTAGCCTCCTGGCCTAAGAACATGCATCATGCATACATTATTTTCAAGACAAGCAATTCAATCCATACGATTCATTTAGTCTTGCTCAAGGAGGAAGTTTAAAATTTCTTCCCTTTTTCATTATTTTCTTTTGGGGAAGTTCAAAAACTTTTTCAAAATTTTTATTGAGGGAAGTTCGAAAATAAAACTTCATTTTTCATTTCTTTCTTTTTCAGGAGAAAGTCGTTACCCTCCACTCATGACAAAAATTGACGGAAAATTTTTGCTTTTGCATCTTCGTTTGTTTGTGTGTGCACACACACATATACACACATACACTCACAAGTTATACACATGTCATGTCACATCAAGTCAAACTGGGTCGAGTCAATGGTCAAGTCAATTAGACTATATACGAGTCCATTGGCAAATTTATTTTTGCAGGTCTCATCTACAGCCCACGTCCGGGGACAAGCGAACTATGCACAGCCCACGTCCGGGGACAAGCGGACCATCTACATCCCACGTCCGGGGACAAGCGGACCATTTACAGCCCACGTTCAGGGATAATCGAACCACCATCATTTCATGACGCAAGGTTCTCGATACCCAGAGACTTGCAATCTCATCATCTATCGACTTTCCTCAAGCATGGAAAGTATTATCTAGTGGATTTCTTCAAGCATAGAAAACCGCCAAGTTCCTTTGTCCGCTTTCCTCAAGCATGGAAGGCATTATCGGTGGATTTCTTCAAGCATAGAATGACACCAAATTCATACGTCGACTTTCCTCAGGCATGGAAAGTATCATCCAGTAGGTTTCTTGAGGCTTAGAAAGCTACCAAATTCCTCAGTCGGCTTTCCTCAGGCATGGAAAGCGTTTCAACGAACGTCATCCGGTGGATTCCTTAAAGCATAGGAAGGTGCCAAACTCATTTGTCACCGATACACTGGTGCCAGATACGTATTCTATCTTTTTACTCTTTTATCTATGGAATTAACATTTTTTGCAGGTATCGGCGTATACAAAGTGATTTAGGATCGCCGAACGTTTTAAATCATTCTCCATCCTTATCGACTACTTTGAATATCGTTTTTGAAACTGACATTTCTACAAACTCAGTCAAAGTGGGGGCTTCTGTAGAAACCTAAAAATGTCTCCCCAAAACCAAACCTGATAATGATTAACCTTTACTGCCATTATTGGTCGGGTTGAGTATTTAATCTTAGAGTGTTCAAATCCATATTTCCATTTCATAAACCAACCCAAATTCTAGCCCATTTCCCCAAACCATAACTTATTTTCCTCTTTTCGTGCCTTTAAACCAAAAATAATTCATTTCGTGTCCTTTAAAACCATTCATTTCGTCTCCTTTTTATAAAAACGTTTAATACAGATTATTTTTGTCCATTATCTGGGTTCAATGATTGAATAATTGGATGGAGATTGAAAAGAGCTTTCCAACGATATATTATAAGCCTAAATCCGAGTTATAAAGAATAAGTTATGGCCAAACTATTAAACTGAGCCCAAACCGAACCTAAGCCCACCTTACCTACGACCCAATGATCATGTGGAGGGTCCAAATGATTTAATCCAATTACTAAACCAATTAGGATTAAGAAACTTCTATAAGTTTCTAAAAGATCCTAATTATCCTTTTTGAAAAGATAATATTAAAGAGTTTGAAATTGAATAAAACTCCTTTTTTTTGAAAGTCCAAATTTTATTCGAATTGAAAGACATTCAAAGATAGTTAGATATGATTTTTGTGCCTCATAGTTTTTATGTAAATTTTATGTTGTTTTATTGGCCTTGAATTTATCTTTCCAATGATATATTATTATAACAATTCCGAGCTATAACGGAAAAGATATGAATAAAATATCAAACTCTATCCAAAACTGACACCGTATCACTATTTCGACCATATCTTTAATTCTATAAATTATTTTAATATGATTTTAATTGCGTTAGAAATTAGACTTCAAGATATTTTCAATGATATCTTATTCATTGTATTCCGATTTCTGGATCAAAAGATATGATAAAAACAAAAACCGCAAAAACTGTTGTCTATCGCAAGAGTTTTATCCGATCCGAATTCTTATCTTATTTTGATTCTTCGACCCTTCTTTTTCCTTTTTAATAGAGGTCGTATCTCCCCTTTTTCAATCATCAACAAGCTTGATCATCAAATCCTTCCCTCTTTCTCTCTTTTACACCAAAAATCATTCTCTTCTCTCTCTCCCATATTCTAAGCCTTAAACCTATATTCCTAATTACACCATTCTTCCCTTAAGCACTCCAAGGAGTCTATACTAAACTTGAGGTTCCGTCCTTAAACCAAGGCGTGAAAGGTATAAAAAACTGAGGGTTTGGACCAAATCAAATCTACCTTTATTTAATTTAATTTTCATTTTCTTTATATTTTTATTGAAGTTAATAACAGTTTATTCATGATGTAGCAATTTAAAGGAACGCGCGAAATGTGAGTAATTAATTAATTTAATTGCTCTTATTTTATTTTAATATTACTAGCATCATGATTAGGTTATTTTATATTTTATTTGACTAACGATATTATGGTTAAATTGCTTCCAATATTACTGTTTATTCTATTATTTTTATTGATCGCCACATTGCATGTTAAAGGGAATATGTAATTGAAAATCACGCCTAATAAGATAATTTGGATAACCGATCCTCCTTTTGTCGTTCCGAACCATATGGAGTTAGTAATCTCATGGATTATAAATGGGGTGTAACCTTCACGGGTCAATCGTTGTTGCCTATCGTTGTCCCTTATCGTGATTGCCTTTTATGATCCGTGAACGATTTACAAGTTCCTTAAACACTTGTTTACGACTCCCTACTTTTCTTTGTCCCTAATCGTCTTATGTCAATTCCCACTTCCTATGAGTGCCAAGCATATTCAAAACATGCTTTAACATAGGCGCACTTCGAACGACGCCTACAGTCACCAGGCGACAGACGTGTCGTACGGCGCTGCAATCAGTTTTCCACACGTTTTCTTATTTTGATAAAATTTAAGCATACGAGAGGGTAAAAATTTAATTTACTTAAAAACACTTCTTTTATTCTAATTAAAACTCTTAAAAGTCAATTTATCAATGCTAATCAAATGAGGATTCAAAAGAACCTTCTAGAAGATTCTAAAAAACTATAATCAATCCTAATCGCATAGGAATGTGTAGGGAATATTTCAGCATTACCCCAAACTTGAACCCCACTATGATCATACACATAAGTATGGTAGCATCCTAAGGGAAGGAAGCTAGAGCAAAAGAGTCGCCAAAAAGTTTTAAGAACTTGTAAACCGTTCACTGGGTGAAAGTCACACCCCTTAACGATCCAGGAGATCGTTAACTCCAATAGCTCTGGAACCAAGACTGGAAGTTCGGGGATGAAGGTACAAATCCAACCTAAAAGAGATTGAACCTGCCCTAATAATAGGCCTCTAATTTATTCTAATCGTATTCATGTGCGCTTTCTGACTAACATGCAATCAATAAGTTAACCCTAAACCTGTTTATCTATGTTGGTTGAATATTAATGCACAAATAAACCTACTATTGGCGATCAGTTGAATTATAATCAAATTAACCCTAAACAAGATTATTAATTATCTTATTAAGCGTGATTACAAGTACCAATTCCCTTTAAACATGCATAAAAGGTGTAATCAAGGAATAACAATAAATATCAAGCAACATAATAATAATCATAAATAATAAATCATAATCATCAAAATAACAATCTTGTTAAAGCATAATAATAGCAAGATCCTAGGCATGATACTAACAAGATTAAAAACAAACCCTAGCATGTCACTAAGCAATAAAGATCAAAGCTTTAACCCTAACATGATACTAACAAGAATATAAGAAAGAGACTAAGAAGCATCACAGGAATCATAATAAGCATATTTGATATTATAATTTTTAGTTGTTACCATAAACATGATACTAGGAAGATCAAAACACCCTAACATGACGCTAGGAATCATAATAACAACCTAGACATAATTTCTATATCATAATCAATAAATCAATTAAAGCACTTACTTGGATTGCTCGTATCTCTCTCTAATAACAAAATACACGCGTTAGTAACTTCAAGGAAAATGTAAAACAAATAATTAAATTAAATAATTGAAAGAGAGATTTGGGACCAAACCCTCAGAAATTAAAACCTTTCACGTCTAGAGCGAAGGCAACTTCGAACAATGCTAAGTGTGTCTAGATCTTGTAAATGCGGAATTTTGTATGAAAAAAGCTAGTTTAGAAAAGAGAAAGAGAGAGAGTAATTAAGAATTCCTTGATGAGAGTTGGTGATTGAAAACGGAGGTTTTAGGAGGCTATTTATAGAGAAAATTAGCAGGATATGATAAAAACAAATCAGAGTTTCGAAAAGAATAAAACACGACTGCAGCGCTAAACACGCGCCTATTTCCAAATGACAGAACTGTTAGGGTTAATAATTTTCCACGCGTATGGCACATTAGAAATGATTAATCAATAATAGGCCCCCCATTAGATCATTAGGCCGCATATAAGAATCAAACCGGGTCTAGTTTAGTAATTTGACCATAACTTCCTCATTATTCATCGGAATTAGGCTTATAATATATCGTTGGAAAGCTCTTTTCGAACCCAAACCAAATATACCATTATTGGACCCTTGCCATGGACCAAACCAAACTGGATTGGCTGTTTACTTAAAATAGGTTTTCAAAAACAAAGAGATAAAAGAATTAAAAACTAACCGCAACAGTAGACTTTCCACACTTTCACTTCATTCGATTATGATTCGACGTGAAAGGTACTCTTCACTGGGTTTGGTTTTGGGGAGACACAAATGGGTGTCTACAGAAACCCCCACTTTGACTGAGTTTGGAGAAACGCAAATTTTGAAAACAAAAGTCAAAGTAGCGATAGGGACAGAGAATGATTCAGAACGTTCTGTGATCCTAAATCACTCTTGTAACACCGATACCTGCAAAATAACATTTGTTAAACAGATAAAAGAGTTAAGAAACGCGTATCTTGCACCGTCGAGCACACGTCGCTAGAGGTAACCGATTTGTTGCTTTATTGTTGTGACAACCTTCCACAAGCTAGGGAACGCCATCGAAGATAACTTCTCTTGAAATCACCTCCAGTTGTTTGTTACAACCCTCCACAAGCTAGGGAACACCGTCGATCAATGCTGCTACATCTCGAGCCTTTTCCTTGAATCATTGTGACAACCTTCCTAATCATAGCAAAAGTCGTCGAAGACTGCCTCATCACGAACCTCCCTTCTCAAATCTTAGTGACAACCTCCACAATCTTAGCGGATGTCGTCGAAGGCCGCCCATCTGGTGCTATCTTCTCAGATCTTGGTGACAACCTCCACAATCTAAGCGAATGCTGCCGAAGATCGCCCATCTCGTGCTATCTTCTCAAATCTTGGTGACAACCTCCACAATATTAGCGAATGCTGTCAAAGATCGTCCATCTCGTGCTATCTTTTCTAATCTCGGTGATAACCTCCACAATCTTAGCGAATGTTGTCAAAGATAACTTCACTTGAAGTCATCTCAGTTGTTGCGATAATATTCCAAAGGAAACTACTGAAAACCATCGCTTGTTAATCCTTTAAAGTTCACTTGAACTTTGCTTTAGCTAGTGCGTCGGCACTTCTGCTACTTGTAAACACCAGTATGTCGGTGCTTTGTTGTTTATGAACCATTGTTTTAGGCGCTTTCAGCTAAGTGAGACGATATTTTATTAGGTTGATCACTTTCTATGATTGTAATCAAGCTGACTACTTAATCATGTCAAATTGCTTATAGGGGCTAACTGGCGTACCAAGGAACCCGAAATTGCTGCACTAGCTTTGCATAATCTAATATGGGGGCCACGCATTGTGTAGCCGCACCAGTGCTCGCTGGAACTGTCTGGCGCCGCGCTTTTCTTCTATCGCTAGGTGACAGATATAGTCTCTAGGCGACAGCCTTGTCACCTGGCGCTGGAGTCAAGTTTTCCCTATTTTGCTATTGCTGCTGCTGTTGCTCACTTTCGCTTTGAACTTTGAACTTGGTCGTTTCCTTTCAACCAAATCCGCTCAAATCTTTTGTAAATTAAAGCTCTTCATCTCCAATTTACTAATCTATGTGATTTTTCTCAAACTCCTTTCATCTTTTAAGAGTCTCATGCGACGTATTCGCGGTTTTTCAAAAAACATCGAGAACGTTCTTACTTGCTGGGATGTACTTGCATTTATATTTTTTACTATAGGACTTTACTCATCTCTTTATTTATTTTAGGGTTTCCCTAAGGCTTAGTGTTCCTTGACTCATTGACTTGACACGACTCAAGGTATAACGACTCACTTCGTGTGACTCGTGTGTGCATAGTGTTGACTCAATGTGATAACACGACATGACTCGTGTGTACATTGACTCGTGATCGCGCGACTCGAAAGTGCAAAAAAAAGCAAACATTTTCCGTCATTTTTGTGGAGGGTACCGACTTTCTCCCGAAAAAGAAAGACGCGAAAAAAGAATGAAACGAAGATTTTGAAGGTGCATGTTGAATGAGCTTAGTCAAATATATGCGGTTGATGTTGTTTCTTAAGATGTAAGGACAATTCATCTTAGGCTATCCGATCCTAGTTTACTTGATAATGGAAGTATTTAGGTAACTTAGGCGTGGAGGCTAAGTACTTCACCTTTGTGATATAATGATGAGTGATGAGTGATATGACTAGGCATGCTTCAGCGTTGTGTTAAGATTTAATGACAAAAGGTACCTCAGGGAAGGACTATATTTGGTCATGTATCTGTGCAGCGTGTGAAAGTGACACTAAGGTTAGGCTGCAATGGCTAATTGTAAGGATAAATATTATTGAAAAGAGTCAAATGGTGGTGACTCTTAGGCTGGGTAGGCTTATAATGTAAGGATCAAGCCCCCAAGTCTAGCTCTAAATGGATAGGGATAAGCATTGGAGATCCCTTGATATGATCATGATGAATATAAATATGAATGCATTTTTATTATGGCCGCACCCCAATGTGAGGTTGCCTACGTATTCGTTAGGAATCAGGTCGAACGTAGCTCTAGCCGAACCTCCTACAAGTGTGTGTATACCTCTGTAAGGAGGGTGATCCCATCGTAAGGAGTACTCTCCTTAAATTCCTATGGCCCTTTAAAAGCCTAGGACTTTACAATTGTTAGGGTGTATTAGGATTTGAATTCCTGACTGTTTGGGGGACCTTGAATTAGAAATGATTCTATCATACACGCTTTTTTGTAAGGAACAAGTAGGAGTCACCAATGAGTTTTAGGAAAACCCATAAACCTCGTTCATGCCTTTCTCCCAAGTAGAGTTCAAGGGATATTTAGCATGAATCATAAATTTACCTATGCCCAAATTGGTTTGCATAAACCTGAAATGAGTTCGGGAGCGAGGGTACCAAGATAATGTTCCCTTTAGAGGGGAATCACGATCCTAGCCCTAGCGCGGCCTCTACTAGCTCTTCCTTTGCACAATTTCATCACCAAACAATATATGCAATGTGATACCTAAAACTATGTTAATTGATTTTATTTACACACATCAATTCACGTAGGAATTACATCGTAAGGTCGTTATTCTTATTTAATCAAATTCATGAAAAGAACAAGAAAATAAACAATATTCGCCTTGGCTTAAGTGATCAACCAACAATTATTTTATTCAATTCTAATCTTTATTTAACGAAAGATACTATGTGGAATTGTTTAATTAATTAGTTTAAAGATGATCAAACAAAACTAATTAATTAATTAAGGTTCTTTTAAATAAGAAAATAAATGTGATTTAACTAAGTGCTCGGGAATTTATCACTTCTCTTTGCTAGATCTCCGTTTAGAACACTTATGGATTCCTTCTGGTTGGGGAAACTCCACCGTAGTAACAAAGTATCAAAAGAAGTGAGTGTTTAGGACAAGAGGGTTAGGAAGCACAAGTT
Organism: Chenopodium album; assembly: GCF_948465745.1. Taxonomy (NCBI): domain Eukaryota; kingdom Viridiplantae; phylum Streptophyta; class Magnoliopsida; order Caryophyllales; family Amaranthaceae; genus Chenopodium; species Chenopodium album. The sequence goes on from NC_137837.1 coordinate 52,605,318, forward strand.
CACAAGTATTCTTCCAGCATTTTAGATTATTTTTTTGTCTGTTTAAGCCTAGTATTAGGGTCTTATTTGTAGGGAATGATTAGGTTTATGGTTAAGAGCATTCTGCCACAGCAGGTGTCGCGCGCAACAGGATGAGTTGCGCGCGGCCATCGCGCGCAAGTGAATAAGTCGCGCTCAGATTACGCGCGCAACTATTTGTCTTGCGTGCAGCTCTATGGTAAGATTCGATTTTCTAATTCTTTGATATTCTAAATCTTTTGCAAGCGCATCTCTAGAAGTTGCGCGGAGTGTCGCGCGCAACTGAATAAGTTGCGCGCGACTTCCCAGCGCGACTTTATGAGATGCGCGCGACATTTTCCACGTCAGCTTTAATTTTAACCTAGGCGCGTCGTTATTGGGTTTTAAGCACGGGCTTAAGCCTAATTATGATCTTGTATTGGCCTTGTTCTTTTATTCGGGCTAGTCTTTTGTGTTTTGTGGCTTAACCAGTTATCCATAACTATTCTTCACTTTGATCCAACATGAAGATGGCTTTATATATCGTCATTGCACTTCCTGTCGGGACAGGAGGCCAAAAGTAGGTGTTGTTTAGGGTGATCTTACCCTGCCACGTGGTCCAATCAGAGGATGACACGTGTCAGTCTCAGAATGGCCCAGAGTGGACCAATCCCTGCTTGACACGTGTCACTCTAGAAATTAAGAGAAAAAGGCAGCCTTCAGGCCCAAATCCTGAGAACGCCGACAAACGGCGTAGCCCGCCAATGATTAGGGTTCAGTGACCTAATCAGGGGCACAATTCCCAAAGACCCTATAAATAGGGAGATGTCCCTCATTTTGAGGGCACGTTTTACCATTAATTACACTTGCATTCTCTTACATCAGAGAAACACCTGAGCTTGGAATCCGAGCAGATACCCACCTAAATTTCCGTTCTCTTTAGTCCTTTTCAAGTTACTAACTTGACCGTCGGAGGCGGAGCTCCAACCACCCGGAGTCTCCGTTATTTTGCAGGTACAGCTCGGCCGGATCAGACTTCGTGCTGTAACTCTCCCAAGGGACAAAAACACCCAAAACATTTGGCGCCGTCTGTGGGGAGAGTACCTCGAAGATGGTTCTAGAGTCTGTACCACCCCCTAACCGTCTGGGCAAAGACCCAGAAGTCTTTACAGACCATGAGGATGAAGATCCTCAGGTCAAAACCTTTACAGCCGAAGACGGCTCTCTCAGAACCAAGCGCATTCGGCCCAGAGACACTCTGGAGCGGGGTGCCTCCCAGGCGGGTACTAACCGACCCTCTAGGCAGCCGGAAGGGGAAACCTAAACGACCCCTAGGTCAGCACCTGTCACCCGAGACAAACTCATGAGATTCATGACCAGTTTCAAGGGTGAAATTAAAGAGTTGATCACCCAAAGCCGGGCTGGCACAAGTAAAGGTCAGTCGGCCAAGAAGATTCCTCAGGAGAAGGGGAAGTCAGTCCGAGACCGGGAGCCCACTCCTCATCCAAAGGAGAAGGCAGTCGGGACCATTGATTGGTCAAAGATTCTCCTTCCCAAGAGGAACAACAACAACACCCGCCGGACTCAGCAGCCGGTGGGAAGTAAAAAATCAAATCCTAATGCCCGGGAAGTTATCAACCGGAAGAGGAATCAGCAGCTGTCTGAGTCGGTCTCAACGTTGAACTTTCCAGACAGCTTTAACAACTCTACTGCAGGGAACTCTCTCTCTCTGCATGGGAGCCAGACAAGCGGTAATACCGTCCATTCTGGCCCTCAGATGATTGGAACTGTACCGTATGTGCCTACTCAGGCTTACGGACAGTATCCCCCTCACTTCATGCAGCCGGCTCTCTTTGGAGGTCAGGAGGCATATCAAAATGTCCAGCCATTGGACTGGCAGCTCCGGCTGCTGCGCCTGGGTGAACAGCCTTCTGCGTTCACCCGGGAGATAACCGAGGCGGCTCATCCAGCCAAGGTTAAGAATGTGTTGGCTGGTACCTATGATGGTACCACCAATCCGGAAGACCACCGCATGGGTTACACCAACCTCATGTATCTGCAGGGGTTGGATGATGCCACTTGGTGTCGGTGCTTCCCGGCTACATTGAAGGGCATTGCCCAACAATGGTTTGGCAATTTGCCAGCCGGGTCCATTGATAGCTTCAAGAAGCTCGCCTTCTTGTTTGCTTCCAACTTCTCAATGAACATCCCTGCTAAGAAAACAAGCCCTGATTTGAGCACTGTTAGGCAGGGAGAGAGAGAAGGGCTGCGCTCATATGTCAGGCGGTTCAATCTGATAAGAATTCAGATTCAAGGACTGTATGACGAGGTAGCTTTTACAGACTTTTTCAAGGGTCTGAGAGACGGGTCGACCTTTAAGTTCGACCTAGTCGGAAAAGGGGCTTTCACCTTAACGGCGGCCCTGAGGGAGGCGGAAAGCTACATCCAAGCTACCGACCTCTGCTCGCCTGGTAGCCAGTCGGACTCCAAGAAGTCCGACAAACAGAAAGACAGCCGGTCAGCTTAGCCGACCAAAAACAAAGAAGAGAGCAAGAAAAGAAAAGAAGTTTGGGCGGTTACTGACTCTGACCAGCCGTCCCAAAAGAAAACAAAAGAATTTAAACCGTATGTTCCCAAGTACGAGTTAAATAAAGACTGCAACTCCATCCTCATGGAAGTAAAGAACCGGCTGTCCATTGAAAAGCCGAATCCAATGAAGAGTTTTGTCCAGTCACGGAACAAAAATAAATTCTGTCAATTCCATGAGGAAATTGCCATAACACCAACGACTGCTTTAGTCTTCAGCGGACGTTGGACCGTCTGGCTGACAAAGGGCTGTTGAAGTCCTACATTTTTAAGTCCCCAGCCGGGGCAAAAAAGAAAAACAAGGGTCAGTCCTCCAAGACTACCCCCCAGCCTGCTAGTAGTTCGGATATCGACAAGTAGCCGGTCTACACTATAGCAGGCGGGTTCTCATGTGGTGGCCCTACCATCCGGGGCACCAAGAGCCATCTTCGAAAGATGGACAAAGATGATGATGAGCAGTCGTCTGCCAGCTCCTCCTTCCCAGACGTCTTGATAACTGAGAAGGATAGGGGCAGCGTCCGCCGCCCGCATGACGACCCGGTGGTCATTGAATGTAAGGTGGCCAACCAGTTGGTTAGACGGATCCTTATTGACACCGGAAGCTCCTCAGACATCATCAGCCTCCGGTGCCTGCAAAAGCTGAAATACAATGTCAGCAGCATGCATCCGGTCACCCACCCCTTGATTGGTTTTGGGGGTGGGATGGTCTACCCAGCCGGTAGAATTGACTTACCCATCCGGCTGGGGGAAAAAGGCCAGGGACGACATATTGTTGTCAGATTCTTGGTCGTTGAGGAGTTGACCGCCTACAACATCGTCCTTGGCCGGCCAACTCTCAACGAAGCCAAGGCAGTAATCATCCCGTCTCTCATGCTCATCAAGTATGAGAGGGATGACGGCTCTGTTGGTTCCCTGAATGGGGATCAGAAGACGGCCCGTGAGTGCTATCTCTCAGCCGTTAGAGATACCGTGGCCCCAGGCGGTCAGGAACCAATAGACCTTGACAATGTCAAGGATGCCGACCCAGCACCTGCCCCACCAGCAGCCGGGAAGAAAAGAAAGGCACCTCTGCTGGTGGAGGTGAAGAAAGTGAAAAAATAGCAATCACTGACCGGTGAACGGTCAGATGAGCTCTGTCCCCAACCGGCTGGTGAAAGCATTGATCTCGTTCTGGATGACAGCCGTCCGGAACGTACTGTAAAGGTTGGGACGGTTGCTCATGCTACTTTGGGTGCAGACTTGCACCTTCTGCTGAAGGAATTCAAAGACATTTTTGCCTTTGAAGTGGAAGAGATGTCAGGCGTCATCCCGGATCTCGCTGTCCACAAACTCGCCGTGGACCCCAAAAAGAAGCCCATCCGGTAGAAGAAAATAAACCACGACGAGGAAAGAAGTCAGGCGGCAGCTGCCGAAGTCAAAAAGCTGCTAGACGCCAGGTTCATTCGGCCTTGTAATTTCCCCGACTGGGTGACCAATGTGGTCCTTGTTAAGAAACCGAATGGGACCTGGCGCATGTGTGTTGATTACACACACCTCAACAAGGCGTGTCCAAAGGACAGTTACCCGCTTCCAAAGAACGACAGTCTGGTCGACTCCACAGCTGGTCACGCCTTGATGAGCTTTATGGATGCCTACTCCAGCTTCCATCAGATACCCCTGTGGAAAAAGGATTAAGAGAAGACGGCTTTCGTCACTTATTAGGGGTTATTCTGTTATACTGTGATGCCGTTTGGCTTGAAAAATGAGCCTGCCACTTTCCAACGGATGATTAATACGGTCTTCATTAATCAAATTGGGAGGAATGTGGAGGCATACATGGATGACATGATAGTTAAATCTAAGCTACAGGCGGATCACCTTGCTGATCTCCGAGAAACCTTCACCACACTCAGGCGGCATAAGGTTATGTTAAATCCAAAGAAATGCGTCTTTGGTGTTGAGTCTGGGAAGTTTCTCGGATTCCTGATTGATCAAAGGGGGATAGAGGCTAACCCCGAAAAGATACAGGCGGTGATTGACATGAAGTCACCCCGTTCTGTCAAGGAAGTTCAGAGACTCACCGGTTGTCTGGCCGCCTTGGGGAGGTTCCTCAGCCGGTCAGGCGACAAATGCCTCTACTTCTTTCAAGCAATCAGGAAGAAGACCAGATTTGAATGGGGGGATGATGCTGAGGCGGCGTTCCAAAGGTTTAAAGAGCATTTACATTCTCTACCTAGGTTGGTCAGTCCTTTGCCTAGGGAGACGTTGTACATGTATTTAGCCGTCTCAGATCATGCCCTCAGTGCCGTTCTCCTTGCTGAGCGAGACGGCGTGCAGCTCCCGGTTTACTTCATTAGCCATGTTCTTAAAAATGCAGAACTCCGGTACCCCATGGTTGAAAAAATTGGCCTTGCTTTGTATATGGCATTAAAAAAATTGAAGCCTTACTTTTTGGCGCATCCGGTGGTGATTTACACTTACCAGCCACTCAAGCGGCCAATGTCTACCTTGGACTCATCCGGGAGAATGTTGAAATGGGCTATTGAAATGCAAAGTCTTGAAATCACTTACGAACCAAGAATGGCAGTGAAGGGTCAGGCGTTTGCCGACTTCATTGTTGAAATGACCCGTCCGGTGGCTCCGGATATCTTGATCAGGTTTGGAAAGTGTTCGTAGACGGGAGCTCTACAAAGAACGGCTGTGGTGCAGGCGTAATCTACGAGTCTCCTGAAGGGGACAGATTTGAGTATGCACTACGCTTCAAGTTTCCTCTAACAATAAGGTAGAATATGAAGCCCTGCTAGCCGGTATTCGCATGTGTAAGGCGGTAGGGGCCATGAAAATTGACGCCTACTCTGATTTGAAAGTGCAGCTGGTACTCAAGAAGGGGGGGGTTGAATTGAGTACTGGGCAGTGTTAGGAATTATTGGATTTTCTTCTATTTATGTAGGGGGACCAGGTGATGAACTGGTCCTGCAGCGGAAACAGAAAATACAATAAATAATCAACACAAAGATTTAACGAGGTTCAGCTCAACTTTGAGCCTACGTCCTCCACTACCCTAATTACTTTTATTAATCAACTCTGAAAAACAAAAGCAATTACAAATGATCACACTCGTGATCCCCACACCTAACTCTAGGTGTCACTTCGCACTTGAACTCACAAGCACTTGCACTCACACTCGTAAATGCTACCCAATCACTAACCTCTTAGTGATTCAATACAAACCCTTTGTTTCCCTCTAAATGCTTCCACTCAAAGCTTACAAGAGATAATTACAAAACAATTCTTACTGTGTGCATAAATAGTTTGTAAGAGATGAACTAACTATTTCCCTTAGAGTGTATTTTGAGCTTTCAAAGATAGAGAATTTTTTTCAGAAAAGCTCACTCGAAATTCTGATCGAGTTTATGCTTTTATAAGGTTGGGAGATGAAATCTTTCGTGATCTTTTCAGATCATAACTTAGGTAAATAGAATATCTTTTATTTTGTAAATAAGAGATATTCTAAGATATTATTCTACTTTCCATAAATGGGTAGAATAATATATTCTAAGTTATATGCGAAAAAATTCATCTCCAACTTTGCATAAACTGAATCAATTAGTTTAGTAAATATTCTCTAAGGATAGGAAATATATTTTCCAGAAAATATTTACTGAACTAATGTCCAGGTTCATGAAACAAGCTACGAAGCAGCTGTTTCCTGACCTGTTAATGTCCTAGGGATCAGGTCAACTTTTCCTGATCTCTACAACACTAAATACTCTAAGTAAGGGATACAAATAGCTCACGTACAAACATCCATGCACACTTAACATTATAAAGACTACAAAGATCAACTATCCTAATCTAAGAGACTTCATAATCTTCAAGTCTTGACGGCCTTCCTTGATAGAACATTCTGATACAGATTTCTTGAATGCTTTGATTCAAAAGGACTTCATATTGCCTCAAGTACTTGGGATAGCTGTTCCTGTTCAAAATGTCAGTTGATATAATATAAAACCAACAAGAACCAGCTAGTCAGCTGTTTGTCATCACTCAAAACCTTAAGTGACTCAACAAATTCCCCCTTTTTGATGATGACAAACACTTTGAAGTTTCCTGCACCTGCACGTTAGTGAGAAACAGCAAAGTAAAGAAAATTCTAATCTACACTTAAGAAGACAAGACTTTCTACTAGACTTTCTACACAAGGGATATCTTGTGTAAAAGACTTATGACACTGATGACTGACCAGGATAGCCATCTTTATTTAAAAGAAACAACTTGTTTTTGGATTTTTGTAAAAAGACACTGAAACAGTTAGTTAATCTAACTGTTCCCTCTATTTTAACTTGTTTTTGTGATTATCTGACTCAAGGAAATAAAAGACTCAATCTAATTGTCTAACAAGGCCTTTTCAGAAACTTCAACCTGCTTTTCCCCCTTTTGGCATCATTAAAAAGCATTCAAAAAAAATAGAATTGCACACCAAAATATCGCAAGTAAGCCAAAAATCAGTAGTTTCAACCACTGATCAATCTTAATGCTGCAGGTTAGCACAAACAGGTTATTCAATCACATAAAACTGAAAAAACTTAAAACTGTTCAGGATTACACACCAGAAGGTTAGAAACATAATAGAATCCACACTGCATTAAAAACAGTCTAGCAGTGTGGGGGAACAGCAAATATTATGGCAGTTAATGGAAGGGGAGGGGGAGACTGAAGTGATCATTCATCATCATCTTCATCCTCTTCTTCACCCTCTGGGTTGATCTCCTCCTCGAAGTCAGACCCTTCCTCAGCTGTCTTTTCTTCTTCCTTCTTCTCAAACAAAAACTGAGTAACCACCTCAGGTGTTACTCCTCCCATTAGGGGCCACCCATCACTGCTATATCTACCAAAACCATCTCTAGGTATACCCAGCAACTCAGATAAAACAGACTCAGAAACATGTACAACACTACCAGAAACAGTTGATACCACAGACATATCAATGTTTTGCTTCAGATTAACAAAGAACTGACGAACAGGACCAACAAAAGCATCATTTAAATCATTAAACAGAGACATCCATCCTTGGAACTCAAGAAGTTCCTTAACTTGACTCAAAGCAAGAATATCAAAATATTCATTCTCAACACCACAACCAGATAACACAGTCCTAGAACTTAAAGAAGTTGCACCAGTACTGGGGGTAACAGGTTGTTTACCTTTAGCAGCCTTGGAGATACGGGAAACAGATGATGTTGCTTTCCTTTTCTCTCCTCTCTTAGGCTCAGATGGTGTAGTCTCCTTCTCATCTGAACCCTTAATGACCTTTGAAGCAGCCCTAGTCTGCCTTTTCCTTACAGAACCAGTAGTGGTACCAGCAACCACCTTGGTCACCACTACATCTAGATCCTCCTCCATCTTCTTGTCCTTCTTCTCCTCATCCAATCCTTCATCAGCCACTTCCTCTAACTGTTTTTCAAGTTTCTTGCCTATCTTTCTATCAGGTTCCCCCTCAGATGGTGATTTGGGGTTTGAAGAAACGGTTTCAGTTATTTGAGTGAGGGTTTCGATGGATTTTTCTTTTGGGGCCTTTTTGGATTTGGATTTTTGTGGAGATGGGGTTAAAGTTTTGGTCTTTGATGATGAAACAGGTTTTTCCTTCAAGACATTCTCTTTTGAAGGAGTTTGTCTCAAGGGAACGGCCTTGATGGGTTCAGTTTCAGAGGGGTTGATTTCTGGTGTTGCTTGTGAAGGTGTCTGCTCAGAGACGTTCATAAGAACATCCTTGATTGTTTCTTGAGATTTTGAAGAGGGGGAACTTCCTTTGGAACCTCCTTTCCTTCCTCCTTTCCTTCCAGTTCCAGCCTTTCTCACCATTGTTGCTAGTCTAAGCTTCGAAGACTTGATCTTGTGTAGAGAGAGAAGTTGAGAATTTTTTATGAATGATGAATAATCACGGAGCAAGGAAAGGGAAGCAAATATATAGCAAGAGAAATTATAGAGACAAACAGAAATAAAATCAGAGAATCAGAAGATATTTGGAAGTTATTTTGATTTGGAAATAACTTCCATAAATGAACAACTGGCCATAATTGCAACTGTCAGATCAAATTCCCGTCAGAGGAAAATAACTGCCATATTTGAAAGATTTTAAAATCAAATAGGAATATCTAAAAATATTTTCTCACGGTTTAATTTGAAATTAATTTCAAAATTAATCCGTTCGTATTTGCTGCTGTTTCCTCTACTGGTAGGGTTACTGAAATAGTTGCTTATCTGTTCAATATGACCTTCAATCCTGAAAGTGATTAGCTACAATATTGCTTACATAGAGATAAGCAATTAACATTGAGATAATAGACAGATTGCAAAGGTATGATGCACGCACACATTTAAAGAATACTTAATTAGCCAATCATTGGGGAAAACAGCTGAGAGAGGTCTCTTAGTTTGACCTAGTCAGACCTAACATGACTCTAAACTTGCAGAAAGACTCTTTACCCAATGGCTTAGTGAAGATATCTGCAATTTGTTCTTCACTGTTGCAAAAACTCAGCTCTACAAGACCTTTCTCAACATTATCTCTTAGGAAATGATGTCTTATCTCAATATGCTTTGTCCTGGAATGCTGCACAGGATTCTTAGAAATGTTAATAGCACTTGTATTATCACATAAAATAGGTACATTTTCATAGAAAATACCAAAATCTTTCAACTGGTTCCTTATCCACAACAGCTGGGAGCAGCAAGCTGCAGCAGCTATGTATTCAGATTCTGCTGTAGATAAAGCAACAGAATTTTGTTTCTTTGATCCCCATGAAATTAAGCAGGGACCTAAGAAATGTGCCATACCAGATGTGCTCTTTCTGTCTACTAGGAATCCAGCATAATCTGCATCTGTGTACCCTAATAGTTCAATTGAACCACCTTTGGGGTACCACAAGTACAGATCATCTGTTCCTACTAAGTATCTAAGTATTCTCTTGACAGCCTTTAGGTGAGATTCTTTGGGATTGCTTTGAAAACGTGCACACAATCCCACAGAAAACACTATATCTGGCCTACTAGCTGTCAAGTAGAGAAGAGAACCAATCATACCTCTAAACAGTGTAGCTTCCACACTCTCTCCTTTATCATCACTGTCTAGCTTTGCATTTGTAGGTATTGGAGTTGCATATGATTTACTGTCTTGCAATCCATACTTCTTGATTAGTTCCTTTAGATACTTCTGTTGATGTATCATGATCCCATCAACTGTTTGCTTGATCTGCAATCCTAGGAAGAATCCTAGTTCTCCCATCATGCTCATCTCAAATTCACTTTGCATCAGATCTGCAAACTCACTACACAGAATTTGATTAGTAGCACCAAATATTATATCATCTACATATATCTGTACTATAATCAAATCAAAATTCCTGGTTTTGATAAAGAGGGTCTTATCAACCGTTCCCCTTCTATAGTCATGTTCCATCAGAAAGTTGGACAACCTTTCATACCAAGCTCTAGGAGCTTGTTTAAGACCATAGAGTGCCTTGTCCAGCTTATATACATGATTTGGGAATTGACTATCAGCAAAGCCAGGGGGCTGCTCAACATATACTTCTTCTTTCAAATAACCATTAAGAAATGCTGTCTTAACATCCATTTGAAAGAGCTTAATGTTCTTATGAGCAGCAAAGGCAATCAAGATCCTTATTGCCTCAAGTCTAGCTACTGGGGCAAAGGTTTCATCATAATCAATGCCTTCTTGCTGATTATAACCTTGCACGACCAGTATAGCTTTGTTTCTGACTATAGTACCCAGATCATCCAATTTGTTTCTGAAGACCCACCTGGTACCTATGACTGACCTGTTCTCAGGTCTTGGCTCAAGATGCCACACTTTATTTCTTTCAAATTGATTTAATTCATCTTGCATAGCCAAAACCCAATCAGGATCTTTTAAAGCCATCTTGTAGTCAGTTGGTTCTATATTAGATAAAAATGAGAAAAATGCACAAAAGTTTTCATAAACAGCTCTCCTAGTCTGAATACCTCTACTGATATCACTCAGAATTTGTTCAGTAGGATGAGAAGATTTATATTTAAAAATGCTAGACCTAGGTGCATTCTCATTTAATCCATCAGAACCATCATGCATCCCTGGTTCATTTGTGCCATCGAATTGGTTTTGCACAGATGGACCAGTATGCTGAGATGTTCCCCCTACCTCCCTTACCTTGGTGGAAAACTTGTCCTGAAAGTTTTATGTTCCCCCTGAGGTGTTGCTTTCTCCATTTACTTGGGGGCCTTCATCTCCATCCTCATGAGTATCTATTTGTTGAGGATCTCCTTCATTGTGACCAAGTCCTTCACCAGCAGCATCTGGTGAACCAGTAGGTGAACCTGGTTCTTCTAAGAAAACAGCAGTTGATTCTCCTGTAAAATACAACAGTCCTATCTCATCTAAGTCATCAACCTGCACATTCTCACAACACATATTAAATTCATCAAAGACTACATGAACACTTTCTTCAACACACAAAGTTTTCTTATTGAATACTTTATATGCCTTACTGTGAGAAGAATAACCAAGGAAAACAGCTTCATCACTTCTTGGATCAAATTTATCCAAGCTGTTCTTACCATTATTATGCACATAACACTTACAACCAAAGGTTCTGAAGTATGCTATGTTTGGTTTCCTTCCTCTAAGAAGTTCATATGGAGTCTTCTTCATTTGAGGCCTTAACATCAACCTATTTAACATGTGACAAGCTGTATTTACAGCTTCTGCCCAAAAAGACTTGGGGAGACAACTCTCAATGAGTATTGTTCTTGCCATTTCTTCCAAAGTCCTGTTCTTCCTCTCAACTACTCCATTTTGTTGAGGAGTTCTTGGGGCAGAGAAATTGTGAGAAACTCCATGTTCCCTGCAGAACTCTATGAAGCTAGAGTTATCAAACTCTGATCCATGATCAGATCTTATGGCAGCCAGTTGATGATTGATCTTGTTCTGAACCTGCTTTACTAACACAATAAACTCATCAAAAGTTTCATCTTTAGAAGACAGAAATAGAGTCCATGTGTATCTGGAATAATCATCAACAATGACACACACGTATCTAGAACCATTTCTACTTTGGACTCTCATGGGTCCGCATAAATCAATATGAATAAGTTCTAGAGGTCTGCTGGTACTGATAGTTTTCTTTGGCTTAAAAAAGGATTTGACCTGTTTCCCTTTAGCACATTCTTCACAAACTCTATCTGCTTCAAACTTGATGTTAGGCAAGCCTATCACCAATTCTTGAGACCTGAGTTTGTTAAGAAGTCTAAAGCTGACATATCCCATCCTTTTATGCCAAAGCCACTGGTCCCTATCAGAAACAGCATTCAAACAGATGGACTTGTTCTCAGGGATTTGGTTTAAATAAGTAATGTAAACGTTTTCATGTCTGAATCCCTGGCAGACAAGTTCATTTGTTTGCAAATTCACTATGTGACAAAGGTTGTCTTTGAACTCAACTTTATTACCTTTATCACATAATTGTGAAATACTCAAGAGATTATGTTGTAAACCATCAACATAATATACATCACTAATAGCATGGGAAAGTGACTTACCAACCTTACCAATTCCAAGAATGATACCTTTGCTGTTATCACCAAAAGTCACCTTTCCCCCTTCATGAGCTGTAAGTGAGAGAAACTGTTCCCTATCCCCTGACATGTGCCTTGAGCAGCCACTGTCCAAATACCAGTAGGTATTGTCTCTCACTTCAGCCTGCACAGGAAATTCAAACATTAGCTTTAGGAACCCAAATCTTTTTGGGTCCCTTTCCGACAACAGATTCAAGCAAGTCTTTTCTAACCCAAATCTGCTTAACATTTTTTTTATTTTTATCCAATCTACTTTTCCTGTCTTTACACTCATATTTCTTATGGCCATTCTCGCCACAATGATAGCACACATGCATGTCTTTTGCTAAGACATACTTACCTTTCTTATACTCCTGTAACCATGTAGTATCTCTGGGAGACCAGTTCCTCCTGTTCCCCTTCCCAGTATAACCAAGTCCCCTTCTACCACTGATTCTAGCAGTTAAAGTTAACTGGTTCAATGAGTTCTGGGATTGGAGGACTTTATCCATTCTCTTCTTAAATTCTATGAACTCTCTGTCCTTTAAGTTCATTTTCTCATGCAGGGATAAATTCTGGTCAACAACTATCTCAAAGTCAAGCTTAGCTCTTTCAAGCTCAGCTTGCAATTTTGAAATATTTGAATCATGCAAAACTACAGAATCACATGAATTAGTCTTTCTAAGCTGGGCTAACTCAACCTGCAAACTACAAATTTTAGCTTCACATTCATCATGCATATTACTAGAAACAGTTTCAGAACCAGTACTTTTGCTGTCTTTAACTAGGACATATGCTTTATATAGTTCCTCTACATCATCAACTAACAAGTTGAATCCTTCTAACAGTTTAGACCTATTTAGAGCACTTGCCCTAGATTTTATACTATCAAAGTCATACAAGTCATCACCACTATAATCAAGCACATTAATGACACAACTTGTAAATTGTTTCTCAGATTCATCATCACTGTCTTCACACAAACCCATATCAGATTTTATTCTCTGAATTTCAAGTTTGCTTTGATCTAAAGCAATCTCTAGTTCAGCTACTTCCTGCTTCAAGTTAGCACAGACACTTTCCAACAGATCACAACTTGAATTAGCAATATCATATTCTTTAGACTTTTCTTTAAACTTTCTCTTAAAATCATGATAAGCAATTCCAAGTTCTAAACATTGATCTAAAGCACTACTAGCACATTCCATCAAGTTTTCTCTATCATAAAAGAGCATATCCTTTTTGATCTGATCAATGTTTACCTGATGTTGATCCAAGGGGTGCTTCTTTGCCATGAGGCAGTGGACATCTGAGCTGGTTCCTCTGCTGTTCCTGGTACCATCTTTTGAACTTTGATTCAGTATTGCTGTCATACATACATCTGACTGACTTGAATCATCTCCCTCTTCATCACTGTCTGTATCTCCCCAGACAGCAGCAACCATGGCCTTTTTGTAGGCCATCTTGTCTGCTTCCTTGGACTGGTTGTCCTTCCATTGAGGACAATTCTTCACAAGGTGTCCCTTCTCACCACACTTAAAGCATCCTGTTGCAGAGAAGTTGTTAGTTTTTTTATTTGATGCATTATTAAACTTACCCTTGATGAATTTTCCCTTCTGGTTTCTGAAACTTCTTTCAAACCTTCTAGCCATCATTCCTATCTCATCATTCTCATCTTCGACTGTTCCCTTTAGTGCAATTCCTTTTGCTGGTACCTTCTCTGACTTAGATCCAACCAGCATTTCATGGGTCATGAGGGAACCTATCAGCTGTTCAACTGATAGAATTGAAAGATCCTTTGCTTCATAAATGGCTGTAACCTTGGGAGTCCATTCACCTGTCAAACTTCTCAAAATCTTTCTAACAAGATCTTCATCAGTATGGCTTTTACCAAGAGATTTTAAATCATTTACAATAGTCATGAATCTACCAAAGCAAGTATTAATATCTTCATCCTTAAACATATTAAAAGATTCATATTTTGACATAAGTAAATCAATTTTAGACCTCTTTACCTCACTGGTACCCTCAAATGCAAGTTCAAGGGTATCCCAGATCTCCTTGGCAGTGGTGCATGCTGAGATCCTGTTTGTCTCATTCTCAGCAATGGCCTGTTGCAGTATTGACATAGCCTTAGCATTTTTCTCCAGCTTTTTGTAGTCAGTGGAGATGTATTCATCTTCAGTCTTTGGGACTAGCTTCCCTTCTGGATCAGACTTCTCAATGGTCAAGGGACCATTCTTAACAACCAACCAGCATTCATAATCAATGCCAATGATGATGTTCTTGATTCTGTTCTTCCACCATGCATAGTTCTTCCCATTGAACTTTGGTGTCTTGTTGTCATATCCCATAGCATTCATTTCCTGAGTACTCATGATCTACTTCTCTAGGTGTTACCCTTACAAGAAGCCGAGGCTCTGATACCAATTGAAAGTGCAGCTGGTACTCAAGAAGGGGGGGGGGGGTTGAATTGAGTACAGGGCAGTGTTAGGAATTATTGGATTTTCTTCTATTTATGTAGGGGGACCAGGTGATGAACTGGTCCTGCAGCGGAAACAGAAAATACAATAAATAATCAACACAAAGATTTAACGAGGTTCAGCTCAACTTTGAGCCTACGTCCTCCACTACCCTAATTACTTTTATTAATCAACTCTGAAAAACAAAAGCAATTACAAATGATCACACTCGTGATCCCCACACCTAACTCTAGGTGTCACTTCGCACTTGAACTCACAAGCACTTGCACTCACACTCGTAAATGCTACCCAATCACTAACCTCTTAGTGATTCAATACAAACCCTTTGTTTCCCTCTAAATGCTTCCACTCAAAGCTTACAAGAGATAATTACAAAACAATTCTTACTGTGTGCATAAATAGTTTGTAAGAGATGAACTAACTATTTCCCTTAGAGTGTATTTTGAGCTTTCAAAGATAGAGAATTTTTTTCAGAAAAGCTCACTCGAAATTCTGATCGAGTTTATGCTTTTATAAGGTTGGGAGATGAAATCTTTCGTGATCTTTTCAGATCATAACTTAGGTAAATAGAATATCTTTTATTTTGTAAATAAGAGATATTCTAAGATATTATTCTACTTTCCATAAATGGGTAGAATAATATATTCTAAGTTATATGCGAAATAATTCATCTCCAACTTTGCATAAACTGAATCAATTGGTTTAGTAAATATTCTCTAAGGATAGGAAATATATTTTCCAGAAAATATTTACTGAACTAATGTCCAGGTTCATGAAACAAGCTACGAAGCAGCTGTTTCCTGACCTGTTAATGTCCTAGGGATCAGGTCAACTTTTCCTGATCTTTACAACACTAAATACTCTAAGTAAGGGATACAAATAGCTCACGTACAAACATCCATGCACACTTAACATTATAAAGACTACAAAGATCAACTATCCTAATCTAAGAGACTTCATAATCTTCAAGTCTTGACGGCCTTCCTTGATAGAACATTCTGATACAGATTTCTTGAATGCTTTGATTCAAAAGGACTTCATATTGCCTCAAGTACTTGGGATAGCTGTTCCTGTTCAAAATGTCAGTTGATATAATATAAAACCAACAAGAACCAGCTAGTCAGCTGTTTGTCATCACTCAAAACCTTAAGTGACTCAACATGATTCCTAATTGGTTGTTAGCCAGTATGAGGGAAGCTATGAGGCTACCCATCCGGCTATGATCAAATATCTTCAGGCAGTCAAAGAAGAGGCTGGGGCACTTAAGGAATTCCGACTGAATCAAGTGCCTAGGTCCGAAAACAACCAGGCGGATGCATTGTCAAAACTGACGTCTTCTGCCTGCCATGATACGCCTCGGTCTTTCTTTTGGGAAGTTCTTGAAAAGAGAAGCATCTATGAAGATCCCATTGGAGTTCTGGACCGAAGCTCTACCTTGATGGATGGCATCCGGGCTTATCTTTCAGACGGCACACTTCCTGATTCGCCACAGGAAGCAGCCGTCCTGAAGAAGCGAGCTGCAAGCTTCGAGTTGAAAATTGGAGAACTCTTCAAGGCGGGGTTTCTTAAGCCCCTGTTGAAGTGTGTCACCCCTGAAAAGGGGAAGGAGGTTCTCGAAGACTTGCACTCGGGATTCTGCGCCTCCCACATAGGCGGCAGGTCCCTAGCCGTCAGAGCCAGACGACATTACTTTTGGCCCACTCTTGAGGCAGACGCCAAGGAGTTGGTGAAGAAATGTGATAAGTGCCAAAAATTTGGTAAACTCATTCACCGTCCGGCTACTGATCTGACGGCCATCCACAGCCCAATCCCGTTTGCAAAATGGGGCATGGACATTCTAGGTCCTTACACGCCTGCTCCAGGCGGAAAGCGCTACATCTTGGTGGTTGTGGATTATTTCACCAAGTGGGTGGAGGCTGAGGCGGTTAAAAACAACAAGACCTCAGACGTAATTTCTTTCATTTGGAAGAACATTATCACCCGGTATGGGGTACCTATGTCTATGGTGTTTGATAATGGTCCTCAGTTTGAGACGCCTCAGCTAAAAACTTGGTTGGGAGATCAGGGGATCTCAAGCTGTTTTGCATCCGTTGGCCGCCCCCAAGCAAACGGCCAAGTCGAAGCTTTCAACAAACTCATCTTAGACGGAATTAAGAAGAAAATAGAAAGAGCCGGTGGCTTGTGGGCAGAAGAATTAATCCATGTCCTATGGGCCATCCGGACAACAGAAAAAGGGGCAACCGATGAAACCCCATTTCTCATGGTTTACGGTGCTGAAGCCGTCTTGCCCATCGAACGTTACGAGCCGACTCTCAGAGTCATGCTATATGATGAAGAGGCAAACTGGGAAGCAATGCGCCTGGCATTGGATTCACTCCCAGAACGCAGGAGCAATGCCGCCTTGCGTCATGAGATTTACCGTCTGAGAATGACTATAGCCTACAACAAAAAAGTACACAAGCGTCCTCTGAAAGTTGACGACTTAGTGTTACGGAAAATGGAGGCAACCGGTAGGGCCAATGAGCTGGGAAAGCTAACTCCAAATTTGGAAGGCCCCTACCGGATCTATGACGAAGTAAGGGACGACACCTACCGCCTGGAAACTCCAGACGGCAAGCGCCTGCCTAGAACTTGGAATGTAGACAATTTGAAAAAGTACTACTTCTGAGAATGTAAATTTTTGTAAACAATGAATCAATCAATGAAATCAGACTTTGTTGGCAAGCAAGTTTTGTTTTTCCGCCTGGGTAATACCCGGATGGACTCCTTATATATTTTTACTAAGTTTTACTTATTAATTGTCTGTTCGCCTGGGCAATGACCCAAACGAGTTTTTCTGTTTAACTAAGTTCGACACTTAGTGTACATTCAATTCTCCGACTAAAAACTAAGCACAAAAACGTTTAGTGGCTATACAACCGGTCTCAAACAAGACCAGAGGCTAAAATGGTCGGATGGTTGCTCATTTTATAAAATCGCCTGTCCCAACATTGACAACGGCGTCTGGCGACACCCCTCCGGGTGCAATCGTCGCAGAGAACAGACTATTTGTCGGTTCTACGTACCCATGCAGACGGCAAAAATTGAACGACCAAATTGGTCAACTCATAGCCTTCTGACCGAAATGACCTATGAAGAACGATAGTTTCCAGATACCGGATGCCCAGAGGCATTAGTCGGTCACCGGCTGAAATTCTCACTTAGGTTATTTATGCCAAAATTGCACTTACCACCCCAATTGGGGCAAAAGAGTTGTTCAATGGCTATGAAATCTCTATCAAGACGGACAAACGCCGTCTGGGTAGTGACTGGAACGCCTGTAGGTGTACGGCTGTGCACTTGGTTTGGGGCAATAACTACTGTGATTGATTGACATACAAACATATCATGCTCTTTGCAGCATCAGACGTTTTCAAGTCAATCAACCAACTCCACTTGAAACCAATCACACGGCCGTCCAGGGGCAAGGACAGCCAGACTATTGATTAGTTAGATCGCCGCATGCTTTTGATAAGTTAGGCAAAGATGAAAAATTAAAATTTGCAAAAAATAAAATTCAGATGCAATATGATCAAAACCGACTTAGTCGGTGCATTTCATAAAGTCCACCCAACCAAACGGTTGTAGTGGATTAAAATGTTAATCGGACCCCGTCCGGGAGAAAGAAATTGTTAATTAACACGGCTCCACAGCTGGTAAATACAAAGATACTCGGCACGCAGGCCGGAAAAACAAGTTTTGGCATACTGCCGCAGAACTAAAGAAAAAATAAAAAAAGAGGGGTTGACATACTGCCGCTGAAAAATCACTTCTGGCCTGCAGGCGGCTCCACCTGGTCCTCCTCCTCATCATCTTAGGGTATCTCCTGTGCTTCACCAGGACCAGGTAGCTGAGGCACGGACGGCTCGTTGTTGGAGTTGACCCAGGCTTCGAAAGAGTCAGGCTCTGGCTCACCTTGCTCTCTCAAGTACACCACGTACTCGGCATAGCTGTGCGCCAGTGCCCAGACGCTGTAATCCGCGTCTGGGTACAAGGCAGCCTAGGCGATCTTCATACGGGCGTCATTGTCAGCGTCACTCTCAGCAACAAGGCGGTTTTTCTCCGTCTCCAGGGTTGCTGCAAAGTTTGTCTGAGCCTGAGCAGCCTCCTTCTCCAGCCTCTCAACCTTGGTCTTCAGTTTGGTGCTCTTCGGAAACACCTTGAAGGGTGCCAAGGTCCGCCTGGGCCTTCTTGAGCGCCTCATCAGCCTTTTTGGCGCTTTCATCCGCCTTCTTCTGGGCCTCCTCCGCCTCCTTCCGGGCCGTCTCAGCATCAGTCGCCCGCTGTTTGGCCGTCTCAAGATCTGACTCCAACTGCTGGATTCTAGACGCATGTGTCATAATTATTGCTTTAGTTTCAAGTTCATTTACGATAGTCGAGTGTAAAGCAATATTATCGGCGTCTATGGCGGACTTCTTGGCCCTTTTTACCTCTTCCCGTTTACGGGAATAAGGACGTTTGAGCCCGTCTACCCGCAGCATGGCCTGCAAAAAAGCAGCCGGTATAAGTATTTCAGGCGGGATAAAACGCTTGGAAAAAATAAAATTGAATTGACAAGTTTCTTACCTCAGCCAAAAGGGATAGAATGCGTTTAAGATTGAACGTCTCTATCCCAGGGATACTGTCTTTATCCCTCTTCCGGACGGCTTCCAACATGGCCTTGGTATGCTTCTGGACGTCTGGCCAGCGAGGAGATTGATCTGCACCACAATCAATACGTGATGAGTGCGAAACTAAGGCAGCACCTATTTGTTGCCGACCGTCTGAAGATGACGTCTGTTGAGAGTGGGATTTCACCTGCAAAGGCCACCCCAGCTCAAGCGGGGATTCAAAAGGGTTCTTACCTTCAGAGCCAATCAAGCGGGAACCGCTTGTAGGCGTGGAGAACCCCCCGGTCGCTGTTACGGGGTGAACAAGGCTGAGGCCCAGGCTGCCGCCCACCTTCTCGTTTCGCCCCGCTATCCGCATCTTCTGATGCCCGGCTGAGGCGCCAGGAGTTGACGCGGAGGTGGATTTTTTGATTTTTTTTAGAACGGCGGGGGTCTCCTCCCTAGCCCGTTTGAGCTGTTTCTCAAACGACTTTCCAACCTCTCCTCCCTGCGAAAATAACCAAAGTTAAAGTTAGCATCCGGGCAAAATAGTTTTTAAGATCAATTTAAGAAAGGGTCAGGCGCTTATTACCTTGGCTTTGACCTCAGCCGCAGCTTTCTCCGCAAGCTCTTTGCGGACGACTGTAGAGGACCGCTTGGGAGTTTTCTCCGTCTGCAACATGTTTAATGCTTCTTCTGCAAAAAGAAAGAAATTGATCAATATCATTAATCAATTTCGATAGAAAAATACTACAGACGGATATAAACTCAGGCGCATACGTTTGGTAAACATGTGCCCTAGCCCACAGGCGGCTAGGAAACACTCGTCCCTGAACCAGGCGCTCTTGGGGATCCAGTTCTTGGGGACTTTTATTGTTTCCCCGGTTGACAAAGTTGCGTCTGTGAGGCCGAAAAAGTCTGCCTCAATGATCTTGTCAAAATCTTCCTCTGGGATCCGGGGAAGAGCGCACTTCCGGCCCAACAAGTCAGGTTTCTTATTGTACATACGGAATTCATAATTCTCCCGTCTGGTTAGAGCTGACATCAGGTAGAACCTGTGCTTCTAGCCGTCGAATTTCGAGACCTTGTCCAAGGTCATCATATATTGGGGCTGCGTTGTTAGGCTTCTGCTAAGATAATGCATACTAGCAAAAGCCTCCCAGCCGGGGTTAAGCCCCTGGAACTCGCAGGCGGCAACATACCCCAGAATGTTTGTCCAAGAGTTGGGGGTAAGTTGCCAGACTCCAAGGCCGTAGCCTCTTAAAATTGCCTTCACCGCCTGGTAAAGGGGGAAGCGAAGGCCAGCCTTGAACGCCGCCTCATAACAGCGAAATAGCTGTTGGCGTTCTGTTGATCGTCCCCCCAGACGATGGTGCCATTCTCAGGCGGCACCCGGATCCTATACCCGTCTCCTAGCGGGTGCATTTGCATAAAATTCTTTAAGTTTTCCTCCATTTGAATCCGGTCCTTGGAGGAGACGTGGATGTTGAAGGGATCGTCCTTCTCGTTCCATTTTTTCCTTTCCTCTTCCTCGCTATCCTGAAGCGGGGGTAAGTCATCACTACTCTCAGAGGTAGAGGCGGAGCTGTCGCTCTCCGTCTCTTCCTCATTTTGGGTCAAGGGGGCAGAGGCGGCCTTGTCGCTGCCTTGGTCGCACTCTTCCAAAAAAGAGTCAGCGGGGGTTAAAGGGGCGCGCGAAGGGGATCTCTCTAGAGCTGTCTAATCTCCCTGACCAGACGTTTCTCCCTCAGGCGTTTGGCCGCCTGAGCCTTCGCTCCTGTAATTTGGATCAGTCGCCGTCTGCATTGTCCGAGCCATGGTGTCCTGCACAGACACATAACTGGTCAGAATCCAAGGCAAAGGGTGGTCCCAACACCCCGAGACGGCACTCCCAGTCCTAGACTCAGCCGTCCCTAGTGACCGGCTGGACTCTAACCTAGGCTGTGCCGTGTGTGTTGGTGGTGCATCCATTTATTGCAAGAAATATGTACAAGCGGTGAAAAAAGAAAAAGAGCTGAGAGAGACAGAGACGGTACCTTTGGATGTGATATCTGAAGGTAGGCGGGTCCGGCTGGGTCGATGGAGAACAAACTTTCTTACTCGCGTCTGACTCAAACGGATGACTTCTGCTCTCTCAAAGTTTTCTCTCTTGAAAATTTTTGTAAACGTACAAAATTATGAGGGTAAAACGGCTATATATAGAGGGTAAATATGGGGGCATTTCCGTAATTTATTCGGAAGGTGAACGGTTACTTCTTTATGGTAAAATTAACGCCAACCAGAGCTTGACATGTGTCACAGATGCCACGTGGCGTGCCACGTCACATCTGTGAGGGGCAAATGTTTAGGGTGATCTTACCCTGCCACGTGGTCCAATCAGAGGATGACACATGTCAGTCTCAGAATGGCCCAGAGTGGACCAATCCCTGCTTGACACGTGTCACTCTAGAAATTAAGAGAAAAAGGCGGCCTTCAGGCCCAAATCCTGAGAACGCCGACAAACGGCGCAGCCCATCAATGATTAGGGTTCAATGACCTAATCAGGGGCACAATTCCCAAAGACCCTATAAATAGGGAGATGTCCCTCATTTTGAGGGCAGGTTTTACCATTTAATACACATGCATTATCTTACATCAAAGAAAACCCTAAGCTTGGAATCCGAGCAAATACCCACCTAAATTTCCGTTCTCTTTAGTCCTTTTCAAGTTACTAACTTGAGCGTCAGAGGCGGAGCTCCAACCACCCGGAGTCTCCGTTATTTTGCAGGTACAGCTCGGCCGGATCAGACTTTGTGCTGTAACTCTCCCAAGGGACAAAAACACCCAAAACAGGTGTCTACAGTTAGCCCCCACTTTGATCGAGTCTAGGATAGACGATGATCAAAGTAATCAAGGAAAAATTCGAGACTCATTCTGCCAAGTTCTCTAAGGTTAGAGAATCTTTCAGTAATGTTTAAGGATGTCGAAACAGTGCTCGATTTGCTAAGCGTTTGAAACAGGTAGCTATTAAGGCTAGAGAAAGTTTTTCCTAGTCTTAACGCGCTAAATAAGCTAGATTGATACTTTGCATTAGTAGAATACTTTTACAAGTAAATGTATTATGGGTGATGTCAAGTCATGAGAAGAGATCGGTTTTTAAAAGAATACTTTTACACGTGTCTCAGAATTGGGGGCACGTGACTACATGGGTGCGACATTTTCTCGTCGCTCTTTATACAGGGGGTGGACGGACACCCTAACTATCCGATAAGTTAGTAAGCTCACTAACTACCGTATTTTCTTCCATTCAAGAAGTGCCTCTTCCTTAAGGTTCGGCGCTTGTCGACTCGTGAGCTAACGCCTACAGTAGTCTACCTTTTATTTCAGAGAGGTAGATCTCGCAAAGCTTGGGCTGAGGTGAAATTTTACGCAACACCTACGCCGTACAATTTTACGTTTTACGCTACCCCATTTGCAGTTTTACGCTGCATGAAAACGCCTTCCTCTTGATTCGGACGTGAAAAAGAAGAAAACCCGGACAATTATAACGTCAGTACAGATAAATGACAAACCTGTCTATGGGTAATTTTACGTAAAGCACTACCACTGGAACGTCTTAAGGCGCACTTATGAAAAACGTTCAAAACGTATGCTTGGGGAAGGCACAAAGCACGGTGTGCATGCAAAATGATGCAAAAAACTATCAGAGAAGGAAATAAACTAAAAATGTAAAGCAATTAAAAAAGATAACGAGCAAAAACCGTTGAAAAAATGATTAAACGGATCAAAATTCGGATACAGGTCATTTTAGTGACCAGTATTCGTGCGCAACTCAGTAGGTCGCGCTGGCCAGGCGCTCGCATCTTTTTTGAGTTGCGCTGATATGTCACGTGCAACTTTTTTAGTTGCGCGCGACACTCAGTTCAGCAAAAAGAAAATCGCAACTGCGATTTTTCATTTCGCTTTCTCAATCTTTCCTTCCTCCATTTTCGTCCCTTTCTCTCTCTATAGAGCTCGGATTTTTGCGATTTTCGAGGCTAAAGGAAGAAAATCTCGCTCTTAATTTATATTTGCCATAATCCAATGTATGTTTTTCTTAATTTTGTTCATTCTTGGCTGGCATTTGAGCAATTTTAGAACCATAAAACCCTAAATTTTGAATTTGGGGGGTTTTTGATTCGGTCTATTATTCTTGAAATTGTTTGTTCCATGTTGTTATGCTATGTTTAAGGAGTGTCTTGCAATAAATTTCATGAAAAATGGTTAAGTATTGAACCTTGTATGAGCATTTCATTGTTTAAGTTCGTTCTTGCTCTTTTTGCTCGAATTTTCCTCGAATCTGTTGCTTTTCTTGCTCATTTTGGTTATACTTGTTCATTATGAAGTAGATTGTAGTATTAGAACTAGTATTACTTTCATAATTCACATTTTGCAAATTTTGAAATTGAAAAAAATGGCGCGAAGTGTATACTTAGCACGTTTTTGCCATATTCGAACTTCAAGATTGTTTGGCAGACGATAATTGTGTTGGTGTTACTATTATTCGTCTTGGAATAGTTGATTCTTTGAGATTTTGAAACTTAATCCTTGAATGCTTAGTTGAAACTGGTATAGGATGGCTTTTGTGGGTGTTAAAATCCCCCATTTACTAAGTTTGACTGCAGGTATCGTAGCCCCCAAGTATGGGTGGCATTCGATTTTTGTGTTTTGTCCTATCGGCAGCCGTTATGCTGCCGAAATGGATCTAGAACACGATTATTAGTTTAGGAAAAAAATGAACTAATAGAGAAATCTCGTAGCATGGATTCGCCTCCATTTGTCGACGCTGAGGAGATTCTAGTCAGTCCTGACATGGTAGTTCACCCTCGAAAGAGGATGACCCGGCCTCGTAAGGAAGTTAGAGAGTGACGCGCCACTACTGATCGACGTCGCTAGGATGATGTGGTTTAGGAGGCTCCTCTCAACTGGGACTCTAGGGCCCTTAAGTGGGATCCAGAGCATCACGTCTCGGTTTGAGGGTGGTGCAGCATCGTGAATTTCCTACGCCTTCTTTCTCTTACTTTCCCTCTTTTCTTTTAATAACCGTTTTTTTATTATTTTGGCTCTCTCTCTTCTCTTTTTTTTAGAGTGAGTCTAGCATGCGTCTATACGGCTCTGGTGACCTGCGGACTCGTTTTGGGAGCTTACCCGATGAGGTAAAGGAGATTGTGGAGCTTTCAAGGATCGGTCGCGCGCTTGCGGCTCTTCGGGATTTGTCGAGTCAGTCTGCTTCGTCAGCTTTCCTCTGCGGATTGCTGGAGTTTTGGTGGGATTCCACCAACACTTTTCACTTTCCATGGGGAGAGATGATGGTCACCCCTCACGAATTCTCTATGATTACGGGTTTTCCTATTGTAGGTGAGCCTGTAGTTTAGAGGCCGTAATGGGGCAAGACTTGAGACTGAGGGATCTCGTGGGGGATCGTCTGGCAGTGATCCTTCATGTATATCCTCAGTCTTGTCCGTACTTGATTCTTTCCGACGAGTCGTCGGCTAACGAGGTTGACCGGCAGTGTACACCTGAGCAGCTGGCTCGGATATACATTGCCCACATTTTTTCTGTCACTCTCTTGAGTGATCGGGGAGAGCGTTTCCCTATTGGGTTACTTACTTGCCTCATAGACTTGGGGCAGGTAAGTAACCTGAACTGGGCGGAGGTGTCGTATGCCCCTATGCTTAGAGCTATGGGCAAGGCGACCCGGGTAGTGGATCCTGCGGCAGCTACTGAGGTGCCTCGGATCTCTCTTACATGGCATGGTCGTATCCTTCTGGCATGTACTTTCATTATTTATTTTTCTCTTTGAAGCTGTTTTTCTTTTGTTTAGGATTGGGGTTACTCGTACCTGCCTTTCCTAGACCCCAGGGTGCTCGGGGCTGCTTGCTTTCCTATCGGCCATCGACTGGCTACGATTAGGAAAAGGCGAGCTACTTCAGCCGGCGACTTTCGCCAGAGGATTCTTTCGGCGACCCGTGCGTCGGTGAGTATTTTCACAACACATGTGTATCTTTGTTTACATATTATTATTTTGTTTTGATGATTTTCATGTGATTGCATTAGATCGATTTCCATCCTTGGAGTTTGATCGTTAGAGTCCCTGAGGATATTTGGTTTGGCATGGTTCGTTGCCGGTTCCGGGCTCTCTACTCAGGACTCCCGATGCTCTCGAGGACAGACGCTTGGGTTTTAGGCGAGCGCGTTCTCTAACAGCATTCGTTAGAGGAGCTTGTGGTTCCTGTGGAGCCTCCGATCCGGATGTTACGTCCGGATTTGCTGTCGACCGAGGATCGAGCTCGGGCGATCCTTGGTTTTCCAGCGGATCAACTAGTGCTGCCGGATGCTTCTTATCCAGCTTTCATTGCATCCAGGCTGACTCCTTTCCCAACTTTTGTTCCGGTTAGTATCTTAATTCTCTATTTTTTTTGTTTCTATTTAATTTCGGAACTTTGACCCCCCCTTTTATTATTATTATTATTATTTAGCTGGTCGAGCTAGGCGGTTTGGTGCCTCCTACAGCGGAGATCACATATACCAATGTTGTTGGGTCGGTAATACGTGAGATCCTTCCAGCAGTGGAGGATGATGAGGGGATACCGTTCATTCCTTAGACAGTTGAGTTGGTATGTCTTTTTTGTATATGTACTTAAAATATTTCTATTTTTTGCTTCATATACATTTGTTTACTAACTGTTCTTGTATTCTTGGAATAGGTTCCGCGGGAGACTGTGAACGGCATGGTGAGGACTATACGTGCTTTCCGAGCTGCTTATCGGAGAGCCCTCGTGACTTTGTCATGGCGTGATCATCGGATGATTGCGGTAAGTTTCATTTCTTTTTTTTCGACGAAGTTATTACATTTCATGTATTAAACTTCGTTTTGGGATTTTGCAGGATGTACATCAACCGTCTAGCAGTCGCAGAGCACCCTGAGTTCTTTTGTACACATTTTGTTATATTTTCAGGAAACAAATGTACATATTACTTTGTTTTGTTGTACATATGACACTCTTTTTTTTTATATGTCATTTATATTTTTATTATTTTTGTTTCCATGTGTACGCATATAAAAGAAAAGAGGCAAAAAATAATAATTCCGAGGGAGGGAAAGAGTTCCCGATTTACCCCCCTCGAAAAAGAGAAAGGAAAAAAGGAAAAAAGAAAAAAAAAGTAAGAAAAAGAAAATAATAATAAAAAAAAAAAAAACAAATAAAAAGGAAAGAAAAGGGACACAAGAATTAGCAAAAGGCAAGCATATGATTATTCTTAAGATTTCCTCAAGATTCCGTCATTATGTAAGCTAAAATACGAAAATAAACCTAAACCATATGTCGCGACAGAGAAGACGCGCAACTGGATGAGTTGCGCGTGGCTGTCGCGCGCATGTGATTTAGTTGCGCGCGGATGTCGCGCGCAACTCATGAGTTGCGCGTGCTACCTGTTTGTGAACCTTCCTTTGGGCGAAAATTGCCGAAAATCTGCCCGTCTTGGGTCTATTTAAGCATATTTTCGTATAGGCTTTTGATCATTACGCATTCATTCGCTTAGTAATTTTATAAGAACTAAAAAGAATAATCTCTCTAAATTCTTACTCTCTCTTAATTTTTTATTTTTTTTAACATTGAACAATGGTGAAGATCTTTGAACAGCGGTTGAAGCAATGGTACACCTCCCTTTCCAACGAGGACAAACTAGCTTTCAAAATTTATCACCTAGACCCTCTATTAAATTATATGCAATTAGTGATTAATTTTGATTTCCTTCATGCCGCAGTTAACCGTTGGGACTCCAACCACCATCTCTTCTTATTTAAAGGGGACAAAATTATTCCCCTTCCTGGTGAGTTCGAGGCCTTGCTAGGCTTCCCTACAAATACTCTCCCTGTGACTTATTCGCCCCATTGTCGGATCCCAAACCTATATTCCATAGATTTTTTGGCTTGTCCGACAATGATATGACCAATATTGGAACTGAAGAAGGCGTGAATTTAATTCAATTTAGGAAATTTTAGAAAATAACACCACAAAATAACACAAATTTTGATAATAACACCTAAAAAAAATTTATTATAACACCAAAAAAAAAATCAAAAAATTGATTTCACCACCACTTA
This sequence comes from Chenopodium album, assembly GCF_948465745.1. NCBI lineage: Eukaryota > Viridiplantae > Streptophyta > Magnoliopsida > Caryophyllales > Amaranthaceae > Chenopodium > Chenopodium album. The sequence goes on from NC_137837.1 coordinate 52,632,725, forward strand.
ACAGATTTTTGGATGGAATTCGTTAGTGGGCCCATAACAAACACGTGTCACTATCCTATTGGTTTAAAAAAAATTAATATATAAAAAAAAGAAAAAACCCTCAACAACCAAACCCAGCCCAACCCCACCACTGGCACCACCTGTCCACCATCACCGACAGGCTAACCCAAGCCGTCGGTACCCCTGCCCCACCAAAACCGGTGAAACCACGAACCCCTGCCCCAGCTCGGCCTTGCCCCACCATCAACCACGTTATTCGCATCGAAAAACCCCCGCAACCACCACCTCCGCCACCATACACAACGAATTCCCATCCCTTACACCACTTCCGACACCCCTCCAGCCACCGAAAACCCCCTGCGACACTCCTTGAACCACTTCCGACACCCCTCCAACAACCGAAAACCACGAAATTCGCACTGAACAACCCCCACAACCACCTCCTTTTCCTACTCAAAACCGACAACCACCACCATTTTTCTTCCATTTCACAACAAAATTAGCAACTAGTGGTCGAGATCGGCCAATTTAGGGTCGAATTTGACCACTCAGGCCCTAACTTGGCCGATTTCAACCACTAGTCACCATTTCTGTGGTGGCTAGGGTTTATGGACTAAGGTCTAAATCGCTGCGTCTGGTGGTCTATAGGGATTTTTAGGGTTGGTTAAGGAGGGTGGGGGTGGCTGGGTGGACACTGGTGTGGCTTAGCGGCAGTGGAAGGTAGTGCCGGTGGTGGGATGTAGGGCTGCCGGTGGTGAGCTTCGTGGCTGGGCTAAGGGTTTAGGTTTGTTTAAAAAAAAAAAATTTAACCAATATATAAGTGACATGTGTATTTAGTGGGGTCCAAAACGGTTTTTTTGACGGCATCCTCTATGCGGTGGTGAAATCAAATTTTTGAGATTTTTGAAGGTGTTATAATCAATACTTTTTTTTTATATGTTGTTATTATCAAAATCGTGGCTTTTTTGTGGTGTTATTTTCTAATTTTTCCTCCAATTTATTGAACATTTCGTCTCCCCTCGTGACGACATGACTAAACAATGCTTTAAAATTCGTGCTTTATGTTATTGTCTTGTTGTCAATTGTTTACTTAGGACAGGCAAAGAATATGGAGATTATTCCATGGTGTCCATAGTAGAGCAAATAGAGGGATGTCATTCACCGGCTCCTTTGGCTTTGGCAGAAACCATTCTATGCTTGAATCACCTTAGAGGAGACCCTAACGAAAATGGTTTCACGGGAAGTCCACTCCTATTACACGTAAGGTTTTTTTTCGTCGTTTTTTTAGCGCAAGCAATGAAGTTGCGCTGGTACGACCAGCGCAATCATCTACGCTGCGTGCGGATGGCGCACGCAACTTATTCTGATGCGCGTGCCACCAGCTCATGTAAAAAATCGCAAACATATTTTTTTTTTAAGATTTGGCTCATGGAGCGTTTGCGAATAGTTGATCAACCACAAAATATCGAGGCTAATGGAGTACGGACATTCCCTGGACGTCGAATCCTTTACAAGCACAAGATTGAAGAGGAATGGACGTCGTTTTTCTGTCACGGGGTTCCTAACATACGTTTTGTGATTCCTTGGTGGAACATAAATAGTATGGTTAGGAGTAGTCTTAATTGCCCTTACATTAGGCTTTTAGGCCTATCTAGTGCTACTTACATTTTTCCTTGCAAGGTAATGAGACAATACGGGATGAAACAGATTATCCCCCCCGCAAGATTGTGATGCATACAAAGATGTGACTTTTAGACCCGAGCGAATTTTTCGTTGGATAGAGTATTGGTTAAGTCTTCCAAGGTGGGTAGTACAAACTCCTACTGCGAGTATTGTATTATCTTCCTTTTATAAAGCTTGGATGAATGCGGAGGATAAGGGCGAATTAAACAAGGCCCGATCTCAATATCAAACTACCACAGCTCGCAATCCACCTAAGCCTTTAATGCATTCGGCCACCACTACCCCTCCTGGTGGCCAAAACAAAGGAGTGAGAAGAAAATTGTACTTCTCATCTCCTAAGGCGCGTTCGAAGGAAACCAAAAGGAAAGCTCCCTCCAAACCCACACAAAAAGGCGTGATAACCAAGGAACCTTCGCAACAAACTCGAAAAGAGGACTCTAACAAAAGCTTCGGAAAAGAGAAAAAGGGGGTGAAAAGGCTCCTATTCCTAAATTTAAGAATAATGTATGGGTTAAGAAGAAGAATATAGGAGAAAGCTCTAAGGTTTCTGAAAACACTGCGATGAAAACTACTCCTCCATCTTCCGAGACAATTGAGGATATAGTGAAGTGATGAGTGACATTTATGTCACTCTTAAGGAGTAGTTTTAGAGTCATTTTTGTATTTATTTTATCTTATTTTCATTTCTTTCTCTTGTTTTCTCTTTAATAAAGTTTCTTGTTTATTTTGGTAATTTTGTCGTGTTTTAGTTCTTTTCGTAGTTTTTATTAGAATTAGTTTATTTTCGTATTTTATTTGGTTTTGATTTGTTATATTTCGTTCTTTTTTTTCCTTGAAAGTTTTCTAATTTACTTTTATTTATTTTAATGGGTTTTGAGTCTATTTTATTTCACTTTCTTTGCTTGTATAGTTTTTGTTTAGTTTTTATTAGTTTTAAGTTTATTTTGTTATTTATTTGATTTTATTTACTTGTATAGTTTTATTTAATTTTTATTAGTTTAGTCTTATTTCTCTTTTTCTATTTTACTTTATTTTATTCCTAATTTATTTATTTCTTTTTTTATTTGTCTTGATTTCTCCTCGGTTTTGTGTTTAGGGTCCCGGGTTTCATGTCAAGTGAGTTCGGAGTTCGGGGACGAGTGAAAGTGTGCAATTCTTCTTTGATGGCTGCTGCCCACCGCTTATCCATCACCCCACCTCCCTTATCCTCCACCACATCAACCTCACCCAAACCAGCCTGCAACCCCGCAAACACTACACCACCACAGCCCAAACCAGCCAATTCACTCACCTGCTGCCACCCTCACCTGCGAACAGCCACCACCATCTCCAATTAACCCAATCACAAACCCACAATCAACCAACAATTACCACCAGCCCATTTACCATCACCAACAGCACACACAACCAAACACTGCAAACCACCAGCCACAACAGCCCACCGTTCCCACAAACCAACAGCAGCCACCCTCACCTGCGAACAGCCACCACCATCTCCAATTAACCCAATCACAAACCCACAATCAACCAACAATTACCACCAGCCAACAACCACCTGACCGCCGCAACAACCACAATCACCCACCAATTCACGCGCTCACAGCACCGCAGCCACTAATCACGCACAACCGCAACACACACCAACAGCAACACAACCCAGACCACCGCAACCACACCTCAATTCTACCACCACCGCGCAACAGAGCAGCCACCACCAGCATCAATTACAACAACAATTGCACCTTACCGTCACCAATTCGCACAGCAACATCCCCAATTTACAGTAAATCACAAATTCTCAAGTTCGAGCAAACCGTTGGTGGTTCGGTCGAAGTTCGAGACAGAGAATTTGTGGGTTTAGTTAATCAAAGAGGAGTGGTCTAACATACCCATGGTTCGACCGAACCAACCCCGTAGTTCGGCCGCACCAACCCACGGTTCGATCGAACCATTTTACGAGCTATGCACATGGCTTTTAATGAAGATGAACGACCTCGATTTGATGATGATAGTTGATGAACGGTGGTGATGGTGGTGCGTTTCAATGGAGTTCTTGAAGCAGGCTGGTTTCGAGGAAGAAGAGGGAAATCGGGGGGTAGCTGATAGTTTTGGGGTTTTGGTTTCCTTTTTCTTTTTCTTTTATTTTTACTTTCTTTTTCTTTTCCTTTTCTTATTTCTTTTCTCTTTTGTTTTCTTTTCTATTTTCTTTTCTTTTTCTTTTCCTTTTCTTTCTTTATTTTTTATTTCCTTCTTTTATTTTTCTATTTTTTTCCTAGTTTTATTAAGTTAGTATAAATATCCAATTTTTGGGGTAATTAAAGGGGGGATGGAATATCTATCTATTCAACTCTCTAATTAGTTTTAGGTTAGGTTAGGATTAGTCTTCTTTGGTAGAGAGAGAAAGTGAGGTTTTCTTCATTAATGAACTTGGATTTTGAAGAAGGAGCTTGTTCAATCCTTTGTAGACCTTCATCTTCAATTAATGAGCAATTTCTTACTCTCTCTCTCCTCTATTTTTATTTGTTTATTTTGATTATTATTTTAGTTGTTGGTATTGCTTGTTGATCATGTTGATTCTTGATTATTTGTTGATTAATCTTGTTATTATCATGATTAGTGAGTAATTTCCCCATTAAGGGGATGGTTGTGGTGTAGTTGGACCTTGAGCATGTTCTAGGGTTTAGAATTGATTTATTTGTGATTAAAGTCTTTATATGCTTGATATTCTTTAATCTTCTTGCAAGTGCACATTGTTGGTTGATTAAAGGTGAATCTTTGCTAACAAGAAACGGAAGTTGACTTAGTTAAGGTTCATTAGTATCGATTGTTATTTAATAGTACCTTCTAGTATATGGTTCTAATGTGGAAGCATAGAGGCTATGTTAGGAGAAGCCAATTGACCCCGGAAGGCGGCTAGATTGGATTCTTAATTTCGATATTCGAGCATGTTTAGTTCATAATTAATTCAATTTCTATGCCTTTGTTTATGTTAAAGTGAATGCTATACCTAAACCATTTCCCTTAATGTTTTATTTCTTGTTTTAGCATTTTTAGAATTTAGTTTATTTATCCCCTATTCCGGACTAGCTTAATTGTTGATAACATTTGGTGGTGTTTACCGTTCTCTGTGGTTCGACCCCTATGCTTGCCTTATACTCGTATTAGGTTTGTTTAGGTTGTATAAATTGTATTTGATCTAGGGATAGACAATTGACGACGCGTTTATTCCCTTGTCATGAAGCCTTAGAGTGTTACACAATTTTATTGTGCTTTTTTTTTTTAAATAAAGTGTAATCACTACTATGCCCCCCCCCCCCTCCCCCTCCTTTTTTTAAAATTTATGATCTAGTTCAAAAATGTCTCTTTTTTTTTCTAATTTGAATGAAGTAAGAATGAGCTTTATTATTATTATTATTATTTTAATTCCTTAGGTAGAAATTAAATGAAAAAAAAAAATAATCAAACTTTGTTTAAAAAGAATTAAATCAAAGTTTAATTTTTATATTTTCTGAGTACATGTTTATATTCACGAAATGCCCTCCTTTTATCATAAGTAGAAGTTGCAACTTCGTTCAAACAAAAAAGTACGGGTTCGTAGTTTACGATTAGGTGGCGCGTGCTACATCTGAGGTTGCGCGAACCTATCGCGCGCAACTAAATGAGATGCGCGTGACATCCGCTCGCAACTATTCCAGTTGCGCGCGACACCTGTAATACGAGTGTTTCGAAAAAAAAGTTTTTATTTTCTGCGCTATTACCCCCCAAGTGTGAAGATTTTTTTCGTGAAGTTCGACAAAAAATCTGAACACTTAGAACGGTTTATCATTTCTAAATTACCCCCCCCCCCAAGTGTTATGTATTTTATAGTGTCATTTGGTAAAATGCATAACACTTAGAATCTTTCAATTGAATGCCAATTAAAGTTAGTTGTATGAATGAACGAGTTAATCCGAATTTCATATGTAATATTTCTTAAGTCAATCAATGTTTATTAATTGGCGAATTTCATCTCCTCCAATGTCCATTAATCTGACGGCTCCTTCTGATAGGATTTAAATTACGCGGTAGGGACCTATCCAATTAGGTTTGAATTTCCCTCTTGGATCGGTAGGTGGACCCCTAACCTCTTTTAGTACAAAGTAACCTTCTTTTATATTTCTGGATTTTACTCTTTTATTGAAATGACGCGCAATTTGCCTTTGGTAGACTTGTACATGATGCAAAATTCTTAATCGTCGTTCATCGAGCAATAAAAGCTCCTCATACCTCGCTCTTACCCATTCAGCTTCCGGTAGCTTACTTTCGAGTACGATGCGTAGGGATGGTATTTCCAGTTTGACTGGTTGAACTGCGTCCGTTCCGAAAACTAAGGAGTATGGAGTTACTCCTATTGATGTTTGTATAGACGTTCTATGACCCCATAGTGCGAAGTGTAGTTTATTCGGCCAGTCTTTATAATTTTCTGCCATTTTCTTAATGATAACTGTTATATTTTTATTTGCCGATTCTACAGCTCCATTCATTTGAGGTCTGTATGGGGATGAATGATGATGTTTTACTTTATAACGAGTTAAGAGGGTCTCGACTTCATATTTGAATTGAGATCCCTGATCACTAATTAGTTCATGTGGAACTCCATATCTACAAAATATGTTTCGTTCGAGAAACTTTGCGACATGTTTAGAAGTGATATTCACGTAAGAAGCAGCCTCAATCCACTTGGTGAAGTAATCTATGGCTACCAATACGTACTCGTGCCCTCCTGCTCCTTTTGGAGAGATTTTTCCAATTATGTCAATTCCCCAAGTTGAAAAGGGCCAAGGGGAAGTGAGATTATATAATTCGGATGGTGGATGATGTTGTAAATTAGCAAACATTTGGCACTCTGGTCATATTTTGACATATTGTATGCAATCATGTTCCTTAGTGGACCAATAGTACCCTTGTCGTGAAATTATTTTTGCGAGCATTTTACCATTCATGCGAGGTCCACAAACACCTTTGTGAGTATTCTCCATAAGGCGTGTGGTTTCAGGTTGGTCTATACACAATAAACTTTGACCATTAGGTCCTTTTTTGCATAATTGACCATTTAATATACCGTATTGAGCCGCAAGTGTTCGTAAGGCTCGTTGGTCTTTCGATAAAGTATTTTCGGGATATGTGCCATGAGTAATATATTAGAGGATATGATCATACCAAGGATTGTGATTGTTTCATTCGATGTCATTTATTTCCTCTATTGCGTTGCAATATGATGGTTATTCTCTTTATCAACGCATAATGGCATCATATTCAAGTGATTAGGAATGTTGATCATTGAGGCTAATTTTGCTAGCGCATCGGCAAATTGATTATCATCCCTTGGGAGATATTTAAAATCAATATGTTCAAAATGCTCGATGAGTTGCTCTAGGTGTGCTTGGTATAATATCATTGTGGAGTTCTTTATTTTCCATTTTTTCAGTATATGATTTATAATTAAAATGGAATCTCCATATACCTCTAATTTTTGCGCACCTATGCTAGCTGCTGCTTCTAATCCAATAATGCACGCATCACATTCTTCGGCATTATTAGTAACCTCAAAGTCTAGTTTGACAGAGATTGGAGTATGTGCTGCCTCTGGACTTATGAGTAACACTCCTACGCCACATCCATTTTGGTTGGATGCACCGTCAAAGTACATTACCCATTTGTCATCTTGTGTCATGAGAATCTCTTCATCTGGAAGATGAGTAGTTTCTGCATGACTTGTTTGAATTGGATGTTGGGCTAAAAAGTCAGAAATTACTTTTCCCTTCATTGATTTTTCTGGAATATATTTTAACTCAAATTCGGCAAACATCACCAGCCATTTGGATATTCTTCCTTGTATAGGTGGTTGTTCAATTAAATACTTTATCGGATTTCGTTGAGAAATCACATGAGTAGCGTGTGGTAACATGTAATGTCGTAATTTTTTAGTTGCCCACACTAATGCTAAACTTGTCTTTTCTAAAGTGCTATATTTCGTTTCATATTGGATGAATTTTTTACTTATGTAATATATTGCACGCTCGACTTTTTCTACCTCTTGTGCTAACATGGCGCCTGCGACTGTGTCTGTAACTGTAATGTATAGCCTAAGAGGTAATTTAGGTACTGGTGGTGCTAAGATTGGTGGACTTTTGAGATAATCTTTGATTTTCTCAAAGGCCTTTTGGCATTGATCGACCCATTCATGTTTTTTCGTCTTTTTCAATTTTTTAAATATTGCCTCACAAGTCATAGTCAATTTGTTGATAAATCGACTAATGTATTGTAGTTTGCCAAGGAACCCCCTAATTTCTTTTTCTGTTTGAGGGGGAGGCATGTCAACAATTGTCTTTATTTTAGAGGGATCGATCTCAATACCGCATGTGCTTACTACGTATCCGAGTAACTTGCCGGAAGTTACTCCGAAGGCGTATTTTTGTGGATTTAATCGCATGTTGTATTTTTTTATACGAGTGAAAAATTTGCGTAAAGCTTTTATATGTCCCATTCTATCTTTGGACTTTACAATCATATCTTCCACATACACTTCTATTTCTTTATACATCATATCATCCAAGAGAGTCGTAGCCGTTCTTTGGTACGTAGCTCCTGCATTTTTTAAACCAAATGGCATGACTGTATAGCAATACGTACCCCAAGGGGTGATAAAACATGTCTATCTTTGTCTTCTTTTGCCATTTAAATTTGGTTGTAACCTGCGTATCCATCCATAAAGGATAACATCGCATTTTCAGCCGTGTTATCTACCAATATATCAATATGTGGTAGAGGAAAATCGTCTTTAGGGCTTGCCTTATTAAGGTCCCTAAAGTCGACACACATGCGAACTCGTTCGTCCTTTTTAGGGACTGGGACAATGTTCGCTACCCATTCTGGATAATTGTATACGCGAATGAAACCTGCGTCCAATTGTTTTTGTACTTCTTCTTTTATTTTTAATGCGACGTTAGGTTTCATTCGTCGATGTTTTTGTTTTACTGGTTTAGGGGTAGGGTTTAAGGGAATAGTATGTTTCGCAATTTCCCTATCTATTCCAGGCATGTCCTTGTAAGACCAAGCGAACACGTCTTCGAATTCTTTGAGCGTCGATATAAGGGTCTATCGCTCTTCCGGATTCGGAGTTAAGCCAATTTTGACTTCTCTTTTGTTTTCATTAGTTCCTATATTGATTGCTTCAGTTTCTTCAATGATAGGGTTCTTTTGTCTCGTTCACTCATTAATTCAACCAACTTGTTAATATTATCATCTTCATTAGATTGATTGATATAGCATTCAAAAGATTCAATAGAAGGCATATACTCAGAAAAAGAGCTCATATTATTAGAATCAAAAGAAAGTACATTAAGAGAAGAATCCTTTTTGGGATCTTCGTCCTTAGAACTAGAAAATAAAGACTCAATAATGGCCACAAGGCCTAGATTCTCAGCTTCCCTGGAGTCTATAATAGATTCGTCGTCCGATTCTTCAAACATCTTCCCTTCGCCTGTGACGATTTCCAGCTTATCGCCTTTGTGATTGGTCCATTTGAAAGATTTCCTCCATCCATGCTCCAAGGTTTCATTAGAAGGGGTGATCAATGAAGTTGGGTCAAAAGCTTCATCTTGGATGGCATTTTGATTGGTCAATGTAGCGACATGATTTTGCTCTAGTCCAAATAGCAAGTTAAATGCTTGCCTATCATAGGACCCTGGAATTGGGTATTTTGATTTAACGATACTAAAATCGTCATTCAAGAAGTAGCAATCGTGAAATATTTCGAATCCAGGCTTCTTGATTCCTTCCAAAACTAGTGGTTCTAGAAAGTCATAGCATGGGTAGTCTTCTTCCTCCCTAATGAATTGTCCTTTAAGGGTTTGTTGGTAGGATGGGAGTAAAGAGACTATCCCTTTCTTGTTGTTGTCTCTACGTGCTTTGTTTTTCGCATCGTGAGACTTTTATTCTTCTTTTGTTTGTTTATATACCAATCCAAAGGAGAATCTTTTCTATGGGATAGGAAGTAAGAAATATTTCTTCATTCCTATTCCTAAAGGCATCCCAGGAAAGAAACTACTCTTGAGTAAGATGTTGTTTACTATCCGGGTGGAATATGGATTAAGCTTGAAAGGTTCTTCCAAGTCTTCTTCCATTTCTATTGTGCAGATTGGCTCCGCGGCAAATCCCCACATGTCCTCTTCATCATTATCGTGGTTTATTTCTAAGAGTGATTGATCATTTATTGCTATTTTAAGCGGAGAAGCATGTATAGTCATAGAAAGCCCTTGATAGTTCAACCTAATCATTTGATGAAGTAAGGATGATATTGCACCAAGCTCATGTATCCAAGGACGTCCAAGTAGAAGGTTGAATGCAGGTTTTATGTCCATAACGTGGAATTCAACCATCTTTTGTATTGGGCTTGTGGTAATTAGTAGCTTAACAGTTCCACACACCGATCTTCTCGAATTTTCATAGGCCCTAATGCTTTGTGTTGTTGATTGAAAATCTTTTTCTGGATTAAGGCCTAAGTATTTTTGCAGTTCGCAATGGGCACACGTTTACAGCTAACCGATTTTCTACCAAAGTTAAAGGGATGTTGTATCCCTTGCACCCCACTGTTAAATATAATGCGTTGTTGTGGGTAGTGTCTTTTGAAGGCAAATCATCATTAGTGAAAATGATTGATTTGTCAGATTTCTCGCTAGTAAGCAAGCTAACGAGATGTTGAGGGGTTGTGTCTATACTTACAGACAAAGCTGTTAGAGCATTCATAAGGGAATTTCTATGTTCTTTAGAAGTACTTAGGAGTTCCCAAATGCAAACATTCGCCTTTGATTGGTGAAGTTGTTTGACCAATGGATCTTCCACCTCAAGTAGAGGTGGTATTGCATTTTGCATTTGACCTTATGTTTGATTTTGTGTGGTCGAAGATCCATTTGGTGGTGGTGCTTGGTAAACTCACCCAGAACGAGTTAGATGATCTATCTCGTTTGGATTAGTTGTAGGACTTATAAACCAACTTTCTTCTAGAGGCTTTGAGCGTGCCTCCATTTCAAGATGTTCCATGAGTTGAGCTTGATGCCATTGTTCATCCAAGGAGAGATTTAATAAGTCTTGTGACTTCCCCAAGAAATGATCCCAATCAAGCGCTCCGTTTGTATCATTTTGTAAACAAGATGGAGGTGGGACAGCAGCATACTTAGAGACATATAAGTCTTGAAAGTCGTCGTCACATAGTCCACATACTTCATTAGTTGCCCCTATGAGTATTGTGGATAGAGGTTATCCTATGGGTGTGATATATTTCAAAGGATTGAACATATCACTTCCCATATGGTCATCATTGATGTGAAACACCCCTAAGGGGGATGCATTATTATTAGGTTTAGGTGTGGGAATTCTCCCATCGTATACCAAATCTTGTATTTTGTGCTTCAAGATAAAGCAACGTTCAGTATCGTGTCTATTGCCTATATTATAAGCGCAATAAGCTTTACCATCCCAATTAGCAAATCTTCTTTCTGGTGGAGTGGGCGGTGTTGGTCCTGTTGGCGCAAGTAAACATTTTTCATTTAATTTTTCTAGTAATTCTTTATAGCTCACAGGAAATGTAGTAAATTTTCTTTCTCTTGTCCATCTTTTCCTAGGATCATTATATTGATTTGTGTTATTGTATTGCGTGGTGGTCGCAAATACGTCAATAAAGGATGATGTGCTATCATTCCCCTTCTTGTAGTTATTTTTAGGTTGATGATGATGATGGGGTTTATTTGCCTTTTCCTTAGCAAGATCATCTTCAATCTTAGTAGCCACGGAATAGACTTTTTGAAAAGTGTCTAAATAAGGTAACGTAGATGTTTGTTGTACTTTTCATGACAGTTGTCAATGAATTTTTGTACTAATTCGAGTTCGGGTGGCCTTTGGGCAAGGTGGGCCGCCTTTTCTTGCCATCTACCATAGAAAACAAGGAAACCTTCATCGTCGCCTTACTTAAGCATTTCGAGTTCACACAGAGTGGATTTGAACTCTACGTAATTCTCATATTGGGTAATGAAAGCCGAAACTACATCTTCCTATGTTGCCTTGAATTTTGGATCCAGCCCATAGTACCACTCTCTTGCGTTTGGGTCTAGAGATAAAGGGAAATTCAAAGCATAAAGCTTAGGATCAACTCCCTTTAATGCTATGGTGCCAGTAAAACACATTAAATGATTTTGTGGATTATTGGTCACCTTAAATATTGGCAAGTCCGTGGCTACGAACTTTTCTGGTAAATCAAGTCCTGCGGGAGGAGCAAACTTTTCTGCGTTGAAGTACTTGTTCCCCATTGTAGAACGAATAACTAGTTTCTCTAACGACTTTTTTTGATGGATAATCGTTCCATCTTTTCTTGCAAGGCTAAGGCTTCAGCATTTTTCTTATTATCCTTTTCAATTTTCTTAATTCTTTCTCCTCGGCTTCTTGAGCCTTTTCCTCTCTCAAACGAAGAATCTCTTCTTGAAGTTCTTCAATGGTTGACATTGTTTTTGGACTTGGACTAGTTGTCGAAAAAAATACTTTGAAAGGGATTGATCTTTGGGTGGTAAACGTAGAAGGCGAGTGCCCGGGAGTCTTCTTTCCCAAGATTGGAAACCGGCCCTTAAAGAAGTACGAAAGAATAAGTAAACTGATATGCTTGCTTAGAAGGGGAAGAAAGAAAAAGAAAAAAAGAAAATGACGGAATATATATTCGAACGGATAACAATTCTTGAATAAAGATATCGTTTTGACGAGTCAATTTGTTTTTTGAAAAATCAAAATTGATTCGTATGGTGGGCGCGCGCAAGTGATTCAGTTACGCGCGGATGTCGCGCGCAACGAAATGACTTGCGCTGGGAGGGGTCGCGCAACTCAGTGAGTTGCGTGCGCCACCTGCTCGTATGTTTTTTTTTTTTTTAATTCGCCCTTTTTTTTTTGTTTTCCCCTTTTTTTTTCATCTTTCTTTTTTTTTTTTTATATGTTACCCTTTGAATATGACCCTAAATCACGAAGAGACAACTTCGTAATTGGGAACCTAGACCAAACTAAAAGGAAAAAAAAACTATCCTAACACGTTGCATATAGTCACATAATCACAAAAGCATGCCACAAGTCAAGATTCACGTATTGCCATTCTAAGGTCAAAAGGCTTGGGTGTCCAAGGTACCATATCTTAAGAAACGATGCACAAATCAATCACTCAACGAGTTGACCTATGACATCGTCCTCCCAACATTTTGTTGGCGATATGAGTGGTATGGTTGTTATTGATTTCGGGATAGAAGCCTAGTGTTGGCTGCCCCTAGTCAATTAGCCAATCCTCAATGTTTAAGTGTGCTATACTTATGCATGATGCAATGTTGCTTGTTTGGTTTTTACTTTTGTGCAAAAGGAAGATTTTATGCGTTCAAGTCTCACTCTCTAACTCAAGATTATCAAAGTTAGTTCTCGTTACAACCCATAAGCAACCTGGTGTTGGAAACCTTGGGCCATAACTATGAACTAATCATGTAACCTCTAAGTCCCCAGTGGATTCGCCACGGTAAGGAGGGTGATCCTATCGTAAGGGGTACTATCTTAAATGCCCATGGCCCTTTAAAAGCCTAGGACTTTACACTTGTTAGGGTGTATTAGGATTTGAATTCCTAACTGTTTGGGGGACCTTGAATTAGAAATGATTCTATCATACACGCTTTTTTGTAAGGAACAAGTAGGAGTCGCCAATGAGTTTTAGGAAAACCCATAAACCTCGTTCATGCCTTTCTCCCAAGTAGAGTTCAAGGGATATTTAGCATGAATAATATGTTTACCCATGCCCAAATTGGTCTACATAAACCTGAAATGAGTTCGGGAGCGAGGGTACAAAGATAATGTTCCCTTTAGAGGGGAATCGTGATCCTAGCCCTAGGGTGGCCTGTACTAGCTCTTCCTTTGCACAATTTCATCACCAAACAATATATGCAACGTGATAACTAAAACTATGTTAATTGATTTTATTTACACACATCAATTCACGTAGGAATTACATCGTAAGGTCGTTATTCTTATTTAATCAAATTCGTGAAAAGAACAAGAAAATAAACAATATTCGCCTTGGCTTAAGTGATCAACCAACAATTATTTTATTCAATTCTAATCTTTATTTAACGAAAGATACTATGTGGAATTGATTAATTAATTAGTTTAAAGATGATCAAACAACACTAATTAATTAATTAAGGTTCTTTTAAACAAGAAAATAAATGTGATTTAACTAAGTGCTCGGGAATTTACCACTTCTCTTTGCTAGATCTCCATTTAGAAAACTTATGGAATCCTTCTTGTTGGGGAACCTCCACCGTAGTAACAAAGTATCAAAAGGGGTGAGTGTTTAGGACAAGAGGGATAGGAAGCACAAGTATTCTGCCAGCATTTTTAGGTTAAGCATTTTAGTTCACAAGTATTCTGCACACAGCTCTATGGTAAGATTCAATTTTCCGATTTTTTGATATTCTGAATCTTTTGCAAGCGCATCTCCAGAAGTTGCGCGGAGTGTCGAGCACAACTGAATAAGTTGCGCGCAACTTCCCAGCGCAACTTTATGAGATGCACGCGACATTTTCCGCGGCAGCTTTAATTTTAACCTAAACGCTCCTAAATCCGTCTTTATAGGGTTTTAAGCACGGGATTAAGCCTAATTATGATCGGGTTTAGTTAATTGGACCTTGTATTGGCCTTGTTCTTTTATTCGGGCTAGTCTTTTGTGTTTTGTGGCTTAACCAATTATCCATAAGTATTCTTCACTTTGATCCAACACGAAGATGGCTTTATATATAGTCATTACACTTCCTGTTGGGACAGGAGGCCAAATGTAGATGTTTACAACCTCAAAGAGGTCTTATTTAATGGTTGTAACGTGGTTAGGCTAAAGGTTGAAGAATAAGGGGATAAAGGCTCAAGACCCTAGATAAGCCCCCAAGGTGTGCAATTTTGCTTTTGAATATTTGTATTTTCATGCTTGAGGTTTCTCACTCTTTTTTAGCTCTTTTTTTTTGCTTTATTTATTTTTTTTTTATAAGTGTGGGCAATCCCGATCATGCGGTCTATCACTCACTTGGCATTCATGTTTTTCAGGCACAGTACCGAGCACTCGATAAGAAACGCAATCTGAGACGTGTTCTTATCCTTTTATTTATTTTTTGCTTATTTTTTTTTTTTGCTATTTTAATATTTTGAAGTCACTCAAGCTTTTTATGAAATTGAAAATTGCATAAGTTGCACACCATCCCATCACAAGGTTAGGTAGATATGGGTTTAAAAATGAAAGGTCTATCGTTAGACGAGGCTCAAAGTGGTATCAAAAAAGGATTGCATATTTGAAGGGTGAAAGGTGATATGATGTGGCTACAAGGGGTGCCTCAAATCATTGGCATACCTTGTGCTTAGTTTGACATGGATTTTTTTATTATTATTATTTTTTTTTTTTTTGTGCAATGCAATGATCATATGTAAGGAAATAAATGCTCATTTTCATTAAAGGAGAAGAAATAATGATCCTACAAAATTAATCTAAGAAAAAAAAAAAGAAAGGTGTCTATGTTAGACTTATTGGGGAAAGGGTAAATAAAAGAAATAGAAGAGAGGAAATCTCGTCGTTGAAGCTCGCCTCTTGTCTTGTGTCATTTTCTTTATCATCACTCGCTCTTCTTGCTAGCTGGAGGCATGGGAAGCTTGCCATTATCGATCAAATGTTGGATAGCCTCCTTTAGCTTCCAACAGCTTTTAGTAGTATGACCCCCTACCTTGATGATATTTGCAATGTGCATCTGGATTCCAACTAGGCAATCTCTTTTCAGGTGCGGGATCTTGAATAGGTCCAATGAGAGTAATCAGTCCCTTAGCATGGAGTTGATCGAAGGCAGTATCGTAGCTCATCCCAATGGGGGTGAAGTCTTTCCTTAGTTGCTTCTTAGATCCTTGGTTATCTATGGCTAAAACTTCACCGAGATCAAAGGTACTAATATTGTTACTAGAGTGGGCGTTTTTGGAAGAAGAAGGATTGTCGTTCTTCTTTCCTTTCCATCCAATGTGGTTACTATTGTTAGTAGCTTTTTTCTTTGCGAGGTCATCTTCGATCTCGATGCCTATGTCATAGATGGCTTTGAAAGTATTCAAGTTGTGTTGATATTTTAAGTGCTTTGAATACTTTTCTTGTAAAATTTTGATGAACATCCTCACAGATTCTTTTTCGGAGGGCACCTCAATCATTTTAGCGGAAGTTTCCTTCCACTTATTGAAGAAAGAAGTAAAGCCTTCGTTCTTTTTTTTTCTTAGCATCTCAAGTTGTCTATAATCGGTTTTGACTTGAATATTGCATTTATACCTATCAATGAAAGCGTTTACTATCGATTCCCAGGTAGAGGTTATCTCTTTGTCAAGGGAGAAGAACCATTGTTGGCAAACAGTTTCAAGAGATAACGAATACAAGGAATGAAAGACTTTCCTATCAATCCCCTTAATGTTCATTATAGTTTCAAAGGCTCTTAAGTGAAGATAAGGATTATCTGTTGCCTTGAATTTAGGGATTTCAGGGGCATTGAACTTCTGCGGAAGAAGCTCTTTGTCCACCGAGACCCCTTGTGAGCTAATGCCCTGGAATTTATAGTCATTGGATATCTTGCTCAAGCTCTTGTGCATGAGCTCCATTTGTTATTGCTTCACAAGGTCATTGATTTGGAGGGTTAAAGCCTTCAACACCTCAGTGACGTCAACCATTTGCTTCTTAAGTTCGTTGACTTCTTCTTAACTTGCCATTATCTTCTTAGCTTTCCGTTTCCGACTCACTAGTTTATCAAAAAGTTGAACTTGAACAAAGGTGTTGTCTTTGATTAATCGCCCTTCTCTCCTTAACCAAGTATTGTGGAAAGGGAAATTAGGGATATTCATTGTTAATTATTTGACTCAAACTCTATTCAACATGCAGTAGATGGAAGGAGGTTGGAAGAATGAAGGTTGTGATATGGAGAAAGAATGTAGAGAATGGAAAGATGTGAAAAATTAGGAATATAATGTACTCCCGACTCAAATGACGGAAAAAACCGACTCATGCATGAACCTAAGACATGGTCATGGTGACATATACTCAAAGTGTGTGATTAAACTAGTGAGTGTAGGTGACATGCTAAGACTTGTGTCCTGACCATGTGGTTAGACTCAATTAAGGACTTAACAAAGGTACTGTTATTAACAAAATAATCGAATTGATTACCAAACTGTTTGATTAGACTCATAGTGATGACTCGAGAAAAATTCTGAACTGTCGCCAAAGCAACAGGACTGTCGTCGCACTCTGCAGTGCAGCGCCAGACGACAGGCGTTGCACAACATAGTGTAGCGCTGCAGCCCAAAACTGTGGCGCCATTACTGGAGTGTTAATCTGGGACTGCTTTTAGTATTTTAACTTTACGGGACATGCCTAAAGTCGTACTAAGTCAATTCTGATTAAATTATTAGACTTTAATTACTCAAATTAATTAATTAATTAATTAGGCAAAGTCCTTTTAATCAGTTTATTTTAGACTTAAACACGAGTCTAACAAACAGTTAGGAAAAACACATAGAGTATGCACAACAAATAATGCACAATTAGGCAAGTAGGCACAATATGATGCAATGAGTTTGCAACCTAACCATGGCTCTAGTTCTCTAAAGTTCGGGATATGGGTTAGTCAAAGAGGATCCATGGTTACTTGTCCGGATGCACCGCGCAGAAGCCTTACCTTTTGAAGGGTAGGCGTGAGTTGATGGGACACCGCGAGTTAAAAACTCGCTTCCATGGTTTGGTGAATTCAACATTCTTGGATGTACCCTTTGTTGCACAGAGCGTTCAATCAGGAAGATGGAGCATGAATTCTCCGAGGGTTATGTCCATATGTAGAACACATATGTGTTTTAGAAAAGTAAGAAAAACTCAATCAAGAAGTAGAATCGAGCAAACAGTGCTAAAAACTGGTCAAAATTAGAACGCATATTTCTGGCTCAGTATTGGAAGAACTTGGCACCAGCGAACAGAGGTTGTCGCCTGGCGAGAGAGTCATATCATCGGCGACAGACTCTGTTTTTTTGACGCCAGTTCCCACATGCCTCAACAGCTTTCTGTGCTCGAGAAAATTTTCCAATATCGCGCAACATTATTTTGATCCTAGTAGTGAAAGATATTCCTCAAATTTCCTACGTGTAAAAATCCGATGTTTTTAACTCATTATGGATGGTCTTTCCAATGAGATATTTTATATGCATATGACAATAATGTTAATCAATATTACGCACATAAAATACTTAGAACTTTTCGAGTCTCACTCATTCTAAATCATTGCCGAAATAAATTTTAGGAATAAAAATAGAAATCCTCCACAATGGAGTCGCCAAAAACTTTAGGGAATAATTCAAGCATTACCCCAAACTTGAACCCCACTGTGATCATACACTTAAGTATGGTGGCGTTCAAAGGGAAGGAAGCCAGAGCAAAAGAATCGCCAACAAGTTTAGGAACTTGTAAACCGTTCACAAGGTGAAGGTTACACACCTTAACGATCCAGGAGATCGTTAACTCTAATAGGTTTGGAACAAAGACTGGAAGTCCGGGGATGAAGGTACAAATCAAACCTAAAAGAGATTGAACCTGCCCTAATAATAGGCCTTTACTTTATTCTGATCGTATTCATGTGCGCTTTCTAACTAACGTGCAATCAATAGGATTAACCCTAAACTTGTTTATCTATGTTGGTTGAATATTAATGCACAAACAAATCTATTATTGGCGATCAGTTGAATTATAATTAAATTAACCCTAAACAAGATTATTAATTATCTTATTAAGCGTGATTACAAGTACCAATTCCCTTTAAACATGCATAAAAGGTGTGATCAAGCAATAACAATAAATATCAAGAAACATAATAATAATCATAAATAATAAATCATAATCATCAAAATAACAATCATGTTAAAGCATAATAATAGCAAGATCCTAGGCATGATACTAACAAGATTAATAACAAACCCTAGCATGTCACTAAGCAATAAAGATCAAAGCTTTAACCCTAACATGATACTAACAAGAATATTAAGAAAGAGACTAGGAAGCATCACAGGAATCATAATAAGCATATTTGATATTAAAATTTGTAGTTGTTACCCTAAACATGATACTAGGAAGATCAAAACACCCTAACATGACACTAGGAATCATAATAACAACCTAGACATAATTTCTATATCATAATCAATAAATCAATTAAAACACTTACTTAGATGCCTCGTATCTCTTTCTAATAACAAAATACACGCGTTAGTAACTTCAAGGAAAATATAAAACAAATAATTAAATTCAATAATTGAAAGAGAGATTTGGGACCAAACCCTCAGAAATTAAAACCTTTCACGTCTAGGGCGAAGGCAACTTCGAACAATGCTAAGTGTGTCTAGATCTTATGAATGCGGAATTTTGTATGAGAAAAGCTAGTTTAGAAAAGAGAGAGAGAGAGAGTAATCAAGAATTCTTTGATGAGAGTTGGTGATTGAAAACGGAGGTTTTAGGAGGCTATATATAGAGAAAATCAGTCGGATATTATAAAAAACAAATTAGTGTTTCGAAAAGAGAAAAAACCGACTGCAGCGCCAAACACGCGCGTGTCGCCAGACAACAGAACAGTTGCCAAACGCTGCGCGTGTCGCCAGACGCCAGGTCTGTCGCTAACAAGGGAATAAACGCGTCGTCAATTGTCTATCCCTAGATCAAATACAATTTATACAACCTAAACAAACCTAATACGAGTATAAGGCAAGCATAGGGGTCGAACCACAGAGAACGGATAAACACCACCAAATGTTATCGACAATTAAGCTAGTCCGGAATAGGGGATAAATAAACTAAAGTCTAAAGATGCTAAAAGAAGATATAAAACATTAAGGAAAATGGTTTAGGTATAGCATTCACTTGAACATAAACAAAGGCATAGAAATTGAATTAATTATGAACTAAACATGCTCGAATATCGAAATAAAGGATCCAATCTAGCCGCCTTCCGAGGTCAATTGGCTTCTCCTAACATAGCCTCTATGTTTCCACATTAGAACCATATACTAGGAGGTACTATTAAATAACAATCGATAGTAATGAACCTTAACTAAGTCAACTTCCGTTTCTTGTTAGCAAAGATTCACCTTTAATCAACCAACAATGTGCACTTGCAAGAAGATTAAAGAATATCAAGCATATAAAGACTTTAATCACAAATAAAACAATTCTAAACCCTAGAACATGCTCAAGGTCCAACTACACCACAACCATTCCCTTAATGGGGAAATTACTCACTAATCATGCTAATAACAAGATTAATTAACAAACAATCAAGAATAAACATGATTAACAAGCAATACCAACAACTAAAATAATAATCAAAATAAAACAAATAAAAATAGAGGAGAGAGAGTAAGAGATTGCTCATTAATTGAAGATGAAGGTCTACAAAGGATTGAACAAGCTCCTTCTTCAAAATCCAAGTTCATTAATGAAGAAAACCACACTTTCTCTCTCTACCAATGAAGACTAATCCTAACCTAACCTAAAACTAATTAGAGAGTAGAAAAATGATAGTTATTCAATATCTCCCCCCTCTAATTACCCCAAAAATGGGTATTTATACTAACTTAAAATAAAACTAGGGAAAATAGAAAAAAGAAGGAAAATAAATAAAGAAAGAAAAGGGAAATAAAAAGAAAATAAAATAGAAAAGAAATAAAAGAGGAAAGAAATAAGAAAAAGGGAAAAGGGAAAAGAAAAGAAAGAAATTAAAAATAAAAGAAAAAGAAAATAAAAATAAAATAAACCCACAAATCCCCACCAAAATCCATCAGCTACCCCGATTTCCCCTTTCTTCGATCTTCATGGCTGCTTCAATTATCATCATCACCACTCATCAAAATCCATCATCACCGCACATCATCATCACAAATCAAAGATCAACGGCCATCACCAAGCTTCAATCGTTCGATCCTCATTAAACATCATGTGCGAGTCTCGTGAAATGGTTCGATCGAACCAATGGTTGGTTCGACCGAACTACGGGGTTGGTTCGGTCGAACCATGGGTATGTTCGACCACTCCTCTTCGAATAACAAAACCCCCAAAGTCTCTGACTCGACGTTCGGCCGAACTCTTATTGGTTTGCTCGAACTTGATTAATTAGTAATTTACTCTGATTTTTGCTTAATTAAGGGGTCGATTGGTTGCTTAATTGCTGCTGGTTGTTGACGGTGGTGCAGGTGGGCTGATTGTGGTGGAAGGAGGAGGTGTTGCGGGTTTTCGTGGAATTTGTTGGTGGAGCTGGTGGTTGTTGGTGATGGTGCGGCTACTGTTGCTGTTGCAGTTGGGGTTGCGGGTTAGTTTGGTTGGTTGAATGGTGGTCAGGGAGCAAGGGAGCTTAGTTGCGGATTGGTGGTGGTGCGAGGGTGGCAGCAGGTGAGTGAATTGGTGCTGGTGTGTGTGGTGTTTGCGGGGTTGCAGGCTGGTTTAGGCTGTGGTGGTGTAGCAGGGAGCAGGGGGTTGCGAATTGGAGCAGGGGCTGTTGCGGCACCTGTGTGGTGGTGGAAAATGGGAGGCTGCGGTTGTGATTGCTGTTGTTGTTGGCGACTGTAAGTGAAGGAGAGGGAGCAGGGGAATGATTGGTTTTGGGAATGGTGGGCTGCTGTGTGCGTGAGGGAGCAGGGGAGATGGAGGTGCTGTTGTGGTGGAGGATAAGGGGGATTGAGAAGAAGAGTGCGGTGAAGGATAAGGGGCAGCAGCTTTGGGGCTTGAAAGCTTCTTGGATTGACACCTTTGACTCGAGCCTCCGACCTCCGAGCACGATCCTACACAACCAAATAAAAACAAGGGAGAATCGGGACAAAGATAAAATAAAATAAAATAAAATGAAAATAAACAAAGGACGAAATAAAACAAAACCACGACAAATAAAATAAAATAAATAAAATAGAAAATAAGAGACATAAAACTAAACTAATAAAAATAAAACAAAAACTATACAAGCAAATAAAGTAAAATAAAATACGAAAATAAACTAAAGCTAATAAAATAAAGAAAATAAACTAAAACACTCCAAAATTACCAAAATAAACTAGAAACTTTATTAAAGAGAAAACAAGAGAATAAAAGGAAAATAAGGGAAAAATAAACACGGAAAAGACTCTAAAACTACTCCCTAAGAGTAACATAAATAACACTCATCAAATTCCCCCAAGCTAAACCTCTGCTCGTCCTCGAGCAAAGCTAAGGCAAAAGAGAACAAGATGGAATTATTGAAAGCAAAAGAAACAAAATAGAAACAAAGAGAAAGAATGTACACTAACTCACTGTCATAGGAATCACGGATGCATTTAGCGTATGCATCAAGCCCTTTAAACCCCTATGTCGCCAAAGAGGACGAGTAAGCTCTTGTGAGGGTTTCCTAAGAGGTTTAACCCACAACTCTTGGCAACACATAACATTCAAGGCAAAGGTGAAATCAAGAAAACTCGAGTTTTGATATTTCAAACCAAACACAAACAATGGGCTAAATGCACAAGAATACAATCATTTCTAGACATTAAAGGTAGCAAAGCAAAAGAATAGCTAAGGTTGATGCACACATAAAGCATGCAAAGGGTAGAGAACTTAGAGGGACTTACACTCCTCCTTATCTCCAACCAAACTCCCGCATCCTCACTAGTTTTGCATCCACTTTTAAGGTGATATCTCGAGATTCCACGAGGGAATCGGAACAAAATAATTAAGCAATGAAAAAAATTTAGGCTACCCGACATCTTGGAATTGATAGCTCGCTCAATAGGCTTGGCTTGATTACCCTCCATCGGTAGTAACTAAACCTTACTAAGGTCAAAAGGTCTTAAAAGGGTTGAAACGTTTAGGCTAGGGTAAAGGGTGTGGAAATAAATTTGGAAATTGGTGGTAAACTTAGAAGTGAAGCAAGGTTGATCATTCCTTAATTCTATTTCAATAAACTACCAACTTTCAAATCAAAAATTCTAGCAACTCCTCCCCCAAGGTTATTCTTTTTCAACCAAACAACAAATATTTTTGTATTTTCTCAATATTTTCTTCTTTTTTTTCATTTCTTTTTATTCTTTGCTCTCGCCTCTTTTAACTTTGAGCGTCTTTTTCTTTCATTTCCTTTATTTTCTTCTCATTTACTCAAACCATTCAACATAACAAATATAAACACAAGTACCAAAATTTGAGTTTTTCACTTCTTTTTCATTCTTTTTCTCACTTTCATTAACCAAAAATACAAATCAAGTCCCAAGAATGCTTCACAAAAACTAATAAAGGTAAAAATAAAGCAAAGGTCCATTGGTTTGTAATGTGGTTATACCAAAGAAAGGAAAATGGCTCAAATTGGGTTACTAAATGAGCAAATGCAAAAGAAAAATAAAAGAATAGAACATAATAAAACAAAACAAATATCCTAATTGCCTTCGTCTTCCCCTAGGTTGGTTCAGTCTCGATCTTGGGTAGATTAAGCCAAATTCTCGATATAAGCTAGCAATGCCAAGGATCCAAACGCCACACATGCAAGAAATGTAGAAGGCTAGAACAAAATAGACACATCCTCACAAAAATGACGGTAGTGGAGTAGCAAAAATCACCTTTAAAGCTTCAACTAGCTAGAGAGCGACAACCATCTTACCACAAACCAAGTGAGCTAAGGTCTCATAGCCCTTAAGTTCTACTACCTTGGCAATGTTATATGTGTGAACCAACCTCGACATTCAAGTGCACGAAAACCTCTAACAACTAGCAAAGAGGGTATTCTAGGTGCTAAAGCCCAATTATGTCCAAGTTTAAAACAAAACATTTTGAAACTTGCCTTGAATGCCATGGAAAGACACTATAT
Organism: Chenopodium album; assembly: GCF_948465745.1. Lineage (NCBI taxonomy): Eukaryota > Viridiplantae > Streptophyta > Magnoliopsida > Caryophyllales > Amaranthaceae > Chenopodium > Chenopodium album. Next base: position 52,656,373 of record NC_137837.1, read on the forward strand.
ACACAAATATTCACAAAACCAACAATACTCAAGAATGCATATACAATTGTGCAAGATGAAAGCATGATCAATCAAAGCTACAAATACCAAAAGTCATTTCAAGCCATCCAAACATAGAAAACCAATCTCAATAATAGACTTTGGCAAGTATGAGAGAAATAAATCAAGCAATCATGAGACTATGGATTAAGAAACCACCAAGAGATATAGATAACCCCCCCCCAAGCTAGCAAATAGCTACTCCCCCAAGCTAGAATGGAGCATTGTCCTCAATGCTCAAAATAAAGGCACAAAGGGTGGGTGGGAGGGGAAGAAAACACATTCACACAACAATTCATAATTCATTCAATACAAATGCAAATAAGAAAGCAAATCCAAGATGAGGGAAGAAGGAAAGAGTAAACCAAATGTGAGGTGGGTGTTGAAACCCGCAATTGAGCCCATTGTCCACAATTTCATCTAATTCCTCGTCTTTATTGCTTTTCCAAATGCAAGCAATCGTCGGTGTGCTTCTTCTCAAGGAGCTCAATCCAAAATCCTTGCACATGAGTATATGCATCGAGTACCTATACACATAGACAAGAGAGTAAACAAAAATGAGAAACACAAAAGAAAGAAAAAGAAAGCAATAAAACACGGGTTACTTCCCGCAAAGGCTTCGCAAAGGCTTGCTTAACGTCCAAGCATGACCAATCTAGTAAATAACCCGACAAAGAACGCAATAGCTTGTCATATGCACCGGAAAACATATCAAGAAATAGAGCATACACGATGCTCATATGACAAGAAAACATAAAGTACAAGGAGACTTTATGCTTGAGAGAAGGGAGAAAATAAAAAGTAAAAGAATCAAAAGAAAAAACAAGAAAATAAGAAGAAAAAGTAGAAGAAGAAAAAGAAAAAGAAAAATCCTCACAAAAATCTTTTTGGTTGGCATTATAAATCTTTTCCTCATCAACAATGAAAGAGTTTGGGGCTTCGGAGGCATGAATAGGAAGAGGATCCCTTAGAGGTTCTTTGAGAAAAGAAGGGAGGAACATAGGATAGTAGGAGATATGGTTAAACCTTTGGGAAAAAGGTGTATGAGAAAGGCAAAAAGGGGTAGCTAATCCCTCATCACAAGATCTCACATCACTAATGAGGGAATGAAAATCAATCATGGAATCCTCAAATGAAGAACCCTCATGTTCTACATCTCCCTCAAGCTCAAAAACTCCAAGGTAATCAACCTTATCCTCCTTTTCACCACAATAAACAGCCTTTCCTTCAACTATCTCAAAACCCAAGGTCCCAAAACCGTGCATGAATGGAGGTAGATTCATCTCAAACTCATCTATGTCCCAAGAAGCGTTCTCGATGAAATCATCCAATAATCTATAAGTCCTCATATGACTCTCGAAAAATATGTGGGACATTACCTCAAAAGAGTCTATATACTCATAGATTGAAGGGTCACAAACATACACTTGAGACTTATCAAGATGGGAAGAAGGATTAGGATTTTCAAAATCAACACTCTTTTCATTTTCAACTCCTTCACCATCACTCGAATGCTCTCTAATGAGATACTCACTCATATGGGGAAGAGAAGAAGAAGGAAGGGCATTTTCTTGAGAGTTGGCTAGTTGGATAATTTGGCTCTCAAGCATCTTCATTCTAGCTTCCGTCTCCCTGTTCTCAACTTCCCTCATCTCGTTATACTTCTCCATCATCTCCATTATCTTCATTATCTTCTCTTCCTTCAAATTTTCCATAGAACTACCCTCATAAAAGGACTCATTAGAAGCATAAGGGAAATCATTTGAAGCCATGTAAGAACAAGAAGATGAGGAGGGAGGATCATTCACATTATAAACATGAGCATCATCATATTGGGGAGAGGGGGTATAATCAAGCAAATGAGATTCATCATCAACAATAGGAGATAGAGAGTTGAAATCACTTGTACTAGGTTCACAAATAGGATCACAAGACAAATCATGGGGATGCATGCCACTAATAAAGCTATTATCACATTGAGAATCAAAATTAGCAACATTACATGCCCTATTGCGTACTTCCTTAGCAAACCGTACAAAAAAGCTCCAAGCACTATGAACCGATAATGCTTGAAATTCGCCATTAAACCTACTTTCAACTTCATATCTCGTTTGTTCATTCATGCCATAATAACAAATCTCACAAGTTTCACAAGGATTACAACCATTATAGTTCAAAAACCCCACAAGTCTATGGAAGTAGACATAAAAAGACTCATCATCATATTGAGGAAAAGAAAAACGTACCATTTTTCAACAACAAAAACAAAACAAAGAGAACAAAAACAAATCAAAAGAAAAATATATACAATGGACTAGGCTCAATAAAATAACATAACGGTAATGAAAGCCGTTCCCCGGCAACGACGCCAATTTGACAAGGGAATAAACGCGTCGTCAATTGTCTATCCCTAGATCAAATACAATTTATACAACCTAAACAAACCTAATACGAGTATAAGGCAAGCATAGGGGTCGAACCACAGAGAACGGATAAACACCACCAAATGTTATCGACAATTAAGCTAGTCCGGAATAGGGGATAAATAAACTAAAGTCTAAAGATGCTAAAACAAGAAATAAAACATTAAGGAAAATGGTTTAGGTATAGCATTCACTTGAACATAAACAAAGGCATAGAAATTGAATTAATTATGAACTAAACATGCTCGAATATCAAAATAAAGGATCCAATCTAGCCGCCTTCCGAGGTCAATTGGCTTCTCCTAACATAGCCTCTATGTTTCCACATTAGAACCATTTACTAGGAGGTACTATTAAATAACAATCGATAGTAATGAACCTTAACTAAGTCAACTTCCGTTTCTTGTTAGCAAAGATTCACCTTTAATCAACCAACAATGTGCACTTGCAAGAAGATTAAAGAATATCAAGCATATAAAGACTTTAATCACAAATAAATCAATTCTAAACCCTAGAACATGCTCAAGGTCCAACTACACCAAAACCATTCCCTTAATGGGGAAATTACTCACTAATCATGCTAATAACAAGATTAATTAACAAACAATCAAGAATAAACATGATTAACAAGCAATACCAACAACTAAAATAATAATCAAAATAAAACAAATAAAAATAGAGGAGAGAGAGTAAGAGATTGCTCATTAATTGAAGATAAAGGTCTACAAAGGATTGAACAAGCTCCTTCTTCAACATCCAAGTTCATTAATGAAGAAAACCACACTTTCTCTCTCTACCAATGAAGACTAATCCTAACCTAACCTAAAACTAATTAGAGAGTAGAAAAATGATAGTTATTCAATATCTCCCCCCTCTAATTACCCCAAAAATGGGTATTTATACTAACTTAATAAAACTAGGGAAAATAGAAAAAGAAGGAAAATAAATAAAGAAAGAAAAGGAAAATAAAAAGAAAATAAAATAGAAAAGAAATAAAAGAGGAAAGAAATAAGAAAAAGGGAAAAGGGAAAAGAAAAGAAAGAAATTAAAAATAAAAGAAAAAGAAAATAAAAATAAAATAAACCCACAAATCCCCACCAAAAACCATCAGCTACCCCGATTTCCCCTTTCTTCGATCTTCATGGCTGCTTCAATTATCATCATCACCACTCATCAAAATCCATCATCACCGCACATCATCATCACAAATCAAAGATCAACGGCCATCACCAAGCTTCAATCGTTCGATCCTCATTAAACATCATGTGCGAGTCTCGTGAAATGGTTCGATCGAACCAATGGTTGGTTCGACCGAACTACGGGATTGGTTCGGTCGAACCATGGGTATGTTCGACCAATCCTCTTCGAATAACAAAACCCCCAAAGTCTCTGACTTGACGTTCGGCCGAACTCTTATTGGTTTGCTCGAACTTGATTAATTTGTAATTTACTCTGATTTTTGCTTAATTGAGGGGTCGATTGGTTGCTTAATTGCTGTTGGTTGTTGACGGTGGTGCAGGTGCGCTGATTGTGGTGGAAGGAGGAGGTGTTGCGGGTTTGCGCGGAATTTGTTGGTGGAGCTGGTGGTTGTTGGTGGTGGTGCGGCTACTGTTGCTGTTGCAGTTGGGGTTGCGGGTTGGTTTGGTTGGTTGAATGGTGGTCAGGGAGCAAGGGAGCTTAGTTGCGGATTGGTGGTGGTGCGAGGGTGGCAGCAGGTGAGTGAATTGGTGCTGGTGTATGTGGTGTTTGCGGGGTTGCAAGCTGGTTTGGGCTGTGGTGGTGTAGCAGGGAGCAAGGGGTTGCGAATTGAAGCAGGAGCTGTTGCGGCAGCTGTGTGGTGGAGGAAAATGGGAGGCTGCGGTGGTGATCGCTTTTGTTGTAGGCGACTGTAAGTGAAGGAGAGGGAGCAGGGGAGTGATTGGTTTTGGGAATGGTGGGCTGCTGTGTGCGTGAGGGAGCAGGGGAGTTGGAGGTGCTGTTGTGGTGGAGGATAAGGGGGATAAAGAAGAAGAGTGCGGTGAAGGATAAGGGGTAGCAGCTTTGGGGCTTGAAAGCTTCTTGGATTGACACCTTTGACTCGAGCCTCCGACCTCCGAGCACGATTCTACACAACCAAATAAAAACAAGGGAGAATCGGGACAAAGATAAAATAAAATAAAATGAAAATAAACAAAGGACGAAATAAAACAAAACCACGACAAATAAAATAAAATAAATAAAATAGAAATAAATAAAATAAAATAGAAAATAAGAGACATAAAACTAAACTAATAAAAATAAAACAAAAACTATACAAGCAAATAAAGTAAAATACAATACGAAAATAAACTAAAGCTAATAAAATAAAGAAAATAAACTAAAACGCTCCAAAATTACCAAAATAAACTAGAAACTTTATTAAAGAGAAAACAAGAGAATAAAAGGAAAATAAGGGAAAAATAAACACGGAAAAGACTCTAAAACTACTCCCTAAGAGTAACATAAATGTCACCCATCAGTCGCCAGGCGACAGACATGGCGTATGGCGCTGTAAATAGTTTTCCACGCGTTTTCTTATTTTGATAAAATTTAAGCGTACGAGAGGGTAAAACTGTATTTTCCTTAAAAACACTTCTTTTATTCTAATTAAAACTCCTAAAAGTCAATTAAAGTCAATTTATCAATGCTAATCAAATTAGGATTCAAAAGAACCTTCTAGAAGATTCTAGAAGACTATAATAAATCCTAATCACATTAGGAATTATAAATCAATAATAGGCCCTCCCCTAGATCATTGGGCCGCATATAAGAATCAAACCGGGCCCAGTTTAGTAATTTGACCATAACTTCCTCATTATTCATCAGAATTGGGCTTATAATATATCGTTGGAAAGCTCTTTTCGAACCCGACCCAACTTTATCATTATTGGACCCTTTCCATGGACCAAACCAAACTGGATTGGCTGTTTTTTTAAAATAGGTTTTCAAAAACAGAGAGAAAGAAAAGAATTAAAAACTAACCGCAACACTAGACTTTTCACACTTTCACTTCATTCAATTATGATTTGACATGAAAGATACTCATCATCGGGTTTGGTTTTGGGGAGACACAAATGGGTGTCTATAGAAGCCCCCACTTTAACTGAGTTTGGAGAAACGCAAAGTTTCGAAAACAAAAGTCAAAGTAGCGATAGGGACGGAGAATAATTCAGAACGTTTTGCGATCCTAAATCATTCTTGCAACACCGATATCTGCAAACTAGCGTTAGTTAAAACAGATAAGAGAGTTAAGAAACATGTATCTTGCACCGTCGATTACATGTCTCTGAAGGTAACCGATTTGTTGATGTATTGTTTTTGTGACAACCTTCCACAAGCTAGGGAACGCCATCTTGCCGTTTTTTTTTTTACGATCTCCCTTAACCTAGAGAATACCGCCTAAAGACTAGAACGCCTGTAACTGCCTCTAATTTCGCCATGATAGACTTCTGTAAGCTAGAGAACCCCATCTAAGATTGCTTCGCCTGAAACGACCTTCTAGCGCTTTATGACCATCTTCCACAAGCCAGGGAACATGATCGAAGATTGCTTCGCCTGATACTATCCTCATTTGTTGCGACAATACCCTGAAGAGTATCACCGAAGATCAACGGCTGTCGATCCTTTGTCTTTGCTATGCTAGTGCGTCGGCGCTTTGCTGCTTTTGAACCAGTATGTCGGTGGTTTTGAATTGTGAACACATATGTCGGTGCCTTTGTATTGTGAACCATTATGTCAGTGCCTTTATAGTGAGCCAATGTTTAGGCGCTTTAAGCTAAGTGAGACGATCATTTATCAGGTCGATCACTTAATGTTAATGTAACCAAGTGTAGAAACCCATTTGTGTCTCCCCAAAACCAAACCAAGTGATGAGTACCTTTCACGTCAAATCATAATCGAATGAAACGAAGTGTGGAAAGGTCTAGTGTTGCGGAAAGTTTTTATTTCTTTTCTCTTCTTTGTTTTTGAAAATTTATTTTAAGAAAACAGCCAATCCAGTTTGTTTGGCCCATGATATGGGTCCAATATTAGTGTAGTTGGATGGGGCTTGCAAAGACCTTTCCAACGATATATTATAAGCCCAATTCCGATGAATATTGAGGAAGTTATGGCCAATTTACTAAACTGGGCCCGGTTTGAGCTTTATGTACGGCCCAATGATCTAGGGGAGGGCCTAATATGATTTATCATTCCTAATGCAATTAGGAATGGTTTTCGTCTTCTAGAATCTTCTAGAAGGTTCTTTTCATTCCTAATTCAATTAGCATTGATAAGTTGACTTTGTTGACTTTTCAGAGTTTTAATCAAGATCAAATAGCATTTTCGGAGAAATTATATTATTTTATCTTCCAGTACGGTAAATTTATCAGATTTTCGAAAACGCGTTGAAATCCAGTTTGGCGTCCAACCCCAGGCCTTGGCGCCTGGAACCAGGCTTGGCGCCAGACGCTAGCCATTGGCGCCTGGCGCTAGCCACTGGTTCCTGGCGCTAGCTAGCCAGGGTTGGCGCCAATCCTGTTTTGCGATCGTCAGACTCTGTTTTGTTAAATTATCTTTTTTGGCTGATTTTCTTTATAAATATCGTATCAAAAACTCCGTTTTCATACACCAATTCTCTTTATTCGCAAGCTTTTACTCACAATTCATTCATCTACGATCATCATCTACATCTCTCATTCATCAATTCTTCACAAGCATTAATTCTTTAGCCTTCTTTTCTTTCTTCAATTTTTTCTTACTTTTTCATACAAAATTCCGCATTCATTAGATCTAGAAACACCTAGCCATATTCGAAGTTGCCTTCGTCCTAGACGTGAAAGGTTTTAATTTCTGAGGGTTTCGTCCCAAATCTCTCTTTCAATTATTTAATTTAATTGTTTTGATTATTATTTTCCTTGAAGTTACTAACGTGTGTATTTTTTAATTAGAAAGAGGTACGAGGCATCAAAGTAAGTACTTTAATTGATTTATTGATTATGATGTAGAAATCATGTTTATATTGTTATTATGATATTCCTAGTATCATGTCTAGGGTAATTTTAATATTAAATATGATTGTTGTGATGCTTCCTATGCTCTTCCTAATATTTATGATTGCTAGTATCATGTTAGGGTTAAATATTTGATTTTTATTGCTTAATGACATGCTAGGATTTGTTATTAATCTTGTTAGTATCATGCCTAGGATCTTGCTATTATTATGCTTTAATATTAACATGAACATGATTATGATTATAATTGTTATAATTTATGATGATTATGAATATTATTATTGTTATTATTAGTATTTTGATGATGATTATTATTATTATTATGATTATTATAATTATTATTCATGATATTGATTATTTATTATGGTGCTTGATATTTATTCTTATTGTTTGATCACCTTTATTGCATATTTAAAGGGAATTGGTACTTGCAATCACGCTTAATAAGATAATTAATAATCTTGTTTAGGGTTAATTGTGATTATAAATTCAAGTGATTGCCAATAATAGTTTATTTGTGCATTAATATTCAACCAACATAGATAAACAGGTTTAGGGTTAACCCTATTGATTGCATGTTAGTAAAAAAGCGCACATGAATACGATCAGAATAAAGTAGAGGCCTATTATTAGGGCAGGTTCAATCTCTTTTAGGTTGGATTTGTACCATCATCCCCGAACCCTTATTTGGTTCATGACCTTATGGAGTTGACGATCTCTTGGATCGTTAAGGGGTGTAACCTTCACCTCGTGAACGGTTTACAAGTTCCTTAAAAACTTGTTGGCGACTCTTTTGCTCTATCTTCTTCCCTTTTGGACGCCACCGTACTTTAGTGTATGATCACAGTGGGGTTCAAGCTAGTGGGATTTTAAGGCTTGAATTATTCCCTACAGTTTTTTGGCGACTCCACTGGGGAGGATTTCTATTTTAATTCCTGAATTTGTTTCGGCAATGATCTAGAATGAGTGGATGAGACTCGAAAAGTTCTAAGTATTTCATGTGCTTAATTTTGATTAACATTATTGTCATATGCATAAAAAGGTTCTCATTGGAAAGACCATCCGTAATGAGTCAAAAATATAGGATTTTACACGTAGGAAATTTGAGAAATGTCTTTCACAACTAGGACTGAAATAACACCACGCGAAATTGGAAGATTTTATCGAGCACAGAAAGCTGCTGAGGCATGTGGGAAGTAGCGTCAGGGGCCAGAGCTTGGCGCCACACTTTTAGTCGTAGCGCCAGACGCCAGTATTGGCGCCAGGCGCTACAGTTAAAAGTTGGCGCCAGTCAATGTTTGCTGGCGCCAATTTCCCCCAATACCGAGCCAGAAATATGCGTTCTAATTTTGACCGGTTTTTCGTATTGTTTGCTCGATCCTACTTCCTGATTGAATTTTTTCTCACTTTTCTGAAACCCATATGTGTTCTACATATGGACATAACCCTATGGGAATTCATGCTCCATCTACCTGATTGAACGCTCCGTGCAACAAAGGGTACATCCGAGATGTTGAATTCACCAAACCATGGAAGCGAGTTTTTTCTAAAACTCGCGGTGTCCCATCCACTCGCGCCAACCCTTCACGGTTAGGCTTCCGCGCGGTGCATCCGGACAATTAACCATGGACCCTCTATTGACTAAACCATATCCCGAACTTTAGAGAACTAGAGCCACGGTTAGGTTACGAACTCATTGCATCATATTGTGCCTACTTGACTAATTGTGCATTATTTGTTGTGCATATATATTCTATGTTTCTCTTAACCGTTTGTTGATTTGTGTTGAGAATAAATAAATTAATGACTTGAAGAACTTTGCCTAATTAATTAATTAATTAATTAATTTGAGTCAATAAGTCTAATTTTTTAATCGGAATTGACCTAGTACGACTTTAGGCATACCCCAGTTGACTAATAATACCGAAAACAGTCCCAGACCGAAGCTCCACTATTGGCGCCAAAGTCTGAGCTGTAGCGCCACTTTATGGTGTGTAGCGCCAAACATTAACTAAATTGTCTGGCGCCAACCACCATGGTGTGACGCCAGTCCTGTCGCTTGGCCGACAGTTTGGATTATTTGTCGAGTCATCACCTAATGTCTAAATTAATCAGGTTTCTGTTTAATTCGGTTAATTTTGCGGACAATAATGCTTCATTGAATCAATGTTCGAGTTTAGGCACAAAGTCCCATGGTCTTACACAAGAGTCCAAGCATGTCACTTACACTCAATGCACACACCAATACACATGTTTTGACCATGTTTTGACCATGTTTCGTCATTTTTTTTTTAGGGGGGTAAGTCGGATATTAATCCTCCAATATAAAAAATAATACTTAGTTCCCTAAAAATATGTACATTATTTTTGCCAAAAATATGCATCCTTTTTTCAAAAAATAAACCATAAAGTCAAGTTGATTCGAGTCAAGTAATTAAAATGCAAAATGGTTTAACTTACAGCGCGTGGTCAAGAAAGGAAGGACGATTAATCAAAGATAACCTCTTCGTACAAGTCCAACTTTTCGACAAACCTATAGCCCGCAAGAGGAAAGCAAGAGTTATAATGACAACTCAAGAAGAAGTCAATGATCTTAAGAACCAACTGGCTACTGTGACTGAGACACTGAAGCTTCTCGCACTTAGGATCGATGATCCCGTGAAACAACAACAAATGGACCTCATGCAAGAGAGCCTAAGCAAGTTGTCCAGCGACTACAAGTTCCAAGAACTCACATCCCAAGGGGTCTCGGTGGATAAAGATCTTCTTCTGCAGAAGTTCAATGCCAACGACATCCCAAAATTCAGAGCAATTGACAACCCTTACTTCCACTTAAGAGCATTTAAAACAATAATGAGTATCAAAGGTATTGATAAGAAGGTCTTCCCTTCTCTGTTCTCACTATCTCTCGAAACCGTTTGCCAACAATGGTTCTTTTCTCTCGAGAAAGAAAAGACCTCTACCTGGGAGTCTATAGCAAACGCTTTCGTTGATAGGTAAAAATGCAACATTCAAGTCGAAACTGACCATAGAGAACTTGAAATCCTCAAACAGAAAGAGAATGAAGGCTTCACTTCTTTCTTTAACAAGTGGAGAGAAACCTCAGCTAAAATGATCGAGGTACCAAGTGAAAAAGAGTCTGTGAGATCTCCAAGAAAAATATCCTAAACATCTTAAATATCAAAATAACCTTCATACCTTTAAGGCTGTTTATGATATTGGGATCAATATTGAAGATGATTTGGTTAAGTCTAAAGCTGCCAACAATAATTCCAACAGTGGCTGGAAAGGAAAGAAGAACGACAATCCTTCTTCTTCCAAAACCGCCCACTCAAATAACGTCAGCACCTTTAATCTAGGAGAAGTCCTCGCCATGAACAACCAAGGACAAAGGAAACCATTTAGGAGGAACTTCACTCCTATTGGCATGAGTTATGACACCGCATTTGATCGGTTAAATGCAAAAGGTCTTATAACTCCCATTGGACCATTTGGGGATCCACCAGTTGAGAAGAGGTCGGTTAACTGGAACCCCAACGCACATTGCAAATATCACCAAGGTAGGGGCCATTCTACTGAAAGCTGTTGGAAGCTTAAGGAATCTATCCAAGACCTAATTGACAATAACAAACTGTCGTTGCCCCCTGCCAGTAAGAAGCCAAGCATTGACAATGCACCTCTAGCTCATACTTTGGCTATCTCCGATGAAGAAAGCGAGGTTGACCCCTCATCTCTCATTAAGCCTGTCAAAGAAATCGATGTCGAATAAAAAGGAGAAGAGATCTTTTTTGATGTCAAAGATAACCTTCCAGAACCAGCAAATAAGGAAGACATACAATTGCTCACACTATCCATGAAAGAGGCATCGCAATTATTACGTGAAGCTCTCAAAGTTATGAATGAACTTCACAAGAAATATGATGAGCTTCCATGTCCAAAGGAGGAACCTAAAAGAGAATTCACACCAGTGAGAACGACTTATGAGGCAAAGTATTTTCCTTTACAAGTAACCGAAAAACCCAAGAAGAGCAATAGAGTTTACACTCCAATTGGGATCCCATATGCACAGATGTTCGAAATGCTCTCTGAGAGTGGCAAGGTCAAACCTCTCGAACCGAGACAATTTGAGTCATTAAAAAGGAAAGATAGATATTAATGTCAGTACCATCAATCAGGGGGGCACACCATAGAAAACTGTTTCAAATTCAAGGATTTGGTGCAGAAAATGATTGATGAAAAGGAATTAATCCAAGTTCAACAAGAAGAGGACATAACCGTTAATGGAGTGTAGGACAGTGATGAAGAAGATGTCTACCTAAAGGACATAATAGGACCTTCACCTTCTGTATCATACACCACAGACGACATTTGGGCTGAAGAAGATTCATCAATAGACGTCCTCACAAGATCCGGGAGGATGCAACCTCCCGTTTCAACACAACCTATGCCTACTGTACAACAAGTTCCCATACCTATCATCGAAGACAACGACATCGTTAAACAGTTTAAGAAGACAAAAGTTGAGATGAATGTGTGGAAGCTCCTGGCAACATCTCGAGAACATAGGTTGGCTGTAATGAATGCCTTGGATAAAATCGAGATAGAATCTGACACCACTCCTGAGGGACTAGCTAACTTCCTCACAAGTGACCTTCCTAGTCCGATTAATCTAATCACCTTTTCTGACAAAGATTTAACCCCAGAAGGTGACAAACACTACAAAGCGTTAAACCTCATGGTAGTCTGCAAAAGGATGAATGTTCCCATGACTCTTGTAGACAATGGATCGGCTATCAATGTCTGTCCACTTAGAACTGCGAGGATGCTCGGCATAAGGGATGAGGATTGAACTCCGTCCACACAAGGAATAAGAGCTTATGATAATACTCGCCGTCAAGCTCTTGGCAAAATAACCCTAAATGTGACGGCAGGAGCAATAGAACATGCTACTGCTTTTCAAGTAGTGGATATCAAAGCCTCATTCAATTTGTTGTTAGGACGCCCTTGGCTCCATGATCTAAAGGTCGTCCCTTCATCTCTCCACCAACAAGTGAAAGCCATAGTTGGAGGAATTCCAATCACTATTGACGCTTTGCCGATGAGAATCAAATCCATAGAAAATTCAATCATCAATGTGGAGCACGACGAAGATGATGAAGACCTATGGGGCTTTAACGAAGAAGTCTCCTTAATCCAAGAGGATGAAAGGACATCTCTTTACCACGACCCCCATTCCAATATGATTGTCAACACCATGCTGAAGAAACAAGGACACTTCCCTGGGATGACCCTAGGAAAGAAGAAGGGGATAGCAAAATCGGTAGAGTCACCTGGCCTCCCTAAGCTAGATACTTTCGAACTTGGTTTTGAACCAACCCGGAAAGATCTCAAGCGAGCCCAGGACAAGTTGAAAGCACGTAGAGACGCTCGCATTCAAAAGAAAGCAATTCCAATGGATCAGTACCCTCTTACGCTTAATGGTCAGTTTATAAAAGAAGGAGAGGACTATCCATGCCATGAATTTCCCGAGCCATTTGTTGTAAATGGCATACGACAACCAGGATTCGAGATTTTCTTGGATTGCTACTTCACCGACGAAATCCCAACTCCTGCCCATAAGGAGAAAGCACCCCCATGCTTTGACTTTAACGTCATGGGATTACTGTTTGGGCGAGAAAATAATGAGCCAGCTTATGAAGAAGATAACTCCTCACTCATTCAAACGGTCCTACAAAACGAAAATTTCGACCCCTCAAAGCTAATTACTCCAGCCGAAGGATCACTACAAGGGTGGCACAAGACTATCAAAGTGACTACTCCAAGTGGAAGGAAGATATCAATAACGACAGGGCAAGGGCCGTTGTTCGAAGAGTCGTCGGAGTCAGAGTCCGAGTCAGAGTCTTTCCCTTTAGAGTCTTCTAAGTCTTTAGCAATAGCACCTCCCCTTCCTATTTCTTCTCCTAGGATAGTTAGTGATCCAGTCCCTGAGGACATATCACTCTTTGATGTAATGATCTCAGAGTATAATAATATTTCTCGTTCTCCTTACTTCTTGTGTTCTTCCCTAACCCAAGATGACGAGCATTGCTTAGCTGACGATGAAAAAGATAAAGAAATTATTAAAGCAATGGAAACACTTGAAAAGAAAACACCAGTAATTGAAGAGACAGAAACAGTTGACATCTCGAATGATTCAACTCATAAAAGAGAAGTTAAAATCGGACTAACATTGAATAAACAAGAAAGAACCAATTTAATTAACTTACTTAAAGAATTTATTGATTTATTTGCTTGGTCATATGAAGATATGCCAGGCATTAACAGAGAAATAGCTCAACACACTATACCACTAATCCCAGGAATGAAACCTGTAAAACAAAAGTTGCGTCGAATGAAACCCGACGTAGCACTCAAAATAAAAGAAGAAGTTCAAAAACAAATAACTGCAGGTTTCATCAAGGTATCCAAATACCCCGAATGGGTCGCCAACTTCGTCCCAGTTCCAAAGAAAGACGGAAGAGTAAGGATGTGTGTCGACTATCGAGATCTAAATAAGGCAAGTCCAAAGGACGACTTCCCTTTGCCACACATCGATATTCTGGTGGACAACACGGCAAATCACGCGCTTCTCTCATTCATGGACGGATATGCAGGATACAATCAGATTCTCATGGCAGAAGAAGACATGGAGAAAACGACCTTCATCACACCATGGGGCACTTACTGCTACATGGTAATGCCATTTGGGTTGAAAAATGCAGGTGCTACTTACCAACGTGCAGCAACTGCCTTACTCCATGACATGATGCATAAAGAAGTCGAAGTATATGTCGACGACATGATTGTGAAATCGAAGGACCGTCCAGGCCATCAAGTAGCCTTAAGGAAATTTTTCGAAAGGCTAAGAAAATATAATATGAGGTTGAATCCATCAAAATGTGCTTTTGGAGTCACCTCGGGCAAGCTCTTGGGATACGTCATAAGCTCTAGAGGAATAGAAGTAGATCCAACAAAGATTAAAGCAATCATGTCGATGCCACCGCCCAAGACCGAGAAACAGATTCGAGGATTTATTGGCCGGTTGCAATACATAAGTAGGTTCATATCAAAATTGACAACGATATGCGAACCAATCTTCAAGAAGCTCAAGAAGAATGTACCAGTAATATGGGATGACAAGTGTCAAAAAGCCTTTGACAGGATCAAAGCCTATCTCGCAAATCCTCCCGTATTAGCGCCAACACTTTCCGGAATACCTCTTAGGTTATACTTGACGGTTACCAAAGAGACAATGGGAGCCATGCTAGCACAAGAGGTAGAAGGCAAAGAGAATGCAATCTATTACCTAAGTAAGAAGATGCTCGAATACGAAACACGCTATACACCGCTCGAGAAATTGTGCCTCGCTTTGGTGTGGGCCACAACTAAGTTGAGACATTACATGTTGGTACATACCGTTTTCGTAGTATCCCGATTGGATCCACTCAAATATTTGTTCGAGAAATCAACACTCAATGGACGAATTTCAAGATGGATAGTCAACTTAGCCCAGTTTGATGTGCGGTTTATGCCACAAAAAGCTATTAAAGGATCTGTGGTGTCAGACTTTCTGGCACACTTTCCAATAGAAGACTCGACACCAATACAGGACAATGAATTTCCAGATGAAGATTTGATGGTCACCGAAGATGATGCTTGGACCTTGTATTTTGACGGAGCCTCAAACCAAAAGGGATGTGGCGTCGGAGTGCTACTAGTATCACCTAAAGAAGAACACGTTTCAATCTCAATAAAGCTTGATTTCGACGTTACCAACAACGCTGCTGAATATGAAGCATGCGTGGTAGGCCTTGAAACAGCCCTGGCATTGGGAGTAAAGAAGTTAAGGATATTCGGAGACTCTTCTTTGATTATCAATCAGATATCTAAAAGGTGGAAAGTAAGGAGCGAAAGCCTAGCCCCTTACCAAACTTATCTGGAAACTCTTACCGATCAGTTAGAGAAGGTAGAATACACATATCTACCTAGAGAAGAAAACCAATTTGCTGATGCCTTGGCAAGATTAGCCTCAATGGTTAGGATTCCCACGGAAATCGAGCAAATGCCTCTAACTATCGAAAAAAGGCATAAACCAACATATATACAGGCTATAGAGGACGACGACCCAGTCCAAGACGAAGAAGAAGAACAAGAAAAAGAACCATGGTACACAGACATACTCAACTATGTCACCAATGGAGAATACCCTCCTCATGCTGACAAAAGAGCAAAGCGAGCATTGAGACTTTTGGCTTCTCAATATGTACTCATAGACAACGAGCTACATAAAAGGGTACCTAAAGGTCGAGCTCTCCTATGTGTAGGAAAGGTGGATGCACAAAGAATAATGAGAATAGTTCACGAAGGAATCTGTGGAACTCATGTAAATGGCAAAATGTTAGTCCAGAAAATAATGCGAGAAGGGTATTATTGGACTACAATGAATAGGGACTGCCATCAATACGTGAAAAGATGCCCTAAGTGTCAAATTTATGCCAATTTACAACATGTTCCTCCATCTTTGCTCTACACCTACACATCGCCATGGCCATTCTCTACATGGGGAATTGACATAATCGGCAAAATCACTCCCCCAGGGACAGGAGGCCACGAATTTATTCTAGTAGCAATCGATTACTTTACAAAGTGGGTCGAAGCGCAATCATACGCTAAACTCACTGCAAAACATGTGGCACTCTTTATCGAGAGAAATATTATTTGTCGATATGGAGTCCCACATGAAATGATAAGTGACAATGGAACTCACTTTCAAGCCGAATGTGAAGAATTGCTACATAAATATGGTATCCAACATCATCATTCGTCCCCTTATAGACCTCAAGCAAACGCAGCAGTCGAGGCAGCTAATAAGAATCTAAAGACTATCATCGAGAAAA
Source organism: Chenopodium album (assembly GCF_948465745.1). Classification (NCBI taxonomy): domain Eukaryota; kingdom Viridiplantae; phylum Streptophyta; class Magnoliopsida; order Caryophyllales; family Amaranthaceae; genus Chenopodium; species Chenopodium album. The sequence continues at coordinate 52,672,780 of NC_137837.1, forward strand.
TGACAGAAAATTATAAGGATTGGCCTGACAAGCTCCACTTTGCATTGTGGGGTTATCGCACGTCAATCCCTACATCAACGGGAAATACACCATTTTCTTTGGTATATGGAATGGATGCCGTACAACCTGTCGAACTAGAAATACCATCTCTACGCATTGCATTAGAGAGTAAACTTGATGAAGTTGAATAGACTAGGGCAAGATATGAAGAATTGATCCTACTCAACGAAAAACGACTAGAAGCTCTACATCACACTCAGTGTTATCAAACTCGTATGGCTAGACATTTTAATAAGAAGGTCAAGACAAGAAATATCAAAGTAGAAGATTTGGTATTAAAAGCACTAAGGAAAAATGTTTTAGATCCAAGGGGAAAATTTAGACCTAATTGGTCTGGCCCCTTCATTGTCAAAACAATCCTGTCAGGTGGTGCAGCAAAACTAACTGATATGAATGGCAATGAATTCTCAAACATGACCAATCTTGACCAACTTAAAAAATACTACCCATAATTACTTGAGTAGGATACTCAAGAGAGCTACGTTCGGCCTGATTCCTTAGGAAAGGATACGTAGGCAACCCTTTACGGGTGCGGCCACTTTATTTTTTGACATCTCCGCGTTCCAGAATCAACTAAAAGTCAACACAAAGTCGGGAAATTATTGGCGTTGCAGAACAGAGTCTGGCGCCAGCCAGAAGCCATTAGCGCCAGCCGATGGTATTGGCGCCTGGCGCCAAACCTCAATAGCTGGCGCCAAACTACAATTACTGGCGCCAATTCAGAAATAAAATCTAGGCGAATTTCGGTGTTTTTTGGAAAATTTTCGGCTTCCGTACTCGAAGAATTTTTGGAAAATTAATTTTTTTTTTTTTTATTATTTTCATTGCTTTAATAAAATAAATTTAAAGTAACAATTTAATTGAAAGCTGAAATTTCATTAATAAAATAAAATTACATTGTTAATGGAATTTAAATAAGGCTGAAATAAATTAACTTTAAATAAAAATTAACAATCTAATAAATCTAAAGCTAAGCAATGTTCTTAATCTTTCTTTTCCTTTTTAGCTCTTTTCCAATTCTTTTCTGTTTCCTCCTCTTCATCCATTACTTTAGCTAGTAGGCATCCTTTAGAGGACCTACATTCAATTTTAGAATGGATTGTCTCCCCTCCAGCTAGCACCCCATGTTTCTTTTCCACCCAAGCCTTTTTATTCGTGGTGTTGGCTTTCCTTTTCCCTTTGTCTCTAGTAGTATTCTTCTTCCTAGGCATTGTAGGTGTTTTGAATTCAATTCTTGCACCTAAGCGTTCTTTGGCAGGTGTCACCCTGTCACCTAGACGATTCTTCACATCGGTTCTACCCTGATCAATTGAAGACAACCACTTCTTTACATCATTGGATAAAGAAGGGGGAACCTTTTGGGTAATCACTTCCCATAAAGGTCTAGCGCTCCAGTAAGCGTCGAATCTATCTACTTCTTGAGATACGGGGTATTCATAGGGAGGACGAAGATCCCTGGAAGGAATTTTTTGAAGTAAGCCGTATTGTCTCTTTACTCTACAGGGATAATAATATGTTACGCGAGACAAGCTTGGAAGACGGCAGAAAGGTTGCTTGTTAACACCAACCATCCTTTCTATTTTCCACCATGGGATGACCCACTTGATGGCAAAATCACGTGATTCAAATACTTTCCTCCACCCATGACGCCCAATCTTAGGGATGCGCTTCTTTCTTCTCACAAAACAATTGGGAGTATATTGTTCGATGTCATCCGGAGGGCTAATTAACCCTAGCCTTTCCATTAGCCACATCTGTAAAAATTGCAATGCAGACAAAATTATTATTACAATACACTAGTGCATAACTAACCTCAAGTAACACCTAAAAAGTGTTACATAAAGTGGTAAAAGTGTTATTATAGACAATAGGTAACACTTTAGTGGGTGATACATTCGCCCGTGTTACCTAAGGTCTTATGTAACACTTTAGGTAACATATGGTAACACTTTTCAAAGTGTTACTATAAACCCTCTTACGTAACACATTTTTATATTGTTAGTATCATTACTAAAGTGTTACCTTTTATTTGTTATGTAACACTTAATATCTTTGGTAACATTTTTCAATCATATAGTAACACTTTATCCGACATTATGTATCACTTTTGTGTACTAAAGTAACAACATTTTTCATTCATCTTATGACGTATAGTAACACTATTCAACATTATATATCACTTTTTACAAACTAATGTAACACCTTATTAATTAATAGGTAACATTTATCATTATAATAATAATAATAATAATAATAATAATAATAATAATAATAATAATAATTATTATTATTATTATTATTATTATTATTATTATTATTATTATTATTATTATTTTTAAATATAAAATAATATTAATATGTACGACAACCATGAAAGTAAAATTAACATATACAATAGACAATAATTTGAATTGAAATAATTTCATGGTTCTTACAAATTACATACATAAATACCAAATTTTTTGTTTGGCCAACCAATAATAATCAAAATAAAAAGAAAGTCAACTCCGATCTCTAGCCCTCCAAATTCCGAATAACAGTCAGCACAGTAAGCAGGAGTAATAATAGCAGATAGTAACAACCACCAAGCAGTAACAGCAGCTAGTAATAGCTGACATCTATACCTGCAGCAGATGTAGCATCAGATAACAGTAGCACTAGATAGCAGTAGCGGATATCAGCAGCAACAGAACAGAAGAAGATGGCCAAGTTGAACTATTTTTAAGCCTTACTCTGGACATGTCCTACTAGTGGGCAAAAGCAAGGATTCCTGTCACAGTTCCAAAATATTACTTCGTATTAATTAAAAGTCCATAGACACTATGTGACTCTTCCACAATTCACACTTGACAAAACCAATCTGTTAAAAAACAAGACTATATATGCAATCAAAATTAACCACAATAGAAACAACATAGAAGCTAAAAAAAAAGGGAAAAGGAAGTTAAACACCCATAAATTTTAGTCAAATTTTAAGGTTTGAGGCAGGGTTTAGATACTAAATAATCTTCAACAAGATGACCAGGTTTATTGCACTTCTAACTGTGAAAAATAGAGACTCAAAACATAATATGTAAGAAGCAGAACAGATGAGGATGTACAAGATCATACGTTTCATAATACAGAGGGGGCATCACTTATCATAACATCATGTATCATGACAGCAAAATCAAAGGCACGAAGCAATATGACCTGGTTCTTGATAAATTATATATCCTTATCAACTTCTTATCTATGAATAATTACTATGAATTGATTGATAGTTGGGGTAAGCTACATATTTTAATAGCATTACAATCTATAACTTTAAAAAGGAGGACAAAGAGATATGTACATGTACTCCACCATATACTGAGGACTGAACTAACTAATGAATCTACAAATGTTGTCTCTATTTTGAAATTGCAGAATTGACAAGAATATGTGTTAAAATGACTGAAGATGACTTACACATTAACTCAAGAATACTTAGTAGCCATTATGTGCTTCAAGAGACATCTTAGTATTAGCTTATTGAAACAAGAAACTACCAAGAAATTCCCAACAAAAGGAATCTAAACCGAAGATGACAAGAATCTACCACTCTCTTTAATTTAAGAAACCAGAATACTTCAAATAATAGGGTAGAAAACACAAGAAAGTAATTGCTTATAATAATAAATTAAATTAGAATCAATGAAGGACTGAGAAGTGAAGCAAACTCACAAGCACATCAACCAATTTTGCATCTAGACACAACACAACCTGTATAATTCTCACCTTCTCTCTAAATTGAATTTGAATCTCTTTTATACTTACCTAATTTCATTTTATACATATCAAACAAAATAAAGGACATAAATCCATGTCAGACACAATTAAAAGCATATAATAAGATCACAGTCACATTAAAAGTGATTAAACAAAGTCACAATTTGATTATTTTGCAAAATTTTGGCAAATTCTATAATCAGCAGTAGCTTTAAACAAAATTCCCAAAAGTAAACTGCAAATCAAGTACCTAGTGTATATCATATCATTCTTTTTGTTCTTATCTGAACAATTTAATAAAACAAATTGCACCTAATTGAAGTGATTAACAATTTGAACAATTTAATTATTGCACCCGATTGAAGTAGGAATCAGAATCCTACACATACAACAACGATTAAATATACATAAATAATGCACTAAGCAACAAAATAAAGACGAATTGTCCCACGTAATACACTAATATTCCCATTTCATTTTTTCAAAGACCTTACCAAACCAAAAATTAATTATAATCTCCTAAACAAATTTTATTAGTCAAAACTCAAAAGCTAACGAAATCATTTTCATATAGAATAGTGGGTAATTAAGAGTAGTTCATAGATTAAACAAAATTGGTCACGTATTCCTTAATTTCAATCAAAACTTATGATAATACATGAATCTCAAATTTTAAAAGGTATCCAAAAATCAATTAATTAATAGAATTGATGAAAGAGATTAAGAGAGAAGTATAAATAAACCTGGTCAAAGATGAAGCAATTAAGGCGTCTACAAGGTTTGAAGCCAGCCTATGTCCTTGTTCTCTCTCTTCGCTAAAATCAACCACCCAATTTTCTTATGCCCTTATTCAATTCATGATTGATGGTGCTCGTTGTTGATTTATCACATCATCTAGCTCCATCATAATCTCATTTATCATCAAAGTTTCTATTGAATATTCATCTAGGGTTTTCCAACAGAAAGCCCCTTTCGTCACTCAACCCGTGTGCTCGTGGGGTAATGGACTTCTTTGGCCAGTGGGTGGGGACGTAAGGTGGCCGGTGAGAACTTCATTCATTAGCCAAAGGGTGGGCGTCATCGTGGGGTGGCTGGTGAGGCGGTGAGTGAGAAACTGAGTTTTAAAAGAGAGGGAAAATTGAGATCAGGGAATTGGGAAAGAGTAAAGGAGGAAAGAGAGAAGTGATAAAATATTTTTTTTTTATTATTATTATTTTTATCTTATGCTTCTAAAACGAAAGTGTTACAATCAAATGCTACCTAAAATTAAAGTGTTACAACTAAGTGCTACCTAATATAAAAGTGTTACAACCAAGTGTTACATAAAACCAAAGTGTTACACGAGTGTTACTTATATATCGAATAGTTTTATAACTTTGAAAGTGTTACCATTTTGTGTTACCTAATGTCACTTTTGTAGTAGTGATACAAAAATATATTTTTTGATTTCTATAATTAAAAATGTTATTTTTCTACCTGTAATAAAATTGGAGAACCGCGTAAAGGTGCTTTTGGGTCCCTTTTCAATTCATCGAGACTAATCATAGTCTCTCCAACTATTAATGGCATCGGATTCCTCCCAGATTCAATTTGTTCTAGTACAGTGGTGATAATTGATTGACCCTCATTATTTTTACCACTATTAAGAAAATATTGATTGAGCATGCAAAATAAAAACGCCCTTCTTCTATATACATGAAAGGATTCAGAAAGAGGTTTATCAAAATAATAGCGTGCGAATTCTTTCAAATTAACTATATTGCCATCTACTATTTTTGATAAATCTCTATCCTTTAAATTAAAGAAGCGTTCGAAATCCTTATAGTAATATGCATCTACTCTAGGGATTACTACCAGGTCTATTGCAGGGAAGCCTAAGATAGCACCAAATTCCTCTGGCAAAGGGCTAATCTCATCATACCCTATTCTAAAACAATGCGTATCAATATTCCAAAATTCTAGAGCGGTATGTATGAAGTCTAGGTCTAAATCTACCCCTTTGACACCATAAATTTCCCCCAAGTGAAATAAATCTAATTCTTTTCTTTCTCTAGCATTAAGAGATCGACACCATTCATGAGTGTATTGGGTGAAGGTTTTAGTGGCTAAAGACATGATTATTATTTTTCCTAAAGAAGAGAATAATTGTTTTCGCTGAAATTATGAGAAGAATCGGTTGAGCAGGGGGCTATTTATGCACAAATTGCGAAGAATTTTAATCTGAATGAAATACGGAGTCAGCGTCAATTGGCGTCAAAACCCCGACATTAGCGCCACCCTCCAGAGCTTGGCGCCACACGCTAAGTGTAGCGCCTGGCGCCAAGTCACCATGACAGTCGCGCGTGCCCAATTTGCGTTTTTTATATTAAACTTGAGTCGGTTAAAAACTTGATGGCTCCGTATAATTTTCCTAAATATCTTTTCTATCTTTTTTTCTTAATTAATTAAATATCGCAATTATTTTTAATTTATTTTATTTCCTTTTTTTTGGATTTTATTTTAATTTTCAAAAAACCAGCATTTTTTTCCGTTTTCTTTTCCTTTTTATTTTTTCTTTTTGGGGGAGAGAGTTGGATAATATCCTCCATCAATAGTAAAAATGACGGATTTTTTGCGCGAAATTGTTATCACACTTCTTTTGCACACACTAACATACACTAACATAATAATAAACAATCAAATGAATTTACGATTACATAAAAATACAAATTTGTCTAAATAATGAGTCAAAGGCAAAGTTCTATAAAAAAATCAAAATAAAATACATATACAGAAACAGAGTACGGCGCCGGAGGACGTAGGCCCATCATGCCATAAAAACTGCGCCGTACGGGGAGTCACCTCTCCACCAGCTCCAGCCTCAGCACCAGCTCCAGTCTCCGTAGGAGGAGGAAGACTCAAGACAGGACTGCTCCAGCCGAGATCAACCGGAGGCTGAGACCGCGGAGGCTGCTGCGATGACGAGCCAACCTCGTACATCCCACCACCTCTGAAAGCCGAGGTAGCCTCTCCTACCAGTGCAGCAGGAGCACCCTCAGAAGAAGATCCCGAGCCCTCAGCAACGTCGGCTCGAGCAGCCTCATAGCGACCGCCTCTACCTCCTGACGAAGTACGACGACGTCTCGAGCTAGACCTCGCCGGATCTCTCCGCCCCTCGGGTCTCGTACGGGTGTGAGAAGCGATGGGCTGGCCCTGCAAAAAGAATTAAATCAGAAACAAAGTAAAACTGAAGCCATAATGCAGAAATGATGAGTAAAAAAGGTTACCTCTCGGACAACGTCGTCCCGACGACAGGTGGCCCGCGTTCCTCATCCGGACGAGCTGGCTCCGGAAGGCATCTATGCATCGTGCCATAGCCGAAACCACCTTGCGTGAGAACTGTCAGAAAAATAAGTCAGTGAAAATACATGATAAATGAACACAAAATCCTGAATTAAAACTAGGCTTACACTAGTCTGGTGGCGAGGAATCGACCGCTCCACGAAGCGCTCGCCCTCAGGAGCTGGAGAAATCATCTCCTCGATCGGCCCGTATATCCCCTGGTAGTAAATGGACATACGGGGCGGCGTAAACTCAGCAGGACCATCCTGATAAAACAGAAGAAATCAGTAAGGTATTACTTGGGGGCTACTTAGTGAAAAATAAAAAGCTAAGAATCTTACCCTCACATCCTCGGCCGGTACAGGGGCTGGAGCTAATAAAGGTAGTAGCTCCTCAGCGTAACACCGCCCAAGGATCACATGGGACCGCTAGAGGGAACCAGCTCCCTCGGCCATGCTCGACAAATGTCTCTCGTCGAACATATGACGTGGCGGAGGAGCAGGAACGACGAAAACATCATAAGAGTGTTGTCTAGCAACTCTCTCTCCTAAATACACGACCGCTCCGTAGGTCCCCAGAAAATAGCGACGCTCAGCAGAGTACTGTACGGCTAATCCAGGGACTGTCCAACCGCCCCATGGTCGGTATACTACCTCAGGTCCCTATAAAAAGCACCAATCAGGCAAGAATATGTCTAAAACACCGCGGAAGAGCAAGATAAACACTAAAGTCATACCGAGATTATCCGGCTCCGGACGCGTGCAGTAGACATGTCCACATGATGGCCGCCCCAAGAGGCGCTCACCGGATATCCCCTCGGCGATGGTCTCGCCGGCGCAACGGAAGGAAAATACTCGTAGAACCAGATCTACAAAAAGTTAAAAGCGTGAGTAAAGGCTAACTAATATGTAGAGCTAAATCTTATAGGGAATAATTTTTACCTCTACGACCTTCCAAGAAGCAGACAAAGCAACGTTCGTCCCAAAGGATCGGTGTCGACACGAGTCCCTCAGCGCACGAACGAAATCAGCGTAGGCCAAGCTGGCCCAGTCATAAGTCCCGATTCGCTGGAGATCACAGACAGCAGGGAGGTAGTAAAGCAATGCCCTACTACCCTTGTGAGGGGAGAATGTCCCTGACAATAACATCAGCACAAAGATGCGCACCCGCTGCTCTCGGGTGGTCGCATCATCATCAAGAGTCGCTGCCAGCGTCGAGCGGCGAATCCCTCTAGCACTGAACTGAGTCGTCTCGACCTCAGCTCGGGCCCAAATAGCAATCAGCCCCAACAACTCCTCGACCTCTAGAGAAAAGACGTCGATCCCACCGTCGAACGGCAGCGGCACAGAAGTGAACTCCAGTCCTGTGATGAGACTGAAGTCTGTAGGGGTGACCATCATCTCGCCCCAGGGAAAATGGAAGGTGTTGGTGGTGTCCCAGAAGAACTCCACCAAGGCGCGCACCACGTGGTGACCCCCGCTGGAGGCGACCGTAGCCTCGGAGGTCTCGAATAGAGTAACTAGCCCGCAAGACTCCCATAGGAGTCTCGTCTCAAGGTCCCTAGCGATATGCATCCTATACAAATCGCCTAGACCGTCACAGCCAAAGTCGTGATGCCGTGTCCTCCCAGGCTCGGTTCCCCGTCTCACCCTCTCAGAAATGTGGTGGACAGGTGCAAAGAACAAAGTCTGCTCGTCCCACTCCGGGAGCCGACCAAGCGAAGTGGACGGCGTGGTGTCGTCCTCCACGGGTTCATGCTCCCGTCTAGTGTTTCGGGACCGTGAACCCGAGCCTTGTTGTCTAGCCATGCTACATTGTGCAGAATAAACATAAATTAAGGTTCTATAGTATCTAAGGTTCGCCTAGCCACATGATACTATGTTCGCAAAAAACAGAGTACGTAGTACTAAAACAGAGCACAAATTCAAATTCAGCATGACAGTATTTTTTCAAGCAATCAAACAATTTCTTGCAATACTATAGTGATTATTGTGACAAATTGAACAAGAATTGCTAGCAAAAACATCAAGAACAAACCACATTGTTCTTCACGACCTTAAGAGGTCCAACAATGGCAGATCGCTCATTTCTTCACCAAATTGAATCAAACAAGTCTCAAATTACTCCTAAGGCAATATATAAACATAAACAAGCAATTTCATGACATAAAACTTGACAAACAAAGCAAATTGAGCATCATAGGATTCGAATTTTCATGAAATTCGTGAATATTCATGCCAAGAATTCGCAAAAAACCGGTGTGAGTTTGAGGAAAACTTACATAGATCGGGAAAATAGATGAGAAGAGCTTTGATTTGCAACAAATTTGAGCGAATTCGGTTGAGAAACGAGTGAGCAATGAGCAATTGAAGCTTTCGGTTTTCTCGAGCAGCTTTCGCGACGAACAGAGCCAAGAAATGAACCGAAAACATTGGCGTCACCATCTGGGCTTGGCGCCTGGCGCCAAAATCAGCGCCTGGCGCTAACGCCAAACGGCTGGCGCTGATGGTTTTTCAGCGACGCCAAATCACCCAGCTACTTGTTGGGGTTGTGCTTGCCTTCTGCAACATATTTTTGGGTTCCTTGGTACGACAGTTAGCCCCTCTAAGCAGTTTGACATGATTAAGTAATCGGCTTGATTACGTAAAGTGATCGACCTGATAAGAGATCGTCTCACTTAGCTTAAAGCGCCTAAGCATTGGCTCAGTAGCAAAAAGCACCGACATATTGGTTCAAGAGAAAAAAGGCACTGACATATAGGTTCAAGGGCAAAGGGGACCGACATACAGGTTCAAAGCAAAAGAGCGCCGACGTACAGGCATAGCGGAGGCAAAGTTCAGGCGAACTTTTAAAGATCGACAGGCGTGGATCTTCGGTAATTTCCTTTGGAAAATTATCGTATCAATGCGGATGAGGATTGTTTTGAGAGAAATAATCTTCGATGATATTCCCTTGGACGCGGAATATTATCAATGCGGATGAGGATTGTTTCGAGAGAAATAATCTTCGATGATATTCCCTTGGACGCGGAATATTATCAATGCGGATGGGGATTATTTCGAGAAAAATAATCTTCGATGATATTCCCTTGGACGTGGAATATTATCATTGCGGAGGAGGATCGTTTCAGGCGAAGCAATCTTCTAATTTGGAAGCAGTTACAAGCGTAGCGGTTTTCAAGCGGGATGGCATTCTCTAGCTTGCAGGAGATCATCAAAACAAATCGGTTACTTTCAGAGACGTGTGCTCGACGGTGCAAGATACGCGTTTCTTAACTCTTTTATCTGTTTAACTAATGCTAGTTTTTCAGGTATCGGCGTTATAAGATTGATTTAGGATCGCAGAACGTTCTGAATCATTCTTCGTCCCTATCGATACTTTGACTTTCGTTTTCGAAACTCGCGTTTCTCCAAACTCAGTCAAAGTGGGGGCTTCTGTAGACACCCATTTGTGTCTCCCCAAAACCAAACCCAGTGATGAGTACCTTTCACGTCGAATCATAATCGAATGAAACGAAGCGTGGAAAGGTCTAGTGTTGCGGAAAGTTTTTATTTCTTTTCTCTTCTCTCTGTTTTTGAAAACTTTATTTTAAGAAAACAGACAATCCAGTTTGGTTGGTCCATGATATGGGTCCAATAGTAGTTTAGTTGGATGGGGCTTGCAAAGACCTTTCCAACGATATATTATAAGCCCAATTCCGATGAATATTGAGGAAGTTATGGTCAATTTACTAAACTGGGCCCGATTTGAGCTTTATGTACGGCCCAATGATCTAGGGGAGGGCCTAATATAATTTATCATTCCTAATGCAATTAGGAATGGTTTTGGTCTTCTAGAATCTTCTAGAAGGTTCTTTTCATTCCTAATTCAATTAGCATTGATAAGTTGACTTTGTTGACTTTTCAGAGTTTTAATCAAGATCAAATAGCATTTTCGGAGAAATTATATTATTTTATCTTCCATTACGGTAAATTTATCAGATTTTCGAAAACGCGTTGAAATCCAGTTTGGCGTCCAACCCCAGGACTTGGCGCCTAGAACCAGGCTTGGCGCCTGGCGCTAGCCACTGGTTCCTGGCGCCAGCTAGCCAGGGTTGGCGCCAATCCTGTTTTGCGATCGTCAGACTCTGTTTTGTTAAATTATCTTTTTTGGCTGATTTTCTTTATAAATATTGTATCAAAAACTCCGATTTCATACATTAATTCTCTTCATTCGCAAGCTTTTATTCACAATTCATTCATCTACGATCATCATCTACATCTCTCATTCATCAATTCTTCACAAGCATTAATTCTTTAGCCTTCTTTTCTTTCTTCAATTTTTTCTTACTTTTTCATACAAAATTCCGCATTCATTAGATCTAGAAACACCTAGCCATATTCGAAGTTGCCTTCGTCCTAGACGTGAAAGGTTTTAATTTCTGAGGGTTTGGTCCCAAATCTCTCTTTCAATTATTTAATTTAATTGTTTTGATTATTATTTTCCTTGAAGTTACTAACGTGTGTATTTTGTAATTAGAAAGAGGTACGAGGCATCAAAGTAAGTAGTTTAATTGATTTATTGATTTTGATGTAGAAATCATGTTTATATTGTTATTATGATATTCCTAGTATCATGTCTAGGGTAATTTTAATATTAAATATGATTGTTGTGATGCTTCCTATGCTCTTCCTAATATTTATGGTTTCTAGTATCATGTTAGGGTTAAAGATTTGATTTTTATTGCTTAGTGACATGCTAGGATTTGTTATTAATCTTGTTAGTATCATGCCTAGGATCTTGCTATTATTATGCTTTAATATTAACATGAACATGATTATGATTATAATTGTTATAATTTATGATGATTATGAATATTATTATTGTTATTATTAGTATTTTGATGATGATTATTTTATTTATGATTATTATTATTATTATTATTATTATAATTATTATTCATGATATTGATTATTTATTATGTTGCTTGATATTTATTCTTATTGATTGATCACCTTTATTGCATATTTAAAGGGAATTGGTAATTGCAATCACGCTTAATAAGATAATTGCGCTTATTTTGCTGTCAGGGATGTTTTCCCCTGATAAGGGTATTAGAGTGCTGCTTTACTGCCTTCCTACTGTCCGCGATCTTCAGTTGATCGGGACTTATGACTAGGCCAGCTTGGCCTATGATGACTTTCTGTGCGCATTGCGAGACTCCTGTCGACACCGGTCTTATACGGGAGACATCGCTCTTTCCGGCTTCTAGAGAGTCGTAGAGGTATACTTCGTCTCTTACAAAGTTAACTCTAAGCTTTTGTTAGCACTTGCTGATATCTTTTATCTTTGTAGATTTGGTTCTACGAGTACTTTCCTTCACTCGCGCCGGCGAGGCCGTCTCCACCCGAGTTTCCTGTTGGTGCCTGCTGGGGAGGCCGCTACAACAGTCGGGCAACTACCGCCCATGTTCGAGAGCTGATCCTTTCGGTATGATCTTTTGCATAGTTAACATCTTCGTACCTCTTTTTGGTAGATCTTTTTCTCATAGTCGTTATTTACATGAGCTTGAGGTGCTATACCGGCCATGGGGCGGTTTGGTTATTCCTGGGCTGGCTGCGCAGTACACTGCTGAGCGTTGCTACTTCCTAGGGACATGTGGGGTGGCGGCGTACCTAGGAGAGAGAGTAGCTATTCAGCACTCCTCGGAGATTCCTATCGTCCCTGCTCTTCCGCCACGTCACATGTTCAATGACGTGAGGCTGCTCGGCATGTCGAAGAGGTCGCCTGCTGGTACCCTTGGCGATCTCATGCGACCTTAGGGCGGTGCTACGAGGAGGAGTAGCTGTCGTTGTTAGCTCCAACCCCTGTTTTGTCTGCGGAGGCGGCAGTATGATTTTTATCTTTTATCTTTTTCCAAGTAGCCCCCAAGCGATATTTTATTCACTTTGGTTTGATTTTTTTTCTAGATTGAGCCTATTGAGTTCGTGCTCCCTCGTATATCCATCCACTACCAGGGGACATACGGGCCTATCGAGGAGATGATTCCTCAGGCTCCCAAGGATTAGCGATTTGTCGAGCGATCTATTCCTCGCCACCAGACTCGGGTGAGTTATTTACTTGCTATTTGTTCATATCTATCTTGTATTGTTACTGATTTTATTTCTTTGACAGTTCTCGCGCGAGGTGGTTACGGCGATGGGGAGGTGCATAGACGCCTTTCGGAGCAAGCTTGTGCGGATGAGGAACGTGGCTTCCTGTCGTCGCAACGACGCTGTTCAGGAGGTGTAAGGAGGGTGTTCCCATCATAAGGGCTACTCTCCTTAAATGCCCATGGCCACTTAAAAGCCTAGGACTTTACACTTGTTAGGGTGTAGTAGGATTTGAATTCTTGAGTGTTTGGTGGACCTTGGATTAGAATTGATTTTATCATCACGCTTTTTTTTAAGAAACAAGTAGGAGTCGCCAATGAGTTTTACGAAAAACTCATAAACCTCGTTCATGCCTTTCTTCCATGTGGAGTTCATGGAATAGTTAGCACAAATCATAAGTTTACCCATGCCCAAATTGGTCTATAAACCAGAAATGAGTTCGGGAGCGAGGGTATTAAAATAACGTTCCTTTTAGAGGGGAATCGTTATCCTAGCCCTAGTACGGCCTCTACTAGCTCTTCCTTTTTACAATTTTATCACCAAACAATATATGCAACGCAATACCTAAAACTATGTTAGTTGATTTTATTTACAAGCATTAATTCACATAGGAATTACATCGTAATGTCGTTATTCTTATTTAATTAAATTCGTGAAAAGGACAAGAAAATAAACAAGATTCGCCTTGGCTTAAGTGATCAACCAACAATTATTTAATTCAATTCTAATCTTTATTTAACGCAAGATGCTATGTGGAATTGATTAATTAATTACTTTAAAGGTGATCAAACAACACTAATTAATTCATTAAAGTCTTTTTAAACAAGAAAATAAATGTGATTTAACTAAGTGCTCAAGAATTTAGCACTTCTCTTTGCTAGATCTCCGTTTAGAACACTTATGGACTCCTTCTTGTTGGGGAACCTCCACCGTAGTATCAAAGTATCAAAAGGGTGAGTGTTTAGGACAAGAGGGGCTAGGTTGCACAAGTTCACAAGTATTTCGCCAAAGTTTTAAGTTAATTTTTTGTTTGTTTAAGCCTCAGTCTAAGATTGTATTTATAAGGAATGATTAGGTTTAGGGTTTCGAGCATTCTGCCGCAAAAGGTGTCGCGCGCAACAGAATGAGTTGCGCTCGGCATCCCAGCGCAAGTAATTGGGTTGAGCTGCTATGGGAAGCGCAACTAATTGTCTTGCGCGCGGCTTAATGGTAATATTCGATTTTATATTTTTCGTATAATTCTGAATCTTCCGTAGCGCAACTCTAGAGGTTACGCTGGGTGTCGCGCGCAACTGAATTAGTTGCGCGACTCTTTGAGATGCGCGCGACTTTTTCTGCGGCAACACTAAGATTTAACCTAGGTTCTCCTAAATCCGTCATTATTAGGTTTTAAGCACGGGCTTAAGCCTAATTATGATCGGGTTTAGTTAATTGGACCTTTGTTTTTGCTTTTGTTTTAATTTGGGCTAGTCTTTTGTGTTTTGTGGTTTAACCAGTTATCCATAAGTATTCTATACTTTGATCCAACACGAAGATGGTTTTATTTATCGTCATTGCACTTCCTGTCGGGACAGGAGGCTTAAAGTAGATGTCTACAGTTAGCCCCCACTTTGATCGAGTCTAGAATAGACGATGATCAAAGTAGTCAAGGAAATAAATCCGAGACTTATTCTGCGAAGTTCTCTAAGGATATAGAATCTTTCAGTAATGTTTAAGGATGTCGAAACAATCCTTGGTACGTTAAGTGTTTGAAAAAAGTAGCTATTAAGGCTAGAAAAAGTTTTCCCTAGTCTTAACGCGCTAAAGAACCTAGATTGATCCTTTGCAATTGTAGAACACTTTTACAAGTAAAGGTGTTCTGTGTGATGTCAAGTCATGAGAAGAGATCGGTTTTAAAAGGATATAAGGAGAAGGTTTCCTCTCAATTGTGTCATCGTTGGTCTAAAGTCCCTCGATATGTCATTGAAACTTTAGCCTGACTTTAACAATGTAAAGAGATGATAAAGGGTTTTCGGTATTAGAGCCAAAATGGTCCGGTATTCGAGTCGGGTCCGATATTTGAGCTGGAAGTCCACAAGATAGAAATACATGTCTCAGGACTGGAGGCATATATCCAAATTCAGTGAGAGGGAAGAAAGTCAACAACTCTCTCAGCAGTTTTGTCCACAAGATGAGTACACGTGTCTCAAGACTGGGGGCACGTGACTACAAAGGCGCGACATCGTCTCGTCGCTTTTTTATACAGGGGATGATTTCGACACCCTAACTGTCCGGTAAGTTAGTAAGCGCACTAACTACCGTATTTGCTCCCATTGAAGAAGTGCATGTTCGTGAAGGTTCGGCACGCCTGTCGACTCGTGAGCTAACGCCTACATTAATTCTCTACCTTTTAGTCCCGAGAGGTAGATCTCGCAAAGCATGGGCTGAGTGAAATTTTACGCAACACCTACACCGTACAATTTTGCGCCGTACGATACGCCATTTTCATTTTTACGCTGCATGAAAACGCCTTCCTTTTTGCTTCGGACGTGAAAAAAGAAGAAAACCCGGACATTTGTAACGTTAGTACAGTAAAATGACAAACATGTCTATGGGTGTTTTTACGTAAAGCACCACCACGGAACGTCTTAAGGCACTCTTACGAAAAACGTTCAAAATGTATGCTTGGGAAAGGCACAAAGCACGGTGTGCATGCAAGAATGATGCAAAAAACTAACAAAAACGAAAAACAAACTACAATATGCAATGAAACTAAAAAGATTTTGATAATTTACGTGCCATTACGTCTAATAAAGAACAAAAACCGTTAAAAAAATGATTAAACAGATCAAAATCAAAATCTCGGTATTTTAGTGACCAGTATCCGCGCGCAACTCAGAGTGTCGAGCTGGCCAAGCGCATCGTTTCTGAGTTGTACTGGTATGTCACGCGCAACAGAGTCAGTTGCGCGCGACATTTCTGTCAGTAAAGTGAAAATCGCAAACACAATTTTTCATTTCACTCTTTCTTTCTCCTTTCTTCGCCATTTTCGAGTCTTTCTCTCTCTAGGAAGCTCAATCTTTTGCAATTTTCAAAGCTAAAGGAAGAAATATTCGTCCTTAATATATATTTGCCATAACCCAATGTAAGTTTTTTGCTAGAATTTGTTCTTTTTTAGCTGAATTCAAACGATTTTCGAATCGTTAAACCCCAAATTTCGAATTTGGGGGTTTTCAATTTAGTCCATTATTCTTGAAATTGTTTGTTCTATGTTGTTATGCTATGTTTAAGGAGTGTTTTGCAACAAATTTCATGAAAAATAGTTAAGTATTGAACCTTGTATGAGCATTTCTTTGTTCAAGTTCGTTCTTGCTTTTTTTTTTCGAATATTGCTTGATTTTATTGCTTTTTCTTGGTCATTTTGGTTATAATTGCTGATTATGAAGTATATTATAGAGAAGGAAGTAATATTACTTTCATAATTCATTTTTGTGAATTTTGAATTGTTGAAAAATGGCGCGAAACATACTTTTAGCTTGTTTTTGCCATATTCGAACTTCAAAATTGTTAGGTAGACGATAACTGTGTTTATATTACTGTTATTCTTCTAAAAGGTGTTGATTCTTTGGGATTTGGAATACAATCCCTTGAATACTTAGTTGAAACTGGTATAGGATGGCTTTTGTGGGTGTTAGAAGCCCCCATTTACTGAGTTTAACTGCAGGTATCGTAGCCCCCAAGTATGGGTGGAATTCGATTTTTGTGTTTTGCATTATCGGCAGCCGTTATGCTGCCAAAATGGGTCTAAAATACATATATTAGTTTAGTTTAGGAAACACTACTAAAAATAAGCAAAATAGCGACGGATCTCTTCCGACGGAAGAATAATTCCGTCGCAATTTTCAAAATTTCCGACAGAGTTTATTTCGTCGCAATATATTTCGACGGAATTTAAGTGTTACGAAGGATTTTCCGTCGGAACCTTTACGACGAAAATTTAATCCGTCGGAAAAAATAAATTTCGACGGATTAATTTTCCGTCGGAAAATTACTCATTTGAAAAATAAGGGGATTGAAGCATTAGAAACCGTTTGACCTAATTCGAAATAGTGGGCACCCCACAGCCGACAGTAAGAGAGAGAAAGAGAAGGAGAAAGAAAGAGAGCGTCGCTGGTGCCGGCGTTCCTCAACGTTGCCGGAGTAGGCGGCTTTCCCCAAGGGCGACGGATTTTGTTCCGGTTGAAACCAAAAGAGAGAGAAGAGAAGGAGAGAGAGAGATAGAGAAGGAGAGAGAGAGGAGAAGGCCAGACGCGGGCACGCCGGTGGTTCCACGAAGCCGGAATTGCCGGCGATTCCCTTAGGCGACAGAAAGAACGAGGCTGAAGGAGAAAGAGAAAATCTCGTCCTCTAGCCTTCCCTGCTGAGCCTCCACGCGCCGTCCAGCCTCCACGCCGCGGTGGTAGTTGCTGGCGACGCCCCTCACAAAAGGTCAGTGTTTGGTTTTTTTTTATTTATTTTTTTAATTTTAAATTAAAATCTTACCGGCTCCTCCCTAACCACAGCAAGCAGCCTCCACCGACTGAAGCACCTCTGCCGGCTGAAACAACCACCACAAGCACCCTCCGGCCTCATCCCTTCCCTCCGTGACTGAAGCACCTCCGCCGGTAAGTTTCCTACTTCCCCCCTTTTTTCTAATTTTAAAATTTTCAATTTAATTATGTTAAAAAATTAAATAAACCATTATTTATTTTATTTTCTTCAACTTTTTTGTAGGATTTGTACAATTTAGTTGATTAATTGTCAAAAACAAGTGCAAATCAAGGTTAGTCACATTAATAAAGTTAATATATAATGTATGAATGTTACTTTGGTTTGGTTATGTTTAATATATTGTAGTTTAGTTTAGTTTATTTTAATAAAATGTGGTTTAGTATAATGTACTTTAAATTAGTTTTTTTTTATTTTTTTTTTATTTTATATATATATATATATATATATATATATATATATATATATATATATATATATATATATATATATGTTAGTTTAGTTTAATATAATGAAATGTTAGTTTGGTTTGTTTTAGTTTAGTATAATATGATGTATGTTAGATAACTTTATTTAATATAATATATTAAGTTTATTTTAGTTTAATATAATGTAATTTAGTTTAGTTTTTTTTTTTAATATAATGTTGTTTAATTTAGTTTAGTTTTACAAAAGTATATTAGATTAGTTTAATATTATGAAACTTTAGTTAGGTTTGGTTCGTTTTGTTTAATATGATGTATGTTAGATAACTTTATTTAATATAATGTAGTTTAGTTAAGTTTTTTTTTTTTTTTTTTTTTTTTTTTTTTTTTTTTTTTAATATAATGTGGTTTAATTTAGTTTAGTTTTACTAAAGTATATTAGATTAGTTTAATATTATGAAACTTTAGTTAGGTTTTGTTCGTTTTGTTTAATATGATGTATGTTAGATTACTTTAGTTCATTATAATCTAGTTTAGTTTTGTTTAGTTTAATATAATGTTTCTTACTTAAGTTTAATTTTATATAATGCATGTTACTAGATTTAATATTATGATATGTTAGTTTAGTTTTGTTTGGTTTGATTTGCTTATATTAATGTTATGGTTTTATGATATGTTTGTTTATGTTAAGTTTAATTATGATATATTTGTATAATATTTTGTATGTTAGTTTAGTTTTAATATTTTTAAATAAATCATTTGCATAATCATATGCCTAGATACCCCTTCAAGGCATACACATTAGGAGTATGTCTTGAATAGTCCCTGGTTGGGACTGTCCTTGTACGTTTATTCTCGCTTGGGTGGTGAATGTATTCCTTTTTTTTAATTCTAAGGAAGATCCTTGCTTGTCATTTCTCTACAATGTTCTCTAGGTACATATATAGGTGTTTCTAATCGCCTATATCGTGTACTTGGAGAACTGTAGGGAAATGCTGCCGGATTTTCCATAGAATTTAAATCTTGGCATACATTCACTAGTGAGATTGAACGTCCAAGGATGGGTTAGGTTGGAGTGATAAGGACCCTTGGTAATCATTTCTCTTCTCATTTGCATTTCCATAACACTTTAATCTATAATGAATATATATTGTGCTTTGTGACTAATGTGATTAATGGCATATGTGTTAGTTGTGTAGAACTTGTAATCATGAAACCAAAAGAACGTAGCTGGATGTACGAAAGGAAGGTTGGGAATTCTATTAATCTTGAGTTCTTGAAGGGGGTAGATGAATTCCTTAAATATGTGGAAGATCATCCCGAGAGTAGCAACCCGAATGAAGTTAGGTGTCCATGTTTTAAATGCAAAAACAAACGTCTTTGGGATGCGAATACGGTTAAACTTCATTTGTATCGCAGTGGTTTTTTACCTAATTACTATGAGTGGATGTGTCATGGGGAAGGGTTTCCAGGAACTCGTGAAAGGCAGTCAAATGAATATCGTGAAATGGTTTTGGATGCATTTGGTCAGTCTCAAGATCAAGGGCATTCCGAAGAGGCGGTTGTTTCATTAGAGGAGGAGCCTAATGCACAAGCTAAGCAATTTTTTGATTTGTTAAGGGCTTCTGAACAACAATTATACGAAGGGAGTTCATTGTCTGTGTTAGAGATGGCTTCTAGAATCACTAGCCTAAAGTGCGAGTATAATTTGCCGCACAGATGTGTTGAAGGATTTGCTTCTTTGGTTAATGAAGCGATTCCTAACAACAACCACATGGCTGAGACATTCTATGAGGTTAAGAAAATTGTTAAGGGGTTAGAGCTGCCCCATGAAAAGATTCATGCATGCCCGAAAGGATGTATGTTGTTTTGGAAAGATGATGCTCAATTATCTACATGTAGGGTGTGTGGCAGCGACCGATACAAGAACACTTCTAGAGGTAGCTTAGTGCCTTTAAATGTTCTATTTTATTTCCCTATCACACCTAGGTTGCAAAGGCTTTTTGCAACTAAAAACATTTCCGAGGAAACGACATGGCATGCTAAAAATCCTCGAGTTCAAGGCACAATGGCACACCCTAGAGATAGTGAAGCGTGGAAACAACTTGATAGTTGCTTTCCTGAGTTTGCCTCTAAACCTCATAATGTTCGACTTGGCCTATGTACGGATGGATTTGCTCCACATGGTCAGTTTGGGACAAAATATTCTTATTGGCCTGTCATTTTGACCCCTTATAACTTTCCTCCGTCAAAGTGTATGAAAAGACAATTCATGTTTCTTTCGTTACTCGTTCCTGGTCCTAAAAACCCTAAGGGAAACTTGGATGTTTACATGCAACCGCTCATACACGAGTTGAAACAATTGTGGGAAGTTAGGGCAAATACTTACGATATTTCGAGAAAACATAATTTCAATCTTCGAGCAGCCATCCTATGAAATGTTAGTGACTTCCCGGCTTATGGTATGTTATCTGGTTAGACCACAGCCGGTAAGAAGGCTTGTCCATATTGCATGGAGAAAAGCAAAGCATTTTGGCTCGAACATGGTAGTAAGGTTTCTTTGTTTGATTGCCATCGTCAATTCCTTTCGACAAATCATCCTTTTCGAAATAGTAAAACTACATTTTGTAAAAACAAAGTTGAAAAAGGTTCACCACCTCACATCATGTCAGGAGAGGAACTCTAGGAATGTGTGAAAAACCTCTCGAAGGCAACAGATGGCCCCGAGGCACTGAAACATTTTAAGAATGCAAAAAAAAAAGGGTGGTTCAAGCAAAGCACTCTATGGGACCTTCCATATTGGAAACATATGCTTGTTCGTCACAACTTAGATGTCATGCACGTTGAAAAGAACTTTTTTTATCAGTTGATTCACACTATAATGGACGTGTAAAAGCTATCTTGGGACACGCCATCAGCTCGGAATGACATTGCCAAATACTGTAAAAGGCCCCAGCTACATCTTCAAGAGGATGATAGAGGAAAAGAATTCATGCCAAAGGCTCCATTTGCTCTTGACAAGGCTCAGAGAAAGGTTTTGTGTGAGTGGGTCAAACAGCTGCGGTTTCATGATGGTTACGTGACAAGGGAATAATCGTGTCGTTGAGCGACTACACCTAAATCAAATGAATTTATAACGCTCTACCGACCTAATACGTGTATAGGGTAAATAGAGGGGTTGAACCACAGGGAGAAATGCTTAAGCACTGCATTCATTACCTAGGGTCTAAGCTATCTCGGAACAAGAAGTGTGAATAACTAGAAGGTTTAACTAAGAACGAAATGGATTAAAATTAATATAGCTAGGCACCAAGGGAAATGGGTAGGTGAAGTTGACGCTTGATCATGCAATAACAAAGTAGCATATCAATGGTAAACTAAACATGCATGAATACCGAAGTAAAGGGGTCCAATCTAACCGTCTTCCGGGGTTAATTTTTTTTTCCTAAAATAGCCTCTATGTTTCCACATTAGAACCATATATTAGAAGGTGCAAACAAAGAATTATCGATAGTAATGAATCTCAACTAAGTCAACTTCCGTTACTTGTTAGTAAAGACTCATCTTTGATCAACTAACAATGTGCACTTGCAAGAAAGACCAAAGAATATCAAGCATGCAAAGACTTTAATCACCATTAACATAACCCCAACATTATAAGCATGAACAATTAGCAACTACACAATCCCCACACCCTTGGCTAGGTGACTACTCACAAATCATATTGAAAACAATATCAATCATCAAATCAATAAGCAACAACATGATTAATAAGCAAAGAAGAAAAACCAAAGCAAATAAGCAAAATAAAAAACAAAGGTAAAGAGAAAGAGTAAGAGATTGCTCATTAATTGAAGATGAAGGTCTACAAAGGATTGAACAAAACTCCTTCTTCAAAATCCAAGTTCATCAATGAAGAAAACCACACTTTCTCTCTCTACCAATGAAGACTAATAGTGTTTCTCTCTCTAGATTAAGCTAAAATGTAGAAAAATTAAAACTAAGTTAATCTAATCTTCAAAACGTTCTAAGATGGGACTTATATAGTCCGTACAGAGCCACCTGATAAAAGGAGAGGTCCGACCGAACAAATGGGAAGGTTCGGCCGGACTACAGGGTAGGTTCGGCCGGACTACAGGGTAGGTTCCGTCGAACCATGGGTAGGTTCGGTCGAACCTCCCTGATCCTGGTCTGGTCGAACTCCTGTGGTTCGGCCACTCCTGCAAAACTGCCAATTTTCATCTTGCCCCTGCCTCAATGTTCGGCCGAACCACTGAGCAGGTTCGGCAACACCTTGGTTCGGCCACACCTTCAGGAGGTTCGGCCAAACCTCTTCTGAATCATGCTTCCTCCAGCTTTCCTTGAGCTTAGCTTCCTCCTCTTGAAAATCCCGATGGTTCCTACAAAGCATAAGCATGAAAATCACAATAAGAACAAAGCGAGAAGACTAAGAAAAGGGAAGATAAAGGAGAAAGAAAAGAGGAAGCAAAACTAAGTAAAAATGCTTAGAAAAAGGGCTAAACAAGTGCAAATGAGGGGAGAATCCTTAGAGAAAAAGGATAAAAGAGTGGCATAAATGCCACTCATCATTGTGCTTCCAATTTGAGCAGATGCGTTGATTTTCAGGCAGGTAAGTTACATGGAATGAAAAGCCATGATTGTCACGTGTTCATGGAGAGGTTGTTTCCCACTTCTTTGAGAGAATTGCTCCCTAGCCATGTATGGAATGCAATTACATAGATAAGCCAATTCTTTCGCGATTTATGTTGCTACACAATTACAGTTAGCGACATGGAGCGATTGGAAAAATACATAGCTGAGATCCTGTGCAATCTTGAGAAGGTTTTCCCTCCTTCTTTCTTCAACTCCATGGAGTATTTACCAATTAATTTTCCATATGAGGGCAATTTATGTGGACCTGTTCCATATCGGTGGATGTATCCTTTTGAAAGGTAAATCAAAGGCCCTTTATCAACTCTTACTTTCATCTCTTTCATTGCTTAGGGTTACTTATACTTCTATATCTATATAAAAATAATTACAGGTTCCTCAATCACTTGAAATGAAAAATTGGTAATAAGGCTCGTGTTGAAGGTTCCATATGCAACGCTTATCTCACTTAAGAGATATCAAACTTTTGCTCCAATTACTTTCAGCCCTTAGTTGAAACAAAAACACGAGATCTAGGTCGAAATGTGAATGCTGATGTGGAATCCACGGCTAACAGCGATGAAATTCCCAAGCTGTTCACGGTGGATAAGGGTCCTGTGTCAAATGTGGGTAAAACTCGGTTTTTAGATGACAAAGAACTCGAACGTTCTCATTTGCTCGTTTTAAGAAATACTGGCATTCTTGGTTAATACGAAAGGTATATATGTTTAGGATAAACTTTTGAAAAACCATTAAATTTAATATAATTGCTACAATGATTAACCATGTGTCATTAATCTATTAGGCAGTTTGAGGACTACATTCTTAGTACTCGAACTTATTTGCGTCGAGAAGATGTCATGGAGAAATGCGAAAGTGAATTCCCTTATTGGTTTCATCACAAGGTGATAATACTTTTTGAACATTGCATATCGATTAACTTGTGATAATACAATAAATTTCATTTCAATTAGTGTGACATTTATATTCGTAACGGTTATAGGTGGTGGAACAGAAACCAAATTCCGATGTGTTGCGAGCATTGTCTATGAGGCCTTTCAAGCGTGTTCGAACTTGGAACCAGATATTTGTCGGTGGCTTTAATTTCCACACACAGTCCTATGGCAAACACAAATCTACGATGAATTATGGGGTGTGTGTCTCAAGTGAGGACGGTGGAGAGTACTTTGGCATTTTAAACGACATAATTGAACTTGTCTACACCGATCCCGAAAAAGAGCACAAGACTATTTTGTTTAGTTGTAATTGGATGGATTGTGGTAAAGGAATGAACATTCATGAACAATACAAGCTTGTCAAAGTAAATCATACTAAGAAATATCCCAAGTATGATCCATTTATCTTATCTTATTAAGTGTCTCAAGTGTATTATTTATCTTACCCTAGCCTTAAACGTGATCGGGTTCAATGGTGGGCTGTATTTAGAACTCAAGCAAGGTCGGTGATTGATGCTCCGGTGGATTTAGAGTTTTTGTAGGCTCCTTCACCACAAGTACATTCAACACTTTGTCCACCAACTGACATTCCAGACTATGAACTTGATAGTGATGATGATGATGACGATGGCTTTGTTATCTCAAGCGATGAAGAAGAAGAAGAAGATAGTATTGACTCTAGTGATAGTGACGAAGAAGAGGACATCGATGTATTTTTAGATGACACTAGTGATAATAATAATGTTAGTGATAATGATAGTGGTAGTAGTGATAAGAGTAATGAAGAGGAGAATATGTAGTTACTCCTTTAACTATTGTCTTCGAATTTTTAGTTTTTAATGACTACTTGGACTTGTAATATTGCATTACATATTTTGTCTCATTTTATTTTTTATGTAATATGGTTCTAATTTATGAAATTACAATGTGCGATCATGGTACTAACAATTTTTTCAGGTGGTCATCATGGCGGGAGGAAATAAAGGAGAAACGTCCAAGAGGAGAAAGATTAAGGGGAAATTTTAGGTTATACATGATGACGAGGATGAGTCAACGGATTTTGAATAAGTTCCGACGAACTTTTTCCGTCGTAATTTTATTTGCTGTTTTCTTGTATTTAAAAAAAGTAAACTAATTAAAGAAACTTTATCCGTTATAGCATGAACTCGCCTCCATTTGTCAATGCTGAGGAGATTCTCGGTGGTCCAGACGAGTCGGTTTGCCCTCGGAAGAGGGTGACCCGTCCTCGAGAGGAGGTTCGAGAGCAACGCGTCGCGGCCGATCGACGTCGCCAGGAGGATGTGGTTTGGGAGGCTCCTCCCAACTTGGATCCTAGGGTCCTTAAGTGGGACCCAGACCATCACGCTTCGATCAGAGGGTGGCGCGACATCGTGAGTTTTTTCGCGCTATTGTTTCTATCTTTTTTCTTTTGTTTCATCTTCTTTTTAAACCATAACCGTTTTTATTAATTTTATTCTTTTATTTAGAGTGATCCTATCATGCGTTTGTACGGATCTGGTGACCTGCGAGCCCGTTTTGAGAGTTTGCCCGAGGTGGCAAATGAGATTGTAGCACTTTATGGGATTGACTCCCAGCCAGCGGCTCTTCGGGATTTATCGAGTCAGCCTGCATTGTCAGCTTTCCTCCGTGGATTGCTGGAGTTTTGGTGGGATTCCACCAAAACTTTCCACTTTCCATGGGGAGAGATGACGGTTACCCCTTTCGACTTCTCTATGATTATGAGTTTTCCTTTCGGAGGCGAGCCTGTAGTCATAGAGTTCGTTAAGGGGTCAGACGAGAGACTACGCGACCTTGTGGGGGACCATCTTGTGTCGGCCCTTCACGTGTACGCGCAGTCTTGTCCGTACTCGGTTCTTGCCGACGAGTTGTCGGTTGATGAGCTTGATAGGCACTGTACACCTGAGCAGCTGTCTCGGATACACATTGCTCACGTTCTTTCCGTCACTATCTTGAGTGATCGGGGAGAGCGTTTTGCCATTGGGTAACTTATTTGCCTCAGCGATTTGGGGCAAGTAGGTGACCTGAGTTGGGCGGAGGTGTCGTATGCCCGTATGCTTACAGCTATGGGCAAGGCGACCCGGGTGATGGATTCCGCGGTAGCTACTGAGGTGCCTCGGATCTAACTTACGTGGCATGGTCGTATCCTTGAAGTACGTGTTTTAAGCTTCTTTCAGTAATTACTTTCAGTTTTTCCTTTAAGCTTATCTTTTCTCGATTTCGGGCTTGGGGATACTCGTACCTGCCTTTCTTATCCTCCACGGTGCTTGGGACTGCTCGTTTTCCTATCGGCCATCGATTGGTCGCGATTAAGAAGAGACGAGCTACTTCTGCCGGCGAATTTCGCAAGGGGATCCTTTCGGCGACTCGTGCGTCGGTGAGTATTCCAACTACATGTGCATTCTTTGATCTTTATTTATTTTTTGACGATTTTTCATGTGGTTGTGTTTTAAAGATCGATCTCCGTCCTTGGAGTTATATCGTCGGAGTCCCTGAGGCTATCTGGTCTGGCATTGTTCGTTGCCGTTTCTTGGCCCTTTATACAAGACTCTCGATGTTCTAGAGGACAGACGCTTGGTTTTTAGGCGAGCGTGTTCTCTGCCAGTTTTCATCCGAGGAGCCTTTGGTTCCCGCGGATCCCCTGATCCGGATGCTACGCCCGGACTTGCTGTCTACCGAGGATCGAGCTCAGGCAATCCTTGGTTATCTAGCAGAGCAGCTGGTGCTGCCGGAGGTTTCTTATTCGGCTTTTATAGCATCCAGGCTGACTCCTTTGCCGGCTTTTGTTTCGGTTAGTACTCTAACTCTTTTTATTCCGTGTTTCTATTTATTTTTCGGAACTTTGACCCTTTTATCGTTTTTTGTCATATATATTTTAGCGGGTCGAGCTAGGTGGTTGGGTGCCTCCTACAGCGGAGATCATGTATACTCATGCTGTCGGATCGGTAATTTGTGAGATCCTTCCAGCAGCAAAGGATGACGAGGGGATATCATTTGTACCTGAGACGGTTGAGTCGATATGTCTTTTGTGTATATGTACTTAAACATTTCTATTTATTTTTTTGTTTCATATATATTTGTTTACTAACTATCCTTATATTTTTGGAACAGGTTCCGCGGGAAACCGTGAACAACATGGTGAGGACTTTACGTGCTATCCGAGCTGCTTATCAGAGAGCCCTCGTGACTTTATCATGTCGTGATCATTGGATGATCGCGGCAAGTTTTATTTCTTTTCTTTTCAACGAAGTTATTACATTTCATGTATTAATCTTCGTTTTGGATTTTGCAGGATGTGTAGCAACCGTCTAGTAGTCGTCGAGCACCCTGATTCCTCTTGTACACATTTTGTTATTTTTTAGGAAACCGATATATATATATATATATATATATATATATATATATATATATATATATATATATATATATATTGCATTGTTTGTACATATGACACATTTGTATATATGTCATTATTATTATATTTTTTTGTTTCCATGTGTAATTTATTATTGTTATTAGCAAAAAAATTTCAAGGGAGGGAAAGGGTTCCCGACTTACCCCCCTTGAAAAGAAAGAAGGTGAAAAGAAAACAAAAGAGAAAAAGAAAATAAGAAAATAATAATAAAAAAAGAAAATAAGGAAGTAGGAAAAATAATAAAAAAATAAATAAAAAATAAAAATAAAGTAGGAAAATAAAAATAAAAAAGAAAATAAAAAGAAAATAAGAAAGAAGGGAAGAAAAAGGACACAAAATGTTAAAAGGCAAGCGTATGATTCGTCTTAAGATTTCGTGAAGATTCCGTCATTATATAAGCCAAAATACGGAAATAAATCCAACTCACATGTCGAGTCAGGAAAGACGCACGCAACTGCGTGAGTTGCGCACGGCTGTTGCGCGCATGTGAATTAGTTGTGCGCGGATGTCACGCGCGCCAGCTGTTGGTGAACTTTCCTTTAAGCCGAATTTGTCGAAAATTTGCCCGTCTTGGTTCTATTTAAACGTGGTTTCATGTAGGCTTTTGATCATATCGCATTCATTCGCTTAGTAATATAAGAAACTAAAAAGAATTAATCTCTTTAAATTCTCATTCTCTCTTTTTTTTTTGAACAATGGTGAAAATCTTTGAACAACGGGTCACCTTCCTTTCAACCGAGGTCAAACTAGCTTTCAAAATTTACCACCTAGACCCTCTATTGAATTATATAAAACTAGTGGTTAACTTTGATTTTCTTCATGCCGCAGTCAACCATTGGTACTCTAACCACCATCTTTCCTTGTTCATAGGGGAAAAAATTGTCCCCCTTCCCGGTGAGTTTGAGGCCTTGCTAGGTTTCCCTACAAATACTCTCCCTGTGAGTTATTCGCCTACCTTGTCGGATCTCAAACCTATATTACAAAGATTTTTTGGCTTGTCCGACAATGATATGACCAACATTGGAACTGAAGAAGGCGTGAACTTGGTTTAATTTATTGAACATTTTGTCGCCCCTCGTGACAACATGACTAAACAACGCTTTAAAATTCGTGCTTTATGTTATTGTCTTATTGTTAATTGTTTACTTAGGACAGACAAAGAATACGGAGATTATTCCATGGTGTCCATAGTAGAGAAAATAGAGGGATGTCATTCACCCGCTACTTTGGTTTTGGCGGAAACCGTTCTGTGCTTGAATCGCCTTAGGGGAGATCCTAACGAAAACGGTTTCACGGGAAGTCCAGTCCTATTACACGTACGTTTTTTTTCGTCATCAGCTCAAGTTACTAGGTTACGCTGTCATGACCAACGCAATCTTATTCGCTGCGCGCAGAGGGCGCGCGCAACTATTTTGGTTTCGCGCGCCACCTGCTTGTATAAAAATTGCAAACTATTTTTTTTTTCTTTTTTTTTTTCAAATTTGGCTCATGGAGCACTTGCGAATTGTTGATCAGCCACAAAACCTTGAGGCTCATAGAGTAAAGACATTCCCTGGACGTCAAATCCTTTGTAAGCATAAGAATGAAGAGGAATAAACGTCATTTTTCTATCATGGGGTTCCTAACATACGTTTTGTGATTCCTTGGTGGAACATAAATAGTATGATTAGGAATAGTGTCAATTGCCCTTACATTAGGCTTTTTGGCCTATCCAGTACTACTTATATTTTTCCTTGTAGGGTAATGAGACAATACGGGATGAGACAATTTATTCCCTCGCAAGATTGTGATGCCCCTAAAGATTTGATCTTTAAACCCAAAAGAATTCCTCGTTGGATGGAATATTGGTCAAGACTTCCTAGGTGGGTAATACAAAATCCTACCGCGAGTATTACATTATCTTTCTTTTACAAGGCTTAGATGAATGCGGCGGATAAGGGTGAATTAAACAAGGCTCGACCTCAACTTCAAGCCGCCACCGCTCGTAATCCACCTAAGCCTTTGATGCATTCAACCACTACTACTCCTCCTAGTGGCCAAAACAAAGGAGTGAGAAGAAAATCAGACTTTTCATCCCCTAAGGCTCGTTCGAAGGAAACAAAAAGGAAAGCTCCCTCCAAACCCGCGAAACAAGGTGTGAAAATCAAAGAACATTCACAAAATACTCGCAAGAAAGCTCCAATAGTCAAAGGTTAAGGAAAACAGGTTGCAAAGGCCCCAATCTCTAAATTGAAGACCAATTTTTGGGTGAAGAAGAAGAGTGTAGGGGGAAAGCTCCAAGGTTTCTGAAAGTACTGCGATGGAGACTACTCCTCCATCATATGTGACAATCGAGGACATAGTAAAACCTTATAGTGTTACACACTTTTATCATTAGTTTTTCTTTCGAATAAAGTGTAACCACTACTATGTTTTGTTTTCGTTTACAATCTAGTTCAACGATGTCTCTCTTTTGAAATTTGAATGAAATAAAAATGAGCTTTTTATATTTTTATATTTAGATATGACCGAATCATAAAGATTGCCTATGAATTCGCATTACGAAATCAGGTCTTTGCGTAGTTCAAATGTTTTTTTTTATTAATATGCATTTTTTTTTATTTTTCTTTAATCTCTTAGATAGAAATTAAATGAAAAATTAATCAAACCTTGTATTTTCCGAGTATATTTCATATTTAAAAAAAAACCCTCTTTTGCCGCAAGTAGATATCGCAACTTCATTGAAACGTAAAAATTCGGGTTCGCAGTTTGTCATCAGGTGGCGCGCGCAACGAAATCTGTTGCACGTGACATCCGCGCGCAACTCTTCCAGTTGAGCGTGACACCTGTGCTACGAATGTCTCGGAATTTTTTTTTTAAAATTCTGTATTATTACCCCCCAAGTGTGAAGATTTTTTCATGACGTTCGGAAAAATTTGAACACTTAGAACGGTTTATTATTTCTAAATTACCCCCCCCAAGTGTTATGTATTTTACCGTGTTATTCGGTAAAATGCATAACACTTAGAATCTTCTAATTAAAATTGGTTGTATGAGTGAACGAGTTTATCCGGATTTCATATGTAATACTTCTTAAGGCGATCAATGTTTATTAATTGGCGAATTTCATCTCCTCCAATATCCATTAATCTGACGGCTCCTCTTGATAGGATTTCAATTACGCGGTAGGGACCTATCCAATTAGGTTTGAATTTCCCTCTTGGATCGGTTGGTCGACCGCTAACCTCCTTTAGTACAAATTCACCTTCTTTTATATTTCTAGGTTTGACTCTTTTATTGAAATGACGCGCGATGCGCCTTTGGTAGACTTGTACATGATGCAAAGCTCTTAATCGTTGTTCGTTGAGGAATAAAAGCTCTTCATACCTCGCTCTTACCCATTCAGCTTCCGGTAGCTTACTTTCATGTACGATGCGTAGGGATGGTATTTCCAGTTCGACAGGTTGAATTGCGTCCATTCCAATAACTAAGGAGTATTGAGTTACTCCTATTGATGTTCGTATAGACGTTCTATAACCCCATAATGCGAAGTGTAGTTTATTCGGCCAGTCTTTATAATTTTCTGCCATTTTCATAATGATGACTATTATATTTTTATTTGCCGACTCTACAACTCCATTCATTTGAGGTCTGTATGGGGATGAGTGATGAAGTTTTACTTTATAATGAGTTATGAGGGTCTACACTTCAGCTTTGAATTGAGATCCCTGATCACTAATTAGTTCATGTGGAACTCCGTATCTACAAAATATATTTCGTTCGAGAAACTTTGCGACATCTTTAGAAGTGATATTCAAGTAAGAAGCAGCCTCAATCCCCTTAGTGAAGTAATCGATGGCTACTAATACGTACTCGTGCCCTCCTCCTCTAGTTGGAGAAATTTTTCCAATTATGTCAATTCCCCAAGTTGAAAAAGGCCAAGGGGAAGTGAGATTGTATAGTTCAGATGGTGGAAGGTGTTATAAATTAGCGAACATTTGGCACTCTGGACATTTTTTAACATATTGTGTGCAATCATGTTCCATAGTGGACCAATAGTACCCTTGTCGTGAAATTATTTTTGAAAGCATTTTACCATTCATGTGAGGTCCACAAACACCTTTGTGAGTAGTTTCCATAAGGCGTGTGGCTTCCGGTTGACCTATACATAATAAACTTTGACCATTAGGTCCTTTTTTTCATAATTGACCATTTACTAGACCATATTGGGCCGCAAGTGTTCGTAAGGCTCGTTGGTCTTTCGATGAAGTATTTTTAGGATATGTTCCACGAGTAATATATTTGAGGATATGATCATACCAAGGATTATCTCCTTCAATTTCATTTATTTCCTCTATTGCGTTGCAATATGCTGGTTCTTCTCTTCTATCAACGCATAATGGCATCATATTTAAGTAATCTGTAATGTTGATCATTGAGGCTAATTTTGCTAGCACATCAACAAATTGATTGTCATCCCTTGGGAGATATTTAAAATTAATATGTTCAAAATGCTCGATGAGTTGCTATAGGTGTGCTTGGTATAATATCATTGTGGAGTTCTTTGTTTTCCATTTTTTTAGTATATGATTTATAATAAAACTAGAGTCTCCATATACCTCTAATTTTTGCACACCTATGCTAGCTGCTGCTTCTAATCCAATAATGCACGCTTCACATTCTGCGGCATTATTAGTAACCTCAAAGTCTAGTTTAATAGAGATTGGAGTATGTGCTCCCTCTGGACTTATGAGTAATACACCTATGCCACATCCTTTTTTATTGAACGATCGAAGTACATTACCCATTTGTCATCTTGTGTCATGAGAATCTCTTCATCTGGAAGATAAGTAGTTTCTGCATGACTTGTTTGAATTGGATGTTGTGCCAGAAAGTCGGAAATTACTTTTCCTTTCATTGATTTTTCAGGAATATATTTTAGCTCAAATTCGGCAAACATCACCAATCACTTAGATATCCTTCCTTGTATGGGTGGTTGTTCAAACAAATCCTTTATCGGATTTTGTTGAGAAATCACATGAGTAGTGTGTGGTAACATATAATGTCGTAATTGTTTAGTTGCCCACACTAATGCTAGGCTTGTCTTTTCCAAGGTGCTATATTTTGTTTCATGTTGGATGAATATTTTACTTACGTAATTGTAGGCGTCGTTCGAAGTGCGCCTACGTTAAAAGCATGTGGTGAATATGCTTGGCACTCATAGGAAGTGGAAATTGACATTACGATTAGGGACAACGATTAGGGACAAATAAAGTAGGGAGCCGCCAACAAGTTTTTAAGGAACTTGTAAACCGTTCATGGATCATAAAAGGCAACCACGAATAAGGGACAACGAAGGCAACAACGATTGACCCGTGAAGGTTACACCCCATTCATAATCCATGAGATTACTAACTCCATATGGTTCGGAACCACGAAAGGAGGATCGGGGATGATGGTACGAAGTGAGTCATGGAGTCACATTCGCCCGTATTGGCCTCTACTCGATTCTTATAGTGAAAAGCATTCCTGTGATCTCAAAGGCATACAAACAATAATTCAATTCGCTCCAAACTATTATTTAACTAAATTGGTTTAAGATTAATGCACACATAATTCTAAAAATTTGGTGATCACTTGATTAAACAACAAGATTAAAAGGAACCTAAACCGGTTGTCCAAATTATCTTATTAGGCGTGATTTTCAATTACATATTCCCTTTAACAAGAAACATGGTGATCACAATAAATAATAGAATCAATATTAATATAAAAACCAATTTAATCATAATTCCAACAACATAAAAATCGTTAGAAAATAATAATAATAATAAAAGAGCATGATCCTTACTTCGATTCTGTTTGCTTGCAACTACAAAATAATAAACGAGTTAGTAACTTCAAGGAAATAATAAAACAACAATTAAATTAAATCAAATAAAACAAGGTTGATTTTGGGGCCAAACCCTCAAACGATTCTACCTTTCACGCCTTGGCTTAAGGATAGAACCTCGAGTAAAATATGGACTCCTTTGAGTGCTTGAAGAAGGAATTTTGAAATGAAAAGGGTAGGCTAGTGTTTAGGTTGAGAGCATAGAAGAGAGAAAATAAGAATCATAAAATTCTGGTCTTCGTACATCAGAAATGAGGGGGTATTTATAGGGAAATGTGCTGAGGGGGCACACGGAACCCTAAAATGATAAAAACCCTAAAAAATTATCATGTGACACGGTCAGACTGTACCGTGACACGGTTAGACTGTACTGTCAGACGGTACACATTCCCGTGACACGGTCAGTTTTGGAGTGATGCGGGAAATTTTCAGAAAACGGAACGGAAAACGCGTTAAGGGTTTACGCGGAAAGGACACGGAACTTCCCGTGTCACGGCAGACCTCCCGTCAGACGGGAAGGGTTCCCATGACACGGTCAGGCTGTACCGTGACACGGTCAGTTCCAGTCCATTTTTCCGTCTAAATTCATTTTTAACCCTAATTTCTTTCGGCTTTTTAAGTGCCGATTGATAATTTCGGGCTTTTTTCTGACTTTTATTATTCGGACTAAAATAATAAAATAAAATAAAATGTTTGGGCCAAAAATAAATAATAAAATAAAAAGGTTTGGGTTTAAAATTAATTAACAAGCTTGGGCTAAAATTAAAACTATGCTTTTACCAAACACCAAGACTGATCCATAGACCTTTCAAAAATATGAATTTAGTAAAATACGATTTTTTAAGCACTCTCCGGATTAAATACTAAACCCGACCAACAGTGGCGGTGAAAGGTTATTTATCATCGGGTTTGGTTTTGGGGAGACATTTTTAGGTGTCTACAGTAATATATTGCACGCTCAACTTTTTCTACCTCTTGTGCTAACATGGTGCCTGTGACTATGTCTGTTATAGCCTAAGAGGTAGTTTGGGTACTGGTGGTGCTAAAATTGGTGGACTTTTGAGATAATCCTTGATTTTCTCAAAGGCCTTTTGGCATTGATCGTCCCATTCATGTTTCTCCTCTTTTTTCAAATTTTTAAATATTGGCTCACAAGTCATAGTCAAGTTGTTAATAAATCGACTAATGTATTGTAGTTTGCCAAGGAATCCCCTAATTTCTTTTTCTGTTTGAGGGGAAGGCATGTGAACAATTGCCTTTATTTTAGAGTGATCGATCTCGATGCCTTGTGTGCTTACTACGTATCCGAGTAATTTACCAGAAGTTACTCCGAAGGCGCATTTTTGTGGATTCAATCACATTTTGTATTCTTTTATGCGAGTGAAAATTTTGCGTAAAGCTTTTATATGTTTGTAGGCGTCGCTCGAAGTGCGCCTACGTTAAAGCATGTTGTGAATATGCTTGGCACTCATAGGAAGTGGGAATTGACATTACGATTAGGGACAGATAAAGTAGGGAGCCGCCAACAAGTTTTTAAGGAACTTGTAAACCGTTCACGGATCATACAAAGGCAACCACGATAAGGGACAACGATAGGCAACAACGATTGACCCGTGAAGGTTACACCCCATTCATAATCCATGAGATTACTAACTCCATATGGTTCGGAACCACGAAAGGAGGATCGGGGATGATGGTACGAAGTGAGTCATGGAGTCACATTCGCCCGTATTGGCCTCTACTCGATTCTTATAGTGAAAAGCATTCCTGTGATCTCAAAGGCATACAAACAATAATTCAATTCGCTCCAAACTATTATTTAACTAAATTGGTTTAAAATTAATACACACATAATTCTAAAAATTTGGTGATCACTTGATTAAACAACAAGATTAAAAAGGAACCTAAACCGGTTGTCCAAATTATCTTATTAGGCGTGATTTTCAATTACATATTCCCTTTAACATGCAATATGGTGATCAAAATAAATAATAGAATCAATATCAACATAAAAAAAAACCAATTTAATCATAATTCCAACAACATAAAAATCGTTAGAAAAAATAATAATAATAAAAAGAGAATGATCCTTACTTTGAATCTGTTTGTTTGCAACTACAAAATAATAAACGAGTTAGTAACTTCAAGGAAATAACAAAACAATAACTAAATTAAATTAAATAAAGTAAGGTTGATTTTGGGGCCAAACCCTCAAACGATTCTACCTTTCACGCCTTGGCTTAAGGACAGAACCTCGAGTAAAATATGGACTCCTTTGAGTGCTTGAAGAAGGAATTTTTGAAGTGAAAAGGGTAGGCTAGTGTTTACATTAAGAGCATAGAAGAGAGAAAAAATCAGAATAATCGAATTCCCCCCCCCCCCCCCGTACATCAGAAATGAGGGGGTATTTATAGGGAAATGTGCTGAGGGAGCACACGGAACCCTAAAATGATAAAAACCCTAAAAATGCATCCCGTGACACGGTCAGATTGTACCGTGACACGGTTAGACTGTACCGTCAGACGGTACAAGTTCCCGTGACACGGTCAGTTTTGGAGTGTCGCGGGAAATTTTTAGAAAACGGAACGGAAAACGCGTTAAGGGTTTACGCGGAAAGGACACGGAACTTCCCGTGTCACGGCAGACCTCCCGTGTCACGGGAAGTCCTACCGTCAGACGGGAAGAGTTCCCGTGACACGGTCAAGCTTGACCGTGACACGGTCAGTTCCAGTCCATTTTTCCGTCTAAATTCATTTTTAACCCTAATTTCTTTCGGCTTTTTAAGTGCCGATTGATAATTTCGGGCTTTTTTTCTGACTTTTATTATTCGGGCTAAAATAAGAAAATAATAAAAATAAATAAAATATTTGGGCCAAAAAATAATAATAATAAAATAAAAAGGTTTGGTCTCTTAATTAATTAACAAATTAAAACTATGCTTTTACCAAACACCAAGACTGATCCATAGACCTTTCAAAAACAAGAATTTAATAAGATACGATTTTTTAAGCACTCTCGGGATTAAATACTAAACCCGACAAATAGTGGCGGTGAAAGGTTATTTATCATCGGGTTTGGTTTTGGGGAGACATTTTTAGGTGTCTACAGAAGCCCCCACTTTGACTGAGTTTGTAGAAACGTCAGTTTCGAAAACGATAGTCAAAGTAGTCGATAGGGACGGAGAATGATTTAAAACGTTCTGCGATCCTAAATCATTCTGTATACGCCGATACCTGCAAAAAATGTTAATTCCACAGATAAAAGAGTATAGGGATAGAACACTTATCTGACACCAGTGTGTCGGTGACAAACGAGTTTGGTATTTTCCTATGCTTGAAGGAATCTACCGAGTGACATTGGTTGAAACGCTTTCCATGCTTGAGGAAAGCCGACTGAAGAGTTTGGTACCTTTCTAAGCCTGAAGAAAGCTACCGGATAATACTTTCCATGCCTGAGGAAAGTCGACGAACGAATTTGGTGTCATTCTATGCTTGAAGAATTCCACCGATAATGCCTTCCATACTTGAGGAAAGCCGACAAAGGGATTTTGTGGTTTTCTATACTTGAAGAAAAATCCACGGATGATGCTTTCCATACTTAAGGAAAGTCGACTTGGCGGTTTTCTATACTTGAAGAAAAATCCACCGATAACGCTTTCCAAACCTGAGGAAAGCCGACTTGGCGGTTTTCTATACTTGAAGAAAAATCCACCGATAACGTTTTCCAAGCCTGAGGAAAGCCGACTTGGCGGTTTTCTATACTTGAAGAAAAATCCACCGATAACGCTTTCCAAGCCTGAGGAAAGCCGACAATTGCTGAATTGATAAGTGTATGGTGGTTCAATTATCCCTGAACGTGAGTCGCAAATGATTCATAATTTTAAGCCGATTATCCGACTATATTAAATGCTTAAAATGCCGAAAAATAGGCTGACGCTTGCCAGGGGTAAAATGGTAATTTTAGTCCCCCTTAAATATCAGTTGGGATTTTCTGCGTAACTGTAGCGAAAAATAATCGCCCAAAAAACTCGGAAAGTCAGTCAAACTGGTCAAAAAGCTAAGAATATTCCCTGACCAGGCTCAGATTTGTCGCGCCACGTAAGCAGGTCGCCGTGACACGGTCAAGGCTTCCCGTCAGACGGGACAAGGATCCCGTGTCACGGGACACCTATTTTTTCTTTTTTTTTTTCTTTTTTTCGTTTTTTGTTGTTTGAATTAGTCAACAACGGCTCTTTTTTTGTCCTTTTCTGCCTTTAAATCCGCGTGCACCATTCCACTATTTCACATTTTTCTTGCTTTCACACTTGCTTTCACCATTTTAGCTTCTCTCTTCCCAAAAGCCGCCGCGCCACGCCTGGGGTTAACCGCCGGCCGTTCAATACTCGCCGTGACACGGTAACGGAGACCGTGACACGGTTAGTCTTTTTTTTTTTTTTCTTCTCCTTTTCTTTTTGCTTTGCTGCGGTTGTTTGGCTACTGCACTGCTGCTGTTTCGTTGCTGCTTCTGTTTCTGTTCCTATACTGCCGCCCATTTCACCGGAGCTCCGTCAGCCTTGAAGGTTTGCCGTGACACGGTTGCTGTTGACCTTGACACGGTTAGTCTTGTCCGTGTCGCGGCAGCTGCGCTGGTGGCCGGAACACATTTTCGAGTTTTGGAGTTCGAATTCCATCAATTTCGTTGTAATTTCTTGATCTTCTCCTCATTTTTGACCTTTTACAAACATTCATGTAAGTCCCTTTGATTTTTGCTTTGAATTTGCTTCACATTAACAATTTCATGACAAACCCTAAAAAATCAATTTGGGGGTTTTTGATTTTGAAGCTTTATGTTGAAATTCTTGCCATGATTTTATTTGTATATGTGTACATGTGTGTTTGTGAGAAATTTGAGACAAAAATTGCATGATTTGATGGAGAATTGAACAAATCACCATTTTTGGGTGCTACTTTGTGAAATAATGTTCATGCTTTGAAATGGTGAATTTTTGTGAAATGATGTGTTGATTCATATTTTGCATATGTACTATATTGTCATGGAGAACATAGTATCATGCGGCTAGGAGAGCTGTAGTATTAGTTTGTCGTGGAGAAACTAAATACCATAATTTTGCCAATTTTTAGCCTTGAGGTAAAAATTTAGCATATAATTCAATAACCAACTAAATAACTCAGGAAATGACGCTAAGTTTTTAGATTATTATTTTGCAATTTTAAAATATTTAGGAAATGATGCTAAACATTTATAATTCAATAAACAACTAAATAACTTAGGAAATGATGCTAAACATTTATAATTCAATAAACAACTAAATAACTTAGGAAATGATGCTAAGTATTTAGATTTTTTATTATAAATATGCAACTTGAATTGTATGTTTAGGAAATGATGCTAAACATTTAGATTTTGACAATAGCATGCCTAGACGACGAGACTGCGACCTTTCCACCCGCGGCCGGCGTCGGGCTTTTCGGGAGGACACTCCCACGGTCCCTGAGGACATGGACGACGACGTCTTGGAGTCCGAGCCTCGGACATCTACGAGTAGGAATAGGTGGGTTCCACCTTCATGGACCCCGGACCAGATAGTTTTCTATGGAGGATACGACGGCCGAGCAGCGGGTGCGGATCTTCATCTTGATCCTGATCTCTATGACTCTTTCTCCTGATAGGAGTTCACGCGTGCTCCTCTGCTACCTCCCCTCTTTGGCCAGGATTCCCGAGATAGGATCCTACAGCTGGGCCAGTCTTGGGTACGCGGATCTTCTTCTATCCCTACGTCATGGCTGCCGTCAGCTGAATGATGAGTCTCCTATCACCGTTTACGGCCTGTGGAGAGTCGTAGAGGTGATGATCTTTTCCCTTCTTGTTTCATTTTGGCTTGTTCGGTTCGTGTACTAAGTATCACTTTGTTGCAGATATGGTTCTACGAGTACTTCCCAGGCTTGGCTCCTCGCCGGCGTCGAGGAGCGGTCCACGACTTTCCTGTCGGGGCCAGCTGGCGCGACCGAGGAGAGTCGCGGGTGGAGTCTGTTCCGGCACTTCGCGGGCTACTACGCCGTGGCACCTCTTCTGTTGGCGTAAGGATTAGT
Source organism: Chenopodium album (assembly GCF_948465745.1). Classification (NCBI taxonomy): domain Eukaryota; kingdom Viridiplantae; phylum Streptophyta; class Magnoliopsida; order Caryophyllales; family Amaranthaceae; genus Chenopodium; species Chenopodium album. Next base: position 52,711,994 of record NC_137837.1, read on the forward strand.
TTTGTCACATTATTTCCTTCTGATATTGTTTCCGTTGTTCACGCCTAACTCTTTATGATTTTCAGGTCCCCATCGATGTCCAGTACCGTCCTTGGGCCGGGATGACTGACCTGCCCGAGGCCCTACGTCTTTCAGCGTACCGTACCATCTTGGTTGGTACTGGGTGCTTCGTCTGGTATTTGGGGGAGCGAGTCGTCCGTCAGCATAGCGGCGATCGCTTTGTGGTGCCTTCTTCTCCGCCAGAGTCGATGCTGGACTCCCGCTTGATCAGAGGGTTGATCAACAGGGGAGAGCGCTACACTATTCCGTGGCAGGAGCTCGTTCGCATGGAGAGCGACTACGTGCGGGATTTGCTTCCCTCTCTGGCTCCTCCACCCCGTCTTTCGGAGGTATGATTTCTTTCGAGAATCTTCTTTGCTAGTCTCTGTTTCAAATAGTCGAATAACTTGATTATTTGATCATATTTTCAGATGACCATTCACCCTGTGGGGAGGATTCAGATTCCTCCTCAGTCTATCCGCTACCCTGGGCCGATCGGTATCACGGAGGATCATATTGCCGACGCGCCGGAGGGTTATAGACAGGCGCAGGAGTCAGTGCCCGAGGTTTTTGAGCCGGTGAGTTTTCTTTGACGCATTATCCACTCCTTTAATGCTGCTTATTACTGATTTTTCTTTGTTTTTATCCTCAGCCTAACCGCCCAGAGGTGATGGGAATCATGAAGCTGGTGGACGCGCTGAAGTATTGCATCATCAAGCTTCGGCGTGGTGCGAGTTGTCGGAGCTCTAGCGACGTCCTTGAGGTATCACTTATTATTATTTCTACCGTTTGTTTTATTTTGTATCATTGACACCTTTTGATTTTGTGTTTTTTCAGGAGCGACGGAGGTCCCGCTCGCGCTCGAGGCCCAGAGGCTCGGACGAGGAGGAGCTTGGTCGTGGTAGACGATCTCCCGAGGCTCGCCGGCGTTCTCAGCGAGAGCCACAGACTACTCAGCCGTTCCAGGAGGCTCAGTGGCAGCAGGGTCGGTCTTCTCAGCGTCCGTCATTTTCACAGCCTTCAGTTCCTGAATTTGGGTCTCCTTTGGATCCTGGTTCATTCTCGGCCCCATTATCCGGGATTCCTCCACCAGTGTCGGGTTTGTTCTCGGTTCCGCTGTATGGGACGATGCCTTCGCCGACGATTCCAGTATCCTTGGGATAGTCTACTCCGTTCTCCGGCTGGACAGGTCCTACTTTGAGCTTGACTACTACTGGGCCTACGGGAACTAGTAGGGACGCTACTCCCCGTACTTGGATGGTCGAGGGAATCTTTGGTTCGCCGTTCCCATATACCCAGGGCGAACCACCTACCCAGGGTGGAGACGCGACTGATTCTGATTCTAGAGATTTTTGACCGAGGGTTTTTGTATTATGATTCTTTGTACATGCTATGATGACACTTGACATATTGTATTACAACTCTTTATACATTATTTACAGTTTATACATCTATTATTACGTGTGTTAGTGTGTGTTTGAGACTCTTTGTGTGTGATTGTGTACTTATTAATGACGCGACGAAGAATATAAGTGGAGTAAAGGAGGGTACCGACCTTCCCCAAAAGAAAAGAAATAAATAAAGAAAATACTTAAAATAAAATTTCCCCAAAAGAAAAGAAAAGAAATAAAATAAAATGATGAGTAAATAAATATATATTAAAAAAATCTTCGTGAAAACAAAACAAATAAAACAAAAATAAAAAGGTGAGAATATTATTAGAAATAAAACTCTCAGAGAAGACTATAAGATAAAAATAAAAAAGGTGAGAATTTTATTAGAAATAAAACTCTCAGAAAAGACTAAAAAAATAAATGTTAAAGATAAGAAAATATAAAAAAAAATCCGGATAGATACGGAAAAGATGAAAAAATCAGGCGCGTAAAGTGCCGTGACACGGCACTGTTCACCGTGTCACGGCAAAACCTGTCGTGTCACGGAAAAGGTTCCCGTGACACGGTGGAATTTCCCGTGTCACGGGAAGCGTATCATTCAGCGGTTTGTTTCACGCGTGCGAAAAGATAAATTCTGGGCAGTTCCGAGCGCTTTTGCTATAAAATAAGACCAGATTATTCATGATGTGCATAATTACGAAACACAAAATAATTTAGAATTTCATATTTCAATAATCATGTCTCAGAATTTTGATAATACATTGCGCGACTGGTCTTATTCTTTGACCAATGCTGAACAAAGAGAGTTAGAATTATTTCATGTCAGGGGTTTGCTAGCCCTGCGACATGTAGCTATTGAACATGATTTTCTTAGAGCAGCATTAGACTATTGGACTCCAGAAACGCATTGTTTCAAATTTAATTATGATGAAATCTGTCCTCTGCCGGAGGAATTTGGTGCAATCTTTGGATTTCCTGCTAGGAATCTTATAGCCATGCCTACCTTACGTGAATATTATTACCAAGACTTTGAACGCCATCTGAATCTAACAGATCCAGATTTAAATAGAATTGTTTGTGGTAATGAAGTAGACTTAGAAAAACTTGCTAACTTATATTTTAATCGCCCTATCTCTGAATCTTATCATGTATATCGTAGAAGGGCATATATTTTTTGCATGTTTAGCAAGCTACTATTTGCAAACGGTAGGGTAGGACATGCTTGTCTAGCGTCTGTACTTGAGCATGTAGAATCCGGAAGATCTCCTATGCCGACGTGCCTTGGAGAAACATTTCGTGGCCTTGACGAGGCAAAATCTGACCGGAAAGCCATCAGGAAGGGTTCTCTGGTACTATTACAGGTAAAAACACGCTCTGAATAGCCCCCGTGTCAGCTGGAATTCGCACCATTGATGCTAACTTAGCTAGTGCGTCAGCGAACTGGTTTTCTCTCTTGGCAGATACGTATATTCCACTTCATCTAGTTGCTCCGTGAGAGTTTCCAGATGAGCTTGATATGTAGCGAGACTTTCACTCTTCACTTTCCATCTCTTAGAGATTTGGTTAATGATTAGTGAAGAGTCACCGTAGATTCTGAGTTTCTTGATTCCCAAGGCGACAGTTGTTTCTAATCCCAAAATGCATGCTTCATATTCTGCGGCATTGTTGGTGACATCAAAGTCGAGCTTCATGGAAATTGGGATGTGTTCTTCATTGGGTGATACGAGCAAGACTCCCACACCACATCCCTTTTGGTTTGAAGCTCCATCAAAATAGAGCGTCCAACTATCGTCTTCGGTCATGAGTAAATCTTCGTCAGGGAAATCATACTCATCTTCTTCTTTCTCAGCTTCTTCTAGCGGAAAGTCTGCTAAGAAGTCAGAAACTGCAGAACCTTTGATGGCCTTTTGTGGCACAAATCTCAAATCAAATTGAGCTAGATTGACTATCCATCTTGATAATCTGCCGTTGAGTGTTGCTTTCTCGAACAGATATTTGAGAGGATCCATCTTAGACACGACATGCACTGTATGAGTGAGCATGTAATGTCTCAGTTTTTGTGCGGCCCATACAAGTGCGAGACACAACTTCTTGAGTTTCTTGCTTAAGTAATAGATTGCATTCTCCTTGCTTTCGATCTCTTGTGCTAGCATTGCCCCCATCGTTTCTCTTGGGACTGTAAGGTAGAGTCGAAGAGGAAAGTCAGGTATTGCTGGCGCTAGCACGGGTGGGTTTGCCAAATACTCTTTGATTTTGTCGAAAGCCTTTTGGCAGTCATCATCCCATGTGATTGGGACATTCTTCTTAAGCTTCTTGAATATAGGTTCGCATATTGCTGTGAGCTTTGATATGAACCTACTTATGTACTGCAACCTTCCAATGAAGCCTCGAATCTCCTTCTCATTTTTGGGTGGTGGCATGGCCATGATCGCTTTTACTTTTGAAGGATCTATTTCAATCCCTTGAGAACTGATCACATATCCAAGTAATTTGCCTGACGTGACTCCGAATGCACATTTTGCTGGATTTAATCTCATGTTATACTTACGGAGTCTTGCAAAAAATTTGCGAAGTGCGATAATATGGCCTGGGCGATCTTTAGACTTAACAATCATATCATCAACATAGACCTCCACCTCTTTGTGCATCATGTCATGTAAAAGTGCTGTAGCTGCTCTTTGGTAGGTGGCACCCGCGTTTTTCAACCCGAATGGCATTACCGTACAGCAATATGTACCCCACTGTGTGATGAATGTGGTTTTCTCCATGTCTTCTTTGGCCATAAATACTTGATTATATCCGGCGTAACCATCCATGAATGACAAGAGTGCATGGTTTGCTGTATTATCGACCAGAATGTCAATGTGAGGTAGAGGGAACCCATCTTTTGGGCTTGCTTTATTGAGATCCTTGTAATCAACACACATTCTGACCCTTCCATCCTTCTTTGGAACTGGGACCACATTTGCTATCCATTCCGGATACTTGGATACTCTGATGAAACCTGCGGCCAATTGTTTCCTGATTTCTTCTTTGATTTTGAGAGCCACATCTGGTTTCATTCGGCGCAGCTTTTGTTTGACAGGCTTCATACCTGGAATGAGTGGTATCGTATGCTGAGCTATATCCCTGTCAATTCCCGGCATATCTTGGTATGACCAAGCAAATACATCAACAAATTCACTAAGCAAGTTAATTAGCTCTTTGCGTTCATCTTGACTTAGTGTTAATCCAATTTTTACTTCTTTAACAGTCGTATCATTGGAAATATTAATTGTTTCTGTATCTTCAATAACTGCTGTTTTATTTTCGTGTTCTTCCATTGCTTTTATTATTTCTTTGTCATTTTTATCATTAGCAAAGCAATATTGATCAGGGCTAGGGGAATGGCACACATCGTAAGCAAAGGTATTCATTTCATTGAATTCACTGGCTAATACATCAAGAGAGGCAAGGTCAGCTGCGACCTCACCAGAATTATTAGGACTAGAAGGATAAGGCTCAACAAGAGACTCAAGGCTGAACTCTATAGCAGAAAGAGGGTCGGCCTCAAACTCTAAGGACTCATCTACAGACTTAGACTTAGACTCGGACTCGGACCCAGACGATTCAGGCTCATCAAACATAGGACCCTCGCCAGCGGTGATTTCCAACTTCTCTCCACTTGGCGTAGTGATCCTCAATGTCTTGCGCCATCCCCTTGAAATGTTGTCAGTTTGGACGATTAACTCGGAGGGATCAAACTCCTTGTTATCTATGACCGCTTGAACGAGCTCAGAGTTATCATTGCAGACCGGCTTGGATTCATTTTTCTCCATTCCAAAAAGAAGGTTAATTCCCAGATCATCAGAGTTCAGGCTGGCTGGCTTCTTGACTGTGGAGAGTTCTTCATCGATGAAGTCACAATCGAGGAATACCTCGAATCCTGATTCACGGATCCCATCATGGACAAATGGTTCGGGGAATTCATAGCATGGGAAGTCTTCCCCTTCTTTGATGTACTGGCCATTGAGAGTGAACGGATATGGATCCATGGCCATTTCTGTCTTCGTGATTCGAGCATTGTTTCGAGCCTTCAATTTCAACGCAGCCCGTTTCAGGTCTTCCTTTGTCGGCTCGAATCCTAAGCCGAAAGTGTCCTTCTTGACTGCACCAGGATGGCCCCAAGATTTAGCCATTTTCTTCTTGAGCCCAAGGGTCATTCCAGGGAAGTGACCTTGCTTCTTCATAATGGCGTTGATACTAGTGTTTGAATAAGGATCGAAGTCGAGATGACACTTTTCCTCTTCTTCGATCGCAAGAACATCATCTAAAGAAAACCCCCACAAATCTTCATCTTCCTCATCGTGTTCAACATGGACGATAGGGGTATCAATAACTTGAATGCGCATAGGAGAAGCATCGATAGTAATCGGAATCCCTCCTACTATGGCTTTCACTTTCTGGTGAAGCGACGATGGAATCGCCTTTAGCTCATGAAGCCAAGGGCGTCCTAATAACAGATTGAAAGAGGCTTTAATGTCCACCACCTGAAACTTGGTGCGACGTTCAATAGCCCCAGTAGTTATATTCAGTACGATAGTACCCACGGCTTGACGGCGAGTATTATCGTAAGCTCGAATCCCTTGAGTGGAGGGAGTCAATTCTTCGTTCTTTATACCCAACTTCCTTGCAGTATGGAGTGGGCACACATTGATTGCAGAGCCATTATCAACCAGGCTCATAGGAACATTCATCTGCCTACACACTACAGTGAGGTGTAGGGCCTTATTATGTTGGTCCCCTTCCGGGGGTAGATCCTTATCAGAAAAGGGGATCAGATTGTTGGTACTCGGCAGCTCAGCAGTGAGAAAGTTGACCAATCCTTGAGGAGTCATGTCTTCATCAACTCCTATCTTCACCAGAGCATTCATTATAGCCTTTCGATGCTCGTGGGAAGTGGCCAAAAGCTTCCATACATTCATCTCCACCTTGATCTTTTGCAGCTGTTTGACCACATCGCTATTCGCAGGGTTGACGGAATCAACTATCGGATTTGATTGTGGTGGAGGTGGAGGTGGGTTAGGTTGTTGCAACCGTCCACATCTGGTGAGAACCTTGACCTCAAGGTCCCCCCAAACATCTTCACTGGTGCCGAGAGATGAACAAGCTATGTCTTTGAGATAAACGTCTTCATCATCACTATCCCAAATCCCATTCACTTCTTCAGTGTTTGAGATAAATACAACTTCCGGCAGAGGTTTATTCACAGGTTGAATGAGTATTGACGGATCAAAGGAGACTTCATCTCCCATGATAGCCAAAGCATCAGAAAGAGGACCTGTTTGAATGTTAGGCTTCTTGCCCCCTGGAGGGACAGGAAGTTGGTTAGCATCTATCAGGTCTTGGATTGCGTCTTTCAGCCTCCAACACTTCTCAGTGTTATGACCCTTGCCTTGATGATATTTGCAATAAGCATTGGGGTCATAGTTGGCGGTCCTATTCTCAGGTCGAGGTTCTGGAAATGGTCCAATTGGCATAATTAGTCCCTGACCATGTAGACGGTCATAAGCCGCATCATAAGTCATTCCCAAAGGCGTATAAATCCTCCTTTGCCTTTGGAATCTTTGAGTAGAGGCATTAAGGGCCAGCACATCATTGATGTTGATATTGTTGGTAGCATTATTGGGCTTAGAAGACGAAGAAGAAGGAGTGTCGTTCTTCTTGTTTTTCCAAGTGCTGTTGTTATTGTTGCTACCAACAGACTTCATCAGTTCGTCTTCGATATTGATTCCAATATCGTATACAGCATCAAAGGTACTTAGAGGCAGAAACTTCAGGTGTTGCTTGTATTTATGCGTCAGATTGGCAATGAACAAGCGAACCATCTCCTTCTCCTTGGGAGGATCCACCAAGAGCGCAGCTGTTTCTCTCCACCTGCTTAGGTAAGTGGTGAAGCCTTCATTCTCTTTCTGTTTGAGAATGGAGAGTTCACGTTCAGAAGTCTTGGCCTGGATGTTACACTTGTACCGATTCATAAAGCTTTCAGTAACATCCTCCTAGGTCGTGACATGCTTGGATTCCAGAGAATAGAACCACTGTTGACAGGCATGTTCTAAAGAAAGAGGAAACACCGTAGGGAAGAGTGTCACATCTACTCCCTTAAGAGCCATAGTTGCAGAAAAAGCCTTCAAATGGAAAAGTGGATTATCAGTAGGCTTGAACTTGGGAATATCAGCAGTGGAAAACTTCTCAGGGAGCTTCTCTCTTATAGACGAGGAGGTGATAGGCTGTTCCACATAAGTGAACTCTTCGGAAATCTTGCTCATTTGTTCCTTGATCTTGTCCATCGCAGCAGAAGTGACACTGTTTTGCTTGTCTTGCTCTACAGTGCTGACTCTAGTAGTGAGTATCTGCATCATGTCAGACAATCTTTCGATTGTCCTGTTGAGGTTCTCGATGTCTTCCTTAGTGGCCATTGGTTGAAAGTAGACTGGAGACGAATCTTGTGGAGATGACTGAGGTGGTTTCCTTGTACGCCTCTTTGGTACAAGAGGTTGTTGAGGTATGGACTCGAACCGTAACAATCTACCCTTGCTTCTTGCCCAAGTGCTGTGACACCGAAACAAACACACCTTTAATGACCAAACTTGACCTTAACCTATCCGGATTAAAGAAATTTTATTTTTTTTTTATCGAAGCTCTACTTATTAAAAAAAAAAAGAAAACATGGGAGGATACCATCCGACTTACTCCGAAAAAAAAAAAATGACACAAACGAAACTTCCCTAAAATACGGTCAAAAGTGGTGCGTGACTAAAAAAAGTGCGGACATAATATGCGAGAGATTAGGTGAGGTTATAGACACGTGTTTTGACCGTATAACTAGACACGACTCAATACTGGACACAAAAATCGAGAAAAAAGACTGACGGGACACTTTCCTGGGCACCGTGTCACGGTACAAACTGGCATGACACGGTTAAGGCTTACCGTCAGACCGTAGCCTTTACCGTGTCACGGCACTGTTCACCGTGACACGGCAGAAAATGCTGTGACACGGTGCGCAGTTCTAGGTCAGTTTTGTGATTTTTTTTTTTAGAGTTTAATCGATTTTAAGTCCGTACTAATTACTATGTGAGAATAAAAACCCTCGGTCATGGGTCAAACAAAAAGATCAAACACATTAGGGTTAGCACCGAACAAACACATAGCATTTAGGCACGATGATGTAAAAAAAGTTCGCAACCTAAAGTCAAGATCTATGTTCAACTATTGGTCAAGCTTTGGGTGTCAAAAGGGTACCATGGTTAAGAGTTTGGACGCGTTAGCAAGGCAGCCTCCCTTGGGGGTGTACGCCAACGGGCGGCTCCGCGAGTTCGTGATGAAATCGAACTCGACTCCATGGTTTGGATGAATTTAATGACTCGGATGAACCCTTATTGCCATGAGCGTTTTTGGATTGATAGATCTTAAATTCCCCGGGGCTAAGACGCATGTAGAACACATACGTTTTTTCAGAAAAATCGAAGGAAGTCAACTGTGGGAAAAGAAAGTAGGTCACCGGACTGATTTTAGGACTGCCGTGACACGGCAGAAATTCCCGTGTCACGGTACAATGTGCCATCAGACGGTACACTGTACCGTGACACGGCAGACTCTGCCGTGACACGACAGTCAGAAAATCTGACTGGTGCCCTATTTGCTTTGGCGCGCAACCAAGTTATCCAATTTTTCTACGGTACAGACCTGAATGCGATGTTAAAACGTCTATGTAGATGCAAAAATGCCAAATTAATCACAGGAATTTTTTTTCAAGAATCTTTCAAGTCTCATCCACTCATCTTAATTAAATACCGATCACTCAAATCGATAAATAATTAAGAATCCTCCCCAGTGGAGTCGCCAAATTGTAGGCGTCGCTCGAAGTGCGCCTACGTTAAAGCATGTTGTGAATATACTTGGCACTCATAGGAAGTGGGAATTGACATTACGATTAGGGACAGATAAAGTAGGGAGCCGCCAACAAGTTTTTAAGGAACTTGTAAATCGTTCACGGATCATACAAAGGCAACCACGATAAGGGACAACGATAGGCAACAACGATTGACCCGTGAAGGTTACACCCCATTCATAATCCATGAGATTACTAACTCCATATGGTTCGGAACCACGAAAGGAGGATCGGGGATGATGGTACGAAGTGAGTCATGGAGTCACATTCGCCCGTATTGGCCTCTACTCGATTCTTATAGTGAAAAGCATTCCTGTGATCTCAAAGGCATACAAACAATAATTCAATTCGCTCCAAACTATTATTTAACTAAATTGGTTTAAAATCAATACACACATAATTCTAAAAATTTGGTGATCACTTGATTAAACAACAAGATTAAAAAGGAACCTAAACCGGTTGTCCAAATTATCTTATTAGGCGTGATTTTCAATTACATATTCCCTTTAACATGCAATATGGTGATCAAAATAAATAATAGAATCAATATCAACATAAAAAAAAAAAACCAATTTAATCATAATTCCAACAACATAAAAATCGTTAGAAAAAATAATAATAATAATAAAAAGAGAATGATCCTTACTTTGAATCTGTTTGTTTGCAACTACAAAATAATAAACGAGTTAGTAACTTCAAGGAAATAACAAAACAATAACTAAATTAAATTAAATAAAGTAAGGTTGATTTTGGGGCCAAACCCTCAAACGATTCTACCTTTCACGCCTTGGCTTAAGGACAGAACCTCGAGTAAAATATGGACTCCTTTGAGTGCTTGAAGAAGGAATTTTTGAAGTGAAAAGGGTAGGCTAGTGTTTACGTTAAGAGCATAGAAGAGAGAAAAAATCAGAATAATCGAATTCCCCCCCCCCCCCGTACATCAGAAATGAGGGGGTATTTATAGGGAAATGTGCTGAGGGAGCACACGGAACCCTAAAATGATAAAAACCCTAAAAATGCATTCCGTGACAAGGTCAGACTGTACCGTGACACGGTTAGACTGTACCGTCAGACGGTACAAGTTCCCGTGACACGGTCAGTTTTGGAGTGTCGCGGGAAATTTTTAGAAAACGGAACGAAAAACGCGTTAAGGGTTTACGCGGAAAGGACACGGAACTTCCCCTGTCACGGCAGACCTCCCGTGTCACAGGAAGTCCTACCGTCAGACGGGAAGAGTTCCCGTGACACGGTCAAGCTTGACCGTGACACGGTCAGTTCCAGTCCACTTTTCCGTCTAAATTCATTTTTAACCCTAATTTCTTTCGGCTTTTTAAGTGCCGATTGCTAATTTCGGGCTTTTTTTCTGACTTTTATTATTCGGGCTAAAATAAGAAAATAATAAAAATAAATAAAATATTTGGGCCAAAAAATAATAATAATAAAATAAAAAGGTTTGGGCTTAAAATTAATTAACAAATTAAAACTATGCTTTTACCAAACACCAAGACTGATTCATAGACCTTTCAAAAACAAGAATTTAATAAGATACGAGTTTTTAAGCACTCTCGGGATTAAATACTAAACCCGACCAATAGTGGCGGTGAAAGGTTATTTATCATTGGGTTTGGTTTTGGGGAGACATTTTTAGGTGTCTACAATGTCCCATTATATCTTTGGACTTTACGATCAAATCATCCACATATACTTTTATTTCTTTATGCATCATATCATGCAAGAGAGTCGTAGCCGTTCTTTGGTACGTAGCTCCTGCATTTTTTAAACCGAATGATATGATTGTGTAGCAATACGTACCCCAAGGGGTAATAAAGCATGTCTTTTCTTCATCTTCTTTTGCCATTAAAATTTGGTTGTAACCTGCGTATCCATCCATAAAGAATAATATCGCATGTTCTGCCGTGTTATATAACAATATATCAATATGTGGTAGAGAAAAATCGTCTTTAGGGCTAGCTTTATTAAGATCCCTAAAGTCGACACACATGCAAACTCGTCCATCCTTTTTAAGGACTTGAACAATGTTCGCTACCCATTCTAGGTAATTACATACGCGAATTACCGGCGTCCAACTGTTTTTGTACTTCTTCTTTTATTTTTAATGCAACATCAGGTTTTAATCGTCGATGTTTTTGTTTTACTGGTTTAGAGGTAGGGTTCAAGGGAATGGTATGTTCCGCAATTTCCCTATCTATTCCAGGCATGTCCTTGTATGACCAAGCAAACACGTCTTCAAATTCTTTGAGCGTCAATATGAGGGTCGATCGCTCTTCCGGATATAGAGTAAAGCCAATTTTGACTTCTTTTTTATTTTCGTTAGTTCCTATATTAACTATTTCAGTTTCTTCAAAGATAGGGTTCTTTTGTTCTCGTTCATTCATTAGTTCAACCAATTTATTAATGTTATCATCTTTATTAGATTGATTTTTATAGCATTCGAAAGATTCAAGAGAAGGCATATACTCGGAAATAGAGCTCATATTATTAAAATCAAAAGAGAGTACATCAAGAGAAGAATCCTTTTTGGGATCTTCGTCCTTAGAACTAGAAAATAAAGACTCAGTAATGGCCACAAGGCATAGATTTTCAGCTTCCCTAGAGTCTATAATAGATTCATCGTCCGATTCTTCAAACATCATCCGTTCGCCTGTGATGACTTTCAGCTTATCGCCTTTGTGATTGGTCCACTTGAAAGATTTCCTCCATCCATGCTCAAAAGTTTCGTTTGAAAGGGTGATCGATGAGGTTGGGTCAAAAGCTTCATCTTGAATGGCGTTTTGATTGGTGATTGTAGCAACATGATTTTGCTCTAGTCCAAATAGCAAGTTAAATGCTTGCCCATCATAGCACCCTGGAATTAGGTGTTTTGATTTAACGATACTAAGATCGTCATCCAAGAAGTAGCAATCATGAAATATTTCAAGTCCAGGCTTTTTGATTCCTTCCAGAACTAAGGATACTGGAAAGTCGTAGCATGGGTAATCTTCTCCCTCCCTAATGAATTGCCCATTAAGGGTTTGTTGATAGGATGGGAGTAAGGTGATTGTCCCTTTCTTATTATTGTCTCTACGTGCTTTTTTTTTTTTTTTTTTGCATCGTGAGACTCCAATTCTTCTTTGGTTGGTTTATATCCCAATCCAAATGAGAAGCTTTTCTTTGGGATAGGAAGTAAGAGAGATTTCTTCATTCCTATTCCCAAAGGCATCCTAGGAAAGTAACTACTCTTGAGTAAGATGTTGTTTACTATCCGAGTGGAATATGGATCAAGCTTGAATGGTTCTTCAAAGTCTTCTTCCATTTCAATTGTGAAGATTGGCTCCATGGAGAATCCCCACATGTCCTCTTCATCATTATCATGGTTTATTTCTAAGAGTGATTGATCATTTATTGCTATTTTGAGTGAAGAAGCATGTATAGTCATAGAAAGCCCTTGATAGGTCAACCTAATCATTTGATGAAGTAAGGATGGTATTGCACCAAGCTCATGTATCTAAGGACGTATAAGTAAAAGGTTGAATGCAGGTTTATGTCCATAACATGGAATTCAACCATCTTTAGAATTGGGCCAGTGGTAATTGGTAGCTTAACAGTTCCACACACCGATCTTGTCGAATTGTCATAGGCCCTAATGCTTTGCTTTGTTGATTGGAAATCTTTTTCTTGATTTAGGCCCAAGTATTTTGCCGTTCGTAATGGGCATACGTTTATAGCTGATCCATTGTCTACCAAAGTTAGAGGGATATTGTATCCCTTGCCTCCACAGATAAGTATATGATGAGTGGCATTTATGCCACTCTTTTATCCTTTTTCTCTAAGGATTCTCCTCTCATTTGCACTTGTTTGGCCCTTTTTCTAAGCATTTTTACTTAGTTTTGCTTCCTCTTTTCTTTCTCCTTTATCTTCCCTTTTCTTAGTCTTCTCGCTTTGTTTTTATTGTGATTTTCATGCTTATTCTTTGTAGGAACCATCGGGATTTTCAAGAGGAGGAAGCTAAGCTCAAGGGAAGCTGGAGGAAGTATGAGTAGAAGAGGTTCGGCCGAACCTCCTGAAGGTGTGGCCGAACCAAGGTGTGGCCGAACCTGCTCAGTGGTTCGGCCGAACGTCGAGGCAGGGACAAGATGCAATTTGGCGATTTTGCAGGAGTGGCCGAACCCAAGAAGTTCGACCAGACCAGGATCAGGGAGGTTCGACCGAACCTACCCATGGTTTGGCCGAACCTACCTTGTAGTCCGGCCGAACCTACCCTGTAGTCCGACCGAACCTACCCTGTAGTCCGGCCGAACCTTCCCATTGTTCGGTCGGACCTCTCCTTTTATCAGCTGGCTCTGTACGGACTATATAAGTCCCATCTTAGAACGTTTTGAGAGATTAAAATAACTTAGTTTTAATTTTTCTACATTTTAGCTTAATCTAGAGAGAGAAACACTATTAGTCTTCATTGGTAGAGAGAGAAAGTGTGGTTTTCTTCATTGATGAACTTGGATTTTGAAGAAGGAGTTTGTTCAATCCTTTGTAGACCTTCATCTTCAATTAATGAGCAATCTCTTACTCTTTCTCTTTACCTTTGTTTTTTATTTTGCTTATTTGCTTTGATTTTTCTTCTTTGCTTATTAATCATGTTGATGCTTATTGATTTGATGATTGATATTGTTTTCAATATGATTTGTGAGTAGTCACCTAGCCAAGGGTGTGGGGATGGTGTAGTTGCTAATTGTTCATGCTTATGATGTTGGGGTTATGTTAATGGTGATTAAAGTCTTTGCATGCTTGATATTCTTTGGTCTTCTTGCAAGTGCACATTGTTAGTTGATCAAAGATGAGTCTTTGCTAACAAGTAACGGAAGTTGACTTAGTTGAGATTCATTACTATCGATAATTATTTGTTTGCACCTTCTAATATATGGTTCTAGTGTGGAAACATAGAGGCTATGTTAGGAGAAACCGATTAACCCCGGAAGGCGGTTAGATTGGGCCTTACTTCGGTATTCAAGCATGTTTAGTTTACCATTGATTTGCTACTTTGTCATTGCATGATCAAGCGTCATCTTCACCTACCCATTTCCCTTGGTGCCTAGTTATATTAATTTTAATCCATTTCGTTCTTAGTTTAATCTCTTAGTTATTCACACTTCTTGTTCCGAGATAGCTTAGACCCTAGGTAATGAATACGGTGCTTAAGCATTTCTCCCTGTGGTTCGACCCCTCTATTTACCCTATACTTGTATTAGGTCAGTAGAGCGTTATAAATTCATTTGATTTAGGTGTAGTCGCTCAACGACACGATTATTTCCTTGTTAAATTGGTGCCGTTGCCGGGGAGACGGCTTCCATTGCTATTTCATTGCTTGTTTGAGACTATCTCATCTTTTATTTGTTAGTGTTTGCTACTTTTGTTACTTGTCAGTGCTTACGTTCTTCTTAGTTTTGTTGTATGAACAGAGGACGAACCCGCTCAAGATCTTTTATTCCCATCGATCCAGAGCTAGAGAGGTCTTTGTCCCTACTTCGAAGAGAAACAAGAGCAAGGAGTAGAAATTCCCACACTCCAACCAGAGGAGTAAGAGACTTAGAAGATACTTCACCCTCTTCACCCTCAAGTGAAGAATTAGATAGCCCTAACTCATCTTCAAGTTCGGAAATCAACCCTTTCTCAAACTATAAGTTCGAGAGTGAAGAAGGTTCTAAAATGGGAGAGAATACACCTTTGAGTCGTCTTGGGGCCCCCGAAGCTTTTAGAGCGCAAAGTGGGATCCTAACTCCTACTACTCAAGCCAACAATTTCGAGATCAAGCCTAATTTGATTGCTTTGATTGAGAGGAAACAATTCTTGGGTGGAAAGTTTGAGAGTCCTCATGAGCACCTAAAAGATTTTGAGAAATATTGTGACACAATAAAGGCCAATAGAGTGACTCAAGAATATATTCGCCTCAAAATGTTTCCATTTTCGCTAATTGGGAGAGGTCTAGAATGGCTAGAGAAGGAGGTGCCCCCTAATTCTCTCACAACATGGGACCAAGTGACTACGGCTTTCTTGAGGAGGTTTTATAACCATAGGAAGACCGCCGAGGCTTCGTCTTTGATTCAAGGTTTTTTCCAGAAGAGTGGTGAGTCTCTAAGTGCGGCATGGGAACGATACAAAGAGCTTCAACGTCAATGCCCACACCATGGGATACCCAAGTATCAACTCATTCACACTTTCTATGGAGGTATCACACCTCAAGGAAGGACAAGCCTAGACGCCGCGGCCGGCGGTCCAATCATGAACAAAGGAGAGCATGAAGTGGAGTGTATTATAGAGGAGGCCGCAAAACACTATGATGATTGGTACGAAGGAGAAAGGGATGCTATTTCTAGTAAGGGTGTTTATGCATTGGAGCAAGCCAACGCAATCAACAACCTTTCTACCCAAATCTCCAAAATGACCAAGCAAATGGATGAATTGATGAAAGAAAGGTCCAACCCTCATGGTAATACCTCCCCTTTAACCAAGGGAGGCAATGGTATGGGTACTTCCTCCTCCTCTTCTTACAATACAATGCCCCAAGGATGCATGTTTTGCTCTAATTGTGAAACCTATGATCATGATACCTCTCATTGTGTATATGCTTGTGAAGTTCAACCCCCTTCCCATGAACATGATGATAATATGGAAAATGTCAATGCTATGAATTTTGCTCCTAGAATGGGAAATGTAGGAAACTTGAGGCCAAACTCCAATCAAATGGGGAATTGGAATCAAGGTGGAAACCGTGGTTGGAACCAAAGTGGTGGTGGTTATGAAAACCAATACCATGGTGGGGGAGGCCCTTCCAATTTCAATGGAAGAGGCTACCCTAACCAAAGGGGGTATGGTAATCAAAACCAACAACCTAATTCCCGATACCATGACCATCAAAATCAAAATTTTGGTGACCAAGGTAACATGGGAAATAATCACCAAAGCAATGTTCCTAACCAGGGCACCGGAGGCAATAGGGGCCAATTTGTTTCTAACTATGCCCAAACTAATAGGCCTCCGGGCTTCCATCAACCCCAACTTCCTCCACCTCAACAACCTCTTCAACTTGAAGCCCCACCAATTGATCCCGTGATGGCTAAATTAGATGCTCTATTGAAAATGCGTGAGGAGGATCAAAAGAAACATGAAGAGGCCCAAAAACAAACCAATGCTCATATGAAAATGCTTGAGACCCAAATTGCTCAACTTGCATCTAATTCATCCCCTTCTTCTTCTTTTTCTTCTTCTTCTTCTTCTTCTCACATCCCAAGTCAAGGAGTCAACCCAAAACCTTTGTATGCCGTGACAACTAGGAGTGGGAAGGTAGTAGGGAGTGACCCTTTAATTGAGGAAGAACCCCAAGAAGAGGTGGAGTTAGAGAATGAGGGTGAAAAACCCAATGAGCCATTGAGTGTTGAAAAGGAAAAAAATGTTGAGGTTCCCAAGGAAAAAGAAGCCACTCCCCTGCCCCTAAATCGCCTACCTAGAGAGGAGAAGCCACCCTTTCCACAACGATTTTTGAGAGCTAAACTTGATGCCCAATTTGGGAAGTTTTTGGAAGTCATTAAGAATTTGCATATTTCTGTCCCTTTTGTTGATGCTATGAAGCAAATGCCCCACTATTCAAAATTTTTGAAAGACCTTTTGAGTGGGAGAAGGGAGTGTGAGACGGTGAGTTTGACCGCCAATTGTAGTGCAATTCTTTCCAACAAACTTCCTACCAAATTGAAAGATCCGGGTAACTTTTTCATCCCTTGTTCTATCAATGGCATTGAATTTGATAAAGCCTTGTGTGATTTAGGAGCAAGTGTGAGTCTCATGCCCTATTCCGTCTACCAAAAGCTTAGTGTAGGAACCCTTTCCCCCACTAACATTACTCTCCAACTAGCGGACCGTTGCGTTAAGTTCCCCATAGGAAAAGTTGAGGACATTCCCCTTAGGGTAGGAAAGTTCACATTCCCCGTGGATTTCTATGTGCTAGAGATAGATGAGGATGAGAGGATTCCTATAATTTTGGGTAGGCCATTTCTAGCTACTTCTAGAGCTATCATCGATGTGAAGGAGGGGAAGATATCCTTGAAGATTGACAATGATTTTATTGAGTTTGATTTGAATAATGTCATGCAACAACCCTCCTCAAGTGGTGAAAGCTTTAGGATAGATGTTCTTGATACCGTTCTTAATGAATTTTCTCGCTCCCACTTGCATGCTACTAATGATCCTCTAGAAAGTGTGTTGTTGAATGAATCAAAGATAGGTACTCACAAAGAAGACATACAATTCTATGAAGATTTGCTTGAGGAAAGCAAGAAGGAGTGCAGGGCGCGAGCATGGAAGAAGAGGCTCCTTACATTCATGACCTCTTTCAAGTTGAAGAAAGAGAAGAGAGCCCCAATGGTAAGGGAGCACTAAAGGTAGGCTTAAAACCTCTACCTTTGGGCTTGAGGTATGCATTTCTTGGTCCCGATGAGTCTTTCCCTGTGATTGTAAATTCTAACCTAACGGAGGAGCAAACCTCCCTCCTGATCAATGTTTTGAGAAAACACAAGAAAGCTTTGGGTTATACCATTGATGATATCAAAGGTATTAGTCCATCTTTATGTATGCACAAAATTGATCTAGAGGGAGATGCCAAACCCGTTAGGCAAAGGCAAAGAAAGCTTAACCCTTCTATGCAAGAGGTTGTGCGAAAGGAAGTGGCTAAGATTCTTGATGCGGTAATTCTTTACCAAATTGCTCATAGTGATTGGGTATCTCCCGTGCAAGTTGTGCCTAAGAAAGGGGGCATGACGGTAGTGAAAAATGATCATGATCAACTAGTACCCACTAGACTTGTTACTGGTTGGCGCATGTGTATTGACTATCGCCAACTTAACACAAGTACATGCAAAGATCATTTTCCACTACCGTTCATTGATCAAATGTTGGAAAGGCTTACAAAGCATTCCTTCTATTGTTTCCTTGATGGTTACTCGGGATTTTTCCATATCCCGATTGACCCCAAGGATCAAGAGAATACGACTCTCACATGCCCCTACGGTACTTATGCATATCGTAGGATTCCTTTCGGGCTTTGTAATGCCCCCGCAAGATTCCAACGTTGCATGATGTCCATTTTTAGTGATATGATTGAGGATGAGATAGAAGTCTTCATGGATGACTTCTTCGTTGGAGGAGCCACCTATGAAGATTGTCTATCTAATTTATCTCGTTGCTTAGAAAGGTGTGAGAGGGCTAACCTCGTGTTGAATTGGGAAAAGTGCCACTTTATGGTGGAAAGTGGGATTGTTCTTTGGCGAAAAATTTCCCATGCCGGCATTGAGGTTGATAGAGCCAAGGTTGAGGTCATCGAAAAACTTCCTCCCCCCACCAACGTGAGGGAAGTGAGGTCTTTTCTTGGCCATGCCGGGTTCTATCAGCGCTTTATAAAAGATTTTTAATGATCGCCAAGCCTCTCACATCCCTATTGCAACAACATAAGGAGTTTGTGTTTGATGATGCTTGTCATAAGTCCTTTTGTAGTTTGAAAGAAGCCCTTTGCACCGCTCCTATTGTCCAAGGTCCGGATTGGTCTCTTCCATTTGAGCTCATGTGCAATGCAAGAGACGAGGCCATTGGATCGGTTCTAGGAAAACGAAAGGATGGGAAACTTCCTGTAATACATTATTTGTCTAAAACTCTCAATGATGCCCAACGAAACTACACAACTACCAAGAAGGAGTTCCTAGCGGTTATCCATTCATTCGAGAAGTTTGGAACCTACCTCATTGGTTCTAAGACAATTGTGTATACCGACCACTCGGCTCTCAAATATTTGGTAGGGAAGAAGGAATCTAAACCAAGGTTGTTGAGATGGGTTTTAGTCCTCCAAGACTTCGATTATGAGATGAGAGACAAGAAGGGAGCCGAGAATGTGGTGGCGGATCACCTCTCAAGGTTGGGCGGTGCAAGGTTTGAAGATGATGGCTTGCCAATAGAGGACGCTCTAAGAGATGATGTGCTATATGTCCTTGAAGTGAAATCGGAGCCGTGGTATGCGGATATTGTGAATTACTTAGCCTGTAGTGTCATACCGCCGGATTTCACTTCGCAACAACGTCGAAAACTCAAGCACGGGGCCAAGAGATACATTTGGGATGATCCCATTTTATTGAAGAGAGGGGTCGATGGTTTGTTGAGGAGATGCGTCCCCAACGACGAGGTTCAAAGTGTTCTCCATATGTGCCACTCTTCTCCTTGTGGTGGGCATATGAGTGCTCAAAAGACCGCCTCAAAGGTCCTTCAATCTATGCTCTTTTGGCCTTCTCTATTCAAGGATGCTTGGCTATTTGTCAAGACTTGTGATAGATGCCAACGGATGGGGACTATTTCTAGAAGGGATGAAATGCCGCAAAACCCCATCCTTGAGCTTGGAGTTTTTGATGTGTGGGCTATAGACTTCATGGGCCCTTTCATTTCTTCACATGGGAACAAGTATATTTTGGTTGCCTTTGACTACGTATCCAAGTGGGCGGAGGCCGTAGCTTCTCCAACGAATGACTCTAAGGTGGTGGTCAATCTTTTCAAGAAAGTGATCTTTCCGAGATTTGGTGTTCCAAGAGCAATAATTAGTGACGGGGGATCGCACTTCAAGCACCACACCTTCGTTCGACTACTTGATAAGTATGGGGTGTCTCACAAGCGAGGGCTTGCTTACCACCCTCAAACGAGTGGTCGAGCGGAGGTCACCAATAGAGAGCTTAAGGTGATTTTTGAGAAGACGGTTGCTAGGACGAGGAAGGATTGGTCAACCAAACTCGTTGATTCTCTATGGGCGTATAAGACCGCCTTCAAAACTCCAATAGGGACCACTCCCTACAAGCTTGTTTATGGAAAAAATTGTCATTTGCCTGTGGAGATGGAGCATCAAACGCATTGGGCAATCAAGCAAATCAACTTTGATCTCCATAGTGCGGATGAGCAAAGGCTTCTAGAACTACATGAGTTAGAGGAGTTGAGGATGAATGCCTACGATAGCGCAAGCATGTATAAGACGCGGACTAAGGCTTGGCACGATGATCAAATTGTCAAGAAGGAATTCGTCAAAGGCCAAAGAGTCCTCCTATTGAACTCCCGCTTGAAGCTTTTCCCGGGCAAACTTAGGTCAAGGTGGAGTGGGCCGTACATTGTCACGGAAGTGTTTCCATATGGAGCCTACGAAATCTCCCAAGACGGCCACTCTCCTTTCAAAGTCAACGATCACCGTCTCAAGCCCTATTATGAAGGATTCCCAAGTGATGAACCGAATTCTGTGACACTTCTTGATGTGCATCGTCAATTTGACCCTCCTTAATCAACTCAAGGAACGTCGAGCTAACGACGTTAACCAAAAGCGCTTCCGGGAGGCAACCCGAGTTTCTAACCCTTTTCTACTTTCTTCCTTTCATGTTGATTTTATCCTTCGATCTACAATTTTGGATTGTTGGGATTTATGAGTTTTGATTGTGTTTGGGTTTTTGATATGCTTTGCATCTAGCATGATTGTATGGTGTTTAGATGTGTGTTAAGGACTATTTTTACTTGTGCGATTCTTTATGGGATTTTGGCCGAACCACTTTATGTTCGGCCACTGCAGCATTTTCAAGGATTTATGGCAACATTCTTCCAAGAACTCAATTTTTCATTCTGGCAGAAGGTTCGACCGAACCTATTGATGGTTTGACCGAACTTGTACTGTAGTTCGGCCGAGCTGTCCTGGGTTCGGTCACTCCTCAATTTTTGGAAAATTTCAGCAACATTCTGCCAAAATTTGCAAAAATGAAGTTTCAGCATAGGTTCGACCGAACCCCTAGGAAGTTCGACCGAACATGCTCTGTAGTTCGACCGAACTCTCTCCAGGTTCGGTCACTCCTCTACTTTCGCGGATTTGCTAGAACTTCCTGCCTGGATTTTAGAAAAACAAATTTTGGCCATGGTTCGACCGAACCAAAGGTGAGTTCGACTGAACTGTCATTGTGGTTCGATCGAACATACCCTTGGATCGGCCGAACCATTCTTCAGATTCAAAAAAAAATTGCTGCTGCCATGATTTTTATGCTGCTGAAATTTTCGTGTCCCTTTATTCCCATTTTCGTCACCTACCCCTTTCTCCTCCTTCTCACTCTAAACCTCCATTACACCTCCCCTTACAACCTCAAATCTCCATCAAAATCACTCCAATCTTCAGCCTTTCTCACTTATTTTCCATCCTCTACTCAATTTCTACAATCTCCACCAAAAATTCCTCAAAAAAAATCCCATATTTTCATTTCCCCCAATTTCAAGGGTTTGAGAGCTTTGGTGTTTTTGGGTTTTTACTTCTTCCAATCAATTGTGGTATGGTTTCCTAGCTTTTGCAAGTTTATTTCTTCAATTTCTCAAAGTTTTACCATGTTTTACATATTTAAGTATGAATTGTGGTATTCTTGAAATTGTTAGTAATAACTTGTTTGATTCATGTGGTTCTTTGGATTTACTTGTTGCAATTGATTTGTTGTTGATAGTAGAACATGTTGTTATGATGATTATGCATGTTTGCCTTGGTTTTATTTTGATCTCAGTGTCTTTGCTTAAGAATGTTGATTTCATACTAGGCTGTTCATGTTACCATTTTATGATTGAGAAATTCATGAGTTGGATGTTGTTGGAGATTGTTATTCATTGTTTTGGTTTGTTTTTTATGGTTTGATGAATGAATATCATGAAAATTAGGGGACATCATGCCAAATTTCACCTAGGCTTTGTTAGGACTCATATAGGAATGACATAGGAATTCTTATTCAAGCCTTGGTTCAAATGTATTCATGCATGCCTTGAATTGTATACTCTCATGCATACACTTTTACCTTGGCTAGCTACTTGGCTTCTTATGTCATTTCTTATCAATTTATTCTAATGATATGCTCTTGGTGAATTTGTAGAATCAAAATGTTCGGCAAAAGCAAAGGAAAGTCAAAGAGGAAGAGAGTTAGAGAATCTTCAGGACCACAATTCCCACCTCCTCCCGGCATCAATGATCATGGCATTGTTTCTTTGGACGAGCAATTTTGGCCCATCTATGAGTTACTCATCAAGCGTCCAATCCGTTCTACAAGATTCTTTTTCCCCCAAACTCTGAGGAAGCTGGGAATATTAGATGAGGTGGTCAGGTTGGCTCAAAACTTTGGATGGGGTGACTTCATTTACCTCCACGCTTACACTTACGAGCATGTAACTTTGGAATTCCTTGCCTCTCTTCGCAAGGAAGTTTTTAAGCCGGAAGATGTTGATGAGGATCCTCAACTTATGATTCACTTTAGAATGTTCAACGAGGATCACTCTCTAACAGAAAGTGATCTAAATGAGATATTCTTTTGGCATGCCACCGGACTTGATCACCCATCCGAAATGACCTCCTCTCATCGCATACCTTACAACGAGCAAGAGTGGTGGAGGAGTATCACCAACAAGGATAGGTTTCAAACTAATACCTCAAAGGTCAACAATATCATTCACATAGCCTTGAGGTATTTTGTACGGCTTCTCCAATATGCCGTGTTATTCAAAGCAAACCTCGGCTCCATGGTAAAAGATGAGGTTGCTTGCCTATTCTTGGCCGATAACCCTCAACGACTCAAATTTCAATGCTTCTCCACCTTCATTCAACGGCTCTTGGATACTAGGGATAACCGTCTCGGTGATGAGATCTTTATGGGTGGCATGATTACTATCATTGCTCTTTCTTTAAAGAATGGAGCATACAAAGATCAAATTGAATTGCTCCCACCCGTGCACCAAACCCGAGAAGAGCTCACCGACAAGTTCCCTCCCTATGCTCTTTCCATAAGCGCCCTCCGTCACAGCCGCTTCCTCAACTACACCACTAGCAAGCGCCGATTCATCCTCTTGGTCGATAGGGAGATCGAATGGTGTGTCCTTCCGGACCCCGACCTCACTATGGTGGACCACTCCGCTCCTCTCAAATGGAAGACCCCTCAGCAAAACATCCCCAATGAGCTGAGACGAACTATAGCCCGGAGTGGAGTTCCTCAACCTCCGCCGGTCCTCCATCATGAGCAAATCATTCCCCCCCTTAGCGGGGGAGGTGAGGCATCTTCTTCTTCTTCCATTCCTCCTTTTGATTTAAATACCCTTGGTAGTACCCTCGATGATATCCGTCGAGACAATCAAGCTTCCATTGAACAATGGGGGTACTACGCGAGGGCAAATTATGACAATCTTGTGCAAGCGGGCATTCAAGCGCCCTATGTCAACTACCCTTACCACCCTCCTCAAGAGGGTCCGGTCAATCATTGGGGACCCTATGACCCTCAACCCCCCCTTGCTACGCCTATTGGGAAGGTCCCATCGACCCTACCCAACGCGTTGGCACCCCACCATACGACCCCTATCGTCCGGGTGGGTGTGATCTGGCTTATGACCCGGCATCCACATCTACCCCCGCTCCTTTTGATGGTGGTTGGGGTGCCCAAGGGTGGCCCTATGAGCACTTTAACCAACCCTTCCACCCTTTCATGGATTCATCTTCTCGCTTGTAACTTTTGCTCGGGACGAGCAAAAGAATAGTTTGGGGGAGGATTTCCTTTTGGTTGGTTGAAGTGTACATAGGAAGGTAGAGTGGTAAGGTAGTTTCTTGCACATAAGGAGGATAGTGAGGATAGTGGTCTTGTGGTATTGATGTGGCGTTGAGATGGTGGTGATGATGTTGGTGATGTTGTGATGGTGATGTGATGAGATGGTGATGTTGTGATGATATTGATGTGGTGATGTGATGGTGATGATGATGATGTTTTATAATTATTTTTGCTGATTTCTGATGATTTTCTTTGATGATTCCTGAGTTTTTGTAGGTAGAGATGCTCCCGAGAGAAAAATCCGAAATTCCCGAAAATCCAAATCCCCTTAATCCAAACTTTGTAGATAGCTTTTTACTTATTTTTTCTTCTTTTTGTTTATTTCTTTAGTCTTTTTCTTTGTTTTCTAACCTTTTCTTGTTTTGTTGTAGTTTCTTTTATTTGGCTCACCTTAATTGAAGCTTGAAGCGGAGATGAAGGACGTTAAGGAGCAACACTAGCTCCCTTGGTGATATTGGATATATTACCTTGTCTTATATTTCAAGCGGCATTCGGTGAGACCTTTCCTCTCTTTTTTTTTTCTTTTTCTTTGAGTGCATAGTTTAGATCTAGTTTAGGAAGAGTTGAATGGTTCGAGGTTGATTGATTTTGGTTCCAAGGAACCCGGGATCGTTGATAATGATATCAACGATCACTTGTATGTCGATTGGGATTTATTTGATTTACATGCCTCGATTATGAACCTTTTTAATTTCTTCCTCCTTTTTGTGTGTTTTTCTTGTTCTCTTTTGTGTAAGAAACATGACTATGGCAAGTTGAAATATTTTTGATGTGGATTTGCTCATTCAATTGGATTCGAGAATTTATGTGCCTTTTTGATGACATGACTTTGAATGCTTACCTTCCTAGTTGATGACGGTTTACACGGTTTAAGAATGCTTAAGGTTGAATTAGACACATTATAAGCTAAAGTAGCCCGATTTAGAACTTTTGAGGACGTTTGAACCCCCTAGTTCACGGGAAAGTGGTAAGATGGTGTTGCTCTCCGTAGTGAATAGGATTCCCTTGGTTGGTATTTGCTTATTTTTATCCCGTGTGAGCGTCATTTGTTCTAGCCTTCATCATTCTTGTGAGCGGCGTTTCGGATCCTTAACTATGCATGTCTTAATCTTTGTGTTGGTATTTAGCTCCCGAGATCGTGACCAAACAACTTTAAAGGAGGAAGAGGGCATTTCTTCTCATTTTTCTTTGTTTTCTTTGTGTTTTGTTACAAATTTGGTTTTCGTTTTTACACCCACTCATTTGTTAACCAATTTGAGCCTCATTCCCCTTTCTTGATCTTGCCATATTACAAACCTATCGGCCTATGTTCTACCAACCCTTGTAGTTAGTGAAGCATTGGCTTTTGAGGTTCGAATTTGAGAGTGTTGGTTTTAGGGCAAGAAAGTTGTGAATATTGGTTCAAGTGAGATTTTGAAAGTTGTTCATGAAAGGAAATATTTGCAAAAAGTTTGTGAGAAAGGATGCAACGTATGAAGACCAAAAGAAAAAAAAAAGAAAAAGAAAGGAAAAAGAATATATAAAAAAAAAGAGTTGAAAAAAGGAAAAAGAAAGAGAAAATGATGAGAGAAATGAAGTAATGTTGTGAAATTTTGTATTTAAGGTTGCAATTTGAATTTAGGTTCAATCCTTAGGTTGTTCTTGAGAGATGGCCACTCTTTTGCTTCGCTTAGGATTTGCCACCAAAATTTTCAAATTAATTCCCAACCTTAACCCCTAGCCATGACATTACAACCCGAGTTAAGACCCTTGGACTTGGAGGAGTGCAGTCAAAGAACGGTGGAGGGAGATAGATTTCAACCCCATGGAGAGAGTGTGCATAGTTTAGATGTCGGGATAACCTTATGATTCCACATAAAATTTCTTTTTCCGATTCCCTCGAGGAATCATGAGGAGATAACTTGGGGATGATTTGAAGCTAGTGGAGAGAACGCCGACCGTCTTGGTTGGGGCTAGGGAAGAGGATGAAATCATTAGTTCTCTACGCTTAGCTTAGGTTTGTCTCCTTCAACCATGAGCATCTTAGAACGTGTTCCCCCTCTTTGAGTTGAGAAAAGTAAGCATTCTTTGATTCATGTCCTATGTTAGAGTCCATTTGGAGCATTTCCCATCGTGAAGCTTGATTGATTTTCTTAACCCTTGTCATATTATGATTGTTGTGTGTGTTTGTCTTTTTGTTTTAGTATTCCTTGCTTGAGGACAAGCAAAAGGCAAGTGTGGGGGATTTTGATGAGTGGCATTTATGCCACTCTTTTATCCTTTTTCTCTAAGGATTCTCCCCTCATTTGCACTTGTTTGGCCTGTTTTCTAAGCTTTTTTACTTAGTTTTGTTTCCTCTTTTCTTTCTCCTTTATCTTCCCTTTTCTTAGTCATCTCGCTTTGTTTTTATTGTGATTTTCATGCTTATGCTTTGTAGGAACCATCGGGATTTTCAAGAGGAGGAAGCTAAGCTCAAGGGAAGCTGGAGGAAGTATGATTAAGAAGAGGTTCGGCCGAACCTCCTAAAGGTGTTGCCGAACCTGCTCAGTGGTTCGGCCGAACGTCGAGGCAGGGACAAGATGCAATTTGGCGATTTTGCAGGAGTGGCCGAACCATAGAAGTTCGACCAGACCAGGACTGAACCTACCCTGTAGTCCGGCCGAACCTACCTTGTAGTCCGACCGAACCTTCCCATTGTTCGGTCGGACCTCTCCTTTTATCAGCTGGCTCTGTACGGACTATATAAGTCCCATATTAGAACGTTTTGAGAGATTAAATTAACTTATTTTTAATTTTTTTACATTTTAGCTTAATCTAGAGAGAGAAACACTATTAGTCTTCATTGGTAGAGAGAGAAAGTGTGGTTTTCTTCATTGATGAACTTGGATTTTGAAGAAGGAGTTTGTTCAATCCTTTGTAGACCTTTATCTTCAATTAATGAGCAATCTCTTACTCTTTCTCTTTACCTTTGTTTTTTATTTTGCTTATTTGCTTTGATTTTTCTTCTTTGCTTATTAATCATGTTGATGCTTATTGATTTGATGATTGATATTGTTTTCAATATGATTTGTGAGTAGTCACCTAGCCAAGGGTGTGGGGATGGTGTAGTTGCTAATTGTCCATGCTTATAATGTTGGGGTGATGTTAATGGTGATTAAAGTCTTTGCATGCTTGATATTCTTTGGTCTTCTTGCAAGTGCACATTGTTAGTTGACCAAAGATGAGTCTTTGCTAACAATTAACGGAAGTTGACTTAGTTGAGATTCATTACTATTGATAATTATTTGTTTGCACCTTCTAATATATGGTTCTAGTGTGGAAACATAGAGGCTATGTTAGGAGAAACCGATTAACCCCGGAAGGCGGTTAGATTGGGCCTTACTTTGGTATTCAAGAATGTTTAGTTTACCATTGATTTGCTACTTTGTTATTGCATGATCGAGCGTCATCTTCACGTACCCATTTCCCTTGGTGCCTAGTTATATTAATTTTAATCCATTTCGTTCTTAGTTTAATCTCTTAGTTATTCACACTTCTTGTTCCGAGATAGCTTAGACCCTAGGTAATGAATACGGTGCTTAAGCATTTCTCCCTGTGGTTCGACCCCTCTATTTACCCTATACTTGTATTAGGTTAGTAGAGCGTTATATATTCATTTGATTTAGGTGTAGTCGCTCAACGACACGATTATTTCCTTCTCAGTATAATGCATTGTTGTGGGTAATGTCTTTTGAAGGCAAATCATCATTGGTGAAAATGATTTATTTGTCGGATTTCTCGCTAGTAAGCAAGCTAATGAGATCCTGAGGGGTTGTGTCTATGCTTACAGACAAAGACGTTAGAGCGTTCTTGAGAGAATTTCTATGTTCTTTAGAAGTACTTAGGAGTTCCCAAATGCTAACATTCGCCTTGGATTGGCGAAGTTGTTTGACCAATGGATCTTCCACCTCAAGTGGAGGTGGTATTGGATTTTGTACTTGACCTTGAGTTTGATTTTGTATGGTCGAAGATCCATTTGGTGGTGGTGCTTGGTAGACTCGCCCAGAACGAGTTAAATGATCTTTTTTCTTTGGGTTAGTTGTAGGACTCACAATTCAACTTTCTTGTAGAGGCTTTGGATGTGCCTCCATTTTAAGATGTTCCATGAGTTGTGCTTGATGTCATTTTTCCTCCAAGGAAAGATTCGATAAATCTTGTGACTTCCCCAAGAAATGATCCCGATCAAGCGCTCCATTTGTTTCATTTTGCAAACAAGATGGAGGTGGGACGACGGCATACTTAGAGACATATAAGTCTTGAAAGTCGTCCTCCCATAGTCCATATACTTCTTTAGTTGCCCCTATGAGCATTGTGGATAGAGGTTCTCCTATAGGTGTGATATAGTCCAAAGGATTGAACATATCACTTCCCATATAGTCCTCATCGATGTGAAACACCCCTAAGGGGGATGCATTATTGTTAGGTTTAGGCATGGTAATTCTCCCATCGTCTACTAAATCTTGTATTTTGTGCTTTAAAACATAGCAACGTTCAGTATCATGTCCAACACCTCTAAGATAAGCACAATAAGCACTGCCATTCAATTGAGGAAATCTTCTTTCTGGTAAAGTGGGTGGTGTTAGCCCTGTTGGCGCGAGTAATCCTTTTTCATTTAATTTTTCTAACAATTCTATATAGCTTACAGGAAATGGAGTAAATTTTCTCTTTTGTCCATCTTTTTCTAGGATAGTCATATCGATTTGTATTGTTGTATTTCGTGTAGGTCGCAAATACGTCAATAAATGATGATGCATTATCATTCGCCTTCTTGTAGTTATTATTAGGTTGATGATGATGATGAGGTTTGTTTGCTTTTTCTTTATCAAGATCATCTTCAATCCTAGTAGCCACAAAATAGACCTTTTGAAAAGTGTCTAGAACAAGGTAACGTAGATGTTTGTTGTATTTTTCATGATTGTTGTCTATTAATTTTTTTACTAACTCGAGTTCAGGAGGCCTTTGGGCAAGGTGGGTCGCCTTTTCTCGTCATCTACCATAGAAAGCAAGAAAACCTTTATCGTCGCCTTGCTTAAGCATCTTGAGCTCACGTAAAGTTGACTTCAACTCTACGTTACTCTCATATTGGGTAATGAAAGTCAAAACTACATCTTCCCATGTTTCTTTGAATTTTGGATCTAGCCTATAATACCACTCTCACGCGGTTGGGTTTAGGGATAAAGGGAAAGTCAAAGCATAAAGCTTAGGATCAACTCCCTTTAGTGCCATAGTGCTAGTAAAACATATTAAATGATTTTGTGGATTATTGGTCACCTTAAATATTGGCAAGTCCGTAGCTACAAAATTTTCCAGTAAAGCAAGTCCTGGAGGAGGAGCAAACTTTTCTGCGTCAAAGTACTTGTTCCCTATTGTAGATCGAAGAACTAGCTTCTCCAACGACTTTTCTTTGATGGATAATTGTTCCATCTTTTCTTGCAAGGCTAAAGCTTCATCATTTTTCTTTTCAATTTTTTCCATTT
The DNA here is from genome assembly GCF_948465745.1 of Chenopodium album. NCBI lineage: Eukaryota > Viridiplantae > Streptophyta > Magnoliopsida > Caryophyllales > Amaranthaceae > Chenopodium > Chenopodium album. The sequence continues at coordinate 52,741,518 of NC_137837.1, forward strand.
TCTTATTTCTTCTCTCCTTGGCCTCTTTAGCCTTTTCTTCTCTCAAACGAAGAATCTCTTGTTGAAGTTCTTCGATGGTTGGCATTGTTGTTGAACTAGGATTAGTTGTCAAAGAAAAGTGGTTTGAAAGGGGTTGATCTTTTGGTGGTAAACGTAGAATGCGAGTGCCCGGGGGTCCTCTTTCAGAAGCTTGAAAACCGGCCCTAAAGGTGTATGAAAGGATAAGTAAATCGATACGCTTGTTTAAGAAGGGAAAAAAGAAAAAGACGCAAAATATATTCAAACGGATAACATCGCCCTCAACAATTCTTCAATGAAGATATTGTTCGGACGAGTCAATTTATTTTTTAAGAAATCAAAATTGACTCGTCCAGTGGGCGCGCGCAAGTGATTCAGTTGCGCGCGGCTATCGCGCGCAACGAAATCACTTGCGCTGGGAGGGGTCGCGCAACTCATTGCGTTGTGCGCGCAACCTGCTCGTAGAATTTTTTTTTTAATTTGAGCGTTTTTTTTTTGTCATCGTGTTTTTTTTTCGATTTGATTTTTTGTTTTAACTTTTTTTATGCGATCCTTTGAATAAGACGCTAAATCACGAAGAGGCAACTTCGTAATTTGGAACCTAGACCAAACTAAAAAGAGAAAAAAAGAAGACTATCCTAACACGTTGCACGGAGTCACATAAGCATACTATAAGTCAAGATTCACGCAATGACGTTCTAAGGTAAAAAAGGCTTGGGTGTCCAAAGGTACCATATCTGAAGAGACGACGCACAAATCAATCACTCAACGTGTTGACTCATGACATCGCCCTCCCAACATCTTGTTAGCGATATGGGTGGGATGATTGTTATGGATTTCGGGATAGAAGCCTAGTGTTGGCAACCCCTAGTCAATGAGCCAATCCCCAATGGTTTAAGTGTGTTATGATTATGCATGATGCAATGTTGCTTTTTTGGTTTAAGGAAGATATTATGCGTTTAAGTCTCGCTCTCTAACTAGAGATTATCTAAGTTAATTCTCGTTACAACTCATAGGCACCCTAGTGATGGAAACCTTGGTCCATAACTACGAATTAATCATGTTACCTCTAAGTCCCTAGTGGAGTCGACACTGTAAGGAGGGTGATCCCATCGTAAGGGGTACTCTCCTTAAACGCCCATGGCCACTTAAAAGCCTAAGACTTTACACTTCTTAGGGTGTAGTAGGATTTGAATTCCTGACTATTTGGGAGACCTTGAATTAGAATTGATTCTATCATCACGCTTTTTGTAAGAAACTAGTAGGACTCGCCAATGAGTTTTAGGAAAAACTCATAAACCTTGTTCATGTCTTTCTTCCATGTGGAGTTCATGGAATAGTAAGCACAAATCATAAGTTTACCCATACCCAAATTGGTCTATAAACCAGAAATGAGTTCGGGAGCGAGGGTACTAAAATAACGTTCCTTTTAGAGGGGAATTATTATCCTAGCCCTAGTACGGCCTCTACTAGCTCTTCCTTTTTTACAATTTCATCACCAAACAATATATGCAACGCGATACCTAAAACTATGTTAGTTGATTTTATTTTCAAGCATTAATTCACGTAGGAATTACATCGTAATGTCGTTATTCTTATTTAATTAAATTTGTGAAAAGGACAAGAAAATAAACAACATTCGCCTTGGCATAAGTGATCAACCAACAATTATTTAATTCAATTATAATCTTTATTTAACGCAAGATACTATGTGGAATTGATTAATTAATTTCTTTAAAGGTGATCAAACAACACTAATTAATTAATTAAAGTCCTTTTAAACAAGAAAATAAATGTGATATAACTAAGTGCTCGGGAATTTACCACTTCTCTTTTCTAGATTTCCGTTTAGAACACTTATGGACTCCTTCTTGTTGGGGAACCTCCACCGTAGTAACAAAGTATCAAAAGGGTGAGTGTTCAGGACAAGAGGGGCTAGGTTGCACAAGTTCACAAGTATTTCGCCAGAGTTTTAGGTTTATTTTATGTCTGTTTAAGCCTCGGTCTAAGCTTATATTTATAGGGAATGATTAGGTTTAGCGTTTCGAGCATTCTGCCGCAGCAGGTGTCGCGCACAACAAAATGAGTTGCGCGCGGCATCCCAGCGCAAGTGATTGGGTTGCGTTGCTATGGGCAGCACAACTAATTGTCTTGCGCGCGGCTTTATGGTAAGATTCGATTTTATATTTTCCGTATAATTCTGAATCTTCCGCAGCGCAACTCTGCAGGTTGCGCTGGGGGTCACGCGCGACAGCCCAGCACGACTCTTTTAGATGCGCGCAACTTTTTCTGCGGCAACACTAAGATTTAACCTAAGCGCTCTTAAATCCGTTATTATTAGGTTTTAAGCACGGGCTTAAGCCTAATTATGATCGGGTTTAGTTAATTGAACCTTTGTTTTAGCTTTTATTTTAATTTGGGCTAGTCTTTTGTGTTTTGTGGTTTAACCAGTTATCCATAAGTATTCTTCTCTTTGATCCAACACGAAGATAGTTTTGTTTATCGTCATTGCACTTCTTGTCGGGACAAGAAGCTAAAATTAGATGTCTACATTAGGTAGCTTTTTCTCTTTAATTCTGCATTGTTAATATTTCTATTTTTGTTGCTTCTGACTCAATTTCTCCTTGCAGGGACAGCCTATTCCTTCCCGTACTTGGACGAGACATGAGGTTCAGAGAGAGTCGGCGAGGTCTAGCTCGAGGCGTCGCCGCACTACTTCTGGTGGTCGGGGTGGACGATCTGACATTGCTCGGACCGAGACGGTGGAGGTCTTGGGCTCTTCATATGAAAGTGCGCATAATGGGCCGATAGGCCAGGGAGAAGCGACTTCGGCTCCGAGAGGTGGTGAGACGTACGAGGTCGACTCATCTTCGTAGCAGCCTCTGCTGATTCATCACTAGGGCGACCTTGGGTGGACGGGTCCTGAGCTGAGTTTTCCTCCTCTTGGAGAGACTGGGGCTGGTGGGGAGCATACTCCTCGTTTTGCGCAGTTCTTTGATATGATGAACATTCCTCATCATCTGCGTCCTCCAGCACCGTAGTTTTACCTTTGTTGTTTATTTATTATGACTTTTGTAGGACTTTGCCTGATTGACTCACTTGTTAGACATATTTGTATATAACTATTATTATCTATTATGACTGTATTATTTTTGCATTTATTTTACATTTTTATGTGCATATGTGTGTGTGCAAAGAATTGTGATAAAATTGTGATTAATTTTGCACAAAAATTTTCCATTATTTTTATTACTAATGGAGGGTATCCGACTTTCTCCCCAAAAAGAAAAAAACAAAAAATAAATTGGATTTGAAACAAACCAAAAATTAAATTGAGTCTGAATAAATCCAAAAAGGAAAATAAAAGGAAAATATATTAATATGTATGGGTTTTTGTATAAAGGAGTAAAATCGTAAATTCATTGTACGAATTTGAATCATAGCTAGAAAAAACGCGGTTTGCATAACACATTAAGGAAACGCTGCAGCGCCACGTGTCGCCACACATTTTGCGTTGTCGCCAGGCAACAAGCGACAAGGTTGTCGTTTGGCGCTGCAGTGCGCTGATTCGGAGTCCTTTTCGGAGTAAAACTGCATCAATTTAGTGCATAAATATCCCCCTAATCTGCCGAATTTCTTTATTACTCTAACAGATTAATCATAATCTTAGCTTCTCAAAAAATAATCATGTATTTAGTTACTAAGAGTTTTACCAATTTCACTTGTGAATGGTGTCAGTCTTTAACTGCTAAAGAGAGAAAAGAACTCGACTTTTTTCACATGGGAGGTATGGTGTTAAGGGGGTAGATATTGATATAGATTTTATTCATAATACCTTAGAATATTGGGATATAGATACTCATTGTTTTAGACTAGGGTGTGATGAAATTAGCCCTCTGCCGGAAGAATTTGGTGCCATCTTAGGCTTTTCTTCATTAGATCTTGCGGTAAACCCTACAATAAATGATTATAAAGATTTTGAGCACTTCTTTAATTTAAGAGGTAGAGATCTAACAAATATTATAGATGATAGTGTAGTTAATTTAAAAGAATTTGCACGCCATTAATTTAATAGACCCTATTCTGAATTTTTTCACGTTTATAGAAGAAGGGCTTTTCTCTTTTGCATGCTTAACCAATATCTTCTCACTAGTGGTAAAACTAATGAGGGCCAAGCAATTATATTAATTGTTTTGGAGCAGATTGAATCTGGAAGAAATCCAATGCCATTAATTGTTGGAGAGACTATGCTTAGTCTTGATGAATTGAAGAGAAATCCAAAAGCACCTTTTTGGGGCTCTCTAATTTTATTACAGGTAGAAAAATAATATTTTTAATTACATAAATCAAAAACATATTTTTGTATAGTAATATTTATTTATTTGCATTGAATTTTTTGCATATATGGCTAATGGAGAGACTAGAATTAATTAGTCCTCCTGACAATGTTGAAAAATATACTCCAAATTGCTTCGTGAGGCGAAAGAAACGCTTCTCTAAAATGGGGCACCATGAGTGGAATAAAGTCTTTGCCTCTTGCAACTTTGCTATCAAGTGGGTCATTCCTTGGTGGAAAATAGAGAAGATGGTTGGTGTCAACAAGCAACCTTTCTGCCGTCTTCCAAGCTTAACCAAGATGACTTTTTATTATCCCTACAGGGTAAAAAGACAGTACGACTTACTTCAAACAGTTCCTTCTGGTGATCTTCGTTGTCCCTATGAATTCCCTGTTTCACAAGAAGTAGAGAAATTCGACGCATATTGGAACGCTAGGCCTTTATGGGAAGTAGTTACCCAAAAGGTTCATCCTTCCTTTCCCAATGATGTAAATAGGTGGCTTCTTAAGAAACCTTCAAAGGACATGAAGAAAAATCAGAGTAAATCCAATGTGAAGAATCGTCTAGGTGATAAAGTGATTTTAGTTAAGGAACACTTGGGTGAAAAGATTGAGTTCAAAACACCTGTGATGCCTAAGAAGAAAGACTCTACAAAGGATAAAGGGAAAAGAAAATATGACACTTCAGAAAAAAAAAAGGTTTGGGTAGAAAAGAAATATGGGGTCCTAGCTAAGGGAGAAACCATTTACTCTAAAATTGAATGTAGGTCCTCTAAAGGATGCCTACCAGCTAAAGTCATGGACGATGAAGAGGATTTAGATAAAAATTGGAAAAGAGCAAAGAAAGAGAAGAAGATTGAAGCATTGCTTAACTTCCAATTTATTAGACTTAGTTTTAAATTAGTTTTAAATTCAAAGTTAATTTGTTTTATTAAGCTTACGTTTAAATTCCATCAATAATGTAATTTTTATTTTATTTTATTAATGAAATTTCAGCCTTTTAATTAAATTGACTTCTTTAAATTTAATTTATTAAAGCAATGAAAACAGAAAATTTTATTTTCCAGAAATTTTTTCGAGTACGGAAGTCGAAAATTTTCCGAAAAACACTGATATTTGCCCAGGTATTCCCGGAAGAGCAACACTGCCGTTTTGTGGCTTTCTCCAGACGTTGTCGTCCATCGGCCGACAACAGACTTCTTTCTGTGACGCTGGTATTTTGTCGAATTCCTTTTATTTCTGGGATGCGAGGTTTGCGAAAATTAAATTGGCCGCACCCTGTAAAGGGTTGCCTACATATCCTTTCCTAAGGAATCAGGCCAAACGTAGCTCTCTTGAGTTTCCTACTCAAGTAATTATGGGTAGTACTTTTTAATTTTGTCAAGGTTCGTCATGTTTGAGAACTCATAGCCATCCATGTCAGTTAGTTTTGCTGCACCTCCTGATAGAATTGTTTTGACAATATAGGGTCCGGACCAATTAGGCCTAAATTTACCTCTTGGATCCACAACATTTTTCCTTAATTCTTTAAACACCTAGTCTCCTACTTTGATGTTTCTCGTCTTGACCTTCTTATTAAAATGTCTAGCCATACGGGTTTGATAGGGATAAGATAGGTCGTTAATCTACTACCCTAACCAAATTAATCGTTTATAATACCTAAACCTACACTAAACTAGTTAGTGGCAAGTAAAGGGTCGAACCACTAGGGAAGCACGCTAATTCAACATCAAATATCACTAATGCAATAGTGAAAAGGGGATTGTTTTTGTTGGTTTTGTTGAGTAAGAACACTAAAACTACAAATAAGCAAGAAAATGATGATTGAAATAATAGAAAGTGACGCTAGGGATACGGGGGTGTCCAATATGATTAGAAAGAGGAGAATAATGGTGATTATTATGAAACATATGCCAAAGAACACAAGATTATACCTAAATAATTCATTCTCATGCAATAGTCTAGGCAAATCAATGAAAGAGGTCTACACTAATAAGGATCATTCTCATGCATCCTATTAGTTACAATCAAATCAAGAGAATAAAGAAGCACAATCCATAAAAACTCCACTTTAATAACTCATTATCATGCAATCATTAAAATAGAGGTGATCCTAATCTAGTTCAAATCACTTTCATGCATTTAATCTAGAAAACATCAAATAGAGTGCAACAATAATCCCAAGCTAATAAAAATCATGTCTTTCATCAATATATGGCATAAGTTCAATCCAACCATCATCATTCATCCAATATCAACTCATATCTTCCACCCCCCTTCCCCTAGCCAAAAGACTAGCCAAGAAAAGGGGAAATGAACATGATATCAAAACTAGAAATAAACTCAAGAAACTCAAAACAAAACATGATTAAAATCAATGAAATCAATAACAACTAGATGAACTAATAAGATTAATAACAATAAACAACAATAAAACAAATAAATAAAACTTAAGGAAAGGAGAAAAGATTACTAAAGAAAGGATTAATGAAAGATGAAAACTTTAATTCTTGCTTGATTGAAACTTAAACTTGAGCAAAATTGAATCTTGGAAGAATATTAAGCCATAATCTATTTTCTCTCACTAAAAATTATCTAGTCTAACCCTAAGAGAGAGAAGCTCTCCTCAACTAAAAATTATGAAAAATAAAAATAAAGAGCCTCATTTTAATTCCCCACAAAAATGGGTATTTTTACTTAGTTAAATAAAAGAAAAATAAAAGAGAACCAAAAGAAAAGAAAATAAAATAAAGAAAAGAAAAGGAAAAATAGAAAAAGAAATAAAATAAATAAAGAAAATAAAACCCATTTTTTTCCCCCCAAACCGTCAGCCTCCTCATCTTCTTCTATTTCAATTTTGCTGCTTTTGAATCATCATCACCACCGTTTGTTCCTCTTCATCAATTATCACCAACCATTTTCATCTTCAATCATCACCGCTTATCATCATCATCAATCAATAAGCTTGAAATCAGACCGTTCGATATTAATGAACACCTCCATTCACGTGCAAATCACGTGAGAATTGACAAAGATAAGACCCACAACGGAGCGGCCGATTCGAACCTTAGAGCGCCCGCTCTGAAGGGTATGAAAATTAGGGCTGATTTAGAGCTTGCGACTGGGCTTTGGTGGCTCTGATTAGAGGCGCTGCTGCTGTGTATGGCGGCTTTAATTCGTGGCTGACGATGGTTCTGGGTGGTGGTGATCGGAGGAGGTTTGGTGGTGTATTGGTTGCAGTTGGTGCTCAGTTTGATTGGCTGAAGGTGGTGCGCGAAGGTGTTGTTGATGCTGCAACTGCTCAGACTTGTGGTGGCTGTGAGTGGTTTCGGCATTGGGTGAATTGTGGGCTGCAATTGTTGTTGTGGTTTTGGTGGCTGACGGAGGCTGTGGTGCGTGGTGTTTGTGGTGTTAGTTACATTGCTGTTGTTGTAATTTGGTGGAGGTGGTTGAGGGGGTTGTTCAGGTGTGCAGATTTTGGGTTATTGGTGGGCTGAATTGGGGTTATTGGTGGGCTGCTGGTGTGAATTGGTGAAGGGGCATTGGTTGGTGTTGTGGGTTGGCTGTTTTGCGTGAGGGACCAGGGGAGAATTGGTGGTGATGCTGGCGGATTAGTGGTTGATTGTGGTGGCTGTTGAGCAGGGGATTGGCAATTGAAAAGCTTTGACTTGGACCTTGAACACGAGCCTACACACAAATAAACCCGAGGATAAAAGGGTGAAACTGAGACAAATAAAATAAAATAAATAAAAAGGAAATAAATAAAATAAAATAGAAAAAGAGAAGTAACACGAAACTAATAAAAATAAATAAATAAAAGTAAAATACAAATAAGAGAAATAAAACTAAAACTAACAAAGACATAAAACTATACAAGTAAATAAAATAAACTTAAAACTAATTAAAACTATGAAATTAACAAAGAAAAGGAACGAAATAAAAAAAATCGAAAGCAAATAAAATATGAAAATAAACTAGAAACTAATTAAATAAAGAAATTAAATTCAAACATACTAAAACTAAGAAATAAACTAGAAACTTAATTAAAAAGAAAATAAGAGAATAAAAGGGAAAATAAGGGAAAATAAACATGAAAATGGCTCTAAAACTACTCCCCAAGAGTGACGTAAATGTCACTCATCAAATTAAAATAAAATAGAACTAAGTAACCCGAACACACCTACAACCAAAAACCGACACGAGGATAGAACAAAATATAATAAAATAAAATGAAGTAAAAATAAAATAAAATTAGTAAAACAAAATAAATGACTAAATTAAAACAAATAAGAAAATGTGAGAAACTAGGAACTTATTATATAACAAGAACTAAAAACTTAAAATATAAACATAAAAAAAATAAATAAAATAAGCTAAAAACTATTAAAAACTACTAAAATACATAAATAAAGATAAGAGATGAGAATAAGCAAATAATAGAAATAAAGAACAGAAAGAGCTAAATTATTTGAAAATAAGCCGGAAAATGACTCAATAAACACCCTAGAAGTGACATAAAAGTCACTTATCAAACTCCCCCAAGCTAACCTTTTGCTCGTTGTAGGGAATACTTTCAAGCGTTAATCCCACTAGCTCGAACCCCACTGTGATCATACACTAAAGTACGGTGGCGTCCAAAGGGGAAGAAGATAGAACAAAAGATTCGCCAACAAGTTTTAGGAACTTGTAAACCGTTCACAAGGTGAAGGTTACACCCCTTAACGATCCAAGAGATCGTCAACTCCATAAGGTCTAGAACCAAATAAGGTTTCGGGGATGAAGGTACAAATCCAACCTAAAATAGATTGAACCTGCCCTAATAATAGGCCTCTACTTTATTCTGATCGTATTCATGTGCGCTTTCTAATTAACATGCAATCATTAGGATTAACCCTAAACCTGTTTATCTATGTTGGTTGAATATTAATGCACAAACAAATCTATTATTGGCGATCACTTGAATTTATAATCAAATTAACCATAACAAGATTATTAATTATCTTATTAAGTGTGATTACAAGTACTAATTCCCTTTAAACATACGTAAAAGCGTGATCAAGCAATAAAAATAAATATCAAACAACATAACAAATAATCAATATCATGAATAATAATTAATAATCATGACAATAAAATTATAATCATCAAAATAATAATAATAATAATAATAATAATAATAATAATAATAATAATAATAATAATAATCATAAATTATAACAATTATAATCATAATCATAATCATAAATCATAATTAAAATAATCATATTAACATTAAAGCATAATAATAGCAAGATCCTAGGCATGATACTAAAAAGATTAATAACAAACCCTAGCATGTCACTAAACAATAAAAATCAAGTCTTTAACCCTAACATGATACTAACAATCATAAATATTAGGAAGAACATAGGAAGCATCGCAGGAATCATAATAAACATATTAAAATTACCCTAGACATGAAACTAGGAATCATAATAACAATTTAAGCATGATTTCTACATCATAATATCAATAAAAACAAATAAAGTACTTACTTTGATGCCTCGTCCCTTATTCTAATAACAAAATACACACGTTAGTAACTTCAAGGAAAATAATAATCAAAACAATTAAATTAAATAATTGAAAGAGAGATTTTGGACCAAACCCTCAGAAATTAAACCTTTCACGTCTAGGGCGAAGGCAACTTCGAATATGGCTAGGTGTATCTAAGTCTTGCGAATGCGGAATTTTGTTTGAGAAACAAAGTTTGGAAGAAAGAAAGAGAAAGATGAATGAAAGAGATGAATGAATTAAAGAATAAGAATGAAAACTTGTGAATGAAGAGAATTGGTGAATTGGTGAATGAAAACGGAGTTTTTAATACGATGTTTATAGAGAAAATCAGCCAAAAAGATAAAATAAACAAAACAGAGTCTAACGCATAGAAAACAGAGCTGGCGCCACCCTTAGCTATCTGGCGCCAGGCACCAACACTAGCGCCAGGCGCCAGGCCTGGTTCCAGGCGCCAAGGCCTGGGGTTAGGCGCCAAGCTTATTTCCAACGCGTTTTCGAAAATCAGATAAGTTTACCGTACTGGAGGATAAAATCATATAATTTCCTCGAAAATGCTATTTGATTTTTATTAAAACTCTGAAAAGTCAAAAGTCAATTTATCAATGCTAATTGAATTAGGAATGAAAAGAACCTTCTAGAAGATTCTAGAAGACTAAAACCATTCCTAATTGCATTAGGAATGATAAATCATATTAGGCCCTCCCCAAGATCATTGGGCCGCATATAAGGCTCAAACCGGGCCCAGTTTAGTAAATTGGCCATAATTTCCTCAATATTCATCGGAATTGGGCTTATAATATATCGTTGGAAATCTCTTTGCAAGCCCCATCCAACTACATTAATATTGGACCCATATCATGGACCAACCAAACTGGATTGCCTATTTTCTTAAAATAAGTTTTCAAAAACAGAGAGAAGAGAAGAGAATTAAAATTATCCGCAACACCAGACTTTCCACACTTTCACTTCATTCGATAATGATTCGACGCGAAAGGTACTCATCACTGGGTTTGGTTTTGGGGAGACACAAATGGGTGTCTACAGAAGCCCCCACTTTGAGTGAGTTTGGAGAAATGCAAGTTTCGAAAACAAAAGTGAAAGTAGCGATAGGGACGGAGAATGATTCAAAATGTTCTGCGATCCTAAATCACTCTTGTAACGCCGGTACATGAAAAATAGCGTTAGTTAAACAGATAAAAGAGTTAAGAAACGCGTATCTTGCACCGTCGAGCACACGTCTCTGAAAATAACCGATTGTTGCCGCTTTACTGTTGTTTTTGCTGTTTTGATGAACTTCTGCAAGCTAGAGAATGTCATCCCACTTGAAAACTGCTACGCCCGTAACTGCTTCCAATATGGAAGATTGCTTCGCCTGAAACGATCCTCCTCCGCTATGATAATATTCCACGTCAAAGGGAATACTATCAAAGATTGCTTCTCTTGAAACAATCCTCATCCGCATTATGACCATCTTCCATGCCTAAGGGAATATGATCGAAGACAACTTCGCCCGAAATTACCTCCAGCTGTTTATGACAACTCTCCGCAAGCTAGGGAATGTCGTCGAAGATATCCTCACTTGAAGTCATCCTCATTTGATGCGATAATTTTCCAAAGGAAATTACCGAAGATCCACGCCTGTCGATCTTTAAAAGTTCGCCTAAACTTTGCTTACGCTATGCCTGTACATCGGTGCTTCTGTTGCTTTGAACCTGTATGTCGGTGCTCTTTGCTTTTGAACCTATATGTCGATGCTTTCTTGCTAATGAGCCAATGCTTAGGCGCTTTAAGCTAAGTGAAACGATCTCTTATCAGGTCGATCACTTTATGTAATCAAGCCGATTACTAAATCATGTCAAATTGCTTAGAGGGGCTAACTGGCGTACCAAGGAACCCAAAAATATGTTGCAGAAAGCTTGCACAACGTCAACAGGTGGCTGGGTGCTCTGGCGCCACTGAAAAACCATCAGCGCCACCTATTTAGCTTCAGCGCCAGGCGCTGATATTAGCGCCAGGCGCCAAGCCTAATTTGTAACGCCAATGCATAGGGCTTGGCGCCATCACGGGGATTTCCTTAAATACCCCTTTCCTCTTCATTTTGCTGGCTGCTCGTCGCGATTTTGCTCGAAAAAAGTCCGAAAACTTCAATTGCTCGGTTCTTGCTCGTTTCTCAACCGAATTTGCTCAAATTTGTTGCAAATCAAAGCTCTTTTCATCTATTTTCCTGATCTATGTAAGTTTTCTTCAAACTCACATCAGTTTTTATGAATTCTTGGCATGTTTATTCACGAATTTCATGAAAATTCGAAACTTATAATGCTCAATTTTCTTTGTTTGTCATGTTTTATGCCATGAAATTGCTTAATTATGTTTGCATATTGCCTTGGGAGTAATTTGAGACTTGTTAGACTCAATTTGGTGAAGAAATGAGCAATTTGCCATTGTTGGACCTCTTAAGGTCGTGAAGAACAATGTGACTTGTTCTTGATGTTTTTGCAAGCAATTCTTGTCCAATTTGTCACAATAATTGCTATAGTGTTGCAAGAAATTGTTTGATTGCTTGAAAAATGTTGTTATGCTCAATTCGAATTTGTGCTCTGTTTTAGTACTACGTACTCTGTTTTTGCGAACATAGTATCATGCGGCTAGGCGAACATTAGATACTATAGTACCTTAATTTATGATAATTTTGCACAACGTAGCATGGCTACACAGCGAGGCTCGGGTTCACGGTCCCGAAGCACTAGACGGGAGCATGAGCCTGTGGAGGACGATGCCGAGCTGTCCACTTTGCTTGATCGACTTCCGGAGTGGGATGATCGGACCCTGTTCTTCGCCCCTGTCCACCACATTTCTGAGAGGGTGAGACGGGGCATCGCGCCCGGGAGGACGCGGCATCACGGCTCCGGCTGTGATGGTTTAGGCGATTTGTACAGGATGTATATCGCTAGGGATCTTGAGACGAGGCTCCTATGGGAGTCTTGCGGACTAGCTACTCTGTTTGAGACCTCCGAGGCTATGATTGCCACCAGCGGGTGTCACCATGTAGTGCGCACCTTGGTGGAGTTATTCTGGGACACCACCAACACCTTCCATTTCCCCTGGGGCGAGATGATGGTCACCCCTACGGACTTCATTCTCATCACAGGACTGGAGTTCACTTCTGTGCCACTGCCGTTTGACAGTGGAATTGACGTATTTTCTTTGGAGGTCGAGGAGCTGTTAGGGCCGATCACTATTCGGGCCCGAGCTGAGATCGAGACGACTCAGTTTAGCGATAGGGGAATTCGCCGCTCGACACTGGCAACGGCTCTTGATGACGATGCGACCACTCGAGAGCAGCGGGTGCGCATCTTTGCGCTGATGTTGTTGTCAGGGATATTCTCCCCTGACAAAGGTAGTAGGGCATTGCTTTACTATCTTCCTGTTGTCCGTGATCTTCACCGGATCGGGACTTATGACTGGGCCAGCGTGGCCTATGCTGACTTCGTTCGTGCGCTGAGGGACTCGTGTCGACACCGGTCCTTTGGGACGAACGTCGCTTTGTCTGCCTTTTGGAAAGTTGTAGAGGTAAACATTATTCCCTATAAAGTTTAGCTCTACATATTAGTTAGCAATTACTCACACTTTTAACTCCTTGTAGATCTGGTTCTACAAGTACTTTCCTTCTGCTGCGCCGGCGAGACCATCGCCGCGGGGATTTCCAGTGAGCGCCTCTTGGGGCGACCATCATGTGGATATGTCTACTGCACATGTCTAGAACTGGATCATCTCGGTACGACTTTTATTGTTTATTTTGCTTTTCCGCGGTGCTTTAGATATATTATTGCCTGATTGATGCTCTTTATAGGGGCCTGAAGTGGTATACCGGCCGTGGGGCGGTTGGACAGTCCCTAGGTTAGCCGCACAGTATTCTGCTGAGCGTCGCTATTTTCTGGGGACTTATAGAGCGATCGCATACTTAGGAGAGAGGGTTGCTAGACATCATTTTTCTGATGTCTTCGTCGTTCCTACTGCTCCACCACGTCATATGTTCGTCGAGGCGCGGTTGTCGAGCATGTCTGAGGGAGCTGGTACCCCTTGGAGGTCCCATGTGATCCTCGGGCGGTGTTATGCTGAGGAGCTACTACCTTTGTTAGCTCCAGCCCCCGTACCGGCTCAGGATGTGAGCGTATGATTTTTTTCAGCTTTTACTTTCCATTAAGTAGCCCCCAAGTAATGTTTTACTGATTTTTTTTCTGTTTTATCAGGACGGTGTTGCTGAGTTCGTGCCACCCCGTATGTCCATCCACTACCAGGGGATGTACGGGCCAATCGAGGAGATGATTCCTCCGGCTCCTGAGGGCGAGCGCTTCGTAGAGCGGTCGATTCCTCGCCACCAGACTCGAGTAAGCCTAGTTTTTTTCAGAATTTTGTGTTTATATATCATGCATATTTACTAACTTATATTTATGACATTTTTCACGCGAGGTGGTTTTGGTGATGGCACGATGCATAGATGCCTTCCGGAGCCAGCTCGTCCGGATGAGGAATGCGGCCACTTGCCGTCGGGATGACGTCATCCGAGAGGTAATCTTTCTTTACTCATTATTTTTGCATCGCTCCTTCAATTTTACCTTGTTTCTGATTTAATTCATTTTGCACGCCAAGCCTATTGCTTCTCACACCCGCACGAGACCTGAGGGGCGGAGGGATCCAGCGAGGTCTAGCTCGAGACGTCGTCGCACTTCGTTAGGGGGTAGAGGTGGTCGCTCTGAGGATGCTCGTGCTGACGTTGCAAAGGGCTCGGGATCTTCTTCTGAGGGTCCTCACGCTGCACCGGTAGGAGAGGCTACCTCGGCTTTCAGAGGTGATGGGATATACGAGATAGGCTCGTCATCGCAGCAGCCTCCGCAGCCTCAGCCTCAGGTTGATCCCTGCTGGAGTGTTTCCACATTGAGTCTTCCTCCCCCTACGGAGACTGGAGCTGGAGCTGGAGCTGGTGGAGAGGTGACTCCTCGTACGGCGCATTTTTATGATATGATGGGCATACGTCCTCCGGCGCCGTAGTTGTTCCTGTGTATATTTTATTTTGACTTTTCCTAGAACTTTTCCTTAGACTCATTATTTATAGACACATTTTCTATATTTATGTTATTATGAGTTTATTTGATTGTTGTTATTATGAGTATGTTAGTGTGTGCAAGAAAAGTGTGACAAACAATTTTGCGCAAAAAAAATTTCGTCATTTCTATTATTGATGGAGGGTATCCGACTCTCTCCCCCAAAAAGAAAAAATAAAAAGGAAAAAATCGAATAAAATGTCGGGTGTTTGGAATTTAAAATAAAGTCCAAAAAAGAATAATAATAATTAAAAATAATAGCTATTTTTAATTAATTAAGAAAAAGGGTAAAAAAGATGTTTAGGAAAAATAAACGGAGCCATAAAGTCATTAACCGACTCGAGTTTAATATTAAAAACGCAAGTTAATCACGCGCGCCTTCTGTGACAACTTGGCGCCAGGCGCTACACTTGGCGTGTGGCGCCAAGCGCTGGTAGCTGGCGCCAATCACGGGGTTTTGACGCCAATTGACGCTGATACCGTATTTCATTCTGATTAAAAATCTTCGCAATTTGTGTATAAATAGCCCCCTGCCCAGCCGATTCTTCTCATAATTCCAGCGAATAAAATAATTCTCTTCTTTAGAAAAAACAATAATCATGTCTTTAGTCACCAAAACCTTCACCCAATACACTCATGAATGGTGTCGATCTCTTAATGCTAGAGACAGAAAAGAATTAGATTTATTTCACTTGGGGGGAATTTATGGCATCAAATGGGTAGATCTTGACCTAGACTTCATACATACCGCTTTAGAATTTTGGAATGTTGATACTCATTGTTTCAGAATAGGGTATGACGAGATTAGCCCTTTGCCAGAGGAATTTGGTGCTATTTTAGGCTTCCCTGCAATAGACCTCATAGTAATCCCTAGAGTAGATGCATACTATTATAAGGATTTTGAGCGCTTCTTTAATTTAAAAGAAAAGGATTTATCAAAAATAGTGGATGGCAACATAGTTAACTTGAAAGAATTCGCGCGCCATTATTTTGATAAACCTCTTTCTGAATCTTTTCATATATATCAAAGAAGGGCGTTCTTATTTTGCATGCTTAAACAATTCTTTCTTAGTAGTGGTAAAAATAATGAAGGTCAATCAATTATAACCACTATACTAGAACAAATTGAATCAGGGAGAAATCCAATGCCATTAATAGTTAGAGAGACTATGATTAGTCTAGATGAATTGAAAAGGGACCCTAAAGCACCTTTTCGCGGCTCTCCAATTTTACTACAGGTAGAAAAATAATATTTTTAATTACAGAAATCAAAAAATATATTTTTGTATTGTAATAATAATTTACTTGCATTGCAATATTTTACAGATGTTGCTAATGGAAAGGCTAGGATTAATTAGCCTTCCGGACGATATTGAGAAGTATACACCCAATTGCTTTGTGAGAAGGAAGAAACGTTTCCCTAAGATTGGGCGCCAAGGGTGGAGAAAAGTCTTCGAATCACGTGATTTTGCTATCAAGTGGGTCGTCCCATGGTGGAAAATAGAAAGGATGGTTGGTGTCAACAAGCAACCTTTCTGCCGTCTTCCCAGCTTGTCTCGTGTTACTTATTATTATCCTTGCAGGGTAAAAAGACAATACGGCTTGCTTCAGAATATTCCTTCCGAGGATCTTCGTCCTCCCTTTAAGTACCCTATTTCCCAAGAAGTAGACAGATTTGATGCTTACTGGGGTGCTAGACCTTTATGAGAAGTGATTACCCAAAAGGTTCCTCCTTTCTTGCCCAATGATGTGAAGAAGTGGTTGTTGAAGAAACCTTTGAAGGATTCGAATAAAAATCAGGGTAAAACTGATGTGAAGAGTCGTCTGGGTGACAGGTTGATTCCTGCCAAGGAACGCCTAGGTGCAAGAATTGAATTTAAAACACCTGCAATGCCTAGGAAGAAAAATGCTACCAAAGATAAAGGGAAAAGGAAAGCTAACACCACAGATAAAAAGGCTTGGGTGGAAAAGAAGCATGGAGTGTTAGCTGAAGGGGAGACTATCTACTCCAAAATTGAATGTAGGTCCTCTAAAGGGTGCCTACTAGCTAAGGTTATGGATGAAGAGGAGGAAGCAGACAAAAATTGAAAAAGGGCTAGAAAGGAAAAGACAGATTAGGAGCATTGCTTATCCTTCAATTTATTAGACTTATATATTTTTTTATATTTTTTATTTAAAGTTAATTTATTTCAGCCTTATTTAAATTCCATCAATAATGTAATTTTATTTTATTAATGAAATTTCAGCTTTTAATTAAATTGTTTACTTTAAATTTATTTTATTAAAGCAATGAAAACCGAAAAAAATTAATTTTCCAGAAATTCTTCGAGTACGGAAGTCGAAAATTTTCTGAAAAACACCGAAATTCGCCCAGAGTTTATTTCCGAATTGGCGCCAGTTATTGGCATTTGGCGCCTGTAATTTGAGTCTGGCGCCAGGCGCCAGTGTCATCGGCTGGCGCTGATGATTGTTGGCTGGCGCCAGGTTCTTTTCTGCGATGCTGATAATTCGCCGATCTTCTGTTGAATTTTTAATTAATTCTGGAATGCGGAGATGTCGAAAAATAAAGTGGCCGCACCCGTAAAGGGTTGTCTACGTATCATTTCTTAAGGAATCAGGCCGAACGTAGCTCTCTTGAGTATCCTACTCAAGTACTTATGGGTAGTATTTCTTAAGTTGATCAAGATTTGTCATGTTTGAGAATTCATTGCCATCCATATCAGTTAGTTTTGCTGCACCTCCTGACGTACAGGATTGTTTTGACAATGTAGGGTCCAGACCAATTAGGTCCAAATTTACCCCTTGGGTCTAAAACATTTTTCCTTAGTGCTTTTAATACCAAATCTCCTACTTTGATATTTCTTGCCTTGACCTTCTTATTAAAAGGCCTAGCCATACGAGTTTGGTAACACTGAGTGTGATGTAGAGCTTTTAGTCGTTTTTCGTCGAGTAAAATCAATTCTTCGTATCATGCCCTAGTCCATTCAACTTCATCTAGTTTACTCTCTAACGCGATGCGTAGAGATGGTATTTCCAGTTCGATAGGTTGTACGACATCCATTCCATATACTAAAGAAAATGGCGTATTTCCTGTTGATGTAAGGATTGACGTGCGGTAACCCCATAATGAAAAGTGAACTTTGTCAGGCCAATCTTTATAATTTTCAGTCATTTTCTCGATGATAGTCTTTAAATTTTTGTTAGCTGCCTCGACTGCTCCATTTTCTTGAGGTCTATAAGGGGAAGAATGATGATGTTGAATGCCGTAATTTTGTAGCAATTCTTCACATTCGGCTTGAAAGTGAGTTCCATTGTCACTTATCATTTCATGTGGGACTCCGTATCGGCAAATAATATTTCTCTCGATAAAGAGTGCTACATGTTTTGTAGTGAGTTTAGTGTATGAATGCGCTTCGACCCACTTTGTGCAGTAATCAATTGCTACTAGAATAAATTCATGGCCTCACGTTCCTGGGGGAGTGATTTTGCCAATGATGTCAATTCCCCATGTAGAGAACGGCCATGGGGATGTGTAAGTATAGAGCAAAGATGGAGGGACATGTTGAAAATTGGCGTAAATTTGGCATTTAAGGCATCTTTTTACATATTGATGGAAATCCCTATTCATTGTAGTCCAATAATATCCTTCTCGCATTATTTTCTGGACTAACATTTTGCCGTTTACATGAGTGCCACAGATTCCTTCGTGAACTGTTCTCATTGCTCTTTGTGCATCCATCTTTCCTACACATAAGAGAGCTCGACCTTTAGGTACCCTTTTATGTAGCTCGTTGTCTATGAGTACGTATTGGGAATCCAAAAGCCTCAATGCTCGTTTTGCTCTTTTGTCAGCATGAGGAGGGTATTCTCCATTGGTGACATAATTGAGTATGTCCGTGTACCACGGTTCTTCTTCTTCTTCTTGGACTAAGTCGTCGTCTTCTATAGCCTGGATATATGCTGGTTTGTGCCTTTTTTCTATAGTTAGAGGCATTTGCTCGATTTCCGTGGGAATCCTAACCATTGAGGCTAATCTTGCCAAAGCATCGGCAAATTGGTTTTCCTCTCTAGGTAGATATGTATATTCTACCTTGTCTAATTGATTAGTAAGAGTTTCTAGATAGGTTTGATAAGGGGCTAGACTTTCGCTCCTTACCTTCCACCTTTTAGATATCTGATTGATGATCAAAGAAGAGTCTCCGAATATCCTTAACTTCTTTACTCCCAATGCCAAAGCTGTTTCAAGGCCTACCACGCATGCTTCATATTCAACAGCATTGTTGGTAACGTCGAAATCAAGCTTTATTGAGATTGGAACGTGCTCTTCTTTAGGTGATACTAGTAGTACTCCAACGCCACATCCTTTTTGGTTTGAGGCTCCGTCGAAATACAAGGTCCAAGTATCATCTTCAGTAACCATTAGGTCTTCATCTGGAAATTCGTTGTCTTGTATTGGCGTCGAGTCTTCTATTGAAAAATCTGCTAGAAAGTCTAACACCACGGATCCTTTAATAGCTTTTTGTGGCATAAACCTTACATCGAACTGGGCTAGATTGACCATCAATCTTGATATGCGTCCATTGAGTGTAGATTTCTCGAATAGATACTTGAGTGTATCTAATCGGGAGACTACGAAAACGGTATGCACCAACATGTAATGTCTTAACTTAGTTGTGGCCCACACCAAGGCGAGGCACAATTTTTCGAGCGGTGTATAGCGTGTTTCGTATTCGAGCATCTTTTTGCTTAGGTAATAGATTGCGTTCTCTTTGCCTTCTACCTTTTGACTCCCATTGTCTCTTTGGTAACCGTCAAATATAACCTAGGAGGTATTTTCTGGGAAGTGCTGGTGCTAATATGGGAGGATTTGCGAGATAGGCTTTGATCTTTTCAAAGGCTTTTTGACACTCGTCATCCCATATTACTGGTACATTCTTTTTGAGCTTCTTGAAGATTGGTTCACATATTGTCGTCAGTTTTGATATGAACCTACTTATGTATTGCAATCGGCCAATAAATCCTCGAATCTGTTTCTCAGTCTTGGGTGGTTGCATTGACATGATTGCTTTAATCTTGGTTAGGTCTACCTCTATTCCTCTAGAGCTTATGACATATCCCAAGAGCTTGCCTGAGGTGACTCCAAAAGCACATTTTGATGGATTCAACCTCATGTTATATTTTCTTAGCCTTTCGAAAAATTTCCTTAAGGCTAGTTGATGTCCTGGATGGTCTTTTGATTTTACAATCATGTCGTCGACATATACTTCGACTTCTTTATGCATCATGTCATGGAGTAAGGCAGTTGCTGCACGTTGGTAAGTAGCACCCGCGTTTTTCAATCCTAATGGCATTAGCGTGTAGCAGTAAGTGCCCCATGGTGTTATAAAAGTTGTTTTCTCCATGTCTTCTTCTGCCATGAGAATCTGGTTGTAACCTGCACACCCATCCATGAACGAGAGAAGTGCGTGATTTGCCGTGTTATCTACCAGAATATCGATGTGTGGCAAACGGAAGTCGTCCTTTGGACTTGCCTTATTTAGATCTCGATAGTCGACACACATCCTTACCCTTCCATCTTTCTTCGGAACTGGGACGACGTTGGCGACCCATTCGGGGTATTTGGATACCTTGATGAAACCTGCAGTTATTTGTTTTTGAACTTCTTCTTTTATTTTAAGTGCTACGTCGGGTTTCATTCGACACAACTTTTGTTTTACAGATTTCATTCCTGGAATTAGTGGTATAGAGTGTTGAGCTATTTCTCTATTAATGTCTGGCGTATCTTCATATGACCAAGCAAATACATTGATAAATTCTTTAAGTAAGTTAATTAAATCGGTTCTTTCTTGTTTATTCAATGTTAATCCGATTTTAACTTCTCTTTTATGAGTTGAATCATTCGAGATATCAACTATTTTAGTCTCTTCAATTACTGGTGTTTTCTTTTCGAGTGTTTCCATTGCTTTAATAATTTCTTTGTCTTTTTCATTGTTAGTTAAGCAATGCTCGTCATCTTGGGTTAGAGAAGAACACGAGAAGTAAGGAGAATGAGAAATATTATTGTACTCTGAGATCATTACATCAAAGAGTGATATGTCCTCAGGGACTGGATCACTGACTATCCTAGGAGAAGCAATAGGAGGGGGAGGTTCTAAAGGGAAAGACTCTAACTCGGACTTTGACTTAGACGACTCTTCAAACATCGGTCCTTGCCCTGTCGTGACGGATATCTTCCTTCCGCTTGGAGTAGTCACCTTGATAGTCTTGCGCCACCCTTGTAGTGATCCTTCAGATGAAGTAATTAGCTTCGAGGGATCGAAGCTTTCACTTTTTAGGACTGTTTGAATGAGCGAGGAGTTATCCTCTTTATAAGTAAGCCCATTCTTTTCTCGCCCAAACAGTAATCCCATGACGTTAAAGTCAAAGCATGGGGGTGCTTTCTCCTTGTGGACGGGAGTTGGGATTTCATCAGTGAAGTAGCAATCCAAGAAAATCTCGAATCCCGATTGTCGTATGTCGTTTACAATAAATGGCTCGGGAAATTCATGGCATGGATAGTCCTCTCCTTCTTTTATGAACTGACCATTAAGCGTAAGGGGCTACTGATCCATTGGAATTGCTTTCTTTTGAATGCAAGCGTCCCTACGTGCTTTCAACTTTTCCTGGGCTCGCTTGAGATCTTTCTGAGTCGGTTCGAAACCAAGTCCGAAAGTGTTTAACTTAGGGAGGCCAGGTAACTCCAGCGGTTTTACCGTTCCTTTCTTCTTCCCATGGGTCATTCCAGGAAAGTGTCCTTGTTTCTTCAGCATGGCATTGACAATCATGTTTGAATGGGGGTCATGGCAAAGAGGGGTCCTTTCATCCTCCTGGATTAAGGAGACTTCTTCGTTAAAGCCCCATAGGTCTTCATCATCCTCGTCGTGTTCCACATTAACAATTGGATTTTCTATAGATTTGATTCTCATTGGCGAAGCATCGATGGTGATTGGAATTCCTCCAACTATAGCTTTCACTTGTTGGTGGAGAGATGAAGGGACGGCCTTTAGATCATGAAGCCAAGGGCGTCCCAACAATAAGTTGAATGAAGCTTTGATGTCTACTACTTGGAAAGTAGTAGCATGTTCTATTGCTCCTGCCGTTACATTTAGGGTAATCTTGCCAAGAGCTTGACGACGAGTGTTGTCGTAGGCCCTTATTCCTTGTATAGACGGAGTTAAATCTTCGTCCCTTATGCCGAGGATCCTTGCGCTTCTAAGTGGACAAACGTTGATGGCTGATCCATTGTCTAAAAGAGTCATAGGAACATTATTCCTCTTGCAAACTACTGTGAGGTTTAATGCCTTGTAATGTTTGTCACCTTCTGGACATAAATCTTTGTCAGAGAAGGTGATCAAATTAATCGGGCTTGGAGGGTCACTTGTGAGGAAGTTGGCTAATCCCTCAGGATTAGTGTCAGAGTCTATCCCAATTTTGTCCAAGGCATTCATTACAGCCAACCTATGTTCTCGAGATGTTGCCAGAAGTTTCCATACATTCATCTCAACTTTTGTCTTTTTAAACTACTTAACAATGTCATTGTCTTCGATGATAGGTATGGGAACTTGTTGTATGGTTGGTATAGGTTGTGTTGAAATGGGAGATTGCATTCTCCCAGATATTGTGAGGACGTCTATCGATGAGTTTTCTTCAGCCCAAATGTCATCTGTGGTGTATGACACAGAAGGCGGAAGTTCTACTAAGTCCTTTAGATAGACATCTTCTTCATCATTGTCCCAAACTCCATTAATGGTTGCATCTTCTTCTTGTTGGACTTGGACTAAATTCTTTTCATCAATCATTTTCTGTACCAAATCCTTGAATTTGAAATAGTTTTCTATAGTGTGACCCCCTGATTGATGATACTAACATAATACCTATCTGTCCTTTTCAATGATTCAAATGGTGTCGGTTCGAGAGGTTTGATTTCGCCACTCTCGGAGAGCATTTCGAACATTTGCGCATATGGGATCCCGATTGGAGTGTAGATTCTATTGCTCTTCTTGGGTCTCTTAGTGACTTGTAAGGGAAAATATTTTGCCTCATAAGTCGTTCTCACTGGTGTGGATTCTCTTTTAGGTTCATCTTTCGGAAGTGGAAGCTCATCATATTTCTTATGGAGTTCGTTCATAACTTTGAGAGCTTCACGTAGTAATTGCGATACCTCCCTCATAGTCAGTGTGAGCAATTGTATATCATCTTTATTCGCCGGTTCTGGAAGGTTATCCTTGACATCGAAAAAGATCTCCTCTTCTTTTTCTATGGCACTGATTTCTTTGACAGGTCTAATGAGAGAGGATGGGTCAACCTCGTTTTCCTCATCGGAGATAGCCAGAGTATGAGCTAGAGGTGCATTGTCAATGCTTGGCTTCTTACTGGCAGGGGGCAACAGCAGTTTGTTGTTGTCGATCAAGTCTTGGATAACTTCCTTAAGCTTCCAACAGTTTTCAGTAAGATGACCCCTACCTTGGTGGTACTTGCAGTGTGCATTGGGGTTCCAATTAGCTGACCTCTTCTCAACTGGCACTAGTAGAAAAATGTACATTTGCGTCGCCATATTTGCGTCACTCATTCTAAGGAGCGAAGCAAATGTTAATTTTTACCATCCTTTTAAGTTACTTGCGTCGCATGTTATTAAAGAACCGACACAACACTCAAGTGCATTTCAGCTTTCTCTCATTTGCGTCGCTCTTATTTATTAAAGCGACACAATTAATAAACTTATTTGCGTCACTCATTTGTTAACAAGCGACGCAAATAAGTGATTAAGTAAATTGCGTCACGCTTTTACTACATGAGCGACGCATATGAGCTGTGTACAATATCATAAACAAGGTTATTTGCGTCGCTTTTTTATAATAAAGTGACGCAAATAACTCTTTTGGCTTTAGGTTTTCTGCGTTTTTTTACCTTCGCCTACATTCACTAATCAAAAAGAAAAAAAACAAGAGTTCTTCAATTCCAGTGAATTTCTACAGCAAAACACCCACAAATTCGTCTCTGAAACCCAACAAATTAGGCCAAAAAACTGCAATTCCCCAGCAAATTTAACATCTAAATTAAAATTGCAGTCAAGTTGAAGCAAATTCGAGCAATTTCGAGCAAAAATTTAGACCAAAAACCCCAAGAAATTCGAACCCTTAAACCCATAAAAATTGATTGTTTCCGACCAAAAATCCCCCATTTCGAGCAAAAAATCAACTCAAACGCATTTCGGAATGATAGGTTTGATCCTCAGTCGTATGTTCAGTCCAAATGCTCTCTTAATGAGAAGGTAATTTGATTTTGTGCTTAATTTGTGTTTAAGTTCTTTAATTTTGTTCTTAATTTGTGTTCATTTCTGTTGAAATTAAAATTTCGAGTTTGTCAGAAATTGGGATTTTCTTGTTTTTATTTATTGTTGATTATTTGAAATTAGAAGAAAGAGAGGAATTTTAATTTATTTTCAATTAATTTTTAGTTGATAATGAAGAATGAACAAATGATAGAATGATGATTGATGGATAGTCTAAATATAGGAGGAGTGCCGAATTGCCGAATTTAGTAGGCTTATTGCTGAGATTATTGGATGGGAAGGGGGGGGGGCTTATCATCTCCTTCAACTTCTTTGTTTCTCCGGTAATCATAATTTGCTATTGTACATGCACACCAGTCTTTTTCTTTTTCTGTTACACTGCAGTCTTTTCATGTAATTTTATCCTGTTGGTAAAATATGTTAGGCAACTTCATTCATATAAAACTGCTGTATTCCTGCATGATTCTGTAACTCTGAACCCAACTTTACCACAAGCAAACAGTTATATTGTTGAAACTTTTCAATCAACACACTTTGTATATGTAGTTGTAGCCCTTGCGAGTTGCCACTTTAATCATTTTATAAAAATTCTTCATGTTGATTGCTGACATATATTTTACATCTGTTACTCATTGCAAGATCAGGCATCATGTATGTATTTCTTTTAAGGCTTTTCTGGTCTGATGCATGGGACTAGTCTTCCAAGGTTCTCATCACTTAATAATATTTGTTGTTTGATTGTTGTGGATTCTCAGGTGCCATTGCTGGCCCAATCAAACCCTAGCGGTGCACAGAGACTACCGCCAGGGATAGTTGCTTCTAAGTTAGATCTCTATCTCCGTAGACTATGGGGTCTTCCTAGTGAGGTATGTGAACATACTATAACAAGTCTCTGAAATTTCTTCTCACATACACCTTACTTTTAAACTGTCTTCTGTTATGTAGAACCTCCTCTTTTAATCACTATCCTTGATACTTGTTGGACAAAAAGTCTTTACTCTGTTTCCCACATTACACTTTTCGGGTTAATAGGGGTCTGAGTAATGATGTAAAGGAAAAAAAATAAGCAAGGGAACTGTAATTTTAAACATTTATTTATGTACTTTTAAGGTTTCTTGATAAATTGCATTATCAGCACAAAGACTGAGTTTTATTCATTTTGATAATAGAATTTTGAAGTTTGAATATAATACTGGTTCAAAATGGCTTCTGCAGGATCTGAAAACCAAGCCTAAGTATCTAGTGACCTTCACAGTTGGCTTAGATATGAAAGAAAATATTGACAAAGCAGTTAAAAAGGTTTCTTTCTAGCAATTTCAAGTCCTTTATTACTGCTAACATCATCTTTGTATTAATTATATGCTCTTTTATCCTTGCACAGTTCTCAGACAACTTCACTATTCTGCTCTTCCATTACGATGGTAAGACGACTGAGTGGGATCAGTTTGAGTGGTCAAAACGTGCTATCCATGTCAGTGCTCGAAAACAGACGAAATGGTTAGTACTCTTGTTTTAAGGCAATTGGGTCAGATTAATTATCAATTTTATCATACTGATCCGTTCTTTCATTGTATGGTTAAAGGTGGTATGCAAAACGATTTCTACATCCTGACATTGTGGCACCATATGATTACGTATTTATCTGGGACGAAGATTTGGGAGTGGATAATTTTGATTCTGAAAAGTTAGCACTCTTTCTGCATTATATCCTCTAATGTCTTGAGCTATTCAGTACAGAACTTTTGTCATTTATTTTTTGTTGAATTTTCAGATACGTTGATTTGGTTAAGAAACATGGTTTGGAAATTTCACAGCCTGGTGTGGATCCTAATAGTCCGTTTACATGGCAGATGACAAGGAAAAGACATGACAGTGAAGTTCACAAGTAATAACTACTAATGATGTATAATTTATGCCCAGTGACAGGGTAAAGTCGTATCCCCTAATCAAAAATAATTACCTAATTCACTAACTAAAGTAGATAGGGAAGTAGGGTCGATCTCCACAGGGAAACAAGTCTTTTTACTCCTAACTAAATATTATAATCTAAATTATTTAAGTAACCAATATTAAAAGTTGAATATGAAACTAAACTAAAAAGAGTAAGAAAAGGGAGAAAATAATATATAAAAGGATCTAGGGCATAGGTTCACCAATAAATAATACTCCGGGGTAAAATAGGGTAATCAATCATTGACATTGCATAAATAACATGATTAACAGGCTCTCGCAATTTACTAGATCTAAGTTCCTATTGAAAATAGCCTTTAATATTAAATTAACATCTGCTCGATTCATCAATTCAATATTGCTAAACATTCACAATCAAATTACATCTGCTCGATTCATAATCTAATTGCAAAGAATTAAAACAATTCAATAAGAAATTATCATGCAATATCAATAATCAACAATAACAAATTATCCCTTCATATTAATTATGGATCCCCATAAACCCTAGAATTAAATTACTCAAACATAATAAAACTAAACTAAACAAAGCAATTAAATAAAGCATAATAGAAAGAGATTTAAGTAAGAGAGAGGAATAGTTACCAGAGTAAAGGAGATAGAGTATGGAATAAACCAAGAGTTGTAGAGAGAGAGAAAAGTAGAGAGAGAGAGAAAAGTAGAGAGAGAGTAAGAGAGAAAAGAGATGATCTAAGGAAAATTGTCTCACACAATGATCCAAGACAACTAAAACTAGCTCCACAAAAGAGTATTTATACTAATCTACGAAACCTAAGCTAAAGCAAATAAAACGAACGCTTAAACCGACTTCCGGAAACACGCGCCCGATCGGGCAAAGGGCCGCCCGATCGGGCGCGCCTTTTTCCTCGACTTCATAATCTGGGCATAACTTCGACAGGCCTTTTTCACTTGGGCTGAATTTTTCTTTTCTTAATTTATCTTGGACTTGCAACAAAATTAATACTCCAAACAAACCGAGCCCTTAATCACCGAACCAAATTTAATTAGCTCGACCTTGGGCTTCAAAAACTCGTCATAAGGTACGATCATCTCTAATATTTTCATAGTGGCTCAATAAGCTCGGGAATTGTCATAATTCTTCAAATTCCTACAAAATAATACCAACTCTACAAAAACGCTAGAAAACGTATATTAGTAATAAAAATAGCTCCGTAGAGCCCAAATAAGCACAAATATGACCGTGGGACGGGGAATAAATATATATATAAAATAGACTCATCAAACTCCCCCAAGCCAAACCTTTGCTTGTCCCTAAGCAAAGCAATGAATAAATAAATCAATACTTCACCCCAAAAACAATTTAAATTAACAAATATGATTTAAGGTAAATCTGACAAACATGTATCAAAGTCAACCAATCAAATCCATCCAACTACCAATCTTCCCTAACAATTGTCAAATAGAGCAAACCACAAAAGCATATAGAATTCAAGACTAGTGCTCACACACTCAACTCTCATTTATGTGGCGAGTAAAAGATGTACTCGATCGCTCTCCAACCACCCCTTTAATGTGAACAATGCCCTCCCAACTCACACTCTCGTGTGTATAAAACAATGAACGCTCAATCCTACTAGTCGACTCGAAATATGCCAAATCATAACTTGCATTGATAAACAACACTTTCACATTCATATAATTCTATGCACAAAGGTCAGAAGGTCTTTAAAGCTTGTAATGTAAGGCTAGGGTAAAGGGTAGGATAAATTTGGGTACAAGTGAGAGTAAAGCTATGCTTAAGGGAGCAAATCCTAATAAAGCCCATGATCAAAATAAATAATGATCAACATCTCCTACGTAACCAACTCTAACATCAACCAAATATACTCCAATCATAATAAATAAATCCAACTTTTACAATTTCACTCATAAAAATTAATAATGGAGTAATAGAGCGAATAAACAAACTTTATTTTCCAAACTTGAAATTTCCATTGAGGCTCAAAATTATTCTTTACAAACCTCCAACTAGAACATTTGAACATTTCTTTTTCTTTTTTTTTCTTTTGAAGTTCGCTTATTTTTTTCATAATATCATGCTTTATTTTTTTTCAAGAAAATATGACTCTCAAACTCATCAAAAATAAACATGAACAATCAACAAAACTACTTCTCAAAATCCCACCCAAATTGTGCAAATAAATAGCACACTACAAACTCCCTCACCTCACTCACTAATAGCTCCCCCAAGCTAAGCTTGGGACTAGTAACCAATGGGGCAAAATAGGCTTGTAATGTGGCTAATAAACAATAAAAAGTCAAGGCAACAACATGGGTAGCAAGAAGGGAACAAATGTATCTACAATATCTGGAGGCTACCTAAAAGAACAAATGCCTTCGTCCTCCACAATGTGCATAATAATGAATCATATAAATATTACTAATAGTAGCAAACCAATACTAAAATTCATTGACATACCAGGAAAAATGGAACTTTCACACATTTCCTAACCAAATCAACTAGTCAAGCACTATATTCACAAGTAGTTGGACAAAATTGACGCATGTTAAGGTTTCAAGACAATCAAACATCAAATCATGATCAACTAATCCACAATGCCCATCATCAAGTACCAAGAATCAAAACAAATTTTTCTCAAGTACGGGGCACAGGGAAGCATGATTTATAATTCATTGGAACAAAACTAACCTAAGAAATTAATAAAATCTATACTAAGAAAAATAAAAATAAAAAAGAGAAGAGAGAGAGTGAAAGATGTACCTTACGAACACGAGAACCTCCCCCCAAGCTAAATCAGACAATGTCCTCATTGTCTTAAAGGGAAGCTAGTAGTCAAGGTGACTACTCTTCATCATCACCACATCAATGTCACCAAAGCCTCGAGGATTGCAATGCATCTCTTTGGAACAAAATTGGGCAAGAAAGAAACAAAGTGTTAGTGGAAAAAAGTTCAAATTTGAGTCAGGTGCACTATTCTGATCATAACTTTTGATGTATAAATGATAATACAGTGATTCCAATTGAATTGGAAACTAGACTTGAAGAGATTTCCAACGACAGGTCACACGCAAAAATCAGATAATAAACGCAAAAGTTATGGCTTGTCGAAGTTGACTAAGTTTGCTGACGCGTACGCGCGCCCGATCGGGCGAGCTCTGCCCGATATATCTTTTCCTTAACTCGATTTGCGCCCGATCGGGCAACCTCGCCCGATCGGGCGAAATTTGCTCGAGTTTCTGACTGCACTTGCGCGCCCGATCGGGCGACTCCGCCCGATCGGGCTAATTAAGGCTCGATTCCAGCTCTCTTCTCGCGCCCAATCGCGCAAATTTGCCCGATCGGGCGAGTGGAGGCATGAAATTTAACCCTCCTTGCGCGCCCGATCAGGCGAGCTTCGCCCGATCGGGCGCGAGCCCAGTCGTTTCCTTTGTTTTTCTTCGTCTTCAATTTCTTCTAAGTCTTTTGACCTCTTAAACCTATACCTGTACAAAAACACACTCCCACTAATATAAGATATACTCTCCTCTACCTCTCTAAAACAAAACAAAAAGAAAACACACAAACAAATAAATAAATAAAAAACTAAATAAAAAAAACAACAAAATACGGGTTGCCTCCCGCAAAGCGCTAGTTTATCAAGGTCTCGCTCGACCATACTCCTTCTCTCAATCGGAAGAATTCAATGCCTTGAGTAACTTATCAAACGCTCCTGTAAACATTTCATTAAGCACTATATAGGGCTTAATAGCAAGCACATTTATCCCTACAAAGAGAAAGTTAGGAGCACATAAAGAGAACTCAAGGTAGAAAGAAAAATCAAAAGAGGGAGATGAAAATACACCACAACCTTCTACTTCCTCCGCTAAAAATTTAGAATTAATAGAACGAACATGGAGGTAGTCATTGTCTTGATCTTCCAATAATGACTTTAAAATTTTACCCTCACAAATAACCTCATCATCAACAAAGGAATTATCAACCACCGTTTCTACAACTAATGATTTTTCAATCACCGATTCGTCAACCAATGATTTTTCAACCACAAATTCTATAACCGACGGTTCTTCATCCTCAATAACATTCATATTATTATAGTGTCCGTAGACTTTTTCATCAAGATCCTTCCAATAACTTTCATTAGCAACTAATCGTTTCCGAATATGATCATATGTATATGGAAAGACTCTAAAATCATCCGGAGCACGCACAAAAAACTCACTATAAGGGCATTTAGGATTTTCATGACAAAGACGTTGACAACTACAGTAGTTAGGTGCTGCATAAAAATTATATAATTCTTGTAGTGACATAAGCATGGATATTTTCAAATCATAAAAAAAAATAAAATTAAAAATTAAAAAAAAAAAATAATAATAAAAAAATAAATTAAAAATAATCTAGACTCTAATAATAATTAGAAATAAAAATAAAACCGTTTCCCCGGCAACGGCGCCAAATTTTGACAGGGTAAAGTCGTATCCCCTAATCAAAAATAATTACCTAATTCACTAACTAAAGTAGATAGGAAAGTAGGGTCGATCTCCACAAGGAAACAAGTCTTTTTACTCCTAACTAAATATTATAATCTAAATTATTTAAGTAACCAATATTAAAAGTTGAATATGAAACTAAACTAAAAAGAGTAAGAAAAGGGAGAAAATAATATATAAAAGGATCTAGGGCATAGGTTCACCAATAAATAATACTCCGGGGTAAAATAGGGTAATCAATCATTGACATTGCATAAATAACATGATTAACAGGCTCTCGCAATTTACTAGATCTAAGTTCCTATTGAAAATAGCCTTTAATATTAAATTAACATCTGCTCGATTCATCAATTCAATATTGCTAAACATTCACAATCAAATTACATCTGCTCGATTCATAATCTAATTGCAAAGAATTAAAACAATTCAATAAGAAATTATCATGCAATATCAATAATCAACAATAACAAATTATCCCTTCATATTAATTATGGATCCCCATAAACCCTAGAATTAAATTACTCAAACATAATAAAACTAAACTAAACAAAGCAATTAAATAAAGCATAATAGAAAGAGATTTAAGTAAGAGAGAGGAATAGTTACCAGAGTAAAGGAGATAGAGTATGGAATAAACCAAGAGTTGTAGAGAGAGAGAAAAGTAGAGAGAGAGAGAAAAGTAGAGAGAGAGTAAGAGAGAAAAGAGATGATCTAAGGAAAATTGTCTCACACAATGATCCAAGACAACTAAAACTAGCTCCACAAAAGAGTATTTATACTAATCTACGAAACCTAAGCTAAAGCAAATAAAACGAACGCTTAAACCGACTTCCGGAAACACGCGCCCGATCGGGCAAAGGGCCGCCCGATCGGGCGCGCCTTTTTCCTCGACTTCATAATCTGGGCATAACTTCGACAGGCCTTTTTCACTTGGGCTGAATTTTTCTTTTCTTAATTTATCTTGGACTTGCAACAAAATTAATACTCCAAACAAACCGAGCCCTTAATCACCGAACCAAATTTAATTAGCTCGACCTTGGGCTTCAAAAACTCGTCATAAGGTACGATCATCTCTAATATTTTCATAGTGGCTCAATAAGCTCGGGAATTGTCATAATTCTTCAAATTCCTACAAAATAATACCAACTCTACAAAAACGCTAGAAAACGTATATTAGTAATAAAAATAGCTCCGTAGAGCCCAAATAAGCACAAATATGACCGTGGGACGGGGAATAAATATATATATAAAATAGACTCATCACCCAGTTATCTTCCTTTGCAACAGAAGCAGGATTTCGATATTAATTACAAAAATATTGATCTGAGTTGTTTCTTGGGTGCACTTTGTAGGAGCACAGAGGAGAAACCAGGATGGTGCAAGGACCCACATTTACCCCCATGTGCTGCGTATGTGAACTCTTTACTAATCTTAAGGAGCAACCTCTTTTTCTATCAAATCCTGCAGACGTTAACTGATCTTATTATGTGAATTTTAGTACATAGCAAAGGTGATGATTCATCTTAAGGGAAAGAGAGGGTGTCTAAATTTGAGGGACAATCATGATAAATTTTGAGGACTGCACAATAACCCAAGGTAGTTTTATGTTTGGAATTTTAATAGACATCAAGGTGAGGATTCCTTTCTTATTTCGGCATGTATGGTTATGATCTTTTTGCTGTATGTAGAAAGACATTTGGGGATGGAAGTAAACTGATGGGATGTGTAATTCATTTTAGGATATGTATGAAGGTGCTAATTGTCTATTTTGGGAATTGATACAAACAATCATTTTGATTCCATGAAACAGTAAGCTGGTTACTAAGGATGATGTCAAATTTGTGAGTGTACTGTAGTTTCTTGGTAGAACCTTACTAGGTGGCATGTTATTTCACCCAAATTTATCATTAGTTTCATTCTTGTCGGATGCCATTCGGCCATTCCTCATCAAGCTAACTGAGAAATATGATAAAAAAAATTGTTCTTGAACCCCCATAAAGAATGAGTTAATTATTGGGGCTTTGATCACTAGAGTTAGACAACTTCAACAGCTAGGTTTGGTCATTGATAAGCTGGGAATGACAGGAGTAACAAGTTCATTCGATGTGAAGCTGTAGAAGGTACTGACAGCAATAGAAAAAGAGAGCAAAGACATGGATTAGTATAAGATCTAAATTCCATGTAGTGTCCTCAACAATTGGGTGGACGTGAGTGTAGCTACTACGTCATGCGTTATATGTACGAAATACTTGAACATCACCATAGCAGTGAGGATCTTATTCAGGTATGAGTTGTCAAATATTTCATTTTTGTTTGATAAATACAATTTGATGTTAGCTACAATCTTGAATTAAAACTTTCCTCTTGTATATTTGTTGTGTTGGTAGGATTTTTCAAGAACTACACCGTACATCGAGGAGGAGATAAATGAGATTCGAGATATTTGGGCAGAGTATTTTATATGTAATGTTGAACTTTAGATTTACACTTAGCGCATGTTGGACTCTTGTTTTGGATTATAGGCTTGAAATGAATGAATTTGGTTAATTGGTGTTGGGATGATGAGTATAATGTCTATGATATTGAGATGTAATTTATTGGACAGGTTGTTAATATAATGTCGTCATTCCCAATTTTATGGGTAGGCCAAATTACAA
This sequence comes from Chenopodium album, assembly GCF_948465745.1. Classification (NCBI taxonomy): domain Eukaryota; kingdom Viridiplantae; phylum Streptophyta; class Magnoliopsida; order Caryophyllales; family Amaranthaceae; genus Chenopodium; species Chenopodium album. The sequence continues at coordinate 52,774,962 of NC_137837.1, forward strand.
AGGAGACTCTGCCGAAATTTACATTTGCATTATTCAATAATATTGCATTTTAATTTTAATTATATTAGTGTTAGCATATTACTTTATACCACTAGTAAGGAAAACAGGTACTACAAACTTATACAAGGCAATTATTATAATTAAAAAAAAAAAAAAAAAAATTCACCTCATTTGCGTCACTCATTAAACAAACAAGTGACGCAAATACAACAATTTTGTATTGTCTACTCAGTCATTTGCGTCACTCCTATATAAACAAGTGACGCAAATAACAAATAAGAAGTTTATTAGAAGAGTCATTTGCGTCGCTCTTTTATAGAGGAGTGACGCAAATAACAAAAAAGAAGTTTATCAGAAGAGTCATTTGCGTCGCTCCTTTATAATAGAGTGACGCAAATAAGAGTCATTTGCGTCGCTCCTTTATAATGGAGTGATGCAAATAACAAAAAAAAAGTTTATCAGAAGAGTCATTTGCGTCGCGCCTAGGAGCGACGCAAATGACTTAAAAGTCATTTGCGTCGCGAGCAGTTGCGTCGCTCATAGAAGCGACGCAAATACACTATAAATGAGCGACGCAAATGAGCCTTTTTCTACTAGTGTGGTGGGTCCCTAAATGATCCAATAGGAGTTATAAGACCCTTTGCATTTAATCGATCAAACGCGGTGTCATAACTCATGCCAATAGGAGTGAAGTTCCTCCTAAATGGTTTCTTCTGTCCTTGGTTGTTCATAGCAAGGACTTCTCCTAAATCAAAGGTGCTCACATTGTTTGAGTGGGCAGTTTTGGAAGAAGAAGGATTGTCGTTCTTCTTTCCTTTCCAGCCATTGTTGGAGTTATTGTTGGCAGCTTTTAATTTAGCCAGGTCATCTTCAATATTGATCCCAATGTCATAAACGGCCTTGAAAGTATGGAGATTATTTTGATATTTGAGATGCTTGGAATATTTTTCTTGGAGATTTTTTATGAACAGTCTCACAGATTCTTTTTCACTTGGCACCTCAATCATCTTAGCTGAGGTTTCTCTCCACTTGTTAAAGAAAGAGGTGAAGCCTTCATTTTCTTTCTGTTTGAGGATTTCAAGTTCCCTATGATCAGTCTCGACTTGAATGTTGCACTTGTACCTATCAACGAAAGCGTTTGCTATTGACTACCAGGTAGAGGTTTTTTCCTTCTCGAGAGAAAAGAATTATTGTTAGCAAACGGTCTCGAGAGATAGTGAGAACAGAGAGGGGAAGACTTTCTTATCGATACCCTTAATACTCATTATGGTTTCGAATGCTCTTAAATGAAATTATGGGTTGTCAGTTGCTTTGAATTTTGGGATGTCGTTGGCGTTGAACTTCTGCGGAAGAAGATCTTTGTCCACCGAGACCCCTTGTGATGTAAGCTCTTGAAACTTGTAGTCGCTAGACAACTTGCTTAAACTCTCTTGCATGAAGTCCATTTGTTGTTGCTTCACGGGATCATCGATCTTAAGTGCGAGAAGCTTCAGTGTCTCAGTCACGGTAGCCAGTTGGTTCTTAAGATCATTGACTTCTTCTTGTGTTGCCATTATAACCTTAGCATTCCTCTTACGAGCTATGGGTTTGTCAAAAATTTGGACTTGTACGAAGAGGTTGTCTTTGATTAATCGTCCTTCCTTTCTTGACCACGCGCTGTAAATAAACCATTTTGCATTTTAATTACTCGACTCGAATCAACTTGACTTTACGGTTTATTTTAAGGAAAAAAGAAAAGGGTGCATATGTTTTGCAAAAATAAAGTACATATTTTTAGGGAACTAAGTATAATTTTTTTTTTATTGGAGGATTAATATCCGACTTACCCCCCTAAAAAAAATGACAGAAAAAAACGCGCACACAAGACTTTCTTAATCATGGTCAAAGTATGTGTATTGTTGAGTGTAAGTGACATGCTTGGACTCTTGTGTAAGACCATGGGACTTAGTGCCTAAACTCGATATTGATTCAATTAAATACTATTGATAGCAAAATTAACCGATTTAAACAGAAAACTGATCAATTAGACCCTAGGTGATGACTCGACCAATAATCCGAACTGTCGGCCAAACGACAGGACTGGCGTCGCAATGTGGAGCTTGGCGCCAGGCGACAGAACTGTCGTCAGGCGCTACACTCCATAATGTGGCGCTACAGCTCAGACCTTGGCGCCAATATTGGAGCTTCGGTCTGGGACTATTTTCGGTGTTATTAGTCAACTAGGGTATGTCTAAAGTCGTACTAAGTCAATTCCGATTAATATTTTAGACTTTATTGACTCAAATTTATTAATTAATTAATTAGGCGAATTTCTTTAAGTCATTAATTTATTTAGTTTTGACACAAGTCAACAAACGGTTAAGAGAAACATAGAATATATATGCACAAAAAATAATGTGCAATTAGTCAAGTAGGCAGAATATGATGCAATGCGTTTGCAACCTAACCATGGCTCTAGTTCTCTAAAGTTCGGGATATGGTTTAGTCAATAGAGGGTCCATGGTTAATTGTCCAGATGCACCGCGCGGAAGCCTAACCATGAAGGGTTGGCGCGAGTGGATGGGACACCGCGAGTTTTAGAAAAAAAACTCGCTTCCATGGTTTGGTGAATTCAACATCTCGGATGTACCCTTTGTTGCACAGAGCGTTCAATCAGGTAGATGGAGCATGAATTCCTAGAGGGTTATGTCCATATGTAGAACACATATGGGTTTCAGAAAAGTGAGAAAATATTCAATTAGGAAGTAGGATCGAGCAAACAAAAAGAAAAACCGGTCGAAATTAGAACGCATATTACTGGCTCGGTATTGGGGGAAATTGGCGCCAGCAAACAGAGACTGGCGCCAGCTTTTAACTATAGCGCCTAGCTTCAATACTGGCGTCTGGCGCTACGACTAAACTGCTGGCGCCAATGCTCTGGCCCCTGACGCTACTTCCCACATGCCTCAGCAGCTTTCTGTGCTCGATAAAATTTTCCCGTTTCGCGCGGTGTTATTTCGGTCCTAGTTGTGAAAGATATTTCTCAAATTTCCAACGTGTAAAATCCTATGTTTTTAACTCATTACGGATGGTCTTTCCAATGAGATCTTTTTTATGCATATGAAAATAATGTTAATCAAAATTACGCACATGAAATACTTAGAACTTTTCGAGTCTCATCCACTCATTCTAAATCATTGCCGAAACAAATTCAGGAATTAAAATAGAAATCCTCCCCAGTGGAGTCGCCAAAAATTCTAGGGAATAATTTCAAGCGTTAATCCCACTAGCACGAACCCCACTGTGATCATACACTAAAGTACGGTGGCGTCCAAAAGGGAAGAAGATAGAGCAAAAGAGTCGCCAACAAGTTTTAGGAACTTGTAAACCGTTTACAAGGTGAAGGTTACACCCCTTAACGATCCAAGAGATCGTCAACTCCATAAGGTCTAGAACCAAATAAGGGTTCGGGGAAGAAGGTACAAATCCAACCTAAAAGAGATTGAACCTGCCCTAATAATAGGCCTCTACTTTATTCTGATCGTATTCATGTGCGCTTTCTGATTAACATGCAATCATTAGGATTAACCCTAAACCTGTTTATCTATGTTGGTTGAATATTAATGCACAAACAAATCTATTATTGGCGATCACTTGAATTTATAATCAAATTAACCCTAACAAGATTATTAATTATCTTATTAAGCGTGATTACAAGTACTAATTCCCTTTAAACATACATAAAGGCGTGATCAAGCAATAAAAATAAATATCAAACAACATAACAAATAATCAATATCATGAATAATAATTGATAATCATGACAATAAAATAATAATCATCAAAATAATAATAATAATAATAATAATAATAATAATAATAATAATAATAATAATAATAATAATAATAATAATAATCATAAATTATAACAATTATAATCATAATCATAATCATAAATCATAATTAAAATAATCATATTAACATTAAAGCATAATAATAGCAAGATCCTAGGCATGATACTAAAAAGATTAATAACAAACCCTAGCATGTCACTAAACAATAAAAATCAAGTCTTTAACCCTAACATGATACTAACAATCATAAATATTAGGAAGAACATAGGAAGCATCGCAGGAATCATAATAAACATATTAAAATTACCCTAGACATGATACTTGGAATCATAATAACAATTTAAGCATGATTTCTACATCATAATATCAATAAAAACCAATAAAGTACTTACTTTGATGCCTCGTACCTCTTTCTAATAACAAAATACACACGTTAGTAACTTCAAGGAAAATAATAATCAAAACAATTAAATTAAATAATTGAAAGAGAGATTTGGGACCAACCCTCAGAAATTAAACCTTTCACGTCTAGGGTGAAGGCAACTTCGAATATGGCTAGGTGTATCTAAGTCTTGCGAATGCGGAATTTTGTATGAGAAACAAAGTTTGGAAGAAAGAAAGAGAGAGATGAATGAAAGAGATGAATGAATTAAAGAATACGAATGAAAACTTGTGAATGAAGAGTATTGTAGAATTGGTGAATGAAAACGGATTTTTTAATACGATGTTTATATAGAAAATCAGCCAAAAAGATAAAATAAACAAAACAGAGTCTGGCGCAAAGAAAACAGAGCTGGCGCCACCCTTGGCTAACTAGCGCCAGGCACCAACACTAGCGCCAGGCGCCAAGGCTTGGGGATAGGCGCCAAGCTTATTTCCAACGCGTTTTTGAAAATCTAATAAGTTTACCGTACTGGAGGATAAAATCATATAATTTCCTCGAAAATGCTATTTGATTTTAATTAAAACTCTGAAAAGTCAAAAGTTAATTTAATGCTAATTGAATTAGGAATGAAAAGAGCCTTCTAGAAGATTCTAGAAGACTAAACCCATTCTTAATTGCATTAGGAATGATAAATCATATTAGGCCCTCCCCAAGATCATTGGGCCGCATATAAGGCTCAAACCGGGCCCAATTTAGTAAATTAGCAATAATTTCCTCAATATTCATCGGAATTGGGCTTATAATATATCGTTGGAAAGCTCTTTGCAAGCCCCATCCAACTACACTACTATTGGACCCATATCATGGACCAACCAAACTGGATTGGCCGTTTTCTTAAAATAAGTTTTCAAAAACAGAGAGAAGAGAAAAGAATTAAAACTATCCGCAACACCAGACTTTCCACACTTTCACTTCATTCGATTATGATTCGACGCGAAAGGTACTCATCACTGGGTTTGGTTTTGGGGAGACACAAATGGGTGTCTACACTCGTTCTCGAGCAAATTAACATGAAACACGAGAGAAGGAGAGTGAATTATTCACGCAAAGCTAAGACACTAAAGGAGATAAGAATGTACACTAACTCACTTTCGTAGGAATCACGGTCAATTTTAGCAACTAAAGACAAGCCCTTTAAACCCCTAGATCGCCCTAGAGGACGAGTATGCTCTCGTGAGGGTTTCCTAAGAGCTTAACCCACAACTCTAGACAAAAACCAAGGCAAAACAAAAAGAAAAAGAAAAGCAAATACAAAAAAAAAAAAACAAACACAACCATGACCAACATAACGTAGCAAGGTTTAGGAAACCAATCAAGCTCAAAGGCGAAAAATACTCCAGTTGGACTCAAAAAGAGACATGCACCAAAGAATACTCACCTTTCTCAATACAATGAGGGAAAACACGTTCTAAGATGCTCATGGTTGAGAGAGACAAACCTAAGCTAAGCATAGAGAACTAGAGAATTCATTCTCCGCCCTAGCCCTATCTAAGACGGTCCACATTCTCTCCACTAGCTTCAAATCACCCCCTATTTAGCTCCTCATGATTCCACAAAGGAACCGGGAAAAGATTCAATTTGTGGAATTAGTGGGTCATCCCAACATCTCAAGTATGCATACTCTCTCCATAGGGTTGAAATCTATTTCCCTCCACCAGAATTTGACCTCACCCCTCTAAAGTCTAAGGGTCTTAACTAGTGTTGTAACGTAAGGAAAAGGGTTAAGGCGAGGTAAAAATTTGAAAATTTTGGTGATATTTCCTAAGTGAAGCAAAAGGGTGATCAAACCTCAAAAACAAACTCAAGAAATCACCAAACATCAAACAAAAAATACCAATAATGCCATCTCCCCTAAGCTTACTCAACACCAACATTCCATAAAATAGAAAACGAAGTAACGCCCCCCCCCCCCCCCCCCCCCCAAGCTTAAACGAAGCATTGTCCTCAATGCTTAACTTAGGGAAGGAAACGAAACCTACGTTTTTTATTTTTTTATTTATTTTTTTTATGAAAACTTATTTGATGTCCTTGCCTTTTTAACTAAGGACGGCTTTTTCTAGGATGCATTTGCTTTATTACACACAATATATACAATTTACTTTCTTGCTTTGTACTAAGAGCGTAATACTTTCTCATTTTCATTACAACACAAAACAAACTATTAAACCGAAATGCTTCAAAAACAAAGGTTTAGGGAAACAAAAGGTCATAAGGCTTGTAATATGGCTCATAATCAAGAAAGGGAATAACTCAAAGGGTTGGCAAGAGGAGCAAATGCAAAATAAAAACAAAATAAGTAACAAAACAAAAAGAAGATAAAGAAAAATAAGAAAAGGGGTGCCCTTTTCCTCCCCTAGAGCTGCTTGGTCACGATCTTGGGAGTTAGAGGACAACACAAGGAGTAAGATATTCATAGTCAAGGATCATAAGCGTCGCTCAACAAAATTGATGGAGGCTTAAACAATTTAAATCTCACAAGGGATGGGAAGTAAGCAAATACTAACTAAAGAGCTTCAAATCCACTATAGAGAGCAACACCATCTTACCACTTTTCCGTGAACTAAGGGTTCAAACGTCCTCAATAGTTCTTAACCTGCTACCTTAGCTTAAAATTTGTCTATCTCAACCATAAGCACTCTCAAACCATGTAGGCCATCATCAATTAGGAAGAAAAACATTCTTTAGCACATTATCAAAGCAATCAATTCCAAATGCATGAGCGAATTCCAAAACAAATTCATTTAATCTTGCCATAGTCATGTTTGCCACACAAAAAAAAAACAAAACAAAAGAAAGAGGAAGAAATAAAAAAGGTTCATAAACGAGGCATATAAACCAAATAAGTCCCAATCGTCAAACAATTGATCGTTCGATAACAACATCAACGATCCCAGGTTCCATAGAACCAATGCAAACAACCTCGAACCATTCAACTTCTTCCTAAATTAGTCCTAAACTAAGCACTCAAAGAAAGAGTAAAAGAGTAAAAAAAAGAAAGGTCTCACCAGGAGGTTAGCTTAAAAGAATTAAGGAGCACAAAATAAAGTTCACCAAATGTCACTCCGCTCCAAACTTCTAAAAAGAAACCTACAAGGCAAGACAAGAAAAAAAATAAAACATTAAAAGAGAACAAAGAAATAAAGCAAAAAGAAAAAGAAAGGAGGGGGAGAAAAAGGATTAGAAATCCTCCGGGTTGCCTCCCGGGAAGCGCTTGTTTATGGTCTCTAGCTTGACCCTTTACCTCATTCAAGGTGGGTAAAAGAACATCACCCTCATCAACTTGAGGATTGAATCATAGATGCCCCCAAGCTTGAGAACTAGAACTCCTTGAGGTCTCACATCACCACAAGGAAAAGGAGGGAATGAATCAAGAGCCAATGGTGGCTCATCTTTTCTCTTTCCCTTCTTCTTGTTGATTCTTCTTCTTTTTTCACACTTCTTTCTTTTCCTTATAAAAGGGGGATCAAGCTTAGAATCCTCAATATTAGTAAGGGCAACCTCACCTTCCTCAAGAGAGCCTTCAAACCAAGCGGGAACTTCAAGGAAGTCATCATACCTCATTATCACCTTACCATCACGTGGAGGTAATCTCTCATTAGCCATCACATCATCGACCACATCAACTCTACATACGCTCACCGCCATAGGGCTCTTCAAAACGACATTCTCAACTAGCCTACAAGGAAAGGGAACCGGGCCTTCCAACTTGTTTGGTTCACTAAAATCAAATGGCTCCTCATTTTGTTCTTGAACCTTCTTCTCAACCACATCATTTACAACCTTGTCCTCCTTGCAAGTTTCGAGTTGATAAGTATGTGAAGGGTTAGTAGATGATTGTAAGGGGAGTTTTGTGGTTAAATGGATAGAAGAATTTTTGGCTAGTTGGGAATCAACAACTTCATTGTAAGATTTGATTTCTTGGAATTTTTGAGTGATAGTTTGACGTTGATGAAGAATTTGGGTTTGTGTGTGGTCGGGTGGGGATTTTTCTTCATACGCTTGAGGACATGGGTCATGATTTTGATCTTGAGAGTTCTCTACTTGGTTGGAAAGGTAGGAAAAGTTTTGGGTTGGTGGATTGAAGAGAGGTCCATCTTGGGGGTAGGAGTTTTATTGCCTTGGAGGTTGTTGAAGTTGTTGGGATTGAGCTTGGGTTACAAACTCATTTTCCCTCAAAGTCAAAACTTCACCATGCTTGAGATTGAACTCTCTACAATAAGATGCATTATGATCCGTCCCACCACAACGAGCACATGAGAAATCAATGATTTGTGAAGGTTTTGAACACAAACCAACACTTGAGTTCAACTTGGAAAGACCTTCATTCAATAGCTCAACTATGTGCTTCAGTTGGCCGACTTTCTCCAACTCATAAAGATCTCCTTGATTCCCTTGGGACCTTCTTCGGCCTCCCCAAGAATAACTAGTAGGCACTTCTTGAATTGTAGCTTCAACTTGGCTTTGAGGAATCTTAATCAATTGGCCACCGGCACCCACATCTAGATCGGTCCTTGACATTGGCTCCAAGCCATCATAAAAGATTCTCATGAGCAAATTACGATTGAATTCATGATGAGGACATGCTCTAATCAAATCCTTAAACCTTTCCCATGCTTCCCCAAGAGTTTCATCCGGTTCCTGCTCAAAGGAAGCTATCTTCCTCCTCATTTTTGCGGTTTGCTCATCGGAAATGAACCTCTTGAGAAAGGCCTTTGCAACTTCCTTCCATGTGGTCAGAGAGTTGGGCTTCAAAAGCTTGAGCCATTTCTCTGCTCTTCCGGTGAAAGAATGTCGAAAGAGATGCATACGAATGTAATCTTGGCTCACTTCATTTGTTTGCATCATTGCACACAACTCAAGGAATCGGTCCAAATGCTCAATGGGGTCTTCACTTACGCCTCCGGAAAATTGCTCAATTTGCACCATCCTACCATATTGTGGATGGATCGTTAAATTAGTCTCGGTGGTCGGGAGAAGTATACCACTCGTGAGCTCATAGATTTCCGGGTTTCCAAACTCCCTAAAAAGAAGGTCATCCTCTTGTCTTGCCATACCTCACTTTGAATACAACAAAGCTAAGCACACGATTAGCAATGACAAGTAGGATTAAACAAGCAAAATAAGAGAAAGGAAAGCAAATAAAATGACTCTAACAATAGCAAAAATAGACGCTAAACAAGCCGCTTCCCCGGCAGCGGCGCCAAAATTTTATAGGGATAAGATAGGTCGTTAAGCTACTACCCTAACCAAATTAATCATTTATAATACCTAAACCTACACTAAACTAGTTAGTGGCAAGTAAAGGGTCGAACCACTAGGGAAGCACGCTAATTCAACATCAAATATCACTAATGCAAGAGTGAAAAGGGGATTGTTTTTGTTGGTTTTGTTGAATAAGAACACTAAAACTACAAATAAGCAAGAAAATTATGATTAAAATAATATAAAGTGACGCTAGGGATACGGGGGTGTCCAATATGATTAGAAAGAGGAGAATAATGGTGATTATTATGAAACATATGCCAAAGAACACAAGATTATACCTAATAATTCATTCTCATGCAATAGTCTAGGCAAATCAATGAAAGCGGCCTACACTAATAAGGATCATTCTCATGCATCCTATTAGTGACAATCAAATTAAGAGAATAAAGAAGCACAATCCATAAAAACTCCACTTTAATAACTCATTCTCATGCAATCATTAAAATAGAGGTGATCCTAATCTAGTTCAAATCACTTTCATGCATTTAAACTAGAAAACATCAAATAGAGTGCAACAATAATCCCAAGCTAATAAAAGACATGTCTTTCATCAATATATCGCATAAGTTCAATCCAACCATCATCATTCATCCAATATCAACTCATATCTTCCACCCCCTTCCCCTAGCCAAAAGACTAGCCTAGAAAAAGGGGAATGAACATGATATCAAAACTAGAAATAAACTCAAGTAACATAAAACAAAACATGATTAAAATCAATGAAATCAATAACAACTAGATGAACTAATAAGATTAACAAGAATAAACAACAATAAAACAAATAAATAATACTAAAGTAAAGGAGAAGATATTACTAAAGAAAGGATTAATGAAAGATGAAAACTTGAATTCTTGCTTGATTGAAACTTAAACTTGAGCAAAATTGAATCTTGGAAGAAAATTGAGCCATAATCTATTTTCTCTAACTAAAAATTATTTAGTCTAACCCTAAGAGAGAGAAGCTCTCCTCAACTAAAAATTAAGAAAAATAAAATAAAAGAGCCTCCTTTTAATTCCCCCCAAAAATGGGTATTTTTAATTAGCTAAATAAAAGAAAAAGAAAAGAGAACCAAAAGAAAAGAAAATAAAATAAAGAAAAGAAAAGGGAAAAATAGAAAAATAAATAAAATAAATAAAGAAAATAAAACCCATTTTTTCCCCCAAACCGTCAGCCTCCTCATCTTCTTCTATTTCAATTTGGCTGCTCTTAAATCATCATCACCACCGTTTAGGGGTGTTCAAAAAAACCCGACCCGATTGTCCCGTCCCGATTACCCGATGACCCGTAAAAAACCCGATGAGAAATTAGGAATTTTTTCTGTTTTTGGCGGGTCGGGTACCCGTCTCGGTAAAATAACAGTTTTGTGGGCCGGGACATGGGACACGTTGTGCTAATATCGGGTACCCGAATACCCGGTTAAAAAATAAATTAACAAAAAAAAAAAAAAAGAAATGAACAACAACAACCGTCACTTACTTTGTATTCTCAGCCCAGCCCACTAAATCTTAGCCTTTTAGGGTTTTTATTTTCTCACTCCAAAATTCTTAGCCGTCATTCCCTCCTACCTCTTTCTCTTTCCTTTTTTTTTTTGTTTTTTCACTTTCTCTTTGTTCTTCTGATTTCAATTCATCCCTCCACTCTCTTCTCACATCTCACCCCAATGCATGCAACAATATCCACAATTTTCAACAACCTCACCATCTCACCTCACCATTTATCAAGGTCGGAGATTCTTTGAGTTGGAGATTGATGGTGTAGGGCCCTGTAGGCTGACTATGAGGTGGTCGTCGGACGAGGGGTAGAGGGAGCTGATGTCCATTTTGTTGTGTATTATTCAATTTCTCTTTCGTAATCGATTTTTGGTATTCTTCAATTTGTATATTGAATATTTTTGTCATATAAATCCCTTTCATTATTAGAGAAGGGAAGCAGACTAATTTACATTATTAAAGATTTATGATATATAATATGTATAAATTATACAGGGTTCATGGTTAGAGAAGGGAAGCAGACTAATTTTCGGTTGAATATGTATTAATTGGTGGATTAGAGCTACTGAATTGCTTCTTTTCTAATTGTTAATGGTTAATCTCCAAAAAAAATAAAATAAAATCGGGTACTGTAGGGAATAATTCAAGCCTTTAAAATCCCACTAGCTTGAACCCCACTGTGATCATACACTAAAGTACGGTGGCGTCCAAAAGGGAAGAAGATAGAGCAAAAGAGTCGCCAACAAGTTTTTTTAGGAACTTGTAAACCGTTCACGAGGTGAAGGTTACACCCCTTAACGATCCAAGAGATCGTCAACTCCATAAGGTCTAGAACCAAATAAGGGTTCGGGGATGAAGGTACAAATCCAACCTAAAAGAGATTGAACCTGCCCTAATAATAGGCCTCTACTTTATTCTGATCGTATTCATGTGCGCTTTCTGATTATTATGCAATCAATAGGGTTAACCCTAAACCTGTTTATCTATGCTGGTTGAATATTAATGCACAAATAAACTATTATTGGCGATCACTTGAATTTATAATCACAATTAACCCTAAACAAAATTATTAATTATCTTATTAAGCGTGATTGCAAGTACAAATTACCTTTAAGCATGCATCAAAAGGTGATCAAGCAATACTGTATCAAGCAACAAAATAAATAACCATAACAATAATTATAATCGCTATCAAAATAATAATAATAATAATATTCATAATCATCATTAATTATAACAATTATAATCATAATCATGTTCATGTTAATATTAAAGCATAATAAAAAAATAGCAAGATCATAGGCATGATACTAACAAGATTAATAACAAACCCTAGCATGTCACTAAACAATAAAAATCAAATCTTTAGCCCTAACATGATACTAGCAATCATAAATATTAGGAAGAGCATAGGAAGCATCACAACAATCATATTTAATATTAAAATTACCCTAGACATGATACTAGGAATCTCATAAAATCAATATAAACATGATTTCTACATCATAATCAATAAATCAATTAAAGTACTTATTTTGATGCCTCATACCTCTTTCTAATTACAAAATACACACGTTAGTAACTTCAAGGAAAATAATAATCAAAACAATTAAATTAAATAATTGAAAGAGAGATTTGGGACCAAACCCTCAGAAATTAAAACCTTTCACGTCTAGGACGAAGGCAACTTCGAATATGGCTAGGTGTTTCTAGATCTAATGAATGCGAAATTTTGTATGAAAAAGTAAGAAAGAATTGAAGAAAGAAAAGAATGCTAAAGAATTAATGCTTGTGAAGAATTAATGAATGAGAGATGTAGATGATGATCGTAGATGAATGAATTGTGAATAAAAGCTTGCGAATGAAGAGAATTGGTGTATGAAAACGGAGTTTTTGATACGATATTTATAAAGAAAATCAGCCAAAAAAGATAATTTAACAAAACAGAGTATGACGATCGCAAAACAGGATTGGCGCCAACCCTGGCTAGCTGGCGCCAGGCACCAATGGCTAGCGCCAGGCGCCAATGGCTAGCGTCTGGCGCCAAGCCTGGTTCCAGGCGCCAAGGCCTGGGGTTGGACGCCAAACTGGATTTCAACGCGTTTTCGAAAATCTGATAAATTTACCGTACTGGAAGATAAAATACTATAATTTCTCCGAAAATGCTATTTGATCTTGATTAAAACTCTGAAAAGTCAACAAAGTCAACTTATCAATGCTAATTGAATTAGGAATGAAAATAACCTTCTAGAATATTCTAGAAGACCAAAACCATTCCTAATTGCATTAGGAATGATAAATCATATTAGGCCCTCCCCTAGATCATTGGGCCGTACATAAAGCTCAAACCGGGCCCAGTTTAGTAAATTGACCATAACTTCCTCAATATTCATCGGAATTGGGCTTATAATATATCGTTGGAAAGGTCTTTGCAAGCCCCATCCAACTACACTACTATTGGACCCATATCATGGACCAACCAAACTGGATTACTTTCCGCAACACTAGACCTTTCCACACTTCGTTTCATTAGATTATGATTCGACGTGAAAGGTACTCATCACTGGGTTTGGTTTTGGGGAGACACAAATGGGTGTCTACAGAAGCCCCCACTTTGACTGAGTTTGGAGAAACGCGAGTTTCGAAAACGAAAGTCAAAGTATCGACAGGGACGGAGAATGATTCAGAACGTTCTGCGATCCTAAATCAATCTTATAACGCCGATACCTGCAAAACTAGCATTAGTTAAATAGATAAAAGAGTTAAGAAACGCGTATCTTGCACCGTCGAGCACACATCTCTGAAAGTAACCGATTTGTTTTGATGACCTCCTGCAAGCTAGAGAATGTCATCCCGCTTGAAAACCGCTACGCCTGTAACTTCTTCCAAATTAGAAGATTTCTTCGCCTGAAACGATCCTCCTCCGAAATGATAATATTCCGCGTCCAAGGGAATACCATCGAAGATTGCTTCTCTTGAAACAATCTCCATCTGCATTGATAATATTCCGCGTCCAAGGGAATACTATCGAAGATTCCTTCTCTTGAAACAATCCTCATCCGCATTGATAATATTCCGCGTCCAAGGGAATATCATTGAAGATTATTTCTCTCAAAACAATCCATATCCGCATTGATAATATTCCGCGTCCAAGGGAATATCATCGAAGATTATTTCTCTCGAAACAATCCTCATCCGCATTGATAATATTCCGCGTCCAAGGGAATATCATCGAAGATTATTTCTCTCGAAACAATCCTCAGTTGTTTGTGACAACTCTCCATAATCCAGGGAACGCCACCTTGCTGTTTCGATGTTCACTCGTCTCTGAAGAAAGAGCTTCTTTTTGATATGACTCTAATTTCCTCTGTGATAGTCTTCGAAAAGATCACTGCTTGTTAATGTTTACTATGCCAGTACGTCGGCGCTTTGCTGCTTGTGAACCAGTATGTCGACAATCCTCTTTTATTTGGAAATAGTTGCCAACACAACTCTTGTATGATGTATGACAATCCGATTTAGGGAAAGTTGTCAATGCCACGTAACAATCCATCCTTGGAAATGTTACCACGATGAAGCGACAATCCGTATGTCAGAAAATTTGCCAAAATCCAATTTTTGGGAAAAGTCGCCAATGTTTCGTAACAATCTTTCATAGGAATTTTGCTACGATCGACAATCCACATCTTGGAATATAACTCTTGAAAGCAATCCACCTTGGAAATTTGCCAACGCTATGTGGCAATCCTTTTGGGGAAATATTGCCACTATTGACAATCTGCGTCTTGGAACATTTGCAAAAAAGAGTCGACCGACAATCCACTTCGGGAAAATTTGCCACTTACTGAAATGAATGACAATCCACGTTGAGGAATTTTTGCCGGTATTTATGATGAATAGAAACCTACAACAATCCTTTGGGAAATTTTGCTATAGGGAACTGGGTGTATGACAATCCAATTTCGGAAAACTTGCCAGCGATGACAATCCGAACTTGGAAAAAATTGCCAAACAAAGAAGGAGCACGACAATCCACGCTTGGAAACTTTGCCAAAGATGACAATCCAATCTTGGAAAAATTGTCGTTGAAGAAGATGCACGACAATCCATTTTTGGAAATATTGTCAGTTGGGGATGACAATCCAATTTTTGGAAAACTTTGTCGTTTAATAAGAATGCGCGACAATCCATATTTGGAAATATTGTCGTTTAAGTGCTTGCTTTTGAACTGATGCTTTGGTGCTTGTAATGAGCCAATACTTAGGCGCTTAAGCTAAGTGAGACGATCTTTCGTCAGGTCAATCACTTATTGCAATTGTAATCAAGCCGACTACTAATCATGTCAAATTGCTTATAAGGGCTAACTGGCGTACCAAGGAACCCGAAATTGCTGTATGAAGTCGAAATCACCTTTCTGAGAGGCTTCGAGCTCTGCCGTTGCTGAGATATCTCTGGCACCAAGAATTGGAGTAGGGTATTCCCTATTCTGTTGCACCTGTATTTATTTTTGACTATAGAACTTTGCCAATTTCTTTAATTATCTTAGGGTTGACCTAAGGTTTAGCATTCCTTGACTCAATAACTTGACACGACTCAAGGTATAAACTTGACTCGCTGTGATTGACTGACTCGAGGTTGACTCGATTTAAAGTAAAATGACACGTGTGTTAGACTCAAATCAAAGTGATATGACACGACATGACTCAATGTGTACATGACTCGTGTGTGCATTGTAATGTGATCGTGCGACTCGAAAATGCAAAAAGCAAAAAGCAAAAATTTCCGTCATTTTTATGGAGGGTACCGATTTTCTCCCGAAAAAGAAAGACGCGAAAAAAGAATCGAAGGTTTGAAGATGCATGTTGAATGAGCTTAGTCAAATGTCATTTGATACTGTCTCTCAAGGTGCAAGGATTAATTCATCCTAGGCTATCTCAATGGTTGACTCCATGATGAAAGTATTTGGGTAACTTAGGCACGGAGGCTAAGCACTTCATACTTCGTGATGCAATGATGATTATGATTGATGAGTGATGTTGATATGACAAGGCATGCTTCAACGTTGTGTTAAGATTCCATGACAAAGGGTTCCTAAGGGAAGTATATTTGGTCATGTATCTCTGCAGTGTGTGAAAGTGACACTAAAGTTAGGCCGCAAGAGCTAAGTGTGTGGAAAAATATATTATTAAAAAGAGTCAAATGGTGGTGACTCTTAGTCTAGGTAAGCTAATGATGTAGGGATCAAGCCCCCAAGTCTAGCTCTAAGTGAATAGGGATGAGCATAGGAAATCCCTTGATATGATCATGGTGCAAGTGTGTGAATGTGAATATGAATGCATTTTTTGTTACGGCCGCACCTCAATGTGAGGTTGCCTACGTATCCGTTAGGAATCAGGCCGAACGTAGCTCTAGCCGAACCTCGCACAAGTGTGTGTATACCTCAAAAGGTCTTTTAAGGGTTGTAACGTGGTTAGGATAAAGGTTATAGAATAAGGGGATAAAGGCTCAAGACCCTAGATAAGCCCCCAAGGTGTGCAACCTTGCTTTTGAATATTTGTATTTTCATGCTTGAATTTCTATTCTTTTTTAGTTCTTTTTGCTTTAGCATTGATTTTACTTTTTCAAGTGTGGGCAATCCCGATCATGCGGTCTATCACTCACTTGGCATTCATGTTTCTCAGGCACGGTACCGAGCACTCGATAAGAGACGCAATTTGAGACGTGTTCTTATCGAAGATATTTTCATATCAAAGACATTGGAACACTTGCCCTTTTGTACACTTTTATTTATTTTTGCTTGCTTATTTTTGCTATTTATTTTGATCTTTTGAAATCACTCAAGCTTTTAGAATTGCATAAGTTACACACCATCCCATCCCAAGGTTAGGTAGATGTAGGTTGAAAAAATGAAGGGTCTATCGTTAGACGAGGCTCAAAGTGGCTTATGAAGAAAGGATTGTATATTTGAAAGGTGAAAGGAGATATGATGTGGCTACAAGGGGTTCCTCAAATCATTGGTATACCTTGTGTTTAGCTCGACATGGATTTTTTTTTCTTTTTTTTTTTATTTTTTTTAATGCACTGAAATTATCATATATAAGGAAATAAATGCTCATTTTATTAAAAGAAAAAAGGAAAGCAAAAAAAATCCTACAAAATAAATCTAAGGAAAGGAAAAGGTGCCTATGCTAGACTTATTGGGGAAAGGAAAAAAAAATGAAAAAGAAATAGAAAAAGAGGTCAAGAAATCTTGTCGTTGAAGCTCGCCTCTTGTCTTGTGTTGTTTGCGTCATCATCACCCAGTCTTCTCGTTAGCTAGAGGCAATGGGATCTTGTTTGCCTCTATGAGGTCTTTAATGAGATTTTGAAACCTGTAGCATTCATCAGTGGTATGACCGTTTCCTCGATGGTACTTGCAATAGGAATTTGGATTCCATCTTGTAGATCGATTTTCTGGTGTCGGATCCTCGGTAGGGCCAATAGGTTTGATTAATCCTCGATCATAGAGACGATCGAAAGCAGCATCGTAGGTCATTCCAATGGATGTGAACTCTCGCTTGGGTTTTCTTTTAGATCCTTGATTGTCCATGGCTAAGACATCATTATGGTCAAAGGTACTAACATTATTACTAGAGTGGGCGTTTTCGGAAGAAGAAGGATTGTCGCTCTTCTTTCCTTTCCAGCCACCGTGGTTGCTACTGTTAGTAGCTTTTTGCTCTGCGCGGTCATCTTCGATTTCAATACCTATGTCATAGACGGCTTTGAAGGTATTCAAGTTGTGTTGATATTTTAAGTGCTTTGAATACTTTTCTTGGAGATTCTTGACAAACATTCTCACAGACTCCTTTTCGGTGGGGACCTCAATCATCTTGGCGGAAGTTTCCCTCCATTTATTAAAGAAAGAAGTAAAGCCTTCATTCTCTTTTTGTCTTAGCATCTCAAGTTGTCTATGGTCGATTTCAACTTGGATATTGCACTTGTACCTATCAACGAAAGCGTTCACTATCAATTCCCAGGTAGAGGTTTTCTCCTTGTCAAGGGAGAAGAACCATTGTTGGCAAACGGTTTCAAGAGATAGTGGGAACAGAGAGGGGAAAACCTTCTTATCGATACCCTTAATGCTCATTGTAGTTTCAAAAGCTCTTAGATGGAAGTAAGGGTTATCTGTTGCCTTGAATTTAGGGATGTCAGTGGCGTTGAACTTATGCGGAAGAAGTTCCTTGTCCAGCGAGACCCCTTGTGAACTCATGCCCTGAAATTTATAGTCACTAGATAGCTTGCTTAGACTCTCTTGCATGAGGTTCATTTGTTGTTGCTTCACGGGATCATCGACCCTAAGTGCGAGAAGTTTCAGTGTCTCAGTCACGTTAGTCAATTGACTCCTAAGTTCATTAACTTCCTCTTGAGTTGCCATTATCTTCTTAGCCTTTCTCTTTTGACGAATCAGTTTATCAAAAAATAATACTTGAACAAAGGTGTTGTCCTTGATTAATCGCCCTTCTCTCCTCGACCAAGTACTGTGGAAAAGGAATTTGGGGATACTTATTGTTAATTATTGACTCGAACTTTATTCAACATGCAATGGATAGAGGAAGTGAAGAAAAATTGGAATAGAATGTGAAAGAAGATTTAGATGGAGGGATATGAAGAATTAGGAATAGAATGTACCCCCCAACTCAAATGACGGAAAAGACCGACTCATGCATGAACCTAAGACATGGCCATGGTGATGTATACTCAAAGTATGTGCTAAGACTAGTGAGTGTAGGTGACATGTTAAGACTCTTGTGTAATACCATGGGACTTAGTGCCTAAACTCGATCATTGATTCAATTAAGTATATTACCAGCAAAATTAACCGATTTAAACAGAAGACTGATTAATTAGACTTTAGATGATGACTCGACAAATAATACGAACTGTCGGCCAAGCGACAGGACTGACGTCACACTGTGGTGGTTGGCGCCAGACAATTTAGTTAACGTCTGGCGCTACACACCATAGTGTGGCGCTACAGCTCAGACTTTGGCGCCAATAGTGGAACTTTGGTCTGGGACTGTTTTCGGTATTATTAGTCAACTGGGGTATGCCTAAAGTCGTACAAGGTCAATTCCGACTGAAAAAAAAAATAGACTTTATTGACTCAAATTAATTAATTAATTAATTAATTAGGCAAAGTTCTTTAAGTCATTTATTTAATCTCAACACAAGTCAACAAACGGTTAAGAGAAACATAGAATATATATACACACAGCAAATAATGCACAATTAGTCAAGTAGCCACAATATGATGCAATGCGTTTGCAACCTAACCATGGCTCTAGTTCTCTAAAGTTCGGGATATGGTTTAGTCAATAGAGGGTCCATGGTTAATTGTCCGGATGCACCGCGCGGAAGCCTAACCGTGAAGGGTTGGCGCGAGTGGATGGGACACTGCGAGTTTTAGAAAAAACTCGCTTCCATGGTTTGATGAATTCAACAACTCGGATGTACCCTTTGTTGCACGGAGCGTTCAATCGGGTAGATGGAGCATGAATTCCCAGAGGGTTATGTCCATATGTAGAACACATATGGGTTTCAGAAAAGTGAGAAAAAATTCAATCAGGAAGTAGGATCGAGCAAACAATACGAAAAACTGGTCGAAATTAGAACGCATATTTCTGGCTCGGTATTGGGGGAAATTGGCGCCAACAAACAGAGACTGGCGCCAACTTTTAACTGTAGCGCCTGGCACCAATACTGGTGTCTGGCGCTACGGTTAAAAGTGTGGCGCCAAGCTCTGGCCCCTGACGCTACTTCCCACATGCCTCAGCAGCTTTCTGTGCTCGATAAAATCTTCCAGTTTCGCGTGGTGTTATTTCAGTCCTAGTTGTGAAAGACATTTCTCAAATTTCCTACGTGTAAAATCCTATGTTTTTGACTCATTACGGATGGTCTTTCCAATGAGAACCTTTTTTATGCATATGACAATAATGTTAATCAAAATTACGCACATGAAATACTTAGAACTTTTTGAGTCTCATCCACTCATTCTAAATCATAGCCGAAATAGATTCAAGAATTAAAATAGAAATCCTCCCCAGTGGAGTCGCCAAAAAACTGTAGGGAATAATTCAAGCCTTTAAAATCCCACTAGCTTGAACCCCAGTGTGATCATACACTAAAGTACGGTGGCGTCCAAAAGGGAAGAATATAGAGCAAAAGAGTCGCCAACAAGTTTTTTTAGGAACTTGTAAACCGTTCACGAGGTGAAGGTTACACCCCTTAACGATCCAAGAGATCGTCAACTCCATAAGGTCTAGAACCAAATAAGGGTTCGGGGATGAAGGTACAAATCCAACCTAAAAGAGATTGAAACTGCCCTAATAATAGGCCTCTACTTTATTCTGATCGTATTCATGTGCGCTTTCTGATTAACATGCAATCAATAGGGTTAACCCTAAACCTGTTTATCTATGTTGGTTGAATATTAATGCACAAATAAACTATTATTGGCGATCACTTGAATTTATAATCACAATTAACCCTAAAAAAAATTATTAATTATCTTATTAAGCGTGATTGCAAGTACAAATTCCCTTTAAGCATGCATCAAAAGGTGATCAAGCAATACTGTATCAAGAAACATAATAAATAACCATAACAATAATTATAATCGCTATCAAAATAATAATAATAATAATAATAATAATATTCATAATCATCATAAATTATAACAATTATAATCATAATCATGTTCATGTTAATATTAAAGCATAATAAAAAAAATAGCAAGATCCTAGGCATGATACTAACAAGATTAATAACAAACCCTAGCATGTCACTAAATAATAAAAATCAAATCTTTATCCCTAACATGATACTAGCAATCATAAATATTAGGAAGAGCATAGGAAGCATCACAACAATCATATTTAATATTAAAATTACCCTAGACATGATACTAGGAATATCATAAAATCAATATAAACATGATTTCTACATCATAATCAATAAATCAATTAAAGTACTTACTTTGATGCCTCGTACCTCTTTCTAATTACAAAATACACACGTTAGTAACTTCAAGGAAAATAATAATCAAAACAATTAAATTAAATAATTCAAAGAGAGATTTGGGACAAAACCCTCAGAAATTAAAACCTTTCACGTCTAGGACGAAGGCAACTTCGAATATGGCTAGGTGTTTCTAGATCTAATGAATGCGGAATTTTGTATGAAAAAGTAAGAAAGAATTGAAGAAAGAAAGGAATGCTAAAGAATTAATGCTTGTGAAGAATTGATGAATGAGAGATGTAGATGATGATCGTAGATGAATGAATTGTGAATAAAAGCTTGCGAATGAAGAGAATTGGTGTATGAAAACGGAGTTTTTGATACGATATTTATATAGAAAATCAGCCAAAAAAGATAATTTAACAAAACAGAGTCTGACGATCGCAAAACAGGATTGGCGCCAACCCTGGCTAGCTGGCGCCAGGCACCAATGGCTAGCGCCAGGCGCCAATGGCTAGCGTCTGGCGCCAAGCCTGGTTCCAGGCGCCAAGGCCTGGGGTTGGACGCCAAACTGGATTTCAACGCGTTTTCGAAAATCTGATAAATTTACCGTACTTGAAGATAAAATAATATAATTTCTCCGAAAATGCTATTTGATCTTGATTAAAACTCTGAAAAGTCAACAAAGTCAACTTATCAATGCTAATTGAATTAGGAATGAAAAGAACCTTCTAGAAGATTCTAGAAGACCAAAACCATTCCTAATTGCATTATGAATGATAAATCATATTAGGCCCTCCCCTAGATCATTGGGTCGTACATAAAGCTCAAACCGGGCCCAGTTTAGTAAATTGGCCATAACTTCCTCAATATTCATCGGAATTGGGCTTATAATATATCGTTGGAAAGGTCTTTGCAAGCCCCATCCAACTACACTACTATTGGACCCATATCATGGACCAACCAAACTGGATTGGCTGTTTCTTAAAATAAAGTTTTCAAAAACAGAGAGAAGAGAAAAGAAATAAAAACTTTCCGCAACACTAGACCTTTCCACACTTCGTTTCATTCGATTATGATTCGACGTGAAAGGTACTCATCACTGGGTTTGGTTTTGGGGAGACACAAATGGGTGTCTACAGGTACCCTCTGACCCGACCCGGAAAACTCGGGTACCCGAAAACCGGGTACCCGATTTTCTCGGGTCGGGACATGGGTCGAGTTCCAAACTACCCGAAGATCCGGGTACCCGCTTTTTCGGGTACCCGAAAACTTGGGTACCCGGATTTGAACACCCCTAACCGTTTGATCCTCTTCATCAATTATCACAAACCATTTTTATCTTCAATCATCACCGCTCATCATCATCATCAATCAATAAGCTTGAAATCAGACCGTTCGATATTAGTGAACACCTCCATTCACGTGCAAATCACGTGAGAATTGACAAAGATAAGACTCACAACGGAGCGGCCGATTCGAACCTTAGAGCGCCCGCTCTGAAGGGTATGAAAATTGGGGCTGATTTGGAGCTTGCGGTTCGGCTGCGGTGGATTTGATTGGAGGCGCTGCTGTAGTGTATGGCGGCTTTAATTGGTGACTGACGATGGTTCTGGGTGGTGGTGATTGAGGAGGTTTGGTGGTGTATTGGTTGCAGTTGGTGCTCGGTTTGAGTGGCTGAAGGTGGTGCGCGAAGGTGTTGTTGATGCCGCAGCTGCTCGGACTTGTGGTGGTTGTGAGTGGTTTCGGCGTTGGGTGAATTGCGGGCTGCAATTGTTGTTGTGGTTTTGGTGGCTGACGGAGGCTGCGGTGCGTGTTTTTTTTGGTGTTAGTTGCGTTGCTGTTGTTGTAATTGGGTGGAGGTGGTTGAGGGGGTTGTTCAGGTGTGTAGATTTGGGGTTATTGGTGGGCTGAATTGGGGTTATTGGTGGGCTGCTGGTGTGAATTGGTGAAGGGGCATTGGTTGGTGTTGTTGGTGGGTTGTTTTGCGTGAGGGAGCTGGGGAGAATTGGTGGTGATGCTAGCGGATCGGTGGTTGATTGTGGTGGTTGTTAAGCAGGGGATTGGCAATTGAAAAGCTTTGACTTGGACCTTGAACACGAGCCTACACACAAACAAACCCGAGGATAAAAGTGTGAAACCGAGACAAATAAAATAAAATAATTAAAAAGGAAATAAATAAAATAAAATAGAAAAAGAGAAGTAACACTAAACTAATAAAAATAAATAAATAAAAGTAAAATACAAATAAGAGAAATAAATTTAAAACTAACAAAGACATAAAACTATACAAGTAAATAAAATAAACTTAAAACTAATTAAAACTATGAAAGTAACAAAGAAAAGGAACGAAATAAAATAAATCAAAAGCAAATAAAATATGAAAATAAACTAGGAACTAATTAAATAAAGAAATTAAATTAAAACATACTAAAACTAAGAAACAAACTATAAACTTAATTAAAAAGAAAATAAGAGAATAAAAGGGAAAATAAGGGAAAATAAGGGAAAATAAACATGAAAATGACTCTAAAACTACTCCCTAAGAGTGACATAAATGTCACTCATCAAATTAAAATAAAATAGAACTAAGTAACCCAAACACGCCTACAACCAAAAACCGACACGAGGATAGAACAAAATATAATAAAATAAAACGAAGTAAAAATAAAATAAAATTAGTATAACAAAATAAATGACTAAATTAAAACAAATAAGAAAATGTGAGAAACTAGGAACTTATTATATAACTAGAACTAAAAACTTAAAATATAAACATAAAAAAATAAGAGAAATTAAATATATTAAGAAAATAAGCTAAAAACTATTTAAAATTACTAAAATACATAAAATAAAGATAAGAGATGAGAATAAGCAAATAATAGAAATAAAGAACAGAAAGAGCTAAATTATTGGAAAATAAGCCGGAAAATGACTCAATAAACACCCTAGAAGTGACATAAAAGTCACTTATCAGGGTTTGATAGCAATGGGTATGATGTAGAGCTTCCAGTCGCTTTTCATCAAGTAGAATTAGCTCTTCATACCTTGCTCTAGTCCATTCGACTCTCGAGTTTACTTTCTAGTGCAATGCGTAGAGATGGTATCTTTAGATCTATAGGTTGTACAGCATCCATTCCATAAACTAAGGAGAATGGTATATTTCCTGTTGATGTGCGAATTGACGTGCGATAACCCCAAAGTGCGAAATGGAGTTTGT
Organism: Chenopodium album; assembly: GCF_948465745.1. Lineage (NCBI taxonomy): Eukaryota > Viridiplantae > Streptophyta > Magnoliopsida > Caryophyllales > Amaranthaceae > Chenopodium > Chenopodium album. The sequence goes on from NC_137837.1 coordinate 52,799,212, forward strand.
TAGGCCAATCCTTGTAATTTTCTGTCATTTTCTCGATGATAGTCTTTAGATTTTTATTAGCTGCTTCGACTGCTCCATTTGCTTGAGGTCTTTAAGGGGAAGAATGATGATGCTGAATGCCATATTTTTGTTGCCATTCTTCACACTCAACTTGAAAGTGAGTTCCATTGTCACTTATCATCTCATGTGGGACTCCATATCGACAAATGATATTCCATTTGATAAAGAGTGCTACATGTTTTGCAGTGAGTTTAGCATATGATTGTGCTTCAACCCACTTTGTGAAGTAATTAATTGCTACTAGGATGTATTCTTGACCTCCTGTCCCAGGAGGGGTAATTTTACCAATAATGTCAATTCCCCATGTATAGAAAGGCCATGGTGAAGTGTAGGTATAAAATAGAGATGGAGGAACATGTTGTAAATTGGTATATATTTGGCATTTAGGGCATCTTTTTACATATTGATGACAATCCCTATTCATGGTAGTCCAATAGTACCCTTCTCGCATTATCTTTTGGACTAGCATTTTGCCATTAACATGGGTTCCACAGATGCCTTCGTGGACTATCCTCATAGCTCTTTGGGCATCCATTTTTCCTACACATAAAAGAGCTCGGCCCTTAGGTACCCTTTTATGTAAATCGTTGTCTATGAGTACGTATTGGGAAGCCAAGAGTCTTAATGCTCTTTTTCTCTTTTGTCAGCATGAGGAGGATGTTCTCCTTTGGAGACATAATTAAGTATATCTGTATACCACGGTTCTTCTTCTTCTTCTTCTTCTTCTTCTTCTTCTTCTTCTTCTTCATCTTTGATCACTTCATCATCTTCTATGGCTTGATTATAAGTTGGTTTGTGCCTTTTCTCTATAGTTAGAGGCATTTGCTCGATTTCCGTAGGAATTCTAACCATCGAGGCTAGTCTTGCCAAGGCATCAACGAATTGGTTTTCCTCTCTAAGTAGATAAGTGTATTATACCTTTTCCAACTGATTGGTGAGAGTTTCTAGATAAGTTTGGTAAGGGGCTAGACTCTCACTCCTTACTTTCCATCTTTTAGAAATCTGGTTGATGTTCAATGAAGAGTCTCCGAATATTCGTAATTTCTTTACTCCCAATGCCAAAGTTGTTTCAAGGCCTACCACGCTTGCTTCGTATTCAGCAGCGTTGTTGGTAACGTCGAAATCTAGCTTTATAGAGATTGGAACGTGCTCTTCTTTAGGTGATACTAATAATACTCCAATGCCACATTGATCGCGGGTAAGAGTAGGCCGTTGGGACTACTAACCCTAACCAAATTATAAATTTATAATACCTAAACTTACACTAAACTAGTTAGTGGCAAGTAAAGGGTCGAACCCAAAAGGACTAAGTGTATTAATTTGTGCCAACTAGACTACTAGGAAAGGTCGTGAGATAGAGAGAGGTTAAACTAAACACGACTAAGAACAAACAACTAAACTAGGGAAAGTGGAATCCAATCACATCAATGTATTAAACAAGATCATACAAATAGATGAAAATGACCTTGATTAGGAACTTCAACACATTTAACTCACTCTCGCACAATTAAGCATGTTAATTATCCTACTAAACTAATTCACTCTCGTGCAACTAGCCTAGCAAAGGTATGGAAGAATTTAGGGCTCTCAACCAACTCACTCTCGCACAATTGATTGAAAGCACAATTAAGAGCATAGAATCGATTAGCTAGAAAGATTCTAATCCAAAGAACATCACCCATACACAATAATCAAGAAACAATTTCATACTAATCACAATCAATCATTCAATTCATTAATATAACCTTCATCCAATTCCCTAGAACAAAACCTAAGCTAACATAATGAAGAAAGACATGGAAAACAAGGTAAAATAAGAATAAAAACAATATTAAACAAACAAACTAATTAATCTACTCAAATCAACAAACAAAAAGCAAAAACTAAGGATTAAGCAAAGAAATTAAGATGAGAGAAAGTTAGAAAAGTCTCATTGAATAGATGAGAAGAAGTTCCACAAAGTTCCTTCTTCAATCCCTCAAAAACTCCATGGAAATCCAAGCTTTCTCTCTCTACACTACTCCTAAACTAGAGAGAGAAAATCCTAATCTAACCCGAAGAGAGAAAATAATATAGGCTAAACTAATCTAATCTATCTAAAAATAAAATGTTGATTAAAAGTTGTGAGAAAATAACCCCAAAGAGGGTATTTATAATACAAGATAAAATAATATAAAAGAAATTATAAAGAAATAAAACTAAATAAAACTATTAAAATAACAAAACTAAAAACCAAAAAAAACAAAACTAAAAAACAAAAATAAAAGAAAAGAAAATGAAATGGAAAAAGAAACCCCAAAACCCCAAAATTCCCACCAAACCCACGTTTGCACTTGTTTGGCCCTCTTTCTAAGCATTTTTACTTAGTTTTGCTTTCTCTTTTCTTTCTCCTTTATCCTCCCTTTTCTTAGTCTTCCCGCTTTGTTCAACTGTGCTTTTCTCACAAGCGAGGGCTTGCATACCACCCTCAAACGAGTGGCCAAGCGGAGGTCACCAATAGAGAGCTCAAGGTGATTTTGGAGAAGACGGTTGCTAGGACAAGGAAGGATTGGTCCTCCAAACTTATTGATTCACTATGGGCTTATAGGACCGCCTTCAAAACTCCAATAGGGACCACTCCCTACAAGCTTGTCTATGGGAAAAATTGTCATTTGCCCGTGGAGATGGAGCATCGAACTCATTGGGCAATCAAGCAAATCAACTTTGATCTCCATAGTGCGGGTGAGCAAAGGCTTCTAGAGCTACATGAGTTAGAGGAGTTGAGGATGAATGCCTACGATAGCGCAAGCATGTATAAGGCGCGGACTAAGGCTTGGCACGATGCTCAAATTGTCAAGAAGGAATTCGTCAAAGGCCAAAAAGTCCTCCTATTCAACTCCCGCTTGAAGCTTTTCCCGGGCAAACTTAGGTCAAGATGGAGTGGGCCGTACGTTGTCACGGAAGTGTTTCCTTATGGAGCCTACGAAATTTCCCAAGACGGCCACTCCCCTTTCAAAGTCAACGGTCACCGTCTCAAGCCCTATCATGAAGGATTCCCAAGTGATGAACCAGTTTCTGTGACACTTCTTGATGTGCATCGTCAATTCGACCCTCCTTGATCAACTCAAGGAACGTCGAGCTAACGACGTTAACCAAATGCGCTTCCGGGAGGCAACCCGAGTTTCTAACCCTTTTATACTTTTTCTTTTAATGTTGCTTCTATTTTTCCATCTACGACTTTGGATTTTTGGGTTTTGATTGTGCTTGGGCTTTAGATATACTTTGCATCTAGCATGATTGTAATGTGTTTAGATGTGTGTTAAAGGACTATTTTTACTTGCGTGATTCTTTATGGAAGTTTGGCCGAACCACTTCATGTTCGGCCACTGTAGCAATTTCAAGGATTTATGGCAACATTCTGCCAAAAACAAAAATATTGACTTCTGGCAGAAGGTTCGACCGAACCCATGGGAGGTTCGACCGAACTTATACTGTAGTGCGGCCGAACTTCCCTGGTTCGGTCACTCCTTAATTTTTAGAAATTTCCAGCAACTTTCTGCCAGAATCTGGAAATTTGCAGTTCCAGCATAGGTTCGACCGAACCCAAGTATGGTTCGACCGAACTTAATTCGTAGTGCGGCCGAACTTCTCTGGGTTCGGTCACTCCTCTCTTTTTGCGATTTTGCTGGAACTTTCTGCCCGGATTTTAAAATGTAGAGTTTTGGCAATGGTTCGACCGAACCAAAGGGGAGTTCGGCCGAACTGTTACTGTGGTTTGACCGAACATACCCTCGGTTCGGCCGAACCTATCTTCAGAATCGAAAAAAAAATGCTGCCATGTTTTCTATTTTGCTGCATTTTCGTGAATATCACTTCCATATTTGTCACCTACCCCATTCTTCTCCTTCTCACTCTAAACCTCCATTGCACCTCCCCTTACAACCTCAAATCTCCATCAAAATCACTCCAATCTTCATCCTTTCTCACTTATTTTCCATCCTTCACTCAACTTTTGCAATCTCTACCAAAAATTCCTACCAAACAAACCCATCTTTCCATTTTCCCCAATTTCAAGGGTTTAAGTGCTTCGGTGTTTTTGGGTTTTTACTTCCTTCCAATCAATTGTGGTATGTTTGTTCTAGCTTTTGCAAGTTTATTTCTTTAATTTCTTATAGTTTTACCATGTTTTACATATTTAAGTGTGAATTATGGTATTCTTGAAATTATTAGTAATGACTTGTTTATTTCATGTGGTTCTTTGGATTGACTTGTTGCAATTGATTGGTTGTTCATAGTAGAACATGTTCTTATGATGATTATGCATGTTTATCTTGGTTTTATTTTGATCTCAATGTAATTGAGTGTTGATTTCATACTAGGGTATTCATGTTACCATTTTATGATTGAGAAATGCATGAGTTGGATGTTATTGGAGATTGTTATTCATGGTTTTGGCTTGATTTTGATGGTTTGATGATTGGATATCATGAAAATAAGGGGACATCATGCCAAATTTCCCTTAGACCTTGTTAGGACTAATTTAGGAATGACATAGGAATCCTTATTCAAACCTTGGTCAAAATGTATTCATGCGTGCCTTGAATTGTATACTCTCAAGCATACACTTTTACCTTGGTTAAGTACTTGGCTTCTTATGTCATTTCCTATCAATTTGTTCTAATGATATGCTCTTGGTGAATTTGTAGAACCACGATGTTCGGCAAGGGAAAAGGAAAGTCAAAGAGGAAGAGGGTGGGAGAATCCTCAGCAACGCAATTCCCACCTCCTCCCGGCATCAACGATCATGGCATTATTGCTCCGGACGAGCAATTTTGGCCTATATATGCATCACTCATCAAGCGTCCAATTAGGTCCACAAGGTTCTTTTGCCCTCAAACTTTGAGGAAGCTGGGAATATTGGATGAGGTGACTAGGTTGGCTCAAAACTTTGGTTGGGGCGACTTCATCCACCTCCACGCTCACACTTACGAGCGTGTGACCTTGGAATTCCTTGCCTCCCTCCGCAAGGAAGTTTTTGAGCCGGAAGATGTCGATGAGGATCCTCAACTCATTATACACTTCAGGATGTTCAACGAGGATCACTCTCTAACGGAGAGTGATCTAAATGAGATCTTCTTTTGGCACGCCACTGGCCTTGATCACCCGTCTGAAATGACCTCCTCCCATCGCATTCCTTACAACGAGCAAGAGTGGTGGAGGAGCATCACAAACAAGGATAGGTTCCAAACTAATACCTCAAAGGTCAACAACATCATCCATTTAGCCTTGAGGTATTTTGTACGGCTTCTACAATACGCCGTGTTCTTCAAAGCCAACCTCTGCTCCATGGTAAAAGACGAGGTCGCTTGCCTATTCTTGGCCGACAATCCTCAACGGCTAAAATTTCAATGTTCCTCCACCTTTATCCAACGGCTCTTGGATACTAGGGACAACCGTCTAGGTGATGAGATATTTATGGGTGGCATGATTACTATCATTGCTCTCTCTTTGAAAGGTGGAGCATACAAGGACCAAATTGAATTGCTCCCACCCGTGCACCAAAACCGAGAAGAGCTCACCGACGAGTTCCCTCCCTATGATCTATCCATAAGCGCCCTCCGTCACAGCCGCTTCCTCAATTTCACTACTAGCAAGCGCCGTTTTATCCTCCTGGTCGATAGGGAGATCGAATGGTGTATCCTCCCGGACCCCGACCTCACTACGGTGGACCACTCCGCTCCTCTCAAATGGAAGATCCCTCAGCAAATCATCCCCAATGAGCTGAGGCGAACTAGAGCCCGGGGTGGAGCTCCTCAACCTCCACCGGTCCTTCATCAAGAGCAAATCAATCCCCCCCTTAGCGTGGGAGGTGAGGCATCTTCTTCTTCTTCCTTTCCTCCTTTTGATTTCAATGCCCTTCGTAGTACCCTCGATGATATTCGTCGAGACAATCAAGCTTCCATTGAGCAATGGGGGTACTACGCGAGGACGAATTATGACAATCTTGTGCAAGCGGGCATTCAAGCGCCCTATGTGAACTACCCTTACCACCCTCCTCAAGAGGGTCCGGTCAATCATTGGGGACCCTATGATCCTCAACACCCCACCCCCCCTTGCTACGCCTATTGGGAAGGTCCCATCGACCCTACCCAACGCGTTGGCACCCCCCCATACGACCCCTATCGTCCGGGTGGGTGTGATCCGGCTTATGACCCGGCTTCCGCATCCACCCCCGCTCCTTTTGATGGTGGTTGGGGTGCTCAAGGGTGGCCCTATGAGCACTTTAACCAACCCTTCAACCCTTTCATGGACACTCCCGGGTTTGATCCTAACAACCCCCCTCAACCTAGGGGGCGAGGAGATGATAACCAGTGATGCTGTGGGAACTCTTCCCTTTCCCCCCGATCTTCTCACTTGTCACTTTTGCTCGGGACGAGCAAAGGAATAGCGTGGGGGAGGATGTCCTTTTGGTTGGTTGAAGTGTACATAAGAAGGTAGAGTGGTAGGGTAGTTGCTTGCACATGAGGAGGATAGTGAGGATAGTGGCTTTGTGGTATTGTTGTGGCGTTGTGGCGGTGGTGATGATGTTGGTGATGTTGTGATGGTGATGTGATGAGATGGTGATGTTTTATGATTATTGATGTGATGATGATGATGATGTTTTATGGTTATTTTTGCTGATTTCTGATGATTTTCTTTGATGATCCCCGAGTCTTTGTAGGTGGAGATGCTCCCGAAAAGAAAAAAAAAATCCAAATTTCCCGAAACTCCAAATCCCCTTAATCCAAACTTTGTAGATAGCTTTTTATTAATTTTTCTTCTTTTTGTTTGATTCTTTAGTCTTTTTCTTTGTTTTCTAACCTTTTCTTGTTTTGTTGTAGTTTCTTTTGTTTGGCTCACCTTTATTGAAGCTTGAAGCGGAGATGTAGGACGTTAAGGAGCAACACTAGCTCCCTTGGTGAGATTGGATATATTACCTTGTCTTATATTTCAAGCGGCATTCGGTGAGACCTTTCCTCTCTTTCTTTTCCTTTTTCTTTGAGTGCTTAGTTTAGGTCTAGTTTAGGAAGAGTTGAATGGTTCGAGGTTGATTGATTTTGGTTCCAAGGAACCTGGGATCGTTGATGTTGATATCAACGATCACTTGTATGTCGATTGGGATTTATTTGATTTACATGCCTCGATTATGAACCTTTTTAATTTCTTCCTCCCTTTTGTGTGTTTTTCTTGTTCTCTCTTGTGTAACGAGCATGACTAAGACAAGTTGAGACACTTTTGATGTGGATTTGCTCATTCATTTGGATTCAAGAATTTATGTGCCTTTTTGATGACATGGCTTTGAATGCTTACCTTCCTAGTTGATGAGGGTTTACACGGTTTAAGAATGCTTAAGGTTGAATTAGACACATTGTAAGCTAAGGTAGCCCGGTTTAGAACTCTTGATGACGTTTGAACCCCTTAGTTCACGGGAAAGTGGTAAGATGGTGTTGCTCTCCGTAGTGAATAGGATTCCCTTGGTTGGTATTTGCTTATTTTTATCCCGTGTGAGCGTCATTTGTTCTAGCCTTCATCACTCTTGTGAGCGGCGTTTTGGATCCTTAACTATGCATGTCTTAATCTTTGTGTTGGTAGTTAGCTCCCGAGATCGTGACCAAACAACTTTAAAGGAGGAAGAGGGCATTTCTTCTCATTTTTCTTTGTTTTCTTTGTGTTTTGTTACAAATTTGGTTTTCATTTTTACATCCACCCACTTGCTAACCAACTTGGGCCTCATTCCCCTTTCTTGATCTAGCCATATTACAAACCTATCGGCCTATGTTCTACCAACCCTTGTAGTTAGTGAAGCATTGGTTTTTGAGGTACGAATTCGAGAGTGTTGGTTTTAGGGCAAGAAAGTTGCGAATATTGGTTCAAGTGAGATTTTGAAAGTTATTCATGAAAGGAAATATTTGCAAAAAGTTTGTGAGGAAGGATGCAACGTATGAAGTTCAAAAAAAAAAAAAAAAAAAAAAGAAAAAAAAAAAAAAAAAAAAAAAAGGGGAAGGAAGAGGAAGAGGAAATGATGAGAGAAATGAAGTAATGTTATGAAATTTTGTATTGAAGGTTGTAATTTGAATTTAGGTTCAATTCTTAGGTGATTCTTGAGAGATGGCCACTCTTTTGCTTCACTTAGGATTTGCCACCAAAAAATTTTCAAATTAATTCCCAACCTTAACCCTTAGCCATGACATTACAACCCAAGTTAAGACCCTTGGACTTGGAGAAGTGCGGTCAGAGAACGGTGGAGGGAGATAAATTTCAACCCTATGGAAAGAGTGTGCATAGTTGAGATGTCGGGATAACCTCATGACTCCACAATGAATTTTTTTTCCGGTTCCCTCGAGGAACCATGAGGAGCTAACTTGGGGATGATTTGAAGCTAGTGGAGAGAACGCGGACCGTCTTGGTTGGAGCTAGGGCAGAGGATGAAATCATTAGTTCTCTACGCTTAGCTTAGGTTTTTCTCCCTCAACCATGAGCATCTTAGAACGTGTTCCCCCTCTTTGAGTTGAGAAAAGTAAGCATTATTTGATTCATGTCCCTATGTTAGAGTCCATTTGGAGCATTTCCCATCGTAAAACTTGATTGATTTTCTTAACCCTTGTCATATTATGCTTGTTGTGTGTGTTGTCTTTTTGTTTTAGTATTCCTTGCTTGAGGACAAGCAAAAGGCAAGTGTGGGGGATTTTGATGAGTGGCATTTATGCCACTCTTTTATCCTTTTTCTCTAAGGATTCTCCCCTCGTTTGCACTTGTTTGGCCCTCTTTCTAAGCATTTTTACTTAGTTTTGCTTTCTCTTTTCTTTCTCCTTTATCCTCCCTTTTCTTAGTCTTCCCGCTTTGTTCTTACTGTGCTTTTCATGCTTATGCTTTGTAGGAACCATCGAGATTTTCAAGAGGAGGAAGCTAAGCTTAAAGGAGGCTAGAGGAAGCATGATTCAGAAGAGGTTCGGCCGAACCTCCTGATGGTGTGGCCGAACCAAGGTGTGGCCGAACCTGCTCAGTGGTTCGGCCGAACTTCGAGGCAGGGGCAAGATGAAAATCGGCAGTTTTGCAGGAGTGGCCGAACCGCAGGAGTTCGACCAGACCAGGATCAGGGAGGTTCGACCGAACCTACCCATGGTTCGGCCGAACCTACCCTGTAGTCCGGCCGAACCTTCCCATTTGTTCGGTCGGACCTCTCCTTTTGTCAGCTGACTCTGTACGGACTATATAAGTCCCTTTTTTAGAACGTTTTAGGGGATTAACTTAGTTTTAATTTTCTACATTTTTAGCTTAATCTAGAGAGAGAAACTTCATTAGTAGAGAGGGAAAGTGTGGATTTCTATTGATGAACTTGGATATTGAAGAAGGAGCTTGATTGAATCTTTGTAAATCTTCATCTTCAATTAATGAGCAATCTCTTACTCTCTTTCTTTACTTTTGTATCTAGTTTTGTTTGCTTATTTTGATTTTCCTTCTTTGCTTATTGATCATGTTGATGCTTATTGATTTGATGATTGATATTGTCTTCAATATGATTTGTGAGTAGTCACCTAGCCAAGGGTGTGGGGATGGTGTAGTTGTTAATTGATTCATGCTTATGATGTTGGGGTTATGTTAATGGTGATTAAAGTCTTTGTATGCTTGATATTCTTTGGTCTTTCTTGTAAGTGCACATTGCTAGTTGATCAAAGATGAGTCTTTACTAACAAGTAACGGAAGTTGACTTAGTTGAGATTCATTAATATCGATAATTCTTTGTTTGCACCTTCTAATATATGGTTCTAATGTGGAAGCATAGAGGCTATGTTAGGAGGAATCGATTAACCCCGGAAGGCGGTTAGATCGAGCTTTATTTCGATATTCTTGCATGCTTAGTTTACCATTGCTTTGCTTCTGTGTTATTGCATGATCAAGTGACATCTACATCCACCCACTTCCCTTGGTGTTTAGTTATATTGATCTTTAATCATTCTTAATCCTTAGTTTAATCTCTTAGTTATTCATACTTCTTGTCCCGAGATAGCTTGAAGTCTTAAGTAGTGAATGCGGTGTTTATGCATGTCTCCCTGTGGTTCGACCCCTCTATTTACCCTATACACGTATTAGGTTGGTAGAGCGTTATAAATTAATTTGACTTAGGTGTAGTCGCTCAACGACACGATTATTTCCTTGTCAGATTTCTCCCCATGTCTCATGGCATTACGCTCAGTAAATCTCAATGCCCTAACACGCCAGAAGAGATGAGACGTATTGTTGATAAACCTTATGCTTCCGCAATAGGGTAAATCATGTATGCCATGATATGTACGAGGCCGGATGTTGCATATGCTCTGAGCATGTGTAGCAGGTTTCAGGAAAATCCAGGGGAAGCACACTGGACAGCTGCCAAGAACGTCCTTAAGTACTTGAGAAGGACTAAAGGAATGTTTCTAGTATATGGTGGCGAAGATGAGCTGGTTGTCAAAGGTTATACAGATGCCAGTTTCCAAACAGATAGAGATGATTTCAGATCACAATCTAGATACATTTTCTGTCTAAATGGAGGAGCAGTGAGCTGGAAGAGTTCGAAGCAAAGCACTGTCGCAGACTCTACAATAGAATTAGAATATTTAGCTGCTGTTGAAGCAGCTATGGAAGCAGTTTGGATTAAGAAGTTCCTAACTGAGCTGGATATAATACCAATTGCTCAAAAGGGAATCGATTTGTATTGTGATAATAATGGCGCCATTGCTCATTCAAAGGAGCCTAGGTCACACTTCAAATCCAAACATGTAGAGAGGAAATATTACCTCATTCGAGAGATCGTTGACAGAGGAGATGTCAAGATGTGCAAAATTCATACGAATGAGAACATTGCTGATCCACTTACTAAACCCCTTCCACTTCCAAAGCATGAGAAACATGCTAGTGGATCTGGATTGAGGCAAATGATGTAATTAGAAGTTGTATTTATTTTTGGAGAAAAATAAGTTACATATGTAATACACTCATTTGCAGAATTATGTTTAATCAGAAATTTCATTATTTCTCTTATTTAATGATGGTTTTCAATATTAAATGATATGTCCAAAATAATTATGGATTGATGGGCTCATCAGGTTGATGACCTGATGAATGAAACCCCACAGGTAACAAAATCCATATATTATTTAAGTTCCTAGTTCGGAATCATTAAACTGGACATAAGTGATTTCTAATAATGGACTAGCATGTAAGATTGATTGGATAGCGCAGTTTCATGGGCTATAGGAGCATAGTGAGGCTCGGTCAATCACATGGATATGCATGAATGATGCATGATCGAACTATTGACCTACTTTGAAGTTCAAGTATAGAGCTTCCGGATATATTAGTGGATTCCTTTGACATGAGTTGAACACTGATTCCATTCAATGATTGATTTAACTGTGATACATTCAAACGTCCAGCCGTAACTGGGGATTATAAAGGGTGTTTCCCGGTTGCTTCATGAGTTGAGTGGGAGCTTTGGTTGCCACAAGATTGAATTGAGTCTACCTATTTAATTAGGAATGTGTCTTGGCCCCTTGAAGAGGGAGAATTCAAGAAAAATGCATGGTTGTGCTCAAATGGATTACATAGTAATCATTTGTTCTGTGAATCTCACTCAGTTTTCAAGAAAAGATTTGTAGACTAATATGATCACGACATGAGATGCAATCATATTATCAAATCGACACACATTGACTTAAGGAATTTGACTATTGCGCACTTGTCTCAGACAAGTGGGAGATTGAAGGAGTTATGTCTTCGATAAGTGCAATTACTAGATATATCATGGATAACTATTATGGAGATAATAAGTTCATTCTATAGGGTCATCAATGTTTGGTGCTAGATATGACAATTGATCTTTGGGCTAGCTTAATAGCCCAAAGCCTTATAGAATGGATCCTACAAGGTCACACATAAGAGTATTGGGTTAAACAAGTTAGAGGCCCATTATTGGGCCTCATGAGTTCATGACATACCATGTTGATGATTGGGCTTGGATAGTTAGAAGAGTCTAATGGGTTTTGGAGTTGACATGGTTTTATTTCTAGATATGATCTATAAATATAAACCATGCCTAGGGTTGCATGATATAACAATTGACATACAAAAAATTGTCACACAAGCAACCAAGCATCCCAAAACCCTAACTTTCTCTCTCTCTACTCGGCCCTCTCTCTCTCCTCCCTGTCCGTACGGCTCTCCCTTGTGGGCGGCGCGTGTGGTGGCGCGTGGGTGGTGTTGTGGTGTGTTCATGGCTCGGATCTCCGTTGAAGGTTGATTGAAGCGTTCAGTCACAACTAACTAGCATTAGTGGAGGTTTAATCCGTGCTCGTGGACTAAGTAGAGGAATCACACGTGGGGTTCTTGTTCTCCTTATTGTTCTTGTTCGATCACTTGTGGAATCACGCTTCAAAGGTATTATTCTTACTCTTTATGTGTTATGCATGAGATCCTTGGTTAGGTGCTATATGAATATGATTCATGATTATTTTTGCTGCGTAGTACCTATAATCCCCTACACTAGCATCACCAAATTCTCAGCCTTTGGATTAATTGAAGGAATCGTGGCCGTCCGATTTTCATTAATTGAAGGAAGCTCGCAAAATGGTTTGGTCGAACCATGGGTTGGTGCGGCCGAACTACGTGGTTGGTTCGGTCGAACCATGGGTGTGTTCGACCACACCTCTTCAAATTACAAAACCTCAAAAGTTTCTGACTCGAACTTCGACCGAACTTCTATTCGGTTTGCTCGAACCCAATTAATTTACGATTGCTCTGATTTTTGCCGTTGCTTATGCGAATTGGTGGTTTCATGGCTGATTGTTGCAGGTGGACGGTGTGGCTGGGTTGTTGTTGATGTGCGTGGTTGATTGTGGTGGAGATGGAGCAGGGGAGATGCGTGAGGTGGATTAAATGGGGGGGGATGTTGCGGGGTGTTGGTGGTTCAGGTGGTTGATGTTATTGCGTGAAGGTGAGAAGAGGAGAGGGAAATCAGGGGAATGTGGTAGTTATTGCTGCTGTTTTGCGTGAGGGAGCAGGGGTTGTTGTTTGGTGGTGTTGGTTGCTGGAGGTGGTTCTTGGTGTGAGGTTCGCAAGTGGTTGCGTGAGGTGGTTGGTTGATTGGTGTGGGTTTTTGTGGACGGTGTTGCAGGGGTTATTGTGGGCGTTGTTGTGGCTGTGATAGGTGGTGAGTGGTGGTTGCTGTTTTGTGTGGTGAAGGGGGCAGCAGTGGTGGAGCTGGTGGTTGCTGTTTTGTATGGTGAAGGGGGCAACAGTGGTGGAGCTGGTGGTTGTTGTTTTGTGTGTGGAAGTGGTGGAGTGATGAGTGACATTTATGTCACTCTTAGGGAGTAGTTTTAGAGTCATTTTCGTGTTTATTTTATCTTATTTTCCTTTCTTTCTCTTTAATAAAGTTTCTAGTTTATTTTGGTAATTTTGTCGTGTTTTAATTCTTTTCGTAGTTTTTAGTTTATTTTCGTATTTTATTTGCTTTTGATTTGTTATATTTCGTAATTTATTTTGATGAGTGGCATTTATGTCACTCTTTTATCCTTTTTCTCTAAGGATTCTCCCCTCGTTTGCACTTGTTTGGCCCTCTTTCTAAGCATTTTTACTTAGCTTTGCTTTCTCTTTTCTTTCTCCTTTATCCTCCCTTTTCTTAGTCTTCCCGCTTTGTTCTTATTGTGCTTTTCATGTTTATGCTTTGTAGGAACCATCGAGATTTTCAAGAGGAGGAAGCTAAGCTCAAAGGAAGCTCAAAGGAAGCTAGAGGAAGCATGATTCAGAAGAGGTTCGGCCGAACCTCCTGATGGTGTGGCCGAACCAAGGTGTGGCCGAACCTGCTCAGTAGTTCGGCCGAACTTCGAGGCAGGGGCAAGATGAAAATTGGCAGTTTTTCAGGAGTGGCCGAACCATAGGAGTTCGACCAGACCAGGATCAGGGAGGTTCGACTGAACCTACCCATGGTTCGGCCGAACCTACCCTGTGGTTCGGCCGAACCTTCCCATTTGTTCGTTCGGACCTCTCCTTTTCTCAGCTGACTCTATACGGACTATATAAGTCCCTTTTTTTAGAACGTTTTGGGGGGGATGGAATAACTATCTATTCTACTCTCTAATTAGTTTTAGGTTAGGTTAGGATTAGTCTTCTTTGGTAGAGAGAGAAAGTGAGGTTTTCTTCATTAATGAACTTGGATTTTGAAGAAGGAGCTTGTTCAATCCTTTGTAGACCTTCATCTTCAATTAATGAGCAATTTCTTACTCTCTCTCCTCTATTTTTATTTGTTTATTTTGATTATTATTTTAGTTGTTGGTATTGCTTGTTGATCATGTTGATTCTTGATTATTTGTTGATCAATCTTGTTATTATCATGATTAGTGAGTAATTTCCCCATTAAGGGGATGGTTGTGGTGTAGTTGGACCTTGAGCATGTTCTAGGGCTTAGAATTGATTTATTTGTGATTAAAGTCTTTATATGCTTGATATTCTTTAATCTTCTTGCAAGTGCACATTGTTGGTTGATTAAAGGTGAATCTTTGCTAATAAGAAACGGAAGTTGACTTAGTTAAGGTTCATTACTATCGATTGTTATTTAATAGTACCTCCTAGTATATGGTTCTAATGTGGAAGCATAGAGGCTATGTTAGGAGAAGCCAATTGACCCCGGAAGGCGGCTAGATTGGATTCTTAATTTCGATATTCGAGCATGTTTAGTTCATAATTAATTCAATTTCTATGCCTTTGTTTATGTTCAAGTGAATGCTATACCTAAACCATTTCCCTTAATGTTTTATTTCTTGTTTTAGCATTTTTAGACTTTAGTTCATTTATCCCCTATTCCGGACTAGCTTAATTGTTGATAACATTTGGTGGTGTTTACCGTTCTCTGTGGTTCGACCCCTATGCTTGCCTTATACTCGTATTAGGTTTGTTTAGGTTGTATAAATTGTATTTGATCTAGGGATAGACAATTGACGACGCGTTTATTCCCCTGTCAAATTGGCGCCGTTGCCGGGGAACGGCTTCCATTACCGTCATGTTATCTTATTGAGACTAGTCCATTGTTTATATTTTCTTTTGATTTGTTTTTGTTCTCTTTGTTTTGTTTGAGAAAAAATGGCTTATATTTCTATTCCTCAATTTGATAATGAACCGTTTTGGGTGTATTTCAATAGACTTGAGGATTTCCTAGATGGTGTTAAAGGTTTAACCAAGGGTGATTATTGTGAAATCATCAATTTGGGATTAAATGAGAATTTTAGAGGAGTAGTTGATAATATGTTAAATGGTAAATTTCAAGACATGTCTTCGGATGAAGCTTGGGATTTCTATTCATGGTTAGCTAGGGATAATTATGATTGGGAGAGGGCCAATCATGAGACTTATGTTCGGGATTCTCATGCTTTTAATGTTGATGCTAATTGTCATGATTTGTCTAATATGAATTCCCATGATGTGCTTGATGCTCCCCATAGTGACCATGTAATGCATGATTTCAACTCCACTCCCTCTATAGCTCAATGTAATGAGGTACATTCTAATGATGATGAAGTGCATGTTCTTTCTCATTTTGCATCCGATTTTTGCATGAAATCTAAAGGTGTGCCCCATAGTCCCCTAGATGATTCCAATGAGCAAGCTTTTGACTCGTCTATCCATGATGATTTGGACTCATTTGAGATTATGGCCCAAATATTTCTTGAGTTTCAAACGGTAGCCCATAACCTTATGAGTGAGTTCATTGATAAGGCTTCATTAGAAAGAGATGAGTTTGAGAGAAATTTGACCCCATTCACTCTTGATGTTGAGATAGTAGAAGGAAAGGTTGTTTATTGTGGTGAAAAGGAGGATAAGGTTGATTACCTTGGAGTTTTTGAGCTTGAGGGAGATGTAGAACATGAGGGTTCTTCATTTGAGGATTCCATGATTGATTTTCATTCCCTCATTAGTGATGTGAGATCTTGTGATGAGGGATTAGCTACCCCTTTTTGCCTTTCTCATACACCTTTTTCCCAAAGGTTTAACCATATCTCCTACTATCCTATGTTCCTCCCTTCTTTTCTCAAAGAACCTCTTAGGGATCCTCTTCCTTTTCAAGCTTCCAAAGCCCCTAACCCTTTCATTGTTGATGAGGAAAAGAGTTATAATGCCAACCAAAAAGATTTTTGTGAGGATTTTTCTTTTTCTTCTTCTACTTTTTCTTCTTATTTTCTTGATTTTTCTTTTGATTCTTTTACTTTTTCTTTTCTCCCTTCTCTCAAGCATAAAGTCTCCTTGTACTTTATGTTTGCTTGTCATATGAGCATCGCGTATGCTCTATTTCTTGATATGTTTGCCGGTGCATATGACAAGTTATTGCGTTCTTTGTCGGGTTATTTACTAGATTGGTCATGCTTGGACGTTAAGCAAGCCTTTGCGGGAAGTAACCCGTGTTTTATTGCTTTCTTTTTCTTTCTTTTGTGTTTCTCATTTTTGTTTACTCTCTTGTCTATGTGTATAGGTACTCGATGCATATACTCATGTGCAAAGATTTTGGATTGAGCTCCTTGAGACGAAGCACACCAATGATTGCTTGCATTTGGAAAAGCAACAAAGACGAGGAATTAGATGAAATTGTGGGCAATGTGCTCAATTGCGGGTTTCAACACCCACCTCACATTTGGTTTACTCTTTCCTTCTTCCCTCATCTTGGATTTGCTTTCTTAATTGCATTTGGATTGTATGATTATGAATTGTTGTGTGAATGAGTTTTCTTCCTTCCCCTCCCACCCACCCTTTGTGCCTTTATTTTGAGCATTGAGGACAATGCTCCATTCTAGCTTGGGGGAGTAGCTATTCGCTAGCTTGGGGGGGTTATCTATATCTCTTGGTGGTTTCTTAATCCATAGTCTCATGATTGCTTGGTTTATTTCTCTCATACTTGCCAAAGTCTATTATTGAGATTGGTTTTCTATGTTTGGATGGCCATGAGCGCCTTATTGAGTTGACTTTTGGTATATGTAGTTTTGATTGATCATGCTTTCATATTGCACTATTGCATATGCATTCTTGAGTATTGTTGGTTTTGTGAATATTTGTGTGTATAGTGTCTTTCCGTGGCATTCAAGGCAAGTTTCAAAATGTTTTGTTTTAAACTTGGACATAATTGGGCTTTAGCACCTAGAATACCCTCTTTTCTAGTTGTTAGAGGTTTTCATGCACTTGAATGTCGAGGTTGGTTCACACATATAACATTGCCAAGGTAGTAGAACTTAAGGGCTATGAGACCTTAGCTCACTTGGTTTGTGGTAAGATGGTTGTCGCTCTCTAGCTAGTTGAAGCTTTAAAGGTGATTTTTGCTACTCCACTACCGTCATTTTTGTGAGGATGTGTCTATTTTGTTCTAGCCTTCTACATTTCTTGCATGTGTGGCGTTTGGATCCTTGGCATTGCTAGCTTATATCGAGAATTTGGCTTAATCTACCCAAGATCGAGACTGAACCAACCTAGGGGAAGACGAAGGCAATTAGGATTTTTGTTTTGTTTTATTATTTTCTTTTCTTTTATTTTTCTTTTGCATTTGCTCATTTAGTAACCCAATTTGAGCCATTTTCCCTTATTTGGCATAACCACATTACAAACCAATGGACCTTTGCTTTATTTTCACCTTTATTAGTTCTTGTGAAGCATTCTTGGGACTTGATTTGTATTTTTGGTTAATGAAAGTGAGAAAAAGAATGAAAAAGAAGTGAAAAAACTCAAATTTTGGTACTTGAGATTATTTTTGTTATGTTGAATGGTTTGAGTAAATGAAAAGAAAATAAAGGAAATGAAAGAAAAAGCCGCTCAAAGTTAAAAGAGGCGAGAGCAAAGAATAAAAAGAAATGAAAAAAAAAGGAAGAAAATATCGAGAAAATACAAAAATATTTGTTGTTTGGTTGAAAAAGAATAAGCTTGGGGGAAGAGTTGCTAGAATTTTTGATTTGAAAGTTGGTAGTTTATTGAGTTTGAATTGAGGAATGATCAACCTTGCTTCACTTCTAAGTTTACCACCAATTTTCCAAATTTATTTCCACACCCTTTACCCTAGCCTAAACGTTTCAACCCTTTTAAGACCTTTTGACCTTAGTGAGGTTTAGTTACTACCGATGGAGGGTAATCAAGCCAAGCCTATTGAGCGAGCTATCAATGCCAAGATGTCGGGTAGCCTAAATGTTTTTCATTGATTATTTCTTCCGATTCCTTCGAGGAATCTCGAGATATCACCTTAAAAGTGGATGCAAAACTAGTGAGGATGCGGGAGTTTGGTTGGAGATAAGGAGGAGTGTAAGTCCCTCTAAGTTCTCTACCCTTTGCATGCTTTATGTGTGTACCAACCTTAACTATTCTTTTTCTTGGCTACCTTTAATGTCTAGAAAGGTTTGTATTCTTGTGCATTTAGCCCATTGTTTGTGTTTGGTTTGAAATATCAAAACTCGAGTTTTCTTGATTTCACCTTTGCCTTGAATGTTATGTGTTGCCAAGAGTTGTGGGTTAAACCTCTTAGGAAACCCTCACGAGAGCTTACTCGTCCTCTTTGGCGACATAGGGGTTTAAAGGGCTTGATGCATACGCTAAATGCATCCGTGATTCCTACGACAGTGAGTTAGTGTACATTCTTTCTCTTTGTTTCTATTTTGTTTCTTTTGCCTTTAATAATTCCATCTTGTTCTCTTTTGCCTTAGCTTTGCTCGAGGACGAGCAAAGGTCTAGCTTGGGGGAATTTGATGAGTGACATTTATGTCACTCTTAGGGAGTAGTTTTAGAGTCATTTTCGTGTTTATTTTATCTTATTTTCCTTTCTTTCTCTTTAATAAAGTTTCTAGTTTATTTTGGTAATTTTGTCGTGTTTTAATTCTTTTCGTAGTTTTTAGTTTATTTTCGTATTTTATTTGCTTTTGATTTGTTATATTTCGTAATTTATTTTGATGAGTGGCATTTATGTCACTCTTTTATCCTTTTTCTCTATGGATTCTCCCCTCGTTTGCACTTGTTTGGCCCTCTTTCTAAGCATTTTTACTTAGCTTTGCTTTCTCTTTTCTTTCTCCTTTATCCTCCCTTTTCTTAGTCTTCCCGCTTTGTTCTTATTGTGCTTTTCATGCTTATGCTTTGTAGGAACCATCGAGATTTTCAAGAGGAGGAAGCTAAGCTCAAAGGAAGCTCAAAGGAAGCTAGAGGAAGCATGATTCAGAAGAGGTTCGGCCGAACCTCCTGATGGTGTGGCCGAACCAAGGTGTGGCCAAACCTGCTCAGTGGTTCGGCCGAACTTCGAGGAGCAGGGGAATGGTGTTAAGGGTGGCTGAAGGTGGTGTTGGTTGTAGTTTATGGGAGTAGGGGAATGGTGTTAAGGGTGGCTGAATGGGGGTTCAGGTGGTTTGGTGAATTGAGGGAGCAACTAGGAGGATGAAAAAGGCTTGGAAAATTGGCTTGGACCTCGAACTCGAACCTACACACAAACAAACCCGAGGATGAAACCGAGACAAATAAAAGAAAATAAATAATAAAAAGAAACTAAATAAACTAAAATAAAATTACGATAAAAGAATAAAACTAAAGACTAAAAAAAAAAAAGATAAACAACAAAATCAAATAAAATAAAAATAAGAAAATAAACTAAAACTAATGAAATAAAGATACTAAACACAAAAACACTAAAAATTACCAAAACACTCAAATAAAAGACAAAAGACAAGAATAAGAAAATAATAGAAATAAAGGATAAAAAGAGTTAAATTATTGGAAAATAAGCTGGAAAGCGACTCAATAAACACTCTAAAAGTGACATAAAAGTCACGTATCAAACTCCCCCAATCTAACCTTTTGCTTGTCCTTGAGAAAATTAACATGAAACACGGGAGAAGGAGAGTGATTTATTTAAGCAAATCTATGACACTAAAGGAGACAAGAAAGTACACTAACTCACTTTTGTAGGAATCACGGTCAATTTTAGCAACTAAAGACAAGCCCTTTAAACCCCTAGATCGCCCTGGAGGACAAGTGTGCTCTCGTGAGGGTGTCCTAAGAGTTTAACCCACAAATCTAAACAAAAACCAAGGCAAGGCAATAAAAAGAAAAGAAAAGGAAACATAAAAAAAGAGAAAGAAAACACAAAGTTCATATTTCGACAAGAGATAGGAACAAGCACCAATGAATGCAAACCTTTCTAAATAGACAAATGTATGCACGTTCCAAGATGTCAATGGTTGATTGAAACATAACATATGCTAAGCATAGAGAACTAATGGGGACACAATCCACCCTAGCCCCAACCAATCGGGCCGCGTTCTCTCCACTAGGTTCAAATCAACCCTTTAGCTAGCTTCTCATGATTCCACGAAGGAACCGGAAAAAGATAAAGAAATGAAAAACTTTGAGAAGGTAATCCCGACATCTCAACTATGCATACTCTCTCCATAGGTTTGAAGTCTATCTCCCTCCACCGTTCTTTGACCCAACCCCACTAAAGTCTAAGGGTCTTTTATTGGGTTGTAACGTAAGGCTAAGGGTTAAGGCGCGGTAAAAATTTGAAAATTTTGGTGATATTTCCTTAGTGAAGCAAAAGAGTGGCCTACTCTCAAAGACAAACTCAAGAAGTCACAAAATATCAAACAAAAATACCAATAATGCCATCTCCCCCCAAGCTTATTCAACACTAACACAATATATACCAAAACCGAAGTAACGCTCCCCCCCAAGCTTGAACGAAGCATTGTCCTCGATGCTTAAACTAGGGAAGAAAACGAAACCAAACTAAAATATTTGTGTGTGTATTTGTTTCTTTTTCAATTTTTTTTTAAGATCTTATTTTATGTCCTTGCCTTTTTTTTTTTTTTTTTTTTTAACTATGGACGACTTTTTCTTGAAACTTCATTTGATTTTCTTGAATTGCATCTTTCTTCTCAAACTTTTTGCATTTTCTTTTCAAGCTCAACTTTTAATACCGTACTTAAACCAATTCACAAAATGTCTTGTTCAATTTCAACACTCTCAAAACTCAAACCTCACATGTCAATGCTTCACTAACTAAAAGGGTTGGTAAACATAGGCCATTGGGTTTGTAATGTGGTTAAGACAAGAAAGGGAAAATTAAGCTTAAATTGGTTAGCAAGTAGGTTAATGCAAAATAGAAAATAAAATTTGTAACAAAACAAAAAGAAGATAAAGAAAAATGAGAAAAAATGCCCTTTTCCTCCCCTAGAGTGGCTCGATCACGATCTTGGGAACTAGAGGTCAAAACAAGGATTAAGACATGCATAGTCAAGGATCCTAAATAGCCGCTCAACAAGGTGATGAAGGCTAGAACAAATGAAACTCACAAGGGATTATAACCAAACAAAAACCAACCAAGAGCAACTCCATATTACCACATTCCCGTGAACTAAGGCTTCAGGGACCCCTAAAAGTTCTTAGCCCGACTACCTTAGCATATACTATCCTAGAGTCAACCAATGACACTCTCAAACTGTGCATACATTTACCACTTAGGAAGAAAAACATTCAAGGATTCAAGTCCCAAAACAAAATGTCTAAAATAAGAACAAACAAAACACATTTTGCCAAAATTACCTTGAAAGTAAACAAAAATCTTTTTGGATTTTTCAAAATAAAAGAAAAGACATGGAAATGCATATACTCAAGTGCATGGCATAAATGAATCAACATCCCACCAAACATGATAGAATACCCTCCCCCCAAGCTTGAGTGAGACAATATACTCAAATATAAACAAAATAATCCATGGGAGGGGAAAAGAAAGAAATCAATCCAACAAACCAACACAAGTCCAACGAGTCACCAATCATTAGAGAAAGAGCTAGGAAAGATATTACCGGATATTGGTGGGTGTAATTACCCGCAAATGAACCAATTCAACCTTTTAAAGCCGATTTCCTCTTGAACTGAATCTCGATTTCCATATGCTAGAAAAAATAGGCATTAAACTTCCTTAATTCTTGATCCAAACCAATGCATAAGTGTATATCAAGTTATGTACCTAGAAAGGGGCACACAAACATTTCCATGAGAGAAAATATAATCTAAAAAGAAAAGAAAATGAAAGCAATAAAAACCTCGGGTTACTTCCCGAGAAATGCTTGTTTAACGTCCAAGCGAGACCACTCTAGTAAATAATATTGCAACGAACGCAAGAGCTTATCAAATGCACTACTACACATTTCATATGATAACAAGTAGGCAAATTACGGGAGGAAGACATGCAACAAGATTATTGCACGTAAGTGAGGAGGAAGACGCCAAAAGAAAGAAGAAAATTCAAAAGAAAAATCAAGAAAATAAGAAGAGAAAGAAGAAGAAAAATAAGGAAAAGAATAAAAAGGCAAAACCTCCTCAAAATCTTTTTGGGTGGCACAATCACCCATTTCCTCAATAATAGGAGGACGAAAAGGAAGAGTCTCATCAAACAAGAGAAGGTCCTCAATAGGCTCTTTGACAAAAGAAGGGAGGAACATGGGATAGTAGGAGATGTGGTCAAATTTCCTTGAGAAAGGGACATGAGGAAGGGGAGGAGAAACAATGGTCTCACAAACCCTCATATCATCAATGAGGGCATGAAAATCAATCATAGAATCCTCAAAAGAACATTCATGACTCACATCTCCCTCAAACAAAAACTCTCCAATAGAAACAACCTCATCCTCCTCTCTATCACAACGATGAACAACAACTCCCTCAAGATCCTCAAAGCCTAGAGTCTCTAAACCATGCATGAAAGGATAAAGGTTTCTCTCAAACTCATCCCTTTCCCATGAAGCATTGCCAATGAACTCTCCCAAAAGGCTATAATGTTTTGTTACACCTTTAATGAACATACTAGCCATAACCTCAAATGATTCCAAAGACTCATGGATAGAAGGGTCACAAACATGCAAGGTAGACTCATCAAGATGGGGAAGGGGGTTGGAAACCTCAAAATCGACATTTTCTTCATTCACAACTCTTGCACCATCACTCAAGGGACTCTGAATCTCTCTTGATTTCTCAAACTCACCATCATCATTCTCATGAACTCCCTCATTCAAAAATGAAGATGGCTCACTCACATCCTTGCCAAGGGAAGCTCTCAAAGGGGGTGAATAAGGGGAAGGATGGCAATCAAGCTCAAATAGGGAATGAAAAGGATCAAAATCCTAAAAAATCCTCTCATCACAAGAAAATCTCCCATCACCTTCACACCCTTGCCCTACATCATCCTCAACAACATTCTCACACTCCAAGTGAGGTGCCTCACGTCCATCTAAATCAAACATGGCACTCATCACTTGGGCAAGCCTCACTTCTCTCAATTTTTGTTCCTCTTGAAGCTCTTGGAGTTGTTGGGTGAGATATTGCATTTGAGAGATAATTTGGGCATCAATGTTATTGGGTTGAGGTTCATGCTCAAAATCAAATTGCATATCATCAAAATTAGCACAAACCTCATCAAAATGAGCATAAGGGGGGAAGGTGTCAATTTGTATACTTGGATCATCACAAGGCACATAAGAAGTATTAAGAGAATTCACGCAAAAATTAAAAGAATCTTGGCATTGAGAACCAAAACAAGAAACATGAGATTCTCTATCTAAAGAATCTCTAGCAAGCCATGTGAAGAAATCCCAAGCATCATGCATAGACAAATGACAAAATCTACCATTATTCATGTCCTCAACCATTCCCCTAGTATACTCATTCATGCCCCAACAAGCTATACCACAAGCATCACTAAGAGAACACCCATGGTAACTAAGGAGACTATCCAGTCTTTCGAAGTAAGCATAGAAGGGTTCACCATCAAATTGAGGAAAAGATAAGCATGCCATTTTTATACAAAGAACAAAGAAAAGCAAACAAAAATCAAATAATATTCAAGAACCTAGCTAATCTAATCAACACAAACCAATGAACGCCTTAGTCCCCGGCAACGGCGCCAAAATTTGATCGCGGGTAAGAGTAGGTCGTTGGGACTACTAACCCTAACCAAATTAGAAATTTATAATACCTAAACTTACACTAAACTAGTTAGTGGCAAGTAAAGGGTCAAACCCAAAAGGACTAAGTGTATTAATTTGTGCCAACTAGACTACTAGGAAAGGTCGTGAGATAGAGAGAGGTTAAACTAAACACGACTAAGAACAAACAACTAAAACTAGGGAAAGTGGAATCCAATCACATCAATGTATTAAACAACATCATAAAAATAGATGAAAATGACCTTGATTAGGAACATCAACACATTTAACTCACTCTCGCACAATTAAGCATGTTAATTATCCTACTAAACTATTTCACTCTCGTGCAACTAGCCTAGCAAAGGTATGGAAGAATTTAGGGCTCTCAACCAACTCACTCTCGCACAATTGATTGAAAGCACAATTAAGAGCATAGAATCGATTAGCTAGAAAGATTCTAATCCAAAGAAGCATCACCCATACACAATAATCAAGAAACAATGTCATACTAATCACAATCAATCATTCAATTCATTAATATAACCTTCATCCAATTCCCTAGAACAAAACCTAAGCTAACATAATGAAGAAAGACATGGAAAACAAGGTAAAATAAGAATAAAAACAAGATTAAACAAACAAACTAATTAATCTACTCAAATCAACAAACAAAAAGCAAAAACTAAGGATTAAGCAAACAAATAAAGATGATAGAAAGTTAGAAAATGCTCATTAAATAGATGAGAAGAAGTTCCACAAAGTTGCTTCTTCAACCTCTCAAAAACTCCATGGAAATCCTAGCTTTCTCTCTCTACACTACTCATAAACAAGAGAGAGAAAATCCTAATCTAACCATAAGAGAGAAAATAATATAGGCTAAACTAATCTAATCTATCTAAAAATAAAATGTTGATTAAAAGTTGTGAGAAAATAACCCCAAAGAGGGTATTTATAATACAAGTTAAAATAATATAAAAGAAATTAAAAAGAAAAAAAACTAAATAAAACAATTAAAATAACTAAACTAAAAACAAAAAAAAAAAACAAAAAACAAAACAAAAAAAAAATAAAATTAAAGAAAATGAAATGAAATGGAAAAAGAAACCCCAAAATTCCCACAAAACCCACGAAAGCAATCAGACCCCCCCCCCCCCAATTCCCCTTTCTCGTACATGGCTGCTCTCATTCTATCATAAACCATCATCCAAACAACCATCATTACCGTTCATCAACATTATCATCATCTAGCATCACCAAATTCTCGGCCTTTGGATTAATTGAAGGAATCGTGGTCGTCCGATTTTCATAAACAGTCACGCGCGAAGCTCGTGAAATGGTTGGGTCGAACCATGGGTTGGTACGGCCGAACTACGGGGTTGGTTCGGTCGAACCATGGGTGTGTTCGACCACACCTCTTCAAATTACAAAACCTCAAAAGTTTCTTCCTCGAACTTCGACCGAACTCCTATTCGGTTTGCTCGAACCCAATTAATTTGCGATTGCTCTGATTTTTG
This sequence comes from Chenopodium album, assembly GCF_948465745.1. NCBI lineage: Eukaryota > Viridiplantae > Streptophyta > Magnoliopsida > Caryophyllales > Amaranthaceae > Chenopodium > Chenopodium album. The sequence goes on from NC_137837.1 coordinate 52,824,767, forward strand.
TCGTTGCTTATGCAAATTGGTGGTTTCATGGTTGATTGTTGCAGGTGGACAGTGTGGCTGGGTTGTTGTTGATGTGCGTGGTTGATTGTGGTGGAGATGGAGCAGGGGAGATGCGTGAGGTGGATTAAATGGGGGGGATGTTAAGGTTTGTTGGTGGTTTAGGTGGTTGATGATGTTGCGTGAAGGTGACAAGAGGAGAGGGAAATCAGGGGAGTGAAGTGGTTATTGTTGCGGTTTTGCGTGAGGGAGCAGGGGTTGCTGTTTGGTGGTGTTGGTTGTTGGAGGTGGTTTTGGTTGCGGTTTATGGGAGCAGGGGAATGGTGTTTAGGGTGGCTGAATGGTGGTTCAGGTGGTTTGGTGAATTGAGGGAGCAGCTAGGAGGATGAAAAAGGCTTGGGAAATTGGCTTGGACCTCGAACTCGAACCTACACATAAACAAACCCGAGGATGAAACCGAGACAAATAAAAGAAAATAAATAATAAAAAGAAACTAAATAAACTAAAATAAAATTACGACAAAAGAATAAAACTAAAGACTAAAAAAAATAAAGATCAACAATAAAATCAAATAAAATAAAAATAAGAAAATAAACTAAAACTAATCATATAAAGATACTAAACAAAAAAACACTAAAAATTACTAAAACACTCAAATAAAAGACAAAAGACAAGAATAAGAAATTAATAGAAATAAAGGATAAAAAGAGTTAAATTATTGGAAAATAAGCCGGAAAGCGACTCAATAAACACCCTAAAAGTGACATAAAACTCACTTATCACACATCCCTTTAGTTTGAGGCTCCATCGAAGTATAAAGTCCAAGTATCATCTTCTGTGACCATCAATTCTTCGTCTGGAAATTCATTGTCATGTATCGGCGTCGAATCCTCTATTGGAAAATCCGCTAGGAAATCCGAGACCACGGATCTTTTGATAGCCTTTTGAGGTATGAATCTCACATCGAACTGGGCTAAATTGACTGTCCACCTTGATATGCGCCCATTGAGTGTTGACTTCTCGAATAGATACTTAGGTTGATCCATTTGGGAAACTACAAAGACTGTATGCACGAGCATGTAATGTCTTAGCTTGGTTGTGGCCCACACCAATGCGAGGCACATTTTCTCAAGTGGTGTGTAGCGTATACACTACCACAAAATGGAGAATAAATAACGCATAATACACAACGGTGAAGTTGGAAATGCGATCTCTAGAATTATATAGAACGCCTATCTTAGAAGAACGTTTTGTAGGTTAAATTATATAGAGCACCTCTCTATATTAACCGTTCTATATGTCACTAATAGATTTTTCTATTTTTTTTTTAAATATTACCATACAATATAGAGCGTCTGTCAGACTTAACCGATCTATATGATTTTGACCAAGTGAAAATTACACGAGGCGCGCTAAATCCCGTGGAAGGAATAAGTAAATTAATTTTATATTTTCAAAAGAACCTAAAAATCTTTCAAACCAAAAAAAAGTTAGAACCCAAAAACGCTACTGCTTCTTCTCCACCGCCTCTCCAATTGAATCTCCATAGCTTCCACCTCCTAGAAGAACTAAGAGAAACGCTGCTACGAAGCCGACGCTGCTACTCAAAGCTACTACTCAACGTTAGGTTTGTTTTAATCTAATTAATTACAATTTTAATTTTTCAAAGATGAACCCTAAGTATGTATTTGCATGTAATCTATTTGAATCTTTGTCAATTTCGGTTTCTAGTGATGAATTCTTGCTAGATATAGACGAATTTTGGTATTTTGTGTTATTTTTTAATTTTTGCTGAAGGTTGTCGGTTTTGATACTCCACAATTTCTGTTATGTTCTTGATTTTTACAATTTAGAACTTTGTGTGAATTTAGAAGCTTGCTTTTGGTAAACTACTCTGACATGCATGTATATATATATATATATATATATATATATATATATATATATATATATATATATATATATATATATATATATATATATATATATATATTTTTAGTTTGGTGTATATACAATTTTTTGTTGTGAATTTAAAGTTTGGCAGATTGCTTGATTATTGGAATTATGGATATATATGCTTAGGAATTAGGACCTTAGGTACATAATATCGTTTATAAATATATAGATCAACATAGGGATTTTGGATTTTATTAAATTTGCTGTAACGAATAATGAAGGTCGTGATACTATGCCATGTCCTTGTTATACTTGCCATAATCTTAGTTATCACAAAGTCGATGTTATACTTGCTCATTTGAGTAAATGGGAATTTGATCGAACATATACTTATTGGTATCTCCATGGAGAAAGTAGAGAAGGAACATCACCAATGGGCAAAAGAATGGATGATGGTCATATTGATTATGAATGTGATAACTTTGAGGACATGATAGATGGGTTTGAGGAAAGGGTTGAGGATGATCCTGATGTGACCGTACAGGAATTAATTAGTGATTCTGAGAAGCCGTTATATCCAGGTTGTGATAAGTACACAAGATTGTCAAGTGTACTTAAGCTGTACAATTTAAAAGCAGGCCATGGTTGGACAGATACGAGTTTTAGCGCATTACTTGAGTTTTTGTATGATGTGCTTCCTCCTAACAATGTTTTGCCAAGTAGTACATATGAGGAAAAAAAAAAATTGTGTACAATGGGCTTGCATTATGAAAAGATTCACGCATGTCCGAATGATTGCATACTTTTTCGAAAAAAATATGAATCTCTTGATAGTTGCCCAGAATGTAAGGTCTCAAGGTACAAATTTGAAGGAGTTCCAGCCAAGGTTTTATGGTATTTTCCCATTATCCCTAGGTTTAAAAGGATGTATTCAAATCCAGATGAAGCTAAGAAGTTGACATGGCATAAATTCGGGCAAAAGAATGATGGGTTACTTAGACATCCAGCCGATTCTCCTCAGTGGAGACTTGTCGATGAGAAATGGAGTGATTTCGGTCGAGAAGAACGAAACCTACGCCGTGCAATGTCTACAGATGGTATGAATCCATACGACTCTCTCAGTAGCCGCCATAGTACTTAGCCAGTTATGTTGGCCATTTACAACTTGCCCCCCTCCTTGTGCATGAAAAGAAAATACATTATACTCTCATTGATAATCCCTGGACCAACACAACCAGGAAATGATAGTTGTGTGTACTTAGCACCTCTTATTGATGATTTGTTATTGTTGTGGGAAAGTGGAGTTCAAGTGTTTGATGCTAATCGAAAGGAAACTTTCAATTTAAGAGCATTGTTGTTCTGCACAATACAAGATTTTCCTTCATATGGCAATCTTTCGGGGTATAGTGTGAAGACAATTGGAAGGGAGAGTCTATGAAAGGATCTTATAAGATAGTGTACTTTGACCATCGTCCATTTCTTCCATGTGATCACTACTATCGTAGAATGAAAAAGGCTTTTAATGGGAAACAAGAGTTTAATTGCCAGCACATGTCTCTACCAACCTTGAAGTGTATGAAAGGGTAAAAGACATTCAAACTACGTTTGGCAAGTTGAAGAAAAATAGAAACGCCCTTCCAAACAGGGTTATAAGAAATGTTCAGAGTTTTGGTGCCTTTCATATTGGAAACATCTGTTTGTGCGACATTGTCTAGATGTGATGCACATTGAAAAAAATGTATGTGATAGTTTGATAGGGAATTTACTAGATATTCCTGGAAAGACAAAAGATGGTAAAGGGGCTCGACTTGATTTGAAAAAAATGAAAATCAGAAATGAACTCCATGCTGTTAAGTCTGGAAATAGAAAATATCTGCCCCTTGCTGCCTATACACTTTCTAGGAAAGAAAAGGCAGAAGTTTGTGCATCTTTATCTGGGGTAAAAGTGCCTGAGGGCTTTTCTTCTAATATCTGCTCTCTAGTTTCAATGTAAAATCCGAAACTTGTGGGTCTTAAGTCTCATGACTGTCATGTTTTGATGCAATATATTTTGCCTGTTGCTATTCGTTCCATTTTTCCAAAAAACGTCTGATGTTCCATTATTAGATTATGTTCATTCTTTAATGCAATATACAACAAAGTCTTCAGACCAAGCGATTTGGATTCTATGGAAATAGATATTGTTGTTATTTTGTGTCAGCTTGAGATGTATTTTCCACCCGCCTTTTTTTATATCATGGTTCATCTCCCTATTCATTTGGTTAAAGAGATTAAATATTGTGGTCCGGTGCATATGAGGAGTTCATGGCCTTTTGAAAGGCAAATGAAAACTTATAAAGATTATGTTAAGAATTTTTCTCGTCTAGAAGCTTGTATCGCGGAGAGAATGGTTTATGAATTAGCTATTGAATTTAGCATGGATCTTCTAGGAGATATGAAGACCATAGGGGTTCCTAAATCTCAACATTGTGGCCGACTTGATGGTAAAGGGACAATAGGTCGTAGAGATAGGGACTTGACTCGAGAGAAATGGCGTATGACACACACATATATTCTTCATAATGAAGACGAAGTAGCTCCTTATGTTGAGCGACACATGTCTTTTTTAAGGAGGTTGATTCAAAAGGCTAATTCGAAAGCAATTGCTGCTGAGCATAATAAATCATTTGGTATTTGGTTCAAAAATGAGGTAATGAAAGAGCTTCAAGGTTCATCACATGCCATTTCGGATCGTCTAAAGAGTTTGGCATACTGACCAGATTTTTCAGCCACTTTTTACTCTGGTTATGTCATTAATGGCTGGACTTTTTATACCAAGGACCAAGATGAGAAGAGTACAATGCAAAATAGTGGGGTGTCTTTAGAAACTGAAGCAATGCATTTTACTAGTGCGAAAGACACTCGTCCTGTTTTGTGTAAAATGCAATATTATGGGGTAATTGAAGAGATATGTGAGTTGCATTACTCTGATTTTTCGCTACCTATTCTTTGTTGCAAATGGGCTGATAGCAATAACGTTACATATGATGACATGGGGCATACTTTAGTGAACTTTGATAGAATTGGTCATAAGGAAGATCCTTATATTTTAGCTAGCCAAGCAAAACAAGTCTTTTACATGACTGACCCATCAGATAAGAGGAGGTATGTTGTTATAACACCAAGACCTCGATATTCCATTGATGAACATGAAGAAAATGCTTTGTTTGAGGAAAGGTCTGGGTTGAATGACATCCAAGTTATGGAAGATGTTGATGATACATCAACCTATATTCAAAATGACCTTGAAGAAGGAATTTGGGTTGAAAACAAAGATGATACTTGTAAAAGATCTCAAAAGCGTCAAAAAAAGAATAGTAAAAAGGCAGCAAACAATGCTACAAACATAGTGGCAACATAACTTCTTTTGTAATAACCATAACCCTTAACCCTTCTTAATTTGCAATTAGGTTCTGATTGCTGCATAAAATGATGCATTGGAACTTCGTGTATATCTTTTTTATTGCTTGCATTTTTTTGTTTCTATTTCTTTATTTATCTATGCTGACCAATTGTGTAATCATTAATAAAATTTTCTGTTTATTAGGTTGATAGCAAATAAAAGAAAACAAATAATTTCCTCTCAAGAGGCTGCTACACGTGAGAATCACAGGGGTCGTACAGTCCGTGCAGCAGTTGGAAGAGCAATTCAAAGTGGCAATAAAATCCCTTTACAATGGAATAACAAAAAATTGCCTTATGGAGATCATAAAACTGACTTTTCTACTTACATTGGTGTTGTTGTTCGCATCCGAGTAAGTATTAATTATAAGGAGTGGGAAGAAGTACCAAAAGAAGTTATCAATGAAGTTCTAGACTTTATTACGGTAAGAGCGTACATTAATTAGCTGCACACTTTCATTAAATTTTTAATTAAGTGTTTGCTTTTTTTTTATTAAATAAAGTTATATAGACCCCATGTTGCGACCAGGTTGTGGAATAGTTAAGTAGGTTGCAACCTACCCGCGGTCTGATTTTTCTCTTCCTTTCATAATTTTTTACTTTTGTTAATTATTTTATATTTAGAACCTTTCTTTTCTGCTGGTTATAAATTCTATTAAACTTAATAGTGTGCTTATTTTAATTTTTGCAGAAAGGTTTCACTGTTCCTTAAGATCGTAAAGGATATGTGATAAAACAAGCATCAAAGAGGTGGAGAGCATTCAAGGCTAGATTAAGAAAAGATTTTATGAACGAGTGTGACGAGGAGGGAAATACTACAGATGTCATTATCTTGACACCACCGAGTTTGTATCCATGGATAACCGTAGATGATTGGAAAAAGTTCGTTGAAACAAGTATTGATGATAAGTTTAAGGTAATCTTATATTCGTCACATAAATATTATGAAGTCATATAAGAATTAGCTAAGCTATTTACTAACATTATGTATATCGTACTGAAGGAATTGAGTGAACTTAATCGAGAAAGGGCTAAAAAGAGGAAGACTTCTTATCATGGGGGTCGAAAAGGGTACTCTTATTATGAGGACGAGATTGTAAGTTTCCAATACTCCATGCTTCTCGAACAATAAATACTATACAAATAAGACTATGACTTTTCAACTGTGTACTTTTTTCAGGCTAAGGAATTGCAGAATCAAGGAATTCAAATTGTAGATGTACTTCGGCATTTGGTTTAGATTAGAGCTCATTCTAGAGAAGAGGGAGAAGTTCTAAAATTTGACAATCTGGCAAATTTGGAAATATCTCAAGCAATTGTAAGATTATGTATCCATATATATGTTGCATAGTCATAGACCTCAAACTGATAGTATCTTTAATCATTATAACACAACCAGGCTAATATCTATAAATTTCAGAAAGAATTAGAGGCTCAACATAATCAAGGAGAAATTGATGCATCAGGGCGCAATGTTATATTGGCAAGAGCATTAAACACTCCCGAACATGGTGGTTGTGTGAGGGCCGTTGGAGGTGTCACAAACAAGGAGTATTTCAGGTACAAGAAGGCCTACACCCGCTAACCAAGTGCAATCAGAGCTCAAGCAAGTCAAAACAAAGTTAGAAAATGTGACAAACAATCAAAATTTTCTGATGTCTTTTATTATGTCTAATTTTCAGTTGACTCCGGAACAATTCCAACAAATTGAACTTGGTAGTTCAAGTGCCCAATTTGGGGGATTTGGTGTCAACCAGGATGTGTACAGTGCTACATTTGGTGAATTACTTAGCAGCCATGGTTTAGATGGATTAGGTGATAGGCAAATAGTTGGTGAATTAGGTAAGAACCAATCACACCTTCTACTCATTCTATACTATCACAATCATCATCCACCAAGTATGTGATCACTTCTGAGGAGAAATTGAAGTTGACCACCAGTTTGGTGCGCGTTTGTAGGAAGTTAGCTATTGAAATGAAAAAGAGTGAAAAAACCATACCTATGAAAGTCCCGAAGAATGTGTTTTATAATGAGCAGGAAATTACCATTGATTATGAAGATATGCTTGATTGGTGCTTTCAAAGAAAGATAGGAACAAGTCGCATGTCAACTTTTATGATGTAAGTGTTGTGATAATATAAATGGTAATTTCACTTTACTTAGTTGATATTTTTTTTACTGTTCTAATTGATTTTTTGTTTTTGTTATTATTATTATTATTATTATTATTATTATTATTATTATTATTATTATTATTATTATTATTATTATTATTATTATTATTATTATTATTATTATTATTATTATTATTATTATTATTATTATTATTATTATTATTATTATTATTATTATTATTATTATTATTATTATTATTATTATTATTATTATTATTATTATTATTATTATTATTATTATTATTATTATTATTATTATTATTATTATTATTATTATTATTATTATTATTATTATTATTATTATTATTATTATTATTATTATTATTATTATTATTATTATTATTATTATTATTATTATTATTATTATTATTATTATTATTATTATTATTATTATTATTATTATTATTATTATTATTATTATTATTATTATTATTATTATTATTATTATTATTATTATTATTATTATTATTATTATTATTATTTTTGAAAGGCACTTGAGTGAAATGGTTCATTCACTAGGTATCTCAGGAATCTATGCATTTTGTGATTCTAATTTCATATCCCCTGAAACTCCAACGCAAGAAAATGAAAATGATCAGTGTGACTATTTGGTTAGAGTCTTTGCTCGCAATAATGCACAAAATCGAAACCAAATATTCTTTGCTCCATACACTGATAAGTAAGTAATTTGTTTAATGTGCTTATTATGTTATCATGATTTTATGACTCTTATGATTTCATTTTATTCAACTAACTTTATGTGTAGCATGCACTGGATGTTGGCGGTGATTTGTCCATGGGTTGGATTAGTACATTGGCTAGATCCAGCAGGAGCAGAATTTCAACCTAATCAATTTGCTCAAGATATCATCAATAAGTATATGCATGAGCTTTTAATTGTTATATTGTAATCTTATTAGGTTATTAGTTCTGATATTAGAAGGAAAAAAAAAAACTAAACCAGTCCTTGTTGCAATACAGGGCAATTTTGAGATTTAACTTGGAGTACCGAGCAGAAATTAAGTGGAATAAGAATTCAGCCATTAAATAGAAACAAGTAGAGGTAATTGATCTTTAATTTATCTTTTGGGTTCACTTATCTATGTATTGTGATTACAATTTATAAGAATAATTGTATAACTCAAATTTATTATTGTAATAGTGCCCTCGTCAAGATTTCGACTTCGATTGTGGATATTATGTTTGTCGTTACATGCTAGAGACAATTCAATCTAGAAAGTCATATGTACAAGACAAGGTATTACTCTTCCTTAATTGTATGCAGAGGTGAGCTTTAGGTCTTGCAAATTTAGACAACCTACTGGTAGTTTCTAGCAATTTAATGTGATTTTTTTCAAGGTTTAACCGGTAATTTCTTGTTCATTTTCCTGTTTTATTTTCAACTACTATAATTCTTATCTCATTATGTAAAATCATAGAGCATTCTTCTTGTGAATTCATTAAGGACCTGCATTATATTGCTTATTATATATGTTATGAAGATCTACATTTGTATTGGTTACCTAAATAATATTAGTTTGCTGCTATATTAAGAATCTTTACTCTATATAAGAGTGTAACAAAGCTATATTTAGCTCACTTTTCTATATAATCTTGACTGAAAAACTATCAACCAGAAAACTATCACTTGACTGCTTGATTGAAGGATTTTTGGCAATCAAGTAGAATATTCAGAGTACAAACTATCACCCAGAAAACTATCACTTCACTAGATATGCAATCTTTGATTCACAATTTCTACAGGATTCACAATCAGTTAAATTTAACAAAACTAACAGTTTTCAACAAGTTCTATAGCTTTCCTTTTAATTCAGAGTACAATAATCTATGCTACCACTCATATTTTCTATGAAGCTTATTAGGTACCAAGTTATAAGTCTGCTAGACTAATAAAAGTGTATACCCATTACACAGTTTGACAGTTAGCCCACCTACTTGCCTGTCTAGCTGCTAACGCATTATGCTTAAAGCAGAAAGAAATGAAGCAGCCTGATAACACTTGAGCCAGGCACTTCAAGCTTGACTAAGACAAACCCAAACACATGCAATGATTTCAGAGCTTTTTTCTCCCAAAATTTTTTTTCTTTGCTTTTATACCAGACAAGGAAGGGGCCAGAGGGGAGAGGGGAGGGTGGATATTTTTCATCTACTTAGAATCCTAATAAAAACTCTAGATCACCACCAAACAAAACCCCTCACCTATCATGCAAGAAGATGATAGCGTACAATAGAAGTGGCTGATACAAAGCAACAACATGCAACAAAAACCCAACTCATAAAATTTAATGAAGTGGCTCCCACCAAGGTTTCCATCAGTCCATAGGCTTCACCAAGGGCAATAAATATATCAACCCATTTCAGCTTATATATCTTATAATACAGTCCTTATAACAAACATTATGCACGGAAGCAACCAAGACTCCTAATCGTGATTTTATACATTGTGTCCTAGCAATGTGTATACATGTAAGGATAATATTATGGAAGAAGCCTCCTAATTTTTCTCTGGTTGTTCCAGTTCCTAAGGATAATATAAGTATCTGTTATAATCTGATGGTTTTATAGGGTAGAAATCAGGACTACAAATATATATCTCATATATATATATATATATATATATATATATATATATATATATATATATATATATATATAATATTTACATGTAGTATTTTGACAAAGCTCCTGTCAAATATTCTCAACAAATGATCGACGAGATTCGAGACATGTGGATCTTATTTGTTACAAGACATCAACCAGCCGAGGAGGACGATGATGATCAGCGTGAGTTGTAAGTGGGCAGTACATATTAAGTACCTTGGATATCTTGTATATATTTTGGATATCTTGTATAGGTGTAAATTAGATTTAGAATGGAACTAGAATGGACTTTTTTTTGAACAAACTAGAATGAAACTTTTGACAATGTAAATATTTCCGATGAATGAAATTTTTTTTTTTTGGGAAAGTTGTGCAGTTGTATTTATTCTATAAGAAGCAGGTTGTATTTGTTTTTAAACATAGCAGGTTGTATTTTATTTTTATGCAAAGCAGGTTTATGCAAAGCAGGGTGTATACAGGGCAATATTGCATTTAAAAAATTACCCAAAAATGGGAAACCAATTTTATTATATTCATTATTTTTTTTTAATTTAAAAAAACAAAAAGATCGATGCCCTATTTCGTAAACAAAAATAAATCAATAATCATTTTAATTAAAAAATGAGAAAAAGCTAGAGAACGCCTATCTAAGATAGGCGTTTTTTTTATTAATATATATAGAGCGCCTATCACTAGTTAGTCGTTCTGTTTTCCTTGTTTTTTATTCCTTTTTTACACAAAATAGAGAGTTGTTATCTTATACAGGCGCTCTATATTGTGTTTGATATAAAACGCCTGAAAGACGCGCTCTATAAATGTTATAGGGCACCCCCTCAGAAGAGCGCCTCACAGGCGCTCTCTATTCCCTATTTTAGGCGTTCTCTAATCCTTATTTTGTGGTTGTGGTAGTGTATGTACTTCATAATCGAGCATCTTTTTTCTTAGATAGTAGATTGCATTTTCTTTACCTTCTATTTCTTGTGCGAGCATAGCTCCTATTGTCTCCTTGGTGACTGTTAAATATAATCTAAGGGGGATCCCTAGAAGTGCTGGAGCTTATACGGGAGGATTTGCTATAGGCTTTGGTCTTTTCAAAGGCTTTTTGACACTCATCGTCCCATATTACTAGCACATTCTTTTTGATCTTCTTGAATATTGGTTCGCATATCGTTGTTAATTTTGATATGAACCTTATATATTGTAACCGGCCAATAAACCCTCAAATTTGTTTCTCGGTTTTGGGCGGTGGCATTGACATGATCGCCTTGATCTTGGTTTGGTCTATCTCTATTCCTCTAGCGCTTATGACATACCCTAAGAGCTTGCCTGAGGTGACTGAAAAAGCACACTTGGATGGATTCAACCTCATGTTGTATTTTCTTAGCCTTTCGAAGAATTTTCTTAAGACTACTTGATGTCCTGGGCAATCTTTTGATTCCACAATCATGTCATCTACATATACCTCAACCTCTATGTGCATCATGTCATTGAGTAGGGCTGTCACTGCTCGTTGGTAAGTAGCACCCGCTTTTTTCAACCCGAATGGCATTACCGTGTAACAGTAAGTACCCCATGGTGTATGAATGTTGTTTTCTCCATGTCTTCTTCTTCCATGAGAATTTTATTGTATCCCGCGTATCCATCCATAAATGAGAGAAGTGCATGATTTGTTGTATTATCTACTAAAATATCAATGTGTGGTAAAGGGAAGTCGTCCTTTGGACTTGCCTTATTTAAGTCTCGATAGTCGACACACATTCTTACCCTTCCACCCTTCTTTGGAACAGGGACCACGTTGGCTACCTATTCGGGATATTTGGATACCCTCATAAAACCTGCAGTTATTTGTTTTTGAACTTCTTCTTTTATTTTAAGAGCTACGTTGGGTTTCATTCGACGCAACTTTTGTTTTACAGGTTTCATTCATAGAATTAGTGGTATAGTGTGTTGAGCTATTTCTCTATTAATTTTTGGCATATCTTCATATGACCAAGAAAATACATCAATAAATTCTTAAAGTAGATTAATCAAATCGGTTCTTTCTTGTTCATTAAGTGTTAATCCGATTTTAACTTCTATTTTAATGGTTAAATCATTTGAGATATTAACCGTCTCAGTTTCCTCAATTATCGGTGTTTTCTTTTCAAGTGTTTCCATTGCTTTAATAATTTGTTGTTCATTTTCATTGTTAGTTAAGCAATGCTCGTCATCTTGGGTTAATGAAAAACACGAGGAGTAAGCAGAAGAAGACATATTATTGAACTCTGAAATCATTACATCGAAAAGGGAAATGTCCTCAGGGAATTGATTACTAACTATCCTAGGAGTAGAAATAGAAGAAGTAGGGGGTGCTACAGCTAAAAGACTTGGAAGACTCTACAGGAAAGGACTCTGACTCTGACTCAGACGACTCTTCGAACATCGGTCCTTGCCCTGTTGTTATAGAGATTTTTCTTCCACTTGGAGTAGCCACCTTGACCGTCTTACGCCACCCTTGTACTAATCCTTCCGCTAGAGTGATGAGTTTTGAAGGGTCAAAGTTCTCGCTTAGTAGGACCGTTTGGCTGAGCGAGGAGTTGTCCTCTTCATACCTCGGCTCATCTTTTTCTCGCCCAAATAGTAATCCCATGATATTAAAGTAAAAGCATGGGGGTGCTTTCTCCTTGTGAATAGGAGTTGGGATCTCATCTAAAAAGTAGCAATCCAAAAAGATTTCAAACCCCGTTGTCTTATTCCATTTACAACAAAAGGTTCGAGAAATTCATAGCATGGATAGTCCTCTCCTTCTCTTATAAACTGTCCATTGAGGGTAAGAGGATACTGATCTATTGGGATTGCTTTCTTTTGGGTGCGAGCGTTCCTATGCGCCTTAGACCTTTCCGGGGCTCGCTTAAGATCTTCCCGAGTTGATTCGAAACCAAGTCTGAAAGTATCTAACTTAGGGAGGCCAGGTAGTTTCAGTTGTCTTGCTATTTCCTTTTTCTTTCCTAGAGTAATTCTCGGAAAGTGCCCTTGTCTCTTGAGAATAGCATTTACTGTCATATTGGAGTGGGGGTCGTGACAGAGAGGGTTCTTTTCAATTTCCTTGATTAAGGAGACCTCTTCATTAAAGCCCCACAAGTCTTCATCATCTTCATCGTGCTCCACATTAATGATCGGATTTTCCACAGCTTTTATCCTCATAGGCGAAGCATCGATTGTGATGGGGATTCCTCCAACTATGGATTTTACCTGTTGGTGAAGAGATGAAGGGACAGCCTTGAGGTCATGAAGCCAAGGGCGTCCCAAAATAACTTGAATGAAGCTTTAATGTCTACCACTTGGAAGGTAGTGGAATGTTCTATTGCTCCCGCTGTTAGAATCATAGTAATTTTACCAAGAGCCTGGCGACGAGTATTGTCATAAGCTCTTATTCCTTATATTGAAGGGGTTAAGTCTTCATCCCTTATGCCTAACATCCTCACATTTCTAAGTGGACGGACATTAATTGTTGATCGATTGTCTACAAGAGTCATTGGGACATTCATTCTCTTGCAGACTACTATGAGGTTTAGCACCTTGTAATTCTAGTCACCTTCTGGAGGTAAATCTTTGTCAGAAAAGGTGATCAAGTTGATAAGACTAAGGAGATCACTCGTAAGGAAGTTAGCCAACTCCTCAGGAGTGGTGTCGGAATCTATCCCTATCTTATCCAAGGAATTCATTACCGCCAACCTATGTTCTCGAGATGTAGCTAGAAGTTTCCATACATTCATCTCGACCTTGGTATTTTTGAATTGCTTGACAATGTCATTGTCTTCTATGAGAGTTGTGGGAACTTGCTGCACGGCTGGAATAGGTTGTGTAGAGACGGGAGGTTGCGTTCTCCCAGATATTGTGAAAACGTTTATAGGTGAATCTATCCTCTTCTTCCAAAAAATCACCTATTGAATATGACACTGAAGGTGGAGGTTTTTCCATGTCTTTTAGGTACACGTCTTCTTCTTCGTTGTCCCAAACCCCATTGATGCTTATGTCTTCTTCTTGTGGGATTTGAACTAGCTTTTTATCTTCAATCATCTTCTGAATTAAATCTTTAAATTTAAAACAGTTTTCAATGGTATGTCCTCCTGATTGATGGTATGGACAGTAGAACTTGTCTTTCCTCTTTAGAGATTCAAATGGTCTCGGCTCGAGAGGTTTGACCTTACCATTCTCGGAGAGCATTTTGAACATTTTAGCATAGGTAGTCACAATTGGAGTACAAAGTTTATTACTCTTCTTAAGTGTGTCAATTACCTGGAGAGGGAATGTTTTCTTCTTTATCGGTGGAATTTTATCACACTTTTTCTGAAGTTCCTCCCCTTGTTTCTTTGCAAATTCAATAGCCTCACGTAGTAAGTCTATTCCCTCCTACATGGACCATATAAGCATTCACACGTCTTCCTTGGTTGCTGGTTCTGGAAAGTCATCCATGGCATCGAAAAAGGTTTCCTCCTCTTCTTCGATAGCATGAATTTCTTCAATAGGTTTGATGAGAGATGAGGATCAACATCGTTTTCCTCATCAGAGATGGCCAAGGAATCGGAGAAAGGTGCATTGTTGATGTTTGGCTTCTTACTGGCAGGGGGCAATGGTAGTTTGTTGTTATCAATTAAATCTTGGATGACTTACTTAAGCTTCCAACAATTCTCAGTGAGATGGCCCCTACCTTGGTGATATTTGCAATGTGCATTGGGGTTCCAATTAGTTGTCCTCTTTTCAACTAGTGGGTCCCCAAATGGTCCAATAGGAGTTATAAGACCTTTTGCATTCAGTCGATCAAATGCGGTGTCACAACTCATACCAATAGGAGTAAAGTTCCTCCTAAATGGTTTCTTTTGTCCTTAGTTGTTCACAGCAAGGACTTCACTCAAATTAAAGGTGCTAACATTGTTTGAGTGGGTGGTTTTGGAAGAAGAAGGATTGTCGTTCTTCTTGCCTTTCCAGCCATTGTTGGAATTATTGTTAGCAGCTTTTTGTTTAGCAAGGTTGTCTTCAATGTTTATCCCAATATCATAGACGGCCTTGAAGGTGTGTAGATTGTTTTGATATTTCAGATGCTTGGAGTACTTTTCTTGAAGGTTCTTGATGAACAACCTCACAGATTCTTTTTCACTTGGTACTTCAATCATCCTAGCAGAGGTTTCTCTCCATTTATTGAAGAAAGAAGTGAAACCTTCATTCTCTTTTTGCTTAAATATTTCAAGTTCCCTATGATCAGTTTCAACTTGAATATTGCATTTATACCTATCACTGAAAGCGTTTACTATTGATTCCCAAGTAGAGGTTTTCTCTTTGTCAAGGAAGAAGAACCATTGTTGGCAAACGATTTCAAGAGATAAGGAAAATAGAGCAGGAAATACTTTTTTATCAATACCCTTAATACTCATTATTGTTTCAAAAGCTCTTAAAAGGAAATAAGGGTTATCCATTGCCTTGAATTTTGGAATGTCGTTGGCATTGAACTTCTGCAGAAGAAGCTCCTTGTCCACCGAGACCCCTTGTGAACTAATGCCCTGAAACTTGTAATCACTAGATAACTTGCTCAAGCTTTATTGCATAAGATCCATTTGTTGTTGCTTCACAAGGTCATCAATTTTGAGGGTTAAGGTCTTCAGTAGTTCAGTAACACATGCCATTTGCTTCTTGAGCTCATTAACTTCTTCTTGACTCGCCATTATCTTCTTGGATTTCCTTTTTTGAGCGATTGGTCTCTAATCAAACGCCCTTCCTTTCTTGACCACGCTCTATAAATTAAACCATTTTTTTTAAATGACTTGACTCAAATTGACTTTGACTTTATGAGTTTATAAAGAAAAAGAAAAAAAAAGCAAAAATAGGGTGTATTTTTTTGGAAACAAGTATAAGGTTCAAACAAGTGGTTTAATTGGAGGATTAATTTCCAACTTACCCCCTAAAAAAATGACATAAAACACGCGCATACAAGACTCTCTAGACATGGTCAAAGTGTATTTACATATTAGTGTGTGCTTTATATGTGAGTGCAAGTGACATGCTTTGACTCTTGTGTAAGACCATGGGACTTAGTGTCTAGACTCAATTAAGGACTTAACAAAGGTACTGTTATTAACAAAATAATCGAATTGATTAGCAAACTGTTTGATTAGACTCGTCGTGATGACTCGAGTAAAATGCTGAACTATCGCTAAAGCAACAGGACTGTCGCCGCACTCTGCAGTGCAGTGCCAGACGACAGAGTTGTCGCCAGGCGTTGCACAGCATACTGTGGCGCTGCAGCCCAAATAATGGCGCCATTACTGGAGCATTAATCTGGGACTGCTTTCAGTATTTTAACTCTACGGGACATACCTAGAGTCGTACTAAGTCAATTCCGATTAAATTATTAGACTTTAATTACTCAAATTAATTAATTAATCAATTAATTAGACAAAGTCCTTTTAGTCATTAATCAGTTTATTTAGACTTAAACACAAGTCAAACAAACCGTTAGGAAAACACATAGAGTATGCACAATAAATAATGCGCAATTAGTCAAGTAGACACAATATGATGCAATGAGTTTGCAACCTAACCATGGCTCTAGTTTTATAAAGTTCGGGATATGGGTTAGTCAAAGAGGGTCATGGTTATTTGTCCGGATGCACCGCGCGGAATCCTTACCATTTGACGGGTTGGCGCGAGTGGATGGGACACCGCGAGTTAAAAACTCGCTTCCATGGTTTGGTGAATTCAACATTCTCGGATTTACCCTTTGTTGCAAAGAGCGTTCAATCAAGTAGATGGATCATGAATTCCCAGAGGTTTATGTCCATATGTAGAACACATATGGGTTTCAGAAAAAAGAGAAAAACTCAATCAGGAAGTAGAATCGAGCCAACAGTGCTAAAATTGGTCAAAATTAGACCTTATAATTCTTTCTTGGTATTGGAAGAACTTGGCGCCAGCGAACAGAGGTCGTCGCCGCAATATAACTCTGTCGCCTGACGACAGGAGTGTCACCTGGCGACAGAGTTATATCATCGGCGACAGACTCTGTTTTCTAAACGCCAGTTCCTAAATGCTTCAGCAGCTTTCTGCCTTCGATAAAATTTTTCAGTTTTTTGCAGCATTATTTTGATCTTAGTTGTGAAAGATATTCCTCAAATTTCCTACGTGTAAAAAATCCTATGTTTTTAACTCATTACGGATGGTCTTTCCAATGAGATCTTTTTTATGCATATGACAATAATGTTAATCAAAATTACGCACATGAAATACTTAGAACTTTTGGAGTCTCATCCACTCATTCGAAATCATTGCCAAAATAATTTCAAGAATTAAAATAGAAATCCTTCCCAGTGGAGTCACCAAAAAACTGTAGGGAATATTTCAAGAATTACCCCAAACTTGAACCCCACTCTGATCATACACTAAAGCATGGTGGCGTTCAAAGGAAAGGAAGCTAGAGCAAAAGATTCGCTAACAAGTTTTAGGAACTTGTAAACCGTTCACAGGGTGAAGGTTACAGTTACACCCCTTTACGATCCAAGAGATCGTTAACTCTAATAGTTCTGGAACCATGACTGGAAGTTCGGGGATGAAGGTACAAATCCAACCTAAAAGAGATTGAACCTGCCCTAATAATAGGCCTCTACTTTATTCTGCTCGTATTCATGTGCGCATTCTGACTAACAGGCAATCAATAGGTTTACCCTAAACCTGTTTAATCTATGTTGGTTGAATAATAATGCACAAATAAGACTATTATTAGCGATCACTTGAATTATAATCATATTAACCCTAAAAAAGATTATTAATTATCTTATTAAGCATGATTACAAGTACCAAATCCCTTTAAACATACATAAAAGGCGTGATCAAGCAATAATAATAAATATAATCAAGCAACGTAATAATAATCACAATAACAATATATAATAACGATAATCATACTTATGATAATCATGTTAAAGCATAATAATAGAAAGATCCTAGGCATGATACTAACAAGATTAATAACAAATCTTAGCATGTCACTAAACATTAAAGATCAAATATTTTCCCCTAACATGATACTAACATGAATATTAGGAAAAAAAATAAAAGGTATCATAGAAATCATAATAAGCATATTTGATATTATAACCTTTACCTTAAACATGATACTAGGAATCATTATTTTCATTCCAAACATCAAATTAAGGAAAACATCCTAACATAATACTAGGAATCAAAATAGGAACCTAGACATGATTTCTATATCGAAAGATTAATAAAATAATTAAAGCACTTACTTGGATGCCTCGTATCTCTTTCTAATAACAAAATACACACGTTAGTAACTTCAAGGAAAATATAAAATTAAACAATTATATTAAATAATTGAAATAGAGATTTAGGACCAAACCCTAAGAAATATCAAACCTTTCACGTCTAGGGCGAAGACAACTTCGAACTGGACTAGGTGTGTCTAGATCTTGTGACTGCGGAATTTTGTTTGAGAGAAGGCTAATTTAGAAAAGAGAAAGAGAGAGAGAGTAATCAAGAATTTCTTGATGAGAGTTGAGAGTTGGTTATTGAAAACGGAGGTTTTAGGAGGCTATTTATAGAGAAACTCAGCCGGATATGATAAAAAACGAATTAGAGTTTCGAAAAGAATAAAACATGACGCTGTCGCCAGGCGACAGACGTGTCGTACGGCGCTGCAATAAGTTTTCCACGCGTTTTCTTATTTTGATAAAATTTAAGCGTACGAGAGGGTAAAACTGTAATTTCCTTAAAAACACTTCTTTTATTCTAATTAAAACTCTTAAAAGTCAATTTATCAATGCTAATCAAATTTGGATTCAAAAGAACCTTCTAAAAGATTCTAGAAGACTATAATCATAATCACATTAGGAATGATAAATCATAATAGGCCCTCCTCTAGATCATTGGGCCGCATATAAAGATCAAACTGGGCCCAGTTTAGTAATTTGGCCATAACTTCCTCATTATTCATCGGCATTGGGCGTATAATATATCATTGGAAAGCTCTTTTTGAACCCGACACAACGACACCATTATTGGACCCTTGCCATGGACCAAACCAAACTAGATTGGGTGTTTTTCTTAAAATAGGTGTTCAAAAACAAAGAGAAAGAAAAGAATTAAAAACTAACCGCATCACTAGACTTTCCACACTTTCACTTCATTCGATTATGATTCGACGTGAAAGGTACTCATCATCGGGTTTGGTTTTTGGGAGACACAAATGGGTGTCTATACTTGGACACTTTGATGAAACCTGTAGCCAATTGCTTTCTGATTTCATCCTTGATTTTGAGAGCCACATCTGGTTTCATACGACGCAACTTTTGTTTGACAAGCTTCATACCTGGAATGAGTGGTATTGTATGCTGAGCTATATCGCTATCATTTCCTGGCATATCTTGATATGACCAAGCAAATACATCAACAAATTCACTAAGCAAGTTAATTTTCTTTTTGCGTTCGTCTTGACTTAGTGTTAATCCAATTTTTACTTCTTTGATAGTTGTATCATTGGAAATATTAATTGTTTCTATATTTTCGATGATTGCTGTTTTATTTTCGTGTTCTTCCATTGCTTTTATTATTTCTTTGTCATTTTTATCATTAGCAAAGCAATATTGATCAGGGTTAGGGGAATGACACGCATCGTAAGCAAAGGTACACATTTCATTGAATTCATTGGTCATTAAATCAAGGAGGGCAAGGTCAGCTGTGACCTCGCCAGAATTATTTGGGATAGAAAGAGGAGACTCAATAAGAGACTTAGCATTAAGG
Source organism: Chenopodium album (assembly GCF_948465745.1). Taxonomy (NCBI): domain Eukaryota; kingdom Viridiplantae; phylum Streptophyta; class Magnoliopsida; order Caryophyllales; family Amaranthaceae; genus Chenopodium; species Chenopodium album. Next base: position 52,844,687 of record NC_137837.1, read on the forward strand.
GGAACTATATTAGACTCTATGGCAGAAAGGGGGTTGGCCTCAGATCCTAAAGACTCGTATACATACTCAGACTCGGACTCGGACCCAGACAATTTAGATTCATCAAACATAGGACCTTCGCTAGCGGTCACTTCCAACTTCTCTCCACTTAGCATAGTGATCTTCACCGTCTTGTGCCATCCCTTTAAAACATCATCAGCCAGGACAGTTAACTCAGAGGGGTCAAAATCTTTGCTTGATATGACAGCTTGAATGAGCTCAGAATTGTCATTGCAGACAGGCTAGGGCTCATTCTTTTCTAATCCAAAAAGAAGATTAATGTTCATATCATTAGAGCTTGGACTAGCTGGTTTCTCAGTTGTGAAGAATTCATCGCCTTCGTCGACGAAATCACAATTAAGGAATATCTCGAAACCTGGCTCACGCTTCCCATTGTGAACGGAAGGCTCGGGGAATTTATAGCATGGGAAGTTTTCCCCTTCTTTGATGTACTGGCCGTTGAGAGTGAAGGGGTATGGATCCGTGGCCATTTCCGGCTTCATGGTTCGAGCATTATTACGAGCCTTAATTTTCAGGAGAGCTTGTTTCATATCTTCTTTTAATGACATGAATCCCAAGCCAAAGGTATCTTTCTTAGGCAAACCAAGATGGCCCCAAAGTTCATTCATTTTCTTTTTGAGTCCAAGGGTCATTCCAGGGAAATGCCCTTCCTTCTTTATAATGGCATTGACATTGGTGTTTGAATAAGGATCAAAGTCGAGGTGACACTTCTCCTCTTCTTCGATCATGAGAACATCATCCAACGAAAACCCCCAGAGATCTTCATCTTCCTCGTCATGTTAGACATGGATGATGGGAGTATCAATAACTTGAATGCGCATGAGGGAGGCATCAATGGTAATTGGGACCTCTCCAATTATAGCTTTAACCTTTTGGTGCAACAACGATGGGATTGCCTTTAGCTCATGAAGGCAAGGACGACCTAACAGCAGATTGAAAGAAGCCTTAATGTCCACCACCTAAAACTTGGTGCGATGTTTAATGGCTTTAATAGTTATATTTAGCATGATAGTATCCACGGCTTGACGACGAGTATATTCGTAAGCACGAATCCCTTGGGTAGAGGGAATCAATTCTTCATCTTTTATGCCCAACTTCTTTGTAGTGCGGAGTAGGCATTCATTGATTGCAGAGCCATTATCAACCAGGCTCATAGGAAAATTCATCTGCCTACACACCACAGTGAGGTGTAAGGCCTTATTATGTTTGTCCCCTTCCGGGGGCAGATCCTTGTCGGAGTAGGAAATCATATTACTGGTACTTGCCAATTCAGTAGTGAGAAAGTTGACCAGCCTTGAGGAGTCATATCATTATCAACTCCTATTTTCACCAGAGCATTCATCACAACCTTTCGATGTTCGTGGGAGGTGGCCAAAATCTTACATATTTCCACCGTAGTCTTTTGTAATTGTTTGGTCACATCATTGTTCACAGTGTCGATGGGATAAACTATTGGTTGTGATTGCGGTGGAGGTGGAGGTGGACTAGGCCGTTGCAACCGTCCATTTATGGTGAGAACCTTAACCTCAAGGTCTCCCCAAACATCTTCACTAGTGCCAAGAGATGAACAAGTTATATCTTTGAGATAGACGTCTTCATCGTCACTATCCCAAATTCTATTCACATCTTCACAGTTTGAAACAAATACAACTTTTGGTAGAGGTTCATTCACAGGTTGAATGAGTATTGACGGATCAAAGGAGACTTCATCTCCCATGATAGCCAAAGCATTAAAAAGGGGACCTGTTTGAATATTAGGCTTCTTTCCCCCTGGAGGGACAGGAATTTGATTAGCGTCAATCAAGTCTTGGATCGCATCCTTCAACCTCCAACACTTCTCAGAAGTATGACCTTTGCCTCGATGAAACTTGCAATGAGCATTCTTTAACTGTTGCTTGTACTTATGAGTCAGATTTGCAATAAACAGGTGAACCATCTCTTTCTCCTTAGGAGGATCCACCAAGAGTGCAGTTGTTTCTCTCCACATGCTTAGATAAGTAGTGAAGCCTTCATTCTCCTTCTGTTTGAGAATGGAGAGTTCTCGTTTAGAAGTCTTGGCTTGGATGTTACACTTGTAGCAGTTCATGAAGCTTTTAGTAACATCCTCCCAGGTTGCAACATGTTTGGATTCTAGAGAGTAGAACCACTGTTGACAGGTAGGCATGCTCCAAGGAAAGAGGGAACACGGTAGGGAAGAGTGTCACATCTAATCCCTTAAGAGCCATGGTCGCAGAAAAAGCCTTCAAGTGGAACATTGGATTATCAGTAGGCTTGAACTTGGGAATGTCAGCAGTGGAAAACATTTCAAGAAGTTTGTCCCTTATGGACGAAGAGGTGACAGGTTGCTCCACATAAGTGAACTCTTCGGAGATCTTACTCATCTGTTCATTGATCTTGTCCATTGCAGCGGCAATGTCATTATTTTAATTGTCTTGCTCTACCGTGTTGACTCTGGTGGTGAGTGTTTGCATCATGTTAGACAACATCTCAATGGTCTTGTTGATGTTCTCAATATCCTCCTTAGTAGCCGTTGGTTGAAAGTAGACTGGAGACGGACTTTATGGAGATGATTGTGGTGGTTTCCTAGTACGCCTCTTTGGTATAAGAGGTTGTTGAGGTATTGAATCAAATGGTACCAATCTACCCCTGCTTCTTGACCAAGTGCTATGAAATCAAAACAAACACACCTTTATAGACTAGACTTAACCTTGACCCATCCGGAAAAGAATTTTTTTTTTCGAAATTTTCTTTATTTTCTAGAAAATATGTATGAGAGGATACCATCTGACTTACTCCGAAAAAAACGAAACAAAAAAAACGACACAAGACCACCCTAAAGTACGGTCATGTGAGTGATTAATTGAGGTTATGGACACGTGTTATGACCGTACTGCTAGACATGTCACCAAACCCGACATACAGACCACATAAGCACGCACAAAGAAAAAAAAAAACTGACTTGACAAAATCCTTGGCATCGTGTCACAGTGCTGACTGTCGTGACACGGTTCAGCGCACCGTAAGATGGCAAACTGCACCGTGTCACGGCATTGCACACTGTGGCGCGTCAGACCTTCCATGACACGGTGCGCAATTCCAGGCCTAAACTTGCATAGTTTCCAGGCTTTAATCAGTTTTAATTCCGTACTAATAACTATTTGGAAATAAAAACCCTCGATCATAGGTTAAATTAAATGAGCAAACACATGTAGGTTAGCACCAAATAAACCACGTAGCATTTAGTCACAATGATGTAAAAAGAGTTTGCAACCTAAGGTCGAGATCTATGTTCAATTATTTGTCAAGCTTTGGGTGTCAAAAGGGTACCGTGGTTAAGAGTTTGGACGCGTTAGCAAGGCAGCCTCCCTTGAGGGTGTATGCCAACGAGCGGCTCCGCGAGTTCGTGATAAAATCGAACTCGACTCCATGGTTTGGGTGGATTTAATAACTCGGATGAACACTTATTGCCATGAGCGTTATTGGGTTGATAGAGCTTAAATCCTCGGGCTAAGACGTATGTAGAACATACACGTTTTTTCAGAAAAACCGAAGGAAGTTGACTGTGAGAAGTGAAAATAAGCCACTTGACTGATTTAAAGGCTATCATGGCACGGCAAAGTGTACCGTGCCACGGTGCTGCACACTGCATGACGGTGACACGGTAGCATCTGCCATGGCGCAGCAGTAAAAAAATATGTCTGGTGCCCTATTTTCCTTCGTTCACAATCAAGTTATTCAATTTTTCCTACGGGACATACCTAAATGCAACGTTAAAACATCTATGCTTATGCAAAAATGCCAAATTAATAACACGAATATTTTTCAAGAATCTTTCAAGTCTCATCCACTCATCTTAATTAAATATCGATCACTCAAATCGATAAATAACCAAGAATCCTCTCCGGTGGAGTCGCCAAATTGTAGGCGTCGCTCGAAGTGCGCCTACGTTAAAGCATGTGTGAATATGCTTGACACTCATATGAAATGGGAATTGGCATAATACGATTAGGGACAAATAAAATAGGGAGCCGCCAACAAGTTTGTAAGGAACTTGTAAATCATTCACGAATCATTATAAGGCAACCACGAGAAAGGGACAACGATAGGCAAGAACGATTGACCCGTGAAGGTTACACCCCATTCATAATCCATGAGATTACTAACTCCATAGGGTTCGGAACCACAAAAGGAGGATCGGGGATGATGGTACGAAGTGAGTCATGTTGTCACATTCGCCCGTATTGGCCTCTACACGATTCTTATAGTGAAAAGTGATTCCTGCGATCTCATACAAACAAAATATTCTATTCGCTCCAAACTATTATTAAGGTAAATTGGTTGAATATTAATGCAACACGTAATTCTAAAATATTAGTGATCACTTGATTAAACAACAAGATTAAAAAGGAACCTAAACCGGTTGTCCAAATTGTCTTATTAGCCGTGATTTTCAATTACATGTTCCCTTTAAACATGCAATATGGTGATCAATAAATAATAATAGAATAAAAATTAATATTGGAAGCAATTTAACAATAAATCCAACGATATAAAATCGCTAGAAAAAAATAGAAATAAAAGGAACATAATTCTTACTTTGATTTTGTTTGATTGCAACTATAAAATAATAAACGAGTTAGTAACTTCAAGGAAAAATAATAACGCAATAATTAAATTAAATTAAATAGAGTTGATTTGGGGCCAAACCCTCAAACAGTTCTACCTTTCACGCCTTAGCTTAAGGACAGAACCACGAGTAAAGTATGGAGTCCTTGGAATGCTTGAAGAAGGAATTTTGAAAGAAGGGTAGGCTAGTGTTTAGGCCAGATCATAGAAGAGATAAAAAAGAGAGTTAATTGATGCCCCGTACATCAGAAATGAGGGGGTATTTATAGAAAAAATTAGTAGAGGGAACACACGGAACCCTAAAAAGATAAAAACCCTAAAAAATAACACCGCGACACGGCAGAGGACACCGCAACACGGTGCCTGGCACCGTCAAACGGGGGAAAATCCTGGGATACGAGGGAAAACAGTGTGACGCGGGAAATAATTAGGTTATGGGAAAAAAGCGCGTGAAGGGTTTACGCAGAACGGACGCGGAGTTGCCCCGTGTTACAGCACTGGCACCGTGTCACAGGGAATCCCACCGTGGCGCGGCATTAAGCCCCGTGACGAGGTGCTTGTTGTAGTGATGCGGGAAACTCTGCGTCCATTTTTATGTCTAAATACATTTTTGCCCTAATTTCGTTCAGCCTTTTTAAGTGCCGATTGATAATTTCGGGCCATTTCTCATTAATTATTTATTAATTGGGCCAAAATAATAAAATAAATAAAATAAAAAGGTTTGGGCCAAAATAATAAATAAAAAAAAAAATTGGGCTAAAAATAAACTATTGAATACTGATCCGTAGACTATTGAATACTGAATTTAATTAAATACGATTTTTTAAGCACTCTCAGGATTAAATACTGAACCCAACCAATAATGGCGGTGAAAGATTGTTCATCATCGGGTTTGGTTTCAGGGGGACATTTTTAGGTGTCTACAAGACTCCGAAACCCGGATGAAGATCGCCTAGGTTGTTCTCTACCCCAACAAGGGCTATGGCATGTGGGCTCTGGCTTTTCAATATGCTGAAAATGTAGTATATTTAAGAGAGAAAGGAGAGTCGGAGCCCGAGTCCTTTGACGCCTTGGAAAACAGTGAGCTTAAGGAGCCTGCCAAGGACCTCCCTGAAGAAGGAGAAGCCGTTGAGCTTCAATCTGATGAGCAGAATCCCAAAGAGAGCCAGGCAGCTCAGAACCAGGTGGTCCAACATAAGGAGAACCAGGCGGCTCAACCTCAGCCTTGATTTTTCAGCGGCAATATGCCAAACTTTAGATTTTTCCGGCCTGTGTGCCGAGTATTTGTTTGTTTTTACCGACTATGGAGTCGGGTAACAATTTAACTTTTTTTCCTACTAGATGTTTATCCGGTTAACAATATTTATCCGGTTTAAACCGGTTTTGAATGAAGTATGCCGACTTAGTTGGTTTGATGAAATTATGATTTTGTTTCAATTTTTGCATATTTATATTCTGCAATTTTTATTTTTGAATTTTTTCCCAACTGTTTAAAGCATGCGACAATTCAGATAGTATACCGACTACTCTTGCCCCTGGCGGCTGTGTGATTGGTTTCAGTACTTCTTTGATTGATTGACTTTGGAATATTTGATACTTTAAAGAGTATGGAATATTCCTAAGTCAATCAATCACAGTAGTGATTGCTCCAAACCAAGTACACAGTCGTCAACGACAACCAATTTTCCCAACCGGGTATTCGCATATAACTTCTTTGTGAGCCAGACGGGACATTGCCGCCTGACAGTTAATGGAACAAGGAACATATTGTCCGCATGTTTGATGGACCCTAGACAACTTAAATACCGTTTGGGATACCTGCAATCCATTGCACCTGGTTGGTCTGCCCCATTTGGGTGACTGGTACAATTTCGTTGAACGGCTTAACAATGAACTTTCGTAATTAACCGGCTGACAGTTATTTTGGTCAGTTAGCTATGAGTTGACCAATTTGGTCGTTCAATCTTTTCCGTCTACATATGCTGGTAGAGTAAACGATATAATGCCCTCTGCGAGAATAACACCTAGAGGGGCTTCGTCGGACGCCATACTCAAATAGGAGCAGACGCATTTATAAAATAAGTTTTCATCCGACCATTGGCCTCGGTTTGAATATAATTTTAGCCACTAAGTCTTTTAATTTAGCTTAGTTTTATTCATTATAGGGCCCGTCTGTGCATTGCACAGATGATGGTCCACTAATTTAAATATCAAGTTAGTCGCTAAGTTTTTAACCTAGCTTATTTATTCAATAGATTGTCTGTTTTTTCAACATGCGGTAGTATATTGTTGTGCATGTATATATATACAAAGCAATTAAGTTAGATTGGAAACAAAAATTAACTTCTTCATTTGTAAGCTTTTTATTTACAAAAATTTACAAGCTTAGATGTAGTACTTTTTCAAGTTATCTACATTCCAAGTTCTAGGCAGCCGCCTTCCATCTAGAGTTTCAAGTTAGTAGGTGTCGTTTCTTACTTTTTCATAAATCCGGTAGGGGCCTTCCCAATTAGGGGTTAGCTTTCCTTGCTCATTGGTCCTACCGATTGCCTCCTTTTTTCGTAATACAAAATCCCAAACTTTCAAGGGTCGTTTGTGCAGTCTCTTGTTGTAGGCACGAGTCATTCTCAGATGGTATATCTCATGACGCAAGGCAGCATTGCCCCTGCGCTCAGGGGGTGAGTCCAATGCTAGCCGCATGGCCTCCTAGTTTTCCTCTTCATCGTAAAGCATGACTCGTAGAGTCGGCTCATAATTGTAGGCGTCGTTCGAAGTGAGCCTACGTTAAAGCATGTGGTGAATATGCTTGGCACTCTTAGGAAGTGGGAATTGACATATACGATTAGGGACAAGGAAAGTAAGGAGCCGCCAACAAGTTTTTTCGGAACTTGTAAACCGTTCACGGATCATAAAAGGCAACCACAATAAATGGACAACAATAGGCATCAACGATTGACCCGTGAAGTTTACACCCCATTCATAATCCATGAGATTACTAACTCCATATGGTTCGAAACCATGAAAGGAGGATTGGGGATGATGGTACGAAGTGAGTCATTGAGTCACATTCGCCCGTATTGGCCTTTACTCAATTCTTATAATGAAAAGTGATTCATGCGATCTCAAAGGCATGTAAAAAAATATTCAATTCGCTCCAAACTATTATTAAGCTAAATTGGTTGAATATTAATGCAACATATAATTCTAAAATATTTGTGGTCACTTCATTTAATAACAAGATTAAAAGGGACCTTAAACGGGTTGTCCAAATTATCTTATTAGGCGTGATTTTCAATTACATATTCCCTTTAAACATGCAATATGGTGATTAAAAATAACAATAATATAATGAACATTAATATTGGAAGCAATTCAACAAAAATATCATTAGTCAAATAAAACAGTAATAATAACCCTAATCATGATACTAGCAATATAAAATAATAAGAGTAAGTAAGTGATTAATTACTCACTTTCCGTGTTTCCTTGAATTGCTACATAATGAATAAACAGTTAGTAACTTCAATAAAAATATAAATCAAACTGAAACAATTAAATTAAATAAAAAGTAGAGTTGATTTAGTCCAAACCCTCAGTCAATTATACCTTTCACACCTTGGTTTAAGTATAGAACTTTGGGTATTGTAAGAACTCCTTGGAGTGCTTAGGGGAAGTATTATGGAAGAATAGGATGGCTAGTTGTAGACACCCATTTGTGTCTCCCCAAAACCAAACCCAGTGATGAGTACCTTTCACGTCGAATCATAATCGAATGAAGTGAAAGTGTTGAAAGTCTAGTGTTGTGGAAAGTTTTTTATTTTCTTTTCTCTTCTCTCTGTTTTGAAAACTTTATTTTAAGAAAACAGCCAATCCAGTTTGGTTGGTCCATGATATGGGTCCAATAGTGGTGTAGTTGGATGGGGCTTGCAAAGACCTTTCCAACGATATATTATAAGCCCAATTCCGATGAATATTGAGGAACTTATGGCCAATTTACCAAACTGGGCCCAGTTTGAGCTTTATATGCGGCCCAATGATCTAGGGGAGGGACTAATATGATTTATCATTCCTAATGCAATTATGAATGGTTTTAGTCTTCTAGAATCTCCTAGAAGGTTCTTTTCATTCCTAATTCAATTAGCATTGACAAATTGACTTTTGTTGACTTTTCAGAGTTTTAATCAAGATCAAATAGCATTTTCGAAGAAATTATATTATTTTATCCTCCAGTACGGTAAATTTATCGGATTTTCGAAAACGCGTTGAAATCAAGCTTGGCGTCCAACCCCAGGCCTTGGCGCCTGGCGCTAGCCATTGGCGCCTGGCGCTAGTGCTGGTGCCTGGCGTCAGCTAGCCAGGGTTGGCGCTAGTGCTGGTGCTTGGCGCCAGCTAGCCAGGGTTTGCGCCAGCTCTGTTTCCTGAGCGTCAGACTCTGTTTTGTTAATTTATCTTTTTTGGCTGATTTTCTCTATAAATATCGTATTAAAAACTCCGTTTTGATTCACCAATTCTCCTTATTGGCAAGTTATTCACCTTCAATCAGTTTTCATTCATTAGCATTTTTTTAATTTTCAGTTAATCATTCATCTCTCTCATTCATCTCCTCCAAAACTTGGTTTTCTCATACAAAATTCCGCATTCACAAGATCTAGAAACACCTAGCCATATTCGAAGTTGCCTTCGCCCTAGACGTGAAAGGTTTAATTTCTGAGGGTTTGGTCCCAAATCTCTATTTCAATTATTTAATTTAATTGTTTTGATTATTATTTTCCTTGAAGTTACTAACGTGTGTATTTTGTTATTAGAAAGAGGTACGAGGCATCAAAGTAAGTACTTTAATTGATTTATCGATTTATGATGTAGAAATCATGTTTACATTGTTATTATGATTCCTAGTATCATGTCTAGGTTAATTTTAATATTAAATATGATTGTTATGATGCTTCCTATGTTCTTCCTAATATTTATGATTGTTAGTATCATGTTAGGGCTAAAGATTTGATTTTTATTTCTTAGTGACATGCTAGGGTTTGTTATTAATCTTATTAGTATCATGCCTAGGATCTTGCTATGTTTATTATGCTTTAATATTAACATGAATATGATTATGATTATAATTGTTATAATTTATGATTTTGAATGTTATTATTATTGTTATGATGATTATTTTATTCATGATATTTATTTATTTATCATGTTGCTTGATATTTATTTTTCTTTATTGCTTGATCACGCCTTTTATGCATATTTAAAGGGAATTTGTACTTTTAATCATGCTTAATAAGATAATTAATAATCTTTTTTAGGGTTAATTGTGATTATAAGTCAAGTGATCGCCAATAATAGTTTGTTTGTGCATTAATCAACCAACATAGATAAACAGGTTTAGGGTTAATCCTATTTATTGCATGTTAGTCAGAAAACGCACATGAATACGAGTAGAATAAAGTAGAGGCCTATTATTAGGGCAAGTTCAATCTCTTTTAGGTTGGATTTGTACCATCATCCCCGAACCATTATTTGGTTCTAGACCTTATGGAGTTGACGATCTCTTGGATCGTTAAGGGGTGTAACCTTCACCTCGTGAATGGTTTACAAGTTCCTAAAAAAACCTTGTTGGCGACTCTTTTGCTCTATCTTTTTTCCCTTTTGGACACCACCGTAATTTAGTGTATGATCACAGTGGGGTTCAAGCTAGTGGGATTTAACGCTACATCCCTATCCATTTAGAGCTAGACTTGGGGGCTTGATCCCTACATCATTAGCTTACCTAGCCTACGAGTCACCACCATTTGACTCTTTTAACAAATAATATTTTTTCCACACACTTAGCTCTTGCGGCCTAGCTTTAGTGTCACTTTCACACACCGCAAAGATACATGACAAAATACTTCCCCTAGGAACCCTTTGTCATGAAATCACAATGTTGAAGCATGCTTTGTCATATCAACATCACTCATCAATCATAATTGTCATTACATAGAAGTATGAAGTGCTTAGCCTCCGTGCCTAAGTTACCTAAATGCTTTTATCATTGAGTCAACAGTTGAGATAGCCTAGGATGGATTAATCCTTGCACCTTGAGAGACAATATCAAATGACATTTGACTAAGCTCATCCAACATGCATTTTCAAACTTCGCTTCTTTCTTTTCTGCGTCTTTCTTTTTCGGGAGAAAGTCGGTACCCTCCACAAAAATGACGGAAATTTTTTGCTTTTTTGCATTATTTCGAGTCGCACGGTCACATTACAATGCACACACGAGTCATGTACACATTGATTCATGTCGTGTCATATCACCTTGATTTGAGTCTAACACATGTGTCAAACACTTTGAGTAGAGTCAACCTCGAGTCAATCACAGCGAGTCAAGATTATGCCTTGAGTTGTGTCAAGTCGATGAGTCAAGCAATGCTAAACCTTAGGTCGACCCTAAGATAATTAAAGAGATTGGCAAAGTTCTACAGTCAAAATAAATACAAGTGCAACAGAATAGGCAGAGATATTTCAGCAACGACAGAGCTCGAAGCCTCTCAGAAAGGTGATTTCGACCTCATGCAGCAATTTCGGGTTCCTTGGTACGCCAGTTAGCCCCTATAAGCAATTTGACATGATTAGTAGTCGGCTCGATTACAATCGTAGTAAGTGATTGACCTGACAAAAAATCGTCTCACTTAGCTTAAGCGCCTAAAACACTGGCTCATTAGAATCGGTTGAAAAGCAAGCACTTAAACGACAATATTTCCAAATATGGATTGTCGCGCATTCTTATTAAACGACAAAGTTTTCCAAAAATTGGATTGTCATCCCCAACTGACAATATTTCCAAAAATGGATTGTCGTGCATCTTCTTCAACAACAATTTTTCCAAGATTGGACTGTCATCTCTGGCAATGTTTCCAAGCGTGGATTGTCGTGCTCCATCTTTGTTTGGCAAGTTTTTCCAAGTTCGGATTGTCATACATTCATACATCGCTGGCAAGTTTTCCGAGATTGGATTGTCATACACCTAGTTCCCTATGGCAAAATTTCCCAAAGGATTGTTGTAGGTTTCTATTCATCATAAATATCGGCAAATTTCCTCAACGTGGATTGTCATTCATTTCAGTAAGTGGCAAATTTTCCTGAAGTGGATTGTCGGTCGACTCTTTTTTGCAAATGTTCCAAGACGCGGATTGTCAATTGTGGCAATATTTTCCTAAAAGGATTGTCGCATAGCATTGGCAAAATTCCAAGGTGGATTGCTTTCAAGAGTTATATTCCAAGATGTGGATTGTCGATCGTAGCAAAATTCTTATGACAGATTGTTACGAAGCATTGGCAACTTTTCCCAAAATTGGATTTTGGCAAATTTTCCGAGATACGGATTGTCCCTTCATTGTGGCAACATTTCCAAGGATGGATTGTTAAGAAGCATTGACAACTTTCCCTAAATCGGATTGTCATACATCATACAAGAGTTAGGTTGGCAACTATGCCCAAAGAAAAGAGGATTGTCATCACAGCAAAAGCACCGACATACTGGTTCACAAGCAGCAAAGCGCCGACATACTGGCATAGCAAATATTAAAAAGCAGTGATCTTTTCGAAGACTATCACAGCAGGAAAAAGAAGCTCTTTGTTCAGAACGTCAAAGCAGCAAGGTGGCATTCCCTAGTTTGCGGAAAGTTGTCACAAACAACTGGAGGTTGTTTCAAGAGAAATAATCTTCGATGGTATTCCCTAGGATGTGGAATATTATCAATGCGGATGGAGATTGTTTCAAGATAAGCAATCTTCGGTATTATTCCCTTGGACGTGGAATATTATCATAAGTGGAGAAGATCGTTTCAGGCGAAGCAATCTTCTAATTTGGAAGCAGTTACAGGCGTAGCGGTTTTCAAGCGGGATGGCATTCTCTAGCTTGTAGGAGGTCATCAAAACAATCGGTTACTTTCAGAGACGTGTGCTCGACGGTGCAAGATACGTGTTTCTTAACTCTTTTATCTGTTTAACTAATGCTAGTTTTGCAGGTATCGGCGTTATAAGAATGATTTAGGATCGCAGAAAGTTCTGAATCATTCTCCGTCCTTATCGATACTTTGGCTTTTGTTTTTGAAACTTGCGTTTCTCCAAACTCAGTCAAAGTGGGGGCTTCTGTAGACACCCATTTGTGTCTCCCCAAAACCAAACCCAGTGATGAGTACCTTTCACGTCGAATCATAATCTAATGAAGTGAAAGTGTAGAAAGTCTAGTGTTGTGGAAAGGTTTTTATTTTCTTTTCTCTTCTCTCTGTTTTGAAAACTTTATTTTAATAAAACAGCCAATCCAGTTTGTTTGGTCCATTATATGGGTCCAATAGTGGTGTATTTGGATGGGGCTTGCAAAGACCTTTCCAACGATATATTATAAGCCCAATTCCGATGAATATTGAGGAAGTTATGGCCAATTTACCAAACTGGGCCCGGTTTGAGCTTTATATGCGGCCCAATGATCTAGGGGAGGGCCTAATATGATTTATCATTCCTAATGCAATTAGGAATGGTTTTAGTCTTCTAAAATCATCTAGAAGGTTCTTTTTATTCCTAATTCAGTTAGCATTGATAAGTTGACTTTTGTTGACATTTCAGAGTTTTAATCAAGATCAAATAGCATTTTCGAAGAAACTATATTATTTTATCCTCCAATACGGTAAATTTATCGGATTTTTGAAAACGCGTTGAAATCAAGCTTGGCGTCCAACCCCAGGCCTTGGCGCTTGGAACCAGGCTTGGCGCTTGGCACTAGTGCTGGTGCCTGGCGCCAGCTAGCCAGGGTTGGCGCCAGCTCTGTTTCCTGAGCGTCAGACTCTGTTTTGTTAATTTATATTTTTTGGTTGATTTTCTCTATAAATATCGTATTAAAAACTCCGTTTTGATTCACCAATTCTCCTCATTGGCAAGTTATTCACCTTCAATCAGTTATCATTCATTAGCATTTTTTTAATTTTCAGTTAATCATTCATCTCTCTCATTCATCTCCTCCAAAACTTGGTTTTCTCATACAAAATTCCGCATTCACAAGATCTAGAAACACCTAGCCATATTCGAAGTTGCCTTCGCCCTAGACGTGAAAGGTTTAATTTCTGAGGGTTTGGTCCCAAATCTCTATTTCAATTATTTAATTTAATTGTTTTGAATATTATTTTACTTGAAATTACTAACGTGTGTATTTTGTTATTAGAAAGAGGTACGAGGCATCAAAGTAAGTACTTTAATTGATTTATCGATTTATGATGTAGAAATCATGTTTACATTGTTATTATGATTCCTAGTATCATGTCTAGGTTAATTTTAATATAAAATATGATTGTTATGATGCTTCCTATGTTCTTCCTAATATTTATGATTGTTAGTATCATGTTAGGGCTAAAGATTTGATTTTTACTGCTTAGTGACATGCTAGGGTTTGTTATTAATCTTATTAGTATCATGCCTAGGATCTTGCTATGTTTATTATGCTTTAATATTAACATGAATATGATTATGATTATAATTGTTATAATTTATGATTTTGAATGTTATTATTATTGTTATGATGATTATTTTATTCATGATATTTATTTATTTATCATGTTGCTTGATATTTATTTTTCTTTATTGCTTGATCATGCCTTTTATGCATATTTAAAGGGAATTTGTACTTGTAATCATGCTTAATAAGATAATTAATAATCTTGTTTAGGGTTAATTGTGATTATAAGTCAAGTGATCGCCAATAATAGTTTGTTTGTGCATTAAATTCAACCAACATAGATAAACAGGTTTAGGGTTAATCCTATTGATTGCATGTTAGTCAGAAAGCGCACATGAATACGAGCAGAATAAAGTAGAGGCCTATTATTAAGGCAGGTTCAATCTCTTTTAGGTTGGATTTGTACCATCATCCCCGAACCCTTATTTGGTTCTAGACCTTATGGAGTAGACGATCTCTTGGATCGTTAAGGGGTGTAACCTTCACCTCGTGAATGGTTTACAAGTTCCTAAAAAAAACTTGTTGGCGACTCTTTTGCTCTATCTTTCTTCCCTTTTGGACGCCACCGTACTTTAGTGTATGATCACAGTGGGGTTCAAGCTAGTGGGATTTAACGCTTGAAATTATTCCCTACACTAGTATTTAGGCTAAAGAGGGAGAAAAGAATAATTTTCTGATCAAGATTATTCATGATTGAAAACGAGGGAGATATGACCTCTATTTTTAGAGAAAAAAGAAGGGTCGAAAAAACAATATAAGATCCGAATTAAATCGGAATAAAACTCGATAGACTGCATTTTTTGCAGTTTTTGTTTTTATCATATCTTTTTATCCAGAAATCGGAATAAGATAAATAAGATATTGTTGGAAAGCTTTTGAAGTCTACTTTCTAACCCAAGTAGAATCCAATTAAGAATTTTATAGAATAAAAGATATGGTCGAAATAGTGAGACATTGTTAGTTTTGGATATAGTTTGATATTTTATTCATATCTTTTCCGTTATAGCTCGGAATTGATATTATAATATATCATTGGAAAGATAATTTCAAGGGCTATCAAATAATATAAAATTTTTATAAAAAATATGAGGCACTTAAATCATATCAAACTATCTTTGAACGTCTTTCAATTCGGATAGAAATAGGATTTTCAAAAAGAAAAGTTTTATTCAATTTCAAACTCTTTAATTTTATCTTTTCAAAAAGGATAATTAAGATATTTTAGAAGCTTATAGAAGATTCTAATTAATCCTAATTGGTTTAGAAATGGGAGTAAATAATTTTGACCCTCCACATGATCATTGGGTTGTAGGTAAGGTGGGCTTAGGTTCGGTTTGAGCTTAGTTTAATATTTTGGTCATAACTTATTCGTTACAACTCGGATTTGGGCTAATAATACATCATTGGAAATCTCTTTTCAAACCCCATCCAATTATTAAATCATTGGACCCAGATTATGGACCAAAATAAACTAGATTAAACGTTTTTATAAAAAGGACACGAAATGAATGATTTTAAAGGACACGAAATGAATTATTTTTGGTTAAAAGGCAAGAAAAGAGGAAAATAAATTTTGGTTTGGTGAAATGGGCTAGGATTTGGGTTGTTTTATGAAATGGATTTATGGATTTAAGTACTCAAAGATTAAATACTCAACCCGACTAATAATGGCGGTGAAAGGTTGTTCATCATTGGGTTTGGTTTTGGGGAGATATTTTTAGGTGTCTACAGAAGCCCCAACTTTGACTGAGTTTGTAGAAACATCAATTTCAAAAACGATAGTCAAAGTATTCGATAGGGACGGAGAATGATTTAAGACGTTTTGCGATCCTAAATCACTCTATATACGCCGATACCTGTAGAAAAGTGTTAGTTCTGTAGATAAAAGAGTAAAGGGATAGAACGCTTATCTGACACCAGTGTATCGATGACAAATAAGTTTGGTAGCTTCCTATGCTTGAAGGAATCCACCGGATGACATCTGTTAAAATGCTTTCCATGCTTGAGGAAAGCCGACTAACGTGTTTGGTAGCTTTGTATGCTTGAAGAAATCTACCAGTTGATACTTTCCATGCTTGAGGATAGTCGACATATGAATTTGGCGGCATTCTATGCTTGAAGAAATCCACCGGATAATACTTTCCATGCTTAAGGAAAGTCGACAGATGATTTTGGCAGTTTTCTATGCTTGAAGAAACCCACCGATTGAGATACTTTCCATGCTTAAGGAAAGTCGACTTATGATGTAATCGCTGACTTCCTCGCTTTGAGAGATGACAACGACCGACAATTTTCCATGCTTGAGGAAAAACTTGTCTAATAAGATTGCAAGTCTCTGTGTATCGAGAACCTTGCGCCATGAAATAATGGTGTTTCGATTGTCCCCAAACGTGGGCTGTAAATGGTTCTCTTGTCCTCTAACGTGGGCTGTAAATTGTCCGCTTATCCCCAGACATGGGTTGTAAATGGTCCGTTTGTCCCCAAACGTGGGTTGTAGATGGTCCGCTTGTCCCCGAACATGGGTTGTAAATGGTCTGCTTGTCCCCGGACGTGGGATGTAAATGGTCCGCTTGTCCCCGAACGTGGGTTATAGATGGTCTGCTTGTCCCCAAACGTGGGCTTTAGATGGTCCGCTTTTCCTCGGACATGGGCTGTAAATGGTTCGTTTGTCCCCGAACGTGGGTTGTCGATGGTCTGCTTGTCCCCGGACGTGGGCTATAATTGAGACCTGCAAAATAAAATTTGCCAAGGGACTCGTATAGACTGTGATTGACTTGACCAACTGACTAAACCGAGTTTGACTAGTCACGACATGACATGTATAACTTGTGGTTGTGTGTGTATATGGTGTGTGTGTGCAAACCCAAACAACAGAAAATGCAAAAGCAAAAATTTTTCGTCATTTTGGTCATGAGACGAGTGGAGGGTACCGACTTTCTCCCGAAAAAGAAAGACTTGAAAACTGAACTTTTATTTTCGAATTTCCCTCGATGATAAAATTTAGAAAAAGTTTTTGAACTTCCCCAAAAGAAAAGACATGAAAAAGGGAAAAAGTTGGAAACTTCCTCGTTGAGCAAGAGGAAATGAATCGCATGGATTGAATTGCTTTTCTTGAGGATAATATATGCATGATGCATGTTCTTAGGCTAGGAGGCTAAGGACACTTACATCACGTGACACGATAGATGAATGAACTTAGGTCATGGAGCTAAGCATCATATATGGTTTAAAGAAGCGATCTTGAACGTCACTTAAGTTTGGAAGCTAAGCATGTGTATAGATGAAGCGATTATGAATGTTGCTTAGGTCAAGGAGCTAAACACGATATGCTTTGTATGATTAAAAATCATTGATATATAAATGTTGCTCGGCACATTATGCGATGCGTGAAATAATGAACATTGCTCAGGTCAGGAAGCTAAGCAAGTGTATAGTGTTTCTTCTAATGAATGTTGTCCTGAAAGACGATGAAACATGCACAGTGTCGAAACATGATTCCATGATAAAGGCTCTTAAAGGGAAGGATGATACGGATATGGATGTGTGAGTGAAGTGTGTGGATGTGATACTAACGCTGGCTGCAAAGATTATGGTGATGGAAATATATGTGAGAAGAGTCAAAGATGATGACTCTTTAGGCTCGGTAGGCTAAATGATGTCTGTTCAAGCCCCCAAGTCTAGCTCTAGATGGATAGGGGTAAGCATTAGATATTTTTTGACTCGATCAAGCATGGATATGAATATAAATGTGAATATGAATGTGGTCGCACCTCGATGTGAGGTTGCCTACGTATCCGTTAGGAATCAGGCCGAACGTAGATGTAACCGAACTTTGCACTAGTGTATGTACACCTCAAAGAGGTCTTTCAAGGGTCGTAATATGTTTAAGCTGAAGGTTTAAGGAAGAAAGGGGTAAAAGGCTCAAGACCCAAGCTAAGCCCCCAAGATATGCAATTGTGTATTTAAAAATTTGGACTTTGTAAATTTGTTTTTCATATATTTTTTTATTTGAATTTCTTTTCTTTTGTTTTATTTTGAATCAATGTAGGCAATCTCAGATCATGCGGTGCATCACTCACTTAGCATTCATGTTTCTCAGCACTAGTAGAAAAAATGCTATTTGTAACTGGCAAAATTGACTTTTTGTAACTGACATTGTTGGTTGCGAATGCCACCGTTACAACTAGTGAAAGTTATTTGTAACCGGCTAATGTTAGTTACAAATAATTTATTATTCTTAACTAGCTTGACCTAATGTCAGTTACAAAAAGTCTATTTTCAAGTAAGAAAGCATACTATTCGTAACTGGCATTAATTTACGTCGGTTACAATCAAGGTATTATTAGTAACTGGCAAATCTTAACGCCAGTTACAAATAATTTTTTATTTTATTTTTTTAAAAAAATACTATTAGTAACTAGCATTAGATTATGCCAGTTACTAATAAATAAATATTTTTTAATAAATATTTGATTCGAATACAAAAATGGTAGTATATCCTACCAAACGACCCATCGTCAAATGGGTTACAACCTGTTACAATTCAACCAACAAAACACGTACTTCGAATATTTCCATATAACTTAAATTCACCCACAACCACAACATACCGTACAAATACTCCAAATAATTCCACACAACTTAAAGTCATCCACAACAATACAATACAACAAAATTAACTATACTTTCCAAAATAGCAATTAATACTTAAATACAAAAAATCATTGATTTATAATTTAGAATTGTAATAACAATAACCAATAGGCTAAATAAAAGTAGATATATAGGAATGTGTTACATTGTTTTATTAAGCTAAATGTGATTAATTATAACATCGATTAATAAGGTAACTAGTCTTTCAACAAAAACATAAGTCTAAAAAACTTACTCCATTATTCTCGAATCTCATCCAATTCTACATCGTTATAGGCTGCAAGTCTTACCAAATACTCCTGCAAATATAAACCCAATAATACAGTCAAAAAGTTTTCATCAATTTTGATAGAAACAATTAATTGAATTTAAATAAAAATCAGAAACCCAAGCTGCAAGTCTTTCCACCTAATATTGCTCGACCTTTGCGTGGTGTTAGGTTACTTGGAGGTCCCGCTAGTTCCGATTTTGGTTTTAGTGGTGAGCTTGTGATGCAGAGGGTGACCAAGACCATTGCCCTTATGGATAAGGTCGCTATGCTCGATGATCCTTAGTGTGAGCTGTTGTTACTTAGGGCATGTACTGGAGTTTCAAAACTCTACTTTGCATTACGTACTTGTCTTCCTAGTACTTTTGAGGTGGCTCAGCGCACTTTTGATACTGCTCTTCGATCTTCCTTGGAGCGTATTGTTACTGCTTCGGGGCCTGGGTTTGGTGATTGGCAGTGGAGACTTGCCACCTTACCATTTGCGTTTGGAGGGCTTGGTGTTTATTCTGCAGGTGATGTTCGTTACTATGCTTTTCTTGCTTCTCGGTTACAGTCAGCTGGGTTGCAGACACAACTTCTTCGGCATGCTGGCATTGTTGGTCTTGGACAAGCCTTTGAGGGTGCGTTGAGTCTGTTTAATGGAACAGTGGAGTTTGACATTTTGAGTAATCCTACTGAGGTTGCTGCCCCTAAACTCATGAAGAAATTGGCAGATATATATTTCACAAAGGTTACCGCTTCTGCAGAATCTGCTTATTCTTTAACTCCTCGACAATCAGCATTATGGAAATCACAGCAGGGTGATCACACCTCTGCTTGGCTTCGGGCGGTTCCTATTTCAGGGTTGGGTCAGACGATGAACGCCAAGACTTATCGCTGTGTGTTGTCCTATCGGTTGGGTGTTCCATTGTTCTCTATCTCGACGTTGTGCTCTGCTTGTTCGAGGGTTTTTACTGGAGATATTTTTGGTGATCACGCGGTGTCTTGTGCTGGTATTGTGGGTATTAAACATCGGCATAATGTTGTTCGGGATACCCTTGTTGATGTTTGCTATCGTTCTGGGATTTCAGCGAGAAAAGAGGTTGACATTG
Organism: Chenopodium album; assembly: GCF_948465745.1. NCBI lineage: Eukaryota > Viridiplantae > Streptophyta > Magnoliopsida > Caryophyllales > Amaranthaceae > Chenopodium > Chenopodium album. The sequence goes on from NC_137837.1 coordinate 52,864,878, forward strand.
GGTTGGCCGGAGGGAATGACGAGGCCCTCAGACCCGCGGATGTGTTACTTTATTCATGGGATCGTGGTCGCGATGTCTGTGTTGATTTGACAGGGTCTTCTCCTTTGACACAGTCAGGGCTATCTGACTTCATTCCTGGGCGGGTTGTGGTTGATGCAGCTCATCGGAAGCGGGTTAAGTATGAGGCTCGATGTCAGGCGATTGGATATGGTTTCATTCCCTTCTCCTTTTCTTCGCTTGGGGAATTAGAGAAAGAGGCTGTTGCGTTTCTGAAGCGGATTCAGAGGTTCTTAACGACGCAAGACATTGGGGCTCGTGCTGCAGCTCATATCTTCACTAGGCTAGGATTTGCAATAGCTAAAGGAGTGGGGGCCCAGATTGTATCTCGGTTTCCCACTAATTTATTGTAGGTTGTATGACTTTTGTTTTTGAGATATAATAATAATAATAATAATAATAATAATAATAATAATAATAATAATAATAATAATAATAATAATAATAATAATAATAATAATAATAATAATAATAATAAAACAACAACAACAACAACAACAACAACAACAACAACAACAACAACAACAACAACAACAACAACAACAACAACAACAACAACAACAACAACAATAATAATAATAATAATAATATAATAATAATAATAATAATAATGATGAAAAATCAGAGCAAAATAATACATAAGATAATATGAAGAACACTTAATGGATATAAAAAAGAACACTTAATGGATATATGAATCTCACGTAAAAAAGTTTTCATCATACCTGAACTTTTGGTCTTTTAAATTAGTGTTTTTAAGCTTGCATCCTTTATAATACATGTACTATATAGTCTACAGTTCCCTTAAGATGTAGATGTATCAATACTTCTTAAAGAGATTGCACTCTATAGTTCCCTTGAGTATTGCCTATGTAAAATCTCTATACAACTAATGAGCTGATAAGTTACAGTGTTGTAGAGTAACACAGAATAGCATGAGAATGGGTCATTGAAAATCTCTCCAGCTATACTGCTATAGTGCTAATGTGCTATAGGTATTTGCCGATAAGGCTTCATACAGTTAAGCTGAAAACTCCTTGTGTAAATTTATCTGAACTCACTTATCCTTGGCTAAACATGTTTTTGATCTTGTTGATAATCTTGATATAATGGTAACTGAACATATTAGCCTTAATTTAAAATTATCTGAACTAAGTTTCCCTAACTCAAAAAGGCTTTAGACAATATACCTATAAGGATCACTCTAGTTGTAGAGCAATTAGAAAGGAATTGATCACAGAGAAATGGATGAAACCAGCCTGACTGGGGCTAGACTATCTAAGTATCCCTTGAAAAAACAATTAGGATTCAGCTTACTCACTTCTAATGTTGTGACAAGCAAGAGTAAGAGAGTAACCTTATAAATCTAAGAAAAAATGCAATGTTCTATCGCCTATGGGATACAAGAGTACAGTCTTAAGAAATCAGAAAGTTAATCAACAAATCTAATTAATCCATGTTTTTCATATTTTATGAAAGCACATTAGTTTTGAGAAGTGTGATAACTTGAAAAGAACTGGCTGAAAAAAGAGGTTTTTGTCTTCTTGATATGGAAGAGGAAATTAAATAAAAAGAATAGCACTTCATCAATCAAACTGAGCTGACTCATTCTTCATTAAAGCAAATATGCCCATTGAGGGTACCTAGTGAAAGGGTTATCAGTTTATCACTAATTCACCATCAAATTAATTATGAGCGCTGATATCTAGCATGTTCAAATATGAAAAGAAAAAATTTCAAGGTATCGATATGTTAGCAACATTCATCCCAAAGCAGAGACATCTTGTAGCATCAAAGTTCTAATCCCTAACAATACATAGCAGGAATATAAGTTTAATTTTTCAAATATTGATAATTAGCAGACAATTCATACAAAAGCATGATCTTAAATGCAAAAAATATAACTTTAGTCCCAAAATGCTACATTGGAAAAAAATACCAAGCTGAATCAACAATTGGCACAGACAACATTCATCCTAGATCATAACCTCAAGTCCACAAGAGATGTTGAACACCCCAAGAGATAAAAGTTTTTAACAAGATCAATGAAGCAGATGATAATAAGACATACTGTATCAACATCTTCTTCCCCATCAAATAATCAAGTTTACAAGCTGATCATTTGCTATCCTCTGGCCAAAACCTCCAATCCTTCATAATGGCATAATCATAATTGATTCTGGAAAGGAAAAAAGATATGTAAAAAAGTTTCAAACTCATGCAAATGAAAAAATCACCCAACATAGAAATTACAAAGTCATAAACCTAACCATTTTGACTCAACTATTAAGTACTCATTCAAATTACCAAACAACTTACAACTTCACAATCTAAAGACTTGATGCTCTAAAAACTACTTCTATTTGTAATTTTCAACAAAGTTGAAAGACATTATAACTACTAAATCAGAGGATGTGAACAAGAGGTAATAAGTTAGAAGCTTTCATCAATAATGCAATAGCATGATTAGAGGACTACAACAGTCACATCTAGAGAGACAAAAAGGAAAACAATAAATAGCTTACAAAACTAACATCTAGATAAAATTTGCAAGATCATTTGGCCCTGCCATGATATCCAGAGACACCTGCAGCAATCTGCAAATTCAAGTTGATAATTGTTATGGTAAATTCACAACTTGGGAATGTTAATGAAATAGGACCTTTTGGGACTTTGAATTTGATTAAGGAACAATGCAAAGCTAAATGAGAAAGCAATTAAAGATGAACAAAATAAAACACACAAGATTTATAGTGGTTCACTCAAAATGATCTACATCCACTTTTGGGGAGTTTGGAACTTGTATTACTCTTCAATGGAGGAAGAATTACAATGGAGAAAGAAGGTGTTCTTGGTGAGCTAAGTTTAGGTCTTTGTCTCACTTGTATTTCTCTCTCATATTCTCTACAATAAAAACAAGAGTATATACAGTGCAAGATGAATCAACGGTTAAGATTACATCCCGAGCAAAATAAGAAGAAATCGCAGCGCTGGAACAAGGGCTCGAAGGTTCGACCGAACCTACCCAGAGTTCGGTTGAACTTAGGGTGGTTTGGTCAAACCTGTCTTAGGTTCGACCGAACCTACTATAGAAATCAAAAGAGCATTAGTTCTGCCAAAGAGGTTCGACCGAACCTCTAAATGGTTCGGTCAAACTCCCCATGTGCGGACAACACTTCTTCAAACAGTCATAACTCCCACAATTCTTAACCAAATCAAGATTATGACCAGTCGTTGGAAAGCTCTTGAAAAGAGCTATCACCTCCAACTTGAATTATCTCAATATCACTTCTATATCTTTATACATGCTCATTTTAATTCAGCCCTTGCCATGCTTCTTTGCTTAAAGCTCCAAACACCATAATACTAAAGCATATATCAACATGGAGCATTCGAGGCACACATATAACAGGGAATTGTACCAATATAATATAATTTGGTTCATGGTAAATCCAGGTCAAATCATTCAATAGGACAATGATCTTTTAGTAATGCTACCAATAATTTACATTGCTGCAATCAATCCCATGACATGAACATCAAACTGACACCACTTTTCCTTTCTTAGCAGATTGCTGTAATCAATTCCATGACATGGATATCACTTTTACACTAATTTACCATCCTAGTATCCATTTCTCTCCAATCAACGACCTTGCCTGCCCAACAAACCCAATCGGGGTAATAAGTTTTAAAACATGCCCGATAGTTTTACAATTAAAAGAATACCCAATTTCAAATCTTTTCCCAAATTCAAGAAAATTTCAATTTCCATTAAAAAAATGGATAAATGGGGAAAAATTAAAACCAACCATCAAGCTTTTCAGCAGCTTTCACAACTTCATCTTGATACATGTAATGAACAAAAGCAAACCCACGAGATTCATCAATTCTAAAATCAAATCAACTGACAAATAATCAATAATCAACAAAAATTACTATAAACCCTACAGAAAAAGGAGAAATTTAAGAGAAAACCCTAAAAAAACTTGCGGTCACGAGGGATCGGATAAAGAGATCAATAACCTTGCCATAGTTATCGAACAAAGGGCACAAATCATCATCCGCTGTAGCAGCTGATAAAAAATCAAAATAATTAAAAGATTAATCGATTAATTTGTGAAATTAAGCAAGAAAAAAATGGAGGAAAGAAGAAAGGGAGAAATACAAAAGATACATTTAACAAGTTCTCCTTTTTTACAAGTAGAAAAATAGAGTGTATACGAAAATATACGTATGTCATACGTATATGTAAAAAAAAGGAATAACGTAGAAGTTATAATGTTATAGATTTTTTCATTTAAAAAAACTAAAAATAAGAGAAGTGGAAGTGATATGGTTAAGTAGTGGAAGTTGGAGAGGAAGTTATCAAAAAAAATATATATATATAATGCATAGAATTGCTCTATTTAAGAATTAGAGTGTTGCGGTGAGAAGTTGTAAAAACAAATCTTAAATTATACTCTGTATAAAAGAAAGGTAAAGACAGATTTCGACAAGAAATTCCCTTAAACAAAATTTAAAAAAAATAAAAATTTTCCAAAGAGAAATTGTTTCCTATCTTTAAAACATAAAAAAAATAAAAAAAAAATAAAAAAAATTGTTTCCAATAACCTAAAATTTGTAACAACGTATGTAAGTTAGTTACAAACTTTTTGGTCAAATTTCTTTGACTTAATAAATGTGTAACTGGCGTTTGTAAGCTAGTTACAATCGCTTTGGTCAAAGTTTTTTTGACCTAATATTTGTAACTGGCGTTTGTAAGCTAGTTACAAATGCTTTGGCAAAAATTTCTTTGACCTAATATTTGTAACTGCCGTTTGTAAGCTAGTTACAAACTTTTTAGTCAAAGTTTCTTTGACTTAATATTTGTAACTGACATTTATTTAGTTAGTTACTAATAAAACTCCAAATAATGATAAACCACATATTAGTAATTGACACTTACTACGCCGGTTACTAATGTCATGAAATTTGTAACTGGCATTATTTTAGTCGGTTACTATTGATGCTTTCGTAACTATCATAACATACGCCAGTAACTAATAGGGCATTACAAATAAATTTTTTTCTACTAGTGCAGGCAAGGTACTAAGCACTCGATGAGAGACGTAATTTGAGACGTGTTCATATCGAAGACATTGGAACACTTGCCTTTAGACAATTGTTTTTTTTACTTATTCTTTTCTTTTTTATTTGAACTTGCTTTCTGAATGTTACACAATTTACACATCTTCCAATCCCATGGTTGAGTGAATGTGGGTCGAAAAAATGAAGGCCAAAGGTTAGACGAGGCTCAAAGTGGTTGATGAAGAAATGGAATGTGTGCTTGAAAGGTTAACGGGGAATGACTGGGTTGCAGAGGTACCTCAAATCATTGGTATACCTTGTGTTCGGTACGACAATTAATTTTTTTTTTTATTTTGCGAATGACATGATCGAATGCAACGGAAAGAAATGCTCATTGATAGAACATGGCATATAGACATAAGGATAATTGTAGGCACCTAAAATTGTCTCCTTAAAACCAAACCCGATGATGAACAACCTTTCACTGTCACTATTGGTCGGGTTCAGTATTTAATCCCGAGAGTGCTTAAAAAATTGTATTTAATTAAATTCAATAGTCCATGGATCAGTCTTGATGTTTAGTCAAAGCATAGTTTTTAATTTCAGCCCAAACCCTTTTTATTTTATTATTTTATTATTTATTTTGGCCCAAACCTTTTATTTATTTTATTTACTTATTTTCTTTATTTATCCCAAATAATAATAATAAATTAGAAATGGCCCGAAATTATCAATCGGCACTTAAAATGCTGAACGAAATTAGGGTTAAAAATGAATTTAGACGGAAAAATGGACCACATACTCCCGCGTCATGGGAGCTGTCCACCGTGTCACGAGAACCTGTCCCGTCAGACGGTGGGAATCCCCGTGACACGGGACACCTGCTATGACACGGGAGTTTTCGTGTCCTTTCCACGTAAACCCTTAACGCGTTTTCTCCCTCGTTTACTAAATATTTCCCTCGTCACACAACAAGTACACCGTGTCACGAGAATGTTTCCCGTCTAACGGTAGGGTTTCCCGTGTAACGGTATACTTTGCCGTGTCGCGGCATAGTTTTTTAGGGTTTTTATCTTTTTAGAGTTCCGTGTGTTCCCTCAGCACATTTTTTCTATAAATACCCCCTCATTTCTGATGTACTAGGCATCAATTAATTCTCTAGTTTCTCTCTTCTGTGTTCTAGCCTAAACACTAGTCTACCCTTCTTTTTTCATAATTCCTTCTTCAAGCACTACAAGGAGTCCATACATTACTCGTGGTTCTGTCCTTAAGGCAAGGCGTGAAAGGTAGAACTGTTTGAGGGTTTGGCCCCAAAGCAATTCTATTTAATTTAATTTAATTTAATTATTATTTTATTATTATTTCCTTGAAGTTAATAACTCGTTTATTATTTTATAGTAGCAAGCAAACATAATCAAAGTAAGAATTATGTTCCTTTTAGTTCTATTATTTTTCTAACGATTTTATATTGTTGGAATTATTGTTGAATTGCTTCCAATATTAATGTTTGTTCTATTGTAATTATGATCACTATATTGCATGTTTAAAGGGAAAATTTAATTGAAAAAATCACGCCTAATAAGATAATTTGGACAACCGGTTTAGGTTCCTTTTTAATCTTGTTATTAATTCAAGTGATCACTAATATTTTAGAATTATATGTTGCACTAATGTTCAACCAATTTAGCATAATAATAGTTTGGAGAAAATTGAATTTTGTTTGTATGCCTTTGAGATTGCATGAATCAATTTTCATAATAAGAATCGAGTAGAGGCCAATACGGGCGAATGTGACTCCATGACTCACTTCGTACCATCATCCCCGATCCTCCTTTTGTGGTTCCGAACCATATGAAGTTAGTAATCTCATGGATTATGAATGGGGTGTAACCTTCACGGGTCAATCGTTGTTGCCTATCGTTGTCCCTTAATCATGGTTGCCTTTTATGATCCGTGAACGGTTTACAAGTTCCTTAATAACTTGTTGGCGGCTCCCCACTTTCCTTGTCCGTAATCGTATACGTCAATTCCCACTTCCTAAGAGTGCCAAGCGTTTTCACACATGCTTTAACGTAGGCGCACTTGGAGCGACGCCTACAATAATGAAATCTATACTAGACTTATTAGGGGGAAGGGTTTGAAACAAAAGAAGAAGAAAACATGAAATCTTGGTGAGAAGCTTGCATCGTGCTTTGTCTTCGTTGCTTTTTATGAGTTACTTCTTGCCACCTAGTGAGGAAAAAAGTTTGTTGTTGTTGATGCTTTGATTGGAAGGAAAGCGGGAAGGAGTGACGTTCCCCTTATTCTTCCAACTATTGCCTAGTGATTTTAGACTCAAGTACTGTGTAAGGAAGAACTCACTTAATGTATTCACTCAATACTCAAATATTGAAAAGGAAGAGTGTATGAAATTTTTTTAAAACTAATGGGAAATACTCCACTCATTCCTATTTCGACGGAAAACGACGCATGCATGGTCCTAGTATACAATCATCAACAATATAGTGCATTACTTGAAGACAAAGTGTGTGCAATAACTCAACATGTGAGATTAGGTGAGTTTATTAAGACTCGTGGTATGATCGCATGGCTAGACATCAGGACGTTGTGAAAAACAAAGGACCCAATGACCAAATAGCACGGAAGACTAAAAGACAAACTAACTTGATTAATTTTGTCCAATTTTAATGTTTATGCTATTTACTAGGTGAAAACAGTCCATTGGCAATCTTTAGTCATGAATAAGATCAACCACAATCAAAAACAAAGAACACATGTTAAGGTTAGCACAAAAATTGATCACAAGAAACTAGGAAGAGGACTACAATTCTAGAAGAGTTATGACTCATGGGGATAAAAAAAATAAATAAAAATAAAAATCTATAATCCTATGTTGTACGAGTTTACAAGGATTAAAGGATTTGGCTAAGACTAGCTTGACACTAAAAGAAATATTTATATATAAAAAAATATTAAAAGAAAGAAAGTTGAAGCTAAAAATACAACTAAACTGGATAGGCTGTAGTATATAAATTATAACTTTTGATATGTGACTCTTATTGGGACGAAACCAACTCTAAATAAAAGATAAAACTCAGGGCTACAGATCCATAGTTGGCACGAAACGTAACTCTTTCTAGAACTCCGGCTATGTCCAAAACAGGTTGACTCTTGTGCATGATACGAGAATAAAAATTTGTTGACTCAAATAAAAAAATAAAAAAAAAAACAAAAAATCTATGACAGGACTCTAAAAAAAATAATAAAAAGGGTTTAATAAGAGAAAAAAATATTTTAAAAAAATTCAATAAAAAATGCACATATAAGCACATTGTCAAGCATGATGCAATGAAGTTCGCAACCCAAAGTCAAAATCTATGTTCCACTATGGTCAAGCTTTTGGGTGTCAAAGGGTACCATGGTTAAGAGTTTGGTCGCGTTATCTAGACATCCTCCCTTGAGGGTGTATTCCAACGGGCGACTCCGCGAGTTCGTGATGAAATCAAACTCGACTCCATGGTTTGGGTGGATTTAAACACTCGGATGAACCCTTATTTCCATGAGCGTTTTCGGGTTGATAGAGCATAAATCCCCCGGGCTAGCCACATAAGTAGAACACGTACTATTGTGGAAAAATAGGTAAGCTAAAATGCATATGCATTTGTGACAATGTCAAATAAATTGCAGGAATACAATTCAATAATCTTTCAAGTCTCATCCACTCATCTCAATTAAATATCGATCACTCAAATCGATAAATAACCAAGAATACTCCCCAGTGGAGTCGCCAAATTTTAGGCGTCGTTCGAAGTGCGCCTACGTTAAAGCATGTGGTGAATATGATTGGCACTCATAGGAAGTGGGAATTGACATATACGATTAGGGACAAGAAAAGTAGGGAGCCGCCAACAATTTTGTAAGGAACTTGTAAACCGTTCACGGATCATAAAAGGCAACCACGATAAGGGACAACGATAGACAACAACGATAAGGGACAACGATAGGCAACAACGATTGACCCGTGAAGGTTACACCCCATTCATAATCCATGAGATTACTAACTCCATATGGTTTGGAACCACGAAAGGAGGATCGGGGATGATGGTACGAAGTGAGTCATGGAGTCACATTTGCCCGTATTGGCCTCTACTCGATTCTTATAATGAAAAGTGATTCCTGCGATCTCAAAGGCATGCAAACAAAATATTCAATTCGCTCCAAACTATTATTAAGCTAAATTTGCTGAATATTAATGCAACATATAATTCTAAGATATTTGTGATCACTTGATTAAATAACAAGATTAAAAGGGAGCCTAAACCGGTTGTCCAAATTATCATACTAGTCATGATTTTCAATTACATATTCCCTTTAAACATGCAATATGGTGATAAAAAATAACAATAATAGAATGAACATTAATATTGGAAGCAATTCAAAAAAAATGTCGTTATTCAAATCAAATAATAATAATAACCCTAATCATGATACTAGCAATATAACATAATAAGAGTAAGTAAGTGATAAATTACTCACTTTCGGCGTTTCCTTGAATTGCTACATCATGAATAAACTATTAGTAACTTCAATATAAATATATATCAAATTGAAACAATTAAATTAAATAAAAAGTAGAGTTGATTTGGTCCAAACCCTCAGTCAATTATACCTTTCACGCCTTGGTTTAAGTATAGAACCTTGGGTATTGTATGAACTCCTTGGAGTGCTTAGGGGAAGTATTATGGAAGAATAGGGTGGCTAGTATTTAGCCTAAAGAGGGAGAAAAGAATTATTTTGTGATCAAGCTTATTGATGATTGTAAAAAGGGGAGATATGACCTCTATTTATAGAGAAAAAAGAAAGGACGAAAAAACAAGATAAGATTCGAATTAAATCGGAATAAAACTCTATAGACTGCAGTTTTTACGGTTTTTGTTTTATCATATCTTTTGATCCAGAAATCGGAATAAGGTAAATAAGATATCGTTGGAAAGCTCTTGATGAAGTTCAATTACTATCCCAATTAGAATTAGATTAAAATATTTTGTAGAATAAAAAATATGGCCGAAATAGTGAGACAGTGTCAGTTTTGGATAGAGTTTGATATTTATTCATATCTTTTCCGTTATAGCTGGGAATTGATATTATAATATATCATTGGAAAGATAATTTCAAAGGCTATCAAATCATATAAAATTTGGATAAAAAATATAAGGCACGAAAATCATATTTGACTATCTTTAAACGTCTTTCAATTCGAATAGAAATAGGATTTTCAAAAAGAAAAGTGACAAAGGTAATAATTGCGTCGTTAACAATTATCCCTATATCAAATACAATTTATAACACTCAACATAACCTAATACGAGTATACGGCAAGAAGAGGGGTCGAACCACAGAAAACAGATAAACACTACCTAATGCTATTAACAACTAAGCTAGTTCGGAATAAGGGAAGGTAAACTAAAGGTCTAAACAAACTAAAACTAGAGATTAAAAATTAAGGGAAATGGTCTAGGAGTAGAAATCACTCAAGCATAACAAAGGCATAGAAGTTGAATTAATTATGAACTAAAAATGCTCGAATATAGAAGTAAGGTCCAATCTATCCGCCTTCCGGGGTTAATCGGCTTCTCCTAATATAGCCTCTATGTTTCCACACTAGAAGCATATATTGGGAGGTGCAATCAAAGAACAATCAATAGTAATGAACCTTAACTAAGTCAACTTCCGTTCCTTGTTAGCAAAGATTCACCTTTAATCAACCAACAATGTGCACTTGCAAGAAGATCAAAGAATATCAAGCATATAAAGACTTTAATCACAAATAAATCAATTCCAAACCCTAGAACATGTTCAAGGTCCAACTACACCACAACCATCCCCTTAGTGGGGAAATTACTCACTAATCATGAAAATAACAAGATTAATTAACAAATAATCAAGAATCAACATGATTAACAAGCATTAGTAACAACTAAAACAATAATCAAAAGAAAGCAAATAAAATAAAGGAGAGAGAGTTAGAGATTCTCATTGATTGAAGTTGAAAGTTTACAAACAAGATGATCAATCTTCTTCTTCAAAATACAAGCTCAACAATGGTAAAACCCTCACTTTCTCTCTCTAAACTACTCTAATCCTAACATAAACCTAGAGAGAGAAGCTCTCCTAAAACTAATTAAAAAAAAAGTAAAATAATTGGTTCCCCCTTAATCACCCCAAAAATGGGTATTTATACGAAGTTAATAAAATAAAAAAGAAATAGAAAAATAAAGAAATAATGAAAACAAAGAAAACAAAAAGGAAATAAAAATGAAAATTAAATAAAATAAAAGAATAAAGAAAGAAAGAGAAAAAGAAATTAAAATAATAAAACCCAAAAATCCCACCCTAAAATTGAAAAACTCAGACTCCCCATTTCCTTCGCATTTGGCTGCTCTGAACTCCATTAAAGCGCATCACCATCACCACCGTTCATCAAAAATCATCATCAAATCGTCACCGCTCATCCTCATCGTTTATCATCAAGCATAAAATCAAAATCGTTCGATCTTCATTAAGAATCACGCGCAGAGCTCGTGGAGTGGTTCGGTCGAACCATGGGTTGGTGTGGCCGAACTACAAGTGTGTTTGATCGAACCATGGGTGTGTTCGACCACATCTCTTTAATTTAGAAAACTTCTTATGTTTTTGACTCTTTTGGCACTTCAACCGAACTCCTCAACGGTTTGCCCGAACTCGATCAATTTGCGATTTGCTCTGATTATGGCCGTTGCTTGTGCGAATTGGTGATTTGTTGTGGCTTAATTGCTGCTGCTGTAATTGATGTTGGGTGCTTGTGATTGGTGGCTGATTTGTTGCTGTAAAATGGTGCGGTGTTGTTGCGGTTGCGCGGAGAGGAGAGCTGTGAGGGGAAGGAAGCAGCGGTGGTGGCTGCTCTGTTGAGAGTTGGGTTGGGGTGTGGTTGGAGGTTAACGGTGGTGCAGGTGGTGTTACTGTGGGTTTGGTGCAGGGTGAGTTGTGGTTGTGAGATGTGGGGGTCTGGTTGTGGTCGTGTGAGGTGGTGAGAGCAGGTGCTAATGTTGTTTGGTGTATTGGAGGTGAGTGGTGTTGTGAGGGGGTGCAGCAGCTCAGTAAATTGGAGCAAGGGATAATTGGGTGTTGTGGTGATGGTTAAGGGATAGTGTGGTGGTGGATGATAGTGGCAACAAGGTCGGAGTTCGAAGGAGGTTAACGGAGAAGATAAGGGGAGCAGGGGAGTTTGGTGAGGCTTGAGCAGCAATTTAAAAGGCTCAGTTTGGACCTTGAACTGGAACCTACAAACAAACAAAACCCCGAGGGTGAAACCGTGATAAATAAAATAAAATAAAATACAAATAAATAAAGTAAAATAGAAATAAGAGAAATAAAACTAAAACTAATAAAAATATAAAACTATACATTTAAATAAAATAAAATAAAATACCAAAATAAACTTAAAAATAATAAAATCATGAAAAGAACTAAAACGTGCCAAAATAACGAAATAAACTAGAAAGTTTATTAACGAGAAAACAAGAGGATAAAAAGGCAAAATAAGAGAAACCGAGCACGAAAATGACTCTAAAACTACTCCTTAACAGTGACATAAATGTCCCTCATCAAATTCCCCCAAGCTAAACCTTTGCTCGTACTCGAGCAAATCTAGAGCAAAAGAGAACAAGATGAAATTATTGAAAGCAAAAGAAACAAAATAGAAACAAAGAGAAAGAATGTACACTAACTCACTGCCGTAGGAATCACGGATGCATTTAGCGTATGCATCAAGCCCTTTAAACCCCCAGGTCGCCAAAGAGGACGAGTAAGCTCTCATGAGGGTTTCCTAAGAGGTTTAACCCACAACTCTTGGCAACAAATAACATTCAAGGCAAAGGTAAAATCAAGAAAACTCAAGCTTTGATAGTTCAAACCAAACACAAACATCGGGCTAAGTGCACAAGAATACAATCCTTTCTAGACATTAAAGGTAGCCAAGATAAAGAATGTCTAAGGTTGGTACACACATAAAGAATGCAAAGGGTAAAGAACTTAGAGGGACTTACACTCCTCCTTATCTCCAACCAAACTTCTGCATCCTCACTAGTTTTGCATCCACTTTTAAGGTGATATCTCGAGATTCCTCGAAGGAACCGGGTGAAATAAACAATGAAAAACATTTAGGCTACCCGACATCTTGGCATCGATAGCTCGCTCAATAGGCTTGGCTTGATTACCCTCCACCGGTAGTAACTAAACCTCACTAAGGTCAAAAGGTCTTAAAAGGGTTGAAACGTTTAGGTTAGGGTAAAGGGCGTGAAAATAAATTTGGAAATTGGTGGTAAACTTAGAAGTGAAACAAAGTTGATCATTCCTCAATTCAAACTCAATAAACTACCAACTTTCAAATCAAAAGTTCTAGCAATAGATCACAAAGCAAATCCTCCCCCAAACTTATTCTTTTTCAACCAAACAACAAATATTTTTGTATATTCTCAATATTTTTTTTTCTTTTTTTTCATTTATTTTTATTCTTTGCTCTCGCCTCTTTTAACTTTGAGCGGCTTTTTATTTCTTTCCTTTCTTTTCTTCTCATTTGTCAAAGTATTCAACATAACAAAGATAATCACAAGCACCAAGATTTGAGTTTTTCACTTGTTTCTCATTCTTTTTCTCAATTTCATTAACAAAAAATACAAATCAAGTCCCAAGAATGCTTCACAAAAACTAATAAAGGTGAAAATAAAGCTGAGGTCCATTGGTTTGTAATGGGGCTATGCCAAGGAAGGGAAAATAGCTCAAATTGGGGTACTAATTGAGCAAATGCAAAAGAAAAAAGAATGGAAAATAATAAAATAAAACAAAAATCCTAATTGCCATCATCTCCCCCTAGGTTTGTTCGGTCTCGGTCTCGGTCTCGGGTAGATTAAGCCAAATTTTTGATATAAGCTAGCAATGCCAAGGATCCAAACACCACACATGCAAGAAATATAGAAGGCTAGAACAATATAGATACATCCTCACAAGAATAACGGTAGTGGAGTAGCAAAAATCCCCTTTAGAGCTTCAACTGGCCAGAGAGCGACAACCATCTTACCACAAACCGAGTGAGTTAAGGTCTCATAGCCCTTAAGTTTTACTACCTTAGCAATGATATATGTGTGAACCAACCCCGACATCTAAGTGCACGAAAACCTCTAACAACTAGGAAAGAGAGTATTCTAGGTGCTAAAGCCCAAATATGTCCAATATTGAAACAAAACATTTTGAAACCTTGACTTGAATGCCATGGAAAGACACTATACACACGAATATTCACAAAACCAACAATACTCATGAATGCATATACAATTGTGGAAGATGAAAGCATGATCAATCAAAGCTACAAATACTAAAAGTCAACTCAATAAGGCGCTTACGGCCATCCAAACATAGAAAACCAATCTCAAAAATAGACTTTGGCAAGTATGGGTAGAATCAATCAAGAAATCAAGAGACTATGGATTAAGAAACTACCAAGAGATATAGATAACCCCCCAAGATAGAGAATAGCTACTCCCCCAAGCTAGAATGGATCATTGTCCTCAATGCTCAAAATAAAGGCAAAAAGGGTGGGAGGGAAGGGAAGAAAGAAAACACATCCACACAACAAATCATAATTCATTCAATCCACATGCATTTAAGAAAGCAAATTTAAGATGAGGGAAGAAAGAAAGAGTAAACCAAATGTGATGTGGGTGTTAAAACCCGCAGTTGAGCACATTATCCACATTTTCATATAATTCCTCCTCTTTGTTGCTTTTCCAAATGCAAGCAATCATTGGTGTGCTTCTTCTCAAGGATCTCAATCCAAAATCCTTGCACATGAGTATATGCATCAAGTACCTATACACATAGACAAGAGAGTAAACAAAATTGAGAAACGTAAAAGAAAGAAAAAGAAAGCAATAAAACACGGGTATTCCCGAGAAAGGGTTGCTTAACGTCCAAGCATGACCAGTCTAGTAAATAACCCGACAAAGAATGCAAAAGCTTGTCATATGCACCGGCAAACATATCAAGAAATAGAGCATACGCGATGCTCATATGACAAACAAACATAAAGTACAAGGAGACTTTATGCTTGAGAGAAGGGAGAAAAGAAAAAGTAAAAGAATCAAAAGAAAAATCAAGAAAATAAGAAGATAAAGTAGAAGAATAAAAAGAAAAATAGGGAGGCTAAATCTCCTCGCAAAAATCTTTTTGGTTGTTATTTTGGGTGATTTTGTACCTCGGGAGAGTTACGTCACAAAGCCTGGTCCGACTGAGTTGTACCTGCAAAAACAACGGAGACTCCGGGTGGTTGGAGCTCCGCCTCCGTAGATCAAGTTAGTAACTTGAAAGAGAATTAAGAGTACGGAAGTTTAGGTGGGTGAAAGAGAAAGTACGTGTATTAAATGTTTGATTGTGTCCCTAAAATGGGGAAATATCTCCCTATTTATAGGGTCATTGGTAGGTGTGCCCCTAACTAGGTCATTTAACCTAGATTTTAGTGGGCTACGCCGAGATACGGCGCTTCTTGGGATTTGGGCCCTTGAAGGCCGCCATTTCAGAAGCTATCTGAAGGGGACACGTGTCAGGTGGCTAGGGGGCCACTTAGGTCAGCCTGGACTTGACACGTGGTCTTCTCTTATTGGGACACCTGTCTAGGGTAATTTTTACCCTAAAATTTGCCCCTAACAGGGGTCACGTGGATGTCACGTGGGGTCTGTGACACCTGTCCACCTATCAAAGGTGAACAGTAACAAAGGCTAGTAAAATTTAAAATTCAAATAGGGATGCCCCCGTTTCACCCTTATATAAATAAAATTTTACCCTCCCTCCTTCCCTTCTCTCACTTTTATATAAATTTGACTTTTTAGAGAGAGAAAAAGAGATTTTTAGAGAAAGATTCTCTGGTTCTGTCTGCATCAAATTCTCAAGATTTCCGTGTGCTAACCTTGCAACACCCGGTCACCGTCTGTAGTAGTTTCTAGAGTTAATCCTAAGGTAACCGCCTGTACAATTTTAAGCTTTTCCTTTTCAATTTGTATACATTATTTTTTCCGTCTATATACATAATCTTATAAATAAAATGAGCTCTCAATCCACACACTTGGCACTGCCTAGGACATTCAGCCAGTCTCCCAAAACGGTTGAATCTAAGACATTCAGCCAGTCCCCGGATTCCTCCATCTCTATGTCTGTGCAGGACACAATGGCTAGAGTCAAACAGACGGCCAGAAAGTCTAGGAGCCGGCGCACTATGGAAGTGGCCGCCGACGAGGTTGTTCCAGATGAGGAACATGAGGGTTTGGAGGAGAGCAGTAGTTCTGATGATGAGGATCCCTCTTCTTAGGTTCGACCGAACCTACTATAGAAATCAAAAGAGCATCAGTTCTGCCAAAGAGGTTCGACCGAACCTCTAAATGGTTCGGTTGAACTCCCCATGTGCGGACAACACTTCTTAAAACAGTCATAACTCCCTCAATTCTTAACCAAATCAAGCTTATGACCAGTCGTTGGAAAGATCTTGAAAAGAGCTATCACCTCAAACTTGAATTATCTCAATATCACTTCTAGATCTTGATATATGCTCATTTTAAGTCATCCCTTGCCATGCTTCTTTGCTTAAAGCTCTAAACACCATAATACTAAAGCATATATCAACATGGAGCATTCGAGGCACACATATAACAGGGAATTGTACCAATATAATATAATTTGGTTCATGGTAAATCCAAATCAAATCATTCAATAGGACAATGATCTTTTAGTAATGCTACCAATAATTTACATTGCTGCAATCAATCCCATGACATGAACATCAAACCGACACCACTTTTCCTTTCTTAGCAGATTGTTGTAATCAATTCCATGACATGGATATCACTTTTACACTAATTTACTATCCTAGTATCTATCTCTCTGCCATCAACGACCTTGCCTGCCCAACAAACCCAATCGGGGTAATAAATTTTAAAACATACCCAATAGTTTAACAATTAAAAGAACACCCAATTTCAATTCTTTTCCCAATTTCAAGAAAATTTCAATTTCAATTAAAAAAATGGATGAATGGCGAAAAATTAAAACCAACCATCAAGCTTTTCAACAACTTTGACAACTTCATCTTGATACATGTAATGAACAAAAGCAAACCCACGAGATTCACCAATTCTAAAATAAAATCAACTGACAAATAATCAATAATCAACAAAAATTGCCATAAACCCTATAGAAAAAAGGAGAAATTTAAGAGAAAACCCTAAAAAACATGCGGTCACGAGGGATCGGATAAAGAGATCAATAACCTTGCCATAGTTATTGAACAAAGGGCACAAATCATCATCCGCTGTAGCAGCTGATAAAAAATCAAAATAATTAAAAGATTAATCGATTAATTTGAGAAATTAAGCAGGAAAAAAACGGAGGAAAGAAGAAAGGGGGATATTCAGAAGATACAATTAACAAGTTCTCCTTTTTTACGAGTAGAAAACTAGAGTGTATACGAAAATATACGTATGTCATATGTATATGTAAAAAAAAAAAGGAATTATGTAGAAGTCATAATGTTATAGATTTTTTCATTTAAAAAAAATAAAAATAAGAGAAGTGGAAGTGGAAGTGATATGGTTAAAGTAGTGGAAGTTGGATAGGAAGTTATCAAAAAAAAAAAAAAAAATAGAATGCATAGAATTGCTCTATTTAAGAATTAGAGTGTTGCGGTGAGAAGTTGTAAAAACAACTCTTAAATTATACTCTGTATAAAAGAAAGGTAAAGATAGATTTCAACGAGAAATTCCCTTACAAAAATATAAAAAAAATAAAAATTTTCCAAAGAGAAATTGTTTCCTTTCTTTAAAACATAAAAAAAAAATGTTTCCAATAACCTAAAATTAGTAACTAACGTCTGTAAGTTAGTTCCAAACTTTTTGGTCAAATTTCTTTGACTTAATAAATGTGTAACTAGCGTTTGTAAGCTATTTACAAATGCTTTGGTCAAAGTTTATTTGACCTAATATTTGTAACTGGCGTTTGTAAGCTAGTTACAAATGCTTTGGCCAAAATTGCTTTGGCCAAAATTTGTAACTGGCGTTTGTAAGCCAGTTACAAAATTTTTAGTCAAAGTTTCTTTGACTTAATATTTGTAACTGACATTTATTTAGTCAGTTACTAATAAAACTTCAAATAATGATAAACCACATATTAGTAATTGACACTTACTACGCCGGTTACTAATGTCATGAAATTTGTAACTGGCATTATTTTAGCCGGTTACTATTGATGCTTTTGTAACTATCATAACATACGCCAGTTACTAATAGGGCGTTACAGATAAATTTTTTTCTACTAGTGCAGGCAAGGTACTAAGCACTCGATGAGAGACGCAATTTGAGACGTGTTCATATCGAAGACATTGGAACACTTGCCTTTAGACAATTTTGTTTTTACTTATTCTTTTCTTTTTTATTTGAACTTGCTTTCTGAATGTTACACAATTCACATATCTTCCAATCCCATGGTCGAGTGAATGTGGGTCGAAAAAATGAAGGCCAAAGGTTAGACGAGGCTCAAAGTGGTTGATGAAGAAATGGAATGTGTGCTTGAATGGTTAACGGGGAATGACAGGGTTGCAAAGGTACCTTAAATCATTGGTATACCTTATGTTCGGTACGGCTATTGATTTTTTTTTATTTTGCGAATGACATGATCGAATGCAAAGGAAAGAAATGCTCATTGATAGAACATGGCATATAGACATAAGGATAATTGTAGACACCTAAAATTGTCTCCTTAAAACCAAACCCGATGATGAACAACCTTTCACAGTCACTATTGGTCGGGTTCAGTATTTAATCCCGAGAGTGCTTAAAAAATTGAATTTAATTAAATTCAATAGTCCATGGATCAGTCTTGATGTTTAGTCAAAGCATATTTTTTAATTTCAGCCCAAACCCTTTTTATTTTATTATTTTATTATTTATTTTGGCCCAAACCTTTTATTTATTTTATTTACTTATTTTCTTTTTATCTCAAATAATAATAATAAATCAAAAATGGCCCGAAATTATCAATCGGCACTTAAAATGCTGAACATAATTAGGACTAAAAATGAATTTAGACGGAAAAATGGACCACATACTCCCGCGTCATGGGAGCTGTCCACCGTGTCACGGGAACCTATCCCGTCAGACGGTGGGAATCTCCGTGACACGGGACACCTGCTATGACACGGGAGTTTTCGTGTCCTTTCCGCGTAAACCCTTAACGCGTTTTCTCCCCCGTTTACTAAATATTTCCCGCGTCACACAATAAGTACACCGTGTCACGGGAATGTTTCCCGTCTGACGGTAGGGTTTCCCGTGTCTCGGTATACTTTGCCGTGTCGCGACATAGTTTTTTAGGGTTTTTTATCTTTTTAGGGTTCCGTGTGTTCCCTCAGCACATTTTTTCTATAAATACCATCTCATTTCTGATGTACGGGGCATCAATTAATTCTCTATTTTCTCTTTTCTTTGTTCTAGCCTAAACACTAGCCTACCCTTCTTCTTTCATAATTCCTTCTTCAAGCACTCCAAGGAGTCCATACATTACTCGTGGTTCTGTCCTTAAGGCAAGGCGTGAAAGGTAGAACTGTTTGAGGGTTTGTCCCCAAATAAATTCTATTTAATTTAATTTCATTTAATTATTGTTTTATTATTATTTCCTTGAAGTTACTAACTCGTTTATTATTTTATAGTTGCAAGCAAACAGAATCAAAGTAAGAATTATGTTCCTTTTATTTCTATTATTTTTCTAACGATTTTATATTGTTGGAATTATTGTTAAGTTGCTTCCAATATTAATTGTTTGTTCTATTGTTATTATGATCACTATATTGCATGTTTAAAGGGAATATTTAATTGAAAAAATCACGCCTAATAAGATAATTTGGACAACCGATTTAGGTTCCTTTTTAATCTTGTTATTAATTCAAGTGATCACTGATATTTTAAAATTATATGTTGCATTAATATTCAACCAATTTAGCATAATAATAGTTTGGAGCAAATTGAATTTTTTTTGTATGGCTTTGAGATTGCAAGAATCACTATTCATAATAAGAATCGAGTAGAGGCCAATACGGGCGAATGTGACTCCATGACTCACTTCGTACCATCATCCCCGATCCTCCTTTCGTGGTTCCGAACCATATGGAGTTAGTAATCTCATGGATTATGAATGGGGTGTAGCCTTCACGGGTCAATCGTTGTTGCTTATCGTTGTCCCTTAATTGTGGTTGCCTTTTATGATCCGTCAACGGTTTACAAGTTCCTTAAAAACTTGTTGGCGGCTCCCTACTTTCCTTGTCCCTAATCGTATACGTCAATTCCCACTTCCTAAGAGTGTCAAGCGTATTTAATTAAGATGAGTGGATGAGACTTGAAAGATTTTTAAAAAATATTCCTGTGATTTATTTGGCATTGTTGCATAAGCATAGACGTTTTAAAGTCGCATTTAGGTCTGTCCCGTAGGAAAAATTGAATAACTTGATTGCATACGAAGGAAAACAGGGCACCAATCAGATTGTCTGACTTCCGTGCCACAGTAGAATCTACCGTGTCACGGTGTAGTACACCGTCTAACGGTGTGAAGCATCGTGGCACGGTGCCCTCTGCCGTGTCACGACAGTCCTAAAATCAGTCCGGTGGCTTTTTTTCTCTTCTCACAGTCAACTTCCTTCGATTTTTCTGAAAAAACGTGTGTGTTCTACGACATGCGTCTTAGCCCCGGGGGATTTAAGCTCTATCAACCCAAATTAAATCCACCCAAACTATGGAGTCGAGTTCGATTTCATCACGAACTCGCGGAGCCGCCCGTTGGCATACACCCTCAAGGGAGGCTGCCTTGCTAACGCGTCCAAACTCTTAACCATGGTACCCTATTAACACCAAATAAACCTGACCATAGTCGAACATAGAACTTGACCTTAGGTTGCGAACTATTCTTTGCATCATTGTGCCTACGTGTTTTATGCTTGGTCGTTTTTATGACTGACGATTGCCAATGGACTGTAATCATTTAGTAATTAGCGCAAAAAAAAAAAAATCCCGTGCCACGTCAGCATCCACCGTGCCACGGGAAAGTTCACCGTGTCACGGCAGTTTCCACCGTGACACGGTGGATTTCCAAAAAAAATAAAATAAAATCCCGTGTCACGGTGAACTTTCCCGTGACACGTCAGCATCCACCATGCCACGGGAAAGTTCACCGTGTCACATCAGTTTCCACCGTGGCACGGTGGAATTCCAGCAAAAAATAAAATAAACCACCGCGTCACGACAGCTTGTATCGTGACACGTTACAGTTTTCCGTGTCACTGTGCCCTTGAAATAAGTCCAATCTGCTTTTTTTTAGTCTTCCGTGTTAATTTGGTCTTCGCGTCAGTCATTTTTGTTATTGTTCACATGTCTAGCCATACGATCATACCACGAGTCTTAGAACATCACTTAGTCACTCAGGAGTCAAGTATAGTCCACATACTTTCTTTATGTTCCGACTCGAGTCTTGCACCAGGTCGTTTATGATCGTATACTAGGTTCATGCACCCTTTTTCGTCATAATAAAAAATGAGTGGAGTTTTCTCACCTGTTTTCAAATGTCTATTTTTTTCCTTCCTTTCCTATCTTGAGCAATGAGCCAAACAATTAAGTGAATTATTTTATTTCACAGTACTTGGTCAAGGAACAGGGATAGATTAATACGGTTCGAGTCATTACTGCAACAATCTATTAGATCTAATAGGCGTTCAAAGAGAACTTTGCCATCTCCACATTACTTATCACCTTTCAATGGCCACTAAAGACGATCTTGAGAACATCAACAAATCCATCGAGGCACTGTCTGCCATGATGCAAACCCTTATCACTAGGGTCACTACCATGGAACAAAACAAGGTCACTTTTCCACCCTTGACAAATTGAAGGAACAAATGAGTAAGATTTCTGAGGATTTCACTTATGTGGAACGGCCGCCCACTCCTTTGGATGTGAAGGACAGACTCCCTGAAAAGTTCTCCACTGCTGATATTCCAAAGTTCAAGCCTACTGACAATCCAATATTCCATTTGAAGGCGTTCTCTGCAACCATGGCTCTTAAGGGATTGGACGTAACACTCTTTCCTATGGTGTTCCCTTCTCCTTAGAATATGCTTGCCAACAATGGTTTTATTCCTTAGATGCTAAGCATACTTCGACTTGGCAAGATGTCACCGACAGTTTTATGAATCGTTACAAGTGTAACATTCAAACTAAAACTTCTGAACGTGAACTCTCCATTCTCAAACAGAAAGAGAATGAAGGCTTCACCGCTTACCTGAACAGGTGGAGGGAAACAGCTTCACTCTTGGTAGATCCTCCCAAAGAAAGAGAGATGGTTCGCCTTGAAAGTGCAGCTGGTACTCAAGAAGGGGGGGGGGTTGAATTGAGTACAGGGCAGTGTTAAGAATTATTGGATTTTCTTCTCTATTTATGTAGGGGGACCAGGTGATGAACTGGTCCTGCAGCGGAAACAGAAAATTCAATAAATAATCAACACAAAGATTTAACGAGGTTCAGCTCAACTCTGAGCCTACGTCCTCCACTACCCTAATTACTTTTATTAATCAACTCTGAAAAACAAAAGCAATTACAAATGATCACACTCGTGATCCCCACACCTAACTCTAGGTGTCACTTCGCACTTGAACTCACAAGCACTTGCACTCACACTCGTAAATGCTACCCAATCACTAACCTCTTAGTGATTCAATACAAACCCTTTGTTTCCCTCTAAATGCTTCCTACTCAAAGCTTACAAGAGATAATTACAAAACAATCCTTACTGTGTGCATAAATAGTTTGTAAGAGATGAACTAACTATTTCCCTTAGAGTGTATTTCGAGCTTTCAAAGATAGAGAAGTTTTTCAGAAAAGCTCACTCGAAATTCTGATCGAGTTTATGCTTTTATAAGGTTGGGAGATGAATTCTTTCGTGATCTTTTCAGATCATAACTTAGGTAAATAGAATATCTTTTATTTTGTAAATAAGAGATATTCTAAGATATTATTCTACTTTCCATAAATGGGTAGAATAATATATTCTAAGTTATATGCGAAATAATTCATCTCCAACTCTGCATAAACTGAATCAATTAGTTTAGTAAATATTCTCTAAGGATAGGAAATATATATTCCAGAAAATATTTACTGAACTAATGTCCAGGTTCATGAAACAAGCTACGAAGCAGCTGTTTCCCAACCTGTTAGTGTCCTAGAGATCAGGTCAACTTTTCCTGATCTCTACAACACTAAATATTCTAAGTAAGGGATACAGATAGCTCACTACAAACATCCATGCACACTTAACATTATAAAGACTACAAAGATCAACTATCCTAATCTGAGAGACTTCATAATCTTCAAGTCTTGACGGCCTTCCTTGATAGAACATTCTGATACAGATTTCTTGAATGCTTTGATTCAAAAGAACTTCATATTGCCTCAAGTACTTGGGATAGCTGTTCCTGTTCAAAATGTCAGTTGATATAATATAAAACCAACAAGAACCAGCTAGTCAGCTGTTTGTCATCACTCAAAACCTTAAGTGACTCAACAAATTCCCCCTTTTTGATGATGACAAACACTTTGAAGTTTCCTGCACCTGCACGTTAGTGAGAAACAGCAAAGTAAAGAAAGTTCTAATCTACACTTAAGAAGACAAGACTTTCTACTAGACTTTCTACACAGGGGATATCTTGTGTAAAAGACTTATGACACTGATGACTGACCAGGATAGCCATCTTCATTTAAAAGAAACAACTTGTTTTTGGATTTTTGGAAAAAGACACTGAAACAGTTAGTTAATCTAACTGTTCTCTCTATTTTAACTTGTTTTTGTGATTATCTGACTCAAGGAAATAAAAGACTCAATCTAATTGTCTAACAAGGCCTTTTCAGAAACTTCAACCTGCTTTTCCCCCTTTTGGCATCATTAAAAAGCATTCAAAAAATAGAATTGCACACCAAAATATCGCAAGTAAGCCAAAAATCAGTAGTTTCAACCACTGATCAATCTCAATGCTGTAGGGTAGCACAAACAGGTTATTCAATCACATGAAACAGAAAAAGCTTAAAACTGTTCAGGATTACACACCAGAAGGTTAGAAACATAATAGAAACCACACTGCATGAAAAACAGTCTAGCAGTGTGGGGGAACAACAAATATTATGGCAGTTAATGGAAGGGGAGGGGGAGACTGAAGTGATCATTCATCATCATCTTCATCCTCTTCTTCATCCTCTGGGTTGATCTCCTCCTCGAAGTCAGAACCTTCCTCAGCTGTCTTTTCTTCTTCCTTCTTCTCCTTTTCCTCTGTCTCTTCTTCTTCTTCCTCATCAGATTCATTTTCCTCTTCTTCAGAACCTTCTCCTTTTTCAGCATCAGGACCCTTCTCACTGGAGGATTCCTCATCATCCGTCTCAATGATCTTACAGTGTGTAGAGTCAAACTGCATCCCAGACTCTGGGGGCAACAGGTGATCAATCACCCTGCAAATAGTGAGGAATTTCCTGTTGTTCATAAGCTTATCAAGCTTCCTTTCTTCTTCAGCCTGCACTAGACTGGCAGCCAACTTTATGATCCTCTCATCCTGCCTTTCCAACTTGGCAAGAAGCATTGCCACATCCTCAGGAGTGATTTCCTCCTGGTTCCCTGCATCCCTTGGGCTACTTTCTTGACCTACAAAAGTCAGCCTCTTTCCAGAGTAGTCAATCTTCTTCTGAGTGAGTATTTTCTTGGAGAACAACTGAAGACTCACCACCTCACCAGAAAAAGAAAACTTGGGATTCTGCTCCTTGATGATTTTGCAGATAAAAGAACCATAAGGCAGGGAGTTGTGGGATGAAGCATGGCAGTACAACATGTGCTCCATCATTAGAGCAGGCAGATTAACCTTAACCTTTTTCAGGATCAGATAGATCAGGACCATGTCCATGATCCTAACAGTACCTCTGCCTTGACCCTTGGGCAGAAAGACCTTCAAACACATGGAGTGCAGAACCAACATAATTGCCTCCCTAAAGTCACTAGGGGAACCAGCTTCTTCCTTCTTTCCAAACAAAAACTGAGTAACCTCCTCAGGTGTTACTCCTCCCATTAGGGGCCACCCATCACTGCTATATCTACCAAAACCATCTCTAGGTATACCCAGCAACTCAGATAAAACAGACTCAGAAACATGTACAATACTACCAGAAACAGTTGATGCCACAGACATATCAATGTTTTGCTTTAGATTAACAAAGAACTGACGAACAGGACCAACAAAAGCATCATTTAAATCATTAAACAGAGACATCCATCCTTGGAACTCAAGAAGTTCCTTAACTTGACTCAAAGCAGGAATATCAAAATATTCATTCTCAACACCACAACCAGATAACACAGTCCTAGAACTTAAAGAAGTTGCACCAGTACTGGGGTTAACAGGTTGTTTACCTTTAGCAGCCTTGGAGATACGGGAAACAGATGATGTTGCTTTCCTTTTCTCTCCTCTCTTAGGCTCAGATGGTGTAGTCTCCTTCTCTTCTGAGCCCTTAATGACCTTTGAAGCAGCCCTAGTCTGCCTTTTCCTTACAGAGCCAGTAGTGGTACCAGCAACCACCTTGGTCACCACTACATCTAGATCCTCTTCCATCTTCTTGTCCTCCTTCTCCTCATCCAATCCTTCATCAGCCACTTCCTCTAACTGTTTTTCAAGTTTCTTGGCTATCTTTTTAACAGGTTCCCCCTCAGAAGGTGATTTGGGGTTTGAAGAAACGGTTTCAGTTATTTGAGTGAGGGTTTCGATGGATTTCTCTTTTGGGGCCTTTTTGGATTTGGATTTTTGTGGAGAAGGGTTTAAAGTTTTAGTCTTTGATGGTGAAGCAGGTTTTTCCTTCAAGACATTCTCTTTTGAAGGAGTTTGTCTCAAGGGAACGGCCTTGATGGGTTCAGTTTCAGAGGGGTTGATTTCTGGTGTTGCTTGTGAAGGAGTCTGCTCAGAGACGTTCATAAGAACATCCTTGATTGTTTCTTGAGATTTTGACGAGGGGGAACTAGCCAAACTTGCTTTGGAACCTCCTTTCCTTCCTCCTTTCCTTCCAGTTCCAGCCTTTCTCACCATTGTTGCTTGTCTAAGCTTCGAAGAATTGATCTTGTGTAGAGAGAGAAGTTGAGAATTTTTGATGAATGATGAATAATCACGGAGCAAGGAAAGGGAAGCAAATATATAGCAAGAGGAATTATAGAGACAATCAGAAATAAAATCAGAGGATCAGAAGATATTTGGAAGTTATTTTAATTTGGAAATAACTTCCATAAATGAACAACTGCCCATAATTGCAACTGTCAGAACAAATTGCCGTTGGAGGAAAATAACTGCCATATTTTAAAGATTTTAAAATCAAATAAGAATATAAAAAATATTTTCTCACGGTTTAATTTGAAATTAATTTCAAAATTAATCCGTTTGTATTTGCTGCTGTTTCCTCTGCTGGTAGGGTTACTGAAACAGTTGCTTATCTGTTCAATATGGCCTTCAATCCTGAAAGTGATTAGCTGCAATATTGCTCACATAGAGATAAGCAATTAACATTGAGATAATAGACAGATTGCAAAGGTATGATGCACGCACACATTTAAAGAATACTTAATTAGCCAATCATTGGGGAAAAACAGCTGAGAGAGGTCTCTTAGTTTGACCTAGTCAGACCTAACATGACTCTAAACTTGCAGAAAGACTCTTTACCCAATGGCTTAGTGAAGATATCTGCAATTTGTTCTTCACTGTTGCAAAAACTCGGCTCTACAAGACCTTTCTCAACATTATCTCTTAGGAAATGATGTCTTATCTCAATATGCTTTGTCCTGGAATGCTGCACAGGATTCTTAGAAATGTTAATAGCACTTGTATTATCACATAAAATAGGTACATTTTCATAGAAAATACCAAAATCTTTCAACTGGTTCCTTATCCACAACAGCTGGGAGCAGCAAGCTGCAGCAGCTATGTATTCAGATTCTGCTGTGGATAAAGCAACAGAATTTTGTTTCTTTGATCCCCATGAAATCAAGCAGGGACCTAAGAAATGTGCCATACCAGATGTGCTCTTTCTGTCTACTAGGAATCCAGCATAATCTGCATCTGTGTATCCTAATAGTTCAATTGAACCACCTTTGGGGTACCACAAGTACAGATCATCTGTTCCTACTAAGTATCTAAATATTCTCTTGACAGCCTTTAGGTGAGATTCTTTGGGATTGCTTTGAAATCGTGCACACAATCCCACAGAAAACACTATATCTGGCCTACTAGCTGTCAAGTAGAGAAGAGAACCAATCATACCTCTAAACAGTGTAGCTTCCACACTCTCTCCTTTATCATCACTGTCTAGCTTTGCATTTGTAGGTATTGGAGTTGCATATGATTTACTGTCTTGCAATCCATACTTCTTGATTAGTTCCTTTAGATACTTCTGTTGATGTATCATGATCCCATCAACTGTTTGCTTGATCTGCAATCCTAGGAAGAATCCTAGTTCTCCCATCATGCTCATCTCAAATTCACTTTGCATCAGATCTGCAAACTCACTACACAAAATTTGATTAGTAGCACCAAATATTATATCATCTACATATATCTGTACTACAATCAAATCAAAATTCCTGGTTTTGATAAAGAGGGTCTTATCAACCGTTCCTCTTCTATAGTCATGTTCCATCAGAAAGTTGGACAGCCTTTCATACCAAGCTCTAGGAGCTTGTTTAAGACCATAGAGCGCCTTGTCCAGCTTATATACATGATTTGGGAATTGACTATCAGCAAAGCCAGGGGGCTGCTCAACATATACTTCTTCTTTCAAATAACCATTAAGAAATGCTGTCTTAACATCCATTTGAAAGAGCTTAATGTTCTTATGAGCAGCAAAGGCAATCAAGATCCTTATTGCCTCAAGTCTAGCTACTGGGGCAAAGGTTTCATCATAATCAATGCCTTCTTGCTGATTATAACCTTGCACGACCAGTCTAGCTTTGTTTCTGACTATAGTACCCAGATCATCTAATTTGTTTCTGAAGACCCACCTGGTACCTATGACTGACCTGTTCTCAGGTCTTGGCTCAAGATGCCACACTTTATTTCTTTCAAATTGATTTAATTCATCTTGCATAGCCAAAACCCAATCAGGATCTTTTAAAGCCATCTTGTAGTCAGTTGGTTCTATATTAGATAAAAATGAGAAAAATGCACAAAAGTTTTCATAAACTGCTCTCCTAGTCTGAATGCCTTTACTGATATCACTCAGAATTTGTTCAGTAGGATGAGAAGATTTATATTTAAAAATGCTAGATCTAGGTGCATTCTCATTTAATCCATCAGAACCATCATGCATCCCTGGTTCATTTGTGCCATCGAATTGGTTTTGCACAGATGGACCAGTATGCTGAGATGTTCCCCCTACCTCCCTTACCTGGGTGGAAAACTTGTCCTGAAAGTTTTCTGTTCCCCCTGAGGTGTTGCTTTCTCCATTTACTTGGGGGCCTTCATCTCCATCCTCATGAGTATCCACTTGTTGAGGATCTCCTTCATTGTGACCAAGTCCTTCACCAGCAGCATCTGGTGAACCAGTATGTGAACCTGGTTTTTCTAAGGAAACATCAGTTGATTCTCCTGTAAAATACAAAAGTCCTATCTCATCTAAGTCATCAACCTGCACATTCTCACAACACATATTAAATTCATCAAAGACTACATGAACACTTTCTTCAACACACAAAGTTTTCTTATTGAATACTTTATATGCCTTACTGTGAGAAGAATAACCAAGGAAAACAGCTTCATCACTTCTTGGATCAAATTTATCCAAGCTGTTCTTACCATTATTATGCACATAACACTTACAACCAAAGGTTCTGAAGTATGCTATGTTTGGTTTCCTTCCTCTAAGAAGTTCGTATGGAGTCTTCTTCATTTGACGCCTTAACATCAACCTATTTAACATGTGACAAGCTGTATTTACAGCTTCTGCCCAAAAAGACTTGGGGAGACAACTCTCAATGAGCATTGTTCTTGCCATTTCTTCCAAAGTCCTGTTCTTCCTCTCAACTACTCCATTTTGTTGAGGAGTTCTTGGGGCAGAGAAATTGTGAGAAACTCCATGTTCCCTGCAGAACTCTATGAAGCTAGAGTTATCAAACTCTGATCCATGATCAGATCTTATGGCACCCAGTTGATGATTGATCTTGTTCTGAACCTGCTTTACTAATACAATAAACTCATCAAAAGTTTCATCTTTAGAAGACAGAAATAGAGTCCATGTGTATCAGGAATAATCATCAACAATGACACACACATATCTAGAACCATTTCTACTTTGGACTCTCATGGGTCCACATAAATCAATATGAATAAGTTCTAGAGGTCTGCTGGTACTGATAGTTTTCTTTGGCTTAAAAAAGGATTTGACCTGTTTCCCTTTAGCACATTCTTCACAAACTCTATCTGCTTCAAACTTGATGTTAGGCAGGCCTATCACCAATTCTTGAGACCTGAGTTTGTTAAGAAGTCTAAAGCTGACATGTCCCATCCTTTTATGCCAAAGCCAGTGGTCCCTATCAGAAACAGCACTCAAACAGATGGACTTGTTCTCAGGGATTTGGTTTAAATAAGTAATGTAAACGTTTTCATGTCTGAATCCCTGGCAGACAAGTTCATTTGTTTGCAAATTCACTATGTGACAAAGGTTGTCTTTGAACTCAACTTTATTACCTTTATCACATAATTGTGAAATACTCAAGAGATTATGTTGTAAACCATCAACATAATATACATCACTAATAGCATGGGAAAGTGACTTACCAACCTTACCAATTCCAAGAATGGTACCTTTGCTGTTATCACCAAAAGTCACCTTTCCCCCTTCATGAGCTGTAAGTGAGAGAAACTGTTTCCTATCCCCTGACATGTGTCTTGAGCAGCCACTGTCCAAATACCAGTAGGTATTGTCTCTCACTTCAGCCTGCACAGGAAAAATTTAAACATTAGCTTTAGGAACCCAAATCTTTTTGGGTCCCTTTCCAACAACAGATTCAAGCACGTCTTTTCTAACCCAAATCTGTTTAACATTTTTCTCATTTTTATCCAATCTACTTTTCCTGTCTTTACACTCATATTTCTTATGGCCATTCTTGCCACAATGATAGCACACATGCATGTCTTTTGCTAAGACATACTTACCTTTCTTATACTCCTGTAACCATGTAGTATCTCTGGGAGACCAGTTCCTCCTGTTCCCCTTCCCAGTATAACCAAGTCCCCTTCTACCACTGTTTCCAGCAGTTAAGGTTAACTGGTTCAATGAGTTCTGGGATTGGAGGACTTTATCCATTCTCTTCTTAAATTCTATGAACTCTCTATCCTTTAAATTCATTTTCTCATGCAGGGATAAATTCTGGTCAACAACTATCTCAAAGTCAAGCTTAGCTCTTTCAAGCTCAGCTTGCAATTTTGAAATACTTGAATCATGCAAAACTACAGGATCACATGAATTAGTCTTTCTAAGCTGGGCTAACTCAACCTGCAAGCTACAAATTTTAGCTTCACATTCATCATGCATATTACTAGAAACAGTTTCAGAACCAGTACTTTTGCTGTCCTTAACTAGGACATATGCTTTATATAGTTTCTCTACATCATCAACTAACAAGTTGAATCCTTCTAACAGTTTAGACCTATTCAGAGCACTTGCCCTAGATTTTATACTATCAAAGTCGTACAAGTCATCATCACTATAATCAAGCACGTTAATGACACAACTTGTAAACTGTTTCTCACATTCATCATCACTGTCATCACATAAACCCATATCAGATTTTATTCTCTGAATTTCAAGTTTGCTTTGATCTAAAGCAATCTCTAGTTCAGCTACTTCCTGCTTCAAGTTAGCACAGACACTTTCCAACAAATCACAACTTGAATTAGCAATATCATATTCTTTAGACTTTTCTTTAAACTTTCTCTTAAAATCATGATAAGCAATTCCAAGTTCTAAACATTGATCTAAAGCACTACTAGCACATTCCATCAAGTTTTCTCTATCATAAAAGAGCATATCCTTTTTGATCTGATCAATGTTTACCTGATGTTGATCCAAGGGGTGCTTCTTTGCCATGAGGCAGTGGACATCTGAGCTGGTTCCTCTGCTGTACCTGGTATCTTCTTCTGAACTTTGATTTAGTATTGCTGTCATACATACATCTGACTGACTTGAATCATCTCCCTCTTCATCACTGTCTGTATCTCCCCAGACAGCAGCAACCATGGCCTTTTTGTAGGCCATCTTGTCTGCTTCCTTGGACTGGTTGTCCTTCCATTGAGGACAATTCTTCACAAGGTGTCCCTTCTCACCACACTTAAAGCATCCTGTTGCAGAGAAATTGTTAGATTTTTTATTTGATGCATTATTAAACTTACCCTTGATGAATTTTCCCTTCTGGTTTCTGAAACTTCTTTCAAACCTTCTAGCCATCATTCCTATTTCATCATCCTCATCTTCGACTGTTCCCTTTAGTGCAATTCCTTTTGCTGGTACCTTCTCTGACTTAGATCCAACCAGCATTTCATGGGTCATGAGGGAACCTATCAGCTGTTCAACTGATAGAATTGAAAGATCCTTTGCCTCATAAATGGCTGTAACCTTGGGAGTCCATTCACCTGTCAAACTTCTCAAAATCTTTCTAACAAGATCTTCATCAGTAAAGCTTTTACCAAGAGATTTTAAATCATTTACAATAGTCATGAATCTACCAAAACAAGTATTAATATCTTCATCCTTAAACATATTAAAAGATTCATATTTTGATATAAGTAAATCAATTTTAGACCTTTTTACCTCACTGGTACCCTCAAAGGCAAGTTCAAGGGTATCCCAGATCTCCTTGGCAGTGGTGCATGCTGAGATCCTGTTTGTCTCATTCTCAGCAATGGCCTGTTGCAGTATTGACATAGCCTTAGCATTTTTCTCCAGCTTTTTGTAATCAGTGGAGATGTATTCATCTTCAGTCTTTGGGACTAGCTTCCCTTCTGGATCAGACTTCTCAATGGTCAAGGGACCATTCTTAACAACCAACCAGCATTCATAATCAATGCCAATGATGATATTCTTGATTCTGTTCTTCCACCATGCATAGTTCTTCCCATTGAACTTTGGTGTCTGGTTGTCATATCCCATAGCATTCATTTCCTGAGTACTCATGATCTACTTCTCTAGGTGTTACCCTTACAAGAAGCCGAGGCTCTGATACCAATTGAAAGTGCAGCTGGTACTCAAGAAGGGGGGGGTTGAATTGAGTACAGGGCAGTGTTAAGAATTATTGGATTTTCTTCTCTATTTATGTAGGGGGACCAGGTGATGAACTGGTCCTGCAGCGGAAACAGAAAATTCAATAAATAATCAACACAAAGATTTAACGAGGTTCAGCTCAACTCTGAGCCTACGTCCTCCACTACCCTAATTACTTTTATTAATCAACTCTGAAAAACAAAAGCAATTACAAATGATCACACTCGTGATCCCCACACCTAACTCTAGGTGTCACTTCGCACTTGAACTCACAAGCACTTGCACTCACACTCGTAAATGCTACCCAATCACTAACCTCTTAGTGATTCAATACAAACCCTTTGTTTCCCTCTAAATGCTTCCTACTCAAAGCTTACAAGAGATAATTACAAAACAATCCTTACTGTGTGCATAAATAGTTTGTAAGAGATGAACTAACTATTTCCCTTAGAGTGTATTTCGAGCTTTCAAAGATAGAGAAGTTTTTCAGAAAAGCTCACTCGAAATTCTGATCGAGTTTATGCTTTTATAAGGTTGGGAGATGAATTCTTTCGTGATCTTTTCAGATCATAACTTAGGTAAATAGAATATCTTTTATTTTGTAAATAAGAGATATTCTAAGATATTATTCTACTTTCCATAAATGGGTAGAATAATATATTCTAAGTTATATGCGAAATAATTCATCTCCAACTCTGCATAAACTGAATCAATTAGTTTAGTAAATATTCTCTAAGGATAGGAAATATATATTCCAGAAAATATTTACTGAACTAATGTCCAGGTTCATGAAACAAGCTACGAAGCAGCTGTTTCCCAACCTGTTAGTGTCCTAGAGATCAGGTCAACTTTTCCTGATCTCTACAACACTAAATATTCTAAGTAAGGGATACAGATAGCTCACGTACAAACATCCATGCACACTTAACATTATAAAGACTACAAAGATCAACTATCCTAATCTGAGAGACTTCATAATCTTCAAGTCTTGACGGCCTTCCTTGATAGAACATTCTGATACAGATTTCTTGAATGCTTTGATTCAAAAGAACTTCATATTGCCTCAAGTACTTGGGATAGCTGTTCCTGTTCAAAATGTCAGTTGATATAATATAAAACCAACAAGAACCAGCTAGTCAGCTGTTTGTCATCACTCAAAACCTTAAGTGACTCAACACGCCTCTTTATTAAAAATCTGACTCATAAATATAGGGAACATCTCAAATTTCTTCCACTGAACACTTTTGAAGCTGTATACGACATCGGCATCAATATCGAGGATGAGCTAATAAAGACTGCTGGTAGTAACAATAATAACACTTGGAAAAACAAGAAGAACGACCATCCTTCTTCTTCGTCTTCTAAGCACGAAAATACTACCAACAATATAAGCCAAGTTGATATCAATGAATTTTTAGCTCTTGATGCTCCATTGCCCAAGAAGAAAAGAACTTACACTCCTTTAGGAATGACTTATGATGCGACCTTTGATCTCCTTTACGGTCAAGGTTTGATCACACCTATTGGGCCATTTCCAGAGCCAAAACCTGAAGAAAGGAGCGCCAAATGGAATCCCAATGCCCATTGCAAGTACCATCAAGGAAGGGGCCACACTACGGAGCAATGTTGGAATTTGAAGGACGTCATTCAGGACTTAGTGGATGCAAACAAACTTTCTGTCCCTCCAGGCGGCAAGAAGTAATGAATACAAGGCGCACAACAGATCCTTCGTGCAAGATTTCATGATTTCTTTCTTTATCATTCATCTTCATTCCCCCATTCATGTCTAGCATAGGTTTTCCACTTTGAATTTTTATATGTTTCATGTGTTTCGTTCACCTTTTCCATAATAAAATGAGCAAATTTCCTTTACATCTCGATCATAGAATTTTTAATTCATTCGTTCATTCATTCTAAAAAAAATAAAAAATAAGAAAAAAAAACAATTACCGAACTAAACCCAAGGTACACCAATGACTTGAGGCACCTTTGCAACCCTGTCATTCCCTGTTAACCGTTCAATCACATTCCATTTCTTCATCAACCATTTTGAGCCTCGTCTAACGTTTGGCCTTCATTTCTTCAACCCACATTCACTTAACCCTGAGATTGGAAGATGTGTAATTCTATAACATTCAAAAAGCAATTAGGAAAGAAAAAAAAAACAACAAAGCAACAATAAAATAATATCTAAAGGCAAGTGTTCCAATGTCTTTGATATGAACATGTCTCAAACTGCGTCTCACATCGAGTGCTCGGTACCGTGCCTGAGAAACATAAATGCTAAGTGAGTGATGGGCCGCATGATCTGATATTGCCTACATTGATTCAAAAGAATGAAAAAAAAATCAAAGTAAAAAAAAAATGTTGAAAATTAACTTGCAAAATTCAAAATTTTCAAATTCACAATTACACATCTTGGGGGTTTCTCTCGGGTCTTAAGCCTTTTACTCCTTTCTTCCTTAAACCATCAACTTAACCACATTACAACCCTTGATAGACCTCTTTGAGGTGTACATACACTTGTGCAAAGTTTTGTTAGAGCTACGTTCGGCTTGATTCCTAACGGATACGTAGGCAACCTCACATTGAGGTGCGGCCACATTCACATTCATATCTATGCATGATTGAGTCAAAGAATATCCAATGCTTATCTCTATATCCCTACCCATTTAGAGCTAGACTTGGGGGCTTGAACCCACATCATATTAGCTTACCCAGCCTAGAGAGTCATCATCTTTGACTCTTCACGCATATATTTCCATCACCATAACCTTTGCAGCCTCACCATAGTATCACTTTCACACACTTATTTCACACATACATATCCATATCATCTTTCCCTTAGAACCCTTTATCATGAAATCTTGTTTCCCTACCGCGCATGCTTCATCATCTTTCAAGACATTATTGTATACTTTCTTAGCTTCTTGACCTAAGCAATGTTCATTGTTTCATGCATCGCATAATGTGCTGAGTAACATTTCTATATCAATGATTTGTAATAATACGAAGCATATCGTTCTTAGCTCCTTGACCTAAGCAACGTTCACAATCACTTCATCTATATACATGCTTAGCTTCCAGACCTAAGTGACGTTCAAGATCGCTTCTTTACACCATATACGATGCTTTGCTCCATGACTTAAGTTTATTCATCTATCGTGTCACATGATGTAATTGTCATTAG
This sequence comes from Chenopodium album, assembly GCF_948465745.1. Classification (NCBI taxonomy): domain Eukaryota; kingdom Viridiplantae; phylum Streptophyta; class Magnoliopsida; order Caryophyllales; family Amaranthaceae; genus Chenopodium; species Chenopodium album. The sequence goes on from NC_137837.1 coordinate 52,900,632, forward strand.
CCTCCTGGCCTAAGAACATGCATCATGCATACATTATTTTCAGGTTAAGCAATTCAATCCATACGATTCATTTCGTCTTGCTCAAGGAGGAAGCTCAAAACTTCTTTCCTTTTTCATTATTTTAATTTGGGGAAGTTCAAAAACTTTTTCAAAATTTTTATCGAGGGAAGTTCGAAAATTAAATTTCATTTTTCACGTCTTTCTTTTTCGGGAGAAAGTCGGTACCCTCCACTCGTTTCATGACAAAAATGATGGAAAATTTTTGCTTTTGCATTTTCGGTTGCTTGTGTCTGCACATACACACTCAAACTATACACACACAATCACAAGTCATACTCATGTCATGTCATGTCGTGTCAAGTCAAACTTGGTCAAGTCAGTTGGTCAAGTTAGTTGGTCAAGTCAATCATAATCTATACGAGTCCCTTGGCAAATTTTATTTTGCAGGTATCAATTTCAGCCCACGTCTGGGGACAAGCGGACCATCTACAGCCCACGTCCGGGGTAAAGCGGACCATTTACAGCCCACGTCTGGGGACAAGCGGACCATTTACAACCAGCCCACGTCCGGGGACAAGCGGACCATCTATAGCCCACGTTCGGGGACAAGCGGACCATCTACAGCCCACGTCCGGGGAAAAGCGGACCATTTACAGCCCACGTCCGGGGACAAGTGGACCATTTACAACCAACCAACATCCGGGGACAAACGGACCATTTATAGCCCACGTCCAAGGACAAGGGAACCATTTACAGCCCACGTCCAGGGACAAACGGACCATCTACAGCCCGCGTTCGGGGACAGGCGAATCAACTACAACCCACGTTCGAGGACAATCGAACCACCATCATTTCACGGCGCAAGGTTCTCGATACACAGAGACTTGCAATCTCATCATCTGTCGACTTTCCTCAAGCATGGAAATTATTATCCGGTGGATTTCTTCAAGCATAGAAAACCGCCAAATTCATATGTCGGCTTTCCTCAAGCATGGAAAGTATCATCTGGTAGATTTCTTCAGGCTTAGAAAGTTACCAAATTCATCAGTCGGCTTTTCTCAAGCATGGAAAGCATTTCAACAAACGTCATCCGGTGGATTCCTTCAAGCATAGGAAGCTGCCAAACTCATTTGTCACCGATACATTGGTGTCAGATACGTATTATATTCTTTTACTCTTTTATCTATGGAATTAACATTTTTTGCAGGTATCGGCGTATACAGAGTGGTTTAGGATCGCAAAATGTCTTAAATCATTCTCGGTCCCTATCGGCTAATTTGACTATCGTTTTCGAAACTGACGTTTCTACAAACTCAGTCAAAGTGGGGGCTTCTATAGACAACTAAAAATGTCTACCCAAAACCAAACCCGATGATTAACAACCTTTCACTGTCACTATTGGTCAGGTTCAGTATTTAATCCCGAGAGTGCTTAAAAAATCTTATTTAATTAAATTCAATAGTCCATGGATCAGTCTTGATGTTTAGTCAAAGCATAGTTTTTAATTTTAGCCCAAACCTTTTTTATTTTATTGTTTTATTATTTATTTTGGCCCAACCTTTTATTTATTTTATTTACTTATTTTCTTTATTTATCCCAAATAATAATAATAAATCAGAAATGACCCGAAATTATCAATTGGCACTTAAAATTCTGAACAAAATTAGGGTTAAAAATGAAATTAGACGGAAAAACGGACCACAGACTCCCGCGTCACGGGAGCTGTCCACCGTGTCACGGGAACCTGTCCCGTCAGACGGTGGGAATCCCCGTGACACGGGACACCTGATATGACACGGGAGTTTTCGTGTCCTTTCCGAGTAAAACCCTTAACGTGTTTTCTCCCCCTTTTACTAAATATTTCCCGCGTCACACAACAAGTACACCGTGTCACGGGAATGTTTCCCGTCTGACGGTAGGGTTTGCCGTGTGACGGTATACTTTGCCGTGTCGCGGCATAGTTTTTTAGGGTTTTTATCTTTTTTGGGTTCTGTGTGCTCCCTCAGCACATTTTTTCTATAAATACCCCCTCATTTATGATGTACGGGGCATCAATTAATTCTCTATTTTCTCTCTTCTGTAATCTAGCCTAAACACTAGCCTACCCTACTTCTTTCATAATTCCTTCTTCAAGCACTACAAGGAGTCCATACTTTACTCGTGGTTCTGTCCTTAAGGCAAGGCGTGGAAGGTAGAGCTGTTTGAGGGTTTGGCCCCAAATCAATTCTATTTAATTTAATTTAATTTAATTATTGTTTTATTATTATTTCCTTGAAGTTACTAACTCGTTTATTATTTTAAAGTTGCAAGCAAACAGAATCAAAGTAAGAATTATGTTCATTTTATTTCTATTATTTTTCTAACGATTTTATATTGTTGGAATTATTGTGAAATTGCTTCCAATATTAATGTTTGTTCTATTGTTATTATGATCACTGTTTTGGGGTTTTTTGTACGTACCCGAATGGAGGGTGTGTACGTCCCTCGGGAGACAGATCCGCAATGCAACACTCGAACGGCCCGGTCACCTGCAAAACAACGGACCCCGGGGGGGCCGGAGGTCCGCCTCCGACGATCAAGTCAGTGATCGAATTAAAGTATTTTAGAGAGAGAAAGTAGAGAGAAGGGAGAGTAATTGTGGGGGGCATTGTCCTTGGAGAGAGATTTGGATCCCCTAAAACTGATGTAATAATCAGTATTTATAGAGCATTGGGATATGTGCCTCTTAGGTTATTTAACCTAAATACATTGGCTTCCCACCGTTTTACGGTTTCTAGGGTTGTGGGCTTAGAGCCCATTTTCACCCTTCTATCATTGAGTGACACGTGTCATGCTCTAATTGGCCCATTGAGTCGAGCTTAGGGACACGTGTCGCGGTGGAATTGGTCCACATATAGGGGGTATTTTTACCCCCAAACATTAGCCCCTCGGAAGGGGTAATTTCTCTTTCAAGAGGAATTACTCCTTTCGAAATCAAGGCTTTATTTTCCGTTTGTTCAAAAGCTCTATTGGCGGCATATGTCTAGTTCAATAAAAGAGAGATTTGATTAACTTGGAAAATCTGGTACCTTAAATGGTATGATATTTTCTAAGTTAATCAATCATAATAATGATTGCCGCCTGAACTAGACAGATGACGACTTTTATTGTTTTTAGCCCCACTATGGTGGTCATATGACCTTTGGGAGACTTAGAATATTTTTGAGACGTTTGACATCCCATAAGGCAAGAGGCGAATGGCTGCCTGATAGGCCAGGAGGCAAATGGCCGCCTGGGGGCAGGAAGCAAATGGCCGCCTGACTCTTCATAGGGAAGGAGGCAAATGGCCGCCTGACTCTTCATAGGGCAGGAGGCAAATGACCGCCTGACATTTCGTAGGGAAGGAGGCAAATGGCCGCCTGGGGGAAGGAGGCAAATGGCCGCCTGACTCTTCATAGGGCACGAGGCAAATGGCCGCCTAGCACTTCATAGGGCAGGAGGAAAATGGCCGCCTGACTCTTCATAGGGCAGGAGGCAAATGGCCGCCTGACTTTTCATAGGGAAGGAGGCAAATGGACGCCTGGGGTGTTTGTAATCCAATTATACATTCAATGTCCTTCTACCCCATTGGGAGGACTTGTATAATTTCGGAAGGTAATCTAGGTTAGAACTTCGGTCGGTCACCGGCTGATGTCTTTTGGACATCCGGTCCCTGAAGACTTGGTCGTTCTTTAGATTACCCACGTCAGGCGGCTATGAGTTGACGATAGAGTGCTTTCTGCGACAATTGCACCCGGAGGGGTGTCGCCGGACGTCATATTTCACATTGGAGCTGACGAATTTACCAAAATTTATAACCATCCAGCCATTAGCCTCATGTCTTTTTCAAGACGGTTGTATAGCCATTGCACAACTCTTTTTTCCCAAATGGGAGAGTCTGTGCAATTTTGGAATGAAAAGCCTAAGTAAGAACTTCGGTCGGTCACCAACTGATGTATTAGGACATCCGGTGTTCCGAAAACTTAGTCGTTCTTTAGACTGTTCTAGTCAGGCGGCTATGAGTTGACTAATTTTGTCGTTCAATATTTGCCGTCTGGATAAGTACGTAGAGCAAGCAAGTAGGTTGCTCTCTACGACGATCGCACCCGGAGGGGTGTCGCCGGACGCCATTGTCCATGTTGGGACAGGCGATTTTTTGAAAAAAAGCAACCATCCGGCCATTGGCCTCTGGTCTAGGTTGAGACCGGCTTTATAGCCACTAGGCGGTTTTGTGCCGAGTTTAGTTATCTGGCCATTGGCCGCATGTCACTCGGACGTTGAATTCGCTACTAAATTTCAAACTTAGTTTATTATCCGGCCATTGGCCTCATGTCACTTGGACGTTAGTTTAGCTACTAAGTTTCAAACTTAGTTTATTATCCGGCCATTGGCCTCACGTCACTTGGACGTTTGTTTAGCTACTAAGTTTCAAACTTATTTTAATATTGGAGTTTGGACGGTCAGTCAGATTATATTGAAATTCAATCAATAAATCAATAATAACAATTATAATAATAATAATAATGAAGACTATCATTACTATCTTAATGCATTAATATTATTGGAGGGAATAAAATCATATTATATGGTTACCTCCAATATTCAAATGCTTGGTGCGGCTTTGAATTGCTTTGAAAGCTTAAAAATCGGAGCCGGAGATATCGCAAGCTCCTTATTGTAGTACCATGCGGCATTTGTCATTTCATGCCGCTTGCCTTGAACTTAATTTGCCGCCTGTGCTAGCTTATACATGGCTGAACACAAGTTCTCGAAGGTTGGCCGGCTTTGGGATGTCAAGCAACTGAGCTTGAAGAATGATTTTAATCACTGATTACACAGGCAGTTATTTTGCATGCCAATGATTTGAGCTTCTTTGCTATATTATAGGTCGTGCGGCTCCATGATTACCGAGTGAGTGAGCTCAACCAATGAGATATGGAATTGAAGTTTACTGCTAGAACATCCTTGGTAGCCGAGTTCTCAAACTCAAGTAAATAATTAGAGATTGCTTGCTCACTACTTAAACGGCATACATATAGCCACGACCGCTTGACCAAGCTTGCATATTGATAGCCACAGCCGCATATAAACTTGAGTAACATGTAATGTCAGGCGCTTGATCAAAGCAGCCCCTACAGCACATACAGCCGGCACTTGGAACAAAACAACCATGGCATTTGGCTTTGAGCTTGAATAAAGCAGCCATGGCAGCCGGCTTAATTGAGGCAAGAAACAGCCCCACGACCGGACTTAATAAAGGCAGGCAATAGCCCCTCATCCGGGCTTCATTGATTTATTAAGCTTTCGAGCCATGTGCGTGCCCTCATATGGAGCTTTTCCGTATGCTAGTTAGTTAAGAAAGGACCCGACATTTTTGTTTTCCATGTTCTCCTTCAGGCTAGCTATACATGCGGCAATTTATACAAGGAAATAGCTTTGATGAACAGCCTCAAAATACTCCCCTTGAAGCAGCTGCCCGTCTGAAGAGAACTTCAAACATGCTTTTTGAGTGAATTGTATATTATTCTCGTACATGAGAATAATAAATGAGAAGTTAAATAGTGGATTGCCACCTAATGCTCTCAAAAGGAGCTTTGCCTTGCTGTCAAAGTGCCGAATGTGGCTAATAATCTTTTAGTATGCTACTTATATATATTATATACTAAGTGTTGCATGCTTTTTCCACCAAAATGTATATGTACATACAAATGATAGAGAAGTTAGGCGGATTTTTCCACCATTTTTTTTAATCATAATAATGATTGCAATTTATCTGCCATTGCAAGCTCACATGACAGCTGTTTTTGAGGTTGAACAAACCAACTCCTACAGCCGGATTTAGTTGTCTACAACCCAGGCGGTACAGAGTGCAAAAATTATAAATTAATTGATTACGACCCCGACGACTTGGAGTAAGTGCGAGCTCAATGAGCCAATGCTGCCGCCGGGATAGGTTGGTTACCATCCAATGTCACAACCGCTTAATTTGATGAATATAGCAGCCACGTATCCGGACTTAATGAAGAACAAAGCACCCCTACGGCTGGGCTTGAGCATGAACCAAGTAGCCCCGCAGTCGGCTTAATTTTCGAGCAATGATGCTCCATGCCGCCTGCATTGCAACTATGTTGAGCTGACTAGCTGTGCATTTAAGTATAAAATGATGGCAGCCGGCACAAGATCCGTCTCCATTGTTGCTTTCAACATCATCATTTCCCACTATGAGGAGCTTGGTATTCAGTCGTTTGGGTGAATATGCGACAGCATTCTCGAGTCTTTATTTTATATAGGGGCCATATCATAGGAAGCCGAGTGAATAAGCTTCAAGAAACAAATAAACTTGCTTTATCAGATTACACAAACGGCCATTTATGTTATTTGAACAAAAGGCCATCAAATGCCGGCTGCCGCATTGATCAGGTGCCAACTTGAAGCCTCTTGCTCCCTCATGGTCAATTTGACAATATTGCCGAGTCTGACTTGTTAAGGCAATAAATAATGCAGCTTTTCCTTTTTTCCACCAAAGTTGTATGTTCATACAAAATAGTAGAACATCAGTTAGGCGGATTTATATATATATATATATATATATATATATATATATATATATATATATATATATATATATATATATATATATATATATATTTATTTATTTATTTTGCATAAATCAATCATAATCATAATAATGATTATTATGATTCATAATGATGATGTTGATCAGGCCAGCCGGAGGTATCAATGAACAAGGCAGCCCTTCATCAAGCTCATTGAGCCAAGGATACCTTCGGACTTAATGAAGAACGAAGCAGCCCCTACGACTGTGCTTGAGAATGAACCAAGCAGCCCACAGCCGGGCTTAATAGAGACACAAAGCAGCTGTGCAGGATAGCTTAGTTGGTGAGTAAGGCTGCCCTTACAGCCGGGGTAAATTGAAGCGCAATGCAGCCATGGCAGCCGTTTTATCGAGGAACCGTTCATGGCTCTGTCCGGCTGCCACCGTTGGAGCAAAGCTGCCCCATGCCGCCTGCATATTGTTGCCGCTTGAACTAATTTTCAATTAAGCTCTTACTAGCTCTTACTATCAAGCGCAACCCGGCTGACACCATTGATAATGGTAACCGGCTGCTATGATACGAGTCGGCATATTCGCCGCTTGTATTGGAGTTAGCTTGGGACGTTTGACTCATGCTTTCTTGTTTGGCTTGATTTTCCGTTTGTATGTCAACATGCGTGGACATGCCGACTGTGTGCTTCAATTGAGAATAATGCGGGGAGTAGCAATATATAGTAGACAACATTTTTCACACACCCTTTTGCTGCTTGTGTTAATCACACAATCAAGCAGCCATCTTGGAGGTTGAACAAGACAAACATGGAAGCCGGCCGAGTGGAGTTAACACAACAGATATGGCAACCGCTTAATTGATGTATAATTGATGAATATTGCAGCCACGCAGCCAGCTTAATTAAAGAACAAAGCCCTTACGGCTGTGCTTGGTAGGAGCGCAAAGTAGCTCCGCAATTGTCTGATGACCTCATTGATTTTGCTGACCGGCTGCCACCATCACGTCTGCCACCATTGATGTTGGTAACTGGCTGACATTATTGATGATAGTAACTGGCTGCCACCCTTGAATAAACTGATGCCGGCTGACTTATTTGCACTAAATTTAGTCATGCCGCTTATATTATTCTCAAGAGTAGAATATGGAGTTTAATAAATTAAACTTGCTAGCTGTTTGAGAATGAATAACCAGACGCTTGGTTAATTACATACAGCTGCCGCCTCTTATTAATTTCATACTTGAGAACTCAAGCTAGCAAACTCTCTGCTTGTTACTTCCAATATAATGCATGAGAATAATAAAGGGGTACCTTATTAAAACAAGTGGAGTACGTAGCTAATCCCCATTTGATAGTTTGTTGCCGCCTGGCAACTTTTTCACCAAGCTCTCATGCAAATTATAAGGTGGGCTAGCTCATCATTATAATAAAATGCCACTTGAGAACCATTAAATTCTTCTTTCTCTTTTTAATAAAAGATGAATAAGCTCATTCCATTAGTTGTCAAAACTAGTGGAATATATAGAAAAGCATGTGGCTACCATCTGTATACATCCGGCTCCATAGCATGCGGCCAACTCATTAAATGAGTTGGTTTAAAATAGTGGAGTTGGCCAATTTATCCGTCTCACCCCTAATAAAACTTAGATTAAACGGCATTGCCTTTTAACCTTCAAAAATACATGACTTAGTCTGACAGGCCTTTTTGGCCGCCTGACCCTCGATATTCAGCCTCATGACGCCTGCTGTACTTGACATCCGGCCTCATGACGCATGCTGCCTCCTAAAGGAGGCTCTCTCTCTTGAGTCGGTGATCCACCGTTGTGCCATTACAGATGTGTCTCCCCACAGACGACGCCAAATAATTTGGGATTTTTTGAACGTACCCGAATGGAGGGTGTGTACGTCCCTCGGGAGACAGATCCGCAATGCAACACTCGAACGGCCCGGTCACCTGCAAAACAACGGACCCCGAGGGGGCCGGAGGTCCGCCTCCGACGATTAAGTCAGTGATCGAAATAAAGTATTTTAGAGAGAGAAAGTAGAGAGAAGGGAGAGTAATTGTGGGGGGCATTGTCCTTGGAGAGAGAATTGGATCCCCTAAAACTGATGTAATAATCAGTATTTATAGAGCATTGGGATATGTGCCTCTTAGGTTATTTAACCTAAGTACATTGGCTTCCCACCGTTTTACGGTTTCTAGGGTTGTGGACTTAGAGCCTATTTTCACCCTTCTATCATTGAGTGACACGTGTCATGCTCTAATTGGCCCATTGAGCGCCGAGCTTAGGGACACGTGTTGCGGTGGCATTGGTCCACATATAGGGGGTATTTTTAACCCCAAACAATCACTATATTGCATGTTTAAAGGGAATATTTAATTGAAAAAATCACGCCTAATAAGATAATTTGGACAACCGGTTTAGGTTCCTTTTTAATCTTGTTATTAATTCAAGTGATCACTGATATTTTAGAATTATATGTTGCATTAATATTCAACCAATTTAGCATAATAATAGTTTGGAGCAAATTGAATTTTGTTTCTATGCCTTTGAGATTGCTGGAATCACTTTTCATAATAAGAATCGAGTAGAGGCCAATATGGGCGAATATGACTCCATGACTCACTTTGTACCATCATCCCCGATCCTCCTTTTGTGGTTCCGAACCATATGGAGTTAGTAATCTCATGGATTATGAATGGGGTGTAACCTTCACTGGTCAATCATTGTTGCCTATCGTTGTCCCTTAATCGTGGTTGCCTTTTATGATCCGTTAACGGTTTACAAGTTCCTTAAAAACTTGTTGGCGGCTCCCTACTTTCCTTGTCCCTAATCGTATACGTCAATTCCCACTTCCTAAGAGTGCCAAGCGTATTCACACATGCTTTAACGTAGGCGCACTTGGAGCGACGCCTACAATAATGAAACCTATACTAGACTTATTAGGGGGAAGGGTTTGAAACAAAAGAAGAAGAAAACATGAAATCTTGGTGAGAAGCTTGCATCGTGCTTTGTCTTTGTTGCTTTTTATGAGTTACTTCTTGCCGCTTAGTGAGGAAAAAAGTTTGTTGTTGTTGATGCTTTGATTGGAAGGAAAGAGGGAAGGAGTGACGTTCCCCTTATTCTTCCAACTATTGCCTAGTGATTTTAGACTCAAGTACCGTGTAAGGAAGAACTCACTTAATGCATTCACTCAATACTCAAATATTGAAAAGGAAGAGTGTATGAAATTTTTTTTTAAAACTAATGGGAAATACTCCACTCATTCCTATTTCGACGGAAAACGACGCATGCATGGTCCTAGTATACAATCATCAACAATATAGTGCATTACTTGAAGACAAAGTGTGTGCAATGACTCAACATGTGAGATTAGGTGAGTTTATTAAGACTCGTGGTATGATCGCATGGCTAGACATGAGGACGTTGTGAAAAAAAAAGGATCCAATGACCAAATAGCACGAAAGACTAAAAGGAAAACTAACTTGATTAATTTTGTCCAATTTTAATGTTTATGCTATTTACTAGGTGAAAACAGTCCATTGGCAATCTTTAGTCATGAATAAGATCAACCACAATCAAAAACAAAGAACACATGTTAAGGTTAGCACAAAAATTGATCACAAGAAACTAGGAAGAGGACTACAATTCTAGAATAGTTATGACTCATGGGGATAAAAAAAATAAATAAAAATAAAAATCTATAATCCTATGTTGTACGAGTTGACAAGGATTAAAGGATTTGGATAAGACTAGCTTGACACTAAAACAAGTATATATATATATATATATATATATATATATATATATATATATATATATATATATAAATATTAAAAGAAAGAAAGTTGAAGCTAAAAATACAACTAAACTGGATAGGCTGTAGTATATAAGTTATAACTTTTGATATGTGACTCTTATTGGGACGAAACCAACTCTAAATAAAATATAAAACTCGGGGCTACAGATCGATAGTTGGCACGACACGTAACTCTTTCTAGAACTCCGGCTATGACCAAAACAGGTTGACTCTTGTGCGTGATACGAGAATAAAAATTTGTTGACTCAAATAAAAAAAAACAAAATATCTATGACTCGACTCTAAAAAAATAAAAATAAAAAGGGTTTAATAAGAAAAAAAAATATTTTAAAAAAATTCAATAAAAAAAATGCACATATAAGCACATCGTCAAGCATGATGCAATGAAGTTCGCAACCCAAAGTCAAGATCTATGTTCCACTATGGTCAAGCTTTTGGGTGTCAAAGGGTACCATGGTTAAGAGTTTGGTCGCGTTATCTAGACATCCTCCCTTGAGGGTTTATTCCAACGGGCAACTCCGCGAGTTCGTGATGAAATCAAACTCGACTCCATGGTTTGGGTGGATTTAAACACTCGGATGAACCCTTATTGCCATGAGCGTTTTCGGGTTGATAGAGCATAACTCCCCCGGGCTAGCCACATAAGTAGGACACGTACTATTGTAGAAAATTAGGTAAGCTAAAATGCATATGCATTTGTGACAATGTCAATTAAATCGCAGGAATACAATTCAAGAATCTTTCAAGTCTCATCAACTCATCTCAATTAAATACCGATCACTCAAATCGATAAATAACCAAGAATACTCCCCAGTGGAGTCGCCAAATTGTAGGCGTCGTTCGAAGTGCGCCTACGTTAAAGCATGTGGTAAATATGCTTGGCACTCATAGGAAGTGGGAATTGACATATACGATTAGGGACAAGGAAAGTAGGGAGCCGCCAACAATGTTGTAAGGAACTTGTAAACCGTTGACGGATCATAAAAGGCAACCACGATAAGGGACAACGATAGGCAACAGCGATTAACCCGTGAAGGTTACACCCCATTCATAATCCATGAGATTACTAACTCCATATGGTTTGGAACCACGAAAGGAGGATCGGGGATGATGGTACGAAGTGAGTCATGGAGTCACATTCGCCCGTATTGGCCTATACTCGATTCTTATAATGAAAAGTGATTCCTGCGATCTCAAAGGCATGCAAACAAAATATTCAATTTGCTCCAAACTATTATTAAGCTAAATTTTCTGAATATTAATGCAACATATAATTCTAAAATATTTGTGATCACTTGATTAAATAACAAGATTAAAAGGGAGCCTAAACCGGTTGTCCAAATTATCATATTAGTCATGATTTTCAATTACATATTCCCTTTAAACATGAAATATGGTGATAAAAAAAACAATAATAGAATGAACATTAATATTGGAAGAAATTCAAAAAAAATGTCGTTATTCAAATCAAATAATAATAATAACCCTAATCATGATACTAGCAATATAACATAATAAGAGTAAGTAAGTGATTAATTACTCACTTTCGGCGTTTCCTTGAATTGCTACATCATGAATAAACTATTAGTAACTTCAATATAAATATATATCAAATTGAAACAATTAAATTAAATAAAAAGTAGAGTTGATTTGGTCCAAACCCTCAGTCCATTATACCTTTCACGCCTTAGTTTAAGTATAGAACTTTGGATATTGTATGAACTCCTTGGAGTGCCTAGGGGAAGTATTATGGAAGAATAGGGTGGCTAGTATTTAGCCTAAAGAGGGAGAAAAGAATTATTTTGTGATCAAGCTTATTGATGATTGAAAAAAGGGGAGATATGACCTCTATTTATAGAGAAAAAAAGAAAGGACGAAAAAACAAGATAAGATCCGAATTAAATTGGAATAAAACTCGATAGACTGCAGTTTTTACGGTTTTTGTTTTTATCATATCTTTTGATACAGAAAACGGAATAAGATAAATATGATATCGTTGGAAAGCTCTTGAAGTTCAATTTCTATCCCAATTAGAATTAGATTAAAAAAATTTGTAGAATAAAAAATATGGCCGAAATAGTGAGACAATGTCAGTTTTGGATAGAGTTTGATATTTTATTCATATCTTTTCCGTTATAGCTGGGAATTGGTATTATAATATATCATTGGAAAGATAATTTCAAGGGCTATCAAATCATATAAAATTTGGATAAAAAATATGAGGCACGAAAATCATATCTGACTATCTTTGAACGTCTTTCAATTCAGATAGAAATAGGATTTTCAAAAAGAAAAGTGACAAAGGTAATAATTGCGTCGTTAACAACTATCCCTATATCAAATATAATTTATAACACTCAACTTAACCTAATACGAGTATACGGAAAGAAGAGGGGTCGAACCACAGAAAACAGATAAACACTACCTAATGCTATCAACTGGCTTCTCCTAACATAGCCTCTATGTTTCCACACTAGAAGCATATATTGGGAGGTGCAATCAAAGAACAATCGATAGTAATGAACCTTAACTAAGTCAACTTCCGTTCCTTGTTAGCAAAGATTCACCTTTAATCAACCAACAATGTGCACTTGCAAGAAGATCAAAGAATATCAAGCATATAAAGACTTTAATCACAAATAAATCAATTCCAAACCCTAGAACATGCTCAAGGTCCAACTACACCACAACCATCCCCTTAATGGGGAAATTACTCACTAATCATGACAATAACAAGATTAATTAACAAATAATCAAGAATCAACATGATTAACAAGCAATAGTAACAACTAAAACAATAATCAAAAGAAAGCAAATAAGTTAAAAGGAGAGAGAGTTAGAGATTCTCATTGATTGAAGTTGAAAGTCTACAAACAAGATGATCAATCTTCTTCTTCAAAATCTAAGCTCAACAATAGTGAAACCCTCACTTTCTCTCTCTAAACTACTCTAATCCTAACCTAAACCTAGAGAGAGAAAGTGAGGGTTTAGGTTAGGATTAGACTCCCCATTTCCTTCGCATTTGGCTGCTCTAAACTCCATTAAAGCGCATCACCATCACCACCGTTCATCAAACATCATCATCAAATCGTCACCGCTCATCCTCATCGTTTATGATCAAGCATAAAATCAAAACCGTTCGATCTTCATTAAGAATCACGCGCAGAGCTCGTGGAGTGGTTCGGTCGAACCTTGGGTTGGTGTGGCCGAACTACAAGTGTGTTCGATCGACCCATGGGTGTGTTCGACCACACCTCTTCAATTTAGAAAACTTCTTATGTTTTTGACTCTTTTGGCACTTCAACCGAACTCCTCAACGGTTTGCCCGAACTCGATCAATTTGCAATTTGCTCTGATTATGGTCGTTGCTTGTGCGAATTGGTGATTTGTTGTGGCTTAATTGCTGCTGCTGTAATTGATGTTGGGTGCTTGCGATTGGTGGATGATTTGTTGCTGTAAATTGGTGCGGTGTTGTTGCGGTTGCGCGGAGAGGAGAGCTGCGACGGGAAGGAAGCAGCGGTGGTGGCTGCTCTGTTGACAGTTGGGTTGGGGTGTGGTTGGAGGTTAACGGTGGTGCAGGTGGTTTTACTGTGGGTTTGGTGCAGGGTGAGTTATGGTTGTGAAATGTGGGGGTCTGGTTGTGGTCGTGTGAGGTGGTGAGAGCAGGTGCTGCTGTTGTTTGGTGTATTGGAGGTGAGTGGTGTAGTGAGGGGGTGCAACAGCTCGGTAAATTGGAGCAGGGGATAATTGGATGTTGTGGTGATGGTTAAGGGATAGTGTGGTGGTGGATGATAGTGGCAACAAGGTCGGAGTTCGAAGAAGGTTAGCGGAGAAGATAAGGGGAGCAAGGGAGTTTGGTGAGGCTTGAGCAGCAATTTAAAAGTCTCGGTTTGGACCTTGAACTGGAACCTACAAACAAACAAAACCCCGAGAGTGAAACCGTGATAAATAAAATAAAATAAAATACAAATAAATAAAGTAAAATAAAAATATAAAACTATAAATTTAAATAAAATACCAAAATAAACTTAAAAATAATAAAATCATGAAAAGAACTAAAACGTGCCAAAATAACGAAATAAACTAGAAAGTTTATTAACGAGAAAACAAGAGGATAAAAAGGGAAAATAAGACAAACCGAGCACGAAAATTACTCTAAAACTACTCCTTAACAGTGACATAAATGTCACTCATCAAATTCCCCCAAGCTAAACCTTTGCTCATAATCGAGCAAATCTAGAGCAAAAGAGAACAAGATGAAATTATTGAAAGCAAAAGAAACAAAATAGAAACAAAGAGAAAGAATGTACACTAACTCACTGCCGTAGGACTCACGGATGCATTTAGCGTATGCATCAAGCCCTTTAAACCCCCAGGTCGCCAAAGAGGACGAGTAAGCTCTCATGAGGATTTCCTAAGAGGTTTAACCCACAACTCTTGGCAACACATAACATTCAAGGCAAAGGTAAAATCAAGAAAACTCAAGCTTTGATAGTTCAAACCAAACACAAACATCGGGCTAAGTGCACAAGAATACAATCCTTTCTAGACATTAAAGGTAGCCAAGATAAAGAATAGCTAAGGTTGGTACACACATAAAGAATGCGAAGGGTAAAGAACTTAGAGGGACTTACACTCCTCCTTATCTCCAACAAAACTTCTGCGTCCTCACTAGTTTTGCATCCACTTTTAAGGTGATATCTCGAGATTCCTCAAAGGAACCAGATGAAATAATCAATGAAAAACATTTAGGGTACCCGACATCTTGGCATCGATAGCTCGCTCAATAGGCTTGGCTTGATTACCCTCCACTGGTAGTAACTAAACCTCACTAAGGTCAAAAGGTCTTAAAAGGGTTGAAACGTTTAGGTTAGGGTAAAGGGCGTGGAAATAAATTTTGAATTGGTGGTAAACTTAGAAGTGAAACAAGGTTGATCATTCCTCAATTCAAACTCAATAAACTACCAACTTTCAAATAAAAAATTCTAGCAATAGATCACAAAGCAACTCCTCCCTCAAACTTATTATTTTTCAACCAAACAACAAATATTTTTGTATATTCTCAATATTTTTTTTCTTTTTTTTTCATTTATTTTTATTCTTTGCTCTCGCCTCTTTTAACTTTAAGGGGCTTTTTCTTTCTTTCCTTTCTTTTCTTCTCATTTGCTCAAAGTGTTCAACATAACAAAGATAATCACAAGCACCAAGATTTGAGTTTTTCACTTCTTTCTCATTCTTTTTCTCAATTTCATTAACAAAAAATACAAATCAAGTCCGAAGAATGCTTCACAAAAACTAATAAAGGTGAAAATAAAGCTGAGGTCCATTGGTTTGTAATGTGGTTATGCCAAAGAAGGGTAAATGGCTCAAATTGGGGTACTAATTGAGCAAATGCAAAAGAAAAAAGAATGGAAAAAAATAAAATAAAACAAAAATCCTAATTGCCTTCGTCTCCCCCTAGGTTTGTTCGGTCTTGGTCTCGGGTAGATTAAGCTAATTTCTCGATATAAGCTAGCAATGCCAAGGATCCAAACACCACACATGCAAGAAATGTAGAAGGCCAGAACAATATAGATACATCCTCACAAGAATAACGGTAGTGGAGTAGCAAAAATCCCCTTTAGAGCTTCAACTGGCCAGAGAGCGACAACCATCTTACCACAAACCGAGTGAGCTAAGGTCTCATAGCCCTTAAGTTCTACTACCTTGGCAATGATATATGTGTGAACCAACCCCGGCATCTAAGTGCACGAAAACCTCTAACAACTAGGAAAGAGAGTATTCTAGGTGCTAAAGCCCAAATATGTCCAATATTGAAACAAAACATTTTGAAACCTTGACTTGAATTCCATGGAAAGACAATATACACACGAATCTTCACAAAACCAACAATACTCATGAATGCATATACAATTGTGCAAGATGAAATCATGATCAATCAAAGCTACAAATACTAAAAGTCAACTCAATAAGGCGCGTACGGTCGTCCAAACATAGAAAACAAATCTCAAAAATAGACTTTGGCAAGTATGGGTAGAATCAATCAAGCAATCAAGAGACTATGGATTAAGAAACTACCAAGAGATATAGATAACCCCCCAAGCTAGCGAATAGCTACTCCCCCAAGCTAGAATGGATCATTGTCCTCAATGCTCAAAATAAAGGCAAAAAGGGTGGGAGGGAAGGGAAGAAAGAAAACACATCCACACAACAAATCATAATTCAGTCAATCCACATGCATTTAAGAAAGCAAATTTAAGATGAGTGAAGAAAGAAAGAGTAAACCAAATGTGATGTGGGTGTTAAAACCCGCAATTGAGCACATTGTCCACATTTTCATATAATTCCTCGTCTTTGTTGCTTTTCCAAATGCAAGCAATCATTGGTGTGCTTCTTCTCAAGGATCTTAATCCAAAATCCTTGCACATGAGTATATGCATCAAGTACCTATACACATAGACAAGAGAGTAAACAAAAATGAGAAACGTAAAAGAAAGAAAAAGAAAGCAATAAAACACGGGTTACTTCCCGAGAAAGGGTTGCTTAACGTCCAAGCATGACCAGTCTAGTAAATAACCCGACAAAGAACGCAAAATCTTGTCATATGCACCGGCAAACATATCAAGAAATAGAGCATACGCGATGCTCATATGACAAACAAACATAAAGTACAAGGAGACTTTATGCTTGAGAGAAGGGAGAAAAGAAAAAGTAAAAGAATCAAAAGAAAAATCAAGAAAATAAGAAGATAAAGTAGAAGAATAAAAAGAAAAATAGGAAGGCTAACTCTCCTCGCAAAAATCTTTTTGGTTGGTGTTTTGGGTGATTTTGTACCTCGAGAGAGTTACGTCACAAACCCTGGTCCGGCTAAGTTGTACCTGCAAAAACAACGGAGACTCCGGGTGGTTGGAGCTCCGCCTCCGAAGATCAAGTTAGTAACTTGAAAGAGAATTAAGAGTACGGAAGTTTAGGTGGGTGAAAGATAAAGTACGTGTAATAAATGTTTGATTGTGTCCCTAAAATGGGGAAATATCTCCCTATTTATAGGGTCATTGGTAGGTGTGCCCCTATCTAGGTCACTTAACCTAGATTTTAGTGGGCTGCACCGAAATACGGCGCTTCTTGGGATTTGGGCCCTTGAAGGCCGCCATTTTAGAAGCTATCTGAAGGGGACACATGTCAAGTGTCTAGGGGGCCACTTGGATCAGCCTGGACTTGACACGTGGCCTTCTCTTATTGGGACACCTGTCTAGGGTAATTTTTACCCTAAACATTTGCCCCTAATAGGTGTCACGTGGATGTCACGTGGGGTCTGTGACACCTGTCCACCTATCAAAGGTGAACGGTAACAAAGGCTAGTAAAATTTAAAATTCAAATGGGGATGCCCCCGTTTCACCCTTATATAAATAAAATTTTACCCTCCCCCCTTCCCTTCTCTCACTTTTATAATCATTTGACTTTTTAGAGAGAGAAAAAGAGATTTTTAGAGAGAGATTCTCTGGTTCCGTCTGCATCAAATTCTCAAGATTTCCGTGTACTAACCTTGCAACACCCGGTCACCGTCTGTAGTAGTCTTCAGAGTTTCTAGAGTTAATCCTAAGGTAACCGCCTGTACCATTTTTAGCTTTTCCTTTTCAATTTGTATAAATTCTTTTTTCCGTCTGTATACATAATCTTAAAAATAAAATGAGCTCTCAATCCACACACTCGGCACTACCTAGGAAATTCAGCCGGTCTCCCAGAACGGCTGAATCTAGAATAGGGGGTGCCTTTTCTTAACTGTCGGAACTGCTATGCTCATCCCCGGATTCCTACCTCTCTGTGTTTATGCAGGACACAATGGCTAGAGTCAAACAGACGGCAAGAAAGTCTAGGAGCCGGCGCACTATGGAAGTGCCCGCCGACGAGGTTGTTCCAGATGAGGAACATGAGGGTTTGGAGGAGAGCAGTAGTTCTGATGATGAGGCTCCCTCTTCTTTCGGAAGCTCCAGCGTAAGAGAGGTAGGCGGTGAAGAGGCCGCCTCCTGTAATGTACTGGGGAAGGATCAGGCAGCACTGAAGCCGCTGAAAGATCGGGAGTCGAGGCTTCTGGCTCTAATCAAGATAATTTTGCGGCTGACTATTAGCAGCAAGCGAAAGTTAATGACAACCCTGACCTGAAGAAAATTAGAATGCTTCCGGGTGACATAGCCCTGCCGAAGAGTGGCTTCAGGCTTTAAAAGAAAAGCACCCCTTTGCTAAGGTGTGAGATATTATCGTTCTGCCTGGGGACGTAGTGATGGCCTGGGACAACAAAATAGAGAATGCATACTACTATTTTGTCTATTATAAGGCGGTAATAGAAGTCGGCCTCCGGTTCTCCCTCCATACAGGGATTAGGAAAATCCTGAAGGGATATGATCTGGGTGTCTGGCAGCTCACCCCAAACTCATGGGTGAATATTTTAAGCTATATTGCCGCTTGTGAGCTCCAAAACCTTGCTCTCAGCTTCTCTGCCTTTGCTCATATGCACTACTTGAGCAAGGCCCCAGGCGGTCATAGGGCATGGTATACTCTTACCAAGTTGCCCCAATATTTGATGACATTGGACAAGGTGTCCAAATGGTTCGGGTGGAAGGAAAAATTTTATTTGATCTCCTCACCAACTCTATGACACAACCAGACACTGCGCCAGTATAATAAGGAATCGGTTCTCCTTGGCAGGAAATGCTTTCTCCCGGCGCTCTCTACTAGGGCTCGAGAGCAAATAGTGGAGCTGAGTTTCTTCGAAACTACTACTGAGCCCTTGGGGGATGGGACTCAAATCATTGTACCAAAGAACTGGATCCCCCCCCCCCGAACTATTTCAAGGATGATAGATTCCTCTCGGCCTGTGGGTTAAGCACCATGTTTCCCAAGAGTAGATCCACTTGCAACTGGCTTTTCTGTAGTTTTTCATTTTGTACTTCCAACTTTTTATTATTTTTCTCTAACTTTTTGTTTTCTCCTTGATGACACGTTCTATACCATGTTTTACCCCCATTTTATAGCTATTTTTATACGGTTTTAGAGCTCTACTAAGCTATTTCTTGCTAATATTCTCTTCTCTAGTGCGGCTTGGTCTATTTAATTGATGTTATAGGCACATGAAGATTTTCGGATGATTTGGACTTGTTTTCGATAGCCATGAGAGCTTATTAAGATGAAGGAGAATTTTCTCCGTGTCCGCCCTAGAGGGCAACATTGCCCTGGTAGCCAAGGCGAAGAAAGAAAGAAGAGGAGTCACGAAGAGGAAGTATGAAGAGTGTAGCCTTTGTCCGCCCGGACCGGGCAGCAATGCCCTGGAAGACCGGGCAGACAAAGGATTGCATAAGAGCGGCCACATGTAGAAGCGCAAAGATTAGCTGCTTCGCGCGCCCGACCGGGCAGCCTTGCCCCGTCAGCCC
Source organism: Chenopodium album (assembly GCF_948465745.1). Taxonomy (NCBI): domain Eukaryota; kingdom Viridiplantae; phylum Streptophyta; class Magnoliopsida; order Caryophyllales; family Amaranthaceae; genus Chenopodium; species Chenopodium album. Next base: position 52,920,465 of record NC_137837.1, read on the forward strand.
GGGCAATGTGTCGAAGACCGTAATTTCGTATTTTTTCGGGACTTCTTAATTAAGGGATATAAATACCCTTTGTAAACCCCGACTAAAAGAGACTTAGTTATTATTTTTAAACTCTCATTAGAACCCTAATATTCTCTCTAGATCTAGATTAATTTGCACTTTCAAGTTTTGATCTTTGTTCATCAACAATTGGTAGTTTTGTTCATTCAAGTAATTGGTATTCATCCTTATTTCTTCTTTTACTTTTAATTGCTTATTAATCATGTTTTCTTCATTGAATATTTTTTTTGCTTCCATTAATATGTGTGAGTAATTTCGTTATTCCAAGATCTAGCGGAACCTGAATATGATTAATGCATGATTTAATTCTTTAAAATTCACTAATAATAATTGTAGTTGATATGCTTAATTGATTATGCTTATGCCCATACTAGATTAGGGATAATCGGTATTGCTATTAATCCTTTGTTTTAATCGCAAGGGAGTTGGGTTTTGACGGATTTGAATAAATCAATTAAGGGTTTGAAGTTCATCACGGGAGTAGTTGAATGGATGATTAGGAAGTTAGAGTAATGTGCTTAAGGTCTTTAATTTACATGATTCCACGAAAGTAGGCTTGATTGTGATTAGAGAAGCCATTGATAACTCGGGAGAGACCATTGGTATTATTCATGGATTACTTTTCCTTATTAATCAATTTAATTATAATTTAGGGGTAGAACGCCTATTGCATTAATTGTATTCGTTGTGATGCTTGATCTTGGATATTTTTAGCATTGATTTGTCATATTATTTTGATTTAATCGTTTTAATTAGTTCTTTAGATATTAATTCTTACTTAATTGAATTGGTTACTTGTTTAGTAATTGCTTGAGTTTATTTAATTAGTTGAATCATAGTGTCTTGGGATCCGACCCTTGCTTGCCCGTCTACATATTAGTGGTCTAGTTAGGTTTATTATTGTTAGGTACACGACACGCCTATCAAATTTTGGCGCCATTGCCGGGGACTAAGGATTTCATTCTAGGTATTTGTGATTCGTTTTACTAAGCATATATTTTTTTGCTTCGGCTATTGTTCCTTGTGTCTTTGATTTCCCGTTTTAGTTTCTTAGTTGCATGCAAACTCGAAGTTCAGGCTTAGATGATTTAATACTTTTTTATTATGATATCGAAGCTACTACGAGAAGACGAAGAGGTAGTAGAAGGAGAAATCGAAATATAAGAAACATGGTCGACCCAGGAAATAAATCTCTTTTGGAGTATGGTATTCCGGATACAACAACCGGATTTCTCTCCAGTATTGTTAGACCACCTATCACCGCTCATAGTTTTGAGTTAAAGCCCCAATTCATACAGTTCATCTCCAATGATTCTTTTGCGGGTTCATCAAATGATTGCCCTGTGACTTACATTGATAGTTTCTTAGAGAAGTGTGACACTATGAAGCTCAATAGTGTCACTGATGATGCTATTAGACTACGCCTTTTCCTTTTTTCACTAAGGAATAGGGCAAGGCAGTGGCTATGAGATGAAGGTATTGGTTCCTTTGATACGTGGGACAAGCTTGCTAAGGCCTTCCTAGTTAAATTCTTGGGGCAAGAGAAAACCGCAAAATTAAGGAACGAGCTATCTACCTTCCATCAATTTAATGACGAATCCCTATATGAGGCATGGAGAAGGTTTAAGAGATTGCAGAGACAATGCCCTCACCATGGTATTCCAGAATGGATGTTGATACAAACATTCTATAATGGTTTGACCCATGAGTTTCGCATATACATTGTTGCTACGTCTGGAGGTTCTATCATGACGAAGAACCCATGATGTGTCTATTTTATATAGTATTTTACCCCCGTCCCTTGGTCATAATTAGTAGTTTTTTTGGCTCTTTGGAGCCACTTTTATTACTAATTGGTGTTTTCTAGTGTTTTCGTAGATTTGGTTGAATTTTGCAGGGATTTATGCTTTTGGAGTATTTTCTCGAGATATTTTGGAGCAATCACGAACATTGGAGAAACACGACCAGAGTTTATAGCCCAGGGCCGGTTAGAGACATCGAACCGGTGATTAAGGGCTCGGTATAGGTGATACCGGGGCATTTGGACCGAGTATTCAAGACCCAAAGAGGAAACCTAGATTGGCCCGAAGAATTGGAGCCCAATCGAAGTCCAAATAGTGGCCCAAATGATCCGCCCGGCCAAAAAGGCTGGCCCCCGGAGGCGCGCCCGGCCGGGCGCAAGATTGCTATTAGAGATAAAAAAAGGCGCGCCCGATCGGGCGCCTGTATTTTTAGGGGACGATTAACATAGTTTTAATTTGTTTTAGCTTAGGATTTTTGTACGGAGTATAAATACTCCTCCGTAATACGTTTTTAGGATCTCTTCTTCACTACTTCTTCTTCTCTTAATCCTTTTCTCTTAGACTTTCTCTCTCTACTTAGTTTTCTCTCTCTTAATCTCTCTCTAAACCTTTGTTCTTAATTCTTTCTTTAATTCCAGATTTATTTTGGTAACGATTTCTCTTCCTTTAATCTTAGTTATCTATTTTATTCCTCTCACCATGATTTATTTTATTACTTTGTTTAGTTTATATTTAATTATGTGTGAGTAGTTTAATTTCTAGGGTTTATGGGGATCTAATAAATAATATGAAGGGGTAAATTATTGTTGTTGATTATCAATGCTAGATTAATTTCCTATTGATTGATTAAATGCTCTGTGACAAGATTAGGCCTATCTTTTATGCATGAGTTTGACAATATTGATTCAAGAATCGAGAGATGAGAATTAATGTTTAGGTCTAGTTTCAATAGGCAAGTTAATTTATAAATGGTTAAGTCAAGATTCGAGAGATGAGATTTAATACCGGTAAATTAATTGTGTGATTGTAATAAGTAGCGTGAGCCCTTTACAATCTGGTTAATTGATGCATTGATGATTGACTATTATTGATTATTGGTATTGCATGATAATTTCTTATTGGATTGTTTTAATGTTTTACAATTGCGGCTTGTAAAAGTATAGCAATATTAAATTGATGAATCGAGCAGATGTTAATTTGATATTAAAGGCTATTTTCAATGAGGACTTAGATCTAGTAAATTGCGAGAGCCTGTTAGATCTATGTTGATTAATAAATTGCGAGAGCCTGTTAATCATGTTATTTATGCAATGTCAATGATTGATTACTATGTTTTACCCTGGAGTATTATTTATTGGTGAACCTATACCCTAGATCCCTTTATATATTGTTTTCTCCCTACTCTTATTCTTTGTAGTTTAGTCTCATACTTAATTATAAATATTGGTTACTTAAATAATTTAGATTATAATAATTAATTGGAAGTAAAAAGACTTGTTTCCCTGTGGAGATCGACCCTACTTCCCTATCTACCTTAGTTAGTGATTTAGGTATTTATTTTTGATTAGGGGATACGACTTTACCCTGTCAAAATTTGGCGCCGTTGCCAGGGAAACGGTTTTATTTTTATTTCTGATTGTTTTGTAGTCTCGATTATTTCTCTTTTGTCTTAGAGAGCGTTAGTTCTCTGAGACAAATCTCATATTTGCTTCTAGTTTTTGTTTATGCCCAGGTGTTCCAGATCAGGTTATACCCATTCGATCCTGAGATCGAACGTTCTTCCATAGACAGAAAAACTTCTACAAGCAAATCCTGGCGGATTCTGGTGATACTAATAATAATCACTGCGATCCTCCAACTGATTCTAGCGATTTAGAGGTATCATCAGACACAGAATCAGAGATGGCGGCTCCAAAGAAGCTTAGTGATTATTCACAACCAAAGCTTGCGGATTTTCCACATCTCACCCCTACTCCGGCTCTTGATGGGGTTCAATTTGAAATCAAACCCGAATTTATAACGATGATAGAGAGGAAGCAATTCAGTGGAGCCAAGGGTGAAGACCCGAATCTTCACATTGCCGACTATTGTCAATATTGCAACACCATAAGGCAAGCCGGGGTCACTCAAGACCAAATCAGGGAGATTCTCTTTCCCTTTTCTTTAACTGGAAAAGCTAAATTGTGGTTTAATGGATTAAATAGAACTACACTTGGTATAACTGACTGGGAAACTCTTGTTTTGAATTTCTATAACAAGTATTATCCTGCAGAGAGAACAGCAGTACTACGGAGTGCGATTCAGAACTTCGCCCAAGAAGTCGACGAGTCCTTATATGAAGCTTGGGAGAGGTTCAAGGACTTACAAAGAGAATTCCCCCACCATAATTTAGCACAATGGCAGTTACTCCAAGCCTTTTACAACGGCATTGGAAATTCTTCTAGAATAATTTTAGACTCTGCAGCTAGTGGGAGATTTATGAATCTTAATGTTGATGATGCAGGTCAGGTTATTGAAGATATGGCGATACACAATTCCCAATATGGGAATCCCAGAGGATTTGCTAACAAGGGGAAACATAGTGTCGACTCTGTATCCTTCTTGCAAGCTCAACTGACCTCTATTTGCCAAAAATTAGATAATCTGAGCACTGCTAATGTAGCTAATGTTTCTGCAATTAATAATAATTCTAATGAGGCTTTCTGTGAAAATTGTGGTATTGTAGGTCATTGGGAGCAGGATTACAGGAGTTCCGTGGAGCAAGTTAATGCCTTCCATGCTTATAGGCAGAATAACCCATACTCCAACACTTACAATCCTGGGTATCGGAATCATCCATACCTTTCCTACCGGAGCACTAATGTTCAAAATCCACCACCACAAGAACCACAGGTGCCACAGCAACAACAGCAGAAGTATTATCACCCAAATGCTAGCCAGAAGAATCAACCACAACAACTCCCCTCATCTTCCGACCCTTCTTTGGGGGAAATTAGAGCAATGTTGGTCAATATGCAAAAGCACATGGAGAGCAGAGATGCGACAATTGATCAAATTTTAGCGAATAATAAAATTGTAGATAATCAAATTGCGCAACTCTCCGCCACTCTACAAGCACGCCAACAGGGAGCCCTGCCGACACAGCCGACTAGGCCTACGGATCAAGCATTTGCAATTACTCTAAGGAGTGGTTCAAACTATTAAGGGCCCTCTATGCCCAGAGTTGATGAACCTATTTTATTAAATAATGCTATACTTGATTCCATTAAACCAAACAATGTAGTTGCTAGCCCTGCAGGGCTAGGGGATAATACTAACACATCCAATTCTACATTGTAGGGTAAAACTCTAGAGAAGGTGGCTACCCCAGACAAAGATAAGAATGCTCAAAAGCCAATTATCAAACTTCCTTTCCCAAATCGTCAATTGAAGACAAACTTGGATAAGCAGTTTGGTAAGTTTCTGGAGGTGGTAAAAGATTTGAAGGTAACAGTTCCTTTTACTGAATTGATCACACAAATCCCCTCTTATGCAAAATTTATGAAGGAAATATTGACGAGAAAAAGGTCTATTAGTGAGGTAGAGACAGTAGCTTTCACTGCAGAGTGTAGTGTCGTACTTCAAAAGAAGTCTCCACCTAAGTTAAAAGATCCGGGTAGTTTTTCTATCCCTTGTCATATTGGTAATCTCTTGATTGATAATGCATTATGTGATTTGGGTGCTAGTGTTAGCGTCATGCCATTATCTGTGTGTTCTAAGTTGAATATGGGTAAATTAAAAGCTACCAATATAACTCTGCAAATGGCCGACCGTTCTTTCAAATACCCCCTAGGTGTTTTAGAGGATGTCCCCGTTAGAGTAGGTAAATTTTATATACCTGTAGATTTTGTTGTTCTTGATATGGCTGAAGATAGGCAAACCCCAATTATTTTGGGTAGACCATTCCTTAACACTGCAGGAGCAGTCATAGATGTTAGAAGTGGTAAGTTAACACTATCAGTAGGGGACGATAAAGTTGTTTTTAATCTGAATAATGCCCCCAAAAGCTCCATGACTGAGGAGAAATGTTTCAATGTCAATATGGTTGTAAATTATTCTAACAAGCCCCAAGCTCTTGAAAAAGATCCCTTGGAGGCGATATCTTGTGTTGCATCCTTTTCAAATGAGATAGAAAGATGGCAAAAGGAAGTCGATGCAATAGAAAAAGCACTCTACAATGTTGGTCTTGGTTTCGAGGATGAACAAGTGGAACCGATCGAGCAAGTTGTGCGAATCGAGCCTATAGTATGTGTTCCGCCAGATCGAGTTGCAAGTGTTGAACGCAATGACAATTTGAAGCAACATTCGATCGAAGAAGGGTTTTTAGTGCGTAACATTGAAGATCCCCCATTCCAAGTCAAGGAGGATCCACCAGATAAGGCAACTTGGCGTCCCACAGGTTATGTCAGGAAGCCGCATCGCAGCCTAAACATCGCTAGACCGGGTGAGAAACCACCCGATCAAGCGTTAGGCCAAGGGTCCTAGGAATTGTACTTGGTAAGAAGGTCGTGCGGGACCTAGATAAACCAGCGCTTTGCGGGAGGCAACCCGTATTTTTAATGCTTTTTAGACTAGTTTTTCTTTTCGTTTTCTTATGTGAGGAGAGATGAGGGAATTTAATGAGTTTTATGAGTATTTGTACAGGTTCGAAGGAAAAGAATTAGACAACTTTTTGAGAACAGAAGGAAATTAGCATACCCCGATTTAGTCTCGGGCCCGACCGGGCGAAGCTCGCTCGATCGGGCGCGAGAGCAGGGTTCCAAAAATAAGAAATTTCGCCCGACCGGGCGAGAGGCGCCCGACCGGGCGCGAATTTTGACGTTTACGGACTAATTTTTCCGCCCGACCGGGCGCGAGAAGTGAAGAAATTCTGGGCGAAATTTCGCCCGATCGGGCGAATGGCGCCCGACCGGGCGCGAGAACAACGTAGAAAATTATGGTAAGATCGCCCGACCGGGCGCGAACACGAGACAAATTAGATCGCTCGATCGGGCGAAGCCCACCCGACCGGGCGCGAGAATCTGCCCAACATTTCTCCAGATCGCCCGACCGGGCGCGAGCAAGGTTCCGCGTCTTTATTCCGTCTTTTCTTATTCTTTCTTCATTTCTTCTTTCCTCCATTACTTTCTCTCTCTAAAAACTCAAATTTTCTCTAACTTCTCTCTAAGATTTCTCCTCCATTACCAATCCAAATTCAAAACTTTTTATATATTTGTGATCCTCTCTTCATTCTCTTCACTCTCATACAAAAATTTTTCAGTTTTAATTCAAAATATTTTTGACCCATTTCGTCTACATGGCTTCAAAGAGGGCAAGATCCATTTTTGGTAGGAGCTCCAGCTCGAGGGAGGAGTACGACCCAGACTTGCAGCTCCCGTATTGGCCGACGATCCGGATCGTGAGCCGGGAACAGATGAACGATTGGAGCATTTGGTCGGTCGTGAAGTAATCCCTTCTCGGTGGTTACACCGCCCTACCCTAGAATCATATGGTTTGTTTGATTATGTTAAACGATTTTTGAATGATATTGGCATGAGAAAATTTGTTGACATGCATTATCCTACATACCGAGAACTTACCTGTGAATTTTTGTCCACTTTTCATGTTGTTAGTAGTAGAAATGGGCCTAATTTATTTTTCAGGTTAAATAATAGAAATATTAGTTTAACTTTTGTTGAATTTTGTAAAATTTTTGAATTAAATTCTGAATTATCTCACCAGTGGCACGCAGATTATAAAATGGGTGATTTATATTTTGCTTTGACTGGTTTACCTGCCCCCGACCCCCAACATGCTAGTACCAAACCCATTCACCACCCCGTCCCGAAAATCTGGCAAAGATTTGCGGGATTGTGTTTTTTGGGTAGGGCCGAGCCTCATAATGCTCAAACCAACGAACTAGCTATCATAGGACATTATGTATACGAGTTCGGGAAATTGAACATGGGCAGGTTTATAGTTCACCACCTGAGTCGGCATGCCACAGCAAGCACCACTTCCAAGTCACCTATCCGTTTAGGTGGCCTTATCACTCGATTAGCGGTGAAAAAGGCCGGTTTTGTAGTAGACGGACCCCACCAGCTGACTAACTGTGGACCAGATACCTACATGACTGCTAGGTATTTTGAGGATGTGGGGTGGGTTAGGCCGGATAGCGAGCAGACACCCTTTTGGTGTATTCGGACTAGGAACGAGCAACCTTTGCCCATTTTTCCCCTTCCCAGTCAAGACTTGACCGCCTTTCCCCCAAGGCAACTTTCTTACACCTATGATGCTTTAGTTGCCAACGCTAGGGGACAGGCACCACCACCACCCCAGCCTCAGCCCGAGGTGGCTTTCTCTCCACCTCGTATGTCCCATTCCGTCCCTCATGTTGACTCTGACCCAGTTTGGGATTTTCAGAGTATAGGTCAGGCCCTAGGACGTATTGAGCATTCTCAGACTGACCTTAGGAGGATGGTAGGCTCTATTGACCAGAGGTTAGGGTACCTGGAGAGGAACCAGGGTAGAGCTCTCTACCCTATGTACGATGATTATGCTCGTCGGGGCAACATTCCCGATGATGCTATTCACCCTGACTGGTTTCAGCCTCCACCCCAGGGATACGATAGGGATCCCACTGCCCGTGGCATTTACTCTGACTATTCTTCCTTTTTCGGGTACGGGCAGGACATTCCTTTCGGGGGACCGGCGGGGGGGAGTTTTGACGCTGACTATTTTGGTGGTAGCTCTTCTGGTGCAGGTGGTGCAGGTGGCAGTGGAGGTGCGGGTTTTGGCTCGATGGACGAGGATGATGAGGACTAGCTATGCTGGGCTAGTTTCCGAGCCAATGAGGACATTGTCTGATTCTGGCTTGGGGGAGATTTTGGTTTGGTATTTTTTTCTATTTTCTCTTTTCTTTTATTTTTGGTGTGTTTTCTTAGGTTAGATTTTTCGCTTTCTAGGTTAGTTTTATTGCTTTCTTTATATATAAAAAAAATACAAAAAAATTGAAAAATAGAAAAAAATCCAAAAATACGTTCCAATGAATTATAAATTATGCTTCCCTGTGCCCCTTACTTGAAAAATTTGTTTTTGATTCTTGGTATTTGATGATAGGCATTGTGGATTAGTTGATCATGATATGATGTTTGATTGCCTTGAAACCTTTACATGCGTCAATTTTGTCCAACTACTTGTGAATATAGTGCTTGACTAGTTGATTTGGTTAGGAAATGTGTGATAGTTCCATAATTCCTGGTATGTCAATGAATTTGAGTATTGGTTTGCAACTACTAGTAATGTTTATATGATTCATTATTATGCACATTGTGGAGGACGAAGGCATTTGTTCTTTTAGGTAGCCTCCAGGCATTGTAGATACATTTGTTCCCTTCTTGCTACCCATGTTGTTGCCTTGACTTTTTGTTGTTTATTAGCCATATTACAAGCCTATTTTGCCCCATTGGTTACTAGTCCCAAGCTTGGCTTGGGGGAGCTATTAGTGAGTGAGGTGAGGGAGTTTGTAGTGTGCTTATTATTTGCACAATTTGGGTGGGGTTTGAGAAGTTGTTTTGTTGTTATTCATGTTTATTTTTGATGAGTATGAGAGTTATATTTTCTTGAAAAAAATAAAGCATGATATTATGAAAAAAAAAAAGAGAAGTTCAAAGAAAAAAAATGTGAAAAAATAAGTGAACTTCAAGAGAAAAAATGTTCAAATGTTCTAGTTGGTGGGTGATCAAAAGAAAAATAATTTTGAGCCTCAATGAAATATTCAAGTTTGGAAAATAAAGTTTGTTTATTCACTCTACTTCTTCATTATTATATCTTATGAGTGAAATTGTAAGTGTTGGGATTATTTATTATAATTGGAGTTTATTTGGTTGATGTTAAAGTTGGTTATGTAGGAGGTGTATGATCATTATTTATGTTGGTCATGGGTTTTGTTAGGTTATGGCTCCTTTAAGCATAGCTTCTCTCTCACTTATTCCCAAATTTATCCTACCCTTTACCCTAGCCTTACATTACAAGCTTTAAAGACCTTCTGAGCTTTGTGCATAGAATTGTATGAATGTGAAAGTGTTGTTTATCAATGCAAGTTATGATTTGGCATATTTCGAGTCGACTAGTAGGATTGAGCGTTCATTGTTTTATACACACGAGAGTGTGAGTTGGGAGGGCATTGTTCACATAAAAGGGGTGGTTGGAGAGCGATCGAGTACATCTTTTACTCGCCACATAAATGAGAGTCGAGTGTGTGAGCACTAGTCTTGAACTCTATATGCTCTTGTGGTTTGCTCTGTTTGACAATTGTTAGGGAAGAAAGGTAATTGGATGGACTTGATTGATTGACTCTGAAGCATGTTTATTTTATTTACCCTGGATCGTTTGTGCTTGATTTTTACTTTTTGGGGTGAAGTGTATTTATTGATTCATTGATGAGATCTTTGCTTAGGGACAAGCAAAGGTTTGGCTTGGGGGAGTTTGATGTGTCTATTTTATATAGTATTTTACCCCCGTCCCTTGGTCATAATTAGTAGTGTTTTTGGCTCTTTGGAGCCACTTTTATTACTAATTGGTGTTTTCTAGTGTTTTCGTAGATTTGGTTGACTTTTGCAGGGATTTATGCTTTTGAAGTATTTTCCCGAGATATTTTGGAGCAATCACGAACATTGGAGAAACACGACCAGAGTTTATAGCCCAGGGCCGGTTAGAGACATCGAACCGGTTATTAAGGGCTCGGTATAGGTGATACCGGGGCATTTGGACCGAGTATTCAAGACCCAAAGAGGAAACCCAGATTGGCCCGAAGAATTGGAGCTCAATCGAAGTCCAAATAGTGGCCCAAATGATCCGCCCGGCCAAAAAGGCTGGCGCCCGGAGGCGCGCCCGGCCGGGCGGGAGAAGCGCCCGGCGACGCGCCCGGCCGGGCGCGAGATTGCTATTAGAGATAAAAAAGGCGCGCCCGATCGGGCGCCTGTATTTTTAGGGGACGATTAACATAGTTTTAATTTGTTTTAGCTTAGGATTTTTGTACGGAGTATAAATACTCCTCCGTAATACGTTTTTAGGATCTCTTCTTCACTACTTCTTCTCTTAATCCTTTTCTCTTAGACTTTCTCTCTCTACTTAGTTTTCTCTCTCTTAATCTCTCTCTAAACCTTTGTTCTTAATTCTTTCTTTAATTCCAGATTTATTTTGGTAACGATTTCTCTTCCCTTAATCTTAGTTATCTATTTTATTCCTCTCAACATGATTTATTTTATTACTTTGTTTAGTTTATATTTAATTATGTGTGAGTAGTTTAATTTCTAGGGTTTATGGGGATCTAATAAATAATATGAAGGGGTAAATTATTGTTGTTGATTATCAATGCTAGATTAATTTCCTATTGATTGATTAAATGCTCTGTGACAAGATTAGGCCTATCTTTTATGCATGAGTTTGACAATATTTATTCAAGAATCGAGAGATGAGAATTAATGTTTAGGTCTAGTTTCAATAGGCAAGTTAATTTATAAATGGTTAAGTCAAGATTCGAGAGATGAGATTTAATACCGGTAAATTAATTGTGTGATTGTAATAAGTAGCGTGAGCCCTTTACAATCTGGTTAATTGATGCATTGATGATTGACTATTATTGATTATTGGTATTGCATGATAATTTCTTATTGGATTGTTTTAATGTTTTACAATTGCGGCTTGTAAAAGTATAGCAATATTAAATTGATGAATCGAGCAGATGTTAATTTGATATTAAAGGCTATTTTCAATGAGGACTTAGATCTAGTAAATTGCGAGAGCCTGTTAGATCTATGTTGATTAATAAATTGCGAGAGCCTGTTAATCATGTTATTTATGCAATGTCAATGATTGATTACTATGTTTTACCCTGGAGTATTATTTATTGGTGAACCTATACCCTAGATCCCTTTATATATTGTTTTCTCCCTACTCTTATTCTTTGTAGTTTAGTCTCATACTTAATTATAAATATTGGTTACTTAAATAATTTAGATTATAATAATTAATTGGAAGTAAAAAGACTTGTTTCCTTGTGGAGATCGACCCTACTTCCCTATCTAACCATGTTGACTAGTTTTGTGCAGGCACTAACTCATAAAGTCAATCAACTCCAAGCTGAGTCCTCTCGACCCTTGATGGAAACTTATTAGATGTGTGGATTGCAAGGCCATACTGCGCGTGAGTGTCAACCCAATTATGAAAGAATGACAATTGATCAAGCTAATGCTTTCTATACCATGACCTCCACAAGGCCATTTGATGAAGCGTAGAGAAATCATCAAGGGTTCTTATAGAAGAACACTCAAGCTATAGCAAATCCTCCACCACCAACAGCAGCTTTTCAAGCAAGGGTACCTTTCAATCATCATCCAATGCACCAACCACCACCTCAATCTTCAAATCTTGAATCTATTATGGAGACTTTTGCTACTTCTCAACACCAACAATAAGAGCTTATATCAAAGCAATTTGAGTCACAAGCAAAGCAGAATGAATATTTTGAAAACTCGATCCAACTGCTCGTTGCTCAAAATAAGAGATTAGAAACTCATATTTCTCAACTATCACAACAAGTGAGTCATCTATCAACTCTTCAAGATCAAGCAAAAGTCAAAACGAAACAATGCAATGCAATTTTTGTGAAGAGAGATGAGTTAACCACGGGGGGATTAGCGGAGAAAGTGTGCAATCTGGAGTCAAAAATTGAAATGCGCGAGAATGAAGGTCCCAAATATGTTGCTCCACAAGCCTATGAGGCACCGATGTCTTTCCCGCAAAGGTTATCAAAAGTCGTGCTCGATAAGCATTTTGGGAAGTATTCTGAGACTCTTAAGAAGGTATATGCTACCATTCCTTTTTCCGATCTTGTAATTCAAATGCCTCAATTTGCAAATTTTCTGAAAAGGATTCTAGATCATCATCATAATGATAAGAAATTAGAAATTTTGGTAATAAAGGAGAAATGTCCTGATCTTTTACATGATAGCTTACCACCTAAATTGCATGATCCTGGTAGTTTTACTATCCCTTGTATGATAAACGAAACATATTTTGATAGGGTCTTGTGTGATTTAGGTGCTAGTGTTAATTTAATTCCTTCTTCTTTGTATGAAAAATTAGGTTTGAAAAAACTTAAACCCTCCCCCATCTCTCTTCAAATGGTTGATAGAACTGTTAGACTCCCTAAGGGTGTAGTTGAAGATGTATTAGTTGGGATTGGTGAACTTGTTTTTCCATTTAACTTTGTTGTAGTAGATATGAAAGAAAACCTTAAGATCCAACTAATCTTTGGTCATCCTTTTCTTGCTACAAGTCAAGCTTTAATAGATGTTCCTAAAGGACAAGTGACCATTAGAGCTCAGGATAAACAAGTTGTGTTTAAGCTTTTCAATGACCATAATTTTACTTTTGATGGTGGTACTTGTTTGAGAATCGATGCTACTAACCTTTTGGTTGATAAGTGTATTTCTAATAGAAATCCTGTGAGCAAAATGGACAATATTAAACCACATGATGGGTTTAGTTACATGAAGGTCAATTCGGATACAAAGCACATCAACTCTTCTTTGAAGGAGTCATTTGGCGGTGGATATATTAATAAGCAATACCATAGAGTATCTTCTGTGTGTGGTGACCCAAGTTGAGCTACTAAAGAGGGGTCGAGCTAAAGACCTTAAACAAGCGCTAAATGGGAGTCAACCCATTCCCTTTTTGTTTTATTTTCCCTTTATTTTATTTTTTTTTTCTTGTTTTTTTTCTTTCTTTTTAGTGTCTTGGGGTTATGATGCGACGTTATTTTGAGGGCGGTCCTAGCTCCGCCCTTAGGTATGATCCCTCCTCTGCCAGTAGGGCCTAGTTTTCTTTTTCCCTTGCCTGTTCTTATTCGATATATGTTCATATTGAGGACAATGTGAAGTTTAGCTTGGGGGAGGGATTACTTTTGGCTTTGGGAAGTTACTTTGTGAATCATGACGATGAATAGCTAGTAAACTACTTCTCTGTGCCTCTATCCTTGATGATTTAAAGGTTTTTGGCTTGATTTTTATTGAAAGACTTGCAATGTGGATAAAATGATCATGATTTGATTTTGGATTGTCTTAGCCTAATGGAAATCAACTTTGCGCAACTGTGTATGAATCTGGAGCTTGACCTTGTTAACTGTGAGGCTCAAGCCTTTATTATTTATTCATGTGTGTTAGTTCCTGGTGTGACATTGATCTTAGTTTTGTCTTGAGAGTTTTAGTAGTGTGTCATGGTACATTGCACATGCACGATGAGGAGGAAGAATGTCATGTTCATTAGGTAGCCTCTAGATGAATTTAAAAACATTTGTCCCCTTTTTGCTCAACCATGTTGTAGCCTTGTCCATGTTCATCATCTAAGTCACAATATTAACCTATCGGCTCCAAATTAGTAACTTATCCCAAGTCTAGCTTGGGGGAGCCATCTATCTCGGTGTTCTTTTTGGTTTGTGATGATGTTTTGCAGACGATAAATTTGAAGCTTGAAGGTTCTTGAAATTTCTGATATATGATCTATTGTTGAAGCTCTTATAGTTTGAAAAAAAATGAAAAAAAAAGAAAGAAAAAATTTCAGCTTCTTGAAGGATAAATAAAAGAGCTTCAAAAATAAGAATAGTACGATGAATTGTTATGTAAGGTGAATAAGGTGGTAGTTGCTCTTAATTCAAGTTATGTTTGGAGTGTGTATTCTTGTGAATTAGTTTGATGGGATTTTGATGTGTATTGTTCATTTTTTATGGCTTCCCTGAGGGACTATATTTACCCACATTTTCCAAATTTTTCCTACCCATTTTCACCCGACCTACATTACAAGCTTGAAAAAGACCTTCTGACCTTCGTGCATGGTATTGTGTTCATGTGAAACGAGTCTTTTGTCAAAATGCTGGAGTATGTGTCACATTTCGAGTTAACTTTTGACTAGGTTAAGCGGCATTATTACCCTTTAAACACGCGAGTGTTGTGAGGTAGGGAGGTTATCATTATTAGTGGGAATGGAGAGAGATCGGGCTCCTTTTTAGCTCGCCACATAAAATTGTGAAGAATGACCACTAAGTGAGATATTCTAGTCATTGATTCCTTATGTGTACACGTTTGACTCTGTTTGATGGCCATTTAGGTTGATTGATAGTCTGAATGAGGTGATTGGTTGGCTAAGATGCTTGTGTGTCCGATTTCGATTTCGGGTATGGTATTTCCAATTGTATTATGGGGTGAAGTATGTTTATTTGGTTGTTGATAGTCATTGATTGTCTTGCTTGAGGGCAAGCAAGAAGTTAGCTTGGGGGAATTTGATGTACACGTTCTATACCATGTTTTACCCCCATTTTATAGCTATTTTCGTATGGTTTTTGAGCACTATGGAGCTATTTCTCGCCAATATTCTCTTCTCTATTTAATTGATATTATAGGCACATGAAGATTTTTGGATGATTTGGACTTGTTTTCGATAGCCATGAGAGCTTATGAAGATGAAGGAGAATTTTACCTGTGTCCACCCTGGAGGGCAACGTTGCCCTGGCCGCCAGGGTGAAGAAGGAAAGAAGAGGAGTCACGAAGAGGAAGTATGAAGAGTGTAGCCTTTGTCCGCCTGGACCGGGAAGCATTGCCCTAAAAGACCGGGCAGACAAAGGATTGCATAAGAGCGGCCACATGAAGAATCTCAAAGATTAGCTGCTTCGTGCGCCCGACCGGGCAGCCTTGCCCGGTCAGCCCGGGCAATGTGTCGAAGACCGCATTTTCGTAATTTTTTTCGGGACTTCTTAATTAAGGGATATAAATACCCTTTATAAACCCCAACTAAAGAGACTTAGTTATTATTTTACAGATTTTAAACTCTCATTAGAACCCTAATATTCTCTCTATATCTAGATTTATTTGTACTTTCAAGTTTTGATCTTTGTTCATCAACAATTGGTACTTTTCTTCATTCAAGTAATTGGTAATCATCCTTATTTCTTCTTTTACTTTTAATTTCTTATTAATCATGTTTTCTTCATTGAATATTGTTTTTGCTTCCATTAATAATATGTGTGAGTAATTTCTTTATTCCAAGATCTAGCGGAATCCGAATATGATTAATGCATGATTTAATTCTTTAAAATTCTCAAATAATAATTGTAGTTGATATGCTTAATTGATTATGCTTATGCCAATACTAGATTAGGGATAATTGGTATTGTTATTAATCCTTTGTTTTAATCGCAATGGGAGTTGGGTTTTGACGGATTTGAATAAATCAATTAAGGGTTTAAAGTTCATCACGGGAGTAGTTGAATGGATGATTAGGAAGTTAGAGTAATGTGCTTAAGGTCTTTAATTTACATGATTCCACGGAAGTAGGCTTGATTGTGATTAGAGAAGCCAATGATAACTCGGGAGAGACCATTGGTATTATTCATGGATTACTTTTCCTTATTAATCAATTGAATTATATGTTAGGGGTAGAACGCCTATTGCATTAATCATATTCGTGGTGATGCTTGATCTTGGATGTTTTTAGCATTGATTTTTCATATTGTTTTGATTTAATCATTTTAATTAGTTCTTTAGATATTAATTCTTACTTAATTGAATTGGTTACTTGCTTAGTAATTGCTTGAGTCTATTTAATTAGTTGAATCATAGTGTCTTGGGATCCGTCCCTTGCTTGCCCGTCTACATAGTAGTGGTCTAATTAGGTTTATTTTTGTTAGGTACGCGACACTCCTATCACCCCTTGCAACCGACACCTTGAGAATGGTTGACCCAACTAACACTCCGGCTATGTCAGCAGCGCAGTTGCGCAAAGAAAGTGCGCTCTCTAAGAGAGCAGCTGTTGAGGCCAAGGAGGCTAAGAAAGGCGGGGTAAGACTGCCTAACTTTAGTTTTTTCTTTAAATGTCTTGCAAATGTTTTTGCCGGCTGGTAACATTTAGTTCTTGATTTGCAGGATGCCATTAAACGTCGGGGAAGAAAGCTCAGAACACTTGGGGAAGAAAGCGTCGGATGCCTCTACGGCATCGAAGGGTGGCCAGCCACCCAATGTTGCAACCGGTGCGGCAACAACTGGGAAGGAGGATACCTCTAAGCCCCATCCGGAAACCCAAGGTAAGAACAAGATTGAAATAACTTGGCCACTTGACTTTATGAGATTCAAGACTAAGGTTGACCCTTTAGGGGGTTCAGTCAGCAGCCGGCAACGAATGAATGCCAACTACGATGCATCCTCTCACCAAGTACTTCTTTTGGTGCAGATCTTACATCCGACGAGCCGGATCTTCCTGGGTTTGTCAAACGGATGGCGAGGACCCTCACCCGGTCTGAGAAGAATTCCATACCTGATCTGCAGGTGGTGGACTTTGACCGGATAATGGGCTAATTGGCTGAGGTAAACGATTCTTCAACTTAATTCTGATATTTTTTCTTCATTTTTTCACCAAGTATTTCGTAATTCGGATGCCCTTTTCTCAGGTAATGCTTAGGGTGGATGGGCTCCGGAGCCCCTTCAGGCAGAAACAAGAAGAGGTAAATGACGCCAAACGGAGGGCAACTGAAAAACCTCAACTCTGCTGAATATGCTAATTATATGTGTGATTTAAAGATTAAAGCAGTAGAGTTGAAACAGGAGGAGCTGATCCGGATTTTGACGGCTGCCAACGATGAAGCTAACAGCTAGGCTAATGACCTTGATCAGAGACTGAACGATGCTAAAGCTGAGCTCAAGGCATTGGAAGATGCTTACAAGGAGAACGCGAAGCTCCAGGTAGACGTCTCATGGTTGGGGCTGGAGATTATCAACATGCAGAACCAGCATGCAGAGGAAATTGCCAAGGAGCAAAAACAGCTGATGGATGAAAATGAGCAGGACAATGCAGCCCACCTGAAGATAACTTGGGGTATCCTCTATCCGGATATAGACTTTGAAGTCTATAAAATTAGGTATTATTACGCCACTACGGTGTATGATGCCCAAGTGTTGGGAGAGGTAGCTCTGCCTCGCTTCAAGGATTGGGCTGCAGAGCTGGGATATGATGTCTCATATAATGAAGAGGAGTCAGCGGAGGATGAGCAAAATGAAGGCAGCCAGCCCCAAGCAACTGATAATCAATCAAAAACCCTCCCAACCGGGTTAGCAGCCTCCACCTCAGCCCTAGACTAGCCTCCCCAAATTCGGCGGTGGTAAGCCTAGTATCTTTCTTTTCCGGGTTGGAAGTTGAGTATGTTGTATTTTTACCAACTGTGGAGTTGGTTTAACAATTATTTCTTTTGCTTCTTCACCGGATGTGATTCCGGTTAACAATTATTATGGCCTTTGTGCCATTTTTAATATTAATATGAAGTATTCCAACTCAGTCGGTTGTTTCTACATGTTTGCGTTTGAATTTTTTGAATTTGAATTTTGCGTATATACTGCAACTCTTTGATATTTTTCTTAACTTATAAAAAGCATGCGGCAATTTGCAATCCAGCTGTTCTTGCCCCTGGACGACTGTGTGGTTGGTTTCATTTCAAATTGGTTTATTGGCTTGAAAACACTTGATACTTGGAGTAGTATGAGGTGTTTTAAGGCCAATCAATCACAATGGTGATTGCCCCAAACCAAGGGCACAGCCGGCCATTTAAACGGGTGCTTCGAGCCTCTTACCCAGGCGGTAATATTCCGTCTGGGATTATTTCAAAGCCATTACACAAAACTCTTTTGCCCCCAATTGGGAGAGAGTGTGCAATTCTGGAATAAATAATCTAAGTAAAAAATTCGGCCGAAAACTGACTAATGCCTCGAGGCATCCGGTATTCGGAAACTTAATCGTTCTTGTAGATTATTCTGGTCAGACGGCTATGAGTTGACCAATTGGGTCGTTCAATCTTTGTCGTCTGCATAAGTACGTAGAGCTAACAAAGAGTCTTCTCTCTACGACGATTGCACCCGCAGGGGTGTCGCCGGACGCCATTGTCCATGCCGGGACAGGCAGTTTTATAAAATAAGAAACCATCCGGCCATTGGCCTTTGGTCTTGTTTGAGACCGGTTGTATAGCTACTAAGCATTTTTGTGCCTAGTTTTTTCAATCTGGCCATTGGCTGCGTGTTATTTAATCATCGAATTTAACACTAAGTATCGAACTTAGTTGGTTAAGCAAATAATCCGGTTGGGGATTGCCCAGACAGATAAGTAAATATAAAGATAACAAAACAATTTTGAAAACGAAGCCTGATTTCTCATTAATAGACTCTTTGTTTACGAAAATTTACAATTCTTAGAAGTAGTACTTTTTTAAGTTATCTACATTCCAAGTTCTAGGTAGGCGTCTGTCGTCTGGGGTTTCCAGACGATAGGTGCCATACCTAACTTCTTTATAGATCCGGTAGGGGCCTTCCCAATTGGGGGTTAGCTTTCCAAGCTCATTGGCCCTACCGGTTGCCTCCATTTTTCGTAACACAAAGTCGCCAGCTTTTAAAGGGCGCTTGTGTACTTTCTTGTTGTAGGCTCTCGTAATTCTCAGACGATATATCTCATGACGCAGGGCAGCATTGCCCCTGCGTTCCGGGAGGGAGTCAAATGCCAGCCGCATGGCCTCCCAATTTGCCTCTTCATTATAAAGCATGACTCTGAGAGTCGGCTCGTAATACTCAATGGGCAAGACGGCTTCAGCACCGTACACCATGAGAAATGGGGTTTCACCGGTTGCCCCCTTGGCAGTTGTCCGGATGGCCCATAGGACATGAATCAATTCTTCTGCCCATAAGCCACCAACTCTTTCAATTTTCTTTTTAATACGGTCTGAGATAAGCTTGTTCAAGGCTTCAACTTGGCCATTTGCTTGGGGTCGGCCTTTTGATGCAAAACAATGTGAGATTCCTTGATCTCCCAACCAAGTCTTCAGGTGAGGCGTTTCAAACTGAGGGCCATTATCGAACACCATAGACATAGGTACCCCAAACCGAGTGATGTTGTTCTTCCAAATAAAAGAGATGACATCCTTTGTCTTGATGTTTTAAACCGGCTTAGCCTCTACCCATTTGGGGAAGTAATCCACAGCCACAAAAATATAACGCTTTCCGCCTGGTGCAGGCGTATAAGGACCCAAGATGTCCATGCCCCACTTAGAAAACGGGACTGGGCTGTGGATTGCCGTCAGATCGGTAGCGGTGGATAAGCTTGCCAAACCTCTGGAATTTGTCACACCTCTTCACCAACTCTTTAGCATCTGCTTCGAGAGTAGGCCAAAAATAGTGTCGCCTGGTTCTGACGGCTAGGGACTTGCCGCCTATATGAGAGGCGCAGTATCCTGCACACAATTCTTCAAGAACTTCTTTACCCTTTTCTAGGGTGACACACTTCAATAAAGGTTTAAGAAAACCAACCTTGAAGAGCTCTCCATTTCTCATCTTGAAATTTGCTGCTTGTTTCTTCATGACGGTTGTCTCCTGTGGTGAATCAGGAAGCGTGTTGTCTGTCAAATATGCCCAAATGCCATCTATCTAGGTGGAGCTTCAGTCAAGGATTCCAATGGGTTCTTCATATATACTTCTTTTTTCTAGAAATTCCCAAAAGACTGACTGAGGCGTATCACAACAGGCGGAAGATGCCGGTTTGGACAATGCATCCGCCTGGTTGTTATCTAACCTGGGCACTTGACTCAAACGGAATTCTTCAAGTGCCCCAGCCTCTTCTTTGACTGCCTGAAGATACTTGATCATAGCCGAATGAGTTGCCTCATATTTTCCCTCATACTAGCTTACAAGCAACAGTGAATCAGAGTAGGCGTCAATTTTTGTTGCCTCTGCTGCCTTACACATGCGAATTCCGGCTAGCAGGGCTTTGTATTCTACCTCGTTATTTGAGACCTGGAACTTAAACCGCTGTGCATATTCAAATCTGTCCCCTCATATATAATTCCTGCACCACAGCCGTTCTTCGTCGAGCTCCCGTGTACATACACTTTCCAAACCTGATCAATGTTATCCGGAGGAACCGGTCGTGTCATTTCAACAATGAAGTCAGCAAACGCCTGACCCTTCACTGCCTTTCTGGGTTCAAAAGTGATTTCAAGACTTTAAATTTCAATAGCCCATTTCAACATTATGCCGGATGACTCCAAGGTAGACATTGGCCGCCTGAGATGCTGATCCGTGTAAATAACAACCGGATGTGCCAAAAAGTACGGCTTCAGTTTCTTGAATGCCATATATAAAGCAAGGCCAAAATTTTAAACCATGGGGTACCGTAGTTCACCATTTTTTAGCACATAGCTAATGAAATAGACCGGGAGCTGGATGTCGTCTCTCTCAACAAGGAGAAAAACACTGAGGGCATGGTCTGAGACGGCTAGGTACATGTATAACGTCTCTTTGGGTAGAGGGCTAACAAGCCTTGGCAAAGAGTGCAAGTGTTCTTTTAGCTTTTGAAAGGCCGCCTCATCATCACCCCCCCCACTCAAATCTAGTCTTCTTCCTGATTGCTTGGAAGAAGTAAAGGCATTTGTCACCTGACCGGCTGAGGAACCTCCCCAGTGCCGCCAGGCAACCGGTTAGTCTCTGTACTTCCTTAACAGTGCGGGGTGACTTCATGTCAAATACCGCCTATATCTTCTCAAGGTTAGCCTCTATCCCCCTTTGATCAATCAAGAATCCGAGAAACTTCCCAGACTCAACACCAAAGACGCATTTCTTGGGATTTAACATGACCTTATGCCGCCTGAATGTGGTGAAGGTTTCTCGGAGATCAGCAAGGTGATCCGTCTGTTGCTTGGATTTGACTATCATGTCATCAATGTACGCCTCCACATTCCTCCCATTTTGATTAATGAAGATTGTATTAATCATCCGTTGGAATGTAGCCGACGCATTTTTCAAGTCGAACGACATCACAGTATAACAGAATAACCCCTAATCAGTGACAAAGATCGTCTTTTCTTGATCTTTTTTCCACAGGGGTATTTGATGGAAGCCGGAGTAAGCATCCATAAAACTTATCAAGGCATGTCCGGCTGTAGAATCGACTAAACTGTCGAGCTTTGGGAGCGGATAACTGTCCTTTGGACATGCCTTGCTAAGATATGTTTAATTAACACACATACGCCAGGTACCATTAAACTTCTTTACAATCACAACATTCCCACCCAATCGCGGAAATAACATGGCCGAATGAACCCAGCATCCAGCAGCGTTTTTACTTCGGCAGCTGCAGCCTGACTTCTTTCTTCGCCGTGATTTCTTTTCTTTTGCCGGACGGGCTTCTTTTTTAGATCCACGGCGAGTTTATGGACAGCAAGATCCGGGCTGACGCCTGTCATCTCTTCCACTTCAAAGGCAAAAATGTCTTTGAATTCTTTCAGCAAGAAGTGCAAATCTGCACCCATCTTAGCATAAGCAATCGTCCCAACCTTAATAGTATGCTCTGGACGGCTGTCGTGTAGAGGTATATCAATAAGTTCTCCAGCCGGTTGAGGACGGAGCTCATCTAAACATTCCCGGGTCAGTGATTGTTATTTTTTCACTTTCTTCACCTCCACCAGCTGATGGGGCTGGACTGGCATCCTTGGCATTGTCAAGGTCTATTAGTTCCTGCCCTTGGCTGTCTGGGGCCAAAGTATCCTTGATAGCTGAGAGGTAGCACTCCCGGACCATCTTTTGATCCCCATTTAAGGAACTAACAGAGCCATCATCCCTCTCATACTTAATGAGCATGAGAGAAGGAATGATTACAGCCTTGGCTTCGTTGAGGGTTGGACGGCCTGGGATGATGTTATAGGCGGTCAGTTCCTCATCGACCAAGAATTTGACGACCAGGTGTCGTCCCTTTCCTTTTTCACCCAGACGAATAGGTAAGTCAATCCTACCGACTAGGTAAACCATCCCACTCTCAAAACCAACCAAGGGGTGGGTAACCGGATGCATGCTGCTGAGGTTATATTTCAGCTTTTACAGGCACCAGAGACTGATGGTGTCCGACAAGCTGCCGGCGTCAATAAGGATTTGACCAACCAGTTGGTGAGCGACCTTACATTCAATGACGACCGGGTCGTCATGCGGACGGCGGACAGTGCCCCTGTCCTTCTCAGTGATCAGTACGTTTGGGAAGGAGGAGCTAGTTGTCGCCTGCTCATCATCATCATCATTGTCCATCTTTCGATGATGGCTCTTGGTGCCCTAGATGGTAGGGCCACCGCATGAGAACCCGCCTGCTATAGTGTAGATCGGTTCCTTATTGGTATTCGAACTACTAGTCAGCAGGGGTTTCTTAGATGAATATCCGAGTTCTTCTTATTAGTCCCTTTGGACTTAAAAATGTAGGACTTTAACATCCCCTTGTCATCCAGGCGGTCTTACGCCCATTGAAGGCTGAAGCAGTCGTTGGTGTCATGGCCAACTTCCTCATGGTATTGACAAAATTTATTTTTGTTCCTTGATTGAATGGAACTTTTCATTGGATTCGGCTTCTCTAGAGACACCCGATCCTTGATTTTCATGAGGATGGAGTTGCAGTCCTTATTAAACTCGTACTTAGGGACGTACGGTTTAAATTACTTCTTTTTCTTCTAGGACGGGTGGTCAGAATCAATCACCGCCTAGACTTCTTTTCTCCTTTTGCTCTCATCTTTTTTCTTCACCGGCTGTCTTTTTTTATGTTAGGCTTCTTGGAGTCCGAATGGCTTCCAGGTGAGCAGAGATCGGTTTCTTGAATATAGCTATCCGCCTCCCTCAGGGCCGCCTGCAAGGTAAAAGCCCCTTTTCTGACAAGGTCGAACTTAAAGTTTGACCCGTCTCTCAGGCCCTTAAAGAAGTCTGTAAAAGATACTTTGTCAGACATTCCTTAAACCTGAATTCTTGTCAGATTGAACCTCCTAACGTAGGAGCGCAATCCTTCTCTCTCCCTGCTTAATGGTGCTCAAGTCAAGACTTGTTTTCTTCGCAAGGATGTTCATTGAGAAGTTGGAAGCAAACAAAAAGGCAAGATTCTTGAAACTATCGATGGAGCCAGCTGGCAGGCTGCTAAACCATTATTGGGAAATGGCCTTCAATGTAGCCAGAAAACATCGACACCAAGTGGCATCATCCAACCCCTGCAAAAACTTGAGGTCGGTGTAAGCCATGAGATGATCTTTCGGGTTAGAGGTACCTTCATAAGTACCTACCAACACATTTTTAACCTTGGCCGCCTGTGCCACCTTGGTTATTTCCTGGGTGAACGCAAAAGGTTGTTCACCCAGGCGGAGCAGACGAAGTTGCCAGTCTAGTGGCTGGAATTGCTGTATGCCGCCTGACCTCCGAAGAGGGTCCGCTGCATGAAATGAGGAGAATACAGACCATAGACTATAGGTGGTACATACGGTGCATTCCCAATCATCTGAGGGCCAAAATGGACGGTATTACTGCCTGTATGACTCTCATGCCAGGATTGCACATTCCCTGCAGATGTATTCTTAAAGCTTTCTGGAAAGCTTGATGTAGAAGTTGACTCAGACAACTGTTTCCTCTTGCGGGTGATGATCTCTCTGGCATCAAGAGTTGATTTTTTGTTTCCCACCGGCTGCTCACTCTGGCGGGTATTGTTGGTATTCCACTTAGGCAGAAGAATCTTGGACCAATTAATGGTCCCGACTGCCTTCTCCTTTAGATGCGGAGTCGGCTGCCTATCTCTGACTGACTTCCCCTTCTCAAGAGGAGTCTTCCTTGCCGACTGACCCCTTCTTGGGCCAGCCCGGCTCTTAGTGATCAGATCCTTAATTTCACCCTTTAAACTAGTCATGAATTTCATGAGTTCGTCTCAAGTGACTGGAGTAGATCCACCGGCCATATGGGTTTCCTCTTCTGGTTGTCCAAGGGGTCGGTTTGTACCCGCCTGGCTGGCACCCCGCTCCAGAGTGTCCCTGGGCCGGATGTGCTTGGTTATTAGAGATCCGTCACTGGCTATATAGGTTTCGACTTGAGGATCATCGTCCTCTTGGTCAGTAAAGACTTTCGGTTGGTCTACCAGACGCTCAGGAGGTGGTACAGACTTTTGAACCATCCTTGAGGTACTCTCCCCACAGACGGCGCCAAATGTTTTGGGTGTTTTTGTTCCTCGGGAGAGTTACGTCACAAAGACTAGTCCGGCTGAGCTGTACCTGCAAAAACAACGGAGACTCCGGGTGGTTGGAGCTCCGCCTCCGAAGATCAAGTTAGTAACTTGAAAGAGAATTAAGAGTACGGAAATTTAGGTGGAAATCTGCTTGGATTCCAAGCTTAGGTGTTTCTCTAATGAGAGAGAAAGTAGGTGTAATAAATCATTGAATGTGTCCCCAAAAGTGGGAAATATCTCCATATTTATGGGGTCATTGGTAGGTGTGCCCCTATCTAGTTCACTTAACCTAGATTTTAGTGGGTTGCGCCAAAATACGGCGCTTCTTGGGTTTTGGGCCCTTGAAGGCCGCCATTTCAGAAGCTATCTGAAGGGGACACGTGTCAGGTGGCTAGGGAGCCACTTGGGTCAGCCTGGACTTGACACGTGGCCTTCTCTTATTCGGACACCTGTCTAGGGTAATTTTTAGCCAAAACAGTTGGCATTACAACTCTTTTCCTCATCAACAATGAAAGAGTTGGGGGCTTCGAAAGCATGAATAGGAAAAGGATCCCTAAAAGATTCTTTGAGAAAAAAAGGGAGGAACATAGGATAGTAGGAGATATGGTTAAACCTTTGGGAGAAAGGTGTATGACAAAGGGAAAAAGGGGTAGCTAATCCCTCATCACAAGGTCTCACATCACTAATGAAGGAATGAAAATCAATCATGGAATCCTCAAATGAAGAACCCTCACGTTCGACATCTCCCTCAAGCTCAAAATTTCCAAAGGATTCAACCTCAACCTCCTCTTCACAACCTTGAACATCTCCCTTAAATTTCTCAAGGCCTACCATCTCAAAATCAAGAGTGAACGGGGGCAAATTTTCTTAAACTCATCTCTTTCTAATGAAGCCTTATCAATGAACTCACTCATAAGGTTATGGGCTACCATTTGAAACTCAAGAAATATTTGTGCCATAATCTCAATTGAGTCCAAATCATGATGGATAGACGAGTCAAAATCTTGCTCATTGGAATCATCTAGGGGACTATGGGGAACACCTTTAGAATTCATGCAAAAGTCGGATGCAATATGAGAAAGAACATGCACTTCATCATCATTAGAATGTACCTCATTACATTGAGCTATAGAGGGAGGGGAGTTGGAATCATGCATTACATGGTCAATATGGGTAGCATCAAGCACATCATGAGAATTCATATTAGATAAATCATGACAATTAGCATCAACATTAAAAGCATGAGAATCCCGAACATAAGTCTCGTGATTGGCCCTCTCCTAATCATAATTATCCCTAGCTAACCATGAATAGAAATCCCAAGCTTCATCCAAAGACATGTCTTGAAATTAAATCTACCATTTAACATATTATCAACTACTCCTCTAAAATGCTCATTTAATCCCAAATTAATGATTTCACAATAATCACCCTTGGTAAAATCTTTAACACCATCTAGGAAATCATCAAGTCTATTGAAATACACCCAAACGGTTCATTATGAAATTGAGGAATAGAAATATAAGCCATTTTTTCAAATAAAGCAACACAAATAAAAACCAACAAATAGAATGAAAATTATATACAATGGACTAGCACAACGGTAATGGAAGTCGTTCCTCAGCAACGGCGCCAATTGGACAAAGGTAATAATTGCGTTGTTAAAAATTATCCCCATATCAAATACAATTTATAACACTCAACTTAACCTAATACGAGTATACGGCAAGAAGAGGGGTCGAACCACAGGGAACAGATAAAAACTACCTAATGCTGTCAACAGCTAAGCTAGTCCGGAATAAGGGAAGGTAAACTAAAGGTCTTAACATACTAAAACTAGAGATAAAACATTAAGGGAAATGGTCTAGGAGTAACAATCACTCAAGCATAACAAAGGAATAGAAGTTGAATTAGTTATGAACTAAACATGCTCGAATATCGAAGTAAGATCCAATCTAGCTGCCTTCCGGGGTTAACGGGCTTCTCCTAACATAGCCTCTATGTTTCCATACTAGAACCATATATTGGGAGGTGCAATCAAAGAATAATCGATAGTAATGAACCCTAACTAAGTCAACTTCTGTTCCTTGTTAGCAAAGATTCACCTTTAATCAACATACAATGTGCACTTGAAAGAAGATCAAAGAATATCAGGAATATAAAGACTTTAATCACAAATAAATCAATTCCAAACCCTAGAACATGCTCAAGGTCCAACTACACCACAACCATCCCCTTAATGGGGAAATTACTCACTAATCATGACAATAACAAGATTAATTAACAAATAATCAAGAATCAACATGATTAACAAGAAATAATAACTACTAAAACAATAATCAAAAGAAAGCAAATAAAGTAGAGGAGAGAGTAAGAGATTCTCATTGATTAAAGTTGAAAGTTTGATCTACAAACAAGATGATCAATCTTCTTCTTCAAAATCCAAGCTCAACAATGGTGAAACCCTCACATTCTCTCTCTATACTACTCTAATCCTAACCTAAACTTAGAGAGAGAAGCTCTCCTAAAACTAATTAAGAAAAATAGAATAATTGGTTCCCCCTTAATTACCCAAAAAATGGTTATTTATGCTAAGCTAATAAAATAAAAGAGAAATAGAAAAATAAAGAAATAAATAATGAAAACAAAGAAAACAAAAAGGAAATAAAAATGAAAATAAAAGAAAATAAAAGAAGAAAAGAAAGAGAAAAAGAATTTAAAATAATAAAAGTAAAAAATCCCACCCAAAATTGAAAAACTCAGACTCCCCATTTCCTTCGCATTTGGCTGCTCTGAACTCCATTGAAGCGCATCTCCATCACCACCGTTCATCAAACATCATCATCAAATCGTCACCGCTCATCCTCATCGTTTATCATCAAGCATAAAATAAAAACCGTTCGATCTTCATTAAGAATCATACGCAGAGCTCGTGGAGTGGTTCGGTCGAACCATAGGTTGGTGTGGCCGAACTACAGGTGTGTTCGATCGAACCATGGGTGTGTTCAACCACACCTCTTCAATTTAGAAAACTTCTAATGTTTCTGACTCTTTTGGCACTTCGACCGAACTCCTCAACTGTTTGCCCGAACCCGATCAATTTGCGATTTGCTCTGATTATGGTCGTTGCTTGTGCGAATTGGTGATTTGTTGTTGCGTAATTGTTGTTGTTGTAATTGATTTTGGGTGCTTGCGATTGGTGGCTAATTTGTTGCTGTAAATTGGTGCAGTGGTGTTGTGGTTGCGCGGAGAGGAGAGCTGCGAGGGGAAGGAAGCAGCGGTGGTGTTTGATATGTTGAGAGTTGGGTTGGGGTGCGGTTGGAGGTTGACGGTGGTGCAGGTGGTGTTACTGCGAGTTTGGTGAAGGGTGAGCTGTGGTTGTGAGATGTGGGGGTCTGGTTGTGGTCGTGTGAGGTGGTGATAGAAGGTGCTGCTGCTGCTTGGTGTATTGGAGGTGAGTGGTGTTAAGAGGGGGCGCAGCAGCTCAGTAAATTGGAGCAGGGGATAATTAGGGTGTTGTGGTGATGGTTAAGGGATAGTGTGGTGGTGGATAATAGTGGCAGCAAGGTGGGAGTTCGAAGGAGGTTATCTGAGAAGATAAGAGGAGCATGGGAGTTTCGTGAGGCTTGAGCAGCAATTGAAAAGGCTCGATTTGGACCTTGAACTCGAACCTACACACAAACAAAACCCTGAGAAGGAAACCGTGATAAATAAAATAAAATAGAAATAAATAAAGTAAAATAGAAATAAGAGAAATAAAACTAAAACTAATAAAAATATAACACCATACAAGTAAATAAAATAAAATAAAATAACAAAATAAACTTAAAACTAATAAAATCATGAAAAGAACTAAAACGTGCCAAAATAACAAAATAAACTAGAAACCGTGCACGAAAATGACTCTAAAACTACTCCTTAATAGTGACATAAATGTCACTCATCAAAAAGTTTTATTCAATTTCAAACTCTTTAATCTTATCTTTTCAAAAAGGATAATTAAGATATTTTAGAAACTTAATGAAGCTTCTAATTAATCCTAATTGGTTTAGAAATTGGATTAAATTATTTGGACCCTCCACATGATTATTGGGTCGTAGGTAAGGTGGGCTTAGGTTCAGTTTGGGCTCTATTTAATATTTTGGTCATAACTTATTCGTTATAAATCGAATTTGGGCTTATAATACATCGTTGGAAAGCTCTTTTCAAACCCCATCGAATTATTAAATCATTGGACCCATATTATGGACCAAAATAAGCTGGATTAAACGTTTTTATAAAAAGGACACGAAATGAATAATTTTAAAGGATAAGAAATGAATTATTTTAGGTTTAAAGGCAAGAAAAGAGGAAAATAAATTATGGTTTGGGGAAATGGGATAGGATCTTGGTTAATTTATGAAATGGAAATATGGATTTAAGTATTCCAAGATTAAATACTCAACCCGACCAATAATGGCGGTGAAAGATTGTTCATCATCGGGTTTTGTTTTGGGGAGACATTTTTAGGTGTCTACAATAATGCTCTATGGGCCAGACGACTTCAGCACCATAAACCATGAGAAATGGGGTTTCACCGGTTGTCCCTTTTTCAGTTGCTCGGATGGCCTTTAGGACATGAATTAACTCTTTAGCCCATAAACCACCGGCTCTCTCAATTTTCTTTTTAATACTGTATGAGATGAGTTTGTTAAAGGCTTCAACTTTGTTGTTTGCTTGGGGTCGGCCGACTGATGCAAAACAATGAGAGATCCCTTGATCTCCCAACCATGTTTTAAGCTGAGGCGTCTCAAATTGAGGTCCATTATCAAATACCATAGACATAGGTACGCCGAACCGGGTGATTATGTTCTTCCAGATGAAGGAGATGGCATCTTTTGCCTTGATGCCCTTGACCGTCTCTGCTTCCACCAACTTGGTGAAATAATCCACAGCCACAAGAATATAGCGCTTTCCGCCTAGTGCATGATTATACGGACCTAGGATGTCCATGCCTCATTTAGCAAACGGGACAGGGCTGTGGATTGTCGTCAGGTCAGTAGCCGGACGACGGATTAGCTTGCCAAATCT
This sequence comes from Chenopodium album, assembly GCF_948465745.1. Taxonomy (NCBI): domain Eukaryota; kingdom Viridiplantae; phylum Streptophyta; class Magnoliopsida; order Caryophyllales; family Amaranthaceae; genus Chenopodium; species Chenopodium album. The sequence continues at coordinate 52,950,506 of NC_137837.1, forward strand.
TTGACACTTATCATATTTTTTAACAAACTCCATGGCATCTGACTCAAGAGTGGGCCAGAAGTAATGCCACCTGGCTCTTACGGCTAGGGACCTGCCGCTTGCATGTGAGGCGCAGTATCCCGCATGCAATTCTTCGAGAACTTCTCTCCCCTTTTTTGGGGTAACACACTTCAATAGAGGCTTAAGAAACCCCACCTTGAAGAGTTCTCCTTCTCTCATCTCGAAGTTTGCTACACGCTTCTTCAGCACGGATGCCTCCTGGGGTGAATCAGGGAGCGTGCCGCCTGTCAGATACGCCCGGATGCCATCCATCCAAGTAGAAATTTAGTCTAGTACTCTAATGGGCTCATCATTAGATATACTTTGTTTTTCCATTACTTCCCAAAAGACTCAACGAGGCGTATCACAACAGGCGAGGATGCCAATTTTGACAGAGCATCCACCTTGTTGTTTTCAAATCGGGGCACTTGAATTAGATTAAATTGTTCAAGTGTCCCCGCTTCAGCCTTGACCGTCTGTAAATACTTGATCATAGCTGGATGGGTGGCTTCATACTCACCATGGTATTGGCTAACGACCAACTGAAAATCAGAGCAGGCGTTAACTTTTTTTGCCCCTACCGCCTTTCACATGCACCTTCCAAACCTGATTAAGGTTGCCCCTGCCGCCTTACACATGCGGATACCGGCTAGCAGGACTTCATTTTCCGCCTCATTGTTTAAGGCCTAAAACTTAAAACGTAGTGCGTACTCATATTTATCGCCTTCAGAAGATTGACAAATTATGAATGCACCACAGCCGTTCATAGTAGAGCTCCCGTCTACATGCACCTTCCAAACCTGATTAAGGTTATCCGGAGCAACCATCCTTGTCATTTTGACAATGAAGTCGACAAATGCCTGACCCTTCACTGCCTTTCTTGGCGATTCATAGGTGATTTCAAGACTTTGCATTTCAATAGCCCATTTGAGCATTCTGCCGGATGAGTCTAGTGTTGTCATTGGCCGCTTGAGGGGTTAATTTGTGTAGATCACCACTGGATGTGCCAAGAAGTATGGTTTTAACTTCTTAACAGCCATGTAAAGAGCAAGGCTAAAATTTTCAACCATGGGGTACCGGTGTTCAGCATTTTTGAGCACATGGCTAATGAAATAGAATAGGAGCTTATTACCGTCTCTCTCAGCAAGAAGAACAACACTAAGGGCATGATCGGAGACAGCTAGGTACATATAGAGCATCTCCTTTGACGAAGGGCTAACAAGCCTTGGTAAGGAGTGTAAATGCTCTCACAGTTTCTGAAAGGTCGCCTCAGCATCATCCCCCCACTCAAACCTTGTCTTCTTGTTGATTGCTTAGAAGAAGTAAAGGCATTTGTTACCTGACCGGCTAAGGAATCTCCCAAGCGTAGCCAGACAACCGGTAAGCCTTTAAGCTTCCTTGACAGTGCGGGGTGACTTCATGTTAATCAACGCTTATATCTTCTCGGGGTTGGCCTATATCCCCCTTTGATCAATCAAGAATCCGAGAAACTTCCCAACCTCAACACCAAAAACACACTTTTTGGTATTTAACATGACCTTATGCCGCTTGAGTGTGGTGAAGGTTTCTCGAAGATCAGCAAGGTGCTCCGTCGGTAGCTTGGATTTGACTATCATGTCATCAATATACGCCTCTACATTACTCCTCCCAATCTGATTAGTGAAGACTGTATTAATCATCTGTAAGAAAGTAGCCGGTGAATTCTTCAAGCTAAACGGCATCACCGTATAACTGAATAGCCCCTGATCAGTGACGAAGGCCGTCTTCTCTTGATCTTTTTTCCACGAGGGAATCTGATGGAAGCAAGAGTAGGCATCCATAAAACTCATCAAGGCTTGCCTGACTGTAGAGTCGACAAGGCTGTCGATCTTCGGAAGCGGGTAACTTTTCTTTAGACATGCCAGCTTGTTCAAGTCAGTGTAGTCAACACACATGCGCCAAGTTCCATTCGGCTTCTTTACAAGCACCACGTTCGCAACCCAAATAGGGAAGTTACATGGCCGAATGAACCCAACGTGTAACAGCTTCTTAACCTCGGCAGATGCCGCCTGAATCCTTTCCTCGCTGTGATTTCTTTTCTTTTACCGGATGGGCTTCTTTTTTGGATCCACGGCGAGTTTGTGGATAGTGAGATCCAGGCTAATGCCTGACATCTCTTCCACTTCAAAGGAAAAAAATTTCTTTGAATTCCTTCAGCGGAAGGTGCAAGCCTGCACCAAGCATTTCAAAGGCAACCATCCCCACCTTAATCGTCCGCTCTAATGGCTATCATCTAGAGGGATATCAATGTGCTCACCAGCCGGCTGGGGACGGAGATCATCTGATCGTTCCCCGATAAGTGATTTCTTCTCCTTCCTCACCTCTACCAAGTGTTCAGTTTTTCTTTTCTTTGCAGCTGCTGAAGGGGGTGAATTAGGGTCTTTGACATCGTCAAGGTCTATTGGCTCCTTTGGCTGACCGCCTGCATCAGCAGTCAGCTTGACGTCCGAGAGATAACAATCCCTTGCTGTCTTCTTATCCCCGTTGAGGGAGCCAACAGAGCCATCATCCTTTTCATACTTTAGAAGCATGAGAGCTCGGATGATGACAACCTTGCACTCGCTTAGAGTAGGTTGGCTAAGAATGATGTTGTAGGCGGTCAACTCTTTAACCAGCAGGAACCGGATGACCATGTGTCACCCTTTCCCTTTCTGTCCCAGCCGGATGGGTAAGTCAAATTGTCCGACTGGGTGCACGACCCCCTCTCCAAAGCCAACTAATGGATGGGAGACGTCGTGCAGGCTGTCCTACTTGTAATTAAGCCGGGACAGACACTTGTAGCTGCTGAGATCAGAGGAGCTACCCGTGTCTATGAGGATCCGGCCAACCAGCTGGTTGGCGACCTTGCATTCAATGACGACTGGGTCGTTATGCCGTCGGCAAACTTTGCTCTAGTCCTTCTCAGTGATGAGGACGTTTGGGAATGTTCCACTTGTGGACACTATCCATCATAAACTGAATGAATCATCCTCTTCAGATGATCCTTGGTGCCCTGGATGGTCAAGCCACCGCTTGCAAATCCGCCTGCTATAGTCTTGACCGGATCCTTGTCAGTATCTGAACTACTAGTAAGCTGGACAGTTTTTTATGACTTCCCCGGATTCGTCTTAGAAGTCTCTTTGGACTTCAAGACATAGGACTTCAGCAAGCCCTTATCATCCAGACGGTCAAACGTCCGCTTGAGACTATAGTAGTCGTTGATGCCATGGCCCACCTCCTAATGGAAGTGGCAGAATTAATTTTTGTTCCGCGATTGAACGAACTTTTCTTAGGATTTGGCTTCTCAATAGTCAGCCGATCCGGTGAAACGACCTTTATTGAATTCTTACCGTGAGATATACGGTTTGAATTCTTTCTTTTTCTTCTTGGACGGCTGATCAGGTTCCTCAACCGCCTAGACTTCTTTTCTATTTTTGCTCTCTTCAGCTTTTTGAGCCGGCTGAGCAGACCGACTCTATTTTTGTTTGTCGGACTTCTTGGAGTCCGAATGATGGCTGGATGAGCAGAGGTCGGTAGCTTGAAAAAGCTCTCCGCCTCTATCAACGCTTCTTGAAGGGTGAAAACCCTCTTTCGGGCAAGGTCAAACTTAAAGGTCGACTAATCCTTTAGAACCTTGAAGAAGTCTATATGGGCCACCTCGTTAGATAGCCTCCGCATTTGAATTCTCACCAATTGAACCGCCTGACATAGGAGCGAAGTCCTTCTCTATCTCCCTGCCGAATAGTGCTCAAGTCGAGACTTATCTTCATTGCAGGGATGTTCATCGAGAAGTTGGAGACAAACAGGAAGGCAAGCTTCCTGAAGCTGTCGATGCATCCGGCTGGCAGGTTACCAAACAATGTAGCCGGGAAGCACTGGCACCACATAGCATCCTCCAGCCCCTGCATATGCATGAGGTTAGAATAGGCCATGAGGTGGTCCTCCGAGTTGGTGGTACCATCATAAGCACCCACCAATACATTCTTAACCTTGGCCGGCTCTGCGGCCTCAGTTATCTCCTTGGTGAACGCAGAAGTTTGTTCACCAAGTTTGAGAAGATGGAGCTACCAGTCCAAAGGTTGGACGTTATATGCCACCTGACCTCCAAAGAGGGCTGGTGCATGAAGTGAGGAGAATACGGACCGTAGATCATAAGGGGTACATACGGTGCATTCCCAATCATCTGAGGGCTAGAATAGACGATGTTACCGCCTGTATGGATCTCATACAAGGATTGAATGTTCCCTAATGATGTATTCTTGAAGCTGTCCAGAAAGCTCGAAGTAGAGGCTGACTCAGACAGCTGCTGACTCCTTCTTCGCTTAATGATTTGTCGAGCGTCAGGAGTAGATTTTTTGTTACCCACCAATTGTTCCTCACAACGGGGGTTTTTGGATTCTTCTGGGTCAGAAGGATCTTGGATAAGTCTAGGGTCCCGGCTGCCTTATGCTTTGGATACAGAGTTGGCTGCTTGTCCCTAACTGGCTTCCTCCTCTCTAGAGGAGTCTTCCTTGCCGACTGACCCTTGCTTGGGCCAGCCTTACTTTTTGTGATCAGATCCTTCATTTCACCCTTGAAACTAGTCATGAATTTCATGAGTTCGTCCCGGGTGACTGGGGCAGATCCGTTTGCCGTTTGAGTTTCCCCTTCCGGCTGACCAAGGGGGTTGCTTGTACCCGCCTGGCTTGTACCCCGTTTAAGAGTGTCTCTGGGATGGATGCGCTTAGTGATGAGAGAGCCATCCTTGGCTATGTACGTTTCGACCTAAGGATCATCATCCTCGTGGTCAGTAAAGACCTCCGGTTGATTAACCGTGTGGTCAGGAGGCAGTACAGACTCTTGATAAAGGAATACTTGCGTCGTTAGACAACTACACCTAAATCAAATACAATTTTTAACACTCGACTTATCTTAATACAAGTATATGGAAAGAAGAGGGGTCGAACCACAGGGAGAAGCACATAAACACCGCAATCATCACTAGACTTTAAGCTATCTCGGGACAAAGGATAGGAATGACTAAGAGATTAAACTAAAGATAAAACGAGTTAAAATCAATATAACTAAACACCGAGGGAGATGGGTAGATGTAGATGTCGCTTCATCATGCAATAACATAAAAGCAAATCAATAGTGAACTAACCATGCATGAATATCGATATAAGGTTCCATCTAACCGCCTTCCGGGGTTAATCGGTTTCTCCTAACATAGCCTCTATGTTTCCACACTAGAACCATATATTGGGAGGTGCAATCAAAGAACAATCAATAGTAATGAACCTTAACTAAGTCAAATCTCGTTCCTTGTTAGCAAAGATTCACCTTTAATCAACTAACAATGTGCACTTGCGAGAAGATCAAAGAATATCAAGCATGCAAAGATTTTAATCACAATTAACTTAATCTCAATATTAAAAGCATGAACAATTAGAAACTACACCATCCCCACACCCTTGGCTAAGAGACTACTCACAAATCATGTTGAGAACAATATCAATCATCAAATCAATAAGCATCAACATGATTAATAAGCAAAGAAGGAAAATCAAAGTAAACAAACAAAATTAAATGCAAAAGTAAAGAGAAAGATTAAGAGATTGCTCATTAATTGAAGTTGAAGATCTACAAAATATTAAACAAGCTTCTTCTTCAAAATTCAAGTTCATCAATGAAGAAATCCACCCTTTCTCTCTCTACCAAATGAAGACTAATAGTGTTTCTCTCTCTAGATTAAGCTAAAAATGTGCTGAAAATTAAAACTACGTTAATCTAATTACGTCAAAACGTTCTAAAATGGGACTTATATAGTCCGTACAGAGCCAGCTGAAATAGAGGAGTGGTCCGACCGAACACTGGGAAGGTTCGGCCGGACTACAGGGTAGGTTCGGCCGAACCATGGGTAGGTTCAGTCAAACCTCCCTGATCCTGGTCTGGTCGAACTTCTGAGGTTCGACCACTCCTGAAAAATTGCCAAATTACTTCTTGACTCTGCCTCGACGTTCGGCCGAACCACTGAGCAGGTTCGGCCACACCTAGTTCAGCCACACCTTCAGGAGGTTCGGCCGAACCTATTCTGAATCTTGCTTCCTTTAGCTTTCCTTGAGCTTAGCTTCCTCATCTTGAAAACCCCGATGGTTCCTACAAAGCATAAGCATGGAAATCAAAGTAAAGAGTAGGAAAAAGGGGCAAAATCTAGGAAAGAAGATGCATAAAGGGAAAGGGAACTAAGTGCAAAGAAAAGGATGCAAAAAGCCTCAAATGTGGGAAAATGACCATCAAAATGAACCTTAATCGTGGCATAAATGCCACTCATCAAATTCCCCCTTACTTGCCTCTTGCTAGTCCTCGAGCAAGGAATGCCAAAACAAAGAGAAAGTCACAACAACATAACATGACAAGGGTTAAGGATAACCAATTAAGCATGTAGAAAATGCTCCATTTGAACTCGAACGAAAAGACATGCACCAAAGAATACTCACCTTTCTCAATTCAATGAGGGAAAACACGTTATAAGATGCTCGGGGTTGAAAGAGACAAACCTAAGCTAAGCATAGAGAACTAATGACTTCACTCTCCACCCTATTCCCAACCAAGACGGTCCACGTTCTCTCCACTAGTTTCAAGTCATCCCCTAGCTAGCTCCTCATGATTCCTCGAGGGAACCGGAAAAAAGATATTTTTATGTGGAATCATAAGGTCATCCCGACATCTCAACTATGCATACTCTCTCCATAGGGTTGAAATCTATCTCCCTCCACCGGTCTTTGACCACGCTCCTCCAAGTCCAAGGGTCTTAAATAGGGTTGTAATGTCATGGCTATGGGTTAAGGTTGGGAATCAATTTGAAAATTTTGGTGGCAAATCCTAAGTGAAGCAAAAGAGTGGCCATCTCTCAAAAACAACCTAAGAATTGAACATAACCTCAAATTACAACCTTCAATACAAACCTCACAACATTACTTCATCCCTTTTCATTTCTTTCATCTTTTTTTCATCATTTTTTTTCTTTTTATTTCATTTTTTTCATCACTTTTTTTCCTTTTTTTTTTCTTTTTTTAACTCCTTTTTTTTCAACTTCACTTGGTTTTCATGTGTTGCAACCTTCTTCACAAACATTTTGCAAATTCTTAACCAACTTTCATAACCTTACTTTAACCGATTACACAACTTTCTTGCTCAAAATCAACACTCTCAAACTCAAACCTTACAAGCCAATGCTTCACTAACTACAAGGATCGGTAGAACATAGGCCGATAGGTTTTTAATATGGCTAAGTCAAGAACGGGAAATAAGGCTCAAATTGGTTAGCAAGTAGGTGGATGCAAAAATAAAAACCAAATTTGTAACATAACATAAAGAAAACAAAGAAAAATGAGAAGAAATGCCCTCTTCCTCCTCTAGAGTTGTTTGGTCACGATCTGGGGAGCTAGATACCAACACAAAGATTAAGACATGCATAGTTAAGGATCCAAAATGCCTCTCACAAGAATGATGAAGGCTGGAACAAATGACGCTCACATGGGATAAGAAATAAGCAAATACTAACTAGAGGGAATCCTATCCACTATAGAGAGCAACTCCATCTTACCACTTTCCCGCGAACTAGGGGTTCAAATGTCCTCAAAAGTTCTAAACCGGGCTACCTTAGCTTACAATGTGTCTAACTCAACCCTGAGCATTCTCAAACCGTGCAAACCCTCATCAATTAGGAAGATAAGCATTCAAAGATGCAACATCATAACAGGCATACACAACAAAATGAATGAGCACATTCCACATTAAAAATTATTTTAACTTGTCATAGTCATGTTTGTAACACAAAAAGGAAAAAACAAAACAAAAGAAAGAGGAAGAAATAAAAAAAAGGTTCACACACGTGGCATATAATCCAATTAAATCCCAATCGTCATACAAGTGATCGTTCGATAACAACATCAATGATCCTAGGTTCCATGGAACCAAAAGCAAACATCCTCGAACCATTCAACTTCTTCCTAAGCTAAACCTAGACTAAACACTCAAAGAAAGAGCAAATAAAAGAGAGGAAAGGTCTCACCAAATGCCGCTTGAAACGGAAGACAAGATAATTCATACAATCTCACCAAGGGAGCTTGTGTTGCTCCTTAACTTCCTTCGTCTCCGCTATCAAGCTTCAAGAAAGGTGAGCCAAAACAAAAGAAAAAAGTTTGGATTAAGGGAATTTGTATTGTCGGGAATTTTGGATTTTTCCTTGAGAGCATCTTCGCCTACAAAAAGCTCAAGAATCATCAAAAATCATCAAAAATCAGCAAAAATCATCATAAAACATCATCAAATCATCACCATCACATCATCATCATCATCACATCACAACATCATCATCACACCATCATCAACTACAACAAGGCCACAATCCTCAATAGTCCTCCTCATGTACAAGCCACTACCCTACCACACTACCCTCCTATGTACACTTCAACCAACCCAAAAGGAACATCCTCCCCCACACTAGTCTTTTGCACGTACCGAACAAAAGTTAAAATTTAGAAGTTCTGGGGGGGAGGAAGGGAACCCTCATCATAGGTTCCTTTCTCCTTGCCCTCTAGGTTGAGGGGGGTTCTCAAAATCAAACCCAAGAGTGTTCATAAATGGGTGGAAGGGTTGGTTGAAATGCCATTGGGCCACCCCTGGTCACCCCAACCACCATCAAAAGGGTTTGGGGTGGTTGTGCGAGCCAGATCATAAGCCAGATCACACCCACCTGGGCGATAAGGATCGTAAGGTGGGGTGCCAATGCGTTGAGAAGGGTCGATGGGACCTTCCCAATAGGGGTAGACATTGGGGGTAGGGTTGTTGGGGTCATAGGGGTCCCAATGAGGAACCGGACCCTCTTGAGGAGGATGGTAGGGGTAGTTAACATAGAGCGATTGGATGCCCGCTTGTACAAGGTTATCATAATTCATCCTCCCGTAGTACCCCCATTGTTCAATGGAAGCTTGATTATCCCGGCAAATATCGTTGAGGGTACTACGGAGGGCATTCATATCAAAAGGAGGAAAGGAGGAAGAGGAAGATGCCTCACCTCCCCCGCTAATGGGGGGAACGGTTTGCTCCTGGCGGTGGACCGGTGGAGGATGAGGAACTGCACCCCGAGCTCGAGTTCTTCTTAATTCATCGGGGATGTGCTGCCGGGGGATCTTCCATTAGAGAGAAGAGGAGTGGTCCCCCGTAGTGAGGGATGGGTCCGGAAGGACACACCATTCAACCTCTTTGTACACTAAGAGGATGAATTTGCGCTTGCTTGTGGAGTAGTTGATGAAGCGGTTGTGACGGAGAGCACTAAGGGAGAGAGAATAGGGAGGAAAATCGTCGGTGACTTCCTCTCGGGTTTGGTGCACAAATGGGAGCATTTATATTTGTTCCTTGTAAGCTCCATTCTTCAAGGAAAGGGAAATGATAGTGATCATGCCCCCCATAAAAATTTCGTCACCAAGACGGTTGTCCCAAGTATCCAAAATCCTTTGGATGAAGGTGGAGGAGCATTGGAACTTGAGGCGCTGAGGGTTGTCGGCCAAAAATAGACAAGCTACCTCATCCTTAACCATTGAGCCGAGGTTTGCTTTGAAGAACACGACATATATATAGGAGAAGCCGAGCAAAGTATCTCATGGCTATGTGGATGATGTTGTTGACCTTAGATGTGTTAGTTTAGAAACTATCCCTGGTGGATATGCTCCTTCACCATTCTTGCTCGTTGTAAGGGATGCGGTGAGTGGAAGTCATCTCGCAAGGATGATCTAGCCCGGTCGCATGCCAATGGAAGATCTCGTTTAGATCACTCTCGGTGAGGGAGTGATCCTCATTGAACATGCAAAAATGTATCACAAGCTAAGGTACCTCATCGTTAAACTCTGGCTCTATGACTTCCTTACGGAGAGAGGCAAGGAATTCCAAAGTTACTCGCTCATAGGTGTGAGCGTGAAGGTAGATGAATTCACCGCATCCAAAATTTTGTGCTAACCGGACTACCTCATCCAAGATACCGGGCTTTTGCAACGTTGTAGGACAAAAGAACCTTGTTGAACGGATGGGACGATTGATGGGGGCTTTGTAGACGTCCCAAAAGTGCTCATTCGGAGCAATTATGCTATGATCATTTATGTCGGGAGGAGGCAGGAAACTCGTTGATGAAGATTCACCCACTCTCTTCCTCTTTGACTTGCTCTTGCCGAAAACCATGATTCTACAAAATTACCAAGAGCTATTATTAGGACAATTTGATAAGAGATGACATAAGAAGCTAGCCACGGTAAAAGTGTATGCGTGAAAGTAGTTGCCTTGAGTTGTGAAATAGATGTAGAGGATGAAAACAATACAATTCAAGGCATAAATGGACACATTTAAACCAAGGCATGGGTAAGAAACCCTATGACATTCATATATAAGTCCTAACAAAGTATAGGTGAATTTTGGCATGATGTCTCCTAATTACATGATAATAATTCACCAAACCATCAAAATCATACAAAAAAAAAACAATAATCAATCTCCAACAACATCCAATTCGTGAATTTTTCAATCATCAAATAGTAGCATGAAATCAACATTTTTAAGCAAAGACATTGAGATAAAAAAAAAACCAAGGTATACATGCATAATCATGATAACAACATGTTCTACTATTAATTAACAATCAATTGCAACAAGTAAATCCAAAGAACCACAAGAATCAAACAAGTTATTACTAACAATTTCAAGAATACCACAATTCATATTTAAACATGCAAAACATGGTAAAACTATGAGAAATTGAAGAAATGAACTTGCAAAAGTTAGTAAAACCATACCACAATTGATTGTAAGTAAGTAGAAACCCAAAAACACCAAAACACTCAAACCTTAGAAATTGGGGAAAATGAAAAGATGGGATTTTTTGAGGAATTTTTGGTGGAGATTGTAGAAATGGAGTAGGGGATGGAAAATAAGTGAGAAAAAGAGAAAATTGGAGTGATTTTGATGGAGGTTTGAGGTTGTAGGAGGGGATTGCAATGGATTTTAGAGTGAGAAAGAGGAGAATACAGAGAGGGAGTGTCGAATGAAATGAGGGTCGAATGAAGAGCAGCCCCCTTTTTTTTAAGTTCGACAAAGGTTCGGCCGAACCTTGGGTAAGTTCGGTTGAACTCTTAAAATGGTTCGGCCGAAACTTGCTTAAGGTTCGGTCGAACCTGCTCCCTAACTCCAAATTCACAAAATGGGCAGAAGCTTTCCAGCTTTTGATTGCAGAATAGGTGCGACCGAACTCAGTGTTGTGTGGGCGAACCAAGGTTCGGTCGAACCCCCCTAAGGTTCAGTCAAACCTATTCTAAATTCTTAATTCTGCAATTCTGGCAGAAAGTTTTCAAATTTATGCTCCAGAGGAGGTGCGACCGAACTGAAGAAGGTTCGGGCAAACCTTCCAAAAGGTTCGACCGAACCTTCGGGGAGTCCGGTCGAACCACCTGGCTTTTTCAAAAAATTCTCATTTTGCAACACAAAACACAAAAACCCCTCTTCAAAACACACTAAACACCATACCATCATGCTAAGGCAAAGCATACCAAAAATTCCAACACAATCAAAATTCAAAAATCCAACAATCCAACATTGTAGATAGGAAAATAACAAAGTATCAAGAAAGGAAGAAAGAGAAAAGGGTTAGAGACTCGGGTTTCCTTCCGGAAGCGCTATTGGTTTATGTCGTTAGCTCTACATTCCTTGAATTGGTCAAGGAGGGTTAAATTGATGATGCATATCAAGAAGAGTCATAGAAATTGGTTCATCACTTGGGAATCCTTCGTAGTAGGGCTTGAGCCGGTGACCGTTCACTTTGAATGGAGTATGCCCGTCTTGGGAAATCTCATAAGCGTCATATGAAAATACCTCCGGGATAATGTACGGCCCACTCCACCTTGACCTAAGCTTTCCCGGGAAAAGGTTCAAGCGGGAGTTGAATAGGAGGACTTTTTGGCCTTTAACAAATTCCTTCTTGACAATTTGAGCATTGTGCCAAGCCTTAGTCCGTGCCTTATACATGCTTGCGCTATCGTAGGCATTCATCCTCAGCTCCTCTAACTCATGTAGCTCTAGAAGCCTTTGCTCACCCGCACTATGGAGACCAAAGTTGATTTGCTTGATTGCCCAATGCGTTCGATGCTCCATCTCTACGGGTAAGTGACAATTTTTCCCATAGATAAGCTTATAGGGAGTGGTCCCTATTAGGGTTTTGAAGGAGGACCTATACGCCCATAGAGAGTCGATGAGTTTAGAATACCAATCCTTTCTTGTTCTAGCAACCGTCTTCTCCAAAATCACCTTGAGCTCTCTATTGGTGATCTCCGCTTGACCACTCGTTTGAGGGTGGTAAGCAAGCCCCCGCTTATGAGACGCTCCATATTTATCAAGAATTTGAACGAAGGTGTGGTGCTTGAAATGTGACCCCCCATCACTAATTATGGCTCTTGGAATACCAAATCTCGGGAAAATCACTTTCTTGAAAAGATTAACCACTACCTTAGAATCATTCGTAGGGAAGCCACGGCCTCCGCCCACTTTGAGACATAGTCAACGACAACCAAAATATACTTTTTCCCATGTGAAGAAATAAAAGGGCCCATGAAATCTATAGCCCACACATCAAAAACTGCAAGCTCAAGGATGGGGTTTTGCGGCATTTCATCCCTCCTAGAAATATTCCCCATCCGTTGACATCTATCACAAGTCTTAACAAAAATCAAAGCATCCTTGAATAGAGAAGGCCAAAAGAGCATAGATTGTAGGACCTTGGAGGCGGTCTTTTGAGCACTCATATGCCCACCAAAAGGAGAAGAGTGGCACATATGGAGAACACTTTGAACCTCATCGTTGGGGACGCATCTCCTCAAAAAACCATCGACCCCTCTCTTCAATAAAATAGGATCATCCCAAATGTATCTCTTGGCCTCATGCTTGAGTTTTCGATGTTGTTGTGAAGTGAAATCCGGAGGTACGGCACTACAAGCCAAGTAACTGACAATATCCGCATACCATGGCTCCGACTTCACTTCAAGGACATATAGCACATCATCCCTTAGAGCGTCCTCTATTGGTAAACCATCATCTTCAAACCTTACACCGCCCAACCTTGAAAGGTGATTCGCCACCACATTCTCGGCTCCCTTCTTGTCTCTCATCTCATACTCAAAGTCTTGGAGGACTTAAACCCATCTCAATGACCTCGGTTTAGCTTCTTTCTTTCCTATCAAATATTTGAGAGCCGAGTAGTCGGTATACACAATTGTCCTAGAACCAATGAGGTAGGTTCTAAACTTCTCAAATGAGTGAATAACCGCTAGGAACTCCTTCTCGGTAGTTGTGTAGTTTTGTTGGGCATCATTGAGAGTTTTAGACAAATAATGTATGATATGAAGTTTCCCATCCTTTCGTTGCCCAAGAACCGATCCAATGGCCTCGTCGCTTGCATCGCACATGAGACAAAATGGAAGAGACCAATCCGCACCTTGGACAATAGGAGCGGTGCAAAGGGCTTCTTTCAACCTACAAAAAGACTCTTGAGAAGCATCATCAAACACAAACTCCTTATCTTGTTGAAATAGGGATGTGAGAGGCTTAGCGATCATTGAAAAATCTTTTATAAAGCGCCAATAGAACCCGGCATGGCCAAGAAAGGATCTCACTTCCCTCACGTTGGTGGGGGGAGGAAGTTTTTCAATGACCTCTACCTTGGATCTATCTACCTAAATGTCGGCATGGGAAATTTTGTGCCCAAGAACAATCCCACTTTCCACCATAAAGTGGCACTTTTCCCAATTCAACACGAGGTTAGCCCTCTCACATCTTTCTAAGTAACGAGATAAATTAGATAGACAATCTTCATAGGTGGCTCCTCCAACGGAGAAGTCATCCATGAAGACCTCTATCTCATCCTCAATCATATCACTAAAAATGGACATCATGCAACGTTAGAATGTTGCGGGGGCATTACAAAGCCCGAAAAGCATCCTACGATACGCATAAGTACCGTAGGGGCAAGTGAAAGTCGTTTTCTCTTGATCCTTGGGGTCAATCGGGATTCGGAAAAATCCCGAGCAACCATCGAGGAAACAATAGATCAATTTTTCCAAATCTCGATTTATCCTAATACGCATGGAAGGGTTAAGCTTAACACTCGACTTATCCTAATACAAGTATATGGCAAGAAGAGGGGTCGAACCACAGGGAGAAGCACATAAACACCGCAATCGTCACTAGACTTTAAGCTATCTCGGGACAAAGGATAGGAATGACTAAGAGATTAAACTAAAGATAAAACGAGTTAAAATCAATATAACTAAACACCAAGGGAGATGGGTAGATGTAGATGTCGCTTCATCATGCAATAACATAAAAGCAAATCAATAGTGAACTAAACATGCATGAATATCGATATAAGGTTCAATCTAACCGCCTTCGGGGGTTAATCGGTTTCTCCTAACATAGACTCTATGTTTCCACACTAGAACCATATATTGGGAGGTGCAATCAAAGAACAATCGATAGTAATGAACCTTAACTAAGTCAACTTCCGTTCCTTGTTAGCAAAGATTCACCTTTAATCAACTAACAATGTGCACTTGCAAGAAGATCAAAGAATATCAAGCATGCAAAGATTTTAATCTTAATTAACTTAATCTCAATATTAAAAGCATGAACAATTAGCAACTACACCATCCCCACACCTTTGGCTAAGAGACTACTCACAAATCATGTTGAGAACAATATCAATCATCAAATCAATAAGCATCAACATGATTAATAAGCAAAGAAGGAAAATTAAAGTAAACAAGAAAAATTAAATGCAAAAGTAAAGAGAAAGAGTAAGAGATTGCTCATTAATTGAAGTTGAAGATCTACAAAAGATTATACAAGCTTCTTCTTCAAAATTCAAGTTCATCAATGAAGAAATCCACCCTTTCTCTCTCTACCAAATGAAGACTAATAGTGTTTCTCTCTCTAGATTAAGCTAAAAATGTGCAGAAAATTAAAACTAAGTTAATCTAATTACGTCAAAACGTTCTAAAATGGGACTTACATAGTCCGTACAGAGCCAGCTGAAATAGAGGAGTGGTCCGACCGAACACTGGGAAGGTTCGGCCGGACTACAGAGTAGGTTTGGCCGAACCATGGGTAGGTTCGGTCGAACCTCCCTGATCCTGGTCTGGTCGAACTTCTGAGGTTCAACCACTTCTGAAAAATTGCCAAATTGCTTCTTGACTCTGCCTCGACGTTCGGCCGGACCACTGAGCAGGTTCGGCCACACCTGGTTCAGCCACACCTTCAGGAGGTTCGGCCGAACCTCTTCTGAATCTTGCTTCCTTCAACTTTCCTTGATCTTAGCTTCCTCCTCTTAAAAACCCCGATGGTTCCTACAAAGCATAAGCATGGAAATCAAAGTAAAGAGTAGGAAAAAGTGGCAAAATCTAGGAAAGAAGATGCATAAAGGGAAAGGGAACTAAGTGCAAAGAAAAGGATGCAAAAAAGCCGCAAATGTGGGAAAGTGACCATCAAAATGAACCTTAATCGTGGCATAAATGCCACTCATCAACTCTTGAACCATCCTTGAGGTACTCTCTCTACGGACGACGCCAAATTTTTTGGGTGTTTTTGTTCCTCGGGAGAGTTACAGCTCAGAGACTAGTTGCGTGCGACCTGTACCTGCAAAACCAAGAAGACTCCGGTTGTTGGAGCTCCGCCTCCGATGATCAAGTTAGTACATAAGTATAAACAAGAGAAAGTGCGGAAAAAGAGGTGAGATCTTCTCGGGTTCCGAGATTAGGTGATTCTATAATGTTAGAGAATGTAGGGTATGCTGTAATAAATTATAGATGTCCCAAAAATAGGGAGATTCTCCATATTTATAGGGTCATCGGGAAACATGCCCCTAATTAGGTCACTCTGACCTAATTATACTAGGCTGCGCCGAATACGGCTTTCTCGGGATTTGGGCCGTTGAAGGCCGCCTTTTTCTCCCAAGTTCTAGGAAGGACACATGTCAAATAGAGATTGGTCCAATCTGGACCAACTAGGGTATGACACATGTCAGGATATGGGTGGCCCACATGGCATGGGTAAAATTATCCAAAACAATAAGTATAGAGGTGTGAAGGAGGAACATGTTGTAAATTGGCGTATATTTGACATGTAGGGCATATTTTTACATATTGATGGCTATCCCTATTCATGGTAGTCCAAAAATATCCTTGGCGCATTATCTTCTGGACTAGCATTTTGCCATTCACGTGAGTTCTACATGCTCCTTCGTGGATTATTCTCATTGTCCTTTGAGCTTCCTTTTTGCCTACACATAAGAGAGCCCTACCTTTAGGTACCCTTTTATGTAGCTTGTCACTTATTAGCACATATTGGGAAGCCAAAAGTCTCAGATCTCGTTTTGCTCTTTTGTCGTTGTGAAGTGGTTATTCTCCTTTGGTGACATAGTTGAGTATGTTGGTGTACCAAGGCTCTTCCTCCTCTTCTTCTTCTTGAATTACTTCATCATCTTATATGGCTTCATCATATTTATGCCTTTTTTTTCTATTGTTAGAGGCATTTGATCAATTTCCTTAGGAATTCTAACCATTGAGGCTAGTCTTGCCAAGGCATCAACAAATTGATTTTCTTTTCGTGGTAGATATGTGTATTCTACCTTTTTCGAGTTGATTGGTAAGAGTTTCAAGATATGTTTGATAAGGAGCTAACCTTTCACTTCTTACTTTCCATCTTTTGGAAATCTGGTTGATGATTAAGGAAGAATCCCCGATTACTCGTAGTTTCTTTACTCCCGATGCCAAAGTTGTTTCGAGGCATACAACGCATGCTTCATATTCAGCAGCATTGTTGGTAACGTTGAAATCTAACTTTATTGAGATTGGGACATGTTCTTATTTAGGTGATACTAATAATACTCCTACACCATATCCTTTTTGGTAGGCGGCTCCGTCAAAGTATAATTGTCCAAGTATCATCTTTTTTAACCATCAAATCTTCGTATGGAAACTCTTTCTCATGTATTGGTATCAAATCTTCTATTAGAAAATCCGCTATGAAGTCTAAGACCACTAATCCTTTAATGGCCTTTTGAGGCATAAACCTTACATTAAATTGGGCTAAGTTGACTATCCATCTAGAATTTTGCCTGTTGAGTGTAGATTTCTCGAATGGATACTTAAGTGGGTCCATTCGAGATACGACATAGACCGTATGGACAAGCATTTAGTGTCTTAGCTGGGTTGTGGCCTACCCTAATGCGAGACACAATTTCTCAAGCGGTGTGTAGCGTACTTCATACTTGAGCATCTTCTTACTTGAGTAGTAGATGTATGGCGTTTTCTTTACCTTCTACTTCTTGTGCAAGCATAGCTCCTATTGTTTCTTTAGTGACTGTTAAGTACAATTGAAGAGGGATTCCTGGAAACGCTGGTGCTAATAAAGGAGCATTAGCAAGATAGGCTTTGATCTTATCAAATGCTTTTTGACACTCATCGTCCCATATTACTGGCACATTCTTTTTTAGCTTCTTAAATATTGGTTCACATATTGTAGTTTTCTTAGATATGAACCTACTTATGTATTGCAACCGGCTAATAAATCCTTGGATCTGTTTCTCGATTTTGGGCGGTGGCATTGACATAATTGATTTGATCTATCTCTAATCCTCTAGAGCTAATGACGTAGCCTAAGAGTTTACTTTAGGTGATTCCAAAAGAACACTTAGCTGGATTTAACCTCGTGTTCTATTTCCTTAGCCTTTCGAAGAATTTTCTAAAGGCTATTTGATATCCTGGACGGTCCTTTGATTTTACAATTATATCGTCCACATATACTTCAACCTCTTTATGCATCATGTCGTGGAGTAAAGCAGTCGCTGCTCTTTGGTAAGTGGCTCCCGCATTTTTCTACCCGAATGGCATCAACGTGTAATAAAAAGTGCCTCAAGGTGTTATGAATGTAGTCTTTTTCATATCTTCTTCATCCATGAGAATTTGGTTGTACCCTGCGTACCCATCCATAAACGAGAGGAGTGTATGATTTCCTGTGTTATCTACTAAAATGTCGATGTGTGGTAAAGGGAAGTCGTCCTGTGGACTTGTCTTATTTAGATCTCTATAGTCGACACACATCATAATCTTCTATCTTTCTTAGGTACTGGTACCACATTTGAGGCCCAATCGGGGTATTTGGATACTCTGATAAAACTTGTAGTTATTTGTTTTTGAACTTCTTCTTTTATTTTAAGAGCTACGTCGGGTTTCAGTCAACGTAAATTCTGCTTTATAGGTTTCATTCCTTGTATTAGTGGTATTGTGTGTTGAGTTATTTCTCTATTTATTCCCAGGATATCTTTGTATGACCAAGAAAACACATCAATGAATTCTTTTAGTAGATTAATTAAATCGGTTCTTTCTTCCTTGTTAAGAGTTAAACTAATTTTAACCTCTCTTTTAACGGTGGGATCTTTTGAGATATCAACCGTTTCGGTGTCTTCAATTAATGGTGTTTTGTTTTCAATTGTTTCCATTGCTTTAATTATTTCTTTCACTTTCATTGTTAGTTAAGCAATGCTCATCATCTAGAGTGAGAGAATGACACGAGGAGTAACCAAATGAAGACATATTATTGAATTCGAAAACCATAACATCAAATAAAGAAATGTCCGTTGGGACTTGACTACTAACTATCCTAAGAGTAGGTTTTGAACTAGAAGCGACAGAAGGACACACAACTATAGAAGCTTTAGAAGACTCAACTACAGAAGACTTGAATTTAGATTTAGACTCGAACTCAGACTCAGACGATTCAGACTCATCGAACATTGGTCCTTTTCCTGTTGTTTTGGAGATCCTTCTTCCACTTGGTGTAGTCACCTTCATAGTCTTTCTCCATCCTCGAACTAATACTTCTGCCGGAGTATTGAGCTTCGTGGGATCAAAGTTTTCACTTTATAAGACTGTTTGGATAAGAGCAAATTCATCGTCAATATGTTTAGGCTCATTTTCTCGTAGCCAAAGAGTAGCCCCATGACATTAAAGTCAAAGCATGGGGGTCTATCATAAATATGAGTGTGATTTCTATGAATGTTTTATGAAGAGTACTACTCTTAAAACATTTGGGAAAAACCATTTATCATAAGATGAAACATTGTGAAGTTTCATAGTGGAATAAAATATTTCTAAATATTCCACAAAACTATTTAATTGTGGTTTAGAATTAAATAATGAGTCCATTCGATTTTAATAAATACTCAAAATAGGGTATCAAGTCAATGGCTTGGATAAAGAAACACCTATTAAGTGAACATTGTATATTTTTATCGAAAATTATCCCTAATCAAGGTCATATTTTTTATGGACGATTAATGACCATTAGAGATTAGTGTGTAGTATGATTTATAGCACCGTTTCTTGTGCTATGAGGATATAAATCATTTGCACAGGTATTGGTTTAGAACCATACTGGATCGACCTATGAGAATACTTTAAGAGATTTAAAATCATCATAAATATTTTTCTCATTATTACTATCGGAACTCTTTTCCTTAACCATGAGTAGTGGGAGGTCTCTTGTTTGAGTACTAGTCCGCTTTGGTATCCGCCAAACGTCTGCCGTAACTGGGGATTATAACGACAGATATAGGGCGGCTAGGTCCTCTTAGTAAGAGAAGCTACATTACAAGACTGGAAATGTCCCCCTACTAACAATAGGGAACTTGTCTTGTTGTTTACAAGGCCTCTCGAAGAGCGAGACTGTGAAAAAGCAAGGTCGTGCTCAGATGGATTTTAGAAATCATCTGCTTATTGACAGTCAAACTCGGATTTCGAGAAACACTTCTGGACGTAACAGAGATGACGAGTAATCTTACTCTGTAGTTCATGAAGAGACATAGGAAAGGGGCTATACACTAAATGCACACTTGTCCGGAAGGACAAGTGGGAGATTGAAAGGAATGGTGTCCTTCGAACAAGTGTATTATTCTGATAGCGGGTTCAGAATTATTAGAAAGCTAATATATTCAGTATGGTCAAGTGATCGGAATGCCTGGGTGGAGGCCGCTTCCGATCAGTAATATTAATATAATTAATATTACAGCTTAATCTTGACTGAACCCTTCGGGTCACACCCAAGCAAAATATACGAACCGACTCAAGGAATTAATTCGGAAGAAATGAATTCGTCACCAGAGTGTTAAATATTTAGACGTCGGAAATTCGAGCTTAGAGCGTCGAAAGTCGAGTCAAAAATAATAAAAAGACGAGACGACAAATTAGTAATAAATCAACAATGACCAAAATACCCTTAGCATCGGAATTCCGACTGCTAGGGGATTAGCCGAGCTAGCAGCCCGCACGGTGCGAGGCTAGCTGGGCCATGGGCCTAGGTCGGGTAGAAAGGGGAAGCTAGTAAGTATGCTTGCTTTTTGGTGTGGACAAGTGTCACAAGGAGAGGAAGGAGTGGGGAGCAAGTATGGTCCCCTCCTCTTCAAGTAGTTTATACTCCTCTTTACATATGACTAGGACACTTGTTGATTTATTACTTGCTTATATATTTAATTTAATTTAGCTTTAAATTAATTTGTGGAATTTCATGAATCCCACATTGATGGGATAGAAATTCCCACTCATACTTTCCTCTATAAATACCAACCTTGGGATTTGGAGTAAAGTGCTTGAGTGGGAGTTAGAAAGAGCATTCCATATTTTGGAAAAACTCTTAAACTCCATTAACACTTGGGTTTTGGTCGGACCTTGCTAACTCCAAGGTAGCGGACCTAAAAAGTCGTGTTCGTCCTTTGTGGGTGGATACCTTTGGAGGCACGACATTTGCGGTGCTCAAGGCTTTCAAGTAAGAGCCCGTTTTGAGAGGGCGAAGCTCGCTTCAAGGGTATGATTCGTTCTTCCTTTTCTTGTGTTTACTTATTTATGTTGTATGGTTTTGTTAATTACGAGTGGTTCCTTGGGTCGAGGTTGTTTTCGCGGTGAGTCGGACTCACCAAACCCCAACAAATGCTTGATTATAAAAAAATATTTTCTTAACATGATAAACTGGCACAAGCTCAAACTCATGGGCATAATTTGCGTTCCGAACATCTTTAGCAATGTCACATCAATAAGTACGTACTCAAGGCTCTATTAGATAGGCTCTTAATAGTTGATCGATTCGGAATCGTTCTAAGACAAGCAAGTCTTACTTATTGAAACCGACAAAGTAAAGAGCTATTGTTCTTGGTATAGACAATTGACTTTGAAAGCTATAAAGGATTCATTTACTTCAACGTTTCACAAAGAATTTGAAATAATATGGCTATACTCATCAAATGTGAACAAACTTGACCTTGAATAGTTCAAGAGTTCAGTGAAGTATAGGATCGACTTGGCAAGATATCAAAACGTCTAGATTAGATCGAGCGATGTTTGCTTGAGCCAAGTGTGACAATCACAAAGTTATTAAATTGAAATTTTCATAAATAACTCCACAAAGAACATAGTGTGTCTTCATGGAGACCTCGATGCCATTTAAAAATGACTCGAACGATGATGGTTCACAACCCTTCCTATAAAGTTCTTAATGATTTGCACAAATGACTAATGTTACACTAAAAAAAATGTCGAAGCTAAGAAAGGACGCCCTATTTAGTTATGGATAGAAATAACTTCTAAACGTTTTTCCAAGTATTTGTCTAAGGCTCTTAGTCTCAGTGGGAGTTCACCGGCTTAGTGAAAGCTAGGTGGCTCAGTGGGAGCTGAATGGCTCATTAAAGGCTACGATAACTCAAGTGGGATCTAACTGTTTGTTTTACAACGAACTTTTACCCAAAGACAATATACATGTCTCTTTGTAAGCATTCAAGTGAGACCACGGGCATTACTTCCACAACCTATTTGAGAACATAGTGTTTGTTGCTCTAAGTGGTATATTTCTGGAAAGTAACACATTTCCAAAACGACAAGTGGGAGGAAAATGAACTCGATGACAATCGAGCTTAGCAACAAACTAGAACTAAGAATCTTAGAAGACCTTAAAAGGGCTTCATGAGAATACTTGATCAAAAATACGCAAAAGGACTTTACAAGTTCCTTAAAAGAG
Source organism: Chenopodium album (assembly GCF_948465745.1). Lineage (NCBI taxonomy): Eukaryota > Viridiplantae > Streptophyta > Magnoliopsida > Caryophyllales > Amaranthaceae > Chenopodium > Chenopodium album. The sequence goes on from NC_137837.1 coordinate 52,972,697, forward strand.
AATTCATTTCTCACAAAACTTTTGAAAAGTTGGAGTAAGATCAATAAAATCAAAGGGCTTTGGAAGCGCCTTGAAACTCAGTGTTTGATGCAATAACCCCGTATAGGTATAGAATTCACCAAAGGTTTGGGTTGAATCTTATAAATTTTCTATTAAGCTAGAAATAAATCTAAGACTTACAAGCATACTATTTACTATTAGATAGTAAAGGAATAATGCCTTGTAAGATAACTACGACAAATCCAAATTTCAAATAATGGTTAGAGGCCATAAAAATCCAAGATAGACTCCATGTTTGAAAATCATGTTTGAAACTTGATTAATTTGCGTGAAGGGTGAAAGACCCATCGATTGAAAATAAGTTTTTAAGGAGAAAACTAACAAATGTGGAAATTTATATGCATACATAGCTAGATTGGATGAAAAGGATACAATTAAATTCACGGAGTTGATTTTAATATAAACCTATTTACCAATCGAAATGCTAAAGTCTTTTCGTGATTGTTTTAGCAAAATTGCTCATATGAAATATGGCAAAATAGATACCAAAACCGCCTTCCTAAAATAGGATTTTGGAAGTGACTATGAAAATAGTCTAAGGGTTTTGAAAATGTAAAATAATGCTAGATTTGAAAGCAAGCTCAAGGAATCCATTATGGGATTTAAGGAATCATTGCATATAGGAATTGGAACATGTTTTCTCATGAAGTTAATAAGAGGATTGACTTATGGAGAAACATAGAAATTCTTATGAATAAGAAGTTTAGTGGGAGCAAAATAAAGGTCCAACGAGAAGTTTACGAACTCTATTGTGAAACAACTATCAAATGCTAAATGTTTAGATTTGAAAGTATTTTGACAATGGACCGAGCTAAAGGCGATACTTAGTATACATGTTGGGAATTAAGTTCTATGGTATAGACTTAATTAAATGTTTAAACGAGTAAAGGAATTTACTACATTAAACATGAAGGACTTTGAAAGGCTTTCGACCCATAGGTATAAAACTATGTAAATGTTTGAACTAAGTATAAGCTAGGCTAAATACTGAGTCAAATAAGAAAGACTCTAGTAAGAGACTTTCAACCATATCACACAACAAACAGTTTAGCAATACTCAGGGAAACTGAATGAGCTAAAATGTCACATGGATGGAAAATCATCATGTACGTTGTGATATGGAATCGTCGCATGACTTGCTTGCTTAAAGCATGTGAAGTATGTATGTAGTACCAATCAACCAGAATCTATGTAATAGATCGTTAGATTATGGCCAAGAACATCCAAGTACTTGGATAAGTAACAGGATGAGTTCTTGACTTATGGAAACAAATAAAATTTGAGAATTGATGTTGCAACGCAAACCTTAACAAGGATTAGATCCTTAACAAGGAAGTTGTTTATAAGCCCGAGCTTAAAATGAGTCATGGCTTGAGAATGGTAACATGGACGTGCATCCATGGGTAATGTGTCGGAATTTAAGGAAAATTTCCATGATCACAAGTGATTAGGGTATCCCAAATCATTGTGAGACCCAAGCAAAGCATCGTCAGGAAGTATATAAAATATATGTTGAGAATATTGTTGCCTTAATGGCGATAATAAAGAAGATGTTCTATTGAAAGTTCGTTGTTGAACGTTGATGATTGTAGGTTGTCAAGTTGAAAGTCTTGATTATGAAAATGAGTGGGAGTCATCACTTGGACAATAAATCCTAAATCACATATAATCCATGACACTCTCAAATTTTATCATCTTATTATGAAAGTGATCAGTGATGAAGATGCTAAGATTAGCAAAGTAGTTATACTAAACCTATGCAATAAGTGAACGACGACATTCACAATTGCATGAAAAGAATCAAGCATATTAGATATGGGTGTGATTTCTATAGATGTTTTATAAAGAGTGATACTCTTAAAACATTTGAAAAACCATTTATTATAAGATGAACCATTCAAGTTTTGGAGTAATTTAAAATTTCATGCAATTTTTATCACTCCATTTGCTATTTAATTGTGGTTTAGAATTAAATAATGAGTCCATTCGATTGTTGAAATATTCAAAATAGCGTATCAAGACCAGTCTTTGTAAGGAAACACATATTAAGTGAACGTTGAATATTATAATCGAAAATTATCCCTAATCGAGGTCATTTAAACGATGGACGATTAATGACCAGTTGAGATTAGTGTGTAGTTTGATTTATAGCACCGTTTCATGTGCTACAAGGACATGATTGTCATGAATCATTTGCACAAGTATTGGTTTGAAACCATACTTGATTGACCTATGAGAATACTTTAAGAGATTAAAAATCGTCATAAGTATACTTCTCATTATTGCTATCGGAACCTTTTTCCTTGACCATGAGTATTATGAGCTTTCTTGTTTGCGTACTAATCCGCTTTGATGATTGTCAAATGTCTGCCGTAACAGGGGATTATAACAGCATCACTCAGGCGGCTAGGTCCTCTTAGTAAGAGAAGCTACATTACAAGACTAGGAATGTTCCCCTACTAATAATAGGGAACATGTCTTGTTGTTTACAAGGCCTCTCGAAGAGCGAGACTGTGAAAATGCATGGCCGTGCTCAGGTGGATTTTAGAAATCATCTGCTTATTGACAGACAAACTTGGATTTTGAGAAACACTTCTGAACGTAACAGGGATGACAAATAATCTTACCATGTAGTTCATGAAGAGACATAGGAAAGGGGTTATACACTAAGTGCTCACTTGGCCGGAAGGACAAGTGGAAGATTGAAAGGAATGGTGTCCTTCGAACAAGTGTATTATTCTGATAGTGGGTTCAGAATTATTAGAAAGCTAATATATTCAGTAAGGTCAAGTGGTCGGAATGCCTAGGTGGAGGCCGCTTTCGATTAGTAATGTTAATGAATGATTAATATTATAGCTTAATCTTGACTAAACCCTTCGGGTCACACCCAAGCAATTAATGAACCGACTCGACGAATTAATTCAGAAGAAATTAATGAGTCGCCCGAGTATTGAATATTTAGACGTCAGAAATTTAAGCTTGGAGCGTCGAAATCGAGCGTTGGAGAATCTCAAATGTCGAGCCAAAATTTAAGATTTGGCGAGACGGGAAAATACTTCAAGTAACAAGTAAAATCCTAGCCACGCGAAAGGCTAGGAAAGCGCGCCCAATAGGAGTGTGCCATGTGGAAGCACACATGGCAAAAAAAACGCCATGTGGCAGCACACGTGGCAGCCACGTTGGCGGGCGCCAAGTGGCAACCGCCATGTTGGCAGCCACCAGTTAGCAGCGCGCCATGGTGGCGACACGTATGGCAAGGGGTCGTGGACCTGGGTGAAGGGTCATGGACACGGGCCAAAAAAATGGCCCAACCGAACCCAACTTGGGGCTCAAGGTTGGGTGACACATGGTTAGTTCACAATGCATGTGAAATGCCTTGGGGACCAAGTGAGAAAGTGGTCCTCACCTAACCATGTGACACTTGTTACTTGTTCCTTGGTTTATTTAACTATGGGTTGAATTCATCAATCTTTCCATGTGGGATCCTTTTGTGAAAAAGTCCCACATTGAAAGATGAATGGAATTCAGAAGCTATCCTTCCTTGTAAATAGCCAAAGCATGGCTTGAGAATTTTTTGCTTGAGTAGGAGTTCAATAGAGTATTGCATTAGCAAAAACTCTTAAATTCATATAATACTCGGGTTTTGGTCGGACCTCTCTAACCTCGAGGTAACAGACCTAAAAGTCAGTAGTCGTTCTTGTGGGTTGATTTCCGTTGGAGGCTCTCGTGTTTTCGGGGCTTAGCTTTCAAGTAAGAGCCCATTCGGTCGGGCGAAGCACGCGACAAAAGTATATTTCCTATTTTACCCTTTTGTGTTTATTTAATGCATTAGTGATATTATTTATTGCGAGCGTGATCCTTGACTCGGGTTTTTTCCGCGGTGAGTATGTAGGACTCACCAAACCCCAACAAAAATTGCTCCTCTCCTTTTGCCCCAAAAACGGGTATTTATATTAGAGAAGTAAAACTAAGTAAATACCGCTAAAAGGGAAAATAGAAAATAAAAGAAAAGGAAAATAAACAAAAAAGAAAAGAAATAAAATGAAATAAAAAATAAAAGGAAAAATAAATTAAATAAATAAAAGAAGTCATATCATTTTTTTCGATTCTTTGGCTGCTCTTGTTTGGGATACTATCCCTTGCTTCGCTCCATCAAAATCACGCACCATCGTCATCGTTCGATCATCAAAATTAATCAAGATCTTGGCTCAAATCAAACCCAGCTTGTGTATGTATCAATGTGTCTTCAAGCGCGCACCGATTGTGAAATAGGCTGCTAGTTGCGGTAGAATTGTGGCTGATTGGTGTGGCTGGAGTAGGGAGGTTATGCTGCGGTTGTGGATGTATTTGCTGCCGGAGTAAATTGTTGTTGCGAGATGTTTGGTGGTGCGGTAACTGGGTTATAGTGCAGGGGATGATTTGGTGCTAATTGTAGGAGTAGGGGAGGTGCGAGGAGCTGCGGTGGCGGAATTAGGGTGGCTGGTTGCGGCTGGAAGGTGGTGTGAAGGTGGTGGTTGTTGCGGGATGTTGGAGGCTGATTTGTGTTGCGGTTTGCGAGGAGCTTGTGACTGATTTGTGGTTGTTGCGTAAACAACGGAACATTGGAGCTTCTGGCCGGAACAGGGCACGACAGCCGCGTCCACAGTGCTAGAGCCCGCGCCCGCAGGTTTGGGGCCGCACCCACGGTGAGCCCGCGGCCAGACCGCGGTGGCTTACTGCCTGATTTGGCTGTTTTGGTGCAACCGAGCCCGCGCCCGCGGCTATTTGGGCTGCTATGCTGCTGCGGTGCGGTGTCTGCTTGATGGGATGAGACTTATTGGCTTGTTATTGGTGCAACACTTAATTGATTTTGAATCTAAGACCTTGAAGCATCAAGCTTGAACATCGGAACTCCAAATATGACAATTTGAATCGTGTCTTGTCCCGAGCAAACACATACACGAACAACCGAACATGAGGGAGAAATAGGAGACAAATAAAATAAAACAAATAAAATGGAAATTAATATAGTAAAAATAAAAGAAATAAAACTAAAACTATGAATTAAGGACTAAAATCATAAAAAACTAATCAAAATCCAAAATGAGTTATTATAATGGAAAAACGAGGAAAATTAAGAAAATTATATGAAATAAAGAAAGAAAATATAGAAAAAGGACCTAAATCTTATTCTTTTATAGCGCCATAAATGACGCTCATTAGAAACCTTCCATATGAAAACATCACACCTCCTAGTACGATCAATGAACTTTTGGTTTACAAGGGCGTAGACATTGAGGAAATGAGAAGGTGACTTTTCCCAAGGGTCGACAATAGGAGGGAGCTCGCATAACAAATCCTTATAAGAGTCATTGAGTCAAAGAGCGAGGATAGAAATCATCCTTCCTAATTGGATGCTTCCTGAAAGGCTAACCCCATCACAAATATCTAAGAACCGAATTATCAAATGATGCGTGAAATCCACGAGCTATATCTCATGTGACTCTTGGTTGGATATCCATAGCCAACAAAGCTCCTCTTGGGAGAAAGCTCCTAAAGAATCCTTTGAGCAAAGGGCGTATGTGAGGATACAGTTGAAATAACACATAGCCAAATGAATAATTGATGCGGACTTAGAAGTTTGAGGCTCATACTTCCCGTCCTCGGAGATACTCCGCCACCATCGTTGCTCATCATACCCATGGTCACTTGACATTCTACCATTGGCCGGATAGATAATATGGTCCTCATCAACGGCCCATGGAAACCGGAAGTAGGAACATAGTTGTGACTTTGTTAATTTGTGATCATTATTGAAGAGTTGGAAGGTCAAAGTCCTTGAGGAGTCACCACTTGGTTCTTGGACTACTTCAAGGGACAATAGAAATTCAAAGGTCACCCTAGCATTAGTAAGGACGCTCAAATCCAAAAACTCTAATCGACCGAGGTTCTTGGCAAGGTAGCGAACGTCATCATCAATTCCAAGAAACTTGGTTGTTGTTTGATCGTAGAATCTTGTTGACTTGAGCTTCCGCTTGGATAGGCGCTTGAACCGATCCCAATGTAATTCCTTAGAGAATTCAATGTCGTATGTTTCTACCACCTCGGGAGGAGGTGGAACAACATGCGTTCCTTTGCTTGAACGTGATATTGCCCGCTTCTTTTGGCGAATAGGAGCCATCTACAAGAAGCAAAGCAATTCATGAGCAAGTCATTTACAATTATCATTATTCAAGAATAAGCATAAGAAATTGCTCAAGAATCAAGCACAAATGCAATTTATTCAAAAATGAAACAAGAAATGGTTACATATGAACAATGCCATCAATATAGAAACATAAGTGTGAGGCAAATAGGCATTAGTTAAAGGCAAAATTGAACACAAAAGACCAAATCATGAATCAATTTGAGCAAAATAATCTCAAAACATTAAATTATCAAAGAAATAAAGCTATCATAAAGAATACCCATGAGAGAGAAAATGACCAACAATGGTGATTCATGTATTCAAACAAGGTAAACAAATTCAACATGAAAAAGCTTAAATTAAACATCTAATAACATCATTCAACACAAATTACAAGTCAAAAGAACTAACAATAATGGAGTTCTACCATGAAAGCAAAAACAAGGGTTTCAAGCTTTAAAAATGAGGAAGAAGATGACTAGAAAGGGAAAAATTATACCTCAATGAAGCATTGAATTACTTGCAAATTTCACAAATTAAAGATTAAAGAACAATTAGAAAACCCAAAGACAAGTTCTAAGCACCAACACAAACCCTCCAAAATTCGAATTTGAGCCCAAATTGTCGAATTTCAATTCGAAAATTTCAGATTTTTTTGTTATTTTTGGAAGATTTGATTATGGTTTAATGTAATTTTGTGAAGAAATGAAAATAAAAAAAATGTAATTGATTGAATATACAAAGAAATTGAAAGGGTTTGATGAGAAATAAGAGAGTAGAGGAATGAGGGGGAAGCCGGGGAGAGAGAAAAGGAGTGAATAAGGGGGTTTTGGGAAAAAGGGCACAAAAAAAAGGTTGATAGTTGTTGTGACTGGTGCGTGCGCACCAGCTGTAGCAGTGGGGCTTGTTTTGGCTTGCAACGCACAAAAGACACCCAAAATCTCTAACCCTGTGGTGCGTGCGCGCATGTAGGGGGTGCGTGCGCACCAAGGGGTGATTGGGGGGTCAAAAAATCAAAATTTCATCAAAAAGGGGCCAAAATTTTTGACCCCCGTGGTGCGTGCGCGCAACCCATGATCCGTGCGCACCACATAAAGGCTAGGGGAGAGATATTTGCCCTTGAATATGCTCTCGTGCTTGCGCTCTCAACGGTGCTAATGAGCGTCATGATCGAGTGCTTAAAATTACACAAAAATAGTTCAAAACTCACTCGAAAATGAGTAGAAAATTAATGAAAATGCAAACACAAGAGCATATAACCCCAACAAACTCCTTCACCTAAGTTTAACCAAACCTCATGAAACCTTGAATTAACACCAAAGTTGTTGGAAATTTTCTTCGATCCAATCTCATGGTACCTAAAATCAAGAGAACAAAGAAAAACAAAGAAAAATAAGAAAAGTTCTCAAGGATAAAAGAAATATAGAGAATTGAAAAATCAAAAGAAAAAGGTTAGAAAACTGGGTTGCCTACCGGGTAGCACTTGTTTAACATCATAACTCGACGTCCTCCACCAATTAAGGTGGTTGTCGGAGAAGCAATATGTGAATAAGGCCAACAAAAGCACCATCGAAATACTTCTTGAGTCAATGCCCATTGACCTTAAATAATGAAGAGGAAGAATCCATCATTGAAACCTCTACAACGCTACTAGGAAAGACGAATAACCAAATAGGGACCGCTCCATATTGACATGAGCTTTCCGGGAAACAATTTCATTTTTGAAGAGAAGAACTTTGTCACCAACATAAAACTCTTTCTTCTCAATAAGCTTGTCATGATTTTCCTTGGAACGAGCTTTGTAAACACTAGCACAATCGTAAGCATCAAGTCGAAGCTCCTTAAGCTCATGAAGATCTAACCACCTTTTCTCCCCCACACTTGCCAAATCAAAGTTTATCTTCTTGATTTCCCATAAAGTACGGTGTTCAAGCTCAACCAGGAGATGACATGATTTGCCATAGACTAGGCGATATGGAGTGGTACCTATAGGTGTCTTGAAAGCCGTTCTATAGGCCCAAAGAGCATCATCCAACTTTTCCGACCAATCCTTTCGATTTCTTGCAATCGCCTTTTCAAGGATTAACTTGATTTGACGATTGAAAACCTCTACTTGGCCGCTTGATTGAGGATGATATGGGAGGCCAAATCGTTGATGGACTCCATGCTTTCGCAACATCTTTTGAAAGGCATGGTGAATAAAATGAGAACCATTATCTCTTATCACCGCCTTTGGTACACCAAACCTTGGAAAGATTACCTTCTTGACAACTTCATTACCACCTTGTGGTCATTAGTTGGGGAGGAAATGGCCTCAACCCACTTAGACACGTAATCAACCGCCACAAGGAGATATTGATTTCCAAAGGACGAAGGAAACGATCCCATAAAATCGATACCCTTCACATCAAACACTTCCAACTCAAGTATGGGTTGTTGAGGCATGTCATTTCACTTGGAGATATTCCCAACTCTTTGACAACGGTCACATGTCTTAACAAAACACATGAATCCTTGAAGAAATGTGGCCACCATAAACCGCTTTGAAGAATCTTAGTGGCGGTTTTAGAGACACCCATATGGCCACCACTCGGGTCCGAGTGGCACATTTTCAAAACACTAGGCACCTCTTCATTTGGAACACAAAGTGTCTTACCTATCTCTTGAGCTTCTTTCGTTGATTCTTAGAAAAGGAAGGAGGAAACTCCCTAAATGCAAGAAAGTTCACTAAGTCGGTGAACCATGGGAGCTCCTTTAATTTTCCTCAATAGCATATAAAAAGTCATCAAGCATCCTATCCTCAATTAGATAACCATCATCATGAATTTGAGAATCCTCTAGGCGGGAGAGATGGTCCGCCACAACATTTTCCGCTCCTCTCTTATCCCTAATCTCAATGTCAAAGGTTTGGAGTTCAAGAACCCACCGGATCAACCTAGGCTTGGACTCTTTCTTGGAAAAAAGGTACTTGAGAGCCGCATGATCCGTGAAGACAATGGTCTTGGAACCCAACAAATAACAACGAAACTTCTCAAAAGCATGAACAATAGCCAAAAATTCCTTTTCCGTTGTAGTGTAATTTCGTTGAGCACCATTTAGAGTCTTGGGCATATAATAGATCACATGAAGCTTCTTTTCCACTATTTGACCCAAGACACCTCCGATTGCCGAATCACTCGCATCACACATCAACTCAAAAGGTCAATCCCATCTTGGGGCTTGAACAATAGGAGTAGAGATTAGAGCCTTCTTCAACTTATTGAATGCCTCCAAACACTTATTATGAAATACAAACTCGGCATCCTTTTAAAGAAGATCATTGAGGGGCTTTGTCATGAGCGAGAAATCCTTGATAAATCTTCTATAAACCCTGGCATGTCCTAAGAAAGATCTCACTCCTTTCACATTGACCGGAGGTGGGAGCTTCTTAATAACCTCAATCTTCGCTTTGTCCACCTCTATCCCCTTGTGAGAAATCTTATGGCCTAGAGCTATGCCTTCCTCCACCGTGAAATGACATTTCTCCCAGTTTAATACCAAGTTCACCTTCTCACACCTTGCAAGACATTTCTCAAGATTTTCAAGGCATGCCTCAAATGAAACACCTCCTACGGAGAAATCATCCATAACCACCTCCATTTCATCCTCTAACATATGTCCAAATATACTCATCATGCATCTTTGAAATGTTGCGGGAGCATTGCAAAGGCCGAATGGAATTCTCCTATAGGCAAATGTACCATATGGACAAGGGAAGATAGTTTTATCTTGGTCATCCGGGTGGATAGGGATTTGGAAAAATCTCTAATAACCATCAAGAAAACAATAGAACTTGTGCCTTGTTGTAGGCGTCGTTCGAAGTGCGCCTACGTTAAAAGCATGTGGTGAATATGCTTGGCACTCATAGAAAGTGGGAATTGACATTACGATTAGGGACAAATAAAGTAGGGAGCCGCCAACAAGTTTTTAAGGAACTTGTAAACCGTTCACGGATCATAAAGGGCAAACACGAATAAGGGACAACGAAGGCAACAACGATTGACCCGTGAAGGTTACACCCCATTCATAATCCATGAGATTACTAACTCCATATGGTTCGGAACCACGAAAGGAGGATCAAGGATGATGGTACGAAGTGAGTCATGGAGTCACATTCGCCCGTATTGGCCTCTACTCGATTCTTATAGTGAAAAGCATTCCTGTGATCTCAAAGGCATACAAACAATAATTCAATTCGCTCCAAACTATTATTTAACTAAATTGGTTTAAGATTAATGCACACATAATTCTAAAAATTTGGTGATCACTTGATTAAACAACAAGATTAAAAGGAACCTAAACCGGTTGTCCAAATTATCTTATTAGGCGTGATTTTCAATTACATATTCCCTTTAACATGCAACATGGTGATCAAAATAAATAATAGAATCAATATTAATATAAAAACCAATTTAATCATAATTCCAACAACATAAAAATCGTTAGAAAAATAATAATAATAATAAAAGAGCATGATCCTTACTTCGATTCTGTTTGCCTGCAACTACAAAATAATAAACAAGTTAGTAACTTCAAGGAAATAATAAAACAACAATTAAATTAAATCAAATAAAACAAGGTTGATTTTGGGGCCAAACCCTCAAACGATTCTACCATTCACGCCTTGGCTTAAGGACAGAACCTCGAGTAAAATATGGACTCCTTTGAGTGCTTGAAGAAGGAATTTTGAAATGAAAAGGGTAGGCTAGTGTTTAGGTTGAGAGCATAGAAGAGAGAAAATAAGAATCAGAAAATTCTGGTCTCCCCGTACATCAGAAATGAGGGGGTATTTATAGGGAAATGTGCTGAGGGGGCACACGGAACCCTAAAATGATAAAAAAAAACCCTAAAAAAGTATCCCGTGACACGGTCAGACTGTACCGTGACACGGGAAATTTTCAGAAAACGGAACGGAAAACGCGTTAAGGGTTTACGCGGAAAGGACACGGAACTTCCCGTGTCACGGAAGACCTCCCGTCAGACGGGAAGGGTTCCCGTGACACGGTCAGGCTGTACCGTGACACGGTCAGTTCCAGTCCATTTTTCCGTCTAAATTCATTTTTAACCCTAATTTCTTTCGGCTTTTTAAGTGCCGATTGATAATTTCGGGCTTTTTTCTGACTTTTATTATTCGGACTAAAATAATAAAATAAAATAAAATGTTTGGGCCAAAAATAAATAATAAAATAATAAAATAAAAAGGTTTGGGTTTAAAATTAATTAACAAGCTTGGGCTAAAATTAAAACTATGCTTTTACCAAACACCAAGACTGATCCATAGACCTTTCAAAAATATGAATTTAGTAAAATACGATTTTTTAAGCACTCTCGGGATTAAATACTAAACCCGACCAACAGTGGCGGTGAAAGGTTATTTATCATCGGGTTTGGTTTTGGGGAGACATTTTTAGGTGTCTACACTTGTTAGTCTCTCAAGCATTTGATCAATAAAAGGAAGGGGAAATGATCTTTCTTTGTAGATGTGTCTAGACGTCTATAGTCTATACACATCCTCCATCCCATAACTGTCCTTGTCAGAATAAGCTCACCTTTCTCATTCTTGACGACGGTCATACCTCCCTTCTTTGAGATAACATGAACGGGAGAAACCCACCTATAACTCGAGATGGGGAATATAATTCCCGCATCCAAAAGTTTAGTGATCTCCTTCTTCACTACCTCTCCCATTTGGGGATGTAGCTTTTGTTGCCTCTTAATAAAAGGTAGAGCACCCTCCTCAAGGGTTATGTGATGTGTACATAAAGCGGGGCTTATACCTTTGATGTCATCAATGGTATAATTGTAGACACCCAAATGTGTCTCCCCAAAACCAAACCCAGTGATGAGTACCTTTCATGTCATTTTATTTTCAAACAAAGCGAAAGTGTGAAAAGTCTAGTAATGAGGATGTTTTTATTAAAATATCTCTTCTTTCTGTTTTTGAAAATATTTCTTTTCTTACCTTATTTTTGAAAAACGTTCATTCTAGTTTAGTTTGGTCCATGATAAGGGTCCAATAATGGTGTAGTTAGATGGGGTTTGAAAAGACCTTTCCAACGATATATTATAAGCCCAATTTCGATGAATAATGAGGAAGTTATGGCCAAAATACTAAACTGGGCCCGATTTGGTTTTTATATGCGGCCCAATGATCTAGAGGAGGGCCTATTATTAATTATCATTCCTAAAACTATTAGGATTGATTATAGTCTTCTAGAATACTCTATAAGGTTATTTTAAATCCTAATGGAGTTAGGATTGATAATTATGTTTTAAAGAGTTTGAAATTGAATAAAACTGCTCCTTTTGAGAATCCTTGTTTTGTACGAAGTGGAATATATTCAGATTTTATTTTCGTGACTCATAATATTTATCCAAATTTTATATGGTTGGATAGATCTTGAAATTATCTTTCCAATGATATATTATAATATTAAATCCGAGTTATAACGAAAAAGATATGAATGAGACATGAAACTCTATCCAAAACTAACACCCTTCCACTATTTCGACCATATCTTTTTATCTACAAACGATTTTAATCTGATTCTAATTGGGTTGGAAATTAGACTTCAAAAGCTTTCCAAAGAAATATTATTTGCTTTATTCGAACTTCCGGATAAAAAGATATGATAAAAACAAAAACGCGTGAAACTGATTATTAGCACCTGACGCTAAACATTAGCGCCTGGCGCTAAGGCTTGGCACCTGGCGCTAACCTTCAACGCCTGGCACTAATTTCCAGCATCGACGCTAATCAAGTTTTATGCGCGTCAGAACTCTGTTTCGATTTTCTATCTTCTTGGCTGATTTTTTCTATAAATAGCTTTCTAAAAACTCCGTTTTCATTCACCAACTCTCATTAAGATTTTCTTGATTCTCTCTCTCTTTCTAAGCCTAGCTTTTTACAAACACAATTACTCATACATTAGCACTAGACACACCTAGCATAGTTCGAAGTTGCCTTCGCCGTAGACGTGAAAGGTTTAATTTCTGAGGGTTTGGTCCTAAATCTCTTTCAATTATTTAATTTAATTGTTTTGTTTATTATTTTCCTTGAAATTACTAACGTGTGTATTTTGTTATTAGAAAGAAGTACGAGGCATCCAAGTAAGTGCTTTTATTGTTTGCATTGATATTATGATATAGAAATCATGTTTAGGATGTTGTTTTGATTCAAAGTATCATGTTAGGATGCTTTTTTTATAATATTTAGGGTGATTGGCTTATATCAATTATGATTCCTGTGATGCTTCCTATTTTCTTCCTAATATTTATTCATGTTAGTATCATGTTAGGGCTATAGCTTTGATTTTTATATGTTTATTGACATGCTAGGGTTTGTTATTAATCTTGTTAGTATCATGCCTAGGATCTTGCTATTATTATGCTTTAACATGATTATTATTATTTTTATTATTATTATTTTTATTATTATTAGTATGTTGCTTGATATATTTATTTTTATTGCTTGATCACACCTTTTATGCATGTTTAAAGGGAATTTGTACTTGTAATCATTCTTAATAAGATAATTAATAATCTTGTTTAGGGTTAATTTGATTATAATTCAAACAATCGCCAATAATAGTTTATTTGTGCATTAATATTCAACCAACATAGATAAACAGGTTTAGGGTTAAACCTATTGATTGCTTGTTAGTCAGAAAGCGCACATGAATACGATCAGAATAAAGTAGAGGCCTATTATTAGGGCAGGTTCAATCTCTTTTAGGTTGGATTTGTACCTTCATCCCCGAACCCCATTTGGTTCAAGACCTTATGGAGTTAACGATCTCTTGGATCGTTAAGGGGTGTAACCTTCACCTCGTGAACGGTTTACAAGTTCCTAAAACTTATTGACGACTCTTTTGCTCTATCTTCTTTCCCTTTGGACGCCACCGTACTTTAGTGTATGATCACAGGGGGGTTCAAGCTAGGGGTTAACGCTTGAAATATTCCCTATAGTTTTTGGTGACTCCACTGGGGAGGATTTCTATTTTAATTCCTGAAATTTATTTCGGCAATGATTTAGAATGAGTGGATGAGACTTGAAACATTCTAAGTATTTCATGTGCGTAATTTTGATTAACATTATTGTCATATGCATAAAAAAGATCTCATTGGAAAGACCATCCGTAATGAGTTAAAACATAGGATTTTACACGTAGGAAATTTGAGAAATATCTTTCACAACTAGGACCGAAATAACACTGCGCGAAACTGGAAAATTTTATCGAGCACAGATAGCTGTTGAGGCATGTAGGAATTAGCGTCAGCGAACAGAATATTAGCGCCAGACTTTTAACTGTAGCGCCAGATGACAGTTCTGTCGCCAGGCGCTACAGCTAAAATCCGGCGCCAATCTCTGTTTGCTGGCGCCAAATTCTTCCAATACCGAGCCAGAAATATGCGTTCTAATTTCGACCAGTTTTTCGCATTGTTTGCTCGATCCTACTTCCTGATTAAGTTTTTCTCACTTTTCTAAAACCCATATGTGTTCTACATATGGACATAACCCTCTGGGAATTCATGCTCCATCTACCTGATTGAACGCTCTGAGCAACAAAGGGTACATCCGAGATTGTTGAATTCACCAAACCATGGAAGCGAGTTTTTTCTAAAATTCGCGGTGTCCCATCCACTCGCGCCAACCCTTCAAGGTTAGGCTTCCTCGCGGTGCATCCGGAAAATTAACCATGGACCCACTATTGACTAACCCATATCCCGAACTTTAGAGAACTAGAGCCATGGTTAGGTTGCAAACTCATTGCATCATATTGTGCCTACTTGACTAATTGTGCATTATTTGTTGTGCATACTTTATGTGTTTTTCCTAACTGTTTGTTTGACTTGTGATTAAGTCTAAATAAACTAATTAATGACTAAAAGACTTTGTTTAATTAATTAATTTGAGTAATAAATAAACATAAAATCGAGTCATAGTTCCTTTAAGTCAACCCGGATTTTTATTCCCGTATACTACACAAGTGTCAACTTGTTTTGGTCATAACCGAAGTTCTAGGAAGAACTACGAGTCGTACAACCTATGGATCCGTAGCCCCGAGTTTTATCTTTAATTTGGCGTTGGTTTCATCCCAATCAGAGTCACAGATCAAAAGTAATGACTAAAATACCACAGTCTGTCCAGTTTAATGCATATACGCGAGGTCTTAACTTAGTCTTTGCTTGAGTCTAGTCACATAGTCTAGCCACATGGTCATGTTTGCTTGAGTCTAGTCACATATTCTAGCCACATGGTCATGACACGAGTCTTAACATGTCACCTACACTCACTAGTCTAAGCACACACTTTGTACATACTCTTTTCACACCATGACCATGTCTTAGGTTCATGCATGAATCGGTTTTTTCTGTCATTTGAGTTGGGGGTACATTCCATTCCTAATTCTTCATATCCCTCCATCTATATCATCTTTCTTCACTTCCTCCATCCATCGCATGTTGAATAAAGTTTGAGTCGAATAATTTACAATGAATATCCCCAAATTCCTTTTCCACAGTACTTGGTCGAGGAGAGAAGGGCGATTAATCAAGGATAACCTCTTTATTCAAGTCTTACTTTTTGATAAACCGATTCGTCAAAAGAGGAAGGCTAAAAAGATAATGGCAACTCAAGAGGAAGTTAATGAACTTAGGAGTCAATTGACTGACGTGACCGAGGTGTTAAAGGCTTTAACCCTCAAAATTGATGACCCTGTGAAGCAACAACAAATGAACCTCATGCAAGAAAGCTTGAGCAAGCTATCTAGTGACTATAAATTTCAGGGCATTAGTTCACAAGGGGTCTTGGTGGATAAGGAACTTCTTCCGAATAAGTTCAATGCCAACGACATCCCAAAATTCAAGGCAACAGATAACCTTTACTTTCATCTAAGAGCTTTTGAAAATATAATGAACATTAAGGGGATCGATAAGAAGGTCTTTCATTCTTTGTTTTCTTTATCCCTTGAGACCGTTTGTCAACAATGGCTCTTTTCCCTTGACAAAGAGAAAACCTCCACTTGGGAGTCGATAACAAAAGCTTTCATAGATAGATATAAGTGCAATATTCAAGTTGAAACCAATTATAGACAACTTGAAATGCTAAGACAAAAAGTGAATGAAGGCTTTACTTCCTTCTTTAATAAATGGAGGGAAACTTCCGCTAAGATGATTGAGGTGCCCACGAAAAAGAATCTGTGAGGATGTTTATCAAGAATCTCCAAGAGAAGTATTCGAAGCATTTAAAATATCAACACAATCTGAATACTTTCAAGGCCGTTTATGACATCGGAATCGAAATCGAAGATGACCTCGCAAAACAAAAAGCTACTAACAATAGTAACCACGGTGGCTGGAAAGGAAAGAAGAACGACAATCCTTCTTCTTCCGAAAACGTCCACTCTAGTAATAATGTTAGTACCTTTGACCATGATAGTGTCTTAGCCATGGACAATCAAGGATCTAAAAGGAAACCCAGGCGAGAGTTCACACCCATTGGAATGACCTACGATGCTGCGTTCGATCGTCTTTACGATCGAGGATTAATCAAACCTATTGGCCCTACCGAGGATCCAACGCCAGAAAATTGATCTTCGAGATAGAATCCAAACTCCTATTACAAGTACCATCGAGGAAATGGTCATACCACTAATGAATGCTACAGGTTTCAAAACCTCATTCAAGATCTCATAGAGGCAAATAAGATCCCATTGCCTCTAGCTAGTGAGAAGACTGGATGATGTCGGAGCAAACAACATAAGACAGAGGCGAGCCTCAATGACGAGATTTCATGACCTCTTTTTCTATTTCTTTTTCATTTTTTCCTTTCCCCAATAAGTCTAGCATAGGCACCTTTCTTTTCCCTTAGATTACTTTTGTAGATTCTTTATTTTTTCCCTTTTAATAAAATGAGCATTTATTTTCTTGCATATGATCATTTCATTACAAAAAAAAAAAAAAAAAAAAAAAAAAAAAAAAAATTCATTGTCAAGCTAAGCAAAAGGTATACCAATGATTTGAGGCACCCCTTGTAGCCACATCATATCACCTTTCACCCTTCAAATATGCAATCCTTTTTTGATAAACCCCTTTGAGTCTCGTCTAACGATAGACCTTTCTTTCTTCAGCCTACATCTACCTAACCCTGGGATGAGATGGTGTGTAACTTATGCAATTTTCAATTTCATAAAAAAGCTTGAGTAACTTCAAAATATTAAAATAGCAAAAAAATAAGCAAAAAAATATAATAAAAGTGTATTAAAGGGCAAGTGTTCCAATGTCTTTGACATGAACATGTCTTTGAAATGAACACGTCTCAGATTGCGTCTCTTATTGAGTGCTCGGAACCGTGCCTGAGAAACATGAATGCCAAGTGAGTGATAGACCGCATGATCGGGATTGCCCACACTTATAAAAATGAAATAAATGCTAAATCAAAAGAAAGAGCTAAAAAAGAGTAGAAACTCAAGCATAAAAATACAAATATTCAAAAGCAAAGTTGCACACCTTGGGGGCTTATCTAGGGTCTTGAGCCTTTTATCCCCTTCTTGTTCAACCTTTAGCCTAACCACGTTACAACCCTTAAAAAGCCCTTTTTGAGGTATACACATACTTGTGCGAGGTTTGGCTAGAGCTACGTTTGGCCTGATTCCTAATGGATACGTAGGCAACCTCACATCGAGGTGCGGCCGTAATAAAAATGCATTCATATTCACATCCACACACCGTGATCATATCAAGGGATCTCTAATGCTCATCCCTATCTACTTAGAGCTAGACTTGGGGGCTTTATCCCTACATCTTTAGCTTAACTAGCCTAAGAGTCACCATCATTTGACTCTTCTTGAAATAATATCTTTTTTCACACACTTAGCCCTTGCAGCCTAACTTTAGAATCACTTTCACACACATCACAAATACATGACCAAATATACCTTCCATTAGGAACCCTTTGTCATGGAATCTTAACACAACGTTGAAGCATGCCTCGTCATATCAACATCACTCATCAATCATAATTGTCATTGCATCACGAAGTATGAAGTGCTTAGCCTCCGTGCCTAAGTTACCAAAATACTTTCATTATCGAGTCAACTAGGATAGTCTAAGATGTTACAATCCTTGTACTGTGAGAGACAACGTTAATGGATTAAGCTCATTCAACATGCATCTTCAAAAAAACTTCACTTCGATTCTTTTTCGTGTCTTTCTTTTTTCGGGAGAAAGTCTGTACCCTCCACAAAAATGATGGAAAATTTTTGTCTTTTTGCATTATTCGAGTCGCACGATCACAATACAATGCACACACGAGTCATGTACATATTGAGTCATGTCATGATATCACCTTGATTTGAGTCTAACACATGTGTCAAACACTTTGAGTCGAGTCAACCTCGAGTCAATTACAGCGAGTCAAGTTCATACCTTGAGTCACGACAAGTCAATGAGTCAAGTAACACTAAGTCTTAGGTCAACCCTAAAGAAAGATAAGCAAAGTCCTATAGTCAAAGATTAAATACAGGTGCATCCCAGCAAGCAAGAACATTCCCGGATTTTTTCAAAAAAAACCGCGAATATGATACATGAGATTCTTCCAAGATGAGAGGAGTTTGAGCAAAATTACACAGATCAGTAAATTAGAGATGAAGAGCTTTAATTTACAAAAGATTTGAGCGGATTTGGTTGAAAGGAAACGACCAAGTTCAAAGTTCGGAGCGAAACCCAGCAATAGCGGCAGCAAGAGCAGAATAGGGAAGACCCGACTCTAGCGCCAGACAACAACATCTGGCGTTTAGCAACAGATTTCAACGCCTGGCGCTAGATTTCAGCATCTGGCGACAGAGCCAAATCGCGGCGCCAGAGGCATTGCAACGGCAACAGAGCTCAACCACTCAGAGCAGTATATTTCAACCTCTTTCAGCAATTTTGGGTTCCTTGGTACGCCAGTTAGCCCCTATAAGAGATTTGACATGATCAAGTAGTTAGCTTGATCAAAATCGCAATAGGTGATCGACCTAACAAAAGATCGTCTCACTTAGCTTAAAGCGCCTAAACATTAGCTCATCGCAGAGACACCGACGTACTGGTTCCTAAATAACAGAGACACCGACATACTGGTTAATAAACAGCGGAGGCACCGACATAATGGTTCACAAGCATCAAACCGCCGACGTACTGGCATAGCGGAAGCAAAGTTCAAGCGAGCTTTAGAGATCGACAAGCGTTGGTCTTCGGAAATTTTTCTTCGGAATATTATCGCAATAAGCATTCAAGCTCTTTTATTCAGAGACGCGTAGACAATCCTTTCAAGCTCTTTTGTTTAGAGACGCGTGGAAAATCCTTTCAAGCTCTTTTGTTCAGAGACGCGTGGACAATCCTTTCATGCTCTTTTGTTCAGAGACGCGTGGACAATCCTTTTAAGCTCTTTTTTTCAGAGACGCGTGGACAATCCTTTCAAGCTCTTTTGTTCAGAGATGCGTGGACAATCCTTTCAAGCTCTATTGTTCAGAGACGCGTGGACATATTAAAAAAAGAAGCTCTTTGTTCAGAGGCGCGTGAACATATCCAAAAAAAAGAAGCTCTTTGTTCAGAGACGAGTGAACATCGAAACAGAAAGATGGCGTTCCCTAGATTGTGGAGAGTTGTCACAAACAACTGAAGGTAATTTCAAGTGAAGTTGTCTTCGATCGTGTTCCCTAAGATGTGGAGGATGGTCATAAAGCGGAAGAGGATCGTTTCAAGCGAAGCAATCTTCGATAGTGTTCCCTGGCTTGCGGAAGATTATCAAGGCGGAAAATGGAGGCAGTTGCAAGCGTAGCAGTCTTCAAGCAGGATGGCATTCTCTAACTTGCAGGAGGTCATCAAAACATAAAAAGCAGCAACTAATCGGTTACTTCAGAGACGTGTGCTCGACGGTGCAAGATACGCGTTTTTTTTTAACTCTTTTATCTGTTTAACTAACGCTAGTTTGCAGGTATCGGCGTTACAAGAATGATTTAGGATCGCAAAACGTTCTGAATCATTTTCCGTCCCTATCGATACTTTGACTTTCGTTTTCGAAACTTGCGTTTCTCCAAACTCAGTCAAAGTGGGGGCTTCTGTAGATACCCAAATGTGTCTCCCCAAAACCAAACCCAGTGATGAGTACCTTTCATGTCATTTTATTTTCGAACAAAGCGAAAGTGTGAAAAGTCTAGTGATGAGGATTTTTTTATTAAAATATCTCTTCTTTCTGTTTTTGAAAATATTTCTTTTCTTACCTTATTTTTAAAAAACGTGCATTCTAGTTTAGTTTGGTCCATGATAAGGGTCCAATAATGGTGTAGTTGGATGGGGTTTGAATAGACCTTTCCAACGATATATTATAAGCCCAATTTTGATGAATAATGAGGAAGTTATGGCCAAAATACTAAACTGGGCCCGATTTGGTTTTTATATGCGGCCCAATGATCTAGAGGAGGGCCTATTATTAATTATCATTCCTAAAACTATTAGGATTGATTATAGTCTTCTAGAATACTCTAGAAGGATCTTTAAAATCCTAATGGAGTTAGGATTGTTAATTATGTTTTAAAGAGTTTGAAATTGAATAAAACTGCTCCTTTTGAGAATCCTTGTTTTGTACGAAGTGGAATATATTCAGATTTTATTTTCGTGACTCATATAATTTATCCAAATTTTATATGGTTGGATAGATCTTGAAATTATCTTTCCAATGATATTTTATAATATTAAATCTGAGTTATAACAAAAAAGATATGAATGAGACATGAAACTCTATCCAAAACTGACACCCTTCCACTATTTCGACCATATCTTTTTATCTACAAAAGATTTTAATCTGATTCTAATTGGGTTGGAAATTATACTTCAAGAAATTTTTTAATTCATATTATATGCCTTATTTGGACTTCCGGATAAAAAGATATGATAAAAACAAAAACGCGTGAAACCGATTATTAGCGCCTAACGCTAAGCATTAGCGCCTGGCGCTAAGGCTTGGCGCCTGGCGCTAACCTTCAGTGCCTGGCGCTAATTGCCAGCGTCGACGCTAATCAATTTTTATGTGCGTCAGAACTCTGTTTCGATTTTCTATCTTTTTGGCTAATTTTTTCTATAAATAGCTTTCTAAAAACTCCGTTTTCATTCACCAACTCTCATCAAGAATTTCTTTATTCTCTCTCTCTTTCTAAGCCTAGCTTTTTACAAACACAATTCCTCATACATTAGCACTAGACATACCTAGCATAGTTCAAATTTGCCTTCGCCCTAGACGTGAAAGGTTTAATTTCTGAGGGTTTGGTCCTAAATCTCTTTCAATTATTTAATTTAATTGTTTTGTTTATTATTTTCCTTGAAGTTACTAACATGGTATTTTGTTATTAGAAAGAAGTACGAGGCATCCAAGTAAGTGCTTTAATTGTTTGCATTGATATTATGATATAGAAATCATGTTTAGAATGTTATTTTGATTCATAGTATCATGTTAGGATGCTTTTCTTAGTATGATATTTAGGGTGATTGGCTTATATCAATAATGATTCCTGTGATGCTTCCTATTTTCTTCCTAATATTTATTCATGCTAGTATCATGTTAGGGCTATAGCTTTGATTTTTATATGCTTAGTGACATGCTAGGGTTTCTTATTAATCTTGTTAGTACCATGCCTAGGATCTTGCTATCATTATGCTTTAACATGATTATTATTATGATTATTTTTATTATTATTATTATTATTATTATTATGTTGCTTGATATATTTATTTTTATTGCTTGATCACACCTTTTATGCATGTTTAAAGGGAATTTGTACTTGTAATCATGCTTAATAAGATAATTAATAATCTTGTTTAGGGTTAATTTGATTATAATTCAAGCGATCGCCAATAATAGTTTATTTGTGCATTAATATTCAACCAACATAGATAAACAGGTTTAGGGTTAAACCTATTGATTGCATGTTAGTCAGAAAGCGCACATGAATACGATCAGAATAAAGTAGAGGCCTATTATTAGGGCAGGTTCAATCTCTTTTAGGTTGGATTTGTACCTTCATCCCCAAACCCTATTTGGTTCAAGACCTTATGGAGTTGACGATCTCTTGGATCGTTAAGGGGTGTAACCTTCACCTCGTGAACGGTTTACAAGTTCCTAAAACTTGTTGGCGACTCTTTTGCTCTATCTTCTTTCCCTTTGGACGCCACCATACTTAAGTGTATGAGCACAGTGGGGTTAAAGCTAGGGGTTAACGCTTGAAATATTCCCTACAATAGTTCACATGCTCATTCACATTTCCATCTTGATCATCACAAACAACTATACATGAATGAAGGCAATTAGAAGCATCATGATCACACGATCCTGTAGACACCGAAATGTGTCTCCCCAAAACCAAACCCAGTGATGAATACCTTTCGCGTCGAATCATAATCGAACAAAGTGAAGGTGTGAAAAGTCTAATGTTGCGGTTAGTTTTTATAAAAAAAAATTTCTTTCTGTTTTCGAAAACCTACTCTATTTTATTATATATGAAAATAGTCAATCTAGTTTAGTTTGGTCCATGACAAGGGTCCAATAATAGTGTAGTTGGATAGGGCTTGAAAAGACCTTTCCAACGATATAATATAAGCCCAATTCCGATGAATAATGAGGAAGTTATTATGGTCAAAATACTAAACTAGGCCCGGTTTGGTTCTTATATGCGGCCCAATGATCTAAAGGAGGGCCTATTATTAATTATCATTCCTAAAGCTATTAGGATTGATTGTAGTCTTCTAGAATACTCTAGAAGGTTCTTTTGAATCCTAATGGAGTTAGGATTGATAACTATGTTTAAAAGAGTTTGAAATTGAATAAAACTACTCCTTTTGAGATTCCTTGTTTTGTACGAAATAGAATATATTCAGATATTATCTTTGTGCCTCATAATCTTTACCCAAATCTTATATGGTTAGATAGATCTTGAAATTATCTTTCCAATGATATAGTATAATATTAATTCCGAGCTATAACGAAAAAGATATGAATGGAATACGAAACTCTATCCAAAATTGACACCCTTCCACTATTTCGGCCATATCTTTTTATCTACAAAAGATTTTAATCTGATTCTAGTTGGGTTGAAAAGTAGAATTCAAGAGCTTATCAATGACATATTATATGACTTATTTGGACTTCTAGATCAAAAGATATGATAAAAACAAAATCTGCAAAAACTGTCTTGCAACCCGAACGACAAGTTTGTCGCTTGGCGACAGGTCCTGTTGTTGTCGACAGAGACGTGTTTTATTCCTTTTCAAACATTGATTCATTTTTATCGATTCCAGACTATTTTCTTATAAATAGGGTTCCTGGACCTCTGTTTTTAATCATCAACTTTTAACCAGAATTCTCTAATTATCTTCTCTCTCTCTAATCTAAAGCTTATTCTCTCTCCCTTTTCTAGCTAACCTTTTACAAACACAATTCCTCATACATTAGCAATAGACACACCTAGCCAAATTCGAAGTTGTCTTCGCCCTAGACGTGAAATGTTTGATATTCTGAGAGTTTGGTCCCAAATCTCTATTCAATTATTTGATTTAATTGTTTGATTTTATATTTTCCTTGAAATTACTAATTACGTGTGTATTTTGTTATTAGAACGAGATACGAAGCATCCAAGTAAGAACTTTAATTGCTTTATTAATATTTTGATATAGAAATCATGCTTAGATTGTTATTTTGATTCCTAGTATCATGTTAGGATGCTTTTCTTAATATGATATTTAGGGTAAAGAATAAGTTGCTTATATCAATTATGATTTATATGATGCTTCCTACTTTCTTTCTTAATAACATGTTAGTATCATGTTAGGGTTAAAGCTATAATCTTTATTGTTTAGTGACATTCTAGAGTTTGTTATTAATCTTGTTGGTATCATGTCTAGGATCTTGATATTAATATTATGCTTTAACATGATTATGATAATTATAATTATGATTATTGTTGCTTCAAATTATATAATTCAACGTAATTTGTTAATTAGTGAATTGTTTCACGTAATTTGTTAATTTACGAATTGTTTCACGTAATTTGTTAATTTACGAATTATTTCACATAATTTGTTAATTTACGAATTGTTTCGCGTAATATGTTAATTTACAAATTATTTAACGTTATTTGTTAATTTACGAATTATTTCATGTTATTTGTTAATTGACGGATAACTTATATATAATTTGTTAATATTATGTTACTTTATTATGTTTATTATTTGTTATTGCTTGATCACACCTTTTATACATGTTTAAAGGGAATTTGTACTTGTAATTACACTTAATAAGATAATTAATAATCTTTTTAGGGTTAATATGATTATAATTCAAGTGATCGTTAATAATAGATTTATTTGTGCATTAATTTTCAACCAACATAGATTAAACAGGTTTAGGGTTAACCTAATGATTGCATGTTAGTCAGAAAGCGCACATGAATACGAGAAGAATAAAGTAGAGGCCTATTATTAGGGCAGGTTCTTTCTCTTTTAGATTGGATTTGTACCTTCATCCCGAACTTCCAGTCTTGGTTCCAGACCTATTAGAGTTAACGATCTCTTGGATCGTTAAGGGGTGTAACCTTCACCCTGTGAACGGTTTACAAGTTCCTAAAACTTGTTGGCGACTCTTTTGCTCTAGCTTCCTTCCTTTTGGGCGCCACCGTACTTTAGTATATGATCACAGTGGGGTTCAAGTTTGGGATAATGTTTGAAATATTCTCTACAGTTTTTGGCGAATCCACTGGGGAGGATTTCTATTTTAATTCCTAAAATTTATTTTGGCAATTATTTAGAATGAGTGGATGAGACTCGAAAAGTTCTAAGTATTTCATGTGTGTAATTTTGATTAACATTATTGTCATATGCATAAAAAAGGTTCTCATTGGAAAGACCATCCCTAATGAGTAAAAAACATAGGATTTTTACGCGTAGGATATTTAAGAAATATCTTTCACAACTAGAATCGAAATAATAATCCGAAAATTGAAAAATTCTAAGAATACAGAAAGCTGTTGAGGCATGTAGGAACTAGCGTCTAGAAAGCGGCGTTCATCGCCTGAAAAATGGCTTTATCGCCAAGCGAAAATTTTGTCGTCTGGCGACAGACTCTGTTTTCTGGCGCCGTGTTCTTCTAATATCGAGCCAGAAATCTGTCTTCTTGTTTTGACTAGTTTTAGCACTGTTAGCTCGATTCTACTTCCTGATTGAGTTTTGCTCTCTTTTCTGAAACCCATATGTGTTCTACATATGGACATAACCCTCTGGGAATTCATGCTCCATCTACCCAATTAAATGCTCTGAGCAACAAAGGGTACATCCGAGAATGTTGAATTCACCAAACCATGGAAGAGAGTTTAACTCGCGGGTCCCATCCACACGCGCCAGCCCTTCCAAAGGTAAGGCTTCTGCACGGTGCATCCGGACTCATAACCATGGACCCTCTTTGACTAATCCATATCCCGAACTTTAGAGAACTAGAGCCATGGTTAGGTTGCAAACTCATTACATCATGTTGTGACTATTTGACTACTTGTGCATCTCTTACTTGTGCATACTTATTATGTGACTAAACTAACCGTTTGGTTTAACTTGTGTTTGTAAATAAGTCTTAATAAACTAACCAAGGACTAAAAGAATTTTCTTAATTAATTGATTAATTAATTTGAACTAATGAATAAAACTTAAAATCGAGTCATAGTTCCTTTAAGTCAACCCGGATTTTTATTCCCGTATACTGCACAAGCGTCAACTTGTTTTGGTCATAGCCGGAGTTCTAGGAAGAATTACTAGTCTTACAGCATGGATCTGTAGCCCCGAGTTTTATCTTTAATTTGGCGTTGGGGTCGTCCCAAATAGAGTCGCAGATCAAAAGTTATGACTAAAATACCACAGCCTGTCCAGTTTAATGCATATACGTGAGGTCTTAACTTAGTCTTTGCTTGAGTCTAGTCACATAGTCTAGCCACATGGTCATGACACAAGTCTTAACATGTCACCTACACTCACTATGTTTAGCACACACTAATATGTATGTACACCATGACCATATCTTAGGTTCATGCATGAGTCGTTTTCCGTCATTCGAATGGGGGTCCAATCTATTCCCATTCTTTTCCACCTTCTCTTCAATGTTGAATAGAGCTTGAGTCAAAATAAATAAATAATGAAAACTTATCCCTAATTTCCCTTTCCACATTACTTGGTCAAGGAGAGAAGGGATATTAATCAAAGACAACACCTTTATTCAAGTTCAACTTTTTGATAAACCAGTCGGTCGAAAAAGAAAAGCTAAGAAGATAATGGCAAGTCAAGAAGAAGTCAATGAGCTTAAGAAGCAAATGGCTGACGTGACTAAGGTGTTGAAGGCTTTAACCCTTTAAATCAATGACCCTGTGAAACAACAACAAATGAAGCTCATGCAAGAAAGCTTGAGCAAAATATCTAATGACTATAGATTTCAGGGCATTAGCTCACAAGGGGTCTCAGTGGACAAGGAGCTTCTTCCGCTGAAGTTCAACGCCAATGACATCCCTAAGTTCAAGGCAACAGATAATCCTTAATTCCACTTAAGGGCCTTTGAAGCTGTAATGAACATTAAAGGGATTGATAAGAATATTTTTCACTCTTTGTTCTCGCTATCTCTTGAAACCATTTGTCAACATTGGTTCTTCTCTCTTGATAAAGAGAAGACCTCTACCTGGGATGGAATAAAAAATGCTTTCATTGATAGATATAAGTGTAATATTCAAATTGAAACCGACCATAGACAACTTGAGATGCTAAAACAAAAAGAAAACGAAGGGTTCACCTCCTTCTTTAACAAGAGGAGGGAAACTTCCGCTAACATGATCGAAGTCCCCATTGAAAAAGAATCCGTGAGGATGTTCACCAAAAATTTACATGAAAAGTATTCAAAGCACTTAAAATATCAACACAACTTGAATACTTTCAAGGTCGTCTATGACATCGAGATCGAAGATGACCTCGCAAAGCAAAAAGCTATTAACAATATTAACCACGGTGGCTGGAAAGGAAAGAAGAACGACAATCCTTCTTCTTCCGAAAACGCCCACTCTAGTAACAATGTTAGTACCTTTGATCTCAGTGAAGTCTTAGTCATGGATAACCAAGGATCTAAGAAGCAACTAAGGAAAGACTTCACCCCCATTGGGATGAGCTATGATGCTGCCTTTGATCTATTCCATACTAAGGGACTCATAACTCCTACTGGACCTATTCAAGATCCTGCACCTGAAAAGAGATTGTCTAGTTGGAACCCAGATGCACATTGCAAGTACCATCAAGGTAGGGGTTATACTACTGAGAGTTGTTGGAAGCTAAAAGAGGCTATCCAACATTTGATCGATAATAACAAGCTTCCCATACCTCCAGCTAGCAAGAAGAGCGAGTGATGATAAAGCAAAGACACGAAGCGATCTTCAACGACAAGATTTCATGACCTCTTTTTCTATTTCTTTTATTTTATCCCATCCCCAATAAGTCTAGCATAGACACCTTCTATTTTTCCTTAGATATACTTTTTAGATTTTTTCTTTTTCCCTTTTAATAAAATGAGCATTTATTTCTTGCATATGATCATTGCATCGCATTAAAAAAAAAAAAAAAAAGGTCAAACTAAGCACAAGGTATACCAATGATTTGAGGCACCCCTTGTAGCCATATCATATCATCTTTTACCCTTCAAATATGCAATCCTTTCTTGATAAACCACTTTGAGCCTCATCTAACGATTGACCTTTCTTTCTTCAACCCACATCTACCTAACCTTGAGATGGGATGGTGTGTAACTTATGCGATTTTCAAAGAACAAAAGCTTGAGTGATTCAAAAGATTAAAATAACAAAATATAAATAATAAAGTGTACAAAAGGGAAAGTGTTCCAATGTCTATGACACGAACATGTCTTTGATATGAACACGTCTCATATTGCGTCTTTTATCGAGTGCTCGGTACCGTGCCTGAGAAACATGAATGTCAAGTGAGTGATAAACTGACAAGGGAATAATCGCGTCGTCAAACGACTACACCTAGATCAAATACAATTTATACAACCTAAACAAACCTAATACGAGTATAAGACAAGCATAGGGGTCGAACCACAGAGAACGGTTAAACACCACCAAATGTTATCAACAATTAAGCTAGTCCGGAATAAGGGAAGGTAAACTAAAGGTCTAAACAAACTAAAACTAGAGATAAAACATTAAGGGAAATGGTTTAGGTATAGCATTCACTTGAACATAAACAAAGGCATAGAAGTTGAATTAATTATGAACTAAATATGCTTGAATATCGAAGTAAGGTCCAATCTAACCGCCTTCCGGGGCTAATCGGCTTCTCCTAACATAGCCTCTATGTTTCCACATTAGAACCATATACTAGGAGGTACTATCAAATAACAATCGATATAAATGAACTTAGCTAAGTCAACTTCCGTTTCATGTTAGCAAAGATTCACTCCCAATCAACTAACAACATGCATTTTGCAAGGAGATTGAAGAATATCAAGCATATAAAGACTTTAATCACAAATAAATCAATTCTAAACCCTAGAACATGCTCAAGATTCAACTACACCACCACCATCCCCTTAATGGGGGAATTACTCACTAATCATGATAACAACTAGATTAATCAACAAATAATCAAGAATCAACATGATTAATAAGCAATACCAACAACAAAAACAATAATCAAAAGAAAGCAAATAAAAATAGAGGAGAGAGAGTTAGAGATTCTCATTGATTGAAGATGGAAGTCTACAAACAAGATGATCAATCTTCTTCTTCAAGATCCAAGCTACAATCAACAATGGTGAAGCCCCTCACTTTCTCTCTCTAACCTACACTAATCCTAAACTAAACCTAGAGAGAGAAGCTCTCCTAAAACTAGGGAGAGAGAATGAAAAATGAATGAAGAAGTCCCTTGTGCAAAACAAGCCCCGCAATATATAAAGAATCGCGCAAAAACGCTGAACAGGACTCGCTGCGCGCCCGCGCAAGGCAGCTGCGCGCCCGCGCATTTGAGGGTTGCGCGGCTTGTGCTTTGGTGTGTGCGCCCGCGTTGCTGGCTGCGCGCCCGCGCACTGTAGCTGCGCGCCCGCGCAGTGTCGTTGTGCGCCCGCGCACATGTCGCGCACAGGCCGCGCAAAACTTTCTGCCTTGATTCTGCAATTTTTGCCAGTTTTGCGCGGGTTCTCACAGGGCTGCGCGCCCGCACACTCTGGCCTTTCTTCGATTCTTCTCTCATGCTTCCTTGGCTTCTTCTTTGCAATCCAAGACTTTAAATACCTAAGCACAAACACCAAGGAAAGCAACAAGGTATAGGGAACGGTGCAAACACGCAATGAAGGCAAGCATTAAGGAATATACGCGATTTCATTAAAATCACATCGAGACATGTATGCACGCATTATTTGAACAAAACAACTACAAAACACCCTAAGACAAGCTAAAACAAGGCATAAACACTATCCTAGGAGTGACATAAATGTCACTCATCAAATTCCCCCAAGCTAAACCTTTGCTCGTCCTCGAGCAAAGCTAGAGCAAAAGAGAACAAGAGGAAATTATTGAAAGCAAAAGAAACAAAATAGAAACAAGGAGAAAGAATGTACACTAACTCACTGTCGTAGGAATCACGGTTGTTTTTAGCTACAACAAGCCCTTAAAACCCCAAAGTCGCCTATGAGGACGAGTGAGGTCTCGTGAGGGTTTCCTAAGAGCTTAACCCACAACTCTTGAGAAAAACCAAGGCAAGGCAACAAAAGGAAAAGGAAAAGAAACATAAAGAGAAAAAAAACAAAACACAAGCTCATATATGGACAAGAGATAAGGACAAGTACTAATGAATGCAAACCTTTCTAAATGGACAAATGTATGCACGTTCCAAGATGTCAATGGTTGATTGAAACATAACACATGCTAAGCATAGAGAACTACTTAGGACTCAATCCACCCTAGCCCCAACCAATCGGGCCACGTTCTCTCCACTAGCTTCAAATCAACCCTTAAGCTAGCTTCTCAAGATTCCACGAAGGAACCGGAAAAAGATAAAGAAATGAAAGACTTTGAGAAGGTAATCCCGACGTCTCAACTATGCATACTCTTTCCATAGGTTTGAAGTCTATCTCCCTCCACCGTTCTTTTGACCTAACCCACTAGAGTCTAAGGGTCTTTTTATTGGTTGTAACGTAAGGCTAAGGGTTAAGGCGGGGTAAAAATTTAAAATTTGGTGATATTTCCTAAGTGAAGCAAAAAGTGCGGCCGACACTCAAAAACACTCAAGAATTCACTAAATATCAAACAAAAATACCAATAATGCCATTCCCCAAAGCTTATTCAACACAAACACAATATTCCCCCCAAGCTTGAACAAAGCATTGTCCTCAATGCTTAAACTAAGGAAGGAAATGAAACCATCTAAAATATTTTTGGTGTTTTTGTTTTTGTTTTTTTTTTTTTTTCACTTTTTAAAACTTTATTCATTGTCCTTGCCTTTTTTTTTAAATCATGGACGGCTTTTTCTTGAAACTTCATTTGATTTTCATAAATTTGCATATTTCTTTACAAGCTCAACTCTAACCAAATCTCAAAGTGCATCTTGTCTATGATCAACAACTCAAAACTCAAACCTCACATGCCAATGCTTCACTAACTAAAAGGTTGGTAAACATAGGCCATTAGGTTTGTAATGTGGTTTAAACAAGAGCGGGAAACATAAGGCTCAAATTGGTTAGCAAGTAGGTTTATGCAAAGTAGAAAATCAAATTTGTAACAAAATAAAAAGAAGATAAAGAAAAATGAGAAAGAAGTGCCCTTTTCCTCCCCTAGAGTGCTTCGGTCACGATCTTGGGAGCTATAAGTCAAAACAAGGATCAAGACATGCATAGCTAAGGATCCAAATGTGCCACACAACAAAGTGATGAAGGCTAGAACAATGTTACCTCACACGGGATTATAACTAAGCAAATACCAACTAAGGGTGCCAAATCCACTATAGAGAGCAACACCATCTTACCACATACCCGTGAACTAAGGCTTCATGGCGCCCTAAAAGTTCTTAACCCGGCTACCTTAGCATGTAATATCCTAGAGTCAACCAATGACACTCTCAAACCGTGCACACATTAACCACTTAGGAAGAAAGGCATTCAAGAGTAAACAAATCCAAAAGATATAATGTCCAAAATAAGAACAAACAAAACACAATTTGCTAAACTTGCCTTGAAGTAAACAAAAATATTTTTGGATTTTCCAAAAGCATGAAAAACATGGAAATGCATATACTCACGTGAATGGCATACATGAATCAACATCCCACCAAACATGATAGAATACCCTCCCCCAAGCTTGAATGAAACCGAGCTCTCAAATCATAAACAATGAAACCAAGGAGGGGAAAACAAGGACAAATTAATCCAACATTACCAACACATGATCTTCAAGTCACAATAAGTAAGAGAGAGAGGGAAAATAAGGATATTACCGGATATGGGATAAATGCAAAATCACACAAAAAACCCGAAATAACCTCATATGAGCCACAATCTCTACAAATAAGGCTTGAATTCCACATGATAGGTAAGTTGAGGCACATTTCCTTGATTCTTGATCATCACCAATGCGCAAGAGTATATCAAGTTGTGTACCTAGCAAGGAACACAAACACGTCCATGAGAGAAAATCTAAGCTAAAAACAAAAGAAAATGAAAGCAATAAAACACGGGTTACTTCCCGCAAAGGCTTGTTTAACGTCCAAGCGAGACCAATCTAGTAAATATCCCGACAAAGAACGCAAAAGCTTGTCATATGCACCGGCAAACATATCAAGAAATAGAGCATACGCGATGCTCATATGACAAGCAAACATAAAGTACAAGGAGACTTTATGTTTGAGAGAAGGGGGAAAAGAAAAAGTAAAAGAATCAAAAGAAAAATCAACAAAATAAGACTTGGAAAAATCAAAACTAGAACTAGGAAGAGAAAAGGGAGGAACAAACTCATTTTGTTGCTCTTTGGAAGGTAAAACTCCGTCATTGAGTCCAAAAGAAGGGTAATGGGGAGCTAAAGAGATTAGGGGCCCCTCAATCGGTGGAACTTTGAGGATATATGGAAGTGAGATAGGGCAAGAAGGAAGGTTGGTAAGCTTTCTTAAAAAGGGGGTGGGGATTGAAAGAATTGGAATGGGTACCTCACTCACAACTTCAATCACACCACCTTGCATTGAAACACAAGCCTTTTCCTCCAAAGAATTCCCTTCTAACACATCTTCACTACCCTCAAAGAGTTTGGAAATGTCCTCAACCACCAATTGGGATTCTTCACTCTCAACAAGAGCATGGTTTTCATTCTCAACGTTTCCCAACTTAACATGATCAAACATGAGTATCCCATCATCACCACAACCCATCTTTTCTCTTAACAACCTCAAATTAGTTTCTAGGTCCACCAAAATGGGATCTTCAATGGGTTGCAAAGAGTGTTGAGGTTCAAGTTGGATAAAGGGGGTGGTTTTCAAAATTTCATCAAATGAAGTATCTTCCATACACCCTCTATCGCTTTCAACATCATCATCATAATCATCCTCAACCATGCACTCAAAAGCCCAATTAGGTTCAACCATATGGGAGGGGGAAGAAGAAGGAAGGACATTTGTTTGGGATTGAGCTAGGTGGGAAATTTGGCTCTCAAGTGCCTCTAGCCTAGCTTTCATCTCCTTGTTATATTCTTCTTTCTTTTCCCTCATCTCATTAACCTTCTCCATCATCTCGTTGAGCTTCTCCAGCAACTCTCCTTCCTCTCTATGTCCCATTGAATTACCCTCACGAAAATGTTCACTAGATACATGGGAAAACTCATTTGGAATCATGTTGGAAAAGGAAGAGGTAAAGGGAAGATCATGCAAGTGAGGATTAGGGGTATGGGGAGCATCATCAACATCCATGCACGCATTTAAAAAACATTGGGAAAGAGCATGAACATTATCAACATTAGGATGCATCTCATCATAAATAGCACACAAGGGGGAGGGATTTGCATCATGGGGAGCATAGGATTCATCATTAGAGTGCATGCAAGAGCTAGAAAAATCGCAAGAATTAGCATCATTCTCTTGCTCATAACCATCCTTGGCAAACCACATATAGAAATCCCAAGCCTCATCCAAAGATTTGGCTCGAAATTGACCATTACACATGTTTTCAATCACCCCTCGAGTATACTCATTCAAACCCCAATAAATAACTTCACAAGCCTCCCATAAGGAACAACCATGGAAATTAGAGAAGTCTTCAAACCTATTAAAGTAGACCCAAAAGGGTTCATATTCAAATTGAGGCAAAGAGGAGCAAGACATCTCATTTTGGACAAATTGATCCATGACTCAATGAAGACAAACAACAAGCAACCAAACAAGAAAGCTCAAGAATATACACAAACAAAAACAAAAACAAGAAGAGAAGCAAACCAAAAGAAAATTATACACAATGGACTAGTCTCAATAAGATAACACAACGGTAATGGAAGCCGTTCCCCGGCAACGGCGCCAATTTGACAAGGGAATAATCGCGTCGTCAAACGACTACACCTAGATCAAATACAATTTATACAACCTAAACAAACCTAATACGAGTATAAGACAAGCATAGGGGTCGAACCACAGAGAACGGTTAAACACCACCAAATGTTATCAACAATTAAGCTAGTCCGGAATAAGGGAAGGTAAACTAAAGGTCTAAACAAACTAAAACTAGAGATAAAACATTAAGGGAAATGGTTTAGGTATAGCATTCACTTGAACATAAACAAAGGCATAGAAGTTGAATTAATTATGAACTAAATATGCTTGAATATCGAAGTAAGGTCCAATCTAACCGCCTTCCGGGGCTAATCGGCTTCTCCTAACATAGCCTCTATGTTTCCACATTAGAACCATATACTAGGAGGTACTATCAAATAACAATCGATATAAATGAACTTAGCTAAGTCAACTTCCGTTTCATGTTAGCAAAGATTCACTCCCAATCAACTAACAACATGCATTTTGCAAGGAGATTGAAGAATATCAAGCATATAAAGACTTTAATCACAAATAAATCAATTCTAAACCCTAGAACATGCTCAAGATTCAACTACACCACCACCATCCCCTTAATGGGGGAATTACTCACTAATCATGATAACAACTAGATTAATCAACAAATAATCAAGAATCAACATGATTAATAAGCAATACCAACAACAAAAACAATAATCAAAAGAAAGCAAATAAAAATAGAGGAGAGAGAGTTAGAGATTCTCATTGATTGAAGATGGAAGTCTACAAACAAGATGATCAATCTTCTTCTTCAAGATCCAAGCTACAATCAACAATGGTGAAGCCCCTCACTTTCTCTCTCTAACCTACACTAATCCTAAACTAAACCTAGAGAGAGAAGCTCTCCTAAAACTAGGGAGAGAGAATGAAAAATGAATGAAGAAGTCCCTTGTGCAAAACAAGCCCCGCAATATATAAAGAATCGCGCAAAAACGCTGAACAGGACTCGCTGCGCGCCCGCGCAAGGCAGCTGCGCGCCCGCGCATTTGAGGGTTGCGCGGCTTGTGCTTTGGTGTGTGCGCCCGCGTTGCTGGCTGCGCGCCCGCGCACTGTAGCTGCGCGCCCGCGCAGTGTCGTTGTGCGCCCGCGCACATGTCGCGCACAGGCCGCGCAAAACTTTCTGCCTTGATTCTGCAATTTTTGCCAGTTTTGCGCGGGTTCTCACAGGGCTGCGCGCCCGCACACTCTGGCCTTTCTTCGATTCTTCTCTCATGCTTCCTTGGCTTCTTCTTTGCAATCCAAGACTTTAAATACCTAAGCACAAACACCAAGGAAAGCAACAAGGTATAGGGAACGGTGCAAACACGCAATGAAGGCAAGCATTAAGGAATATACGCGATTTCATTAAAATCACATCGAGACATGTATGCACGCATTATTTGAACAAAACAACTACAAAACACCCTAAGACAAGCTAAAACAAGGCATAAACACTATCCTAGGAGTGACATAAATGTCACTCATCATAAACCGCATGATCAGGATTGCCCACACTTATAAAAATAAAATAAATGCTAAAGCGAAAGAGAGAGCTAAAAAAAAGAGTAGAAAGCCTCAAGCATAAAAATATTCAAAAGCAAGGTTGCACACCTTGGGGGTTTATCTAGGGTTTTGAGCCTTTTATCCTCTTCTTCTTCAAACCTTTAGCCTAACCACGTTACAACCCTTAAATGACCTCTTTGAGGTATACACATACTTGTGCGAGGTTCGGCTAGAGCTACGTTCGGCTTGATTCCTAACGGATACGTAGGCAACCTCACATCGAGGTGCTGTCGTAATATAAAAATGCATAATTGATTATATCAAGGGATTTCCAATGCTCATCCTTATCCATGTAGAGCTAGATTTGGGGGCTTGATCCTTACATTATTAGCTTACCCAGCCTACGAGTCACCACCATTTGACTCTTTTTAATATATTTTTCCACACGCTTAGCTCTTCGGCCTAACCTTAGTGTCATTTTCACACACTGCACTGATATATGACCAAATAGTCCTTCCCTTAGGAACCCTTTTGTCATGAAATATTAACACAACATTGAAGCATACTTCGTCATAACAAAATCACTCATCACTCATCATTGCATCACAAAGTATGAAGTGCTTAGCCTCCGTGTCTAAGTTACCCAAATACTTTCATCATGGAGTCAACAATTGAGATACCTAGGATGAATTAATCCTTGCACAATGTTTGACTAAGCTCATTCAACATGCACCTTCAAAAACTTCGCTTCTTTCTTTTTTTTGCGTCTTTCTTTTTCGGGAGAAAGTCGATACCCTCCACAAAAATGACGGAAATTTTGCTTTTTTGCATTTTTCGAGTCGCACGATCACACTATAATGCACACACGAGTCATGAACGTTAAGTCATATCGTGTCATATCATCTTGAACTGAGTCTAACACATGTTTCAAGCACTTTGAGTCGAGTCATGACAAGTCATATGTGTTAAAGACACATTAAGTCTTAACTAAGCCTTAGGTCAACCCTAAGATAATTAAAGAGATGAGCAAAGTCCTATAGTCCAAAATATAAATGCAGGTGCATCTCAACAAGCAAGAACATTCCCGAATTTTTTTGGAAAAGCCGCGAATGAAAACCTTACTCCAAAGCCAAACGACAAGGCTGTCATCTGCTGACAACATCTATCGCCTGGAGACAGAAGCAAAGTGCGGCAACACATTTTCCAAGCAGGTGCCGGTGCGACGACACAATGCGTGGCCCCCATATTAGATTATGCGGACCTAGTATAGAAATTTTCGGGTTCCTTGGTACGCCAGTTATCCCCTCTAAGCAATTTGACATGATTTTGTAATTGGCTTGATTACAATCACATAAAGTGATCGACCTAATAAAATATCATCTCACTCAGCTTAAAGCGCCTAAATATTGGCTCATAACAAAGGCACTGACATAAAGGTTCACAAGAAGTAAAAAGCACTGACGTAATGGTTCACAAGCAGTAAAAATGCGCTGACGTACTGGCACCGCGGAAATTACAGCAAAAAAAATTGCAACAGCAAAGTTCAAGCGAGCTTTAAAGATCGACAAGCGTTGGTCTTCAGTAATTTCCTTTGGAACATTATCACAACAACTGAGGATGACATCAAGCAAAGTTATCTTCGACAGCGTTCCCTAGGATATGGAAAGTTGTCAGAAAGCTGAGGATGGTTTCAAGTGAAGTTATCTTCGACGACGTTTGCAAAGATTGTGGAGGTTTTCATTAAGATTTGAGAAGATAGCACGAGATGGGCGGTCTTCGACAGCATTCGCTAAGATTTTGGAGGTTGTCACCAAGATTTGAGAAGATAGCATGAGATGGGCAGCCTTTAACAACATTCGCTAAGATTGTGGAGGTTGTCACCAAGATTTGAGAAGAGCGGTTCGTGATGAGGCGGTCTTCGACGACTTTTGCTATGACCGAGAAGGTTGTCACTATGATTTAAGAAAAAGGCTCGAGATGTATCATCATTAATCGACGGCGTTCCCTAGCTTGTGGAGGGTTGGCACGAACAACTGGAGGTGATTTCAAGCGAAGTTATCTTCGATCATGTTCCCTGGCTTGCGGAAGATAGTCATAAGGCAAATAGCGAAACAATATTCGATAGTATTCTCAGGCTTGTAGAAGACTATCACAGCGGAAATCGGGGGCATTTACAAGCAGAGCAGTTTTCAGGCGGTATCCCCCAGCTTGAAGAAGATAGTCACAACAAATCGGTTACCCCCAGAGACGTTTGCAGGTTTCGGCATTACAAGAATGATTTAGGATAGCAGAACATTATGAATCATTCTCCGTCCCTATCGATACTTTGACTTTTGTTTTCGAAACTTGCGTTTCTCCAAACTCAGTCAAAGTGGGGGCTTCTGTAGACACCCAAATGTGTCTCCCCAAAACCAAACCTAGTGATGAATACCTTTTGCATCGAATCATAATCGAACAAAGTGAAGGTAAGAAAAGTCTAATGTTGCGGTTAGTTTTTATACAAAATCTTTCTTTCTGTTTTCGAAAACTTACTCTATTTTATGAAAATAGTCAATCCAGTTTATTTTGGTCATGAAAAGGGTCCAATAATGGTGTAGTTGGATGGGGCTTGAAAATACCTTTCCGACGATATATTATAAGCCCAATTCCGATGAATAATGAGGAAGTTATGGCCAAAATACTAAACTGGGCCTGATTTGGTTCTTATATGCGTCCCAATGATCTAGAGGAGGGCCAATCATTAATTATCATTCCTAAATCTATTAGTATTGATTATAGTATTCTAGAATACTCTAGAATGTTCTTTTGAATCCTAATGGAGTTAGGATTGATAATTATGTTTCAAAGAGTTTGAAATTGAATAAAACTACTCCTTTTGAGAATCCTTATTTTGTACGAAATGGAATATATTAAGATATTATTTTTGTGCCTCACAATCTTTACTCAAATCTTATACGGTTGGATAGATCTTGAAATTATCTTTCCAATGATATATTATAATATTAATTCCGAGCTATAACGGAAAAGTTATGAATGGAATACGAAACTCTATCCAAAATTGACACCCTTCCACTATTTCGGCAATATCTTTTTATCTACCAAATATTTTAATCTGATTCTAATTGGGTTGGAAATTAGACTTCAATATCTTTCCAACGACATATTATATGACTTATTTGGACATTTGGATCAAAAGATATGATAAAAACATAATTTGCAAAAATTGTCTTGTAGCACCGGACGACAGGTTTGTCGCCTGGCGACAAAGACGTGTTTTATTCCTTTTCAAACTCTGATTCGTTTTGATTGATTCCGGACTATTTTCTTATAAATAGGGTCCCTGGACCTCCGTTCTTAATCATCAACTCTTAACTAGAATTCTTTAATTCTCTTCTCTCTTTCTAAGCTAAAGCTTATTCTCTCTCCCTTTTTCTAGCCTAGCCTTTTACAAACATAATTCCTCATACATTAGCTCTAGACACACCTAGCCAAGTTCGAGGTTGCCTTCGCCCTAGACGTGAAAGGTTTGATATTTCTAAGGGTTTGGTCCCAAATCTCTATTTCATTTATTTGATTTAATTGTTTGATTTTATATTTTTCTTGAAGTTACTAACGTGTGTATTTTGTTATTAGAAAGAGATACGAGGCATCCAAGTAAGTACTTTAATTGTTTTATTGATATTTTGATATAAAAATCATGCTTAGTTTGTTTTTTTATTTCTAGTATCATGTTAGGATGCTTTTCTTAATATGATGTTTAGGGTAAAGAATAAGTTTCTTATATCAATTATGATTTCTATGATGCTTCCTATTTTCTTTCTTAATAACATGTTAGTATCATGTTATGGTTAAAGCTTTAATCTCTATTGTTTAGTGACATGCTAGGGTTTGTTATTAATCTTGTTAGTATCATGCCTAGGATCTTGCTATTAATATTATGCTTTAACATGATTATGATAATTATGATTATGATTATTGTTTTGTCAAATTTTATAATTTAACGTAATTTCTTAATTAGCGAATTGTTTCACGTAATTTGTTAATTTACGAATTGTTCCAGGTAATTTGTTAATTTACGAATTGTTAATTTACGAATTATTTAACGTAATTTGTTAATTTACGAATTATTTCATGTTATTTGTTAATTGACGGATAATTTATATATAATTTGTTAATATTATGTTACTTGATTATATTTATTAAAAAAAAAAAAAGTCGCCGAAATTCGGCCACTTTTGGCCGGAAATTTTCTTGTATGGTGCTAAGTGCACCCATGCTAATAGTTCAGGGTGTTTTGGCTATTTTTCTTAGTTCAGGGTGCTGAGTGCACCCAAGCCAAAGTTCAGAGTGTTGAGGCCAATTTTGCCTATTTATTATTTGTTATTGCTTTATCACACCTTTTATACATGTTTAAAGGGAATTTGTACTTGTAATTACACTTAATAAGATAATTAATAATCTTTTTAGGGTTAATATGATTATAATTCAAGTGATCGCCAATAATAGATTTATTTGTGCATTAATATTCAACCAACATAGATTAAACAGGTTTAGACCTGATGATTGCATGTTAGTCAGAAAGCGCACATGAATACGAGAAGAATAAAGTAAAGGCCTATTATTAGGGCAGGTTCTTTTTCTTTTAGATTGGATTTGTACCTTCATCCCCGAACTTCCAGTCTTGGTTCCAGACCTATTGGTGTTAACGATCTTTTGGATCGTTAAGGGGTGTAACCTTCACCCTGTGAAAGGTTTACAAGTTCCTAAAACTTGTTAGCAACTCTTTTGCTCTAGCTTCCTTCCCTTTGGACGTCACCTTACTTTAGTGTATGATCACAGTGGGGTTTAAGTTTGGGATAATGCTTGAAATATTCCCTACAGATCCACAAACATCACAAAACAAGCATCCACTAGGCATGTTACTAGAATAAGGAGAGGGTTGAGGATTAGAAGACATACCTCTCCTATTAGATTGGGAGGGAAGACATGAGACTTGGGAGGTAGCATTTTCCAATTTTGCCTTGATAGCGGACATTTCCTTCCCCGAGTTTGTCATTTGTGAGGAGAGATTGTTGATTGCATTTAGATGATCAACCGAGTACACCGAAGAGCTACTCTTGCTAGTTGACTTTCTCTCTCTT
Source organism: Chenopodium album (assembly GCF_948465745.1). Lineage (NCBI taxonomy): Eukaryota > Viridiplantae > Streptophyta > Magnoliopsida > Caryophyllales > Amaranthaceae > Chenopodium > Chenopodium album. The sequence continues at coordinate 53,013,245 of NC_137837.1, forward strand.
AATCTTGCCAATCTCTATAGTATCTCACTACGTCTTCAATTATGTCTACCACTTCCTCTTCCATTTTATCCATGATGGGACCTCCGGCTCCTCCATCTAAACATGACTTCCCTTGAGGACTAAGGCCTCCATAGAATATTTGAATAATTTGGTAAGTAGGAATTCCGTGGTGAGGACATTCTCTTTGATACTATTTGTATCTCTCCCATGCTTTATAGAGGCTCTCACTTAGCTTTTATTTAAAACCTTGAATAAAAGCTCTAGCCTCAGCTGTTTTCTTTTATGGAAAAAACGAGATAAAATTCCTTGGTAACTTCGTCCCATGTCCTTAGAAAATTTGGCTTGAACTCCTTGTTTAGCCATTCCAAGGCACGCCCTATGAGGGAAAAGGGAAAGAGCTTGAGGCGGATGAATTCTTAGGAAATTCCATTCACCTTGATAGTATTGCAATATTTTTCGAACTCCTTGAGATTATTTAGTGGGCTTTCATGCTTGGCCCCACTAAATTGTCGCCTCTCTATCAAAGTGATCACTGCCAGCCTTATTTCAAAATAATTCGTCGGTGTTGTAGGTGGTGCAATCCCACTCTCAAATCTATTTGAACCGGGAATCCCCAATTCTTTCAATGCTACCCTTGGATTTTCTCCCATTCTTGCTTGTTCTTCTTGTTGTGGTTCTTCTTCACTTGAGATGCTAGAACTCAAAGATCGTCTAGCAACCCTTAATCTTGCAATAGTCCTCTCAATCTCCGGATCAAATGGCACTAGTGAATGAGCATGTGCTCTATGCATACAATCTCAAAAGAAATGATTAGTAGCACGACTACAAGTGTAGCCTAAAAAGAAAAATCTTTTTGTTTGTTTTTTTTCTTTCTTTTTTTCAATTAAGGATGAAATAGACTCAACAACTATAACAAACTCCCCAGCAACGATGCCATTTTGGCATAAGGAAAATGTAGGTCATTTTCTACCCTTTCCTAGAGCCAAACTAAATGTTTAAACACTCGACCAACCTAATACTAGTATATGGTAAGTCAATGGTCGAACCCAAAGGAATGATTAGGTGCAAGCTATAGCCTATGTCAAGCTACTTCGAAGAATGTAGAAGGTTATGGTTGGTAACTAAGGTATCGAGAAAGCCAAAATAATCGAGAAATTCAATATCCTTAACACTACGGATATAGGTTCCACATGCAAGCTCAATGATTATGCTAATTGAAGGATCACTCAATCAATTCACTATAAATGGAAAAACAATAGTTGCAATCAATAGAATTCAAGAGCTATCTCCTAATAAACCAAACTAGGGTTCACTATGAATGGAAATGAAGGAAAATCACAATCAAATTTAATCAATTAAAGCAATTCTCAAATCAAGGGTTCATATCATTGAAAATTACAATGCAATCTAGATTAATCTTATAGGTTGATCACTCCTAGTCTAATTAATCACATGCACAACTATGTCAACCAATTTAATTTCAACAATTCAATCAATTAAGGATCATCAACTAGTAAAAATCATCAATCAAGCATGCTTTCTCTTCTCCCTAGCAACTAATCTACTCACTAATCATGGTAAAATTGAGAAGCAAAACAAATTCAATCACTATCATATTCATTTCAAGTTTACTCAAGAAGAAATTCAATCAATCAAGTTTTCATTGAATTGAAGAAGTAATTCCAAGATCAAATTGAAATCTAAGACCAAATTCAAGTACAATCAAGTAAATCTTAAGCTTCTCTCTCTACTATTTCTGGAAAATAATCCTCAAATACAAAATAAGTCATCTCCCTAAAAAAAGAAAGTCAAAAGCTATAAATAGAAGAATCAAGCGAAGGGGGTCGGGACAGGTAGTGCGTGCGCACCACCCAGGCCGCACGCGCGCGCACGCACCACCTGTGCCGTGCGCGCGCACCCCTGCTTAGTGCTCGTGGCCTTGCCTCCTTCGCTTGCTCGATCAATCTCCGCGCTCCCGAGCATCCCTATCATTGGTGCACTCGAGGCAATGCTCATGAGAGAAGCAGCTCCTTTATCTTCCAAGCACTTGAAACGCCTCATGCCAATGCATTGCATCCAAGGTCCTTGTGCTTGTGGAGCTAGCTTGAATGACATGTTTGGAATCCCGAACTTAGCTCCATCAACCTGCTTGAATGCGCTCAAGCTTCCTCCTTGGTGATCAAACCTCGGGAAACTCCACACACCTACAAAACAAGTCAAGGAAACAAAGAAGCGAGAGAAATAGTCGAGAAATGAACAAAATGACAAGAAAACCATTAAAAGCTTGCATTTCTTTAGACTTACACATAAACACGCAAAGCAAGAATTCTTATATAAAAACACAGCATAAAAGACAAAAAATGAGAGTAAAACTATAAAGAAAACCTAGCTTAAGAGTGTCATAAATGAGACTCATCATGTACCATGTCGAGCATCAGAGAATGTTTTCTTGCTACCATCCGATTGTACATGCCGGATGGCTTTCCTGGCCACCTTTTTCAGGGAAACAGAGTCTTGAGATTTCTATTTGGGGTCGAGCCTTCTCCTTTGGAGCAGGGTGAGGAGTCGGCAGACGGTCCCTGACCGACTTCTACTTTCCAGGCTGAGCTGGTTTCTTGGCCGAATGTTCCTTTCTAGGAGCAGTTGACCGCTTGGTGATCAAATCTTTAATTTCACCCTTGAAGCTGCTCATGAATTTCATGAGCTCATCTCGGGTGACTGGGGCTAATCTTGCCGCCTTAGATGGATCAATCAGCTGCCCTGAGGGCTTACTTGACTGTCCAGGGGGCCTGCTTACTTGGACCCGCCTGGTTAGCATTGCGCTCCCGCATGTCTTTATGATGGATGCACTTAGATATGAGGGACCCATCATGGGCCACATAGGTTTCGTTGTCTCCATCGTCACCAGAATCATGGTCCGACTGGACCAACACTTCTTCCGGAGGCCGATTGGTCTCTGGAGGCGGCTGAAAGGAATGGTGTCCTTCGAACAAGTGTATTATTCCGATAGGAAATTCGGAATTATTAGAAAGCTAATTTTTCAGTGAGGTCAAGTGATCAGAATGCCTGGGTGGAGGCTGCTTCCGATCAGTAATATTAATGCATAATTAATATTACAGCTTAATCTTGACTAATGTAATGGTTATGTACGAAATTTAAATAACTACAATATATGAAATTTGTCTTTTATTCTTCAAATCTTTAATAAATATCTTTTATTCGTACAAAAATTAACCAATATCCATATCTATATATCTGCGTTGTATGTTTTATCAGTTGTTGCTTGGTTGTATGCATATTATTGATGAGTGACATTTATGTCACTCTTAGGGAGTAGTTTTAGAGTCATTTTCGTGTTTATTTTATCTTATTTTCCCTTTCTTTCTCTTGTTTTCCTTTTAATAAAGTTTCTTGTTTATTCGGTAATTTTGGAGCGTTTTAGTTTATTTTCTTTATTTTATTAGCTTTAGTTTATTTTCGTATTTTATTTTACTTTATTTGCTTGCATAGTTTTTGTTTATTTTTATTAGTTTAGTTTTATGTCTCTTATTTTCTATTTCTATTTTATTTATTTTTATTTTTATTTTATTTATCCCAATTCCTTCCTTCGGTTTTGTGTGTAGGGGTTCGGGATTCATGTCAAGTGAGTTCGGGTTCTAATTTGAGTCAAACGCCAAATGCCCATTTCACAAGCATGCTGCCCACTTATCCATCACCGCACACCTCCCTTATCCTCCACCACACATACACCACCACAGCCGAACCAGCCTGCAACCTCACGCAACCACGCATATCACCATCATCCACCTTTCCCCTGCTCACTCACCCTCACCACCAAAATCACCTCTCACGCAACCACAGCAGCCCCACAGCCATACTCACCTGCCACCACACACACCTGCTCAACCAACACCAACAACGACACAAGCATTTCGCTGCCCCTGCCTCACTCCCAGCCACCTAGCACCGCACATCCCCTGCTTCACCCCGCATCACCACCACAACACAAACCATCCCCTGCTCAACCAAATGCGCAGCCACATCAACCAATACACCACCAATTTCACACCTGACCCGCAACTACCCAAACCAACCATCTGACCACCAACTCCAACCCCGCAGCAGCCACGCAATCCCCAACACCAACGCAACCCAGCCACCGCAATCAACCTCCCTCAAGATTTTACAGCAGCCCGCAATTCACCTCACAACAGCCTGCTTTACACCCGCAATCAGCCGCACCTAAACCAGCAACAATTAAGCAACCAATTCGCACAAGCAATTCGGCCCTCAATTAAGCAAATCAGAACAAATTGCAAATTAATCAAGTTCGAGCAAACCCATTAAGAAGTTCGGCCGAACGTCGAGTCAGAGACTTTGGGGGCTTTGTTATTCGAAGGGGAGTGGTCGAACATACCCTTGGTTCGACCGAACCAACCCCGTAGTTCGGTCGAACCCACCACCGGTTCGATCGAACCATTCCACGAGCTTCTCACGCGAGTTTTAATGAAAATTGAACGGCCTTGATTGATTGCTGGTTGATGAAGATGTCGGTGATGATTTTGAGCCATTGATGATGGTTGTTTGGTGTTGATATTGAAGCAGCCAAATTCGAAGAAGGGGAAAGGGGGTAGCTGATTGTTTTGGGGGGAATTGATTTGTTTTATTTTTATTTCTTTTTCTTTTCCCTTTTCTTATTTTCTTTCTTTTCTTTTATTTTTATTTTTTTAGTTTCTGATTTTATTTTTTTACTTTTCCTTTTAATTTATTTTATTTTATTTTCTTTTTCTATTTTTCCTAGTTTTATTAAGTTAGTATAAATACCCATTTTTTTGGGGTAATTAGGAAAACATTCAATAACTATCTATTCCTCTCTCTAGTTAGTTTTAGTTTTAGGTTAGGTTAGGATTAGTCTTCTTTGGTAGAGAGAGAAAGTGAGGTTTTCTTCATTAATGAACTTGGATTTTGAAGAAGGAGCTTGTTCAATCCTTTGTAGACCTTCATCTTCAATTAATGAGCAATTTCTTACTCTCTCTCCTCTATTTTTATTTGTTTATTTTGATTATTATTTTAGTTGTTGGTATTGCTTGTTGATCATGTTGATTCTTGATTATTTGTTGATTAATCTTGTTATTATCATGATTAGTGAGTAATTTCCCCATTAAGGGGATGGTTGTGTTGTAGTTGGACCTAGAGCATGTTCTAGGGTTTAGAATTGATTTATTTGTGATTAAAGTCTTTATATGCTTGATATTCTTTAATCTTCTTGCAAGTGCACATTGTTGGTTGATTAAAGGTGAATCTTTGCTAACAAGAAACGGAAGTTGACTTAGTTAAGGTTCATTACTATCGATTGTTATTTAATAGTACCTCCTAGTATATGGTTCTAATGTGGAAACATAGAGGCTATGTTAGGAGAAGCCAATTGACCCCGGAAGGCGGCTAGATTGGATTCTTAATTTCGATATTCGAGCATGTTTAGTTCATAATTAATTCAATTTCTATGCCTTTGTTTATGTTCAAGTGAATGTTATACCTAAACCATTTCCCTTAATGTTTTATTTCTTGTTTTAGCATTTTTAGACTTTAGTTCATTTATCCCCTATTCCGGACTAGCTTAATTGTTGATAACATTTGGTGGTGTTTACCGTTCTCTGTGGTTCGACCCCTATGCTTGCCTTATACTCGTATTAGGTTTGTTTAGGTTGTATAAATTGTATTTGATCTAGGGATAGACAATTGACGACGCGTTTATTCCCCTTTGTCAATTATGTAACTGTTTATGACACAATGCTTTGCTTAGGAAAATGTATATAATGGTGGGTCAAATATAAGGTTATTATTGTGTCTAAAGATTTGGTGAATACGACGAGTAAAACAAATATTCGCGATTGTATAGCTGCTGAAGTAATGGTATGATAAGAAACCTTTATTTTTATCTACGGGAGGTAGGAAATGATTTAATCTACTTGTCTTCTCTTATATAGTTATGTGCAGTATAATTCCTTTATTTTTCAATTAAAAATATGACATTATAAAAAAAATAAAAGGGAATAAAATAAAATACTACGTAAATACAAATAACATAAGGAATTTTTTGTCAAAAAAACTACATAATAAAACCAAAATTTTGTGAGAAACTACCCTAATAAAAAAAATGTTGTAATAAACTACCTAATAAAGATAAAATGTTGTAAAAAACATCTACCTAAGAAATGGTAAAATGTTGTTAAATACTACGTATATCTAATATTCACCGTTGACCGACCTCAAAACACTCTCGAAACCACCGCTTTCATTCACAAAACTAACACAACTTGCTTGAAATCGCATTTACCACACCTAAACCACCTTTCAACCCCAAAAACACCACCTATAACCCCAAGAACCACAATACCGAAGCATTATTCTACCCTCTCCAACTCGGAATATCCTCTAACCACCCCGATTTTACCTTTACATCTTGAAAACAAACCCTCACAGTGGTTTTGGGGGTGTTTAAGGTGGATCAACGTTGTAAAATTAAGTCAACAGTGGAAATTCGGTCTAAGGTAGTATCTTACAACATTTTACCCTTTTTAAGGAAGTTTCTTAAAACATTCAGTCTAATAAAGTATCTTACATAGCCCTTAGGGCTACATATAAGCATTAAATATACACTAAAAATCGTATAAATTTAGGAAATCATAAAAATATAAACACTAATTATACTGATTTACGCGTGTTTTTGTCATGAATTCCTAATTTTATACAATTTTCAAGAGTATATTTAATGCTTATATATAGCCCTTAAGGCTACATATAATATTACCCTTTTTTTTATTAGGTAGTTTTTCACAAAATGAATTGAAACAAATGTAAATGAGCTGAAGGGGGTAGAGGCGGTACCTTACGTTTGTCTCTAAAAGGGAGGCAAACGGTGATGACCGACTGAGATGCTGCTGAAGTTGACCTTGCTTGCTTGGGGCACAGGGGGTTGTAAACCGGCTAAGGCAGGCAGAAAATTAGCAAAGCTTGTGTTCACACACAGACGGAAGACAGACTCTCTCTCTCTCTAAGATTTAGTGATTTTTGTTTAGGGTAAAAATTACCCTAGACAGGTGTCCCAATAAGAGAAGGCCACGTGTCAAGATCAGACTGACCCAAGTGGCCCCCTAGCCATTTGACACGTGGCTCCTTCAGATAGATTCTGAAATGGCGGCCCTCAAGGGCCCAAATCCCAAGAGAACGCCGTAATTCGGCGCAGCCCACCACAATCTAGGTCAAGTGACCTAGATAAGGGCACAATTTCCAATGACCCTATAAATAGGGAGATATTTCCCCATTTTGGGGACACATTCAATCGTTTATTACACCTGTATTCTCTTACATCAAAGAAAGACCTGAGCTTGGAATCCGAGCAGATACCCACCTAAATTTCCGTTCTCTTTATTCCATTTCAAGTTACTAACTTGACCGTCGGAGGCGGAGCTCCAACCACCCGGAGTCTCCGTTATTTTGCAGGTACAACTCAGCCGGATCAGACTTCGTGACGTAACTCTCCCAAGGGACAAAAACCCCCAAAACATTTGGCGCCGTCTGTGGGGAGAGTACCTCGAAGATGGTTCAAGAGTCTGTACCACCCCCTAACCGTCTGGGCGATGACCCAGAAGTCTTTACAGACCATGAGGATGAAGATCCTCTTGTCGAAACCTTTACAGCCGATGACGGCTCTCTCAGGACTAAGCGCGTCCGGCCCAGAGACACTCTGGAGCGGGGTGCCTCCCAGGCGGGTACAAGCCGACCCTCTGGGCAGCCGGAAGAGGAAACCTAAACGGCCGCAGAATCAGCCCCTGTCACCCGAGACGAACTCATGAGATTCATGACAAGTTTCAAGGGTGAAATTAAAGAGCTGATCACCCAAAGCCGGGCTGGCCCAAGTAAAGGTCAGTCGGCGAAGAAGACTCCTCCGGAGAAGGGGAAGTCAGTCAGAGAACGGCAGCCCACTCCTCATCCAAAGGAGAAGGCAGCCGGGACCATTGATTGGTAAAAAAATTCTCCTTCCTAAGAGGAACAACAACAACACCCGCCGGACTCAGCAGCCGGTGGGAAGCAAAAAATCAATTCTCGATGCCCGGGAGATCATAAACCGGAAGAGAAACCTATCGCTGTCTGAGTCGGCTTCAACGTTGAACTTTCCAGATAGCTTCAACAATATTTCTGCAGGGAGTGCACCCTCCTTGCATGAGAGTCAGACAGGCGATAATACCGTCCATTCTGGCCTTCATATGATTGGAGCTGTACCGTACGTGCCTACTCAGGTTTACGGACAGTATCCCCCTCACTTCATGCAGCCGGCTCTCTTTGGAGGTCAGGCGGCATATGAAAATGTCCAGCCATTGGACTGGCAGCTCCGTCTACTGCGCCTGGGTGAACAGCCTTCTGCGTTCACCCGGGAGATAATCGAGGCGGCCCAGCCGGCCAAGGTTAAGAATGTATTGGTTGGTACCTATGATGGTACCACCAATCCGGAAGACCACCTCATGGCTTACACCAACCTCATGTATCTGCAGGGGTTGGATGATGCCACTTGGTGTCGGTGCTTCCCGGCTACATTGAAGGGCATTGCCCAACAATGGTTTGGTAATCTGCCAGTCGGGTCCATCGATAGTATCAGGAAGCTCGCCTTCCTGTTTGTTTCCAACTTCTCAATGAACATTCCTGCTAAGAAAACAAGCCTTGACTTGAGCACTGTTAAACAGGGAGAGAGAGAAGGGCTGCGCTCATATGTCAGGCGGTTCAATCTGATCAGAATTCAGATTCAGGGACTGTCTGATGAGGTAGCTTTTACAGACTTTTTCAAGGGTCTGAGAGACGGTTCGACCTTTAAGTTCGACCTAGTCAGAAAAGGGGCTTTCACCCTATAGGCGGCCCTGAGGGAGGAGGAAAGCTACATTCAAGCTACCGACCTCTTCTCGCCTGGTAGCCAGTCGAACTCAAAGAAGTCCGACAAGCAGAAAGGCAGCCGGCCTGCTCAGCCGGCTAAAAAGAAAGAAGAGAGCAAGAAGAGAAAAGAAATATGGGCAGTTAGTGATTCTGACCAGCCGTCCCAGAAGAAGAAGAAAGAATTTAAACCGTACGTCCCAAAGTACGAGTTTAACAAGGACTGCAACTCCATCCTCATGGAGATTAAGGACCGGTTGTCCCTAGAGAAGCCGAATCCAATGAAAAGTTTCATTCAATCAAGGAACAAAAATAAATTTTGCCAATACTATGAGGAAGTTGGCCATGACACCAACGACTACTTCAGCCTTCAACGGGCGTTGGACCGTCTGGCTGACAAGGGAATGCTGAAGTCCTATATTTCTAAGTCCCCAGCCGGGGCAAAGAAGAATAATAAGGGTCAGTCCACTAAGACTACCCCCAGCCTGCTAGTAGCTCGGATACCGACAAGGAGCCGGTCTACACAATAGCAGGCGGGTTCTCATGCGGTGGCCTTACCATCCGGGGCACCAAGAGCCATCTTCGAAAGATGGACAAAGATGATGATGGGCAGGCGTCTGCAAGCTCCTCCTTCCCGGATGTTCTGATCACTAAGAAGGATAGGGGCAGCGTTCGCCGCCCACATGATGACCCGGTCGTCATTGAGTGTAAGGTTCCAACCAGCTGGTTGGGCGGATCCTTATTGATACCGGCAGCTCATCAGACATCATCAGCCTCCGGTGCTTACAGAAGCTGAAATACAATGACAGCAGCTTGCATTCGGTCACCCACCCCCTAGTTGGCTTTGGGGGAGGAATGGTTTACCCAGTCGGAAGAGTCGATCTACACATCCGGCTGGGTGAGAAAGGAAAAGGGCGACATCTGGTCGTCAAGTTTTTGGTCGTTGAGGAGCTGACCGCCTACAACATTATCTTGGGCCGGCCAACCCTCAACGAATCCAAGGTTGTAATCATCCCTTCCCTCATGCTCATCAAGTATGAGAGGGATGACAGCTCTATTGGTTCCTTGAATGGGGATCAGAAGACGGCCCGGGAGTGCTATCTCTCAGCCGTCAAAGATACCGTGGCCCTAGGCGCCCAGGAGCCAATAGACCTTGATAATGTCAAGGAGGCCGATCCAGCACCAGCCCCACCAGCAGCCGGAAAGAAAAGAAAGGCACCTATGCTGGTGGAGGTGAAGAAGGAGAAAAAATAGCAATCACTGATCGGTGAACGGTCAGATGAGCTCCGTCCCCAACCGGCTGGTGAGCATATTGACATACCTCTGGACGACAGCCGTCCGGAGCGTACCGTGAAGGTTGGGACGGTTGCCTTTGCTAAGTTGGGTGCAGACTTGCACCTTCTGCTGAAAGAATTCAAAGACATTTTTGCCTTTGAAGTGGAAGAGATGCCAGGCGTCAGCCCGAATCTTGTTGTCCACAAACTTGCCGTGGATCCTAAAAAGAAGCCCATCCGGCAAAAGAAAAGGAATCACGGCGAGGAAAGAAGTCAGGCGGCAGCTGCCGAAGTAAAAAAGCTGTTGGATGTTGGGTTCATTCGGCCATGTAATTTCCCCGACTGGGTGGCGAATGTTGTGCTTGTAAAGAAGCCGAATGGTACCTGGCGTATGTGTGTTGATTACACAGATCTCAGCAAAGCATGTCCCAAGGACAGTTATCCGCTTCCTAAGATCGACAGTCTGGTCGATTCAATAGCCGGGCATGCCTTGATGAGTTTTATGGATGCCTACTCCGGCTTCCATCAGATACCCCTGTGGAAGAAAGATCAAGAAAAGACGGCCTTCGTCACTGATCAGGGGCTATTCTGTTACACGGTGATGTCGTTTGGCTTGAAAAATGCGTCGACTACGTTCCAACGGATGATTAATACGGTCTTAATTAATCAAATTGGGAGTAATGTAGAGGCATACATTGATGACATGATAGTCAAATCCAAACAGCAGGCGGATCACCTTGCTGATCTCCGAGAAACCTTCACCACACTCAAGCGGCATAAGGTTATGTTAAACCCTAATAAATGCGTCTTTGGTGTTGAGTCTGGGAAGTTTCTCGGATTCCTGATTGATCAAAGGGGGATAGAGGCTAACCCTGAGAAGATACAGGCAGTGATTGACATGAAGTCACCCCGCACTATCAAGGAAGCATAGAGATTAACCGGTTGCCTGGCAGCCTTGGGGAGATTCCTCAGCCGGTCAGGTGACAAATGCCTTTACTTCTTCTAAGAAATCAGGAAGAAGACCATATTTGAATGGGGGGATGAGGCTGAGGCGGCCTTTCAACGGCTGAAAGAACACCTCCACTCTTTGCCAAGGCTTGTTAGTCCACTGCCTAGAGAGGTGTTATATATGTACCTAGCCGTCTCAGATCATGCCCTCAGTGCTGTTCTCCTTGCTGAGAGAGACGGTGTTCAGCTTCCGGTCTATTTCATTATCCATGTTCTAAAAAATGCTGAGCTCCGGTACCCCGTGGTAGAAAAATTTGGCCTTGCCCTATATATGGCTTTCAAGAAATTGAAACCTTATTTTCTGGCTCATCCGGTTGTAATCTACACCGACCAGCCCCTCAAGCGGCCAATGTCTACTTTGGAGTCATCCGGCAGAATGTTGAAATGGGCTATTGAAATGCAAAGTCTTGATATCACTTTTGAACCTAGAAAGGCAGTGAAAGGTCAGGCGTTTGCCGACTTCATTGTTGAAATGACACGACCGGTGCAATCGGATAATATTGACCAGGTTTGGAAAGTGTATGTAGACGGAAGCTCAACGAAGAACGGATGCGGTGCAGGAATTATATATGAGTCCCCTGAGGGAGACAAATTTGAATATGCACTGCGGTTTAAGTTTCAAGCCTCAAATAACGAGGCGGAATATGAAGCCCTGCTAGCCGGAATCCGCATGTGTAAGGCAGCAGGGGCAACTAAAATTGACGCCTATTCTGATTCACAGTTGGTCGTCAGCCAGTATGAGAGAACATATGAGGCAACTCATCCGGCTATGATCAAGTACCTTCAGGCAGTCAAAGAAGAGACTGGGGCACTTGAGGAATTCCGTCTTAATCAAGTGCCTAGGTCAGATAACAACCAGGCGGATGCGTTGTCTAAATTAGCTTCATCTGCCTGCTGTGATACTCTTCGATCGGTCTTTTGGGAAGTTCTTGAAAAGAGAAGCATACATGAAGAGCCCATTGGAATCTTAGACCGAAGCTCTACCTGGATGGATGGCATCCGGGCATATTTAGCAGACGGCAAGCTTCCTGATTCATCACAGGAGGCAGCCGTCATGAAAAAGCGAGCAGCAAACTTCGAGTTGAGAAATGGAGAACTCTTCAAGGCGGGTTTCCTCAAACCTTTATTGAAGTGTGTTACCCCAGAGAAGGGGAAAGAAATTCTCGAAGAATTGCATGCTGGGTACTGCGCCTCTCATATAGGCGGCAGGTCCCTAGCCGTCAGAGCTAGGCGGCATTACTTCTGGCCTACTCTTGAAGCAGACGCCAAAGAGTTAGTCAAAAGATGCGACAAGTGCCAAAGGTTTGGCCCACTGATTTGCCGCCCGGCTACTGATCTGAGGGCAATCCACAGCCCAGTCCCATTCGCCAAATGGGGCATGGATATCTTGGGTCCTTATACGCCTACTCCAGGCGGAAAGCGCTACATTTTGGTGGCTGTGGATTATTTCACCAAATAGGTAGAAGCTGAGTCGGTTAAGAACATTAAGACAAAGGATGTCATCTCTTTCATCTGGAAGAACATCATCACCCGGTTTGGGGTACCTATTGTTTTGGGTGTTTTTGTCCCTCGGGAGAGTTACAACATGAAGACTGATCCGGGATGAGTTGTACCTGCAAAACAAACGGAGACACCTGTTGGGTGGTGCTCCGCCTCCGACGATCAAGTTAGTAACTTGAAAAGGAATAAAGAGTACGGAAATTTAGGTGGGTATCTGCTCGAATTCCAAGCTCAGGTGTTTCTCTGATGTAAGAGAAGGCAGGTGTATTAAATGATAAAACGTTATGTCCTCAAAGTGAGGGGTATCTCCCTATTTATAGGGTCTTTGGGAGTTATGCCCCTGATTAGGTCACTGAACCCTAATCATTGGTGGGCTGCGCAGTTTTGCGGCAATCTCGGGATTTGGGCCTGAAGGCCGACTTTTTTCCCTTCTTTTCTGGAGTGACACATGTCGAGCAGGGATTGGTCCACTTTGGGCCATCCTGAGGCTGACACGTGTCATCCTCTTATTGGACCACGTGGCGGGGTAAAATTACCCTAAACATTTGCCCCTCACAAATGTGACGTGGCACGCCACGTGGCATCTGTGACACATGTCACGCTCCGGTTGGCGGTAATTTTACCGTTACAAAGTAATTGTTCACCTTCTGGGTAAATTACGGAAATGCCCCCAAATTTACGCTCTATATATAGCCGTTTTACCCTCATAATTTTCTACGTTTACAAAAATTTCCAAGAGAGAAAAACTTTGAGAGAGCAGAAGTCACTTGTTTGAGTCAGACGTGAGCAAGAAAGCTTGTTCTTCAGCAATACAGCCGGTCCCGCCTACATTCAGATACAAAATCGAAAGGTACCGTCTCTGTCTCTCTCAGCTCTTTTCTTTTTTCACCGCTTGTACATATTTCTTGCAATAAATGGATGCATCACCAACACACACGGCACGACCTAGGTTAGAGTCCAGCCGGTCACCAGGGTCGGATGAGTCTAGGACTAGGAGTGCCGGCTCGGGGTGTTGGGACCACCCTTTGCACTGGATTCCGACCAGTTATGTGTCTGTGCAGGACACCATGGCTCGGACAATGCAGACGGCCACGGACCCGAATTACAGAAGCGAAGGCTCAGGCGGCCAAACGCCTGAGGGAGAAACGTCTGGTCAGGGAAACCAGACGGCTCTGGAGAGATCCCCTCCGCGCGCCCCTTCAACCCCTGCAGACTCTTTTTTGGAATAGTGCGACCAAGGCGGCGACGAGGCCGCCTCTGCCCCATAGACCAAAGCGAGGGGGAGACGGAGAGCGACAGCTCCGCCTCTACCTCCGAGAGCAGCGATGACTTGCCCCCTCTTCCGGATAGCGAGGAGGAAGAAAGGAAAAAGTGGAGTGAGAAGGACGATCCCTTCAGCATCCACGTCTCCTCCAAGGACCGAATCCAGATAGGGGAGAACTTAGAGAACTTTAAGAAAATGCACCCGCTTGGAGACGGGTATAAGATCCGGGTGCCGCCTGAGCTGGGCACCATTGCTTGGGGGGATGATCAAGAGAACGCCAACAGCTATTTTGGCTGTTATGAGGCGGCGTTCAAAGCCGGCCTTCGCTTCCCCCTTCACCAGGCAGTGAAGGCAATTTTGAGAGGCTACGGCCTTGGGCTTTGGCAACTTACCCCCAACTCCTGGACCAACATTCTGGGGTATGTTGCCGCCTACGAGTTCCAAGGGCTTAACCCCGGCTGGGAGGCTTTTGCAAGCATGCATTACCTCAGCAGAAGCCCAGGCGGCTGGAGAGCGTGGTATACTCTAACCACACAGCCGCAATACATGATGACCTTGGACAAGGTCTCAAAGTTCGATGGATAGAAGCACAGGTTCTACCTGATGTCAGCCCCAACCAGACGGGAAAATTATGAATTCCGTCTGTACAATAAGAAGCCTGACTTGTTGGGTAGGAAATGCGCTCTTCCCCGGATCCCAGAGGAAGACTTTGACAAAATAATCGAGGCAGACTTTTTCGGCCTCACAGACGCAACTCTGTCAACCGGGGAAACAATAAAAGTCCCTAAGAATTGGATTCCCAAGAGCGCCTGGTTCAGGGATGAATGTTTCCTAGCCGCCTGCGGGCTTGGGCACATGTTTAATAAACGTATGCGCCTAGGTTCACACCGTCTGTAGTATTTTTCTGTCGGAATTGATTTATGATTCTGACCAATTTCTTTCTTTTTGCAAAAGAAGCGCTAAACATGTTGCAGTCGGAGAAAACCCCCAAGCGGTCTTCTGCGACCATCCGCAAAGATCTTACGGAGAAAGCTGCGGCCGAGCTCAGGGCCAAGGTAATGAGCGCCTGACCCTTTCTTAAGTTTATTTTATAAACTGTCTTGCCCGGATACTAACCTTGACTTGTTTAATTTCACAGGGGGGAGAATTTGGGAAATCGTTTGAGAAGAACCTCAAACAGGCTAGAGAGGAGGCCCCAGCCGTTCTTAACAAGATAAAAAAGTCCGCCTCTACGTCAACTCCTGGCGCCTCAGCCGGGGCTAAGACGATGCGGATAGCGGGGCGACTCGAGAAGGTAGGCGGCAGCCTGTGCCTTGATCTTGTCAACCCCTCAGCAGCCGCGGGGTTCACCACGCCTGCAAGCGGTTCCCGCTTGGCCGGCTCTGAAGGTAAGAACCCTTTTGAATCCCCGCTTGAGCTGGGGTGGCCTTTACGGGTGAAATCCCACTCCCAACAGACGTCATCCTCAGACGAACGGTAACAGATAGGTGCTGCCTTAGTTTCGCACTCATCACGTATTGATTGTGGTGCAGATCAATCTCCCCGCTGGCCAGACGTCCAGAAGCACGCCAAGGCCATGCTGGATGCCGTCCGGAAGAGGGATAAGGACAATATCCCTGGGATAGAGACGTTCAATCTTGAACGCATTCTATCCCTTCTGGCTGAGGTAAGAAACTTTTCAATTCAATGTTATTTTTTCCAAGTAATTATCCCGCCTGTAATTCTTATACTGCCTGCTTTTTACAGGCCATGCTGCGGGTGGACGGGCTCAAACGTCCTTATTCCCGCAAACGGGAAGAGGTAAAAAGGGCCAAGAAGTCCGCCATAGACGCTGATAATATTTCTTTCCACTCAACTATCGTAAATGAACTTGAAACTAAAGCAATAATTATGACACAGGCGTCTAAAATCCAGCAGCTGGAGCTAGATCTGAAGGCGGCCGACCAGCGGGTAACGAATGCTGAGACGGCCAAGAAGGGGGCGGAGGAGGCCCAGAAGAAAGCAGACGAGAGCGCCAAACAGGCTGAAGAGGCGCTCAAGAAGACCCAGGCGGACCTTGGCAAACTGAAATCCAAGGTTGAGAGGCTGGAGAAGGATGCTGCTCAAGCTCAGAAAAACTTTGCAGCAACCCTGGAGGCGGAGCAAAACCGCCTTGTTGCTGAGAGTGATGCTGACAACGACGCCCGTATGAAGATTGCTTGGGCTGCCTTGTATCCAGACGCTGATTATAGCATCTGGACAATGGCACACAGCTATGCCGAGTACGTGGTGTACTTGAGAGAGCAAGGCGAGCCAGAGCCTGCCTCCTTTGAAGCCTGGCTCAGCAACAATGAGCCGACCGCGCCTGAGCTTCCTGGTCCCGGCGAAGCGCACCAAATTCTCTCAAGTGATGAGGAGAAGGGGGAGAACCAGGAGGCTCCGTCTGCAGGCCAGAAGTGACCCCTCAGCGGCAGTATGCCAGTCTTTGCTTTTTTAATTCTTTTTATTCAGCGGCTGTATGCCAAAACTTGCTTTTTCCGGCCTGCGTGCCGAGTATTCTTGTATTTACCGGCTGTGGAGCCGTGTTAATTAACAATTTCTTTCTCCCGGACGAGGTCCGGTTAACATTTGATCCATTACAACCGTTTGGTTGGATGGACTTTTATGAATTGCACCGACTAAGTCAGTTTTGATTATTTTGCATTTGAATTTTTAATTTTTGCCTATCTTATGAAAAGCATGCGGCGATTCTTTGCCTAACTAGTTAATAGTCTGGCTGTCCTTGCCCCTGGACGGCTGTGTGATTGGTTTCAATTGGAGCTGGTTGATTGACTTGAAAACGTCTGATGCTGCAAAGAGCATGATATGTTTGTAAGTCAATCAATCACAGTAGTGATTGCCCCAAACCAAGTGCACAGCCGTACACCAACAGGCGTTTCGGTCACTACCCAGGCGGCTTATGTCCGTCTTGGTAGAGATTTCATAGCCGTTGAACTCTTGCCCCCATTGGGGTGAGGTGCAATTTTTGGAATAAATAACCTAAGTGAGAACTTCAGCCGGTGACCGACTGATGCCTATGGGCATCCGGTATTTAGGAACTTATTCGTTCTTCGTAGGTTATTTTGGTCAGACGGCTATGAGTTGACCAATTTGGTCGTTCAATTTTTGTCGTCTGCATGGATACGTAGAACCGACAGATAATCTGTTCTCTGCGACGATTGCACCCGGAGGGGTGTCGCCGGACGCCTTTATCAATGTTGGGACAGGCAATTTTATAAAAAGAGCAACCATCCGGCCATTTTAGCCTCTGGTCTTGTTTGAGATCGGTTGTGTAGCCACTAAACGTTTTTGTGCTTAGTTTCTTAATCAGTGTTGAATTTACACTAAGTATCGAACTTAGTTTTTTAAGCAAACGAGTCTGTCTGGGTATTACCCAGACGGACAGGCAAATATTTGATCATGCTAAGTATCAAACTTAGTTAGATAAATGGAGAATCCGTCTGAGTATTACCCAGGCGGATAGTCAAGAAGTTGAATAAACAAAGTATCCAACTTAAATTGGAGAATCCGTCTGAGTATTACCCAGGCGGATAGTCAAGCAGTTGAATAAACAAAGTATCCAACTTAAATTGGAGAATCCGTCTGAGTATTACCCAGGCGGATAGTCAAGCAGTTGAATAAACAAAGTATCCAACTTAAATAAACAAGGGATCCGAGCATTATCCAGGCGGATAAACAAATGTAACCTTCACTAAGTATCGAACTTAGTTAGGTAGATGGGGAATCCGCCTGGATATTACCCGGATGGATAGTCAAACGATAACTCAAATTTGCAAACAAAGACTTAATCTTCAATAATTGACTCATTGTTTACAAAAAGTTACCTTCTCAGAAGTAGTACTTTTTTAGATTGTCTACATTCCAAGTTCTAGGCAGGCGCCTGCCGTCTGGGGTTTCCAGGCGGTAGGTGCCGTCCCTTACTTCTTCATAGATCCGGTAGGGACCTTCCCAATTTGGTGTTAGCTTTCCCAATTCATTAGCCCTACCGGTTGCCTCCATTTTTCGTAACACTAAGTCGTCAACTTTCAAAGGACGCTTGTGTACTTTTTTGTTGTAGGCTCTAGTCATTCTCAGACGGTAAATTTCATGACGCAAGGCGGCATTGCCCCGACGTTCTGGGAGTGAATCCAATGTCAGGCGCATTGCTTCCCAGTTTGCCTCTTCATCATACAGCATGACTCTGAGAGTCGGCTCGTAGTGTTCGATGGGCAAGACGGCTTCATCACCGTAAACCATGAGAAATGGGGTTTCACCGGTTGCCCCTTTCGCTGTTGTCCGGGTGGCCCATAGGACATGGATTAATTCTTCTGCCCATAAGCCACCAGCTCTTTCTATTTTCTTTTTAATGTCGTCTGAGATGAGTTTGTTGAAATGGGGCCGGCCAACAGATGCAAAATAACTTGAGATCCCCTGATCTCCCAACCAAGTTTTTAGCTGAGGCATCTCAAACTGAGGACCATTATCAAATACCATAGACATGGGTACCCCGTACCGGGTGATAACATTCTTCTAGATGAAGGAAATGACGTCTGAGGTCTTGATGTTTTTAACCGCCTCAGCCTCAACCCACTTGGTGAAATAATCCACAGCCACTAAGATATAGCGTTTTCCGCCTGGGGCAGGCGTGTAAGGACCTAGAATGTCCATCCCCCACTTTGCAAACGGGATTGGGCTGTGGATGGCCGTCAGATCAGTAGCCGGACGATGAATAAGTTTTCCAAACTTTTGGCACTTGTCACATTTTTTCACCGTACCCTTGGCGTCTGCCTCAAGAGTGGGCCAAAAGTAATGTCGTCTGGCTCTGACGGCTAGGGACCTGCCGCCTATGTGAGAGGCGCAGAATCCCGAATGCAAGTCTTCGAGAACTTCTTTCCCCTTTTCTGGGGTGACACACTTCAACAAAGGCTTCAGAAACCCCGCCTTGAAGAGTTCTCCATTTTTCAACTCGAATCTTGCAGCTTGCTTTTTCAGGACGGCTGCTTCCTGTGGCGAATCAGGAAGTGTGCCGTCTGAGAGATAGGCCCGGATGCCATCCATCCAGGTAGAGCTTCGGTCCAGAATTCCAACGGGATCCTCATAGATGCTTCTTTTTTCAAGAACTTCCCAGAAGACTGACCGAGGCGTATCATGGCAAGCGGAAGATGCCAGCTTTGACAATGCATCCGCCTGGTTGTTTTCCGACCTAGGCACCTGATTCAGCCGGAATTCCTCAAGTGCCTTGGTCTCTTCTTTGACTGCTTGAAGATATTTAATCATAGCCGGATGGGTAGCCTCATAACTTCCCTTATACTGGCTAACAACCAATTGAGAATCAGAGTATGCGTCTATTTTCATGGCCCCTGCCGCCTTACACATGCGTATGCAGGCTAGCAGGGCTTCATATTCTGCCTCATTGTTAGAGGCCTGAAACTTGAAGCGTAGTGCATATTCAAATCTGTCTCCTTCAGGAGACTCATAAATTACGCCTGCACCACAGCCGGACTTTGTAGAGCTCCCATCTACATACACTTTCCAAACCTGATCTAGGTTATCCGGAGCCACCAGACGAGTCATTTCTACAATGAAGTCGGCAAACGCCTGACCTTTCACTGCCTTTCTTGGTTCGTAAGTGATTTCAAGGCTTTGCATTTCAATAGCCCATTTCAACATTCTCCCGGATGAGTCCAAGGTAGACATCGACCGCTTGAGTGGCTGGTCCGTGTAGATCACCACCGAATGTGCCAAAAAGTAAGGCTTCAATTTTTTGAATGCCATATACAAAGCAAGGCCAAATCTTTCAACCATGGGGTACCGGAGTTCAGCATTTTTAAGAACATGGCTAATGAAGTAAACCGGGAGCTGCACGCCGTCTCGCCCAGTAAGGAGAACGGCACTAGTGGCATGGTCTGAGACGGCTAAGTACATGTACAACGTCTCCCTAGGCAAAGGACTGACCAACCTAGGCAGAGAGTGCAAATGCTCTTTCAACCTCTGGAACGCCGCCTCAGCATCATCCCCCCATTCAAATCTGGTCTTCTTCCTGATTGCTTGGAAGAAGTAGAGACATTTGTCGCCTGACCGGCTGAGGAACCTCCCCAAGGCGGCCAGGCAACCGGTGAGTCTCTGGACTTCCTTGACAGAACGAGGTGACTTCATGTCTATCACCGCCTGTATCTTTTCAGGGTTAGCCTCTATCCCCCTTTGATCAATCAGGAATCCGAGAAACTTCCCAGACTCAACACCAAAGACGCATTTCTTAGGATTTAACATAACCTTATGCCGCCTGAGGGTGGTGAATGTTTCTCGGAGATCAGCAAGGTGATCCGTCTGCTGTTTGGATTTGACTATCATGTCATCAATGTACGCCTCCACATTCCTCCCAATCTGATTAATGAAGACCGTATTAATCATCCGTTGGAAAGTGGCAGGCGCATTTTTCAAGCCAAACGGCATCACAGTATAACAAAATAGCCCCTGATCAGTGACGAAGGCCGTCTTCTCTTGATCTTTCTTCCACAGGGGTATCTGATGGAAGCCGGAGTAGGCATCCATAAAGCTCATCAAGGCGTGACCGGCTGTAGAATCGACCAGACTGTCGATCTTTGGAAGCGAATAAATGTCCTTTGGACACGCCTTGTTGAGGTCTGTGTAATCAACACACATGCGCCAGGTCCCATTTGGTTTCTTAACAAGGACCACATTGGCCACCCAGTCAGGAAAATTACAGGGCCGGATGAACCTGGCGTCTAGCAGCTTTTTAACTTCGGCAGCTGCCGCCTGACTTCTTTCCTCGCCGTGATTTCTTTTCTTTTGCCGGATGGGCTTCTTTTTGGGGTCTACGGCGAGTTTGTGGACAGCAAGATCCGGGCTGACGCCTGACATCTCCTCCGCTTCAAAGGCAAAAATTTCTTTGAATTCCTTCAGCAGAAGGTGCAAGCTTGCACCCAAGGTAGCATGAGCTACCGTCCCAACCTTAACAGTACGTTCTGGACGGCTGGCGTCCAGAACGAGATCAATGCTTTCGCCAGCCGGTTGGGGACGGAGCTCATCTGACCGTTCACCGGTCAGTGATTGCTATTTTTTCTCTTTCTTCACCTCCACCAGCAGGGGAGCCTTTCTTTTCTTCCCGGCTGCTGATGGGGCAGGAGCTGGGTCGGCATCCTTGACGTTGTCAAGGTCTATTGGTTCCTGTCCGCCTGGGGTCATAGTATCTCGGACGGCTGAGAGATAGCACTCTCGGGCCGTCTTCTGATCCCCATTCAAGAAACCAACAGAGCCGTCATCCCTCTCATACTTGATGAGCATGAGAGACGGGATGATTACGGCCTTGGCTACGTTGAGGGTTGGCCTGCCAAGGATGATGTTATAGGCGGTCAACTCCTCAACGACCAAGAATCTGACGACCATATGTCGTCCCTGGCCTTTCTCTCCCAGCCGGATGGATAAGTCAATTCTCCCGGGTGGGTAGACCATCCCACCCCCAAAACCAACCAAGGGGTGGGTGACCGGATGCATGCTGCCGACGTTGTATTTCAGCTTTTGCAGGCACCGGAGGCTGATGATGTCTGATGAGCTGTCGGTGTCTATAAGGATCCGTCCAACCAGCTGGTTGACAACCTTACATTCGATGACCACCGGGTCATCATGCGGGCGGCGGACGCTGCCCCTGTCCTTCTCAGTGATCAACACGTCTGGGAAGGAGGAGCTGGCTTCCGCCTGTTCATCATCATCTTTGTCCATCTTTCGAAGATGGCTCTTGGTGCCCCGGATGGTAGGGCCACCACATGAGAACCCGTCTGCTATGGTGTAGACCGGCTCCTTGTCGGTATCCGAACTACTAGCAGGCTGGGGGGTAGTCTTGGAGGACTGACCCTTGTTTTCTTTTTTGCCCTGGCTGGGGACTTAGAAATGTAGGACTTTAGCAGCCCTTTGTCAGCCAGACGGTCCAACTCCCGCTGAAGACTAAAGCAGTCGTTGGTGTCATGGCCAACTTCCTCATGGAACTGACAAAATTTATTTTTGTTCCGTGACTGGACAGAACTCTTCATAGGATTCAGCTTCTCAATGGACAGCCGGTCCTTTACCTCCATGAGGATGGAGTTGCAATCTTTGTTAAACTCGTACTTGGGGACGTACGGTTTAAACTCTTTCTTTTTCTTCTGGGACGGTTGGTCAGACTCAGTAACCGCCCAGACTTCTTTTCTTTTCTTGCTCTCTTCTTTGTTTTTGGCCAGCTGAGCTGACCGGCTGACTTTCTGTTTGTCGGACTTCTTAAAGTCCGGCTGGCTACCAGGCGAGCAGAGGTCGGTAGCTTGAATGTAGCTTTCCGCCTCCCTGAGGGCCGCCTGTAGGGTGAAAGCCCCTTTTCTGACGAGGTTGAACTTAAAAGTCGACCCGTCTCTCAGACCCTTGAAAAAGTCTGTAAAAGCTACCTCGTCAGACAGTCCTTGAATCTGAATTCTTATCAGATTGAACCGCGTGACATATGAGTGCAGCCCTTCTTTCTCTCCCTGCTTAACAGTGCTCAAATCAAGGCTTGTTTTCTTAGCAGGGATGTTCATTGAGAAGTTGGAAGCAAACAGGAAGGCAAGCTTCCTGAAGCTGTCTATGGACCCGGCTGGCAGGTTGCCAAACCATTGTTGGGCAATGCCCTTCAATGTAGCCGGGAAGCATCGACACCAAGTGGCATCATCCAACCCCTGCAGATACATGAGGTTGGTGTAAGCCATGAGGTGGTCTTCCGGATTGGTGGTGCCATCATAGGTACCAACCAACACATTCTTAACCTTGGACGGCTGTGCCGCCTCGGTTATCTCCCGAGTGAACGCAGAAGGTTGTTCACCCAGGCGCAGCAGACGAAGCTGCCAGTCCAATGGTTGGACATTTGGATATGCCGCCTGACCCCCAAAGAAGGTCGGCTGCATGAAGTGAGGAGAATACTGCCCGTAAGCCTGAGTAGGCACATACGGGACAGCTCCAATCATATGAGGGCCAGAATGGACGGTATTACCGCCTGTCTGAATCTCATGCAAGGAGGGTGCACTCCCTGCAGAAATGTTGTTGAAGTTGTCTAGAAAGTTCGACGTTGAAACCGACTCAGACAACGATTGATTTCTCTTCCGGTTAATAATTTCCCGGGCATCAAGAGTTGATTTTTTACTTCTCACCGGCTGTTGGGGCCGGCGAGTGTTATTTGTGTTCCACCCAGGAAGGAGAATTTTAGACCAATCAATGGTCCCGGCTGCCTTCTCCTTTGGATGAGGAGTAGGCTGCCGGTTTCTGACTAACTTCCCCTTCTCTGGTGGAGTCTTCTTAGCCGACTGACCTTTACTTGGGCCAACCCGGCTTTTGGTGATCAGCTCTGTAATTTCACCCTTGAAACTAGTCATGAACCTCATGAGTTCGTCTTGGGTGACAGGGGCTGATCCTGCTGCCGTTTGGGTTGCCCCTTCTGGCTGCCCAGTGGGTCTGCTCGGACGCGCCTGGGAGGCGCCCCGCTCCAGAGTCTCTCTGGGCCGGATGCGCTTGACTCTGAGAGAGCAGTCCTCGGCTGTAGAGGTTTTGACCTGAGGATCCTCATCCTCCTCATGGTCGGTAAAGACTTCTGGGTCTTCGCCCAGACGGTTAGGAGGTACAAACTCTTGAACCATCTTCGAGGTACTCTCCCCACAGACGACGCCAAATGTTTTGGGTGTTTTTGTCCCTCGGGAGAGTTACAACACGAAGACTGATCCGGGATGAGCTGTACCTGCAAAACAAACGGAGACACCTGTTGGGTGGTGCTCCGCCTCCGACGATCAAGTTAGTAACTTGAAAAGAAATAAAGAGTACGGAAATTTAGGTGGGTATCTGCTCGGATTCCAAGCTCAGGTGTTTCTCTGATGTAAGAGAAGGCAGGTGTATTAAATGATAAAACGTTTTGTCCTCAAAGTGAGGGGTATCTCCCTATTTATAGGGTCTTTGGGAGTTGTGCCCCTGATTAGGTCACTGAACCCTAATCATTGGTGGGCTGCGCCGTTTTGCGGCATTCTCGGGATTTGGGCCTGAAGGCCGACTTTTTTCCCTTCTTTTCTGGAGTGACACGTGTTGAGCAGGGATTGGTCCACTTTGGGCCATCCTGAGGCTGACACGTGTCATCCTCTGATTGGACCACGTGGCGGGGTAAAATTACCCTAAACACCTTTGTCTATGTTGTTTGATAATGGCCCTCAGTTTGAGACCCCCCAGCTCAAGACTTGGTTGGGAGATCAGGGTATCTCACATTGTTTTGCATCAGTCGGCCGACCCCAAGCAAACGGCCAAGTTGAAGCCTTCAACAAACTCATCTCAGACGGCATAAAAAAGAAAATTGAAAGAGCCAGTGGTTTATGGGCAGAAGAATTAATTCATGTCCTGTGGGCCATCCGGACTACTGCTAAAGGGGCAACCGGATAAACCCCATTTCTTATGGTATACGGTGCTGAAGCCGTCTTGCCCATCGAGCACTATGAGCCGACTCTCAGAGTTATGCTCTATGATGAAGAGGCAAATTGGGAGGCCATGCGGCTGGCATTGGACTCCCTCCCGGAACGCAAGGGCAACGCAGCCCTGCGACATGAGATATACCGTCTGAGAATGACTAGAGCTTATAACAAGAAAGTGCACAAGCGTCCTCTGAAGGTGGATGACTTTGTGTTACGAAAAATGGAGGCAACCGATAGGGCCAATGAGGCTGGGAAGCTAACCCCTAATTGGGAAGGCCCCTACCGGATCTATGAAAAAGTCAGGAATGGCACTTATCGTCTGGAAACCCCAGACGGTCGCCACTTGCCTAGAACTTGGAATATAGACAATCTAAAAAAGTACTACTTCTGAGAATGTATAATTTTTGTAAACAGTAAGTCAATTAATGAAAATTCAGGCTTTATTTGCAGATTTATTTGGCCATTTTTATTGTTCGTCCGCCTGGGCAATACCCAGACGGACCCTGTGTTTAACTTACTAAGTTTGATACTTGGTTTGGTTGAATATTATAACTGCTTGTCCGCCTGGGTAAAACTCAGACGGACTCTTTGTTTGAATAACTAAGTTTGATACTTAGCGTAATCTAATAATTGTTGGTCCGCCTGGGTAAAGCTCAGACGGACTCTTTGTTTAATTAATTACGTTTGATAGTGTAATTTAATAAATTGCTTGTCCGCCTTGGTAATACTCAGACGGACTATTCGTTCAAACAACTAAGTTCGATATTTAGTGTAAATTCAATGTTGTAATAACGCTCGGCCAATGGTCCGATTAAAAACTAAGCACAAAAACGCTTAGTGGCTATACAACCGGTCTCAAACAAGACCAAAGGCCAATATGGCCGGATGGTTGCTTATTTTATAAAACCGCCTGTCCCAACATGGACAAAGGCGTCCAGCAACACCCCTCCGGGTGCAATCGTCGAAGAGAACGGACTATTCGACGGTTCTATGTACAAATGCAGATGGCGAAAATTGAACGACCAAATTAGTCAATTCATAGCCGTCTGACCAGAATAATCTATGAAGTACGATTAATTTACCGAGTACTGGATGCCCTGAGGCATCAGTCGGTCATTGGCTGAAGTTCTCACTTAGGTTATTTATTCCAAAGTTGCACTCACTCCCTATTGGGGCAAAAGATTTGTGTAATGGCTAAGTGTTAACCCCAGACGGAATATAACCGCCTGGGTAAGAAGCTCAAAGCACCCGCTCCAATGGCCGGCTGTGCACTTGGTTTGGGGCAATCACCATTGTGATTGATTGGCCTAAAAACACTCCATACCTCTCCAGTATCAAGTGTTTTCAAGCCAATCAATCAATGTGAAATAAAACCAACCACACAGCCGCCCAGGGGCAAGAGCACCCGGATTGCAAATTGCCGCATGCTTTTTTAAGTTAGGCAAAAAATTAGAGAATTGCAAGCATACGCAAAAAATTTCAAATTGAAAAAACTCATAACACAAACATATATAAACACCGACTGAGTCGGAATACTTCATTAATATTAATAATGGCACAAAGGCCAGAATAAGTGTTAACCGGACACGTCCGGTGAAGAAGGAAAGAAATAAAATGTTAACCCAACTCCTTAGTTGGTAAAGATACAACAACAAACGGCATACAAGCCGGTAAAGAAACAAAATGGCATACTTGTAGGCGTCGCTCGAAGTGCGCCTATGTAAAAGCATGTTGTGAATATGCTTGGCACTCATAGGAAGTGGGAATTGACATTGCGATTAGGGATAACGATTAGGGACAAATAAAGTAGGGAGCCGCCAACAAGTTTTTAAGGAACTTGTAAACCGTTCACGGATCATAAAAGGCAACCACGAATAAGGGACAACGATAGGCAACAACGATTGACCCGTGAAGGTTACACCCCATTCATAATCCATGAGATTACTAACTCCATATGGTTCGGAACCACGAAAGGAGGATCGGGGATGATGGTACGAAGTGAGTCATGGAGTCACATTCGCCCGTATTGGCCTCTACTCGATTCTTATAGTGAAAAGTATTCATGTGATCTCAAAGGCATACAAACAATAATTCAATTCGCTCCAAACTATTATTTAACTAAATTGGTGGAACATTAATGCACACATAATTCTAAAATATTTGTGATCACTTCAATTAATAATAAGATTAAAAGGACCCTAAATCGGTTGTCCAAATTATCTTATTAGGCGTGATTTTCAATTACATATTCCCTTTAAACATGCAATATGGTGATCATAATAACAATAGAATAAACATTAATATTAAAACCAATTTAATCACAATTCTAACAACATAAAATCGTTAGAAAAATAATAAAAACAAATGGAGCATGATCTTTACTTTGATTCTGTTTGTTTGCAACTACAAAATAATAAACGAGTTAGTAACTTCAAGGAAATAATAAAACAATAACTAAATTAAATTAAATAAAATAAAGTTGATTTTGGGGCCAAACCCTCTAACAGTTCTACCTTTCACGCCTCGGTTTAAGGACAGAACCTCGAGTAAAATATGGACTCCTTTGAGTGCTTGAAGAAGGAATTTTGAGGTGAAAAGGGTAGGCTAGTGTTTAGGCTAAAGCATAGAAGAGAGAAAATAAAATAAGAGAATTACTCGGTGCCCCGTTCATCAGAAATGAGGGGGTATTTATAGGGAAAATGTGCTGAGGGAGCACACGGAACCCTAAAATGATAAAAACCCTAAAAAAGTATCCCGTGACACGGTCAAACTGTACCATGACACGGGAAGCTCCACCGTCAGACGGTACACTTTCCCGTGACACGGTACATAATTGATGTGACGCGGGAAATTTTCAGAAAACGGGATAAAAAACGCGTTAAGGGTTTACGCGAAAAAGACACGAAATGTCCCGTGTCACGGCAGACCTCCCGTGTCACGGGAAATCCCACCGTCAGACGGGAAGGATTCCCGTGACACGGTAGGTACCTGCCGTGGCGCGGGAAATTCCAGCCTGTTTTTCCGTCTAAATACATTTTTAACCCTAATTTCCTTCGGCATTTTAAGTGCCGATTGATAATTTCGGGCCTTTTCTGACTTTTTATTATTCGGGCTAAAATAAGAAAATAATTAAATAAAAATAAATAAAGGGTTTGGGCCAAAAATAAATAATAAAACAATAAAATAAAATGGGTTTGGGCTAAAAATTAATTAATAAGTTTGGGCTGAAATTAAAACTATGCTTTTACCAAACATCAAGACTAATCCATGGACTATTCAAAAATATGAATTTAATAAAATACGATTTTTTTAAGCACTCTCGGGATTAAATACTAAACCCGACCAATAGTGGCGGTGAAAGGTTGTTCATCATCGGGTTTGGTTTTGGGAGACATTTTTAGGTGTCTACAATACTGCCGCAGAAGTTTGGGGGGAGGCCCGCCTAAGGCTGAGGTGGCTGCTCCGGCTGAGTTTGGCTGGTCTGGCCCTCGTTATGCTCATCCGCCGGCTCCTCAGTATCAGAGACTTCATATCCCTGCTCAGCAGCCCAATCCTTGAAGCGAGGCGGGGGAGCATCACCCAGTTGCTGGGCATCATACACCTCAGTGGCGTAATCATACCTCAGCTTATAGACAACAAAGTCTATTTCTGGGTAAAGAAGGCTCCATGTGATCTTCAGCTGGGCCAAGTTGTCCCGCTCATTCTCCTTTGTCAGCCGTTTTTGCTCCTGGGTAAGCTCGTCCGACTGCTTGTTTCGCAGGTTGACAAGTTCAATCCCCAGGCGGGTAACGTCTGCTCGGAGCTGGGCGTTCTCCTTGTCAGCGTCTTCTAATGCCTTGAGATCTGATTTGGCATCTTTCAGTTGCTTGTCAAGGTCATCAGCCCGGCTGTTAGCTTCATCGTTTGCAGCCGTCAAACTCCAGATCAGCTCCTCCTATTTCAACTCTACTGCTTTAATCTTTAAATTACACATATAATCAGAATATTCAGCAGAGTCGAGGTTTTCTAGGGCCCTCCGTTTGGCGTCATTTACCTCTTCCTGCTTCCGCTTGAAGGGGCCCCGGATACTGTCCACTCTCAGCATCACCTGAGACAATAACAGCCGGTTTATGAGTTACTTAGCCAAATTAAAGATAAAAGATATCAAGGTAGAGGGATTTTTTACCTCAGCCAGTGGACCCATTATCCGGTCGAAGTCCACGACCTGCAGATCAGGTATGGAGTTCTTCTCAGACCGGGTGAGGGTCCTCACCATCCGTTTTGCAAAGCTCGCAAGATCCGGCTCGTCAGAAGTCAGATCTGTATCAAAAGTAGCTCTCTGTGAGATAGAAGCAGCGTAGTCGGCACTCATCCGTTGACGGCTGCTGACCGACCCTTTTGAAGGATCAACCTTGGTCTTGACTCTCATAAAATCAAGTGGCCAAGGTATTTCAATTCGTTCCTTACCTTGGGCTTCCGGATGGGTCTCCGGCTTCTGCTCCTCCCCAGTGGTTGCCGCACCGCCTGCAACCTTAGGTGGCTCGCCACCCTTCGATGCCGTAGAGACATCCGGCGCTTTCTGCTGCGAGCGTTCTGAGCTTTCGCTCAGTTTTCTCAGCACAGCAGGGGATTTTCCCCCAGTCGTTGGATGACCGGATTGGGCAGATGTTTTTTTTCCGGGGTGGAGGGGGGTCCTTCCTGGCGGCCTTCGCAGCCGGGGTCTTCTCCAGATCGTCTCCTTGCCTTTTGAGCAGCTTGGAGAAGGATCGTGGGATCTTCTTGACGGACTCCTGAGAAATAAAAAAAGGGTAAGTACACCAAACCGGTAAAGTAAAAAAAAAAAAGAGAAAAAATGCAGACACATAAAGTCAAGCGGTCTTACCCCGCCTTTCTTGGAATCTTTAGCCTCGACGGCTGCCTTCTTGGCAAGTGTCGCCTCTTTGCGCAGCAGCGCCGCGGACTTAGCCGGTGTCTTCGCCTGGTCTACCATTCTCAAGGCTTCGTGTGCAAGAGCAAGAATTTATGGTTAGAAGAAGTTATGGCAAGTTTGCAACTAAAGTAAAATAACAATCATTCCGGATGAGAAGTGTTCTACCCCTGGGAAATATGGTACTTAGCCCGCAGGCGGACAAGAAGCACTCGTCCTTGAAGAAGTCCGGATGGGGAATCTAGTTTTTGGGTACAATAATGTGAGTCCCATCCCCCATGGGCTCAGTTGTTGTTTCAAAGAATTCCGGCTCCATTATTTGCTCCCGGGCCTTAGTAGATAGTGCCGGGAGAGGGCATTTGCGTCCAAGAAGAGTCGGCTCAGTATTGTACCGGCGCAGTGTCCGGTTGTGTCTAAGGGTGGGGGAGGAAACCAAATAAAACTTGTCCTTCCACCCGGACCATTTGGACACTTTGTCCAAAGTCATCAAGTATTGGGGCAAGGTAGTCAGAGTATCCATGCCCCATGGCCGCCTGGAGCCTTGCTCAAATAGTGCATATGAGCGAAGGCGGAGAAGCTGGGGTTCAAGTTTTGAAACTCGCAGGCGGCGATGTAACTTAGGATATTCACCCACGAATTGGGGGTGAGCTGCCAAACCCCTAGATCGTACCCCTTAAGGATTTTCCTAATCCCGGGGTGGAGGGGGAACCGGAGGCCAGCTTCGATAACCGCCTCGTAGCAGATGAAGTAATCATCTGCGTGCTCAATATCATCACTCCAAGCCATTACAGCGTCAGCCGGAGGGACGATAATCTCCCAACCCCTTCCAAAGGGGTGCTTTTCCTTGAAGGCCCTGAATCCGCTATTTAGGAGGGCAATGTTACCCGGCAGCATCCGGGTCCTTTTGGGGTTGGGGTTGTCAGCGACCTTGGGCGGCTGCTGATAGTCAGCCGCAAAATTGTCCTGGTCAGAGCCGGAAGATTCGGCTCTTGATCCTTGGCCGGCCTCAGCATCGCCGGCTTCATTAGAGGAGGCGGCTCCCTCGCCGTCTACCTCTCGTACCCTAGAGCTCCCGGAGGTAGAGGGAGCCTCTTCGTCAGATCCGCTCTCCTCCCAATCCCTCTGTTCCCCTTCCGGGAAAACCTCATCGACTGACACTCTCATAGTGCGCCGGCTCTTAGACCGTCTGGCCGTCTGTTTCGTTCTAGCCATTGTGTCCTGCACAGACACAGAGAGGGAGGAATTCGGAGATGAGCATATTGGTTCCGACAGTCCAGAAGAGGCACCCCCTGTTCTAGACTCAACCGTTCCGGGGGATCGGCTGAGTGTCCTAGGCAGTGCCGAGTGAGTGGATTGGGAACTCATTTAATATTCTCTAAAAAAGCTGGGTATACAGGCGGAAAAAATGGTATACAAATTGAAAGGGAGAAAAGCTAAAATGGTACAGGCGGTTACCTCGCTTTTACTCTGAAAAATCTGAAAACCGCTACAGCCGGTAAACCGGGTGTTGAACTGCTCGCACTCGGGAACGTGAACTTGCTGTGACGCAGACGGGAGCAGAGAATCTCTCTCTAGAATCTCTCTAAAAAGTCAATGTGAACGTAAGGCGTGAAAGGGGGGGTAACTTTCTATTTATAGATAGTGAAAGTGGGGGGAAATTTTTGATTTGAAATTCAAAAATTTTACCCATTACTGTTCACCTTTGATAGGTGGACACGTGTCACATGCCCCACGTGACATCCACGTGACCCATGTGAGGGGCAAATGTTTAGGGTAAAAATTACCCTAGACAGGTGTCCCAATAAGAGAAGGCCACATGTCAAGATCAGACTGACCCAAGTGGCCCCCTAGCCATTTGACACGTAGCTCCTTCATATAGATTCTGAAATGGCGGCCCTCAAGGGCCCAAATCCCAAGAGAACGCCGTAATTCGGCGCAGCCCACCACAATCTAGGTCAAGTGACCTAGATAAGGGCACAATTTCCAATGACCCTATAAATAAGGAGATATTTCCCCATTTTGGGGACACATTCAATCGTTTATTACACCTGTATTCTCTTACATCAAAGAAAGACCTGAGCTTGGAATCCGAGCAGATACCCACCTAAATTTCCGTTCTCTTTATTCCATTTCAAGTTACTAACTTGACCGTCGGAGGCGGAGCTCCAACCACCCGGAGTCTACGTTATTTTGCAGGTACAACTCAGCCGGATCAGACTTCGTGACGTAACTCTCCCAAGGGACAAAAACCCCCAAAACAATTTTCTTTCTCTAGAATGTTTTGGAAACGTCCAAAATGAGAGGGGTAAATTGTGTATTTATAGAGGGGTAAAAACAGGGGCATCTTGGTAATTTCTCCAGAATGTGAAAGGTTAAACTTCCACAGAAAAAAACTTTATTACTATTTCCTATGGCTAAGTGACATGTGTCACAGATGCCACGTGGCGCGCCACGTCACATCTGTGTGGGGCAAATGTTTTGGGTAATTTTATCCATGCCACGTGGGTCAATCATGTCCTAACACGTGTCATACTCTGGTTGGTCCAAATTGGATCAATCTCCATCTATCACGTGTTCTTCTTGGAACTTGGGAGAAAAAGGTGGCCTTCAAGGGCCCAAATCTCGAGAAAGCTGTAATTCGGCGTAGCCAGCAGAATTAGGTCAGAGTGACCTAATCAAGGGCACATTTCCCAATGACCCTATAAATAGGGAGATTCCCCCATTTTTGGGGCATCTACAATTTATTACAGCATATCCTACATTATCTTACATTAGAGAAACACCCGATCTCAGAATTCGAGAAGATCCCACCTAGATTTCCGCACCTTTTTCCTACTTTCGTTCAAGTACTAACTTGGCTGTCGGAGGTGGAGCTCCCGCCACTTGGAGTCTCCGTTGTTTTGCAGGTACAAGCCGCGCGCAACCAGTTTTCGAACCGTAACACTCCCGAGGGACAAAAACACCCAAAACAAAGTAGTACCCTCCCAGAAATTGACTGCTTTCAAGGCCCAATTACCGAGATAGTCGCAAAACGGCGCATCCCAAATCCCTAGGTCATCAAACCCTAGGGGGCACACTTTCCTAGGATCCTATAAATAGGGAGATTCCCCATTCATTGGGACAGGTTTAAATCATTACATCATTTATTGCTCTCGAAAACAGAGAACACATGATCTCGAAATCTGAGAAGATACTTACTTTCCGCACGTTTTTTTCCGAATCCGTAGTAACATAATCTTCAGAGGCAGACCACCGAACATCTGGAGCTTCGTTCTTTAGCAGGTACAGGTGACTCCATTGGATCCAGTTTTCGAGTTGTAACTCTCCGGGACACAAAAACACCCGAAACACATTTGAATAATAATAAAAAAAGGTATTACAAAAAATGTATTCCCAAGGAACTGTGCAGTACCGTTGAAGCGCAGTTCATGTTCTCCGTTGAAGCGCATTCCTGTGGTAAGTTGTTTGTTGTTCATCATATCAATTTCACAATTTAACGTTTATATCTGATCTAATCTAATTTAATTATCTGTGCTTTATGTTTAGGGTTCGTAAATCTCAACTATTGGTTCTAAATTCTTAGATTGTGAAACATCATAACCAAATTTATGAGCCTAATCTGATTATTGAATCAAATATCCCAAAAACTATGTATTTTTCGAGATAATTGAATATGAAATTAGATCTCTTTTCCCTCCTGCCCTGCTTCAGGGACGGGCCTGTGAATTATTGATTGGAAATTGTTTGATTTTGATTTTATTGGATCTGTTTTTGGCATGTTATATGAACTAATAATTTGCGATTCTGAAGCAGTTGATATGGAAAATGGAGATCAGGATGTTGATGTTGGAACTTGGTTTTCCAATTTGCTACATGATCAATGGGTGACAGTTCCTGTTGCCGGTCGTCGACCGCCGGGTCGCTATAAGGTTGTGATCATTGACTGTTTTTTTGTTTAAATTCTTCTGCATTTTAAGCAATTTCATTAAAGGTAGAAAGATATTTGACTTTGGGTGAATTAAGTTGAGATTGCTTTCTTTTGGCTTCAATGGTATTGTTTTTTATTTTTTTAAAGAATTCTGGTTCAGTATAATCAGTCAAGGTTATTGG
Organism: Chenopodium album; assembly: GCF_948465745.1. Taxonomy (NCBI): domain Eukaryota; kingdom Viridiplantae; phylum Streptophyta; class Magnoliopsida; order Caryophyllales; family Amaranthaceae; genus Chenopodium; species Chenopodium album. Next base: position 53,046,710 of record NC_137837.1, read on the forward strand.
ATTTGGAACTTTACTTGTAATGGAAAAGATGGGGTTTGTGTCAATGCCATTAATTTAAGTCGTAGTCTGTATGAAATACTTGCTTGTAGCATATATGTCTTTCCATGTGTTATTTTGTGAAAACTTGTACTCCTTTTTCTAATTAATTGTAACGCCAGACTAAGCACATAGTTTACCAAAAACTATACTAACTAAATAATCAAAGGTGCTACTCTGTACTAGTTATAGTGTTATTGGTGGATGTAGTACTATATATCTTCCTCCTACCTTTCTTGTTTTATATAACAATATTTTGATATTTTGTTGTCGTGATTATTCATATGAACCAAGGTATAACATTTTAATTTGTCTTTTTTAGCATGCTGCAGCAGTTGCCGGGCAAAGGCTTTTCATTTCTGGTGGTAGTCGTAACGGTCGCCACTTGTCAGATATTCAGGTTATCATCATTTCATATTTAATTATTATTAACGTTAGTAACCAAGACATTATTTTTGCTGATTGTAGTTGAAAGACATTTCTAATGTACATTTGCATTTTTAGGTTTTAGATTTTACAAATACTACATGGTTGTCGCTGAAGCTTCCTGCTGCCCCAGCTGCAGCTAAATCTGAAAATGATAGCTTGGTACAAGTCTTCCCAGCCACCTCAGGTCACCATATGGTAAATTGACTAACCATAATTATCCCAACCAAGTAAAACACATTTTTTCTAATGCATTTTATTTGTCATGTTTGCAGATTGTTTGGGGACAGAAGTTGCTACTACTTGATGGGCATTCAAAGTATTCTAGTTGTGTAACAGGTTCAGCCATTTTCTCATTATTCTCATTTGGTTTATTATTGTTAGTCAAAGGTACTTTATTATTTGACATTCCGTGTGTCAATTTTGCAGTACGATTTTTGGATCTAGAGAAGCAACAATGTGGTGTTATGGAGACTATTGGAGAAATTCCGGTAACTAAAATATGCTGACTGATGTTTGTTCACTTTCCAAAGCACCTCTTTTCTTTTATTGTTCTATTATTTTGTTACGGTACACAAGTTTTGAAGTTCGTACAATTATTTAACCTTGTATTTTTTCTTGCTAAGGTTGCTCGAGAAGGAGAGTCAGTCACACTGGTTGGCTCAAAATTGATAGTGTTTGGTGGTGAAGATATCCACCGGAAACTTCTAAATGATATATATATTCTCGACCTTGACACAATGACTTGGAATAAAGTTGAAGCTACGTGAGTATTTCTTTTCCCCTTTTCTGCAAGCTCTTTGTGTGATTGCATATGAGCTGTGCATCACTTTCTTGTTATTTTGATAGGCAGAATCCTCCTTCTCCAAGATATGATCATGCAGCTGCTGTACATGCTGAACGTTACCTCCTGGTATTTGGCGGATGTTCTCATTCAACTTGCTTCAATGATTTATACGTGCTAGACTTGGAAACAGTAAGTATTGTCCTTTGAGATTATTTTTTTATTTTTTTTAAATCGAATATGAAATAATTTGCTAGTATTTTAATTCTAAGGCATGAGCTATTACATATTTAGGATCATATGGCTGCACAAAGACCAAATATAATCACCAAATGCACCATTGAAGCTTTTATCTAATAGGTAACGATGGAGGGACTAGATTTCTAGAATCTAGATGTCTTTCAAACCATTTTGGAACTTGATTGAACTTGATGCTAAACATACACTCTTTTACAATGGAAAGATTTAACTTTGTATAGTGTGTTCTGCATTTGTTACAGAAGCTTTGGTAGTGTTTTTGGTTTATTCCTATTCATGCAGATGCTATCTTTAGAGCAATTTACATGTTTGTGTTTGAATAGTTGTTCCCGAGAAGATAAATTTTTCTCTTAACCAAATCTATCACATTCCTATGGAGAAGGGTGACTTGGGTTTTGGTAATCTGATGACTAAAATCATTATATTAGTGGGAAAAATGGCTGTCCTCTTGAACTTGGTTTTCTTAGGCACATAGTAGATATGGTATATGTAGTGTACTAAGCTTATTTGAGGTGATAGAAGAGGAAGGAGATCAAAGTAGAAAAAAAACAAAGCAATAAATATGATGGATTATGTTTGCTAACAGCATTATTGCGCTTGCTGTAGATGAACTTCATGTGCTTACAGTAATAAATGTAATGGATGAGAAGCGCTAACAGAAACCAGGCTTTTTATTTTTTTATTTTTATTATTATTATTATTACTTTTTTTTTTACTGTTGGATGTTTATTTTTTAGGGATTTCTCTCTCTTTGACTTTGGTCATATACATAGTGGGTGATTTAGAGTTCATTGTTCATTGGGAGTATTCTTGGGCATGGGAGAAGCCTTATTATTGTTTTCCAATCTATATAGATTGTGAACGGTTCATCCTATGCAACGGAACGCGTGTATGAACAGGATAATTAGGGAAGGATTAAGGTAGTCAGTTGATTAAGCTCAAAGGCTTGTGTAAAACGTTAATAGCTTGAGGCCATCACTCTCCAAGTTTCCAATTACAAATTTTTGAATGACTACTTCTTAAGAGACAACTATTTATACTACCACTAGCATACAAAAGTTGGCAAGAGCCTTAATTACTATTTTACTTTACTATTTGTCTTCTTCCAAGTTACCACAATGAATCCCAAATAAGCCAAACCTCTCCGCCTTTGCTATTGCTTTAGTGAACCGTTGGAGGGGTGTTGTTGATGCCCTGCTGCTGCCTTGGTCTCCTGCTGTAAGAGTGATTGGTGGCCACAGGTGCATTGCAATACTCCCCCCCAAAAGCGCCACCTTGTCCTCAAGGTGGAAAGCTGGAAATTGCTCCTGAATGACCTCGGCATCCTCCCACGTAGACTCAAATAATCAACACTGTTTTCCATTCTATATAGATTGTGAACGGTTCATCCTATGCAACGGAACGCGTGTATGAACAGGATAATTAGGGAAGGATTAAGGTAGTCAGTTGATTAAGCTCAAAGGCTTGTGTAAAACGTTGATGGCTTGAGGCCATCACTCTCCAAGTTTCCAATTACAAATTTCTGAATGACTACTTCTTAAGGGACAACTACTAATCTACTATTTATACTACCACTAGCATACAAAAGTTGGCAAGAGCCTTAATTACTATTTTACTTTACTATTTGTCTTCTTCCAAGTTACCACAATGAATCCCAAATAAGCCAAACCTCTCTGCCTTTGCTATTGCTTTAGTGAACCGTTGGAGGGGTGTTGTTGATGCCCTGCTGCTGCCTTGGTCTCCTGCTGTAAGAGTGATTGGTGGCCGCGGGTGCATTGCAATACTCCCCCCAATAGCGCCACCTTGTCCTCAAGGTGGAAAGCTGGAAATTGCTCTTGAATGACCTCGGCATCCTCCCACGTAGACTCAAATAATCAACACTGTATATCCCTGCCCTCGGCGTGGCTTTGGCTTGACTTCCAACACACTTTCGGGCTCCACCACTAACTCCAGGGGTGATGTGCTCCGGTATGGTAGGTGAGGTAGGGGAGTCTCCAATGGCCTTTTTCAATTGCGATATATGGAATACGGGATGAATGCGGCAGTGAGCGGGAAGTGACAATCTGTAGGCTACGACACCTACCCTTTGGACCACCTCAAAGGGCCCATAATACCTGGCCGCGAGTTTCTCAAAAGGTTGCCTTGCAATTGTTTTCTGCCGATATGGCTGAAGCTTGAGAAAAACGTGATCCCCCACTTGAAACTCCACATCTCGTCGCTTACTGTCTTCGCTCCTCCTCATGATTTGTTGGGCCCTAATCAGATTGGCCTTGTGTTCATCAAGCATCAAGTCCCGCTCTTGCAAAGTTTCTTCTACGGAACTCACAGTCGTCCTGTGCCCACTCGAATTAACTTGGGCGTCTCCCTGCCATAGAGGGCTTGAAAGGGAGTAACTTGCGTGGCTGAGTGAGGGGTGGTATTGTATGAATATTCCGCCCACGCAAGCCACTTAGCCCAGCCTTTGGGTTGCCCTCCGGTGAAATAGCGTAAATACGTCTCAAGCCTCTTGTTCACCACTTCGGATTGACCATCCGTTTGTGGGTGATACGATGTGCTTTTCTTAAGCTCGGTACCTTGCAATTGGAAGAGCTCTCTCCAAAAAGCACTCACAAATACTCGGTCTCTGTCGGACACTATGCTGCTGGGAATTCCGTGTAACCTCACGACCTCACGAGTAAAGGTCGCTGCCACACTATATGTCGTGAAAGGATGCTTGAGACCAATGAAGTGCGCGTATTTGGTCAGGCGATCCACCACCACAAGTCCTTGGGAACGAGGAAGCCCTTCAATAAAGTCCATACTTATATCCTCCCAAACCCTCACCGGAATTGGAAGCAGTTGCAATAGTCCTCCGGGAGATACTCGGGAATGCTTGTTCCTTTGACACACATCACAACTTCTCACATACTCGGCCACATCTCTCCTCATTCCCGCCCAAAACCATTCCGATCCCATCCTCAGGTATGTTTTGGTTTCTCTAGTGTGACCACCCTCCGGTGAATCATGGTAGGCTTGGAGTAGCGTTTTCTTCATGCTTGAATGGCGTGGAATTACCACCCTTCCTTTATACAAAAGTCTGCTGTTTTCAATGGAGTATCCCGTAGCTCCCTCTCCCCTCTCAACCTCCTCTTTCAATTTCTGCAAATTTGCGTCACCCGCAATTTCCTTATCCAATAACTCCCAATTCACCACTTGCGTGGCTACTAGGGCATTGAGTTCGCCCCCAAATTCGCCCTCTCCTCTCCTCGAAAGGGCGTCGGCCACCCTATTCGAGACCCCGGGCTTGTATTGGAGATCAAAGTCGAACCGAATTAACTTTCTCACCCATTTCTGATACTCGGACCCTACCTCTCTCTGTTGAGCAATAAATTTGAGGCTTTGTTGATCACTTCGCACGATGAATCTCCTTCCCAACAAATAATGTTTCCACTTCTGGACTGCCAAACACACCGCCATTAATTCTTTTTCATATATCGATTTTGCTCGGCCTACGGGACCCAAAACCTTGCTGAAAAAGGCTACCGGCCGTCCTTCTTGCATTAGCACGGCCCCAAGTCCTAATCCCGATCTATCCGTCTCTAACACAAAAATTTTCTGGAAATTTGGCATGCTAAGAACAGGAGCAATAGTCATGGCTTCTTTTAATTTCCGAAATGCTGCTTCTGCCATTGGAGACCACCCGTAGTTATCTCGTTTAAGCTGCTGTGTCAGTGGTTGGGCTATATAGGCATAATTACTAATAAATTTTCTATAGTAACCGGTTAAGCCCAAAAACCCCCTTAATTCTTTCAAGGATTTTGGAGTGGGCCACTCCACCATTGACTTAATCTTATCTTGGTCCACTGCCACTCCCTCATGAGAAATGATGTGGCCCAAATAAGCCACTCTTTCTTTGCCAAACTCACACTTCTTTTGATTGGCAAACAAGGTGTGTTCTTGAAGAGTTGCTAGCACGGCTTTCAAATGTGTCACATGCTCCACTTGGCTAGCATTATAAACAAGTGTATCATCGAAAAACACAAGAACAAATTTGCGTAAAAAAGGGCGAAATACCTCATTCATCAAGGATTGAAAAGTAGCCGATGCGTTGGTTAATCCGAATGGCATGATGAGAAACTCGTAGTGCCCTTCGTGAGTCCGGAACGCGGTTTTATGCGTGTCCTCCGGTCGAACTAAGATTTGATGGTACCCCGCCTTGAGGTCCAACTTAGAGAACACCCGAGCCCCGTGCAACTCATCGAAGAGCTCATCGATTACCGGTATCGGATATTTATCCGACACCGTCTCTTTGTTGAGAGCACGGTAATCTACGCAAAACCTCCACGAACCGTCTTTCTTCTTCACTAATAACACCGGGCTAGAGAAGGGGCTTGTTGACGGTTTAATTATACAGGCCTTTAACATTTCCTTGATGAGTTTCTCAATTTCATCCTTTTGAAATTGTGGATAGCGATAGGGTCGAACGCTAACCGGATTGCTCCCTTCTTTTAAAACTATGGTGTGCTCGTGACCACGGTTCGGGGGCAGCCCTTTTGGCTCTTCGAACACCACACTATACTCCTCTACCGCCTCTTTTAAGAATTCCGGAATCTGCCCTCCCTTAGGCTACTCTCTGCCCCTTTTTAGACTACTTAATTCAACCAGTAGCCCACCATTTCCTTTCTTCAAGGTGCGGATCATCGCCTTAAGCGTGACCCCTGTTCTTGCTAGACTCGGATAACCTATAATCGTCACCGTCTCATTCCCCAATGTAAAGCTCATCCGTTGTTACTTCCAGTTCGTCACCACTTCCCGTAGCTTCTCCAACCACTGGACGCCTAGTATGACATCGGAATTGCCCAAATGCAGCGGCAAAAAATCCTCTGTGACCACCACCGCTTCATTGAGTTTCAGGCGAACTCCATAGCATACCCCTCGCTCCTTAATGGCCTCGCCGTTGCCCAAAGACACGCCGAAGGGGGCCGTGCCGGTGATCGGAATTTTCAATCTGTCCACTGCTCCCACGGATATAAAGTTATGGGTGGCTCCGGGGTCCACCATCACCACCACCAGATGTATCTCCCCGGTTAATTTCAGAGTTTTCGGGCTCGTCAGTCCCACAATTGAGTTCATCGACGCCGCGGTCGGCAACTCCTCCTCTTCCTCCGGTGTCTCCAATGCTCCAAACTCCCCGGCCTCGTTGGCCTCTTCTTCCTCCACGAGCAACACGCTCAAACCCTTGGCGGTGCAAACGTGGGTACTGGGTGGGGCCCGTCCACCGCCCGTCACACCGGAAACAGATCCCTCGAGCTCTCTTGTCTTGGATTTCTCGCTCCGTCAATCTTCTCACTTCTCCACTGAATTTTGACGAGTCAGGAAAGGTTCGGGTTTGGTAGGTTCGGTTTTGAGTTTGGGTTTGGTTGTTCACCGAGGCTACGGACGTCTGTGGGGTAGTTTCGGTTTGTGGGTAGGTCCGGTTTGAGTTGGATGGGTAAGTGTTTGGGGTGTTGTTTGGGTTCAGGGAAGGGTTATGGTTGGCTTGTGTCTAGGCTGGCCAACGCCCAAAAGAGTAGAAGCTGGGCTCCTATTGAAATAAGAATACGGTCCAGGCCTAGCAAAAGCCCCGCCCGTGTTTATAAGGTTACTAACCCGGTTACGCTCCTCCACCCGTATAGCCAGATCCATGGCATCCTCCAACGTCAAGCAAACGGATCTCCGCCTTTACCTCCTCTTTGAGTCCGTTGATAAATTGACCTTTTAGAAGGCTCTCAGGGATATCGGCCAACGGAGCAGCCTTCTCTATGAAGGTACATCAGTATTCCACCACCGTTGTCATCTGAGTGGCTTGCTGCAAGCGTTCACGGGTCGAAATTGGGTCAACACAGGTCCTCCATCCATTGCGACCACCGCGGCCTGAAGCTTCTCGACTTCGGCAAGCCGATAAAACTGAAAGTATTGCTCTCCCCTGAGTATCCAACCATCCGGGTCGGAACCGTCGAATATGGGCATATCAAGTTTGCGAAATTTCCTGCCACCCTTGCTGTCGTTGTTGCCGGAGTAAGGGTTGTTGAACGGGTCGTGGTGGTCGTGGAATCCTCCTCCACCCCCGGGTTCCCAGTTCCCAGTTTCCAAATCTGATACCGTTGAAACCGCCACCGTTCACCGGTGGTTCGTTGAAACCCCTAGCGTTAAGTGGTTGTTCCACCTCGCCTTCCCCCGTGTTGGGTCGTCCCCCTAGTGCCTGAATGGCGCTTCGAATTTCCTCCATCACCTTATCTTGCCTGTTCGTGGTCATGGCGATCTGCTGGGTCACCTCATGTCGGAAACGGTCCATTCTCCTTTCTAACCCCTGTCGGACCTTGTCAACGGCTTCTTCCTGGTTCTCCATCAAGGTATGTTGGAGGGAGTTCTCTCCGCGCCCAGTTTCTCAACCATTTCTTCCACCTTTTCCTCCGACGTCGCCACTCGTTCGGGTGTGACTACTAATGGTGTCGGCGGCATGGTTGCTCTGATACCAATTGCAACGGAACGCGTGTATGAACAGAATAATTAGGGAAGGATTAAGGTAGTCAGTTGATTAAGCTCAAAGGCTTGTGTAAAACGTTAATGGCTTGAGGCCATCACTCTCCAAGTTTCCAATTACAAATTTCTGAATGACTACTTCTTAAGAGACAACTACTATTTATACTACCACTAGCTTACAAAAGTTGGCAAGAGCCTTAATTACTATTTTACTTTGCTATTTGTCTTCTTCCAAGTTACCACAGTGAATCCCAAATAAGCCAAACCTCTCTGCCTTTGCTGTTGCTTTAGTGAACCGTTGGAGGGGTGTTGTTGATGCCCTGCTGCTGCCTTGGTCTCCTGCTGTAAGAGTGATTGGTGGCCGCGGGTGCATTGCATCCTACTCCTATTTCTTATTTTGGGAGAGGGATGGTGATAATTTATATAGATTTTCAATTTTAGTGTAGATAGATAGTTTCATAGGGGGGCTTATTAACCTGTTTGGAATCCATTTTTATGTCTCCTTTGGCAGATTTTTTTGAGACTTTTTTTTTTTTTTTTTTCCTGTCAATTATTTTGCAAACTTCTGAAAATGCTAAAACCATCTTTCTTTCTCACTTATTTTCTACATTCATCAAAAGGTTTCAAAGTGGTTGAAAGTGTTCGTGTGGGTTGGTAGTTTGGAGAGGCTCAAAAATACTCTCCCCTCCCTTTTTTTTCATTTCTCCCTTGAATTACGTCTCTATAAACTCAGTTAAAGTAGTCAGTACGGAGAATGATTTAACACGTTATGCAATTTTAAATCACTTTGTCTACACCAATACGTGCATAAAAGCATTAGTTCTATAGATAGAAGAGTAAGGGAAAGAAATGCATATCTGACTAGTGCGTCGACGTAAGATATGCTGGGAATTCTATTGTGTGAGCCGCTACGCCTTGATCTGCTCACAATGTTGACAATTCGCCGCGCACGTGAGACATCGTTAGATAGATGGTTGCTCACAAACCTCTACACATCAAGAAGCTTTGATATGGACAATTCGCTATGCTCGTTGAAACTGTAATTTTTTTCATTTTCAGCCTTAGATTGGACCAACATGAAAAAGAGCAAAGCCATCCAAGAGGTAATTATTTTTTTGCTATGTAAGTGTTGGATGATGAGCATCACACTGGCACAATTTATTGTTCTAGTAATATCAGGATTCCATAGGGAATCTGGATCCAAGGAAATGCATGTCCATATCATTCCATGGCTATATGCATAGAGACCATGTAATAGACTGATTTACTGATTATGTAAAATAACAAATAAGAAATTGATATAGTTGGAAGCTTGCTGGTTTTTATAAATAAGGTAAAAGGTTGTGTGAGCCGCTACGCCTTGAGCTGCTCACAATGTTGACAATTCGCCGCGCACGTGAGACATCGCTAGATAGATGGTTGCTCACAAACCTCTACACATCAAGAAGCTTGCAATATGGACACTTCGCTATGCTTGTTGAAACTGTAATTTTTTTTTTCATTTTTAGCCTTAGATTGGACCAACATGGAAAAGAGCAAAGCCATCCAAGAGGTAATTAATTTTTGGCTATGTAAGTGTTGGATGATGAGCATCACATTGGCACAATTTATTGTTCCAGTAATATCAGGATTCCATAGGGAATCTGGATCCAAGGAAATGCATGTCCATATCATTCCATGGCTATATGCATGGAAACCATGTAATAGACTGATTTACTGATTATGTAAAATAACAAATTAGAAAGTGATAAAGATGGAAGCTTGCTGGTTTTTGTAAATAACTAAGGTAAAAGGTTTACAAAGAATTGCTTGAGGCTATTATTCTCTACAAGTAACTTTAGGTTACAAATCTCAATACACACATGCCTTTTTAGTAACGTTCTCTTTCATTATATATTACAGCATAAAGCATTCTAGTACTATTTAGAGTTTGTTTTTTACTTCCATCAGAGAATCAGTCTTTCTTTCTTGCTACCACTTCCGCAAGTGTTTCTATTAAACTTGTTTGTCTTCTTCCACTGTTGATCATTTGCTTTCATGCTGCCTGTCACCTTGATCTTGTGACCCATGGTGCTTCCCCCTTCTTGTATAGACTCTTATTAGTGGCTGCTTCTTGTGTGGATTAAGTGAGTCTATCATAGACCAAGTCTTGGAGACCTAAGCCTCCCTAAACTTTGGGCAGATAAAGATGAATTCCCCTAGTATCACAACTGTGTCAACAGGAAGTCTCTGATTAATTTGTCTATCTTGTTCTTAAGAGGAACTCCTATGTTAGAAAGAGAACTAGTAGGATGGTACGCTCAACAAATAAGATTAGCTAGGATATCTGACCATCAAGGGAGATTAAGACTCCTGTCCCCCAACCGAAGTTCGTGATCTGAAATATTATTTGCGCCGAATCAGATTTTAACTGTAGTTTGCCTCCCAACAGCAATCTTGAGTAAGTTATTACCAACATCCAGAGACTGACACCATGCTATTACTTGAATGTGCTAACTATTTGATAGAATCATGATATAGACTATTGCATGCTAAATTACATTTACAAAGATTGTTCCCCATTCTGAACACCAATTCAAGTTTCTGCTAAATGCTAAGGACATGGTTCTATCAAGATCAGCAGCCTGCAATTGCTAATGGGAGATAAGAACCTTCATCCTCTCTACCTTAAGCCCTTCATTCGCCTTCTCCCAAATGGAATAACAGTTGCAGTTATTTTGGTGCTTTTAAAGAGAATGTTGCATTCAACCATTGGAATACCCTGTTTGGGCACATAGGTTATGGAGGGAGTATAAGGTGGGCCCATCATGTGGTTAGCGGTGTTGATAGGTGTTTTTTTTTTCATTATTGTTTATTATTTTACTTTTAGGAGAGAGAGTAGGGGTTGGCGAGGTAATGTGTAAAGGAAGGATCGATTAATATTTTATTGTGTGGCTCAACTGTAAATTGGATAAATTGGGGTGAGTAATTTAGTAACAACCAATAATGCAAAATGGAGAATACTGAAACAGGAGTACTGTTTTTATATATTTATTTATTTATTTTTGGTAATGTTCAAAGTAGTGTTAGATAATTGTATAAGGTATTTTCATTGAGAAATAGATAAATCTGAAAAACCTGTGAAGTCTATTCATTAACCCAATATATTTCTTACCTATATTTAGGCTGTTAAATGAATTTTGGTCCTTCCTATTGTGTAGATGGAGTGGTCTCAACCCGAGACTCGAGGTGATTATGTATCTCCCCGAGCTGGACATTCTGGTATTACGGTGCATGGAAACTGGTATATAGTTGGTGGTGGAGACAATAAAAACGGTAAGTACACTACCTGTCTACGGTTTTCGTCTTTACGATTTTCTAGATGTTACCTCCCTTAGTTTTGCAAGGAGTTGGTGGCACTTATTATTGAATTTTATGGTTGTTTTATCAGGAGCCCTCGATACACTAGTCTTAGATATGACCAAGCTTGTTTGGTCAGTGGTAACTACGGTGAAACCAAGAGATCCACTTGCCAGTGAGGTCTGATTTCTTTGCCTATTTGTGTTGATTTTTACAATCCTTGTATTGTTGCAGTTGTTTGTTGAAAGCTCTGTAAAATAGTTAGTAGTTAGAATTTTAGATACTTCTTGGATTACCTTGCTATAATTATTACCATTGCCTATGAGGGGAGAATTAGGGCTTAGAAGTCTCACTTTTTAGGATAAAAACATAAGATAATTTACTTCCTTGGCATCAAGGTGTATGGCTTAGCTGCAAGGTTCAATGAGTGGTGGAGGCTCCTAAGTTAGGGGTGGCAAATAGGTCGGGTACAGGTCAATATGTTTATATAAACAGGTTAGAACCCCCAACCTGAACCCAACCTGTTTACATAAACACGCAGAAATTCGAACCTAAACCCGACCTGTTAAGGCTTTTTTACACAATTTATTAAATTATTTATATGTATAAAAAACAAACTAAATTCATGTTTAACTTATCCAAATCAACGCTCACAATAGTTGAAAATACATCCTGTAAACATTATATTACGGAGTATTACAAATTATATATGAAATACATTTTTGCAACAGAATTTACATCTAAAGCTTCTCCGTTTTGCCAAAAACTTTTTCTAGCAGTCTTTATCATTAATTCTTCTTCCTTCTTCCATAATTGATTTCAGGATTCTTATTTTTTTTTTGCAAGTGAAAACAAATTCAAATGTGTAAGAAATTAACAAAGCAGAAACAAACCTCATGAAAATTAAATTGCAGAATATAAACTTAGAATGCAAAAATTAAACCTGTAGAAAAGTAAAAATAAATGCATGCATAAATGTGAAGAAATAACATATCATCATCATGAGATTAAAATTCAAAAGGCCAAAAGAGAGAGAAAACCAAAAAACACATCAAATAGAATACTTAAACAAAATTAGGCTAATAATTCAATCTGATAATTAACGATTGTTAATTGATTAAAATGCAGAGAGAAAACATAAACTCATAACAAGCTAATACATAATGCATGCATTGAATTCAAGATATAATAGAGCATTATAAAACATAATCAAATTAAAACACAACAAAATTTAGTAAAGATAGTGAAATTTACAAGTAAACTACCTTAAGATGAAGATTAAAGAGTTTAAACCAGCAATTTTAATGGAAAAATATTGAAAACAAGAAAGAGAAGAGAGAGGAGAGAAAAAGAAAATGAGAGGTAAAAATAGAGAATGGAAATGAGAGGTTGAAGGCGTGATATGCGAGGTAGGTGAGTAGAGGGGTTTTAGCCTTTAGACTTTAGATAGTTTAGCCCATATTTAAAAATAAATAAGGGTTTAAATTAATTAAGTTATGCGGGTTGGGTTTTGGGTCACTTAAAACCAACCCAATTAATTAAATGGGTTTAGGAGGGTTGGTTTCTAGTTGGAATTTCCAACCTGGACCTGTTTAACTTCAGTTCGGGTTCAGGTTGACCCAATTACATAAATGGGTTGGAAATCTCACTCAAAACCCATTTATTTTGGGTTGGGTTCAGGTCGGGTTGTCGGGTCAGTTTTTGCCAACCCTATCCTGAGTGCACCAAAGTCCAGTCCTTGTATGGCTAGGGTGATTGCCTATGAGCCGGAGTGTCTTGCAATTGATGGTTTAGTTGGGGTTTTGTTATATAAGTAAATGACACCTCATACACTTGTACATCTCTTAGTTATTTAAGGGTAAAATTCTGTTGGGATACATAAATAAATAGAATTATGGACATAATTTGAAGAATACCATAACAACAGATCACATACATATACATTACGGGTAAAATGCCCGCTTGGTCTCTAAATCATAGGCATTTTGACAAGTGTGGTGAATGTCCATCGGTTCCTATCATTAGGGTTTTTTTTTTTTTTTTTTTTTTTTTTTTTTTTTTTTTTTTTTTTTTTTGCCTTATATATTACATTGTTTTTCGTCTTTTCTTGGTTTAACATCTAGAATTCAATATTGTGATAAATATCAATTAAATTGGCTGCATTAATTGATATGAGAAAATCCATACAATTTTGAATGATGGAAGGAAAAACAATTTATTTATTTATTTATTTATTTTTTGTTTTTGTTTTCCCCATATCCATTTTAAGTGTTCTCTATTTCTTAAATCCTCCCATGATAACTTGGTATCCTTATGTGTGTGTGTGTGTTTTTTTTGGGTAAGTGTTACACTTTGACCGGCATATAGTTGTATATAATCAAATATAGTTTAATACTTTAATATAATACTCCCTCCGTCCCTAAATTACATTCATACTTTTCTCTATTATGTGAGGAATAAATGCTAGCAATAGGGAATATAATTTAGGGATGGAGGGAGTAAGATTTAAGTGGGGTAGTTGGGTATTAAACAATTTTAAATAAAGATAGTGTGGTGGAGGTAATAGTTTATTGAATTATTGTATAGAAAATTTGCCAATTACAATTGGTAAAAGTATCTATGTTGGGAGTTACAACTATCAAAGTTTATTTTCGCAAATTACAACCATAATCCGATTTTCAGCCACTTTTATTGGAATAAATGATTCCAAACTAGTTTTGGGTGGTGGTTATTTTTTAAATCAATAAATGATTAGTGACATTATATTCCAGTGAAAGTAGCCGAAAATAAGATTTTGGTTGTAGTTTATAATGTTTGGTGACTTTTTTGTTGTAATTTGCAAAAATAAATTTTGGTGGTTGTAACCAGTAAAATTGGTACTTTTACGGGTTGTAATTGACAAGTATTCCTTATTGTACATTAAGGGATGAAGTGTAGATATAAATTTTTTTTAAAAGGAAATTCTCAACCGTAATACTTAACTTTATAATTTTCTAAGTGGTGAATTGTAAAAAAAACTTATTATCATTGGTAACATTGTATTTTTTGTTACCAAAGATAATAGTTATTTTTAATAAAATTCTTTAACCATGGTTAATTATTTAATTTTATAGTATTAAAATAATTTTAGGAATATATGTTTTTTTTTAATAAAATCAACCCCCATCTCCACCCAGGAATTTAACCCCTCCCTTAGCCGGCGGCGGCTAGCTCCCCACTCCGCTTGCCGCCGGCGACCCGATCCCCTCCCCTGTCGAACTCTCCCTCCCATTCCCTCCACCTCGATTCTCCATCCCTCGTCTCAATTCTTGACTTCTACCCAAAACCCCAACCCTAAAAAAATTGCTAGAGATTAGTACAGAAACAGAGCAATATAAGCTGATTAAGAGAAACAACAGCCAAAATATGATATATTGTATTGCAAGTCAGAGAAACCACAATACAACTCCCTTCTTTCGAGAGGAAAGGATGCTCTCCAAGGAATGATTTCCACAATAATTTTCTAGATACACATTCCCCTTCACAATCCCTCCTTAAATACTCAAAAATGACTAACAAGCAGAAATAACAAACTCAACACACAAAACAAGGACTAACAAACTTATTCCCTTGATTACTGATTTACCCCTCTCTGTAACTAACTCCCAGCTCATTATTCCAGCTCAAGATCTCTTATCAGGCCCTTTTTGGGCTTCCTCTTTGCATATGTGAAATGCACCTCAGGTCTGGGCTGGTCTCTTGCAAAAATCTCCAATTTCTCTCTTACAAATCCCAATTTGAAGGATCAAATTGGGGAGATTACTAGCCAAAAGACAATGAAAGCGACGATTTATTAGCTTCCTATGAACTGATTTTGTTTGGGCAGGAGAGATTGTGAGGGAATTTTCGGGATGGAGTTTCGAGGGTTGGGAAGCTTAATTTGGGGAAGGAGAGGTGCGGTTGGGCAAAATTTATTTAGTCAAAATTTATCATTAATGTTATAATTAACATTATATAAAATTTTTAAGTTTATCAATGATAATAAGTTTTGTTACAATTCACCATTGAGAAATTTAAAAACTTTGGTGTTATCAAAGAGAATTTCCCTTTTATAAAAATAAGGTAGTGTTAGGTATGTGTGCTTGTGTTGGGACCATGAAAGGAGATAAATAATATTAAAATGTAGTTGTTTTGCCAAAAAAAGAAGTGTAACACTGTAAAAAATAATGAATAAAAAGCATCCTTGTTTAAATAAAAAAATTTAACACTTAAAAGGAAAACAAAAAAGGAGGGAGTACAACCTTTGTCATATATTGTCCTTTTAACATGTAGTGGCTGAATGATTAAGATAAGTGTTGAGTATAAAACTAATCTATGACTGCAACTATTTTGATTTGTCTTTGACCAGATAGATGATATTATGCAGAGAGTTATATCAAACTCTTACCAATAGACTTTTTATATAGAGAGATTTTACGAAGTTTATTTACTCATTGTATATATATATATATATATACACCACCCACCGCAAAGTTGTAGAAATATATATATATATATATATATATATATATATATTATATTTCTACAACTTTGCGGTGGGTGGTGTAAAATTATTTGTGTAACTTAAGGAGACATCACCTTTGAATTTGAGATATTTTGTACTTTATTCTGTTTAATGAATGAATGAATGAAACTGGATAATAATTGTTACTTTCTTCTGAGCAGGGAATCAGCATCTGCTTAGCTCACATTCATGGGGACCAATATTTAGTTGCTTTTGGTGGATATAATGGAAATTATAACAATGAGGTATGTAGAGACCTATTTATTTAACTCAGTGTTTTGAACTTGTCATGAATTAGTTTCAACCTTAATAATTCTGGCCAATAACCCTCAAGAATGGTTCATATAACCCATTACTCTCTAGATTGGAGAGAGTATAACCTCAATCTAGCGAACACATAAATACTTCTTTTAGGTAGAACATTCATAAAAATCTCACAAAAATGATGTTTTTATTCAAATTGGTTTTAAAGAAATCTAAGAAATATGAGGCTGACATCTAAATTTTGTGAGGAGCATGCATAGTGTGCACCTAGGTTGCACGGAAACGGATACGGGGACAAAAACAGGTACGGATGCGGGGACGGAATACGGCAAACTCAAACTTTCAAAAAACGGGTATGGCATGGATATGGAAAAAATTAATTTAGCAAAATATAAATACATAAAAAGTTTCAAAAAAAAGAAAGTAAAAAAATATTATTCAAATAATCACATTAACCATTAAAATGAAAAAACTTTAGTTTGTAGAAATAGAAGTAGAAAGAATCGCAGGTGATCGCCGGTGTCTGAGTGGATTGCAAGTGGTCGCCGGTTTTTGATTGGATCGCAGGTGGTTGCCGGCAAGGAATCATGGCCTCGTGGGTCGTAGCAGGTGGTCGCCGGCAAGGAATCCAAGAAATCTTGGCGTATCAATTTCTAGGGTTTTGAAAAATTAACCGGACGTAAGAAAATTTGGGGTTTTTTTTTCTAAAAAATGGGTTGGGCTTGTATTGGGGACGTCAAAATGGAAGAAGATCCGTCTCCGAAACGTTTCCGGAGCTCCTCCCAGCCGTCCCAAAATAGCTTCCCGTACCACCTTTCGAGGGTACGCCATGGGGACGTATTTGGGCCGTACCCCGTCGTCCCCGATACGTCCCCAGTACGGGAAACGGCCACCCTTCGGCGTACCCGTGCATCATTGGTGTGCACTATGTACAGCTTATGAACCATGCATATTATTTTTTGAACTTTTATGCATTACTTCTTCCAATGATTTAATTGATGCCCAATACTTTCATTTTCATTTGGATGTCCTATTTCCAGTGTTGTGATTCAGTAAATGAACTTTTGGATGAAGGTTAAATCTAAGAAGCCTTAATTGATACTCTTTTAGATTCAAAATTCCTTGTCTAAAAAGATAAGATGGCTGACAGTCTGCTATTTCTACCTTTTATTATTAGGTACTTGTTATGAGACCTAAACTGAACGACTCTGCACGTCCTAAAATGTACCTGTCCCCTGCCGCAGCTGCAGCAGCAGCATCCGTTGCTGCAGCTTATTCTATTGGTTCAGGGAAGCAGTTGGATTCAACCAAGACAGAGAACACTGAAGTAGAAGGTGCAGGTCAAAAGCAGGATGGTTTTTCTGGTACGACTAGTGTTAAAGATGCAAAAAGACTCTTGGAATTGTCACTTGCTGAAGTTAGAGAAGAAAACTCTAAGCTGAAGGGAAAGATGGATGAAATTAACAGTAACCATGAAGAATTATCCAAGGTATACAGTTTATCAATCCTTATATGGTGCCAAACTGCCAATGCTGCAACTTGTGAATTTTTTTTGAAAAGGACATATTCTTTCTTTAGGAACTTGCTTCTGTTCAAGGTCAGTTGATATCAGAGAGATCAAGATGTTTCAAGTTGGAGGTACCTTCTGCAAAGGCTGCAACTATTCTATTTATACTGAACATGCTTTCTAAACGCATAGTTGATCTTATGAATTCATTTTGTTCTGTTAAATGTCTACCAGGCACAGACAGCAGAATTACAAGGCATGTTGGAATCACTCCCTTCTGTAGAGGCTGAAGTGCAATCACTAAGAAAAGAAAAATTCTTCACTGAACAGGTTGAGCACAATACAGCAGTACAGAGACAAGGTTCGCGGGGTGTTTGGCAATGGTTTTCTGGTGGTGAAAGCAGTCCTTGAGCGTTCACTAAATATTTCAACTCTAAATGTATTGCAGTTTTGGTAGCTTTCTGTTCTGAAATGGCAAAGTCGTTTTTTTTTTCCTAGCAGCAACTATGCATTGCTTTAGCTGAAAATTTGGCAATGTTACATAAGTTAATTGATTGTACTTGGCACTGTTTTAGATGAACATAAGAGTCATTGCCTCGTCCTAGCTCTTATTGTCGCTTCTTTTTTAATGTGAAATGTGGACTGAAAATTGTACAATTATTCTTCTTCAATTTTTTTGTGCAATTAACAATTGTACTTCATTTCTATTAGGAAAAGTATTGTGTAGAACGGACTCACATGAGTCCGGTCAATTATCAGAGTAGAGATATTATAGTCAGGAATTGATATATTACAGTTGGGAATAGAGTATTTTAATCAGGAATAGAGTACTTTTCATCAGGAATAGAACACTTTTCATCAGGAATAGAGTACTTTTCATCAGGAATAGAATAATTAATTATCAAATTTATCGGGAATTATTAAATTATAGTCAGGAATAGAGTACGTTTCATCAGGAATTGAGTAGTTTTCATCAAGAATAGAGTATTTTTCATCAGGAATATACTAATTTTTATCAGGTCAAAAACATAAAAATATTATAGTCAGGAATTAGTATATTATAGTCAGGAATTGGACTATTTTTATCAGGAATAAGACTATTTTTATCAGGAATAGACAAATTTTTATCCTGACTAAAATTTTGTAATTCCTAACAAAAAATCTCTAATACCTGACTAAAATATTCTTATACCTGATATAAAAAATACAATTCCTAAACATTACCTGACTGGTAAAAATATTGTTGATTCACATTTTATCCAAACACATCGATCATCATCACCATCGTCCATGGTGAAAATCAAATCGAACGGCAATCACAACTCCTCAATTCCTATCTCAAATAATCAATTGTTTCGGGTCTTTTTTGGATCTCCTGGGATACTGGTCACGCTTTGCTGGCAATACGTTGGTCCCACCTGCAAAACCACGAATATTCCGTTCAACGGAATATTCGCCTCCGACGATCAAGTCAGTGATCAGAACGGAAAAAGGGCTAGAGAGAGGAAGTAGAAAGAAGTTGGAGCTGTTTAATGCTCTGTGTTTTCAATTGTCTGAATCCCCCTCTCATCATAAATGATTGGGGTATTTATAGGGGTGGGATTCGTGCCCCTCTCTAGGGTTTATACCCTAGATTTGCGTGACGTGATTGGCTGCGCAATCAGCGATCGCCACGTGCCCCTCTGGGGGCGCCGTTTTGCGACTTTCAGTGTCATTTCTCGGGATTTGGGCCCTGGCGTTGTTAGGGCTTTTTGGTGTGCTGTTTGTTTTAGAAGCATCTTCCGTGGTGACACGTGTCGCCCTATGGATGGGCCACGTGTCATCATGGGATTGGCCTGAAACCTTAAAAACTCTGGATTGCGTGGCATCTTCCCATGGTGACACGTGTCACCCCATAATTGGGCCACGTGTCACTGTGGGATTGGTCCACGTATACGGGGTATTTTTACCCTCAACATTTGCCCCTCAGAGGGGATGGCTCGTACGCTAATAGGCCGACTCCTCTGACCTTTAATGACCTTGGCGCATACGGATGTTTTAGAGGTTTGTCAACTTTCTGTCCGCCTGACATTTTTAAGGCGAACGCCTGTCTATTCAAGCGGCGCGGACGAAGCTGGGCTGTCGATTTTTGCGGCCGTCTTGCCATTTCGGAATGAGCCTTAGTTCTGCCAGCTTTCCCTTGGACGAGCCGTTTATTAGGTCGTCCCTTCCGTCTATTTTGACGGAATTACTCCTTGTCCTTCCAAATTCTAGGTCACTTTTTTCAAATTGTAACCGTTTAGCTAAGTTGGGCGGGAAAGTTGAATTTACTATCTTACCCCCATAAATTTTTCCTATATATACAAGGGCTTTGACTTCATTTTGGCACTTTGGAACTTTACATTTTTTAGAGAGAAGTCAGAGCTTCTAGAGAGAGAAAGTGTTTTTCCTTTGAATCTTCAAGAGCTCCGCCGCGCCTTTGAGTTTTCCGGTGACATTGGTTGGGGTTTCCGATCAATATTCAAGTTTCTCCAAGTTTTCAACACGTACAGAGGTAGGCCGCCTGTTTTTCTTTTCCTTGTCTTTTTATTTCTTTGCTTATTTAAAAGCTGGCTCAACACTCGGCTTCGTCCGTTTCTCCTCATGAGGCCAGCCGTTCGCCTAGGACTGAGGAGTCTAGAGTGGAAGGGGACGAGTTGTCTCCTTCATGGAGTGGGTCCATTTTTAGTGTGTACCAACTCATATCCACCCATTCTTCTCTGTCCCTGCAGTCGAACATGGCACGGACGATGCAAACGCACGACCGTCACGCGGCCAGAAATCCAGACGGAAGTCTGGTAAACCCTAGGCCGCCTTATGACCCAAACAGAGTTAATGCTGAGACCCCTTCCACTACTCCTACGACCGCTTCCACGGGCACTCACTGCTCGGCCGTGGAGGTAACTTCCTCATTTGAGGAGCGTCAAAGAACTCAAGGCGCTCCTTTAGTGGGGGGAACGTCCGGGCAAACTCCAGAGTTGAGGTTCCCCCAATATGCCAGCTCGGTCATGGATGGGGCCGAGTTGCTACTCTGTGAGGGGCCTCCTTCCTCTTCTCGAGCGGACGCTTATGCGTCCGTGACAAGGGAATAAACGCGTCGTCAATTGTCTATCCCTAGATCAAATACAATTTATACAACCTAAACAAACCTAATACGAGTATAAGGCAAGCATAGGGGTCGAACCTCAGAGAGCGGTAAACACCACCAAATGTTATCAACAATTAAGCTAGTCCGGAATAGGGGATAAATAAACTAAAGTCTAAAAATGCTAAAACAAGAAATAAAACATTAAGGGAAATGGTTTAGGTATAGCATTCACTTGAACATAAACAAAGGCATAGAAATTGAATTAATTATGAACTAAACATGCTCGAATATCGAAATTAAGAATCCAATCTAGCCGCCTTCCGGGGTCAATTGGCTTCTCCTAACATAGCCTCTATGTTTCCACATTAGAACCATATACTAGGAGGTACTATTAAATAACAATCGATAGTAATGAACCTTAACTAAGTCAACTTCCGTTTCTTGTTAGCAAAGATTCACCTTTAATCAACCAACAATGTGCACTTGCAAGAAGATTAAAGAATATCAAGCATATAAAGACTTTAATCACAAATAAATCAATTCTAAACCCTAGAACATGCTCAAGGTCCAACTACACCACAACCATCCCCTTAATGGGGAAATTACTCACTAATCATGATAATAACAAGATTAATCAACAAATAATCAAGAATCAACATGATCAACAAGCAATACCAACAACTAAAATAATAATCAAAATAAACAAATAAAAATAGAGGAGAGAGAGTAAGAAATTGCTCATTAATTGAAGATGAAGGTCTACAAAGGATTGAACAAGCTCCTTCTTCAAAATCCAAGTTCATTAATGAAGAAAACCTCACTTTCTCTCTCTACCAAAGAAGACTAATCCTAACCTAACCTAAAACTAAATAGAGAGAAGAATAGATAGTTATTCCCCCTTTCTAATTACCCCAAAATTGGGTATTTATACTAAGCTAATAAAACTAGGAAAAATAGAAAAATAAAAGAAGGAAAATAAAATAAAGAAAGAAAAGGAAATAAAAAGAAAATCAAATAAAAAGAAAAGAAAACAAAAGAGAAAAGAAATTAGAAAAGGAAAAGGAAAGGAAATAAAAATAAAAAAAAAGGAAAAGAAAAAAAGGAAACCAAAACCCCCTAAAAACATCAGCTACCCGATTTTCCCCTCTCCCCAATTCATGGCTGCTCTATCTCCATTGAAACGCACCACCATCACCACCGTTCATCAACTATCATCATCAAATCGTGGCCGTTCGACCCACTTTAAAAACCATGCGCGAGTCTCGTGAAGCGGTTCGGTCGAACCGTGGGTTGGTGCGGCCGAACTACGGGGTTGGTTCGGTCGAACCATGGGTATGTTCGACCACTCCTCTTCGAATAACAAAACCCACAAAGTCTCTGACTCGAAGTTCGATCGAACCACCAACGGTTTGCCCGAACCCGATTGAAATCGAATTTGCTCTGATTTGGGGCTGTTGCTGTGCGAATTGGTGATGAAATGGCGCAATTGCTGCTGTAATTGATGCTGGTGGCTTGCGGTTGGTGGTTTGTGATGGCTGGTTTGTTGCGTGAGGGAGGTACAGGGGCTGCTCTATGGTTTCGGTGGTGAGGTGGAATTAATTGGTGGCTGCTGTTGCTGGTTTGTGGTTGGTGTGAGGGATGCGGGGTGATTGCGGTGGTCAGGTGCGGCTGGTGGTGTTGCGGGGTGATGCGGGCTGCTGTGAGGCTGGGTTGCGGTTTGTTTGTGTTGGTGCTGCTGCGGCTCGTGTGTGTTGGTTGTGATGTGGTCAGGTGGTTTGGTGGTGGCTGGTGCTGCGGGGTGAAGTACGTGGTGGCTGTTGGTGATGGTAAATGGGTTGGTGGTAATTGTTGTTGGCTGATTGGATGGGAAAGAGGAGCAGGGGAATTGTTGTTGTTGCTGATGGTGTGGTGTAGGATAATGAAGGGTGGTGTAGTTTAAGCTGGCAGCAACAGGGCAGCAGCTTTAGAACAAGTTTGCACCTCGAATCCCAGACTTTGAACTCGAACACGACTTTAAAACCCAAAACACCAAACTCGACCTACAACAAAAACACGAGGGCATTATCAAAAGACAAAATAAAAATAAAATAAATAAAATAGAGATAAATAAAATAAAATAGAAAGTAAGAGACATAAAACTAAACTAATAAAAATAAACAAAAACTATACAAACAAATAAAGTAAAATAGAATACGAAAATAGACTAAAACTAATAAAATAAAGAAAATAAACTAAAACGCACCAAAATTACCAAAATAAACTAGAAATATTATTAAGAGAAAACAAGAGAAAGAAAGGGGAAAGTAAGATAAAATAAACACGAAAATGACTCTAGAACTACTCCCTAAGAGTGACATAAATGTCACTCCGTCCCCACTCCTTCAGAACTCTATCTCCGATATGGCGGGTCGGACAGACCAAGAACGGGGATTTCTCTTAACGAACCGTCCGACCTGCCCCTTCTCAGAGCCCCTCCTACTGGGAGTCACGCGTCCGGTGCCAAAGATAAGGGAAAACGGCCACTTGAAGACACAATCTCCCTCCGAGGCGGCCATAGCTCTAGGAGCCGCAGCTCGGCGGAGGCAGCTCACCTCGATAGAGTGCTGTCCTCCGAGTTTGGGAGCGCTCCTCAACGAGAGGAGGGCGAAGCTGAAAATGCGGCCGAGGGTGGAGCGGCGGCCGCAGAGGGCGAAGAGGCGGCCGATAAAGAGGTTGCCAATATTGACAACTTCAAGGATCCGTACGCCTGCATGGTGGGTAGCACGGCCTTGGGCTACCTGAACCACAACTTTGAGGAATACAAGGCATTCCTCCTCCTCGGGGAAGGATTTGAGATCCAGCCTCCAAGGAAGTCCCGCGCCTTGGCCGCCTGGGAAGAAGAGAGGCCGCGCCAAAGATCCTTCAGCGTCTACAGGGCGGCCTTAGACGTTGGACTGCGCTTCCCCCTCCATCCTTTCGTCCGCACAATCTTGGACGAGTATGACATAGCTCTCTTCCAGCTGATGCCAAACAGCTGGTTGAACATTTTTGGATACCTGGTGACGTGCATCTGCAAGGGCTTCGTGCCAGACTTTGCAGTTTTCTGTGAGATGCACTCACTGACTAAGCTGGACGCGGATACAGACGGCTGGCTCATCTTGAGCACCACTAGGGATTACATGGTGGTGATGGACCGCGTCTCCAAGTGGCGTGACTGGAAGCACCGATTCTACCGCGTCAAAACTAAGGACGTCGAATTTAAATTGTGGATGAATCGGTTCAATGCTGAGCCAATTCAACTTGGACGCGGGGATCTCAAGCCCGATAAGCCACCCGTCCACCCCAGCCAGGAGCACCAGCTTGAATATTTCAAAGTCAAGCGGGTGAAAAGGAACGGCAAGACTGAGCGCGTTCCAAGTAACTGGGTCCCTTTATCCAGCTGGCTGCAGGATCCCACCTTCATGTCCGCCTATGGTCTATACAAGAACCTGCCCCAAGGTGGACGCATGGACACATATTCTTACACTTACACATAATATTTGATCTTGAATAATTTTCTGACTCTTTTTCTTCCTCTTTCAGCTGAGGCGTACAAGATGTTGGACAAAGAACAGAAAGGGGAGGTCAACATGTCCGAGATTGACTTGGCTCGGTAAAGGCTCGCCAGAGACTGTACGAGCAAACTAAAGGAGTAAGTAAACCCATTTGGCTTTCTTCCTTACGTCCGTGCATGCGTTTTGGAAGAGATCTTCTTCCTAACTAGGCTCGGCCTATTATATCATCTTGTTTTCTTTTTCTAACTTTTGTCTCTACACAGCTGGCCACTCCAACCCCCAGATCCAAACGGAAGCAGCCGTCTCCTGCGTCCAAGACGGATCAGGACGACAAGGCGTCCAAACAACGGAAGACGGTCGCATCCAAGACCACTTCCACTTCTGCGGCCAAGACGACGTCGCGGACTGTCTCAAAAAAGTCCAAAGGAGAACAACCCCGGCTGAGTGATAGCGGGGCCTCCAAGTCCATGGATCCGGTCGCCATGCCGGATGATGTTAGGTCCGAGAAATCGGACGATAGGGGTAAGTCGACCCAGGCAAAACCGACCGGGCCAGAAGTGACTCTGCCCGTCCAAAGAGTCAATGAATCTGATTGGCTTGATGCCAATCAGTCGGCCGGCGATCAGCTTGGCCGGACGGGGGAGGAGAGTAATGAGCCGGCGCCGCCTCCGTCATTCACTTTCAACCTCCCAACTCCTCCAAGCTTCTCTGATGGTCAGTTCCAATAACTTTTCTTCTTTTTTTTTTTTTTTTTTTTTTTTTTTTTTTTTTTTTTTTTTTTTACTCTTTGCGTCCGTCTACAGACATTGCAGAGGAGCTACAAATGAAGCTGCCCAGCCAGTCCCTTACTGGAGCGGACAGGAAGGCAATGCGGGAGGCCATGGCTCGGGCCGTCCCTGCTGAGCAGCGAGACAAGCTACGGGGAATTCATGAGGGCTTCCTCGGCCCCATGATCAATTGCAGCGCTGAGGTAAATCTTTCCCTCAAATGCACTTAGCCAATTTTTCGCTCATTTTGCTAACACATTTACCCTGTACGCAGCTCTTCTTGTGGCTGAATGCCTTCCTAGAATGGAAGGACAAGGAGAACGAGCGGCTGAAGCATGCTTGGGCCCAGATTTAAAAGACCCAGGATGCTGTTACTGGGGAGGCGGCCATCCAGCGCCGCTATTTTGAGACCCAAATCAATGCGCTGTCCGACAAAGCTGCGCGGCAGGCAGAGGATTTGGTGAAGCTGGGCGAGGCCCTAAAGCAAGAGTCCTTGGCCAGGGATGCCATGAGACAAGAGAGGGACCAAGCCCTACTGGACGGCGAACGCTGGAGGGCAGGGTTCGAGGCCTCCAAAAAGCTCCAAAGTGATGTGGCCTTGGCCCAAAAACACTTAAAGGAGGCCTTGGACGAGTCGGACACTTTGAGGGCCGAGGTGGAAAGTTTAAAGAAGTCCGTTGAGGACTTGACTCTCCAGTTGCAAACACCTCGGGCCCCTAGCGCAGACGAGGTCGTCCGCATTGAGCAGAACGCTGAGGATAGGCTGAAGAGTTTCTTCTTCGAGGCGTTCGAGCTCATGGTGGAGGATGGGGAGGCCGCCTACTTTCAAGAGCGCTTCACTAAGCGCCTCAACTTCGTCTGCCTCAGGGAGGAGGCTAAGAAGGCTGGCCAGCCTTCTCCTGAGCTGGGCGCCACACCAACAACCTCAGAGGATGAGGAAAATCAAGTGGCGGACGACAATGATGGTGAAGCGGAGAGCAAAGAGGTACCAGCTGAGGACGCCTCTCCTGCATCTCTTCAGGATCCCATCCCAGTCCAAGACTCAGCTTCTTCTCCGGCCGCCCCCTGACTTTCAGCTTTCTATGTTTTTAAGCTCTATTTATGTATAGTTTTCTTGACTTTTTCAACCGCCTTTTTGAGCGGTTTTTATGTAAGATATTTTACCGCCTTTTGAGCGGCCCTGTTATTGATTTGGCTTCCGATTTTGCTTCATACTTTGCCCATTTTATACTTAACGAGTTTTTTGCATTTTTATACGCGTACTTTTCTGGTTTTTATATCCTCGTACAATTGGGGGGGGTATGCCCCTTTATTCGGCGTTCGCCTAGTCCATACTTTGGGTGATTTGATTGGCTTGGTAGAATTTATACCTTAGGTGGTATAACTTTTACCAAGTTAATCAAATCATAATAATGATTGCCCTTGGACTAGGTGGTACGCCGAATCAACACATAAATTGGCCGTTCGATTGGCTTTATTTGAGTTTGCCCGTTGAAACTATCGCTCGGACGCACTCAGGAAATTCCAAGTGTGATCTCAACTTAAAATTTTCATGTTCGGCTAGGCTGGAATGCCTTGGTATGCCCTTGCCCCACTATGTGGGTTTCACAGGGTACCTTACCCCTTATTTTTTTTTTATTTTTTTTAATCTACTTTTGTTTTGCGACCGTGTTGCTATGTTGCAAGTAACTTACTTGCAACTTCCACACGGCCTATCGTATAAGTTATGACTGTACAAATAATCATAAATTAAATGGAAAAAATAATTATAACAATGTTTGACTTTTTCATTAATTTGTCAAAATTACATTGTCGTGGCCGTACGGCTTACATTGCTCGGTCAACAGACCTAGCTGTATACACAGCTTTTTGGCTAAGTAATTAAACATAATATTTCTTCAGATTGTCAGTGTTCCATGTACGCGGGATGGGTTGGCCGTTCATGGCTTCAAGACGGTAAGTCCCATCTCTGACCTCTTCCCTGACTCGATAAGGCCCTTCCCAATTTGGGGTCAGCTTGCCATCCTCATTTGCTCGCCCGACCGCTTCCATCTTCCTTAGGACCAAATCTCCCAATTTTATCGGCCGCTTTGACACTCGGCGATTGTATGCCCTGGTCATCTGAAGACGATAGATTTCATGCCTAAGCGCCGCATTGCCCCTAGCTTCAGGAAGGAAGTCTAGAGCGGTCTTCATGGCTTCCCAATTGGCCGCTTCATCATATAGCATCACCCAAAGAGTGGGCTCATACATTTCAATGGGAAGGACCGCCTAAGCACCATAGACTAGGAAGAAGGGAGTTTCTCCTGTGGAACTTTTGGCCGTGGTTCGTATGGACCACAGCACATTAACTAATTCATCCGCCCACAAGCCACCTGCTCTTTCAAGCTTGCGCTTAATTCCATTGGAGATCAATTTGTTGTATGCCTCTACCTGACCATTCGCTTGTGGGCGGCCGACCGAAGCAAAGCAATGAGCTATGCCTTGGTCTTCCAGCCATTTTTTGAGTTGAGGCGTTTCGAACTGAGGTCCGTTGTCAAACACCATTGACTGAGGAACTCCAAAGCGCGTAATGATACTCTTCCATATGAAGGCTGTAACATCTGTCCACTTGATGCCTCGGACGGCCTCGGCCTCTACCCATTTTGTGAAGTAGTCAACTGTTACGAACACATACCACCTCTGGCTGGACGCTGGTGTGTATGGACCTAAGATGTCCATCCCCCATTTGGCAAAGGGGAGCGGACTACTGATGGCCGAAAGGCTGTTGGTGGGTCGGTGAATTAATGTTGCGAACCTCTGGCACTTGTCACATTTCCTCACCATTTCCATTGCGTCCGACTTTAAGCTCGGCCAGTAGTAACCCAGGCGGGCAGCCTTTTCAGCGAAAGCGCGTCCTCCAATGTGAGAACCACACTGCCCCTGGTGAATATCATCCAAGACATCATACCCTCTCTCAGGAGTAATGCATTTCAGGTATGGCTTTACAAATGCCTTTTTGAACAACTCTCCTTGCTTAACTTCAAACCAAGCCGCTCTCTTTTTCATCAACCAGCTCTCTTTAGGATCGGCCGGGAGTAATCCGTCCTTGAGGTAAGACAGGATCCCGTCCATCCAAGTGGAGCTTCTATCAATTGCATGCACTGGCTCAACATCAATGCTCCTCTTCTCTTTTACTTCCCAAAACACTGACCTAGGAGTATCACATGATGCTGAGGATGCTAACTTAGAGAGGGCGTCCGCCTGATGATTGGACGAACGTGGGACCTGCTGTAGGGTAAAATGATCTAGGCTCTCAGCCTCCTCTTTTACAATCTTCAAGTATTTTACCATGGCCGGCTCCCTCGCCTCAAAGTCTCCATTCACCTAGCTGACTACAAGTAGGGAGTCCGAGCCCACGTCAATTTTTGTCGCTCCTGCCGCCTTACACATTCTGAGGCCGGCCAAGAGGGCTTCGTACTCGGCCTCGTTATTAGAGGCTTGAAACTGGAATCTCAGGGCGTACTCAAACTTATCTCCTTCAGGTGACTGGCATATAACACCCGCACCGCAACCAGTGGCTGTCGCACTGCCATCCACGAACACTTTCCAGATATGATCTCCGACCGTCTGAAGATCCGGCCGAGTCATTTCAGCTAAAAAATCAGCAAAGGCTTGCCCCTTGATTGCTTTTCTTGGCTCAAATGTAATATCAAAACCTCTCATTTCCAAGGCCCATTTGAGCATACGGCCGCTTGCCTCTAGCGTTGTAAATGGTTTCTTCAAAGGTTGGTCTGTGTAGACCACAATTGAATGTGCCAAGAAATATGGCCGCATCTTTTTTTGATGCCATGTACAATGCCAAGCCAAATTTTTCAATGGGGGGATACCTTAGCTCAGCGTTATGTAGGACGTGGCTAACAAAGTAGACAGGGATCTGGCGGCCGTCCCGCTCAGCAAGTAGGACGACACTTAAGGAGTGCTCTGAGATAGCAAGATAGATGCACAACTTCTCGCTCTTAAGTAGACTGAAAAGCCGAGGCAATGTATGTAAGTGGCCCTTTAGCTGTACGAATGCTTCCTCGGCTTCCTCTGTCCACTCAAACATAGCTTTCTTTTTTATGGTTTGAAAGAAATAGCGGCACTTATCCCCTGATCTTGACAGAAATCTACCAAGTGCGGCCAAACAGCCGGTCAATCTTTGGACTTCTTTAATTGTCCTTGGTGACTTCATGTCCAAGACAGCTTGGATTTTTTCAGGGTTAGCCTCAATTCCACGTTGATCAATTAAAAATCCGAGAAATTTACCGGACTCAACACCAAAGACACATTTCTTTGGATTTAACATCATCTTATGCCGCCTGAGTTCGGTAAATGTCTCTCTTAGATCCTTCAAATGGTCGGCCGACTCTTTTGACTTGACAATCATGTCATCAATGTACGCCTCCATATTCCGGCCGAGCTGATCTATGAAGACTGTGTTTACAAGTCGCTGAAAGGTAGCTGGGGCATTCTTAAGGCTGAATGGCATGACTCTGTAACAATACAACCCCTGCTCAGTCACGAACGCCGTTTTCTCCTGGTCTTCTTCCCATAACGGAATCTGATGGAATTCGGAGTATGCGTCCATAAAGCTCATCAGGGCATGCCCGGCCGTCGAATCAACCAGCCGGTCGATTTTGGGCAGGGGAAAGCTATCCTTAGGGCATGCCTTGTTTAGATCTGTGTAATCCACGCACATTCTCCAAGTTCCATTCGGCTTTTTGACAAGGACCACATTAGCCACCCATTCTGGGTAAAAGCATTGCCGAATGAAACCGGCGTCCAGAAGCTTCTTAACTTCTTCTGCGGCCGCCTGATTCCTTTCCTCTCCATGATTTCTTTTCTTCTGGCGGACAGGTTTAACTGCCGGATTTACCGCTAATTTGTGCACAGCTAGATCGGGACTTATACCTGGCATCTCGCCGACCTCAAATGCAAATACATCCTTGAACTCTCTCAATAATTGAATTAATTCATCCCCAAGCACACCCAAAGCTATAGTGCCCACACTGACTGTCCGATTTGGTTGATCGGGGTCGAGCACTATATCCCGGTGACTGCCGGCCGGCTGGGGTCGTAACTCTTCTGGCCGACCGACAGTCATTAGCTGCTATGCTTGCTCTATCTTGGCCGCCTTACGCTTCTGGCCGACCTGGTGTGTTGGGAGTGAGGTTCCTTCTTCTTTTGGCTCGGACGATTTTGGTCCGCGCGCTGTAGGCTTAACCGCCAACTAATTACATTCTTTTGCCATCTTCTGACTTCCTTGGATTGTACCTATTTTCCCGTCCGTCCTCTCAAACTTTAGCAACATTAGGTGAGGCACAATGACTGCTTTTGCTGCATTCAGCGTAGGACGGCCGAGTATAACATTATATCCAGTAAGCTCTTTCACAACCAAGAAGCGGACAACCATATCTCTTCCTTCCCCTTTTTGCCCAAATCGGACGGGTAAATCTATCCGGCCCACCGGGTGGATGACATTCCCCCCAAATCCGACCAACGGATGAGTGATATCTTGGAGAGCATCCTCAGGGAAGCTTAGATTTTTCAAGGCGGCCAGGCTAATGATATCAGCCGCGCTACCCGTGTCTATCAATATTCGTCCGACCTTCAGATTGGCTATCTTCATAATGAATACCATGGGATCATTGTGCAAGGCTTTGACCTCCCCCCGATCGGCCTCACTGATGATTACCTCGGGGAAGGGTTCAGCCTTCACTGAATCCATCTGCATTACCTTTCCCAGGTTCCGAGCATCTTGCTTGATCCCTCTCATAGTGGGACCGCCTGAGGCAAATCCTCTTGATATCACGGCCACAAAGCCCGAATCAGTGTTGTTGCCATCATCCTCTTTATCTTTGTTCTTATCATTCTTCTGTCTTTGCTCGGACGTGTTGTTTGTCCGTGTGTAAGTGAATTTGGACTTCATCACATATGAACTCAGCATGCCCTTCTCGGCCAATTTGTCCAGCAGTCTCTTCAAGTTGATACAATCATTTGTGTCATGTCCCACGTCCTTGTGGTAATGACAATAGTTGTTCTTGTTCCTGTACTGAGTCGGGCCTCTCAGCGGCTATGGCTTCTCAAACTCAAACTTATCCTTGATTTCCATCAAAATAGAATAACAATCCTTGTTGAATTCAAACTGGGGCTCGTACGCCTTGACCTTCTTGGTAATCTGCGGCTGGCCATTAGCCACCCAGACTTCTTTTCTCTTTTTTCCTTCTTTATTTTGGCCGGTCGAGTCTTGCTGAGAAGATTTTTTCTCAGCCCCCTTGGCCGGCGCTTCTGCTTTTGTGAGCGAACAAAAGTCCGCCGCCTCAATATAAGCTTCGGCTTCCCGCAGAACACCTGCGTATGTCCGAATCTTTTTCCTTACCAAGTCAAATTTAAAACCATTGTGCCTTAATCCCCGGAGAAATTCAGAGTAAGCCATTTCATCCGGTAGATTATGAATTTGGGCTTTTTCTTGGTTAAATCGTTGGACGTACGAGTGTAAGCCCTCATTTTTTCCTTGGACGATTGTCGCCAAGTTAAGGCTAGTCTTTCGAGGTGGTATGTTGTATGAAAAATTTCCCACGAACAGCAAACTAAGAGTGGTAAAACAATTGATACAACCGGCCGGCAAACTATTGAACCAGTCCCGTGCCATCATAGGCTCCCATAAGTACACTTTTCACCTTTGGTGGCTGAGGGGCATTTAGGATATCTTGCGAAAACGGGGGCGGCTTATCTCCCAGATTAAGTAGGCGCATTTGCCAATCAATGGGTTGCGGTTGCACGGACGGTCCAGTCAGATAGGGAGCTTGTCCGTACACCTGCCCATATGGCCCATATTGTACGTATGCCTGGGGGTTTGGCTGCATCAAGCCATTGAACCCCTGAGGTTGATATTAATGCTGAGACCCCTTCCACTACTCCTACGACCGCTTCCACCGGCACTCACTGCTCGGCCGTGGAGGTAACTTCCTCATTTGAGGAGCGTCAAAGAACTCAAGGCGCTCCTTTAGTGGGGGGAACGTCCGGGCAAACTCCAGAGTTGAGGTTCCCCCAATATGCCAGCTCGGTCATGGATGGGGCCGAGTTGCTACTCTGTGAGGGGCCTCCTTCCTCTTCTCGAGCGGACGCTTATGCGTCCGTCCCCATTCCTTCAGAACTCTATCTCCGATATAGCGGGTCGGACAGACCAAGAACGGGGATTTCTCTTAACGAACCGTCCGACCTGCCCCTTCGCAGAGCCCCTCCTACTGGGAGTCAGGCGGCCGGTGCCAAAGATAAGGGCAAACGGCCACTTGAAGACATAATCTCCCTCCGGGGCGGCCATAGCTCTAGGAGCCGCAGCTCGGCAGAGGCAGCTCACCTCGATAGAGTGCTGTCCTCCGAGTTTTGGAGCGCTCCTCAACGAGAGGAGGGCGAAGCTGAAAATGCGGCCGAGGGTGGAGCGGCGACCGCAGAGGGCGAAGAGGCGGCCGATGATGAGGTTGCCAATATTGACAACTTCAAGGATTCGTACGCCTGCATGGTGGGTAGCACGACCTTGGGCTACCTGAACCACAACTTTGAGGAATACAAGGCATTCCTCCTCCTCGGGGAAGGATTTGAGATCCAGCCTCCAAGGAAGTCCCGCGCCTTGGCCGCCTGGGAAGAAGAGAGGCCGCGCCAAAGATCCTTCAGCGTCTACAGGGCGGCCTTAGACGTTGGACTGCGCTTCCCCCTCCATCCTTTCGTCCGCACAATCTTGGACGAGTATGACATAGCTCTCTTCCAGCTGATGCCAAACAGCTGGTTGAACATTTTTGGATACCTGGTGACGTGCATCTACAAGGGCTTCGTGCCAGACTTTGCAGTTTCTGTGAGATGCACTCACTGACTAAGCTGGACGCGGATACAGACGGCTGGCTTATCTTGAGCGCCACTAGGGATTACATGGTGGTGATGGACCGCGTCTCCAAGTGGCGTGACTGGAAGCACCGATTCTACCGCGTCAAAACTAAGGACGTCGAATTTAACTTGCGGATGAATCGGTTCAATGCTGAGCCAATTCAACTTGGACGCGGGGATCTCAAGCCCGATAAGCCACCCGTCCACCCCAGCCAGGAGCACCAGCTTGAATATTTCAAAGTCAAGCAGGTGAAAAGGAACGGCAAGACTGAGCGCGTTCCAAGTGGCTAGGTTTGCTGTGCTGGCTATGTTTGGTTGTCGTTTGTGACGGTGGTGGGTGATAACAACAAGCCAACAATGGTGGTGCAGCCGTGCAGGTTGTTGCGTTGTGTTGTTATTGTTGTTGTATATTTGTTGCCGTGTAGACTGGACTCACGTGAGACCGGTCTCACGCAAAACCTTCTCTTTCTATTATCCATGCACAAGTTCTCTATCATTTTGTTTGCAGCGCCAAAATATCCTTCACAACATTTCTATCTAAGAGGGGAATGATATTATGTTTCTCATGGAAACTCTAGTGTCTGTTAGTATGGCTGTACAAAAGTTGTCTTTAGTTGGCTTTGATGGTTTTTGTGGGATGGATGCTTTAGGTCTTAGTGGAAAGGTAGTCTTTTGGTTTGCCCCCGTAGTAGTTAAGCCACTCTCTATCTCTCCTAATGTAATATTTTGCGAAGTGTTGGTTCCTGGTCAAGTAATAAAATATATTATATTTGTGTACGGATCGCCTCATATTTCTTTTAGAAGTTCAGTTTGGGACAAAATATCCAACATATTATTTTCTGTTCCAAATGCAGTTATTTTAGGTGATTTTAACCAAGTAGAGTCTTTTTCTGATAAAGTAGGGGGTTCTTCTGAGATTCATGGTCGACATAATTTTATTGAGTGGAAATTGAATTCTCAAATAATGGACATTCCGTTTTTTGGTCCTCATTTCACTTGGACTAATGGACAGCTACAAAATCCTACTTATGAAAGACTTGACAAAGGATATGCTACCTCTTCTTGGTTAGATCTATTTCCGAAGGCGTCTATTTACCATCAACCAATTTTATTTTCTGACCATGCTGCTATAATTTTACGGGAATCAGGCTTCTCCAATTCCAGAAAACGCCCATATAAGATAGAAAATTGGTGTTAAGGTCTGAAAGAAATTTCTACTTTGATTACTTCTGAATGGCAGAATTTTCATCTGGTTCTCATATGTTCTCTGTCTCCCGGAAATTAGATGATGTCTAGAAAGGTTTAATGTCTTGGTGTGTTTCACATAAGAGAAGTTGGGGCATCGACTGGCAAGATTTGAGAGTTCAGTGGCTTCTGGTTCTTCTAACTTGCAATCTAAGAAGGATTGGAGTGATCTTTTGCTTCTTCGTCAGGATAAACTCTCTCAGGCCTAGATTGCTTTCTTATTCTGGAAACAACGCTGTAAGACTCATTGGGATGCTTTAGGGGACACTCATTCCAGTCTTCCCTTTCACTCGGTGCAAGCTAGTCATCGTTAGAATAAAATTATGGGGCTTCGGGATGAAAATGATAACTAGGTTTCTAACTATTCCAGATTTCTGATCTCCTCCAGTAGCACTTCTTTTGTTTAATAGTTATGGCTCTTATCCTTCTCCTGCTCTTTGTCAATGGGAAGATTTGGAGATCCCGTCTCTCTCCCCCGAAGATTGCCAGTTTCTGTTATGTCCTTTTACCCTTTCAGAAATTAAGGATGCAATGTCCCATATTGGTTCAGATAAATCTCAAATTCCAGATGGGTTTACAGCAGGTTTCTTTAAGTCTCACTAGGCGGTGGTGGGTTCCCAGATTATTGAGGCCTGTAAACACCTAAAAATGTCTCCCCAAAACTAAACACAATGATGAACAACCTTTCACCGCCATTATTGGCCGGGTTGAGTATTTAATCTTTGGAGTGCTTAAATCCATATTTTCATTTTATAAACCAACCCAATTCCTATCCCATTTCCCCAAACCATAACTTATTTTCCTCTTTTCGTGCCTTTAAACCCAAAATCATTCATTTTGTGTCCTTTTTTTATAAAAACGTTTAGTCCAGTTTATTTTGGTCCATAATCTGGGTCTAATGATTGAATAGTTGGATGGGGTTTGAAAAGAGCTTTCCAACGATATATTATAAGCCCAAATCCGAGCTATAACGAATAAGTTATGACCAAAATATTACACCGAGCCCAAACCAAACCTAAGCCCACCTTACCTACGACCCAATGATCATGTGGAGGGTCCAAAGGATTTAATCCCATTTCTAAAAAAATTAGGATTAATTAGAAGTTTCTATAAGTTTTTAAAAGATCTTAATTATCCTTTATGAAAAGATAAGATTAAAAAGTTTGAAATTGAATAAAACTTTTCTTTTTGAAAGTCCTAATTTTATTCGAATTGAAAGACATTCAAAGATAGTCAGATATTATTTTCGTGCCTCAAATTTTTTATCCAAATAATCTAAGATGGTTGGATAGCCTTTGAAATTATCTTTCCAATGATATATTATAATATCAATTCCGAGCTATAACGGAAAAGATATGAATGAAATATCAAACTCTATCCAAAACTGACATCGTCCCACTATTTTGGCCATATCTTCTATTATACATGATATTATAATATGATTTTAATTGGGTTGGAAAGTAGACTTGATAAGCTTTCCAATTATATATTATATGCCTTATTTCGAGTTACGGATCAAAAGTTATGATAATTTTAAAAATGTGTAAAAAACTGGAATTACCGTGCGCAGTGTAAAAGCACCGTGTCACGGCAAAATCTGACGTGGCACGGTGCCCTGTGCTGTAACACGGTAATTTACAACGTGTCACGGTGATTTTTTCATGTTTTTTCCGCGTGAAAACCGTGGCACAGTACCTGTTGCCGTGATACGACATTTCTCACCGTGTCACGGTGCTTTTTCCGTGTATTTTCCGCGTTTTCTCACGCACTTTTTTATAGTGACACGGTGTACTGTACCGTGCCATGGTGGAAACTACCGTGTCACAGAATTTTCTCGTGTTTTCTCCTTGTAAACCCTTCACGTGTTTTATCTTTTGTAGCCTATTTTCTGTCTCGCGTCACTCCAAAATATCCCACGTCACACAAGGCTTTCCCGTGTCACGGCATATTTTGTCGTGTCACGGCATTAGGTTAGTAGAGGGGGGTGTTGTTCTATTTGCTGGTGCTGCTTGGAAGGTAGGTTCGGGAGCTAAAATTGGTATTGTTAATGATTACTGGTTACCCAATGTAAAGGTTACTTTTAAGGATTATATTCCTGAGGGAGATTGGCCTTCTTTAGTGTCAGAGTTGATTTCTCCAAACTCGTGTTCTTGGAATGCTTCCCTGGTTCGGTATCTTTTCCTTGATTTGGTTGCGTCAGCGATCCTTGGGTTGGATCATCCGTTTTAGTAGATTGATGACTATGTTTACTTGAAATTTACTCGGGATTGCTCCTTTTCTACCAAATCAGCTTACACATTGATCCTTTCTCAGAATAACCCCATCCTCCTTCTCCTCTACCTTTTGTTTGGTGGAAACGCTTGTGGGGTTTACCTATTCTTCCGAAATGGAAGATTTTGGCTTGGAAGGTTTTGCACAATGCCCTTCCTACAACAGCTTTACTTTTTTCTCAAAGGTCTTCTGATTGACTCGACTAGTTGTTTTTGTCGCGGCTTTGTTAAGTCTGTGGATCACTTAATCCAGGATTGTTCATTTTCTTGGTTCCTTTGGGATTCCTTTCCTTGGGATACGGTAGCCACACCAGATACACCGCTTCCCTTCCTCAATTGATTTTCAGAGGTCATCTCAAGCTTTGTTGGTTCTTAAAATTGGGGTGCCCTAGATCTTTTCTTTGGTACGTGTTAGGCTATCTGGTTAACTCAGAATAATATTAGGTTTAGATCGGCGGTTTACTCCCCTCTTTCTGTGCTGGACTTTACTTTCGATTGGTGTCCCCGTTGTAATCCCCCGTATTTTTAAATATATTATTAATGAAATTATATTTTATTCATAATATTTATTTGTATTTTTTTTCGGATTTAATTTCAAAAGTTTCAAATTATTTTTGGGTTTGATGAACGATTTTATTACAAAGAACTTTTTATGAACCTTGCTTCACTAATTTATATCCAGCAAACAAACCAAACCCACTTTCTTTTCTTAATTGGCCCATTAATTTTATGAGGCCCAATCTTAAAACTAACCCTACACCACTCTCTCTCCTATAAATACCCCATACATCCCCAAAATTTCCCACACAAAAAGGTTAGTCTTATTTTCATCCTCCTTTGTTTCATTATTTTGCTTAATGTTATTTTAATTGTTTTGGGTTTTGATTTTAGTATAAAGATTATATTTTTAGTATTAAATTATATTTTAATGGTATAAAGATTATAAATTTCAGATTATATTTATGTTATAAATTTCATATTTTATGAATTATAAACCTAGGGTTTCAATTTATTGAAAATCATGATTTTAGGGTTTTTATGAACAATTGATTTAGGGTTTTTATAGTAATGATGTTTTGAAATTTTGGTGATTATATTACTAATTAGTTTCCAGATTATTTTGAACACGTAAATTCGTGTTTTAATGTTTAGATTTCGGTTCGTTAATATTAATCCCGTTTTAATCCCGGTTAGGTTCTGAACTCATCCGATTTTGACAAAAAAGTAGTGTTTTCCATGTAGAAATGATGTTTTAAGAAAGACTCACTACCTGTGGTAGTGAGCACCACCCTATCGTGGCCAAATTCTGCCTCTAAATATGATTTTCGGGCAGTTTTTCATTTTTAACGAAGTTTTTTATGCTTAAAATTTTATCCTTGATTTTGATTAATAAAATTAATTATGTTTAAAGTTAATTAAGCATATAAATATGTTTTATTTATTTTAATAAGTTTTTCATCATATTATATTGTTGGAAATTACTTGGGATAGTAATATTAATTGTTGGTTGTTTTCTAGGAAGTGATTATTCCCTAGGAGAATTTTAAGTGATTAAAAGTGGCTCAAAAGGATTGTTTGTATGAGGTACGTACATGTCTACTTCGTTATAAGTAGTATCATGTTTAGGTACCAAAAGGAAAGAACTTAGTTTTATGATTAGTGAACACTTGGATGAAAATTGTTTGGTTACACCTTGATTTAATTCATGTGCTTATGTTTATGAGATATGTTTTGGTGAATTGATTATGTTTGTATGGAATTATGGATGAAAACATGTTGAGTTAGATTGGATTAATTGTTTGTATGGAATTTTGATACAAACATATTCTATTGGATTGGTTTGTTAACCACATTTGGATGATTAAAGGATTGGAATCGAATGGTTTAAGTGGAATGAAGTTATTAATTATTCCACAAGGTTATTATTATTTATTTATTACTCAATCATAACTTGTTAGTATGTTGAGTAAAGGTGGATTAAGCCGAAATGGCTAGGTGAGTTGACTATGTTCAACAATTTTGGATAATTTGGAAGTTTAATGGAATTAAAGGTTAATTTGTGATGTGATCACCATTGTCCTAAATAAGATTAAAAACGAATTGATGTATGATTGTTATGTATGGTCTTCTTGATTGAGTTGGCTATTAATTAAAATTGTAATCACGTAAAGTGAAACATGGATGAGCAATAAAACTCTGGAAAGCGTGCACTTCTAGAGTATTGACAATTATGGGTTGGGGTACACGGTGGTAGCCCGTGGCTTTTCGAGGCTTGTTTGATCAACATGTCCTCTTCTCTTTTGGTATTTACATTTTATTTTATAATGAAAGTTAGATGGGATCCTAGACTAACTTTGTGAGAATGGAGTCGCGCCCATTCTTGCATCGCGCTAAACTTTTATTTCAAATGGTCATTTGGGACCTGGATTGGACAACCTGGTCTATTGCTTACTCCAAACTAAATTAAATTAATTAAATTGAATATGATGAGTCAAGTGTTTGGAATTTAGTAAGTATGTTGAGTCAATTAAATTGTCTAAGTGTGGAGACTTGATTAATGAATTCGTGTTGTATGTTTATTTACTTTAATTAATTGAGCATGCTAGGTTTGGTATGTTGTAGCTTGTATGTACTCAGCTTTGCTGATTGCGTGCTTTTGTGTGTGTTTTCTTTTGGTCATGGCCTTCGCCTTTCAATGACCCTGTGATGATCCAATTATTACACTTGTATTATTGGGGAGCAGTATGAACAGGTTAGCTTGATGATGTGAAGTTAAGGGATTTGACAAACGCATTGTCAAGGGATTGGTGTGATTGAGAGTATTCGATTCTTGTGTTGAACTTATTTATGCTTTGCTATTTCGTTTATGTTTTGGATTTTTAATATTGGTTTGGTTTTAAATAAGGGCCTTATATGGTTCCAATTTGTAAGCTTTGACTTATTCGTTTTCTAAATTGTGTTATTTTAAATACTTAAGTTTGTTTTTCCGTTGCGATACTTTGATAAAGCCTTAACGTTTTAACACGTGGCGGTAGCACGCCAGTAATTCTCTTGAATATTGTTCAGGGTCCTCAGAGGTTTAAAGAGAGAATTATTGGGGTGTTACACCCGTAGCCAGAAAGCTCGTGAAATCTCGGGCTCTTCTCCTAATTCTCCTCCTGGGTTCTCTACTCCTCCTCTAAGTTGGGTTCTTCAGGGTGATCATTATGCTACCTGTGATGTCTTGATGCTTTTAGATGGTGCTTGGGATCAGGGGACTTTTAATGCTGGTACTGGTTATTGTTTTCGTCAGTTGTCTTCTTCCAAGCTCTGGGGGGTGGTGCCCGGGCTTGTGTGGCTAGCTCTGCTCTTCAATCTGAATTATTAGCTTGTCTTTATGGGCTTAAGCATGCTCGGCAACGGGGTTTTACTCATATTTGCATTCACAATGGCTGCATGAGGATTCCTCACTTACTCCGGGATCTTGGGGCTCCAGATATTTCAGTTGTTTCGAATCTGCAAGAGATCCAGGATCTTTTATCCTCTTTTGTTACGTGTCATATTCGGAAGGTCACTTGGGTTTTGGTTGCGGAGGCACATTCTCTTGCCACAGATGCTAGGCGTAGGGAGTTACTATTTTTATACCTTTTAGTTTCTTTCTTTTTTTGTTGCTCCCTTTGTAAAAAAAAAAAAAGGGGGGGGGAATGATAAACCCAGTACCAGGGCAGCGAGCACCCTTTTATACTACCAAACTAGTTAATCCTCGAGCTATGCTCAGTTTTTTAAGTAACAAGTTGCCTTACCGCGCGCGAGGCGCGCAATAGTTCAAAATGGAAAATTTCGGAGGTTGATTTTTGTCGATCGTATTGTTGCGTTGGAATATAATGAATTATTTGTTATAATTATATTTCGTGAATTTAGAGTGAATAATATGTATTCTATATTGAGATAAAGTTTATTTTTATTTTTATTTTTATTTTTATTTTTTTTAAAAAAGAAGTAGTGTGACAAACTAACAATAATTATATTTTGATGTGTCGTTTTAATATTGTGTAAGTACGTTGTTCGTAATAGTTATGAGTACTTAAAAAAAAGGACAATATAAGTTTTAAATATTTGAGTAATCTTTTTGATGTGTCAGTTTAATTAAGTGAAAGTAAGTGTAAATGTTTCGCTAGTTGTAATTTGTTTAAAAGTGGAAAGTTATGAGTTTTTTTAAGACAATATAAGTTTTAAATACCCGATTGATTTTTCGGTGCGATATTTTTTTGGTACGCTGATTTTATACTAATTTGATTGTACATTGTATATTTTTTAGCTTTTTAACTATTTTTATAATGTTCTTATTCTTATTCTTGTGTAGTATGTTTGCAGTGTTATTACAAAGACAATATAAAGATACATGCATTGTGGTTTCCAATAGCACTAATTCACTGTAGCAAATTGCAGATGAAGAGACACAAAATTGACATAATGGTTTGAAATTGCAATTTATTTCTTCTCATAAGCGGTGTTCTCTGTGAAACTTTTTATTTTCTAAAAGCGATTTTAAAGGAAAAAAACTTTAAGTTCCTCTGAATTTTCATCTGCTGCTTAAAATGGCTGATTTTAATGGTTTCCTCGGCAAAGTTTCCTGTTGTTTCAAGCGAACATGAGAATTTCAAGTCGTTTACTAGGAGGAAAGCTGAACTTGAATATTCCTTAGCCGTGAATTTGCATGTCCGTACAGAGGCTGATCGGAGATGTGATGTTTTACGGTGGGAATAGGCTGAGTTGGAGGCTGAGATGTCTTAGTTTAAGGATTTTGGAAAAAAAAATATCAGGGCATAAGAGGGTTAGGGTTGATAGTGATTGTGTTGGTATTATTGAAGTTGATAGTGATAATGATGATGATGTGGAAGTTGGTGGTTCTAAGTTAAAGGCGTCTATGTCTGTGGGTGTTGTAGGAGAGACATCTGGTGTAGTGGCTAATGTTGAGGGTGGGGTTGTTGACGTGGAGATTTCCTCGGATGATGAGGAAGTTCAGTTTATTGCAGAGGTCCCTTGTCGAGTTGTTGAAGAGGTGCAAGGGGAAGGTGTCGATAAGGCTGCTTTGGTGATTCATCAAGAACCACAGGAACCTCCGGTGGTTCATGAGGAAGTGCATCCTGAAGTAGAAGAGAAATAGGAAGAAGAGGAGAAAGAAGATGAGAAAGGAGATGAGGATGAGGCACGAGATGAGGAAGAAGAAGATGAGGAGAATGAGGAGGGTGAACCTCAAGAGGAGCAGGTGCAGGGGGAAGTGTTTAAAGAAGAGGCAGGGGATGATGATGACGAAGGACAAGTGGATCCCGGGGAGTGGGATGTAGAGTCTGAGGATGATTTTGGAGGTAACATATACCATTACTCTCCCGGGGATTCTGATGTAGATTCGGAAGCATACAAGTTCCCTTCGCCCTAGTAGTTCGGGTAGTAGTTTGTTTAGGGTTTTTTTTAATGCTTTTAAAGTTTAGATTATAGTCTTTTGTATTAGTTTGTAGTTGTTAGCAACTTTTTAATTTATTAGTTGTAAATCTATATAGCTGTATTAGGTAGTAGGCTGTAATTGAAAATATTAAGTAAATGAAATATGGTTAATATTTAGATTATTGTTTTTGGAGTTGTGTTTTTTTCTAGTCCTTTTTTTTAACAAAAAAAAAATGTGTGTCTTTTGCAACATTGTGTGCTGTGATAGTATATTGGGATATGTTATTGGTTTTATCATGGGATGCTATTATTTTTTACCAAAAGATGTGTTGTTTGAACTTGTATGGCTCATTGGAATCATTTTGTACTTCAAACAAATTTGTGTTGTGATTAGCTATCTTAGAAACACTAATGAGAGTGTCGAGGGAATCCAAAGTGAGATCTAACTTAACTATTGAGGTAGAGTGGCAGAAGTTTTAATAAACTTAGACAATTTGAGCACTCTTAAGTCTTGGATCAGAAATGTTAGTGGTGGCACAATTTAAAGGTTGTCTAATGTTATACATGCTTTTAGAGAAACTAAATTATAAAGGCTTTGAAAGGTTAATTTTTGTAGCATGTTTCTGTCTGATCTTTTATGCTGGAGCAATGGAACTTGATGCTGGGTATAGAATGTCAGCCTTTGAAAAAAAATTGGTCTATTCTTACAATTTAGGTCTTTTGATTAAGTTTCATGTTAATCTATAAAGTCTGAAACAAAACTCCTACATTTATGCCTTTAGATGTGTGTGATCAAGTTGCATGAACTTTTAAGTCAAATAATATTTATGTTGGAGGTGTTATTTTAATTAATTGCATGTTTGACTTATGTTTAAAGTCTTTTATTATTAGTTGAAATTCTGGATATAAATTGAATACCTGTGTATCTTTTTTTTTTTTTTTGGTGTTGTGGTTTTTTTTGTAAGGATGGTTAAAAAAGGGTGGGCGTAAGCCTTTGATTCAAGGTTTGTCATCTTCTATGATTGAGCGAATGCTTGGGCGAATAATATGTCAACTAGCTGTAAAGGGGCAGATTTTCATTTTGTATTTTCTGAGTGCTACCATTCAAATGGAATTATTGCATGATTTGTTTGAACAATTGTATTTAAAATGTAGTTTGCTTATTTTCTAGTCAATCATATTTTGATTTTGCATTAACACGTTGTTTTCGCGATGCAGAATGTTCCCTTAGATTTTGCTAGAGAGCATTTTCGTAGACTTGGGAAAACGAATGATGTTATGCTGCGGCTTTATGATACAGAGTTCAAAGCCAAATTGAAGATAAAGACTTACGATGGAAAAATTGTGCAATGTTTTATTAAGGATGGAGTTGATGCAGTGATCGATGAGTACGAAGTTCAAGTTGATGAAGGTGATGTAATAATTGAGCTTTTGCAGCGGAATCCTATTGTTTTATACATAAATTTATAACTGAGTGATGATTCTTGATGTATTAATATTGTAGGCAGAAGTGTTGAACTTGTTATATTTGATGATTTAATAAATTTTGGATTTTTGATGATTTCGGAATTTTAGCTTATAAAGTTTTGTAAAGCTTAAGTTTTACATGATTTGATGTTTATTGTTTGTAGTTTTGTTTGAGATTTTCTATATTAGCACGAGTTCAATGTTGGCAATAGATTCTTGCTTCTGTACCATTAATCAAATATTTCTTTTACCAAATTCTCACTACCCATATTGCTGTATTTGTCTTTCTGTCCATAAATAGGAGTGATTTTGAGATCTACAGAGGAAGAAATGTATAATTTAGAGATCTAGAGAGAAAAAAATGTATAAAGGAGGAAGAAGAGGTTGTGAGATAAAGAAAGGGAGGGATGTAGTGATGATTTAGGAGGAAAAAGAGGTTCTAAGATAGAGAAAGGGAGGGATATACTGATAATTTAGAATGGAACATCAAAATATTGAAGATTTTCTATCATTCATTGCATTAAGATAGCTAGGGGAAGAAGGAAGAGTTGCCTAGTGGTGAGAAAGAACTTAGAAATGCTAAATATCAAGATGATTAAAGAGTATAATATCAGAAAATTGATGACTGAATGGTATTTACTGTGGCTTGTTAGTTAGCTAGTTTGCAGAGTCTAAGGTCAGGAAATTTGAGTACCATCTGATAAATTGGTATTCAAAAATCATATATAGGACAGTAATCTAAATGCATACAAATCAGAAAAAAAAAACTTAGTGAAACATTAATCTAAATGCATACAAATCAGAAAAAAAAACCTTAGTGAAACTATAAAAACATTTCAAACATTTAGGTTGTTTTTAATGACATTTATAACATTACTCTTTGGTTGTCTATAAAGGAACTTGTCAAAGTTGTCAATATCTTCATTTTAGGCTATTCTATTTGTTGTCTGATTGCAGTAGTCAGTAGCTATAAGTTAGACAAGGGGTGTAGAGTGTGGAAAGTTTGTTGATAGGTAATGCTAGAAATGTATGCTTGATAATTAGGGGGTGTTTGGTATGAAAATTTGTAACATAGGAAACGTAAACAAATAAGTGTTTCCGTTTCTATTAGTTTGGTATGAGTTATAAGTAACAAATACCGT
The DNA here is from genome assembly GCF_948465745.1 of Chenopodium album. Classification (NCBI taxonomy): domain Eukaryota; kingdom Viridiplantae; phylum Streptophyta; class Magnoliopsida; order Caryophyllales; family Amaranthaceae; genus Chenopodium; species Chenopodium album. The sequence continues at coordinate 53,091,224 of NC_137837.1, forward strand.
TTCCAAAGGGTAACAAAATCCCCCAAATTGTTACCCTTATCCAACTAGTGGAAACAAAATGTGTTTCCCTCCTCAATCATAAACTCCTCAATTTGTTTCCATTTTATAAAGATACCAAACATATATCAAAGGTAACGCGTATCATTACCCTTTCCCTTACTTATATAAATCATTTCCATTGCGTTTACGGAATTTATACCAAACGCCCCCTTAGAGTGACAGGCCTAATCAGAAGACTGTTTGAAAAGGGATTTAGATTTGTGAAGTCAATTTGCCTTACACATTAGTGGTTTGTTTAGTGTGTATATAATTTAAAAGAGTTGATTTTGGTAGCCTTTGATTTCTGAATGTGCTGACAAGGAGTCTTGTGTGATTTGTGTGTCAATGTGCTGACAAGGAGTCTTTTTTTTCTTCTTTGTATGAATGTTGTAATTGTTATTTGAGTCTAACATCAGTATTTGTCTGTGAATACAGATTATGGCATTTATTTGTATTAATGTGAGTTAAATGAAAATTTAGTTGACTGTTATGGCATTTATCTGACTTTATGTTTTTTTTTTTTTTTTGTTATTGATGAAATGGAATCTAAAGTTACATATGTATGTGAAGGTTACTTGAAGAAGTGTTAGTTTTAGGTCAGACTTGAATTTAATTAATGGTGTTATAGTTTCAAAGTTTTGTCCTAGCCTATATATTCATAAATTTGTGAAGGATATGAAGTGTTTTGAGATAAGCTATTACATAGACTTACATTTTATTTTATTTTTTTCGAGTTAAAAGTTTTCTGTCATTAGTAATTTCTATGGCTAGAATTCATCTTTGGTTTATTGTTCTTTATGAAAATGACATTGAGAAACATGAAAAGTTGGTATGCATTCCTGTTTCTGCTTTGATTTATGTAGTTATATTGTTATTGCTAATTTGTGCTGTTGATTTCATTTTTGTTGATGATTAGTTTATTGGATTTTCAATTTTTATTTGATTTTGTGCTTGTGTTGTGGTATATGTTTTTTTTTTTTTTTTTTTTTTTTTTTTTTTTTTTTGTTTTGTGTCTGTAAATAGCGTATTCCAGATGGCTTCAGGGATGTCCTGGATGATGGATTTTTCAACATAGAGTTTTGTTTCGGGGTTTTATGTGTCCCTCGGGAGAAATACAGCTCAAGACTGGATTAAGCAAGGACGCTTGTACCTGCAAAACAAACGGAGCACCGAATGGTCGATGGTCCGCCTCCGAAGATTAAGTTAGTATGGATTCGGAGTAAAACGTGCGGAAATTAAGTTCTCAGATTCCAAGCTCAGGAGCTGTCTGTTTCTTGAGAACGACAGCTCAGTAATGATTGGAACGTGCCCCAATAAATGGGGGAATGTCTCTATTTATAGGGACCTTGGGAAGTGTGCCCTACCCTAAGGTTTGATGACCTAGGGATTAAGGCAGCGCCATTTTGCGGCGCCCTTGAAGTTTGGGCCTTGAAGGCCGCCATTTCAAATGAGGAATATCTGAGTGACACGTGTCATGCATGTGTAGGATCCATTTGGGTGCCTCCCAGGGCAACACGTGTCACTCTCTCATTGGTCCACTTGGGGGTATTAAATACCCCAAATCAGTTTTCATTAATTGGTTATGACAAATCACGGTTTGTCACTTTAGTGCATGAAGAGTGTGGTAGTGGATGGGGAACATATCTTGATGCAGGGTGGTCTGATTTTGTGAAGGATAATAGTGTAGATGATGGTGATGCTTTGATATTTACTTATTTAGAGGATAGTTCATTTGATGTTGAAATCCACAGACCTACGGGAAGTAAGAGAGTAGAGGGAAATGGACATGATGGAAGTTCTGGTACTTCAGGTAAAATGCGTGGGAGGAAACCTGCTATAGATAGGCTCTCATTTAAAATGATTGAGACTAATTTAATGCTTGCCTTGCCAAGATTGCAGCTGCTTGTCGTGAGCCTCATTTCTTATTTACTTTTACCAAAGCTTATGTCGATTAAGGAATTATAGTATGATTTCTGTTAACTATCTTCAAGTTTGTTTTTCTTTTTTTTTTTGGCATAATTATTTATGTGTTTTATTTTCAATGACAGAATGTTTCATTCGATTTTGCTAAACAACATTACATTGATTTCCCTGAGACTATCGATGTCATTCTTCAGCTTGTCGATACACAGTTCGATGTGCAACTGAAAGTCTTAAAGAAACATGGAGCTATCAGTAATTGTTCCATTAGAAATGGTGTTAGTTAGTTCATTGATTTTTATAATGTTCAAGTAGATGTAGGTGCTTTGATTAAATATAGGGAAGGAGTTCCTATTGTATTTGATATTAATTTAGTTTTAATGTAAACTTATGGAATGAGTATCTTGATTAGGGCCTTTTTGTTGTAAGGAAGTTTTATTTTTATATTTTTTTTTGTTATATATATATATACAGTGGCAGATCTTGAAATTTTTTCTTTCGGGGGCTGATCAAAACTAAACGTGTTAGCTATTAATGCAAAGTATAAAACTTGAGTAATAAAAACAAATAATATTAATATTTTCAAATCTATTAAAAAAATCGCTATAATTATTAAATTAAAAAGTAGTTAAGTAAGAAACAAAATCCCTAAAATAACAAGTGTCACAATCCCATTCTCAAACCAACCACTAAAGCAACGCACGTCGCTCTTTTAACAATTTAAAATAACAAGTGTCACAATCCCATTGGTTGGGGTTGTATCATTCTCCGGCACTTTCCTCTTAAAAAAAGAGGTAATTGATTTTTGTTTGTTCATATTTGATCTGAAATTTATTTATTATTAATTTATTTTGTATCAAATATAGTTGTGAAATTCGTCACATTCACAAATCATATAAACTCATAAACAAATATAAATATCCGATTAATATTTAATTAAAAATACACAAAACCATACTAATGTTTCATATGTAGTATAAAAAATCCAAAATTTATAAAATAAAGAATCGCAAACATCAATATCTAAACAAAAAAAAAAAAAAAAAAAGAAAGAACACAATACGCACAACAAAATATTAGTGAGAAAGTTATTCAAAAAAAAAATATTAGTGAGAAAGTAGCAAAGAATCAGTCGTATAATTTTATAGCTTGTCTTCCAAAATATTAAATACCCAAATTGATTAATTGAAAGTCTAAATTTTTACTTTCCACTATAGTACCTAGGGTATATAAAATTTAGTAAAAAAAAAAGTAGGCCTAGGGAAGGAATCTAGCTTCTAGGGAATAAAAGTAGGTGATAAATGATAATAGGGCTAACACACAATTGTATACGGTTTTGCTATTACACAATTTGGGACTTTGGGCCTTACTCATCCTATTGCACTAAAAAAATTTTGGGCTGGTACTAGGGGCCAGGCCCATGTTGGCCCCCCTGGATGCTATATATATATATTTTCAAGTGGAAAATGATATACAATAAACCGAGCATATATTTTTATATAAGTGAAAACATGGTTTACATCTTCAAGCATAATACATACATAGCTGCTGATTTTCATATAACTACTTCTTAATACTGCAGACAGCTACCTATTTACATAGATAGCTTACTATATAGCTATTACAGTAATTTTAACTAACAAAAGCATTATAGTTGCTAGCCGGTTGCAAAATATTTAATTGCCTAGTTTAGGCTAATCCCTTAATAAGTGGTGTTATTTAGGAACAAGTAATTATAGTGCACTTGTGTTGGGGTTTCGTGAGTCCGACTCACTGCGGAAACAAACCCAAAAACAAGACCGCACTCGCTATAAATTAAACCATAAACTTAATTAAATTAATCACAAGATTAAGATAAAACGATTACCTTTTAAAGCGTGCTTCGCCCGACCGAGTGGGCTCTTACTTGAAAGCTAGCTCTGAAAACACGAAATCTCCAACGTTGATCCACCCGCACCAACGAATACCGACAAGGTCCAATGTCTTGGGGTTATCAAGTGATGTGTCTATTTTATATATTATTTTACCCCCGTCCCTTGGTCATAATTAGTAGTGTTTTTGGCTCTTTAGAGCCACTTTTATTACTAATTGGTGTTTTCTAGTGTTTTCGTAGATTTGGTTGACTTTTGCAGGCATTTATACTTTTTGAGTATTTTTCCGAGATATTTTGGAGCAATCACGAACATTGGAGAAGCACGACCAGATTTTATAGCCCAGGGCCGGTTAGAGCCATCAAACCGGTAATTAAGGGCTTGGTATGTGTGATACCGGGGCATTTGGACCGAGTATTCAAGACCCAAAGAGGAAACCCAGATTGGCCCGAAGAATTGGAGCCCAATCGTAGTCCAAATAGTGGCCCAAGATAGCCTCCTGGCCAAAAAGGCTGGCGCCCGGAGGCGCGCCCGGCCGGGCGGGAAAAGCTTAGGCTGGCGCTCGGTGACGCGCCCGGCCGGGCGCGAGATTAGTAGTAATGAGCAAAAAAGGCGCGCCCGATTAATTATCCTCCGTAATACGATTTTAGGATCACTTCTTCTTCTCTTCCTCTCCTCTTTACTCTTTCTTTACTCTTTTAATTATTCTCTTAGAATTCTCTCTCTAAACTTTTGTTCTTAATTCTTCCATTAATTCCAGATTACTTTTTGGTAACAATTTCTTCCCCTTTAATTTCAGTTATTTTATTTACTCCCTTGATTATGCTTTTATTTATTTATTTGATTAGTTTAGTCATGATGATTTTTGAGTAGTTTAATTTATAGGGTTTATGGGGATCTAATAAATAATATGAAGGGGTAAATTATTGTTGTTGATTATCAATGCTAGATTAATTTCCTATTGATTGATTTAATGCTCTGTGACTAGATTAGGCCTATCTTTTATGCATGAGTTTGACAATATTGATTCAAGAATCGAGAGATGAGAATTAATTTTTAGGTCTAGTTTCAATAGGCAAGTACATTTATAAATGGTTAAGTCAAGATTCGAGAGATGAGATTTAATACTGGTAAATTAATTGTGTGATTGTAATAAGTAGCGAAAGCCCTTTACAATCTGGTTAATTGATGCATTGATGATTAACTATTATTGATTATTGGTATTGCATGATAATTTCTTATTGGATTGTTTTAATGTTTTACAATTGCGGCTTGTAAAAGTATAACAATATTAAATTGATGAATCGAGCAGATGTTAATTTGATATTAAAGGCTATTTTCAATAAGAACTTAGATCTAGTAAATTGCGAGAGCCTCTTAGATCTATGTTGGTTAATAAATTGCGAGAGCCTGTTAATCATGTTATTTATGCAATGTCAATGATTGATTACTATGTTTTACCCTGGAGTATTATTTATAGGTGAACCTATGCCCTAGATCCTTTCATATATTGTTATCTTCCTATTCTCAACCTTAGTAGTTTAGTTTCTTACTTAATTATAAATATTGGTTACTTAAATAATTTAGATTATAATAATTAATTAGAATTAAAAAGACCTGTTTCCCTGTGGAGTTCGACCCTACTTTCCTATCTACTTTAGTTAGAGATTTAGGTAATTATTTTTGATTAGGGGATACGACTTTACCCTGTCAGCAAGACCCGACCAATAAAACCCGAGTAGGGCAGCGCCGTTTTGCGGCGCCCTTGAAGTTTGGGCCTTAAAGGCTGCCATTTCAAAGGAGGAATATCTAAGTGACATGTGTCACGCATCTGGAGGGTCCGATTTGGCGCCTCCTAGGGCAACACATGTCGCTCTCTCATTGATCCACTTGGGGGTATTAAATACCCCAAATCATTTGCCTCTCACAGGTGTCACGTGGCATGCCACATGGCGCCTGTGACAGGTGTCGACCTCTGATCGGTTGAGAGGTTACTTTTACTGTTCACATGAATCTAGGGTTTTTACCCCAGATCATTTACCCCCTCTATAAATAGAAGGGTTGACCTTCCTTGGATCCACACTTGCGTGAACCTTTGGAATAATCTTTTAATTTTTGACTTTTGAAGACTTTTGACTTCTTCAGCATCCGACACTCTGCCAGCTCGTCCGCCTGTTCCAACAGGCCTCCATGATCCAGCGCCTCTTAGAACCTTATTCTAAGGTAACCACCTAATCTTTTCTTTACTTATTTCTTTGCATTTTTCTTTTTCCAAAATGGTTTCCCAAACGCACCCGGCACGACCTAGATTAGCGATCAGCCGGTCACCGGGGACGGCTGAATCTAGAACTAGGAGTGCCAAATGCTCGTTCAAGAACTTCCCTTTGAGTACATCTCCAAATCCGACAGTGTCTGTGCCCCTACAGGACATGATGGCTAGAACAAAGCAGTCGACCTAGAGATATAGGACGGATGGTTTTTGGTACCATTCGGAAAGTGAGATGGTCTACTCGGATGGCTCTATTAGGGTGACTGTCTCTGAGATTAGCAGAGACCCTCCTAGCAACATTAGTACCCCAAGCGACTCTTTTTTAGAAGAGTGTGATGATAAATATAGAACCCCTAGGCCGAGAGGATCGATACCAGATGTTGAGGTGGGGAAGGACACTGCTGGAACCAGCCGGCAGGCCCCCATCTCTAGAGAGAATTCTTTTGATGACTCTATGTCATCATCTTCTAACTGCGCCTCCGTTGACTCGGAGGAGGCGCAATCCTACCTTAAAGCTTCCCGAGAGTCCATCTCCGTTGAGAAGGGAGAGGGTTGGGAAGAGCCGTCTGCTACACGGCGGCTAGAGCATGCGTCTTATTTTTTGCACGTCGCCAAAAGCAGGCGGGAAAAAATGACTGAAGATTTCGGAAAATTTAATTCCAACCATGTCATAGGACATGGCTTTTTGCTGTCCGTCCCGGATGCTAAGGACACGACTACCTGGAAAGAGATGGCCATCTATGGTGACCAATGTTTCAGATGCTACGAAGCATCCATCCAGGCAGGACTGCGCTTCCCTCTCCATCCGGCTGTGGAGAGGATATTGGACGGATACCAATTGGGTATCTGGCAACTAGCCCCCAATTCTTGGGTAAATATACTAGGCTACGTTGCTGCCTATTAGATGCTTGAGGTGGAGCCCAGCTTCGAGGCATTCACTCATATGCACTACCTGAGCAAGACTCCACAGGCAAGTGGGGCCGGCTGGTTCACTCTAACAAGCCACAAACGTTATATGATGACCCTGGGGAAAGAGAATAAGTGGAAGAACTGGAGGTCCAAATTTTACTTAGTCTCCTCCCCAGACTTCCAAAGGAACAAGTGATACAACCGCTGGACAAAGGAGCCGCCCCTACTGTTGGGAAGAGAGCCCTGCCGCCTGTACCTAGGCAGGTCCAGGAAGAAATTTTTGATCGGGGCCTTTTATTGTGGCCGTCCGAACAAACCAGGAGACGGGGGTCAAGGAAGTTACCCCGTAAAGTTACATTCCCCGATTCGAGTGGCTCTCGGACGGGACATATTTGGCCGCCTGTGGCCTTAGTACTGAAAAGCCGAGAGGTAGCTGGCCGCTTGAATTTATTTGCTTTACTACCCATATCGATTTTTATTCTCCCAAATTTCTAAATCTTATTGCTGTTTTATGCAGACATAGCAATGTCAAAGCTTCCTAGACACAAGAATCCGACTGCTTCTGTTGCCTTCTATCGTGCGAAACTCAAATGCTCGGAAGAGCAGCCGCCAGGCGACACTCCTCTTGTAACAATTTGTTTAACTTGGAATTTTTCCACTTAATGGGATTTTTCTCAAGGTCTTACATGCAAAATCTTTTTGCAGGGTGGTTCATCAAAGCCTGCCCCCACCTCACAGCTGGATCCCAAGCTGCATAAGCAGTCGACTGGCGATTGTTGAGTCACTTAAGGTTTTGAGTGATGACAAACAGCTGACTAGCTGGTTCTTGTTGGTTTTATATTATATCAACTGACATTTTGAACAGGAACAGCTATCCCAAGTACTTGAGGCAATATGAAGTCCTTTTGAATCAAAGCATTCAAGAAATCTGTATCAGAATGTTCTATCAAGGAAGGCCGTCAAGACTTGAAGATTATGAAGTCTCTTAGATTAGGATAGTTGATCTTTGTAGTCTTTATAATGTTAAGTGTGCATGGATGTTTGTACGTGAGCTATTTGTATCCCTTACTTAGAGTATTTAGTGTTGTAGAGATCAGGAAAAGTTGACCTGATCCCTAGGACATTAACAGGTCAGGAAACAGCTGCTTCGTAGCTTGTTTCATGAACCTGGACATTAGTTCAGTAAATATTTTCTGGAATATATATTTCCTATCCTTAGAGAATATTTACTAAACTAATTGATTCAGTTTATGCAAAGTTGGAGATGAATTATTTCGCATATAACTTAGAATATATTATTCTACCCATTTATGGAAAGTAGAATAATATCTTAGAATATCTCTTATTTACAAAATAAAAGATATTCTATTTACCTAAGTTATGATCTGAAAAGATCACGAAAGATTTCATCTCCCAACCTTATAAAAGCATAAACTCGATCAGAATTTCGAGTGAGCTTTTCTGAAAAAAATTCTCTATCTTTGAAAGCTCGAAATACACTCTAAGGGAAATAGTTAGTTCATCTCTTACAAACTATTTATGCACACAGTAAGAATTGTTTTGTAATTATCTCTTGTAAGCTTTGAGTGGAAGCATTTAGAGGGAAACAAAGGGTTTGTATTGAATCACTAAGAGGTTAGTGATTGGGTAGCATTTACGAGTGTGAGTGCAAGTGCTTGTGAGTTCAAGTGCGAAGTGACACCTAGAGTTAGGTGTGGGGATCACGAGTGTGATCATTTGTAATTGCTTTTGTTTTTCAGAGTTGATTAATAAAAGTAATTAGGGTAGTGGAGGACGTAGGCTCAGAGTTGAGCTGAACCTCGTTAAATCTTTGTGTTGATTATTTATTGTATTTTCTGTTTCCGCTGCAGGACCAGTTCATCACCTGGTCCCCCTACATAAATAGAAGAAAATCCAATAATTCCTAACACTGCCCTGTACTCAATTCAACCCCCCCTTCTTGAGTACCAGCTGCACTTTCAATTGGTATCAGAGCCTCGGCTTCTTGTAAGGGTAACACCTAGAGAAGTAGATCATGAGTACTCAGGAAATGAATGCTATGGGATATGACAACAAGACACCAAAGTTCAATGGGAAGAACTATGCATGGTGGAAGAACAGAATCAAGAACATCATCATTGGCATTGATTATGAATGCTGGTTGGTTGTTAAGAATGGTCCCTTGACCATTGAGAAGTCTGATCCAGAAGGGAAGCTAGTCCCAAAGACTGAAGATGAATACATCTCCACTGATTACAAAAAGCTGGAGAAAAATGCTAAGGCTATGTCAATACTGCAACAGGCCATTGCTGAGAATGAGACAAACAGGATCTCAGCATGCACCACTGCCAAGGAGATCTGGGATACCCTTGAACTTGCCTTTGAGGGTACCAGTGAGGTAAAGAGGTCTAAAATTGATTTACTTATGTCAAAATATGAATCTTTTAATATGTTTAAGGATGAAGATATTAATACTTGTTTTGGTAGATTCATGACTATTGTAAATGATTTAAAATCTCTTGGTAAAATCTTTACTGATGAAGATCTTGTTAGAAAGATTTTGAGAAGTTTGACAGGTGAATGGACTCCCAAGGTTACAGCCATTTATGAAGCAAAGGATCTTTCAATTCTATCAGTTGAACAGTTGATAGGTTCCCTCATGACCCATGAAATGCTGGTCGGATCTAAGTCAGAGAAGGTACCAGCAAAAGGAATTGCACTAAAGGGAACAGTCGAAGATGAGGATGATGAGATAGGAATGATGGCTAGAAGGTTTAAAAGAAGTTTCAGAAACCAGAAGGGAAAATTCATCAAGGGTAAGTTTAATAATGCATCAAATAAAAAATCTAACAACTTCTCTACAACAGGATGCTTTAAGTGTGGTGAGAAGGGACACCTTGTGAAGAATTGTCCTCAATGGAAGGACAACCAGTCCAAGGAAGCAGACAAGATGGCCTACAAAAAGGCCATGGTTGCTGCTGTCTGGGGAGATACAGACAGTGATGAAGAGGGAGATGATTCAAGTCAGTCAGATGTATGTATGACAGCAATACTGAATCAAAGTTCAGAAGAAGGTACCAGGAACAGCAGAGGAACCAGCTCAGATGTCCACTGCCTCATGGCAAAGAAGCACCCCTTGGATCAACATCAGGTAAACATTGATCAGATCAAAAAGGATATGCTCTTTTATTATAGAGAAAACTTGATGGAATGTGCTAGTAGTGCTTTAGATCAATGTTTAGAACTTGGAATTGCTTATCATGATTTTAAGAGAAAGTTTAAAGAAAAGTCTAAAGAATATGATATTGCTAATTCAAGTTGTGATATGTTGGAAAGTGTCTGTGCTAACTTGAAGCAGGAAGTAGCTGAACTAGAGATTGCTTTAGATCAAAGCAAACTTGAAATTCAGAGAATAAAATCTGATATGGGTTTGTGTGATGACAGTGATGATGAATGTGAGAAACAGTTTACAAGTTGTGTCATTAATGTGCTTGATTATAGTGGTGATGACTTGTATGACTTTGATAGTATAAAATCTAGGGCAAGTGCTCTAAATAGGTCTAAACTGTTAGAAGGATTCAACTTGTTAGTTGATGATGTAGAGGAACTATATAAAGCATATGTCCTAGTTAAGAACAGCAAAAGTACTGGTTCTGAAACTGTTTCTAGTAATATGCATGATGAATGTGAAGCTAAAATTTGTAGCTTGCAGGTTGAGTTAGCCCAGCTTAGAAAGACTAATTCATGTGATTCTGTAGTTTTGCATGATTCAAATATTTCAAAATTGCAAGCTGAGCTTGAAAGAGCTAAGCTTGACTTTGAGATAGTTGTTGACCAGAATTTATCCCTGCATGAGAAAATGAACTTAAAGGACAGAGAGTTCATAGAATTTAAGAAGAGAATGGATAAAGTCCTCCAATCCCAGAACTCATTGAACCAGTTAACTTTAACTGCTAGAAACAGTGGTAGAAGGGGACTTGGTTATACTGGGAAGGGGAATAGGAGGAACTGGTCTCCCAGAGATACTACATGGTTACAGGAATATAAGAAAGGTAAGTATGTCTTAGCAAAAGACATGCATGTATGCTATCATTGTGGCAAGAATGGCCATAAGAAATATGAGTGTAAAGACAGGAAAAGTAGATTGGATAAAAATAAGAAAAATGTTAAGCAGATTTGGGTTAGAAAAGACTTGCTTGAATCTGTTGTTGGAAAGGGACCCAAAAAGATTTGGGTTCCTAAAGCTAATGTTTGAATTTCCTGTGCAGGCTGAAGTGAGAGACAATACCTACTGGTATTTGGACAGTGGCTGCTCAAGACACATGTCAGGGGATAGGAAACAGTTTCTCTCACTTACAGCTCATGAAGGGGGAAAGGTGACTTTTGGTGATAACAGCAAAGGTACCATTCTTGGAATTGGTAAGGTTGGTAAGTCACTTTCCCATGCTATTAGTGATGTATATTATGTTGATGGTTTACAACATAATCTCTTGAGTATTTCACAATTATGTGATAAAGGTAATAAAGTTGAGTTCAAAGACAACCTTTGTCACATAGTGAATTTGCAAACAAATGAACTTGTCTGCCAGGGATTCAGACATGAAAACGTTTACATTACTTATTTAAACCAAATCCCTGAGAACAAGTCCATCTGTTTGAGTGCTGTTTCTGATAGGGACCAGTGGCTTTGGCATAAAAGGATGGGGCATGTCAGCTTTAGACTTCTTAACAAACTCAGGTCTCAAGAATTGGTGATAGGCCTGCCTAACATCAAGTTTGAAGCAGATAGAGTTTGTGAAGAATGTGCTAAAGGGAAACAGGTCAAATCCTTTTTTAAGCCAAAGAAAACTATCAGTACCAGCAGACCTCTAGAACTTATTCATATTGATTTATGTGGACCCATGAGAGTCCAAAGTAGAAATGGTTCTAGATATGTGTGTGTCATTGTTGATGATTATTCCAGATACACATGGACTCTATTTCTGTCTTCTAAAGATGAAACTTTTGATGAGTTTATTGTGTTAGTAAAGCAGGTTCAGAACAAGATCAATCATCAACTGGCTGCCATAAGATCTGATCATGGATCAGAGTTTGATAACTCTAGCTTCATAGAGTTCTGCAGGGAACATGGAGTTTCTCACAATTTCTCTGCCCCAAGAACTCCTCAACAAAATGGAGTAGTTGAGAGGAAAAACAGGACTTTGGAAGAAATGGCAAGAACAATGCTCATTGAGAGTTGTCTCCCCAAGTCTTTTTGGGCAGAAGCTGTAAATACAGCTTGTCACATGTTAAATAGGTTGATGTTAAGGCCTCAAATGAAGAAGACTCCATATGAACTACTTAGAGGAAGGAAACCAAACATAGCATACTTCAGAACCTTTGGTTGTAAGTGTTATGTGCATAATAATGGTAAGAACAGCTTGGATAAATTTGATCCAAGAAGTGATGAAGCTGTTTTCCTTGGTTATTCTTCTCACAGTAAGGCATATAAAGTATTCAATAAGAAAACTTTGTGTGCTGAAGAAAGTGTTCATGTAGTCTTTGATGAATTTAACATGTGTTGTGAGAATGTGCAGGTTGATGACTTAGATGAGATAGGACTTTTGTATTTTACAGGAGAATCAACTGCTGTTTCCTTAGAAGAACCAGGTTCACCTACTGGTTCACCAGATGCTGCTGGTGAAGGACTTGGTCACAATGAAGGAGATCCTCAACAAGTAGATACTCATGAGGATGGAGATGAAGGCCCCCAAGTAAATGGAGAAAGCAACACCTCAGGGGGAACAGAAAACTTTCAGGACAAGTTTTCCACCCAGGTAAGGGAGGTAGGGGGAACATCTCAGCATACTGGTCCATCTGTGCAAAACCAATTCGATGGCACAAATGAACCAGGGATGCATGATGGTTCTGATGGATTAAATGAGAATGCACCTAGATCTAGCATTTTTAAATATAAATCTTCTCATCCTACTGAACAAATTCTGAGTGATATTAGTAGAGGCATTCAGACTAGGAGAGCTGTTTATGAAAACTTTTGTGCATTTTTCTCATTTTTATCTAATATAGAACCAACTGACTACAAGATGGCTTTAAAAGATCCTGATTGGGTTTTGGCTATGCAAGATGAATTAAATCAATTTGAAAGAAATAAAGTGTGGCATCTTGAGCCAAGACCTGAGAACAGGTCAGTCATAGGTACCAGGTGGGTCTTCAGAAACAAATTGGATGATCTGGGTACTATAGTCAGAAACAAAGCTAGACTGGTCGTGCAAGGTTATAATCAGCAAGAAGGCATTGATTATGATGAAACCTTTGCCCCAGTAGCTAGACTTGAGGCAATAAGGATCTTGATTGCCTTTGCTGCTCATAAGAACATTAAGCTCTTTCAAATGGATGTTAAGACAGCATTTCTTAATGGTTATTTGAAAGAAGAAGTATATGTTGAGCAGCCCCCTGGCTTTGCTGATAGTCAATTCCCAAATCATGTATATAAGCTGGACAAGGCACTCTATGGTCTTAAACAAGCTCCTAGAGCTTGGTATGAAAGGCTGTCCAACTTTCTGATGGAACATGACTATAGAAGGGGAACGGTTGATAAGACCCTCTTTATCAAAACCAGGAATTTTGATTTGATTGTAGTACAGATATATGTAGATGATATAATATTTGGTGCTACTAATCAAATTTTGTGTAGTGAGTTTGCAGATCTGATGCAAAGTGAATTTGAGATGAGCATGATGGGAGAACTAGGATTCTTCCTAGGATTGCAGATCAAGCAAACAGTTGATGGGATCATGATACATCAACAGAAGTATCTAAAGGAACTAATCAAGAAGTATGGATTGCAAGACAGTAAATCATATGCAACTCCAATACCTACAAATGCAAAGCTAGACAGTGATGATAAAGGAGAGAGTGTGGAAGCTACACTGTTTAGAGGTATGATTGGTTCTCTTCTCTACTTGACAGCTAGTAGGCCAGATATAGTGTTTTCTGTGGGATTGTGTGCACGTTTTCAAAGCAATCCCAAAGAATCTCACCTAAAGGCTGTCAAGAGAATACTTAGATACTTAGTAGGAACAGATGATCTGTACTTGTGGTATCCCAAAGGTGGTTCAATTGAACTATTAGGATACACAGATGCAGATTATGCTGGATTCCTAGTAGACAGAAAGAGCACATCTGGTATGGCACATTTCTTAGGTCCCTGCTTGATTTCATGGGGATCAAAGAAACAAAATTCTGTTGCTTTATCCACAGCAGAATCTGAATACATAGCTGCTGCAGCTTGCTGCTCCCAGCTGTTGTGGATAAGGAACCAGTTGAAAGATTTTGGTATTTTCTATGAAAATGTACCTATTTTATGTGATAATACAAGTGCTATTAACATTTCTAAGAATCCTGTGCAGCATTCCAGGACAAAGCATATTGAGATAAGACATCATTTCCTAAGAGATAATGTTGAGAAAGGTCTTGTAGAGCTGAGTTTTTGCAACATTGAAGAACAAATTGCAGATATCTTCACTAAGCCATTGGGTAAAGAGTCTTTCTGCAAGTTTAGAGTCATGTTAGGTCTGACTAGGTCAAACTAAGAGACCTCTCTCAGCTGTTTTCCCCAATGATTGGCTAATTAAGTATTCTTTAAATGTGTGCGTGCATCATACCTTTGCAATCTGTCTATTATCTCAATGTTAATTGCTTATCTCTATGTGAGCAATATTGTAGCTAATCACTTTCAGGATTGAAGGTCATATTGAACAGATAAGCAACTGTTTCAGTAACCCTACCAGTAGAGGAAACAGCAGCAAATACGAACGGATTAATTTTGAAATTAATTTCAAATTAAACCGTGAGAAAATATTTTTTATATTCTTATTTGATTTTAAAATCTTTCAAATATGGCAGTTATTTTCCTCTGACGGCAATTTGATCTGACAGTTGCAATTATGGGCAGTTGTTCATTTATGGAAGTTATTTCCAAATTAAAATAACTTCCAAATATCTTCTGATCCTCTGATTTTATTTCTGATTGTCTCTATAATTTCTCTTGCTATATATTTGCTTCCCTTTCCTTGCTCCGTGATTATTCATCATTCATAAAAAATTCTCAACTTCTCTCTCTACACAAGATCAATTCTTCGAAGCTTAGACTAGCAACAATGGTGAGAAAGGCTGGAACTGGAAGGAAAGGAGGAAGGAAAGGAGGTTCCAAAGGAAGTTTGGCTAGTTCCCCCTCTTCAAAATCTCAAGAAACAATCAAGGATGTTCTTATGAACTTCTCTGAGCAGACACCTTCACAAGCAACACCAGAAATCAACCCCTCTGAAACTGAACCCATCAAGGCCGTTCCCTTGAGACAAACTCCTTCAAAAGAGAATGTCTTGAAGGAAAAACCTGTTTCACCATCAAAGACTAAAACTTTAACCCCATCTCCACAAAAATCCAAATCCAAAAAGGCCCCAAAAGAAAAATCCATCGAAACCCTCACTCAAATAACTGAAACCGTTTCTTCAAACCCCAAATCACCATCTGAGGGGGAACCTGATAAAAAGATAGCCAAGAAACTTGAAAAACAGTTAGAGGAAGTGGCTGATGAAGGATTGGATGAGGAGAAGGAGGACAAGAAGATGGAGGAGGATCTAGATGTAGTGGTGACCAAGGTGGTTACTGGTACCACTACTGGTTCTGTAAGGAAAAGGCAGACTAGGGCTGCTTCAAAGGTTATTAAGGGCTCAGATGAGAAGGAGACTACACCATCTGAGACTAAGAGAGGAGAGAAAAGGAAAGCAACATCATCTGTTTCCCGTATCTCCAAGGCTGCTAAAGGTAAACAACCTGTTACCCCCAGTACTGGTGCAACTTCTTTAAGTTCTAGGGCTGTGTTATCTGGTTGTGGTGTTGAGAATGAATATTTTGATATTCCTGCTTTGAGTCAAGTTAAGGAACTTCTTGAGTTCCAAGGATGGATGTCTCTGTTTAATGATTTAAATGATGCTTTTGTTGGTCCTGTTCGTAAGTTCTTTGTTAATCTGAAGCAAAACATTGATATGTCTGTGGTATCAACTGTTTCTGGTAGTGTTGTACATGTTTCTGAGTCTGTTTTATCTGAGTTGCTGGGTATACCTAGAGATGGTTTTGGTAGATATAGCAGTGATGGGTGGCCCCTAATGGGAGGAGTAACACCTGAGGTAGTTACTCAGTTTTTGTTTGGAAAGAAGGAAGAAGCTGGTTCCCCTAGTGACTTTAGGGAGGCAATTATGTTGGTTCTGCACTCCATGTGTTTAAAGGTCTTTCTGCCCAAGGGTCAAGGCAGAGGTACTGTTAGGATCATGGACATGGTCCTGATCTATCTGATCATGAAAAAAGTTAAGGTAAATCTGCCAGCTCTAATGATGGAGCACATGCTGTACTGCCATGCTTCATCCCACAACTCCCTGCCCTATGGTTCCTTTATCTGCAAAATCATCAAGGAGCAGAATCCCAAGTTTTCTTTTTCTGGTGAGGTGGTGAGTCTTCAGTTGTTCTCCAAGAAAATACTCACTTAGAAGAAGATTGACTACTCTGGAAAGAGGCTGACTTTTGTAGGTCAAGAAAGTAGCCCAAAGGATGAAGGGAACCAGGAGGAAATCACTCCTGAGGATGTGGCAATGCTTCTTGCCAAGTTGGAAAGGCAGGATGAGAGGATAATAAAGTTGGCTGCCAGTCTAGTGCAGGCTGAAGAAGAAAGGAAGCTTGATAAGCTTATGAACAACAGGAAATTCCTCACTATTTGCAGGGTGATTGATCACCTGTTGCCCCCAGAGTCTGGGATGAAGTTTGACCCCGCACACTGTAGGATCATTGAGACGGATGATGAGGAATCCTCCAGTGAGAAGGGTCCTGATGCTGAAGAAGGAGAAGGCTCTGAGGAAGAAGAAAATGAATCTGATGAGGAAGAAGAAGAAGAGAAAGAGGAAACAGAAGAAAAGGAGAAGAAGGAAGAAGAAAAGACAGATGAGGAAGGGTCTGACTTCGAGGAGGAGATCAACCCAGAGGGTGAAGAAGAGGATGAAGATGATGATGAATGATCACTTCAGTCTCCCCCTCCCCTTCCATTAACTGCCATAATATTTGCTGTTCCCCCACACTGCTAGACTGTTTTTAATGCAGTGTGGTTTCTATTATGTTTCTAACCTTCTGGTGTGTAATCCTGAACAGTTTTAAGCTTTTTCAATTTTATGTGATTGAATAACCTGTTTGTGCTAACCTGCAGCATTGAGATTGATCAGTGGTTGAAACTACTGATTTTTGGCTTACTTGCGATATTTTGGTGTGCAATTCTATTTTTTGAATGCTTTTTAATGATGCCAAAAGGGGGAAAAGCAGGTTGAAGTTTCTGAAAAGGCCTTGTTAGACAATTAGATTGAGTCTTTTATTTCCTTGAGTCAGATAATCACAAAAACAAGTTAAAATAGAGGGAACAGTCAGATTAACTAACTGTTTCAGTGTCTTTTTACAAAAATCCAAAAACAAGTTGTTTCTTTTAAATAAAGATGGCTATCCTGGTCAGTCATCAGTGTCATAAGTCTTTTACACAAGATATCCCTTGTGTAGAAAGTCTAGTAGAAAGTCTTGTCTTCTTAAGTGTAGATTAGAACTTTCTTTACTTTGCTGTTTCTCACTAACGTGCAGGTGCAGGAAACTTCAAAGTGTTTGTCATCATCAAAAAGGGGGAATTTGTTGAGTCACTTAAGGTTTTGAGTGATGACAAACAGCTGACTAGCTGGTTCTTGTTGGTTTTATATTATATCAACTGACATTTTGAACAGGAACAGCTATCCCAAGTACTTGAGGCAATATGAAGTCCTTTTGAATCAAAGCATTCAAGAAATCTGTATCAGAATGTTCTATCAAGGAAGGCCGTCAAGACTTGAAGATTATGAAGTCTCTTAGATTAGGATAGTTGATCTTTGTAGTCTTTATAATGTTAAGTGTGCATGGATGTTTGTACGTGAGCTATTTGTATCCCTTACTTAGAGTATTTAGTGTTGTAGAGATCAGGAAAAGTTGACCTGATCCCTAGGACATTAACAGGTCAGGAAACAGCTGCTTCGTAGCTTGTTTCATGAACCTGGACATTAGTTCAGTAAATATTTTCTGGAATATATATTTCCTATCCTTAGAGAATATTTACTAAACTAATTGATTCAGTTTATGCAAAGTTGGAGATGAATTATTTCGCATATAACTTAGAATATATTATTCTACCCATTTATGGAAAGTAGAATAATATCTTAGAATATCTCTTATTTACAAAATAAAAGATATTCTATTTACCTAAGTTATGATCTGAAAAGATCACGAAAGATTTCATCTCCCAACCTTATAAAAGCATAAACTCGATCAGAATTTCGAGTGAGCTTTTCTGAAAAAAATTCTCTATCTTTGAAAGCTCGAAATACACTCTAAGGGAAATAGTTAGTTCATCTCTTACAAACTATTTATGCACACAGTAAGAATTGTTTTGTAATTATCTCTTGTAAGCTTTGAGTGGAAGCATTTAGAGGGAAACAAAGGGTTTGTATTGAATCACTAAGAGGTTAGTGATTGGGTAGCATTTACGAGTGTGAGTGCAAGTGCTTGTGAGTTCAAGTGCAAAGTGACACCTAGAGTTAGGTGTGGGGATCACGAGTGTGATCATTTGTAATTGCTTTTGTTTTTCAGAGTTGATTAATAAAAGTAATTAGGGTAGTGGAGGACGTAGGCTCAGAGTTGAGCTGAACCTCGTTAAATCTTTGTGTTGATTATTTATTGTATTTTCTGTTTCCGCTGCAGGACCAGTTCATCACCTGGTCCCCCTACATAAATAGAAGAAAATCCAATAATTCCTAACACTGCCCTGTACTCAATTCAACCCCCCCTTCTTGAGTACCAGCTGCACTTTCAGCGATGTTTCTCAGAGCCACATGAAGCACATCGCCAACAAGCCAGAAAAGGGAACGGGCGCCTCTTCCCCTACCAACACTCCATCCAAGCCGGATGCTCCACCAAGAGTGTCAAAGAGTGGCAAGCAGCCACTCACCACCGCTGTCGCTCAGCAAGCGGCTGTGAAGCCGCTGGGGGAGAGGAAGGTAACTTATTTGGCCATCCGGCCATACTCTACAATGTTAAGAATTTCCACTGTATTTTCAAAGTTCTTAGTTTATTGTACTTGTATTGATAGATGCTCCAGCGAGGCCAAATTTCCTTCAGATGGCCAAGCAAATGCTCAGGACCCTTGATCCTAATGACAAGGCGGCTGTCAAAGGAGTCGACACCCTTGACATTGACGCCATACTGGCGCTTCTCTGCGAGGTAAGACTTTTTCTTTTGACTTGATTGATGTCTTTACCGAATGATTTCTGATGTGTTCTTTTGCTTTGGCCGACTGCAGGCTATGCTGTGCGTGAGTGGTCTTAAAAATCCCCTCAACGACAAGATTAGAGAGGTTAAGGCAGCGAATGCTCGGGCCGCCTCTTCCTTGGACAAAGCTCAGTTTGAGATTGCTCAAAATGAGATTTTGACACTTGATATGTTGTATTTCCCAGGCGTCGACAAATCTACAAGTCCAGCAGAACTTGGACGCAGCGAGGCGGTAGGTCAAGGAACTCTAGGATGAGGTCAAGGCCCTCAAGGAGAATCTAGAGCCCTTCCAAGAGGCGCAAACAAAGGCAGATAACCATGGAGGGATGGTCAAGAAACTCAGAGGGCGGCTGCAGAACCAAGAAACCCAACTCCAGACCAAGTATAGGTCTCTGATGGAGGAGGAAAAACAGACCCTGGTCTAACAAATGATGGATGACAACGAAGCCATCATGCGTGCGGCCTGGGCAGCTGTGCAGCCGTCAGTCGATTATCAAACTTGGAAGGTTCAGTTTGATAAGGCAAATGATGAGTTCAATGCCCAACTCCTGAGAGAAGCTGAGGAGGCGGCTGCCAAAGACGCCAAGAAGGGGTCCGACTCGTCAAATGACTCTTATTCTGAGGACGAGGAGGATGATCAGGGGGAGGATGAAGAGAAAAAACAGCAGGCGCCGAAGGACAAGGCGAATGCCAATGCTGAGAAACTCCCCTGATCTTTAAGCTTTAAGTTGTCTTTTTCTACGGCCGAAAGGCCAAGTATTTTCTTTTCTGGCCTGTGTGCCGAGTAATCTTGTATTTTACTGACCGAGGGGTCGGGTAATTTAACAATCTTCCGGTAATGCAGGCTAACTCTAGCAGTTGACCATTTTGGGTGGCTGCCTTTTTTATAGAAGCATCCGGTTGTTTAACCGGTTTTATTCATTTTGATGTTCGTGCTTTATAGCTTTCAATTTTAATTTTGTATGCATACAATTTTTAGCTAAGTATTATAACCTGTATATTATGCGAATGTTCTTGCCCCTGGCCGGATGTCGGTTGGTTTCGGTTGAGTAGATTGATTGACTTAGAAATTTTAGATACTTTAAAGAGTAATGGTTTTTAAGTCCATCAATAACTATGGTGATTGCTCCAAACCAAGCGATAGACAACCATGTAGAGCAAACAGTTACTTGAATGCATCCGGCCAAAGGCCTCGCGAAATATAGAAAAGTCACTAAGTTTTTTAAGTTAGCATGTTTATTGAAAAGGGATTGTCCGCCTGCCTTGCCCCAGAGCAAGAACAGGCGGTAAGATAGCCTCTAATATGAAACAGTAGCCATTTTCCGAATGTTCTAGAACAGTCGGAAAACTCAATGTTTGTTAGATTTTAAGTCAGATTAAATCAAACGACTGCGAGCGGTGCCTCAGCGCATTCGGTAGGGCCGCTTGTTATATTCGTAGAGCAATGTGCCACCCAAATGGGAGATGCTTAACCTCGACGAATTTGCCCGAATGGACGTCGCTGGTAGTCTGATTCATGTTAGAGCAGACAGTCGTACTCATGTTGGAGCAGACGGTAGTTTAAATAATGTTCATCCGGCTATTGGCCTCTTTTAACGAATAAATAGCCACTAAGTCATTGACTTAGCTTAAAAATTGAATAAAGAATAAATAGTTGCTAAGTTATTGACTTATCTTAAGAATTTAATAAGTTTTGGGGCGACTGCTTTGGTGCAGTCGGGTCCTTTCTTAAGTATTTTGGGTGTCTGCTGTTGGGGCAGACGGTCCCTTAACAATTTTAAGTTTTAAAGCGTACTAGGCCGTATGCACTTTGTGCAGGCGATAGCTCATAAAATCTCGACGTTGTCCATCTGCACATTGTGTAGGCGATGTTCAAGCATCGTCATTAGTTATAAATTGGTCCGTTTGCACATTGTGCAACCGGAGCTATAAAAGGTAAGTAGGATCCGTCGGCACATCGTGCAGGCGACATCCTTCATTGTTGTGAGCATGATCCTTTTGCACTTTGTGCAGTCGATACTTAAAATAAAGTAAATAAAGACAAGTATGAAATGAAGGCAAAATTACATTAACAGGTAAAAAACTTTACAAAATTTCAGAAGTAATACTTCTTTAAGTTATCTACATTCTAGGTTCTAGGTAGCTTCCTATCGTCTGGTGTTTCAAGGCGGTAGGTGCCGCCCCTTACTTCTTCATAGATTCGGTAAGGGCCTTCCCAATTTGGGGTTAGTTTCCCTTGATCATTCGCCCTACCGACTACCTCCATTTTCTGTAACACAAAGTCCCCAACTTTTAAAGAGTGCTTGTGTACTCTTTTGTTGTAGGCCTGAGTCATTCTCAGGTGGTAGATCTCATGGCGCAAGGCGGCATTGCCCCTGCGCTCTAGGAGTGAGTCCAATGCTAGGCGCATGGCCTCCCAGTTTGCCTTTTCATCATATAGCATAATCCGAAGAGTTGGCTCATAGTGTTCAATGGGCAAGACAACTTCTGCCCCATACACCATGAGAAATGGGGTTTCTCCAGTTGCCCATTTTGCTGTTGTTCAGATGGCCCATAGGACGTGTGGTAATTCATCCGCCCATAGGCAGCCAACTCTTTCAATTTTCTTTTTTATGCCGTTTGAGATTAACTTGTTGAAGGCTTCGACTTGGCCATTTGCTTGGGGTCGGCCGACTGATGCGAAATAATTGGAGATCCTCTGATCTCCCAACCAAGTCTTTAGTAGAGGGGTTTCTAACTGAGGACCATTGTCAAAAACCATAGACATAGGCACCCCAAAACGGGTGATGACATTCTTCCAGATGAAGGAAATGATGTCCTTTGTCTTGATGTTTTTGACCGCCTCCGCCTCTACCCATTTGGTAAAGTAATCCACAACCACTAGGATGTAGCGCTTGCCTCCTGGAGCAGCCTTATATAGGCCCAGGATGTCGATGCCCCATTTAGCAAACGGTACAGGACTGTGGATTGCCGTCAGGTCAGTGGCCGGACGATTGATTAGCTTGCAAAACTTTTGACACTTGTCACATATTTTAACCATCTCCATAGCATCTGCCTTAAGGGTAGGCCAAAAGTAATGCCGCCTGGCCCTGACCGCTAAGGATATGCTGCCTACAGGAGAGGCACAGTATCCGGCATGCAATTCTTGAAGAACTTCTTGTCCCTTTTTTAGGGTCACACACTTCAAAAGAGGCTTTAGAAAACTTGCTTTGAAGAGCTCTCCTTATCTCATCTCAAAGCTTGCAGCCCGTTTTTTCGGCACGGCCGCCTCCTGAGGTGAATCTGGGAGGGTGCCGTCTTTAAGATATGCCCGAATGCTATCCATCCAAGTAGATATACTTCTTTTTTCCATGACTTCCCAGAAGACTGACCAAGGCGTTTCACAAGAGGCGGATGACGCTAGTTTTGACAGAGCATCCGCCTGATTGTTTGTTGATCTGGGAACTTGACTTAGATTGAAGTCTACAAATGTCCCAGCTTCATCTTTTACTGCCTGCAAATATTTGATCATAACCGGATGGGTGGCCTCAAAAACACCATTGTACTGGCTAACGACCAATTGGGAGTAAGAGCAGGCATCAATTTTTGTGGCCCTTGACCCCTTGCGCATCCGGATGCCGGCTAGCAAGGTTTCATACTCGGCCTCATTATTTGAGGCCTAGAACTTGAACCGTAGTGCATATTCATATTTGTCACCCTCAGGAGACTGACAAATTACGCCTGCACCACAGCCGTTCATCGTGGAACTCCCATCCACATACACTTTCCAAACCTAATTTATATTGTCCGGCTTTGCCGGCCTTGTCATTTCAACAATAAAGTCGGCGAATGCTTGCCCCTTTATCGCCTTCCTTAGTTCGAAAGTGATTTTCAGTCCCTGCAACTCAATAGCCTATTTGAGCATTCGGCCAGAAGATTCCAGGGTCGTCATTGGCCGCTTGATCAGTTAGTCAGTGTAGACCGTGACCGGATGTGCCAAGAAGTAAGGTTTCAACTTTTTGACAGTCATGTAGAGGGCGAGGCAAAAATTTTCGACCATGGGGTACCAAAGTTCCGCGTTTCTAAGAACGTGGCTAATGAAGTAGACCGGAATCTGGATGCCGTCTCTTTTAGCTAAGAGAACAGCAATGAGGTCATGATCTGAAACAGCAAGATACATATATAGCGTCTCTTTAGGAAAGGGGTAGACCAACCTTGGCAAAGTGTGCAAATGCGTTTTCAACTTTTGGAACGCCGCCTCAGCATGATCCCCCCATTAAAATCTAGTCTTCTTCCTGATTGCCTGGAAGAAGTAGAGGCACTTGTCGCCTGACCGACTGAGATATGTTCCTAGAGCTGCCAGGCAACCGGTTAATTTTTGGACTTCCTTCACAGTACGGGGGCGACTGCATGTCGATTACCGCCTGTATCTTTCCGGGGTTGGCCTCTATCCCCCTTTGGTCAATCAGGAATTCTGGGCCCATATACGGTTGCTCCAGACTGCAAGCGCTACATCCTAGTCGTTGTGGATTGCCGTCAGATCGGTGGCCGGACGATGGATTAGCATGCCAATTTTTTTTGACACTTGTCGCATTTTTTAACCATCTCCATAGCATCTGCCTCAAGGGTAGGCCAAAAGTAATGCCGCCTGACCCTGAGAGCTAAGAATCTGCCGCTTACATGAGAGGCACATTATTCGGCATGAATTCTTCAAGACATTCTTGACCCTTTTCTGGGATTACACACTTCAAAAGAGGCTTCAGAAAACCTGCTTTGAAGAGCTCTCCTTGTCTCATCTCAAAGCTTGCAGCCCGTTTTTCAGCACGATCGCCTCCTGAGGTGAATCGGGGAGGGTGCCGTCTGTAAGATATGCCCAGATGCTATCAACCTAGGTAGAGCTGGTAGAGCTTTGGTCAAGTACTCCAATGGGGTCTTCGTCAGATATACTTATTTTCCATGACTTCATAGAAGACTGACCGAGGTGTTTCACAGGAGGCGGATAACGCCAGTTTTGAAAGAGCATCCACCTGATTGTTTGCTGATCTGGGCAGTTGACTTAGATTAAAGTCTTCAAATGTCCCAGCTTCATTTTTTACTGCCTGCAAATATTTGATCACAACCGGATGGGTTGCCTCATAAACACCATTGTATTGGCTAACGACCTATTGGGAGTCAGAGAAGGCGCCAATTTTTGTGGCCCCTGCCCCCTTGCACATCCGGATGCCGGCTAGCAAGGCTTCATACTCGGCCTCATTATTTAAGGCCTGGAACTTGAACCGTAGTGCATATTCATATTTGTCACCCCTAGGAGACTGACAAATTACGCTTGCACCACAGCCGTTCATCGCGGAACTCCCATCCACATACAATTTCCAAACCTAATTGTTATTGTTCGGCTTTGCTGGCCTTGTCATTTCAACAATAAAGTCGGCGAATGCTTGCCCCTTTATCGCCTTCCTTAGTTCGAAAGTGATTTCCAATCCCTGCAACTCAATAGCCTATTTGAGCATTCAGCCTGAAGATTCCAGGGTCGTCATTGGCCGCTTGATCGGTTAGTTAGTGTAGACCATGACCGGATGTGCCAAGAAGAAGGCTTCAACTTTTTGACAGCCATGTAGAGGGCGAGGCAAAATTTTTCGACCATGGGGTACCGAAGTTCCGCGTTTCTAAGAACGTGGCTAATGAAGTAGACCTGGAGCTGGATGTCGTCTCTTTTAGTTAAGAGAACAACACTGAGGGTATAATCTGAAACAGCCAGATACATATAGAGCGTCTCTTTGGGCAAGGGGCTGACCAACCTTGGCAAAGAGTGCAAATGCGTTTTCAACTTTTGGAAGGCGGTCTCAGCATCATCCTAGAAAGTAGAGGCACTTGTCGCTTGACCAACTTAGAAATCTTCCCAGAGCTTCTAGGCAACCAGTTAATATTTGGACTTTTTTCATAGTACGGGGCGACTGCATGTCGATTACCGCCTGTATTTTTTCGGGGTTGGCCTCTATCCCCCTTTGGTCAATCAGGAGTCCGAGAAACTTCCCAAACTCAACACCAAAGACACACTTTTTTGGATAAGCATGACCTTGTGCCGCCTGAGTGTGGCGAATATTTCTCGGAGGTTAGCAAGGTAATCCGCCTGCTTTTTGGATTTGACTATCATGTCAACAATGTACGCCTCTACATTCCTCCCAATTTGATTAATGAAGACTGTATTAATCATGCGTTGGAAAGTAGCAGGCGCATTCTTCAAACCAAACGACATAGCATTATAACAGAATAACCCTTGATCAGTGATTAATGCCGTCTTTTCTTGATCTTTTATCCACAGGGGAATATGAGGGAAGCCTGAATAGGCATCCATGAAGCTCATCAGGGCATGTTCGGTTGTAGAGTCGACCAGACTCTCGATCTTTGGAAGTGGATAGCTATCCTTCGGACATGCTCTGTTTAAGTCAATGTAATCCACACACATGCGCTAGGTACCATTCGGCTTCTTTACAAGCACAATATTTGCAACCTTATCAGGGAAGTTACATGGCCGAATGAACCCAGCGTCTAACAACTTTTTTTATAACGGCGGCTGCCGCCTGACTTCTCTCCTTGCCATGGTTTATTTTCTTTTGTAGAATGGGCTTCTTTATAGGATCCACAACGAGTTTGTAGACAACAAGATCCAGGCTGATGCATGGCATCTGTTCCACTTCAAAGGCAAAGATGTCTTTGAATTCTTTCAGCAGTTGGTGCAAACTTGAACCTAACTTAGCAAAAGCAGCTGTCCCCACCTTAACAGTTTGCTCTGGCCGACTGTCGTCCATAGGAATATAAATATTTTCACCAGCCGGCTGGGGACGGAGGTAATCTAACCGCTCCCGGTTAGTGATTGCTATTGCTTTTCTTTTTTAACCACCACCAGCGGATCATGCTTTCTTTTCTTGGCGGCTGGTGGAGTCGGATGATCATCCTTGAAATCATCAAGGTCTATTGGCTCTTTGCCCTAACCAGCTGCAGCTGCCGTAGGCTTGACGTATGAGAGATAGCATTCTCGAGCCGTCCTCTGGTCCCCGTTCAGGGAGCCAACAGTTCCATCATCCTTCTCATACTTTACAAGCATAAGAGCAGGAATGATGACAACCTTGCACTTGTTAAGAGTGGGTCGACCAAGGATAAGATTGTAGGCGGTCAGCTCTTCAACCACCAGGAATCGGATGGTCATGTGCCGATCGCTACCTTTTTGCCCCAGTCAGATGGGCAAATCAATGCGTCCGACTGGATGCACAACTCCTCCCCCAAAACCCACAAGGGGATGGGAGACATCCATCATGCTATCCGGTTTGTACTTGAGATTTGATAGACATTTGCGGCTGATGATGTCAAAGGAGCTTCCTATGTCAATCAGGATGCGACCAACCAACTGGTTGGCCATTTTACATTCAATGACAACAGGGTCATCATGCGGCTAACGGACTTTGCCTTGTCCTTTTCGGTGATGATGATTTCGGGGAAGGCGGATGTGCTGGCCGCCTGCCCCTCATCAACAGAATGGACCATCTTTCTCAAATGGTCCTTGTTGCCCTGGATGGTTGGGCCACCTCCGGCGAATCCGCCTGCTATTGTATAGACCATTTCAGAGCTGATAGCAGGCTGGGGATTCTTTTTACTTAACTGCCCCGGATACAAATTTTGAAATCACTTTGGACTTCACATAGGATTTCAGCGCTCCTTTGTCGGCTAGACGATCAAGCATCTGCTTGAGGCTGGAGCAATCGTTTGTGTCATGGCCGACATCCTCATGATAGTGACAGTGCTTGTTCTTGTTCCAATTTTCAGTGGAACCTTTCATAGAAGTCGGCTTCTCCAGAGTCAGCAGATCCTTTATCTCTATGAGGATGGAGTAGCTGTCCTTGTGGAACTCGTACCTTGGGACGTATGACTTCCACTCTTTCTTTTTCTTCTAGGCCGGCTGATTAGAGTTATCAACCGCCCAGATCTGTTTTTTCTTTTTGCTCTCTTCTGGTTTTAGAGACGGCTGAGCAAGCCGACTCTCCTTCTGTCGGCCAGACTTCTTGGAGTCTGGCTATTTATTGGAGGAGCAGATCTTGGTCGCTTTTAAGTAGGAGTCCGCCTCCATCAAGGCTCCTTGGAGGGTGAAGATTTTCTTACGGATAAGTTCGAACTTGAAAGTCGACCCGTACTTCAGACCTTTGAAAAAGTCTGTACAAGCCACTTCGTCAGACAGTCCTTGGATCTGGATTCTCACCAGATTGAACCGCCTGACGTATGATCGTAGCCCCTCTCTATCTCCCTGCTTCACACGGCCTAGATCAAGGCTCGTTTTCTTTGTAGGGATGTTCATAGAGAAGTTAGAAGCAAACAAAAACGCAAGCGTCTTGAAGCTGTTAATGCAACCAGCCGGCAAATTGCTGAACCACTGCTGGGCTATGCCCTTCAGGGTTGTTAGAAAGCATCGACACTAGGCGGCATCATCCAGCCCCTTTAGGTACATGAGGTGGGTGTATGCCAAGAGGTGGCCTTCAGGGTTGGAGGTAACGTTGTAGGTCCCAACCATTATATTTTTAACCTTGGCCGGCTGCTCAGCCTCGACTATTTCCCTAGAGAATGTAGAGGGTTGTTCCCCAAGCTTTTGTAGCCGAAGCTGCCAGTCCAAAGGCTGGTAACTGTATGCTGCATGTCCTCCGAAAAAGGCAGGCTGGATATAAGGCAAAGCAAGCGGGTTGTATAATGGTTGTGCCATATACTGCGCCGAGTTAATTATATGGGCACCAGATTGTACGAGGGGGCCGCTTGATGGGGTCCCTGGTACAAAAGGAGAATTCCTCACAGAGGTATTCTGAAAGCTATTGTGATAAGTCGATGTTGAAGCTGACTCTGACAGCTGCTAAGTCCTTAGCTGGTCGATGTACTGACGAGCATTAGGAAAGGATTTTTCGCTACTATCCGGCTGTACATGCCGGATGGCTTTTCTTATCACCGTTTCTAGGAAACGGAGTCTTGAAAGGTCAAACTGGGGCCGAGCCTTCTCCGTTGGAGCAGGATGAGGATTCAGCTGTCGGTCTCGGACTGACTTTTGCATTCAATTTTGAGCAGGCTTGGTGGCCGACTGTTCCTTTCTAGGAGCAGCCAACCGCTTGTTGATTAGACCCTTAATTTCACCCTTGAGGCTGCTCATAAACTACATGAGCTCATCGCGGGTGACTGGGGCTGATCCTGCCGCCTAGGAGGGATTAGCCAGTTGTCCTAAAGGCTTACTCGATTGTCCAGGGGGCCTTCTAGGACCCGCCTGGTTAGCATTGCGTTCCCGCCTGTCTTTGTGACGGAGGCGCTTAGAGATGAGTTAACCATCTAGGGCCACATAGGTTTCAATGTCTCCATTGTCACCTGAGTCATGGTCCGTCTGGACCACTATTTCTTCCAGAGGCCGGTTGGTCTCTGGAGGCGGCACAGGTTGATCTTGTGAAGCCATCTTAGAGGTACTTTCCCCACAGACGGCCGCCAAATGTTTCGGGGTTTTTTGTGTCCCTCAGGAGAGTTATAGCTCAAGACTGGATTCAGCAAGGACGCCTCCAAAGATTAAGTTAGTATGGATTCGAAGTAAAACGTGCAGAAATTAAGTTATCTGCTCGGATTCCAAGCTTAAGTGTTGTCTGTTTCGTGAGAACGACAACTTAGTAATGATTGGAACGTGCCCCAATAAATGGGGAATGTCCCTATTTATAGGGACCTTGATGTAACACCCCTGATTTACCAACTAATAATGAACACTAAATAAAGGAAAAATAGACAACCTTTAAATAAAATTTGCGGAAGCATACACCTAAATCGGAGGTATTACCGCCACACTCGATAACTTGTCAAGTGTTAAGGCTTACAAAATCCCAATAATTACAACCCGATAATCTAAGTGAGCTATTTATACAACTTTATAAATTAAACTTGTTATAACAAACTAATCGAAACGCATGAGCTCCTTTAGCTGCGATCATCACTGGATCAACCTGTTATAATCTTGATTGCTCACATTAATGACAAATTCAAAAATAGATCGTAGCAGGGCCACCATAATAAAAAGAAATGGCCGCAAACACAAATATCACAATAAAACAACACACACGTCAGCAAAAAGCTGAGTAATCACCACATATCAGAATACAGAGTATAATAGGATAATCAACATTACTAGCTCAATTAAATAATGTAGTTCAAAACTACATAACACATTGTACTCTGAAAATAACCTTTATCAACTCAACCTCGAATAATAATAAGAACCTTTACTCAATCAACTCATATAACCCATAAGTGTGCCATGCTCGTTGTTCTATACCTAGCCTTGTACATGGGTAATTCGAATAAAACCAACAAGTATAAAAACTTAAATACTCCCAATAACCAGAAAACACCTTGAACAAGACCACATACAGGCCAATTCCCAGTGTAGAGGACCATAGAAAAATAAATATAAATAAAGATTGTACCTCATTCTTAACTCATGATTATTACCCTCTTACCAACAAGCCAAAGACTAAGTTACATAATGCCGAGCCTCAAACCAAGAACAAAATAATCATTCTCAACCTTTTGATCTCATACATTGATCAAATAACCATTCACAAATTAATTATAATATCTCAATATTGGCACATGTTCCCTAATAACATAACCATTCGATTCATAAATATCTCAACTCTTAAGGTAATAATACTAGCACCAAAAATTAATTAATTCTCAACCCAAAATGAATTAATTCTCAACCCAAAAATAATACTATGCATTCATAACCCTAAGAACCTCAATAAAACAATACTCCCTATAGAAACAACATTAAAAACCCTAGAAAAATAACATAATCAATCAATACCACAAAAATAATACGGCAATTAGAATCATATTATACCACACACTTGATAAGGGTTGAAACTAGGTCGTCATCTAGTTTTACCTAAGTCAAACTAAATTTGTAAACGTTTAACAAACCTTATACGAGTATAGAGGAAAGCTAAGGGTCGAACCCAAAAGAATGAATCAAAACCATGTTATAGTCTAACGTTTAGCTATTTTAGAGAGTTGTTAATGGTTGAGTATGATAACTATGATAACAAGAATCAAGAATTCAATCAAATTTCTAAACACTAGGGATATAGGTTCCACATGCAAGCTTAACAATCATGCTAATTGATAGATCACCCAATTGATTCATACATTGCAAAGGACTAACGATAGTTGCAATCAAAGGAATTCAAAGGTTACCTCCTATAAACCAAACTAGGGTTCACTATGAATGATTAACAAGGAAAATCACAATCAAATTCAATCAATTAAAGCAATTCCCAAATCAATTGTTCGTGTCATTGGAATTCGCAATGAAAAATAGATTAATCTTATAGGTTGATCACTCTTAGTCTAATTAATCACATGCACAACTATGTCAACCAATTTAATTGCAGCAATCAATCAATCAAGGATCATCAATTAACAATAATCATCAATCAAGCATGCTTCCCCTTCTCCCTAACAACTAATCTACTCACTAATCATGGTGAATTCTAAAGCTAAAACAAATTCAATCTTAAACACATTCATTTATAGCTAAATCAAAAGGAAATTCAATCAATCAACAAATTCTCAAATCTATACCAAATATTCAAGCGTAAAAGTAAATTTCAATTGAAGTAAATTCAAAGGAAAGAAATCTTACTAACTTTGATTGATATTGAAGAAGAATCAAAAACTTTATTGAAGAAACAATGTTTAATTACAATTCAAATCCAAAGATTACAATCTCTACTTTCTCTCTAACTTCTCTCTAATTTCTCTCTCTAAAAACTAAGCAAATGAAATATTATCTAAAAGTTGGCCTTCAAAAGGATTTACAAGAGTATATATAGGCAAAGAACAAAAGATGATCGGCCACGCCCTCTCCTTGAAGACTCCGCGGGCGCGAAGAAATGGGTACGAAACCCAAAACTACCTCCGCGAGCAGTCTGGGCAAAACTCGCGCCCGCGGGTACTGTAGCCCACTGATGTGTCTAATTTATATAGTATTTTACCCCGTCCCTTGGTTTGCCGAATTCTTAGTTTCTAATTAGGATTGTTTTAGAGTTTGTTTAAGTACGATTTTATTACTTGATTTTCGTTTACCTCTTTTCTTAGACTTTCTTTCTCTACTTAGATTATTTTTCTCTCTAGAATTCTCTCAACTTTTACTCTTGATCTTGACTCAACTTTGTAGTTCCATTGATTTTGGTAACGATTTCTTCTCTATTAATTTCAACAAATTTATTCCTTTATTCTCTTATGACTTATTTAATTGCTTTATTTAGTTTAGATTTAATTATGTGTGAGTATTTTTATTTCTAGGGTTTATGGGGATCCAATAAATAATATGAAGGGGTAATTTATGATTGTTGATTGCCAATGCTTAATTATTTTCCTATTGATTGATTTAATGCTATGCAATTAGATTAGGCCTGGTTTAATTGTATGAGTTTAGCAATATTGATTTGAGATTCGAGAGATGAGAATTGATGTTTAGGCTTAGTTTCAATAGGCAGACTAATTTATAAATGGTTAAGTCGAGATTCGAGAGATGAGATTTAATACCGCTAAATTAACTCTGTGATTGTAATACGTAGCGAAAGCCCTTTATGATATGATTAATTGATGCATTGATGATTGATTGTTATGTTTTACCCTGGAATATTTTTTATTGGTGAACCTATGCCCTAGGCTTTTATTTCATTGAATCCCCTCTTACTTTTGTTCCTTTCTACTCTTACACTTAGTAGTTTAGTTACCCTTTATAATAATAATTTTGTTACTTGATAATTTAGATTATTTTGATTAATTAGGAATAAATTAACTCGTTTCCCTATGGTTCGACCCTTCTTCCTATCTGCATAGTTAGTGGATTTAGGTATTATTTTTGATTGGGTGATTACGACTTGAGCCTGTCACCTGCGCCCGTGGTATAGCCACCCGCGCCCGCGGTACAGGGCGCGGCAAAATACCCTGTTCCTAGGGAAGCAGGGGGTCGCGGTCTCTCTAATCTGGAGCGCCCTCTCCAACATCTCTGTGCTCGCGGGTAGATTGCGGCTAGGGCGCGGAGAGTTCCTGCCAAAATTCCCCAAAATGTGCACCAAAACCCGCGCCCGCGGCCTTTGGATCCCGCGCCTGCATCTCCGAGAAAAAGAGGAGAGCCCTCTCCAAGCCCTCTCCATGAGACTCAAAACTCCTTTGCTTGGCTCTTTTTGCTCCTCTTAAATACTTTGCAAAGCTAGTCTTTAGGCACCTACAAGAGAAACCAAGGAGAGAAAATAGAAGAGAAAAAGAGCAATATAAAAGGAAAACACAAAGAAATGCACATTAAGGAAAGTAAAACACGAGAGAAGAAGAAATAGAGAAACTAGAGGAGAAATGATCAAAATGGTAAAAGAAAAACATGAAAAGCATAAAGAAAATATCCTAAAACAGTACCTTATGAGTGCCATAAATTACACTCATCAACACTAATCATGTATATATATAAATCATGATCATATTTAATTCACAAATTATAAAATTTACACTACATAACAATACGGAGTACAATTAATACTAACAATTTATAATCAAACAAATCTAAAAATCAATTAAGTTCGTATGATTACATAAAATAAATAATACAATCAAATTAAAAACAAACGATGTAATTAAGGGTTGATAGTGTGATTACCTTTCAACAAAATAATATCAACTACGATATTCAAACCAAGAAATAGATTGAGCAAAGTCGCAAATCGCAACCTTCATTATACAGACTTGTCGTGGGATTTTTGTACAAATCAGTAAATAAGATAATAGAGAATGGAGGATGATAAAAGACATGAAACAACAACTTTTAACAAGAATCAATTTTGTTTTTTGGGTTTAGCTAATGAATCCCACGCACAAAAGAATCGGCAAAACCATTTTTTTTTCTTTGATAAAATATGTTTGATGGTTAATAATATTTATAGGGTTTAAAATATTTTATATACGTTTTGAATTGTACAGTGTTATTTAAACAAGATAGGGTTTTAAAACTTTACGAACTTTAAATAAAATATGAGATAAGAAAAGTTATTTAATAAATAAATATAAACTATATTTTTATAAAATATATTATATAAAATCATAAAATATTTGGGTATTTAACTTGGGAAGTGTGCCCTACCCTAAGGTTTGATGACCTAGGGATTAGGGCAGCGCCGTTTTGTGGCGCCCTTGAAGTTTGGGCCTTGAAGGCCGCCATTTCAAAGGAGGAATAGTTGAGTGACACGTGACACGTGTCATGCATCTGTAGGGTCCATTTGGCGCCTCCTAGGGCGACACTTGTCTCTCTCTCATTGGTCCACTTGGGGGTATTAAATACCCCAAATCAGTTTTCATTAATTGGTAATGACAAATCATGGTTTGTCACTTTAATGCATGAAGATTGTTGTAGTGGATGGGGAACATATCATGATGTAAGGTGATCTGATTTTGTAGAGGATAATAGAGTAGATGCTGGTGATGCTTTGATATTTACTTATTTAGAGGATAGTTCATTTGATGTTGAAATTCGCAGACCTAGAGGAAGTAAGAGAGTAGAGGGAAATGGACATGATGGAAATTCTGGTACTTCAGGTAAAAGGTGTGGGAGGAAACCTTCTATAGATAGGCTCTCATTTAAAATGATTGAGACTAATGCTTGCCTTGCCAAGCTTGCAGCTGCTTGTCGTGAGCATCATTTCTTATTCACCTTTACCAAAGCTTATGTTGATCAAGGAATTATAGTATGATTTCTGTTAACTATCTTCAAGTTCGTTTTTTTTTTCATTCAATTTTTTTTTTGGCATAATTATTTATGTGTTTTATTTTCAATGACAGAATGTTTCATTCGATTTTGCTAAATAGCATTACATTGATTTCCCTGAGACTATCGATGTCGTTATTCAGCTTGTCGATAAACAGTTCGATGTGCAACTGAAAGTCTTAAATAAACATGGAGCTATCAGTAAATGTTCCATTTGAAATGGTGTTAGTTAGTTCATTGATTTCTATAATGTTCAAGTAGATGTAGGTGCTTTGATTAAATATTGGAAAGGAGTTCCTATTGTATTTGATATTGATTTAGTTTTAATGTAAACCTATGGAATGAGCATCTTCATTAGGGCCATTTTGTTGTTAGGAAGTTTTATTTTATTTTATTTTATTTTATTTTTGTTTGTTTGTTTGTTATAATAATGGTTATGAAATGTTTTTAGTGGATATAACTTTTTTCTCTTACACACATCTGAATAGCTACATAATATATATATATATATATATATATATATATATATATATATATATATATATATATATATATATATATATATATATATATATATATATATATATATATATATATATATAAAGTGGAAAATGATATACTATAAATCGAGCATATATTTTTATATCAGTGAAAACATGGTTTACATCTTCAAGCATAATACATACATAGCTGTTGATTTTCATATAACTACTTCTTAATACTGCAGACAGCTACCTATTTACATATATATCTTACTATATAGCTATTACAGTAATTTTAACCCCAAAAAGCATTATAGTTGCTAGCCGGTTGCAAAATATTTAAGTGCCTAGTTTAGGCTAATCCCTTAATAAGTGGTGTTATTTAGGAACAAGTAGTTATAGTGCACTTGTGTTGGGGTTTCGTGAGTCCGACTCACCGCGGAAACAAACCCAAAAATAAGACCGCGCTCGCAACAAAATAAAACCATAAACTTAATTAAATTAATCACAAGATTAAGATAAAACGATTACCTTTTGAAGCGTGCTTCGCCCGACCGAATAGGCTCTTACTTGAAAGCTAGCTCCGAAAACACAAAACCTCCAACGTTGATCCACCGGCACCAATGAGTACCGAAAAGGTCCATTGTCTTGGGGTTAGCAAGACCCGACCAATAAAACCCAAGTAATTGAGTTCAAAGGATTTCACAAAATGTGATACCTTTTCCAACTCTTGAGTTCAAGGGTTTTCACTTACTAGTGATGCCCTTTCCAACTCTTACTCAAGCAAGTAATCCCAAGCCATGCCTTGGCTATTTATAAGAAAAGCTTCCTTGTGACTTCTACTCATCTTTCCATGTGAGACTTTTCACAAAAATATCCCACATGGAAAGATTGATGAATTAAGCCCTTAGTTAAATAAACCGAGGAATACGTAACAAGTGTCACATGGTTAGGTGAGGACCACTTTCTCACTTGGTCCCCAAGGCAACTCACATGTATTGTGAGCTAACCATGTGTCACCCAACCTTGAGCCCCAAGTTGGGTTCGGTTGGGCCATTTTCTTTTCGCCCGTGACCATGACCCGTCACCCGGGTCCACGACCCCCTTTGCCACATGTGCTGCCACCATGGCATGCTGCCAACGTGGCACACTTCCACTTGGCACACTGTCAACGTGGTGCGCTGCCACGTGTGCTGCCACATGGCATGCTGCCATGTGTTCTGCCACATGGCACGATCCTATTTGGCGCTCTTCCTTTGTTTTTACGTGGCTAGGGTTTTTTCTTGTTACTTGAAGTATTTTCCCGTCTTGCCAATTCAAAAAATTTTGCTCGACATTTGAGATTCTCCAACGCTTGGTTTCGACCCTCCAAGCTTGAATTTCTGACGTCTAAATATAAATTACTCGCTCGACTCATTTATTCCTTCCGAATCAATTCGTCGCTTCGGCTCGTTGGTTGCTTGGGTGTAACTCGAAGGGTTAAGTCAAGATTAAGCTGTAATATTAATTATGCATTAACATTACTGATCGGAAGCGGCCTCCACCCAGGCACTCCGATCACTTGACTTTACTGAATAAATTAGCTTTCTAGTATTTCTGAACCCACTATAAGAATAATACATTTGTTCGAAGGACACTATTCCTTTCAATATTCCACTTGTCCTTCCAAACAAGTGTGCTTTTAGTGTATATCCCTTTTCCTATGTCACTTAATGCCTCTTCATGAACTATAAGGTAAGATTATTTTGTCATCCTTATTGCGTCCAGAAGTGTTTCTCGATTCCGAGTCCAACTGTCAATAAACAGTTGATTTCCAAAATCCATCCGAGCACGACCATGCATTTTTACAGTATCGCTCTACGAGAGGCCTTGTAAACAACAAAGACACCTCCTAATTTTAATAGGGGGACATTTCTAGTCTTGTAATGTAGCTTCTCTTACTAAGAGGACCTAGCCGCCCGAGTGACGCCGTTATAATCCCCTGTTATGGCAGACGTTTGACAATCATCAAAGCGGACTAGTACTCAAACAAGAAAGCTCACAATACTCATGGTCGAGGAAAAAAGTTCCGATAGCAATATTTGTTGGGGTTTGGTGAGTCCGACTCACCGCGGAAACAAACCCAAAAACAAGACCGCAC
The DNA here is from genome assembly GCF_948465745.1 of Chenopodium album. Taxonomy (NCBI): domain Eukaryota; kingdom Viridiplantae; phylum Streptophyta; class Magnoliopsida; order Caryophyllales; family Amaranthaceae; genus Chenopodium; species Chenopodium album. Next base: position 53,128,038 of record NC_137837.1, read on the forward strand.
TCGCAATAAATAAAACCATAAACATAATTATATTAATCACAAGATTAAGATAAGCTAATTACCTTTGACGCGTGCTTCGCTCCAAAATGAGCTCTTACTTGAAAGCTTCAAGTCCCGCTCACACGGAGACCTCCAACGAAGTCCACCCGCACCAACAAAACCGACTAGGTCCAATGTCTTGGGGTTAGCAAGACCCGACCAATAAAACCCGAGTAATTATATTGAGTTCAAAGGTTTTCACTAATTGTGATGCCTTTTCCAACTCTTACTCAAGCATCATTCCAAATGCCCATACATGGGTATTTATAGGAAATTATGGGAGTATCATTTACTCTCCCATCAATGTGGGATAGTATGATTTTTCCATTTTATTTTAAAGCTAAAATAAAATTAATAATCAAGCTAGTAATAAATCAACAACTGGCAAGCTCATGTGAGTGGTTAGGTGAGGACCACTTGGAGAAGGGGGGGACCAAACTTGCTCCCCACTCCCTCTCCCATAACCGGCCACCTCACTCCACACACACTCAAGGACCACAAGCCACATGGCACCCACCCTTGGGCACTAAGGCAGCTAAGGTGGGCTGCCATGTGCTGCTGTCCGTGGCAGCCACGCCCAACAGGCCCAGCAGGCCCAGCACTCGCATGCGGGCTGCCAGGCGCTGCTGGCCAGCAAGCCCAGCATGCTTGTGCGGGCTGCTGCTGGCCTTGTGCCTTGGCCAACGCTGCTAGGCAGCAAGCAATGGCCTAGCCATGCTGCTGCTAGCTGTGGCGAGCTGGAGCGCCTAGCGTGCTAGCTGCTGCAGCTTGTTGCGGCATGGCTTGCTAGCCATTGCGCGCACAAGGCTGTTTCTAGCATGCTAGCACGCACTAGGCAGCGCCTAGCCTTGCGATGCTAGCATGGGTGCGCTAGCACACACCAGCCAGCCTAGGCTCGGCTTGGTGCGCATGCTAGCCACCATGCTAGGCCATACGCCCTTAGCACTCGGTTTGCTTGGGCATTCCGATGCTAGGGGTATTTTGGTCTTTTGTTGATTTATTACTATTTCTCGTCTCTTCTTTCACTATTTTTCGACTCGACTTCCGACGCTCGGTTTCGACGCTCTAAGCTCGAATTTCCGACGTCTAAATAAAAATTACTCGGTCGACTCATTAATTCCTTCCGAATTAATTCGTCGGTTCGGTTTGTTGAATGCTTGGGTGTGACCCGAAGGGTTCAGTCAAGATTAAGCTGTAATATTAATTAATCATTAATATTACTGATCGGAAGCGGCCTCCACCCAGGCATTCCGATCACTTGACCTCACTGAATATATTAGCTTTCTAATAATTCTGAACCCACTAACGGAATAGTACACTTGTTCGAAGGACACCATTCCTTTCAATCTCCCACTTGTCCTTCCGGACAAGTGCGCATTTTGTGTACAACCTTTTTCCTATGTCGCTTAATGTCTCTTCATGAACTATAAGGTAAGATTTGTTTTGTCATCCTTATTACGTCCAGAAGTGTTTCTCGATTCCGAGTCAATAAACAGATGATTTCTAAAATCCATCCGAGCACGGCCATGCATTTTACAGTCTCGCTCTACGAGAGGCCTTGTATACAACAAAGACATCTTCCCTATTTTAGTAGGGGGACATTCCCAGTGTTGTAATGTAGCTCCTCTTACTGAGAGGACCTAGTCGCCCGAGTGTTGCCGTTATAATCCCCTATTACGGCAGACGTTTGACAACATCAAAGCGAACTAGTACTCAAACAAGAGAACTCACAATACTCATGGTCGAGGAAATAGGTTCCGATAGCCATAATGAGAAGTATACTTATGACAAATTTTTAATTTCTTAAAGTATTCTCATAGGTCGATCCAGTATGGTTCTAAACCAATACCTGTGCAAATGATTTATGACAATCATGTCCTTGTAGCACATGAAACGGTGCTATTAATCAAACTACACACTAATCTCAATCGGTCATTAATCGTCCATCGTTTACATGACCTTGATTAGGGATAATTTTCGATTATAATATTCAATGTTCACTTAATAGGTGTTTCCTTACCAAGACTGGTCTTGATACCCTATTTTGAATATTCTCAGAATCGAATGGACTCATTATTTAATCCTAAACAACAATTAAATAGCATAACGGAGTAACAAAAAATTGCATGAAATTTTATATTACTCCAAAACTTGAATGGTTTTCCTTAGCGTCTTACACTAATTTTTCTCAAAATTAACTAAAACACTAAACAAGGAAATCAAAGCCAGTCTCCTACATGCTTGATTCCCATTGCCTCAACGTGCTTGTTGTGCTTCACTTGAGGCAAAGGTTTAGTAAGTGGATCGGCTACATTGTCATCCGTTCCAACTTTGCAAATTCTGATTTCACCCTCTGATTTCCATTCTCGAATCATGTGAAATCGCCGCTTGACATGTTTGAGCTTCTGATGTTCCCTAGGCTCTCTGGCCTGAGCAATAGCTCCATTGTTGTCACAATAGAGGGTTATTGGACCCTTTATAGAGGGTACAACATCAAGTTCACCAACGAACTTACGAATCCAAACAGCCTCCTTAGCTGCTTCAGCAGCCGCTAAGTATTCGACTTCAGTTGTAGAATCTGCAGTTGTACTCTGCTTTGCGCTCTTCCAACTAAACGCCCCTCCATTTAGACAGAACACATATCCAAATTGCGATTTGAAATCGTCTCTGTCTGTCTGGAAGCTTGCGTCGGTATAACCTTCCACAACTAAATCCTCTGCACCACCATACACCAGGAATTTATCCTTGTTCCTTTTCAGGTACTTTAGGATATTTTTGGCCGCAGTCCAATGCGCCTTTCCTAGGTCTGATTGGCAACGACTCGTAGCACTCAAGGCATACGATACATTTGGCCTAGTACATATCATGGCATACATGATCGATCCAATAAGCGAAGCATATGGAATCTGATTCATTCTTACCCGCTCATCAGGTGTCTGTGGACACTGCTTCTTGCTTAGGTTTACGCCATGTGACCTCTCTTGGCCTCCTCCGTGCCAAATCGAGCAAGTACCTTATCAATATAAGTACTCTGACTCAATCCAATCATCCTTTTCGATCTATCCCTATAGATCTTGATGCCTAGTATGTACTGAGCCTCTCCCAAGTCTTTCATTGAGAAGCACTTTCTAAGCCAGGCCTTTACAGACTCTAACAACGGAATGCTGTTTCCAATGAGCAATATGTCATCGACATATAAGACTAGGAAGGCGATGTCACTCCCACTAACCTTCTTGTAAACACAAGATTCATTTGGATTCTTGATAAAACCAAACTTACTGATGGCTTCATCGAATCGCAGATTCCAACTTCTGCTTGCTTGCTTTAGTCCATAAATGGACTTCTTAAGCTTACAAACTTTCCTAGCATTGTTTTGGTCGACAAAACCTTCAAGCTGTGTCATATACACAGTTTCTTCCAAATAACCATTAAGGAAGGCGGTTTTGACGTCCATCTGCCATATTTCATAATTGTAATATGCAGCAATCGCTAGGAGGATCTGAACGGATTTAAGCATTGCGACTGGTGAAAAGGTTTCATCGTAATCAATACCATGAACTTGTCTGTAACCTTTTGCCACCAATCTAGCTTTGTAAATGAATACATTTCCATCTTTGGCGGTTTTCAACTTTAAAAGCCACTTACATCCGATAGGTGTATAACCTTCGGGTAAGTCAACCAAGTCCCAGACTTGATTTTCAAACATGGAATCCATTTCAGATCTCATGGCCTCTTGCCATTTAGCAGAGTCGGTGCTTGCCATCGCTTGCTTGTAGGTTGCCGGTTCATCTCCATCCATAATCAGGATGTCCTAATTCTCGGTTAATACTAAACCAAGATATCTATCAGGTTGAGATCTCGGCCTCTGAGACCTACGTAGGGTAATGGATTGAGCATTTGCGTTGTCAGTTCGACTTTGCACATTTTGATCATTTTGACCTGCGTCAACAGATGTTGTTTGAGCACTTTCACTGTCATTATGATTTTGTTGCTCATCCTCACGAACTTCGTCGAGTTCGATTTTCCTCCCACTTGTCATTTTGGAAAGGTGCTCCTTCTCCAAAAAGACACCATCGCGAGCAACAAACACTTTGTTCTCCAATTTGTTGTAGAAGTAATACCCTTTGGTTTCTTTTGGGTAGCCCAAAAGTAAACCTTGTCAGATTTGGGATGAAGTTTGTCAGAAATCAATTTCTTGATATATGCTTCGCATCCCCATATCTTTAGAAAAGATAACCTAGGAGGTTTCTTCGTCCATAATTCATATGGAGTCTTTTCTACAGCTTTTGATGGAGCACGGTTCAGTGTTAGTGCCGTAGTTAGAAGTGCGTGTCCCCAGAAAGAGATAGGAAGATCACTAAGACCCATTGTTGATCTTACCATGTCTAACAAGGTTCGATTTCTCCTTTCGGATACTCCGTTCCATTGTGGAGTTCCTGGAGGTGTCAATTCTGAAAGTATACCCTTTTCTTTCAGATGGTCATCGAATTCTTGGCTCAAGTATTCACCACCTCGATCCGATCGAAGGGCTTTGATTTTTTTGCCAAGCTGATTTTCAACTTCACTCTGAAATTCTTTTAACTTTTCAAATGATTCAGATTTATGCGACATGAGGTAGACATAGCCATATCTACTATAGTCGTCTGTGAAAGTGATGAAATATCGATGTCCATTTCTTGTGGTTGAGCTCATTGGTCCACATACATCGGTATGTATAAGACCCAATAAGTCACTTGCCCTTTCTCCCAACTTGGAGAATGGTGTTTAATCATCTTGCCTAATAGACTTCCCTCGCAATTCTCAAACGATTCTAAATCGAAAGAGTCAAGAACACCTTCTTGTAGAAGTTTCTTGATGCGTTTGATGTTGATGTGGCCAAGACGACAATGCCACAAGTAAGTCTGATTTGACTCTATGGTCTTAGCTCTTTTGGTATCATTATTCACATTATAAACTTGTTTGTCTAAAGAAAGCACATAAAGGCTATTTTCAGAATGTGCAATACCATATAAAACATTATCGAGATAAAACGAACATTCTTTGTCCTTTACTCGAAATTCAAAACCTTTGGCGTCCAACGCCGAAATTGAAATAATGTTTTTGGTAATGTTAGGAACATAATAAACATTATCGAGTTCCAAAACTAGCCCGGTGGGCAAAGACAATTTGAGAGTTCCTACGGATACGGCACCAATTCTGGCTCCATTGCCGACCCGGAGTTCAATCTCTCCCTTCTCTAGCTTTCTAGCGTTCCTTAGTCCCTGAGAATTGGAACAAAGGTGTGAGCCACATCCGGTATCTAATACCCATGATGTTAAGCTAGTGAAGTTAAAGTCTATAACGAATATACTTGATTTAGAAGCAACGGTTCCGTTCTTCTTATCTTCCTTGAACTTGAGGCAATCTCTCTTCCAATGTCCCTTCTTCTTACAGTAGAAACATTCGGAATCAGATTTAGAAGACACTACCTTCTTATCCTTGGTAGCTTTAGACTTAGGCGGAAAAGTTTTCTTTTTACCTTTCCCCTTAAAGCCTTTCTTCTTCTTGCCCGAAAATTTGAACGGCTTGCCCTTTTTAATCATGAGCATATCATGCTTTCCCTCATCCTTGAGCGTTTGCTCAGCTTGCTTTAACATACCATGAAGCTCGGTGAGGGTTTTCTCCATGCTGTGCATATTATAGTTCATCTTGAACTGATCATAGCCTTTGTGCAGCGAGTGGAGAATGATGTCAATTGCCATCTCGGTTGAATACCCCGCATCAAGCCTTCCCATTTTTTCAAACAATCCAATCATTTTGAGTACATGTGGGCTGACTGGCTCTCCTTTCTTGAGCTTGCTCTCAAGGATCTGCATGTGGGTTTCAAACCTTTCAGTTCGGGCCTGCTCTTGGAACATATTCTGCAATTCAGAAATGATCTCAAAAGCCGTCTCTTTTTCAAAGAAAGTCTTTTGAAGCTAAGGAGATATTATGGCCAACATGATGCATTTGACATCTCGATCGGCACTTTGCCATCGATTTAGGGCAGCTTGAGTCACCTCCTCATTGGGAGCCTCGAGCATTTCCTCATCAAGGACATATTACTTTTGCTCTTGCATGAGAACAATTCGCAAGTTCCTTTGCCAATCAAGAAAATTTGGCACACTCAGCTTCTCCTTGTCGAGAATTGAGCGTAACGAGAATTGGTTGTTTGAGTTATTTGAAGACATGATTGTACAATTGAAAGAATTTTGAAATGAAAAACCATTCATTATACTTAAATAAGATTGAATTCATGCATTTAAATCAAACTTATTTAAAACGTCTTATTCACACATTAAAGATTGTCCCCATTTTAGGTGAGAATAAGTCGATTCCAAGCTCCAAAGAAACAAAGAGTGGTTAAGCATGCTTTGGCTTGTCTTAACACTCAATCTCCTAAGGTAAGCAACGCTTTGCTAATGGCTCCAAGCCACTCTTGGTTGAATAAATCGTCTCATCCAATGCTCTCTAAACAATTTATTCACTTTGCCACGACATGTTAGGACTCCATCACTCATATCGTTGAGTATAACCAAAACCACCTTGCATACCCGGTATGCCTTACGTTCCTTGGAGAAGTAGTGATGCCTCGCTTTGGCGTAGCCCACCACTACCCTCGTTCGGTTGGTAAGTGTGTTTTGGAATGGCAAGTTTTACTCAATATTTTAGGGACCTAGGGTTTCTATGTTGGTTGATTTAAGTGAACTTAATTAATCATCTCAACATTCGAAATCCTAAACATGCATCTAACATATAATTCATATATATATAAACATAAATATATATCGAAAACATAAATAGAGATGCATTTGGCAACTAGCATGACCCCTTGAGATCTTCAAGTCTTCAAAAGGTCTTCATTTTCAACTTCATGGCTTTGTCTTCTAAGAACCCCGTCTTCAAGACTTGACCAAAATATTACAATTGCTAGTATCTACGATTAGGACTAATCTAAATATTAAGGTACAAAAATACTCAACAGTTCGCAGACCGTATTTAGATTTACAAAAATACATCACGGATCACAGTCCGTATTTTCTATCCTAATCGGGCCCCACTAGTTGCCATTTCATAAAACCTGTGAGAGAATTTACATTCCATTCATCCATTCACTATCTGTGAATGGCCCATGCATTTTACAACGATAAACAAGTAACAATGCATAAAACACGCGAGAACTAGTAACTAATCTAGGTGGTTAATCCAATTAACACGCCTAATTAAACTAGTCAAAGTTGTTTTAAGTGGTTATGGAAATAACTAAGAGACGCTCCCACTAAATTCCGCATCCAACTTAACTAATCCAATTAATTAAGTCGGTGAACCCAAATATTTGCCAAAATTAATTTTGCAAATGTCGCTCAAAATCCGAGGCCAAGCCTCCAAAAATTTTAATTAAATAAACAAAATAATTAAAATAATTAAAACGACAATTTAAGCAAAATACGTATTCCAAAATGTCTAAGTGCCTAGCACTAACTTGGAGTCCAAAAATTACCCTTACTTACATATTAAGCAACGCTAAAATTAACTTTAAATAGCATCGCCTTAATAACCCGGGGTTATTGTGCCAATTATGGGATTGTACGTACCGTACAACAAGCACGTAGTATGCCCATGCGCACCCCCGCAACACCAAGCATGCATGTGGGCTTCTTGTGCTCGCATGCGCCACGCCCAGCCCAACCAAGCGTAGCAGCACGCACAGCCTTATGCTGTTGCTGCGCCATGCTGCTGCTTGCTGCTGGCTGGCGCGCTATGCTGCTGGCAGCGAGCAGCAGCCCACGCCCTTCCTCGCACACATAGACGCACAACACCACGCATCTAAGAACGAAGTGCCCAGCAGCCTCGACAGCCACATATGGGTTGCGTGAGCAGCCCAGCTGGCCGAGAGCTAGCTCGAGGCTCTTAGGCCTCGTGTTGCGTGCTAATGTTTCAAAAATTATCGATTTTTGTGTGTGAGATTATAAATCAATTTTGAGGAAAAATGAAAACTAACAAGTCCAACTTAAATAATTCATCCAAATGCAATTAACCAAATTTATTTCCAAGAACCATTCTTTAATAAAATTGGTTTAACTTGGTGTAATAAAATAAATTAGGGCAATTCTCACTATTAATTTAATCACTTTAAATTAATCTTGAGATTTTGACAAAATAAAAGGGAGTTGAAAAAATGAACATAAGTTCAATAAAGACTCCAACTTTAATACTTGTGACTCCATGAAAAAATTATATCTTCCAATATGAAGATAAACCAATTTCAATCACAAGTTTTAAACTTTATGATTCCAATCAACTAAAAAATGATTAAATCAACAAAGTTTAACCAAAATTCATGGAATTTAGTAACTCAAAGTTTCAATCACTTATCATAAATAAAGATTGAATCTTTAGTACTTGGAAGCAACAAAGAACAACAATTTCACACTTAATGCAATTAATTTGCAATTATGTGAATAAATAAAACCAAACTTTCAAGCACCAATTACTACCAAGTAATCATGCTTAAAGTGGTCTAAAATTGCATATAAATAAAGGAAAGAACCAAATTCATAACCACCATAAATATGCAATCAATTTTCAAAGTTAGAAAGACTTAAAATTTTTCGTCAAAACGAAAAATCCCTCGAAAAATGCATTTCTGGTCGTTTTTTGGCTAAAAAAAGAGCCCTAAAAGGGTAAAACATTTCCAGAACGCCTTTTCCACCCAAAGTTCACTATTTTTGGGTCGAAATCTGGGTTTGGGAGCTGAAGACGGCTCTAATACGAGGTAAAAATTGGAAAAACGAGTTACTAATCTAATTAGCAACTTAAAACCAGAAAATTTAAGCCATAAAAACACCTTGAAAATATTATGATTTTAAAAATAAACGAGCGAGGCTCCGATACCGCTGTTGGGGTTTGGTGAGTCCGACTCACCGCGGAAACAAACCCAAAAACAAGACCGCACTCGCAATAAATAAAACCATAAACATAATTATATTAATCACAAGATTAAGATAAGATAATTACCTTTGACGCGTGCTTCGCTCCAAAATGAGCTCTTACTTGAAAGCTTCAAGTCCCGCTCACACGGAGACCTCCAACGAAATCCACCCGCACCAACAAAACCGACTAGGTCCAATGTCTTGGGGTTAGCAAGACCCGACCAATAAAACCCGAGTAATTATATTGAGTTCAAAGGTTTTCACTAATTGTGATGCCTTTTCCAACTCTTACTCAAGCATCATTCCCAATGCCCATACATGGGTATTTATAGGAAATTATGGGAGTATCATTTACTCTCCCATCAATGTGGGATAGTATGATTTTTCCATTTTATTTTAAAGCTAAAATAAAATTAATAATCAAGCTAGTAATAAATCAACAAGTGGCAAGCTCATGTGAGTGGTTAGGTGAGGACCACTTGGAGAAGGGGGGGGGGACCAAACTTGCTCCCCACTCCCTCTCCCATAACCGGCCACCTCACTCCACACACACTCAAGGACCACAAGCCACATGGCACCCACCCTTGGGCACCAAGGCAGCAAAGGTGGGCTGCCATGTGCTGCTGTCCGTGGCAGCCACGCCCAGCAAGCCCAGCAGGCCCAGCACTCGCATGCGGGCTGCCAGGCGCTGCTGGCCAGCAAGCCCAGCATGCTTGTGCGGGCTGCTGCTGGCCTTGTGCCTTGGCCAACGCTGCTAGGCAGCAAGCAATGGCCTAGCCATGCTGCTGCTAGCTGTGGCGAGCTGGCGCGCCTAGCGTGCTAGCTGCTGCAGCTTGTTGCGGCATGGCTTGCTAGCCATTGCGCGCACAAGGCTGTGGCTAGCATGCTAGCACGCACTAGGCAGCGCCTAGCCTTGCGATGCTAGCATGGGTGCGCTAGCACACACCAGCCAGCCTAGGCTCGGCTTGGTGCGCATGCTAGCCACCATGCTAGGCCATACGCCCTTAGCACTCGGTTTGCTTGGGCATTCCGATGCTAGGGGTATTTTGGTCTTTTGTTGATTTATTACTATTTCTCGTCTCGTCTTTCACTATTTTTCGACTCGACTTCCGACGCTCGGTTTCGACGCTCTAAGCTCGAATTTCCGACGTCTAAATATATATTACTCGGTCGACTCATTAATTTCTTCCGAATTAATTCGTCGGTTCGGTTTGTTGAATGCTTGGGTGTGACCCGAAGGGTTCAGTCAAGATTAAGCTGTAATATTAATTAATCATTAATATTACTGATCGGAAGCGGCCTCCACCCAGGCATTCCGATCACTTGACCTCACTGAATATATTAGCTTTCTAATAATTCTGAACCCACTAACGGAATAGTACACTTGTTCGAAGGACACCATTCCTTTCAATATTGAGAAGTACAATTATGACGATTTTTAATTTCTTAAAGTATTCTCATAGGTCGATCCAGTATGGTTATAACCCAATACCTGTGCAAATGATTCATGACGATCATGTCCTTGTAGCACAAGAAACGGTGCTATAAATCAAACTACACACTAATCTCAAATGGTCATTAATCGTCCATTGTTTAAATGACCTCGATTAGGGATAATTTTCGATTATAATATTCAATGACCACTTAATATGTGTTTCCTTACCAAGACTAGTCTTGATACCCTATTTTGAATATTCTAAGAATCAAACGGACTCATTATTTAATTTTAAAGCACTATTTAATAGCAAACGGAGTGATAAAAAATTCCATGAGTTTTTAAATTACTCCAAAATCTGAATGGTTCATCTTATGATAAGTAGTTTTTCCGAATGTTTTAAGAGTAACACTCTTTATAAATTAGTTATAGAAATCACCCCCATATCTAATATGCTTGATTTCTTTCATGCAATTGTGAATGTTGTCGTTCACTTATTGCATAGGTTTAGTTAACATTACTGGTCACTTTCATAATAAGATGATAAAATTTAAGAGTGTCATGGATTATATGTGATTTAGGATTTATTGTCCAAGTGATGGCTCCCACTCATTTTCATGATTGAGATCTTCAACTTGACAACCTACAATCATTAACGTTCAACAACGAACTTTTCATAGAACATCTTCTTTATTATCGCCTTTAAGGCAACAATGTTCTCAACATATATTTTAGTAGACTTCCTGATGATGCTTTGCTTTGGGTTTCACTTCAAGCGGCTCACAATGATTTGGGATACCCTAATCATTTGTGATCATGGAAATTTTCCTTAAATTCCCGCACATTACATATGGATGCACGTCCATGTTACCATTCTCAAGCCACGACTCATTATTAGCTCATGCTTATAAACGACTTTCTTGTTAAGGATCTAATCCTTGTTAAGGTTTGTGCTTGCATCATCAATTTTCAAAGTGTATTTGTTTCCACAAGTCAAGAACTCATCCTGTTACTTATATATCCAAGTACTTTGGATGTTCTTGGCCATAATCTAACGATCTATTACATAGATTCAGGTTGATTGGTACTACATACATACTTCACATGCTCTAAGCAAGTAAGTCCTGCGACGATTCCATATCATAGCGTACATGATAGATTAAGTTGCAGAGTAATTCTCAATCTTATTTCATCCATGTGACATTTTAGCTCATTCAGTTTCACTAAGTCTTGCTAAAATTGTTTGCTATGTTATATGGTTGAAAGTCTCTACTAGAGTCTTTCTTGTTTGACTTAGTATTTGGCCTAGCTCATACTTAGTTCAAACATTGACTTAGTTTTACACATACGGGTCGAAAGTCTTTCAAAGTCCTTCAATTTATGTTTAACACGGTAAACTCCTTTACACGTTCAAAGATTTTATTAAGTTTATACAATAGAACTTAATACCCAATACGTACTAAGTATCGTCTGTTGTTTGGTCCATTGTCTAAAATACTTTCAAATCTAAGCATTTAGCATTTGATAGTTATTTCACAATATAAATCGTAAACTTTTCATTGGACATTTATGTAATTTACTTTTGCTCCCACTAAACTTCTTATTCATAAGAATTTCTATGTTTCTCCATAAGCCAATCCTCTTATTAACGTCATGAGAGAACACGTTCCAATTCCTATATGCAAAGCTTCCTTTATTCCCATGACGGATTCCTTGAGCTTGCTTTCAAATCTAGCATTTATTTATTTTTTCAAAACCCTTATACTATTTTATAGTCACTTCCAAAATCCTATTTTAGGAAGGCGGTTTTGGTATCTATTTTGTCATATTTCATATGTGCAATTTTTCTAGAACAATCACGAAAAGACTTTAGCATTTCGATTGGTGAATAAGTTTTTATTAAAATCAACTCCGTGAATTTAATTGTATCCTTTTCAACCAATCTATCTATGTATGCATATACATTTCCATATTGGTTAGTTTTCTCCTTGAAAACTTATTTGCAACCGATGGGTCTTTCACCCTTTGTGTAAATTAATCAAGTTTTAAAACATGATTCTCAAACATGGAGTCTATTTCGGATTTTTATGGCCTCTAACCATTATTCGGAATTTGAATTTGTCGTACCTATTTTACAAGACAATTCCCTTACTATATAATAGTAAATAGTATGCTTGTAAGTCTTAGGTTTATTTCTAACTTAATAAAAAATTTACAGGATTCAATCCAAGCCTTTGTCGAATTATATACCTATACGGGGTTATTGCATCAAACACTGAGTTTCAAGGAGCTTCCAAAGCCCTTTGATTTTCTTGATCTTACTCCAACTTTTCAAAAGTACTGTGAGAAATGAATTCTCTTTTAAGGAACTTGTAAAGTCTTTTTGAGTATTCTTGATTAAGTATTTTCGCGAAGCCCTTTTAAGGTCTTCCGAGATTCTCAGTTCTAGTTTGTTGCTAAGCTCGATTGTGATCGAGTTCATTTTCCTCCCACTTGTTGTTTTGGAAATGTGTTACTTTCTAGAAAGACATCACTTAGAGTAGCAAACACTATGTTCTCAGTTAGGTTCTGGAGGTAATGCCCGTGGTCTCACTTGAATGCTTACAAAGAGACATGTATATTGTCTTTGGGTAAAAGTTTGTTGTAAAATAAACAGTTAGCTCCCACTTGACCTATCTTAGCTTAGCCTTTAATGAGCCATTAAGCTCCTACTCAACCACCTAGCTCTTGCTAAGCCGGTGAGATCCCACTGAGTCACTTAGCTCTCACTGAGCCATTGAACTCCCATTGTGGCTAAGAGTTTTAGACATATACTTGAAAAGACATTTAGAAGTTAATTATATCCATAACTGAATATGGTGTCCTTTCTTAGCTTTGACATTTTGTTTAGTGTGACATTAGTCCTTCGTGAAAATCTTAAGAAATTTATAGGAAAGGATGTGATCCATCATTGTTCGAGTCATTTTTAAATGGTATCAAGGTCTCCGTGAAGACACACTATGTTCTTTGGGGAGTTATTTATGAAAATTTCAATTTCATAACTTTGTCATGGTCACGCTTGGCTCAAGCAAACATTGCTCGATCTAATCTAGACGTTTTGATATCTTGCCAAGTTGATTATGTACTTCACTGAACTCTTGAACTATTCAAGTTCAACTTTGTTTATGTTTGATTAATATAGCCATATTCTTTCAAATTCTTTGTGAAAGGTTGAAGTAAATGAATCCTCTTTAGCTTTCGGAGTCAATTGTCTATACCAAGAACAATAGCTCTTTACTTTGTTGGTTTCAACAAGTAAGACTTGCTTGTCTTAGAACGATTCCGAATCGATCAACTATCAAGAGCCTATCTAATAGAGCCTTGAGTATGTTCTTTTCAATGTGACATTGCTAAAGATGTTCAGAACGCAAATCATGCCCATGACTTTGAGCTTTTGTCAGTTTATCATGTTAAGAAATTGTTTGTTTATAATCAAGTATTCTTGACTCATGGTTTAGATAACCATGCCATTCAAATAAATTTGCAACTATTGCTTATTGCTTTGAATGTGAGTCTTTCCATGTGTAAATGGATTAATTGCTGATTATGGAACACAATAACCATTTATTTGTTCCAGCCTTAGCTTAAAGGTCTTAAAACAAAGCATACGACCTTACAACTGATGTAGCACTACTTGCTTCATTCTAAGCTTGTAAGTCGATAACTTAGTTTATCTTCAATAGTTTGAGGTCACTTTCAAAGTGGAACACTCAAACGGTATCCGATACTTTGTGAAGATAATGAGTTGCTAAGTTAACATTAATTCTTTATTAAAATGGAATCTCATTCCTTTTATTTGTTCCTCGTTTCCTATATTTCTTATCATACTTTATCTCATAATCTTTAAGAACCTTTTCTTTAAGAGTCTTTGACTTGTATACTTTGTTAGGCATAATTAAGCATCTAATGCACCGTAAAACAAAGTTCCATCTTTTCCTTTAATTTAGGATTGAATTATTACTTAATGAGTCCTACTCTTTTATGTATTAAGCGGGAAAATATGTTGGTTGTCAATATTGACAATTTGAGTTTGCAACTCAATACTTCATGTTTTATCAAAACTATCTAGTATTTTGAATACATGATGTCCAACCGTCCTTTCAGACTTTGTTATAAAAGTCATTTATGAGAATTGTATTTTAGAAGTTCTTTACTTTTCTTTGAGAACCATTCTCAAAGATTTCCTTTACCAATCATGGAAAACACTACAGTTTGATTTGGAATTCTACAAATATAAGTGCAAAGTATAACCATTTATCAAGTAAATAACATAATAAGTTTGAAAATTAAAAGGTATTCATGCAAATTTTCAATCTTATTAAACGTCTTATCTACGCATTAAATTTGCCCTTATTTGGTGAGAATAAGTCGATACCAAGCACCAAGGCAACACTTTGCTAATGACTCCAAGCCACTCTTTGTTGAATAAATCGTCGCATCTAGTGCTCTCTCAGCAATTTATCCACTTTGCCACGACATGTTAGGACTCCATCACTCATATCATTGAGTACAACCAAAACCAACTTGCATACCCGGTATGCCTTATGATTCTAGGGAGTAGTAGTGATGCCTCGCTTTGGCGTAGCCCATCACTACTCTCAATAGGTCGATAAGTGTTGTTTTGGAATGACAATTTTACTCAATATTTAGGGACCTAGGGTTTCTATGTTGGTTGATTTAAGTGAACTTAATTATTCATCAAAACATTCGAAATCCTAAACATGCATCTAACATATAATTCATATATAACTGATCATAAATATGTAAAGCATAAGCATTTTGATGCATATTGGCAACTAACATGACCCCTTGAATACTTTAAGTCTACAAAGGTCTTCTTTTGCAACTTCATGGCCTTGTCTTCCAAGAACCTCCATCTTCAAGAATTGACCATAATTATGCAATACTAGTATCTAAGATTAGGACTAATCTAAATACTAAGGTACAAAATACTCAACGGTACGCAGACCGTATTTAGATTTACAAAAATACATCACGGATCGCAGTCCGTATTTTCTATCCTAGTCGGGCTCCACTAGTTGCCATTTTTATAAAACCTGTGAGAGAATATACATTCCATTCATCCATTCACTATTTGTGAATGGCCCATGCATTTTACAACAATAACCAAGTAACAATGCATAAACACGCGATAACTAGTAACTAATCTATGTGGTTAATCCAATTAACACGCCTAATCAAAACAAGTCAAAGTTTTTTTTTAACCGATTATGTAAATAAGCGCAATTAATATTTGAAGCTCCAACTAAATTCCACTTCCATCTTAATTAATCCAATTAATTAAGCCAGTAAAACCCAATTATTTGCCAAAATAAAATTTGCAAATGCCGTTCTTGAAAATCGAGGCCTAGCCTCTAATATTTATTAAAATAATTAAAACCAAATTAGATTAATAAAATAATTAAAACGGAAAAATAAGCAAACACAAAGCTAACCGTACTCAAGTGGTTCACGCACTACGTACGTGCCATATGAAAGTCAAGGTTGTCTAACAACCCCGCACTATGCGGCTTGGCGCACGTGCCTTCACCACCCACGTAGCACTAGGTAGGTAAACCCTAGTAGTGTTTGCTACGGGTCACAAGGTTCTAGACACAAGGCCACGGCTGCTTTCCCCTTTACACCAAGCATATACATGCACTAAAACGCTCGCACACCCCACGCACCATAGCAGCCATGGGACTGCGCTATGGCAGCAGCACGCACGCCACGCACATGACTGGTGATGGTGCGTTTCTACTGTGGCTGGGCGCACATGCCACACACATGGCCATACACATCGAGCAGCCCCTTCGCAGCCATATGCGGGCTGCTATGCAGCCCGACAAGCCAATAGAGGCTTTACCTCGATTTACGTGCCATAACCTCGGGATTTTTAATCCCAAATTTTGTGTGACAATTTATTAATTCTAAATTAATTTTAGAACTAATTTTCATGAGCAAAATTGAAAATTTAAACAAGTCTAACTTAAATAAAAAATCATCCAAGTGCATGTAACCAAAATTATTTCCAAGAACCATTCTTTAATAAAATTGGTTTAACTTGGTGCAATAAAAATAAGAGGGCAATTACTCACTATCAATTTAATTAATTTAAATTAATCTTGAGTTTTTGACAAAATAAAAGGGAGTTGGAAAAATGAACATAAGTTCAATAAAGATTCCAACTTTAATACTTGGGAATTGAATCCTTGAAAAATTATATCTTCCAATATGAAGATAAACAAATTTCTATCAAAAGTTTCAAACTTTATGATTCCAATCAACTAAAAAATGATTAAATCAACAAAGTTTAACAAAAATTCATTGAATTTAGTAACTCAAAGTTTAAATCACTTAACATAATTAAAGATTGAATCTTTAGTACATGGAAGCCTCAAAGAACAACAATTTCACACTTAATGCAATTAATTTGCAATTATGTGAAAAATAAAACCAACCTTTCAAACACAAATTACCACCAAGTAATCATGCCTAAAGAGGTTTAAAATTGCATATAAAATATTTATTGAACCAATAACATAACCACCATAAATATGCAATTAATTTTCAAGGTAAGAAAGACTTAAAAATTTTCGTAAAAACCAAAAAACCCCTCAAAAAATACATTTCTGGTCGTTTTTTGGCTAAAAACCGAAGGCTAAAAGGGTAAAACATTTCCATAACGCCTTTTCCACCCAAAGTTCACTATTTTTGGGTCGAAATTTGGGTTCGAGAGCTAAATTCATCCCTAATACGAGGTTAAAATGGATAAAACGAACTACTAATCTAATTAGCAACTTAAAACCAGAAAAATTAAGCCATAAAACACCTTAAAAATATTATGATTTTCAAAATAAATGAGCGAGGCTCCGATACCGTTGTTGGGGTTTCGTGAGTCCGACTCACCGTGGAAAAACAAGACTGCGCTAACAATTAATAAAACCATAAACATAATTAAACTAATCACTAGATTAAGATAAAACGATTACCTTTTGGAGCGTGCTTCGCCCGACCGAATGGGCTCTTACTTGAAAGCTAGCTCCGAAAACACGAAGCCTCCAACGTTGATCCACCCACACCAACAAATACCAACAAGGTCCAATGTCTTGGGGTTAGCAAGACCCGACCAATAAAACTCGAGTAAGTAAGTTCAAAAGCTTTCACTAAATGTGATACGTTTTCCAACTCTTGAGCTCAAGGGTTTTCACTTACTAGTGATGCCCTTTCCAACTCTTACTCAAGCAAGTAATCCCAAGCTATGCCTTGGCTATTTATAAGGAAAGCTTCCTTGTGAATTCCACTCATCTTTCAATGTGGGACTTTTCACAAAAATATCCAACATGGAAAGATTGATGAATTCAACCCTTATTTAAATAAACCAAAGAATAAGTAACAAGTGTCACATGGTTAGGTGAGGACCACTTTCTCACTTGGTCCCCAAGGCAACTCACATGCATTGTGAGCTAACCATGTGTCACCAACCTTGAGCCCCAAGTTGGGTTCGGTTGGGCCACTTTCTTTTGGCCCGTGTCCATGACCCTTCACCCGGGTCCACGGCCCCTTGCCACATGCGCTGCCACCATGGCGCACTGCCAACGTGGCACGTTGCCACTTGGTACGCTGCCACATGGTGTGCTGCCATGTGTGCTTCCACGTGGCACGTTCCTATTTAGCGCGCTTCCCTTGTATTTGCATGGCTAGGGTTTTTGCTTGTTACTTGAAGCATTTTCCCGTCTCACCAATTCCTAAATTTGCTCGACATTTTATATTCTTCGACGCTTGGTTTCGACACTCCAAGCTTGAATTTCCGACGTCTAAATATAAATTATTCGGTCGACTCATTAATTCCTTCCAAATTAATTCGTCGCTTCGGCTCGTTGGTTACTTGGGTGTGACCCAAAGGGTTCACTCAAGATTAATCTGTAATATTAATTATGCATTAATATTACTGATCGGAAGCGGCCTCCACCTTGGCATTCTGATCACTTGACCTTATTGAATATATTAGCTTTCTAATAATTTTGAACCCACTATCAGAATAATACACTTTTTTGGAGGACACTATTCCTTTCAACTTATTCCTAGTTAATTCCACACATTACAAAATATTTATAAAATATATTTTTTTAGGCTGTTGATACTTGTTGAAGCTGCTGCTAACTTGATCTTCTGTTTGAGTAGTTTCATGATTTTAGGAATCATCTTGATCGTCATCTTGCAATATAAGTGTTCGGCGCCTGCTAACCTTCTCCTGCTTGACTTTGCGTAACATAAATTCAAAATTCACTAGCTCCTCAGAACCGATAGTCTTGCCTTCCTTCGCACCTAAAGAAACCTGATCTGATTCGATTGCATTGTCAGTGGCTGTTTTGGCAGATGTGTCTTGAGCCGCCATGTCAATCATTTCTTTCGTTGGTGTGTGGAAATCCGATTATGCTTCGTTTTCAGATCTCTTTTGTTTCTGGCTGAAATCTTCAACACTGTCTTGATTGTTGTTATTTTCTGTATATAAACATTCAGCAAAAACATAAGCATCTTCGTCCTCTTGAATGAAGTTTGTAAGATCATCCTTATGCGGTATTTCTTTCGTAACATTTGTGTTTGTATGTTTTGCTAACTAGAGTAGTGTCTTCTGAATCACTTCACCCTCTGTAGTTTTTGTGTTGGTGTGTGTCACTACTTTCTTATTTTTAGAACTATAAACGGCGTTTGATGAGCTGTCTTGTTCATTAGTGGCTGCTGTTGGTTCCACCACCATATATACACCCTTAAGTCCCTATTGCAAGACCTTGTTCTTTGACAGTGCAGTTGTGGGTCCAACTTTGATCAAGAAATTCTTTGTTGCTAACTTGTAGACTGTCTCCTGGAATTTGTCAAGTTGTTCCTAATCACATAGAAATAAAAAATAAATTGAGATCCACATTTGTAATATGTAGTGAGGTTAGTGTTATATAATGAGATGATAATTATTGAAAAATATGTTGTATACCATTATTTTCATTTCATAGATTTTTTGAATTGGCATTTGGAAAAGCTTATCACAAACATAAGTGAATCTAGTGAGTTCCAATAATCCAGTTCCATCAGAGACATTGAAAGTTATGGTTATCCTATTCATTGTAAGCAATAGTGTTAGTGTGATTTGATGTATAACAACATTCTCGTTGAAAACTTTAATGAATTTACTATTTTGATGATTATTATACCTGTGAGCAGCATGTATGTCTTTCCTTGAGCATGCTTTGCAACTGTAGACAGTTCCGAGAGCAAGATCTGTTCGCTTTCCACAGTGGGAGCATCCTATATATGCTCTTAATCTTTCAAATTCTATATCAGTAGTTACAAAATTTTACCAAAACACTTCTTGTGGAAGTGTACTTGCTGACTACATTGTAAATATATAAACAAGGTTATTATGATGTTAGATATTAACCTGTTCTGAAATAGTGCTTTCTATGCGTGTTGATACTGTTAATCATTTCAAAGATATGCTATAAAAATATACCTTCTTGGCTTTCAGGCGGCCAATAGTTGTTATAGATTTTTCTGCTTTTGGATTGAAAGCTACCTTGATTTTGTATTTTTCATTGATTAGCATACTTCGATGTCTCTTTTCCCTTTTTTTCAAGAAAAAAAAATTGTCATGAATTTTTGGTTTTGTAAATTACTGTATATACAATATTGAGAAAAACTTCAACATTCAAGCTATTATCAGTAGATCAAACTAACAGATGAAATATCAATTTGTGCTTTATTCAGATCACAGAAATTACAATTTGGGTTTCTCTCAAAATTATAAATTCGTGTTCAAGACATTACTATGCCAACATTTTCAATATTTAGGAAAGGCAATTCTTCAAAACTGTACCAGTCGGCTAAAGCTTCTGCTTTGTCACCTTGAGGGTCCTTTAGAATGAAAGTTGACATGGTTGATTCAAACAAAAATCCTGTCATTTGAAGAAATTAATACTCATGTTGTGATTCTGATATTTTACATGTGTTTATCATTTAAAAATTTAAATATAATCTAAGTTGTTATCTTACCTTGTCGAGTAATAGGTCGTAGAGCTGTGATACCAATTACTTTGAAAGAGTCACTGTTTGAGACAATTGATTCAGATTGTTCTCCAGCAAGGTCATTCCAAGTGCATACTTTCATTGGCTTATCAGTACTGAAATTAGAGGATTTGTAATATTCACTTTGTGTTAGTATAACATGAAATGAAATGAATGCAAAGATATTAGTCAGTCTTTTACAACAATTACCTATGATCTATCACCATAAGATCTCGAACTGATGTCTCTTTGTTAGATGTTGTCACTATTCTTCTCGGTTCTTCTGATACATAAAGAACTAACACAAGAATATTTGTAAGACCAAAAAAAAAATCACACTAAATATTTATATTTTGTATTGTGCCACTTTAATGTATTTGACAAATTATATGATTGTATTTGTAATTCATATGATCTGTTTACCATGTTTATCATCGTCAATAGGGATGCTTGGAATAGAAGCAAGTGTTTGATATCTGGGGTAAATTGATTCTTCTTTAAGATCCAAAGACCGAATGGCAGTCTTGCTTCCTAATGACAAATGAAATGGAAGGTCATCTTCTCTAGCTCTCCATTGTGCATCCAAGTTCCTTACTACAGCATCAACAATCTCATAATTTCCTCTGAAACTAATAACATCCCAATATGCTTGAATCTGGTCACCAAAAAGTGTCATCTTCATTCGGTTCTTCTGTAACAAGCAAGAAGATGTTCATTTTTTTGAGTGTTTTCATTAATTTGTGCAAATTGAATGTTGAGTTTCAAAATGTATGTAGAACTAAATTGATATACCTTGTCATCTTCGAAAAACATACACTGATATCATGTACTTTTTTCTGATGTTTGTGGACGAACCTTTTCTGCAACTCTTACTTTGACCTTAAAATTTTTTGTAGTTGTATCAATTTCATCTAGGAATTTTCGTTGTGGCGCCATGTAAATGTTCTCTGTTTGATAATTTTGAAATAACTAAATAATATGATCAAAGAAAATCTATCTAAATGCTACAAACCTGTTTCATACTGCATGCCTTAAGTGAAAGAGTTTTTGTTCAGGCTTATGCATGCAAAATGTTTGAAATATAAATATTATTAGTTTATTGTTTTTATTGTACAATATTTAATCTATATGATTTTTAAATCATTTTACATGCCTTTACTTGATGTTAAAAAATAAGAAATCAGAGATAATTATGCATGCGTCATGTACAAATTCAGAATACAATTCTAATTCTGTAAGTTTTCTAAGTTTTTTTTTTTTTTTTTTTTTTTTGTTTTGTTTTTTTGTTGTTTTAAATGTATAAGTATCACATTTCATGTCTTAAATGGATGTTTTGCAAATTTAAATTAGCAATTGATATGCATGCAGAATGTTAGAAATGAAAATATCATCAGTTTTTTGCTCCTATTGTACAACATCTAATGTATATGATTTATAAATCAGTTTGCATGCCTTAAATTGATGTTCAAAATGAATAAATGAAAGATGTTTGTGCATGAACTTGTAGATACTCAAAATATACTTTTGATTATGCAAATTCCCTAAAATTATTTAAGCTTGTTATGATTTTAATGTATAAGTTTCATACTGCATGCTTGAAACAGATGTTTTGTAGACTTAAATTAGTAGTTTTTAGTATGCACAATTTATATAACAGAGAAAATTTAAAAGTCACATACTAAGAAATAACAACACATGCAAATCTATCTAAATCCATGAAGTGAAAACAGAATTCATGTTAACATGAAACTTGGATTGATCATACCTATGAAGTAGCTGATGATTGATTGTTGTGTGCTGAACCTGGTACAGCTTAACCAATCGTTTATGTATTTGATTTTTTTTTTTTATGTATAGCATAAGTTTAAATTTAGTATTTTTTTTAGAGAATGCAAATGATGTTAAACATTGCTTATATAGTGAAAACTTAAGTGGGAAAATAATGCATGCGCAAGTTAATGACATAAATTTCCATCCCCTTTCCAAAAGAGATTGCATGCATGAACTATCTCAGCATGTAATAGTGTTCTTGTCTCCTCTTTTTTTTTCTTTTTTTTTTCCTTTGATAATGAAAATAAGATTAATATATCTAATTTCCCACCATTTACATTTACATTATTGTGGCATTTCTCATGTTTTTTAAAATCTATATTGAACTACATATTTGTTCATGTACATGACTTTTAATGAAAAATAACCCTAGAAATGAATTACTTAGATTAAATTCCAAGTTGTTCCATCACTGCAAACACATAGTAAAACAAAAAAAAGTTATATAAAAATAAAAATAAACTCACTCATTGTAATGGTGTAGAAATTATTAAACTACAGGGTATTGATGATAATAGCTGTAAATGGTTATAAGAAAATATACACACTCTCAAAACTTATATGAATGAAAAAGAATAATGATAACTTACCTCTTTTGTCACTCTAAATGATTCCTGCCAAACGAAGAATATCATAAGATACTATATTCTTCATCTGTGTCGCATTCCGTTGCTTAGTGTTAGCTTCATTTATCATTAGCTGATTTTCGAGCTCGAGAAAGTGCGACATATAATTGTCCATGTGAAAAACAAGATAGTGGTAAAAAAAAAAACCACAACTTGAATAAGTTTTTGTCCCTGAGCTTTATTGATTGTCATTGCAAAACTAAGTTTCAAAGGAAATTGTTTTCTCTTAAACTGAAAAGGATAGCCTTCTAAATTTGATGGGCGTAAGGACATTCTTGGAATCAAAACATGTTGACCTTTATTATGTCCAACAGCAATAACACACTCGATGAGATTACGAAAAAATCGTTTACATATGAGTCTTATTCCATTACAAAAACTAGATGATGGCATAAGGTTTCTTAACAGAATAACAGGACTATTAACTTTCAGCTCAAGCTCATGAGGACTCATACCACAAGGGAAAAGTTTATTTAGAAATTCAGTAGGATATACGGCACAATATTCATCAATCATAGTGTCATAGCTTTTATATACTACCGATTCACCCGGGAATTTGCAAAACTTGAATTTATGTCATCAACATCCTCATTCATTAGTGTCAATATAGCTCTTGTAGTAAAAATATCTGAACTGAATGGAAACATATCCATTTCTGGAAATGCTACAGCTGTTAGATGTACATCATCATCTATTCCAATACAACAAGGCTGAACAATATTCGATGGCAGCTCAACAAACGCATCCTCCGTGTTTTGCAATTCACCATTTCCTAGTGCCAACAGAAAAGCTACATCTGTAGGATCATCTCTAGCCCTTAAGTTTTCAGTAAGCCTGAACTTCAGCAGTTGTGGCCACAGAGCAGAACTAACTAAACTTGCAGCAACTGCTTCTCGCTGTGATTTGCGTGGAATAATTGGAAGAACTTGTCTAAAATCCCCACCAAAAACTACTAATTTGCCTCTAAATAATACACTTGAATTGCAAATATCTCTGTGTAGCGAATGGAGGGATTCGATATTTTCCTTTTTAGCCATAGAAGCTTCATCCCAAATAATCAACATTGTTTCCCTTAAAAGTGCAGCTAGACTTCCCTACTTAGAAACATTACAAGCAAGTGAGCCCGAAGGATCTAAAGAGATTTTAAACCGTGAATGTGCAGTTCTTCCTGAAGTAATATTAGCTGCAGCAATACCCGAAGTACCTGTTGGTAAAATCTTATTCATTAATTTGATTTTTTCATATAGAGCATTATATAAAAACAATTTTCCCCATCCCACTAGGACCATCTATGAAAAAGGCACCAAGCTTTCCCTTTGTAACATGATCCATTATGACATCGAATGCAACTCGTTGAGCCTGATTTAAATTATTTTTACATTCTAAACACTCTGGTGGTAGGAGCATTCAACGCATCTTCTATATCTTTTGTAAAATGTATAGCATTACCATAATCTTCTAATAAATTATGTAACCCAAAAGCTTTCAACGAACTTCCCATTGACTCAACTGATCTTATGGTTAATTGTTTCACTCTTGCAGCATCCGTAGGATATTTGTATCGGTAATCCTTTGAAAAAAAATCATAATATTTTGACCACAAAGACAAAGGATTGCTAGGCTGATAAAAAAATAAGTATTGTAGCAAATAATTTTCGAATAACATGAGGCATCTGGATGGCACATCCTTCAGTCAAGCATAATTCAATTGCATCATCTTCTTCCACTAATCTTAACTTTAGTACTTCCTGCTGAAAAGTGGAACACATGTGTCCATTGACTGTACGTAGATCTTCAAACGACTTTGGACTCCTGACATTGTGAAGCAACAACCGCAAATAGAATCTTTCACCTTTAGAAGGTCTAACAAATGCTAACCTTCCAATTTGAATTTTTTTATTCCTTCTTTTATACCACAGTTTATCTGATGCATCCCACCAATAGTGCTCTGAAAATTCATTATATATCCATCCTTTTCTCAAAGCTAATTTACAATTCATTTTGAAGAACTCTGTTAAACAAGTTCTAGTACACTTATCATCTGAAACAATTGATGTAAGTTGTTCGTGAGGTCTCATTTGTATCATCTGGGAGTTAGGCAAGTGAACAGGAAGAGGTAAAACTGAAGGATACATTTCATATAAATCAAAACCAAAAAAGGCGCCACGCAGCCTCACAGGGTGAAACCCATCGACCTGATTGATACTGTTCGATTTCATCTTTCACGGGAACTTCATCTGTTGTTTGGACAATATTGAAAGATATCTTGTCATGGCCTTTATAAACATACTTATACAGATACTTCACTGCTTCAATAGCTGAACAAACTTCAACATTTAAGTGACAATTGAAATAAGCTAAAAGATATGGATTATATGGAATGCCCATGAGTTATCCATTTCAACACCCCGAACTTTAACAATATCACACGTAGCTCTCCTACGATACAAAAGATATCCATCACTATTACTTTTTGTTTCTTCACAATTTTGCTTTGGATAACCATACTTACAACGTCCACGTCTTTTTTTATTTTTCATACAAGGGCATTCTAGATTAAGATGACCACATGGACCATGCATCATATGCTTGATCACAATTTCTCTTAAATATCCATTTTCAGAAGATGGAATTTCAGCACAAACAAACTTATCAAATTCATCAGGAGTCTTTATTTTGAATTCTGATTTCAAAATAATGAGAAAATGAGCATGAGGTAAACCTCTTTTTTGGAATTCAATAACATAAATCATTGCAGCCACTTCTCCAAATATTTTTTTTCTTCCTAATTAAATGTTTTACATCAAGTACCTTTGCTCTAAAAGCTCTTGAAATGATATCTGGCCTATTTTGTGCTTCTTCTCCAGCAGCAAGTTCTTGTTTAATTTCAGGCCAATTTGGATTGCATGTCATTGTTATAAATAAATCAGGTTTGCCAAACCTCTGAACTAATGACATCGCATTCAGATATCACTTCTTCAAATCTCGAGGGCCACCTATAAATGTCGCAGGCAATATAACTCGTCTTCCAACATTTGCTGCACATTCTTCTCCAAAATCTATAGTATCAAGAAGTCCTTGATAAAGATTAGCCCTTATTTCTGTTGGTTCTTTCGAAAGAAATCCAAGTGTGTATTCTCTACCTTAACATACATATCAACGATATATTGTTGAAAACATCTTCCAGCTCTGAGCAGAAAATTTCCCAGACAACACTGAAGTCTATATGCATAATATTCTTGAGCCGAAATATGTTTATCTGCCTTAGATGAACCTCCATTTGCACCTACAAATCAATATTTAGGAAAAAAAAGTAATAAAAGCATGTATATGACATATATAAAATCAAAATTACTTTAAGAATAAAAGATATGAACTCATACGCCTAGCTTCATCATCTAACAACTCTTGAGTAGTATGTATACTACAAGAAGAAACTGGATCTGTCTAGGACTATAACTGTTGTATTCCACCCATAGACATCTTCTTTAGACCTTGATTCCACCCACAATCACCATATGGAAATAGCAAAGGATACTGTAAAGGATTATAGCAACCATAATAGTGTTTAATCATATGAGAAGAATCATTTACACCAGTGACCAATATGTGTGGACTTTAAGACTCACTGGAAGAAGTATTGTCTTGCCAAATGACAGCAACCTCATCCGTAGTTGGAGCATTATAAACACGTTGATCTGGAACTGTAGTCTTATTCAGCATAATTTGTGTTGAATCACTAATCGAAACTCCCCTCAAAGTTTGAAAGAATCTAGCATACGGATTTAGATTTGTAATATCCATCAACATAGCCAAAATATTATCTCTTAATGTAGTAAAACACTTTAGACGATTAGCTAATTCTTGCTGTCCATCATAAAAGTACAATTACATATATTGTGGCCCTTTTTCTCCAAGAACTAAACTGGGAATATGATGATAAATCTGTCCATGTAACTTAAAAACATAGATTCCATTCTTTGTTTCAGCTTTATGATCACCACCCAATAAAGTGAAAGCGAACAAATTATTATACAATCGCACATACTTCCTGAAATGTTTTGCTTCTTCATCTGTAGAAGTTAATAGCCACACATGATGTGGAGGGTACTAATTAACAGCAATCCTGATTTCTCCATCATCACAACAGAAGTGAAGTGATTCAAAAGAAAATTTCTTGGCCATACACTTATGACAGTAGGTAGGTGTAAGAAGCAAATAAGACTTAGTAGGAATTTTTCTTCCAATCAGAGCATCACATCCCTCTGTGAAGAATATGAACAATGGTCATTACAAAGTATTTCTAATACAAATATATTTTATTGTAAAAATGTAATACCAAAAAAGAAAACTCTAAAATTACTTGTCACTTAGACTCTGCTGATTTCCCTTTCCTGAAAATTTCCATTAGCTTGACCCTGTAACCATTTAAATAGGATTTGAAACACATATTTAGTCAAATTTTTACTATAAAAACAAATATCAACAATATACCATAAAGTCTCAATAAACCTTTGAATCTGATCACTACATTCACCCTCCACACTTGTACGACGTTTATTTTTGTAACCCTTTGCTGACGAAGCTGCTTACAATAATAAACATCAAAATCAAAACATAGAATCTTCAAATCAGCTGTATATAAAAAATGCAACACCAAGAATAATTCACTAAAATTACTTGTCACTTGAATTGCAGGTAACACAAAAACCTGAACAATAATTCTTTCACCAGTTACTGCATCTAGAACCCCTGTGAAAAATGTGATCAATGAAAATTTAAATTCTAATTTGTTGGCATTAATACTTTTTATTATTTTAAAAAACATGTAGAAATTCTCTAAAAAGACGCTTAAATTACTTGACACTTCAATCGTGCTGCCTTTTTCTTTTCCAAAATTTTCATTAAGCTGCTCCTGTAACCTTTAAAAAAATTACAATAACACATATTGAGTTTCAGTTTAAGAACGAAAATTAATAACAATAACACAACAAAGTTTAATAAAATTTTCTCTAATACCAAAGTATTCAACCTCTAAGTACCTTTGCATTTGGTCTGTACATCTTCTCTCCAAATCTAAAAGCTGGCTATTAGTGTTTCTCCTTGTTGATGAAGGTTGTAATACCCCGTATTTTGATACGTATTTTCTAATTAATTAATTAAGAATTATTTTATTAAAATGGCATTTTAGTAAATTTATTATTTGGAGCCAAAATAATATTGAAGTTTTGGCGCCAAAAGAATTTTGAAAACTAATCATTATTTTAGATAAGATTTATTATCCATTTATCCTATTTAAAAACCGGATTATTTATATATTTCGGATATTTTATCTAAGGCAAAAACTATATTTTATTAATTAATTAATATTTCTGAAAATTCCCATTAATTAGCTAAGAATTTTGGATTTCCTATGTGTAGGAAATCTGATTTTTATTAGTTATTTTGTTGGTGAATAATTGGTATGTATTTAGTTAATTAATTATTCTATATTATTTATACAATTATTTTATTCCTTAAAAACCGAGCAAAATCTTCCTAAATATATTTATAGGAGTCCAAAATTTTGAGCTATTTTAAGCTCAATATTTTTAGCCCTTTTGAATTATTTTAAGAGAATTTAATTGGTAAAATTATATTTTTAATTATCTCCCAAAATCTCTTATTTTCCTTAATTCTAATTCTCCATATTTTTAATATATAATCATCATATTTTCTTGCCATTCATTCTTCTTAAATATTCCCCAAGTAATTCTAATTTCCTTATTGTAGGGAATAATTTCAAGCCTTTAAAATCCCACTAGCTTGAACCCCACTGTGATCATACACTAAAGTACGGTGGCGTCCAAAAAGGAAGAAGATAGAGCAAAAGAGTCGCCAACAAGTTTTTTAAGGAACTTGTAAACCGTTCACGAGGTGAAGGTTACATCCCTTAACGATCCAAGAGATCGTCAACTCCATAAGGTCATGAACCAAATAAGGGTTCGGGGATGATGGTACAAATCCAACCTAAAAGAGATTGAACCTGCCCTAATAATAGGCCTCTACTTTATTCTGCTCGTATTCATGTGCGCTTTTTAATTAACATGCAATCAATAGGATTAACCCTAAACCTGTTTATCGATGTTGGTTGAATTTAATGCACAAATAAACTATTATTGGCGATCACTTGAATTATAATCACATTAACCCTAAACAAGATTATTAATTATCTTATTAAGCGTGATTACAAGTACCAATTCCTTTTAAATATGCATAAAAAGGTGTGATCAAGCAATAAACAATAAGCATCAAGCAACATAATAATAATGAATATCATGAATAATAATTAAAATAATAAATATCATCATCTTAAAAATAATAATCATAAATTATAACAATTATAATCATAATCATGTTCATGTTAATATTAAAGCATAATAAAAATAGCAAGATCCTAGGCATGATACTAACAAGATTAATAACAAGCCCTAGCATGTCACTAAGCAATAAAAATCAAATTTTTAACCCTAACATGATACTAACAATCATAAATATTAGGAAGAGAATAGGAAGCATCATAACAATCATATTTAATATTAAAAATACCCTAGACATGATACTAGGAATATCATAATAACAATGTAAACATGATTTCTACATCATAATATCAATCAATAAAGTACTTACTTTGATGCCTCGTACCTCTTTCTAATAACAAAATACACACGTTAGTAACTTCAAGGAAAATAATAATCAACAATTAAATTAAATAATTGAAAGAGAGATTTGGAACCAAACCCTCAGAAATTAAAACCTTTCACGTCTAGGGCGAAGGCAACTTCGAATATGGCTAGGTGTTTCTAGATCTTGCGAATGCGGAATTTTGTATGTAAACACAAAGTTTAGAAGAAGAAAGAAAGAGATGAAAGATTAAAGAATGCTAATTAAAAACTGATTGTAGATGAGAACTCGTGAATGAGGAAAATTGGTGAGAATTGGTGAATGATTAAGAGAGAACTAGAGAATTAAGGATTGCGAATGAAAACTGAATTTTTAATACGATATTTATAGAGAAAATCAGCCAAAAAAGATAAATTAACAAAACAGAGTCTGACGCTCAGGAAACAGAGCTGGCGCCAACCCTGGTTAGCTGGCGCCAGGCGCCAGCACTAGCGCAAGGCGCCGATGGCTAGCGCCAGGCGCCAGGCCTGGTTCCAGACGCCAAGGCCTGGGGTCAGACGCCAAGCTTGATTTTAACGCGTTTTCGAAAATCCGATAAGTTTACCGTACTGGAGGATAAAATAATATAATTTCTTCGAAAATGCTATTTGATTTTGATTAAAACTCTAAAAAGTCAACAAAAGTCAATTTATCAATGCTAATTGAATTAGGAATGAAAAGAACCTTCTAGAAGAATCTAGAAGACTAAAACCATTCCTAATTGCATTAGGAATGATAAATCATATTAGGCCCTCCCCTAGATCATTGGGCCGTATATAAAGCTCAAAACGGGCCCAGTTTAGTAAATTGGCCATAACTTCCTCAATATTCATCGAAATTGGGCTTATAATATATCGTTGGAAAGGTCTTTGCAAGCCCTATCCAACTACACTACTATTGGACCCATATCATGGACCAACCAAACTAGATTGGCTATTTTCTTAAAATAAAGTTTTCAAAAACAGAGAGAAGAGAAAAGAAAATAAAACTCTCCGCAACACTAGACCTTCCACACTTTCGCTTCATTCGATTATGATTCGACGCGAAAGGCACTCATCACTGGGTTTGGTTTTGGGGAGACACAAATGGGTGTCTACAGAAGCCCCCACTTTGACTGAGTTTGGAGAAACGCAAGTTTCGAAAACAAAAGTCAAAGTATCGATAGGGACGGAGAATGATTCAGAACGTTCTGCGATCCTAAATCAATCTTGTAACGCCGATACCTGCAAAACTAGCATTAGTTAAACAGATAAAAGAGTTAAGAAACGCGTATCTTGCACCGTCGAGCACACGTCTCTAAAAGTAACCGATTGTTTTGATGACCTCCTACAAGCTAGAGAATGCCATCCCGCTTGAAAACCGCTACGCCTGTAACTGCTTCCAAATTAGAAGATTGCTTCGCCTGAAAC
Organism: Chenopodium album; assembly: GCF_948465745.1. Taxonomy (NCBI): domain Eukaryota; kingdom Viridiplantae; phylum Streptophyta; class Magnoliopsida; order Caryophyllales; family Amaranthaceae; genus Chenopodium; species Chenopodium album. Next base: position 53,159,128 of record NC_137837.1, read on the forward strand.
TATCCTCCCTGCAATGATAATATTCCACATCCTAGGGAATACCATCGAAGATTATTTCTCTCGAAACAATCCTCATCCGCATTGATAATATTCCTTATCCTACGGAATACCATCGAAAATTATATCCTTCTCGCATTATTTTCTGGACTAACATTTTGCCATTTACATGAGTGCCACAGATTCCTTCGTGAACTATTCTCATTACTCTTTGTGCATCCTTCTTTCCTACACATAGGAGAGCTCGACCTTTAGGTACCCTTTTATGTAGCTCGTTGTCTATGAGTACATATTGAGAAGCCAAAAGTCTCAACGCTCGCTTTGCTCTTTTGTCAGCATGAGGAGGGTATTCTCCATTGGTGACATATTTGAGTATGTCCGTGTACCACGGTTCTTCTTCTTCTTCTTCTTCTTCTTCTTGGACTAAGTCGTCGTCTTCTATAGCCTGGATGTATGCTAGTTTGTGCCTTTTTTCGATAGCTAGAGGCATTTGCTCGATCTCCGTGGGAATCCTAACCATTGAGGCTAATCTTGCCAAGGCATCAGCAAATTGGTTTTCTTCTCTAGGTAGATATGTGTATTATACCTTCTCTAACTGATCGGTAAGAGTTTCCAGATAGGTTTGGTAAGGGGCTAGGCTTTCGCTCCTTACTTTCCAGCTTTTAGATATCTGATTGATGATCAAAGAAGAGTCTCCGAATATCCTTAACTTCTTTACTCCCAATGCCAAAGCTGTTTCACGGCCTACCACGCATGCTTCATATTCAGCAGCGTTGTTGGTAACGTCGAAATCAAGCTTTATGGAGATTGGAACGTGCTCTTCCTTAGGTGATACTAGTAGCACTCCGACGCCACATCCCTTTTGGTTTGAGGCTCCATCGAAATACAAGGTCCAAGTATCATCTTCAGTGACCATTAGGTCTTCATCTGGAAATTCATTGTCTTGTATTGGCGTCGAGTCTTCTATTTGAAAATCTGATAGAAAGTCTGACACCACGGATCCTTTAATAGCTTTTTGTGGCATAAACCGTACATCAAACTGGGCTAGATTGACTATCCATCTTGATATGCGTCCATTGAGCGTAGATTTCTCGAATAGATACTTGAGTGGATCTAATCGGGAGACCACGAAAACGGTATGCACCAACATGTAATGTCTTAACTTAGTTGTGGCCCACACTAAGGCGAGGCACAATTTCTCGAGCGGTGTATAGCGTGTTTCGTATTCGAGCATCTTTTTACTTAGGTAGTAGATTGCGTTCTCTTTTCCTTCTACTTCTTGTTCTAGCATGGCTCCCATTGTCTCTTTGGTAACCGTCAAATATAACCTAAGAGGTATTCTGGGAAGTGCTGGCGCTAATACGGGAGGATTTGCGAGATAGGATTTGATCTTTTCAAAGGATTTTTCACACTCGTCATCCCATATTACTGGTATATTCTTCTTGAGCTTCTTGAAGATTGGTTCACATATCGTCGTCAGTTTTGATATGAACCTACTTATGTATTGCAACCGGCCAATAAATCCTCGAATCTGTTTCTCAGTTTTGGGCGGTGGCATTGACATGATTGCTTTAATCTTTGTTGGATCTACCTCTATTCCTCTAGAACTTATGACGTATCCCAAGAGCTTGCCTGAGGTGACTCCAAAAGCACATTTTGATGGATTCAACCTCATGTTATACTTTCTTAGCCTTTCGAAAAATTTCCTTAAGGCTACTTGATGGCCTGGACGGTCTTTTGATTTTACAATCATGTCGTCGACATATACCTCGACTTCTTTGTGCATCATGTCATGGAGTAAGGCAGTTGCTGCACGTTGGTAAGTAGCACCCACGTTTTTCAACCCGAATGGAATTACCGTGTAGCAGTAAGTGCCCCATGGTGTTATAAAGGTTGTCTTCTCCATGTCTTCTTCTGCCATGAGAGTCTGGTTCTACCCTGCATATCCATCCATGAACGAGAGAAGCGCGTGATTTGTCGTGTTGTCTACCAGAATATCGATGTGTGGCAAAGGGAAGTCATCCTTTGGACTTGCCTTATTTAGATCTCGATAGTCGACACACATCCTTACCCTTCCGTCTTTCTTTGGTACTGGGACGATGTTGGCGACCCATTCGGGGTATTTGGATACCTTGATGAAACCTGCAGTTATTTGTTTTTGAACTTCTTCTTTTATTTTAAGTGCTACGTTGGGTTTCATTCGACGCAACTTTTGTTTTACAGGTTTCATTCCTGGAATTAGTGGTATAGTGTGTTGAGCTATCTCTCTATTAATGCCTGGCATATCTTCATATGACCAAGCAAATACATCGATAAATTCTTTAAGTAAGTTAATTAAATCGGTTCTTTCTTGTTTATTCAATGTTAGTCCAATTTTAACTTCTTTTTTATGAGTTGAATCATTCGAGATGTCAACTGTTTCAGTTTCTTCAATTACCGGTATTTTCTTTTCGAGTGTTTCCATTGATTTAATAATTTCTTTGTCTTTTTCATCGTTAGCTAAGCAATGCTCGTCATCTTGGGTTAGGGAGGAACACAAAGAAGGAAAATGAGAAATATTATTATACTCTGAGATCATTACATCAAAGAGTGATATGTCCTCAGGGACTGGATCACTAACTATCCTAGGAGAAGAAATAGGAGGGGGAGGTGCTACTACTAAAGACTTAGAAGACTCTAAAGGGAGAGACTCCGACTCAGACTCTGACTCAGACGACTCCTCAAACATCGGTCCCTGTCCTGTCGTGATTGATATCTTCCTTCCGCTTGGAGTAGTCACTTTGATAGTCTTGCACCGCCCTTGTAGTGATCCTTCAGCTGGAGTAATTAGCTTCGAGTTGTCGAAGCTTTCACTTTGTAGGACTGTTTGAATGAGCGAGGAGTTATCTTCTTCACAAGTTGGCTCATTCTTTTCTCGCCCAAACAGTAATCCTATGACGTTAAAGTCAAAGCATGGGGGTGTTTTCTCCTTGTGGACGGGAGTTGGGATTTCATCAGTGAAGTAGCAATCCAAGAAAATCTCGAATCCTGGTTGTCGTATGCCGTTTACAACAAATGGCTCGGGAAATTCATGGCATGGATAGTCCTCTCCTTCTTTTACGAACTGACCATTAAGTGTAAGAGGATACTGATCCATTGGAATTGCTTTCTTTTGAATGCGAGCGTCCCTACGTGCTTTCGACTTTTCCTGGGCTCGCTTGAGATCTTTCCGAGTCGGTTCGAAACCAAGTCCGAAAGTATCTAACTTAGGGAGGCCAGGTGACTCCAGCGATTTTGCTATCCCTTTCTTCTTTCCTAGGGTCATCCCGGGGATGTGTCCTTGTTTCTTCAGCATGGTGTTGACAATCATGTTGGAATGGGGGTCATGGCAAAGAGATGTCCTTTCATCCTCCTGGATTAAGGAGACTTTTTCGTTAAAGCCCCATAGGTCTTCGTCATCTTCGTCGTGCTCCACATTAATGATTGGATTTTATATGGATTTAATTCTCATTGGCGAAGCATCGATAGTGATTGGAATTCCTCCAACTATGGCTTTTACTTGTTGGTGGAGAGATGAAGGGACGACCTTTAGATCATGAAGCCAAGGGCGTCCCAGCAACAAGTTGAATGAGGCTTTGATATCCACTACTTGGAAAGTAGTAGCATGCTCTATTGCTCCTGCCGTTACATTTAGGGTTATTTTGCCAAGAGTTTGACGGCAAGTATTATCGTAGGCTCTTATTCCTTGTGTGGACGGAGTTAAATCTTCGTCCCTTATGCCGAGCATCCTCGCAGTTCTAAGTGGACAGACATTGATAGCCGATCCATTGTCTACAAGAGTCATGGGAACATTCATCCTTTTGCAGACTACCGTGAGATTTAATGCCTTGTAATGTTTGTCACCTTCTGGGGGGTAATCTTTGTCAGAAAAGGTGATCAAATTAATCGGACTAGGAAGGTCACTTGTGAGGAAGTTGGCTAGTCCCTCAGGAGTAGTGTCAGAATCTATCCCGATTTTGTCCAAGGCATTCATTATAGCCAACCTATGCTCTCGAGATGTTGCCAGAAGTTTCCACACATTCATCTAAACTTTTGTCTTCTTAAACTGTTTAACAATGTCATTGTCTTCGATGATAGGTATAGGAACTTGTTGTACGGTGGGCATAGGTTGTGTTGAAACGGGAGGTTGCATTCTCCCGGATCTTGTGAGGACATCTATTGATGAATCTTCTTCAGCCCAAATGTCATTTGTGGCGTATGACACAGAAGGTGAAGGTCCTACTATGTCCTTTAGATAGACATCTTCTTCATCACTGTCCCAAACTCCATTAACGGTTATATCCTCTTCTTGTTGAACTTGGACTAGTTTCTTTTCATCAATCATTTTCTGTACCAAATCCTTGAACTTGAAACAGTTTTCTATAGTGTGACCCCCTGATTGATGATATCGGCAATAATATCTATATGTCCTTTTTAATGACTTGAATGGTCTCGGTTCGAGAGGTTTGACCTCGCCACTCTCGGAGAGCATTTCGAACATTTGCGCATATGGGATCCCAATTGGAGTGTAGATTCTATTGCTCTTCTTGGGTTTTTCAGTGACTTGTAAGGGAAAGTATTTTGCCTCATAAGTCGTTCTCACTGGTGTGAATTCTCTTTTAGGTTCTTCTTTTGGAAGTGGAAGTTCATCATATTTCTTATGGAGTTCGTTCATAACTTTGAGAGCTTCACGTAGTAGTTGTGATGCCTCCTTCATAGACAATGTGAGCAATTGTATGTCTTCCTTATTTGCCGGTTCTGGAAGGTTGTCTTTGACATCGAAAAAGATCTCCTCTTCTTTTTCTATGGCATTGATTTCTTCAACAGGTCTAATGAGAGATGAGGGGTCAACCTCGTTTTCTTCATCGGAGATAGCCAGGGTATGAGCTAGAGGTGCATTGTCGATGCTTGGCTTCTTACTGGCAGGGGGCAACGGTAGTTTGTTATTATCGATTAGGTCTTGGATAGCTTCCTTAAGCTTCCAACAGCTTTCAGTGGAATGGCCCCTACCTTGGTGATACTTGCAGTGTGCATTAGAGTTCCAGTTAACCGACCTCTTCTCAACTGGTGGGTCCCCAAATGGTCCAATGGGAGTTATAAGACCTTTTGCATTTAATCGATCAAATGCAGTGTCATAACTCATGCCAATAGGAGTGAAGTTCCTCCTAAATGGTTTCTTCTGTCCTTGGTTGTTCATGGCAAGAACTTCTCCTAAATTAAAGGTGCTAAAATTATTTGAGTGAGCGGTTTTGGAAGAAGAAGGATTGTCGTTCTTCTTTCCTTTCCAGCCACTATTGGAGTTATTGTTGGCATCTTTTGACTTAGCCAAGTCATCTTCAATATTGATCCCAATGTCATAAACAGCCTTAAAGGTATGGAGATTATTTTGATATTTAAGATGCTTGGAATATTTTTCTTGGAGATTCTTGATAAATAGTCTCACAGACTCTTTTTCACTTGGCACCTCAATCATCTTAGCTGAGGTTTCTCTCCACTTGTTAAAGAAAGAGGTGAAGCCTTCATTCTCTTTCTGTTTGAGGATTACAAGTTCTCTATGGTCAGTCTCGACTTAAATGTTGCACTTGTACCTATCAACGAAAGCGTTTACTATAGACTCCTAGTTAGAGGTCTTTTCTTTCTCGAGAGAAAAGAACCATTGTTGGCAAACGGTCTCGAGAGATAGTGAGAAAAGAGAAGGGAAGACTTTCTTATCGATACCCTTGATACTCATTATTGTTTCAAATGCTCTAAAATGGAAGTAAGGATTGTCAATTGCTCTAAATTTTGGGATGTTGTTGGCGTTGAACTTCTGCGGAAGAAGATCTTTGTCCACCGAGACCCCTTGTGATGTAAGCTCTTGAAACTTGTAGTCACTGGACAACTTGCTTAGGCTCTCTTGCATGAGGTCCATTTGTTGTTGCTTCACGATATCATCGATCCTAAGTGCGATAAGCTTCAGTGTCTCAGTCACAGTAGCCAGTTGGTTCTTAAGATCATTGACTTATTCTTGAGTTGCCATTATAACCCTAGCTTTCCTCTTGCAAGCTATAGGTTTGTCGAAAAGTTGGACTTGTACGAATAGGTTAACTTTGATTAATCGTCCTTCCTTTCTTGACCACGCGCTGTAAATTAAACCATTTTGCGTTTTAATTACTTGACTCGAATCAAATTGACTTTATGGTTTATTTTAAGGGAAAAAAGAAAAAAGGAAAAAGGGGTGTATATTTTTGGCAAAAATAATGTACATATTTTTAGGGAACTAAGTATTATTATTTTTATATTGGAGGATTAATATCCGACTTACCCCCCTAAAAAAAATAACGGAAAAACGCGCACACAAGACTCTCTTAATCATGGTCAAAGTATGTGTATTGGTGTATGCGTTGAGTGTAAGTGACATACTTGGACTCTTGTGTAAGACCATGGGACTTAGTGCCTAAACTTGATAATTGATTCAATTAAACATTATTGACGGCAAAATTAACCGAATTGAACAGAAAACTGATTAATTAGACCCTAGGTGATTACTCGACAAATAATCCGAACTGTCGGCCAGGCGACAGGACTGGCGTCACACTGTGGAGCTTGGCGCCAGACAACATAGCTTTCATCAGGTGCTACACACCATAGTGTGGCGCTACAGCTCAGACCTTGGCGCCACTAGTGGAGCTTTGATCTGGGACTGTTTTCGGTGTTATTAGTCAACTGGGGTATGCCTAAAGTCGTACTAGGTCAATTCTGATTAAAATATTAGACTTTATTGACTCAAATTAATTAATTAATTAATTAGGCAAAGTTCTTTAAGTCATTAATTTATTTAGTCTCAACACAAGTCAACAAACGGTTAAGAGAAACATAGAATATATATGCACAACAAATAATGCACAATTAGTCAAGTAGGCACAATATGATGCAATGCGTTCGCAACCTAACCATGGCTCTAGTTCTCTAAAGTTCGGGATATGGTTTAGTCAAAGAGGGTCCATGGTTAATTGTCCGGATGCATCGCGCGGAAGCCTAACCGTGAAGGGTTGGCGCGAGTTGATGGGACACCGCGAGTTTTAGAAAAAACTCGCTTCCATGGTTTGGTGAATTCAACATCTCGGATGTACCCTTTGTTGCACGGAGCGTTCAATCGGGTAGATGGAGCATGAATTCCCAGAGGGTTATGTCCATATGTAGAACACATATGGGTTTTAGAAAAGTGAGAAAAAATTCAATCAGGAAGTAGGATTGAGCAAACAATACGAAAAACCGGTCAAAATTAGAACGCATATTTCTGGCTCGGTATTGGGGGAAATTGGCGCCAGCAATCAGAGACCGGCGCCAGCTTTTAACTGTAGCGCCTGGCGCCAATGCTGGCGTTTGGCGCTACGGCTAAAAGTCTGGCGCCAAGCTCTGGCCCCTGACGCTACTTCCCACATGCCTCAGCAGCTTTCTGTGCTCGATAAGATTTTCCAGTTTCGCGCGGTATTATTTCAGTCCTAGTTGTGAAAGACATTCCTGAAATTTCCTACGTGTAAAATCCTATGTTTTTAAATCATTACGGATGGTCTTTCCAATGAGAGCTTTTTTATGCATATGACAATAATGTTAATCAAAATTATGCACATGAAATACTTAGAACTTTTCGAGTCTCATCCACTCATTCTAAATCATTGCCGAAACAAATTCAGGAATTAAAATAGAAATCCTTCCCAGTGGAGTCGCCAAAAAACTGTAGGGAATAATTTCAAGCCTTTAAAATCCCACTAGCTTGAACCCCACTGTGATCATACACTAAAGTACGGTGGCGTCCAAAAGGGAAGAAGATAGAGCAAAAGAGTCGCCAACAAGTTTTTTAAGGAACTTGTAAACCGTTCACGAGGTAAAGGTTACACCCCTTAACGATCCAAGAGATCGTCAACTCCATAAGGTCATGAACCAAATAAGGGTTCGGGGATGATGGTACAAATCCAACCTAAAAGAGATTGAACCTGCCCTAATAATAGGCCTCTACTTTATTCTGCTCGTATTCATGTGCGCTTTTTAATTAACATGCAATCAATAGGATTAACCCTAAACCTGTTTATCTATGTTGGTTGAATTTAATGCACAAATAAACTATTATTGGCGATCACTTGAATTATAATCACATTAACCCTAAACAAGATTATTAATTATCTTATTAAGCGTGATTACAAGTACCAATTCCCTTTAAATATGCATAAAAAGGTGTGATCAAGCAATAAACAATAAACATCAAGCAACATAATAATAATGAATATCATGAATAATAATTATAATAATAAATATCATCATCTTAAAAATAATAATCATAAATTATAACAATTATAATCATAATCATGTTCATGTTAATATTAAAGCATAATAAAAATAGCAAGATCCTAGGCATGATACTAACAAGATTAATAACAAGCCCTAGCATGTCACTAAGCAATAAAAATCAAATCTTTAACCCTAACATGATACTAACAATCATAAATATTAGGAAGAGAATAGGAAGCATCATAACAATCATATTTAATATTAAAAATACCCTAGACATGATACTAGGAATATCATAATAACAATGTAAACATGATTTCTACATCATAATATCAATCAATAAAGTACTTACTTTGATGCCTCGTACCTCTTTCTAATAACAAAATACACACGTTAGTAACTTCAAGGAAAATAATAATCAACAATTAAATTAAATAATTGAAAGAGAGATTTGGAACCAAACCCTCAGAAATTAAAACCTTTCACGTCTAGGGCGAAGGCAACTTCGAATATGGCTAGGTGTTTCTAGATCTTGCGAATGCGGAATTTTATATGTAAACACAAAGTTTAGAAGAAGAAAGAAAGAGATGAAAGATTAAAGAATGCTAATTAAAAACTGATTGTAGATGAGAACTCGTGAATGAGGAGAATTGGTGAGAATTGGTGAATGATTAAGAGAGAACTAGAGAATTAATGATTGCGAATGAAAACTGAATTTTTAATACGATATTTAAAGAGAAAATCAGCCAAAAAAGATAAATTAACAAAACAGAGTCTGACGCTCAGGAAACAGAGTTGGCGCCAACCCTGGCTAGCTGGCGCCAGGCACCAGCACTAGCGCAAGGCGCCAATGGCTAGCGCCAGGCGCCAGGCTTGGTTCCAGACGCCAAGGCCCGGGGTCAGACGCCAAGCTTGATTTTAACGCGTTTTCGAAAATCCGATAAGTTTACCGTACTGGAGGATAAAATAATATAATTTCTTCGAAAATGCTATTTGATATTGATTAAAACTTTGAAAAGTCAACAAAAGTCAATTTATCAATGCTAATTGAATTAGGAATGAAAAGAACCTTCTAGAAGAATCTAGAAGACTAAAACCATTCCTAATTGCATTAGGAATGATAAATCATATTAGGCCCTCCCCTACATCATTGGGCCGCATATAAAGCTCAAACCGGGCCCAGTTTAGTAAATTGGCCATAACTTCCTCAATATTCATCGGAATTGGGCTTATAATATATCGTTGGAAAGGTCTTTGACAGCCCTATCCAACTACACTACTATTGGACCCATATCATGGACCAACCAAACTGGATTGGCTGTTTTCTTAAAATAAAGTTTTCAAAAACAGAGAGAAGAGAAAAGAAAAATAAAACTCTCCGCAACACTAGACCTTCCACACTTTCGCTTCATTCGATTATGATTCGACGTGAAAGGCACTCATCACTGGGTTTGGTTTTGGGGAGACACAAATGGGTGTCTACACTTATTATTTTTTATGACATACATACCTTCCATATTCAAGTATACACAATCACCTTAATATAAAAACTTTCCTTAATTCTTTTACTCACTTCTCCAAGTAATCCTATAAACCCTACTTGCAATAATTCGTCCCACATTCTCTTGCTATAATTCTTGCATGAGATAGCCTATAAATAACCCTTGATACCTCTCGCATTCTTCACACCAATTCTCCTCTTTTCTTATCCTTAATTTTACACAAATCATCCCGTTTATATTTGAAGCCAATTTTCGGGCACTTCTGGTCAATTTTTGGGGTATTGTTGTTTCACAGAAGATTGTTTCACTTAAAAAATCCTTGAGGTTAGGCTCAAAAATCACCCAATTTTAAGTTATATCAAAGGAGTTATAGCCTCTGCAAGTCCTTCCTATTCTTTCCAACGCAAATCAAATTCTTCTCTTTTGCTTGGTTTCTTATCTTTTCTTATTCTCTTCTGTTATTCAATTATTATTATTATTATTATGGGGGATTTATAAATAATTATTATGATTAGTTTTAAATATATAAAATCATATTTTTAATGATGTTTATGAGAAATTAATTTAAAAGGTTCATGTACATATAGATGGAGGTTTTTAATTATTTGTTAACCTTATATTGATTAAGGTTATATTTATTTGTAGGGCGTGTTCGATAAAGGTTCTTGAGGTTCTTTTTGTGTGGCTTTTCTAGCAAGGATCAAGGTAGATTTTGGTGGCTAGATACCTTTGAAAGTGATTGGTCTGAATAACATGTTTTATATGATTTTATTGCAGATTGAATTAAATTGATTTGAATTATGATTTTGAAATAAATTATGTTTGAAGGTATTTGTTTTAATAAAAGTATTTTGAATGATTGATTTTTAAATAATGTTTTTATTGGTTTGGATTACTTATCGTGTTTAAACAAAGGAATTGATTTAAAAAGGTTTTTTGAATCAAAAAAAGTTTTTTCAAGGAAGAGTTGTTAATTTTGAAAAGTTATTAATATGAGATTTTATTCTCAAGTATTTATTTAAAAGGTTTTGATTGTGAAAGTATGTGGAATTATTAAAAAGGATTTTGAATTATATTTGATTTTAAAAGGATTTATTGAACCATTGAATTATTATTTATTAATTCTTTATAAGCATGTTAGTATCCCACTATGCAAATTTGGTTTATTGATAAGTCCTTGGACTTTGTATGACCGGGTCTTTCCTCAAGAATAGACTTGTAATATAAAGAGACTAGCTTGGGGGGTGTGCACACTTGGGTGAGGAATTGGATTAAAAGGAATTGGTTCTTAATAAAGGAATAGGTTTTATTAACTATTATTTTGAATATGAATCATTGGAATCAGTTTTGGAATAATGAGTTTTGAATTTATTGGATTAATTATTGGAATTGGTTTTAAAAGCATGTTTGCAAATAAATTGAGTTTACACTATCTTGCACTTATCGTACTTAGCATAATTTGCTAATCCGTATTTCTTATTTGTTTTGGTTCGCCCTGTTTACCGTAATGGAATGCAGTGTTGACTATTTTCAGGTGGAGTCATGAATGAGCATATGGAAGTCCCGGGATTTGCTTCACCTAGTTTAGGAATGTTGGTCTTTTTTTTTATTTTTGAGCACTCATAACAATGTTACTATTTTTATAAGTATTAATAAAAGAAAGTTGAGTTTCCGCTGCAAGTTTTGTTGTTGAGTTAAGTATTTTGAGTAGCCTTGCGTAATCACGCGGCGGTTATACGCCTAAGTCTGTCTCTACAGTATAAGTATACGTATTATACTAGTATTTCCGTAGAGGGAGATTTGGGGGTGTTACAAAGTGGTATCAGTTTCAACGGTCCTGAAAAGATTAAAATTGGAGTAATAATAAAAATTGTGGGTAGACTTAAGAAGGACATATAGAATAGATAGAGTTTCGCATTTGTGTGAGAGTCAAAAGCTTTATTTTTATATAAAACTAATTTCCTATTTGTTGAAAGATGAATGAGAAAAGTATGCTCGAGTTCTCTACGGAGGCCTATAATGGGTACGACTCTCTGTCTAGGAATGGCTCGCCTCAACATCTTAGGTAACTTTCCTGGGAGACGCGGGCTCGACCGTCCTGATAATCATGATTCAAGTACATATATATTATTTTCGAAAATAAAAAGAATTGAAATTAGTTTGAAACTTAAGTATGCGGTTATGTATGCATTAAAGTTCGTGTTAAAACACGAAGGTAATGGTCAAGAGGTCCGAAATTTTTGTGTTATTACCCATTGTTGGGTGATTTTGAGTTATACTTGGTTTATTAAGTTATGAATTGCTTATTGCAAATGGATTTTGAATTGAACTGTTTGTGTGATTTATCATAGAATTAATTGTTTTGCATGTGTGTGTGAAACATATGGAAATGATTGATGAAATGAGACAGATTTACTTTAACTTGCATTACTTGAAAAATAATGGAGTCACAGTTAGTGAGTTCATAACTGGAATTGTCACTCTAGCCTTAACCCTTTATGAGAAGTCCTTTATGAGAAGTATAATCTGGATATGTGATATGTGGCAAGTATTTGGATCATTTGAGTTTTATTGGTGGTCAATATGGTTGAGTTGTTATTTTGAGATTAAAGTATTTGATGATTACTATGGGATAAATAAGGAGTTATTTTTGATTGTTATCATGAATATTTGGAGGATTTGTGCTATCAAGTCTTTCCTGATTTTTGGAATATGATTTATGTTGAGCAAGAAAATATTATTTGTGGTAATGATGAGCCAAGTTGAATTAGTTCTATATAAGTGTTGGAGTAAGGTATGTATTTTTGGGAGATACGAATTGGATATTAGCATTAATTTATGATCGTTTGTATTTAATGGTGGTAAGTATCCATATGGTGTCAGGATGAGTATTATGGTTAATATTATAGAAAAATGGTTGATGGTTGAATATTTGAAGAAACTTAATACAAAAGTTAGAGGATTTTGATTCAATTCAAGTGAAAGATTGTAATTGAGATAAAAGATATTTGTTTTAAATCGAAGTTAATTTTGAAGGAATAAAATCTTGTGAAGGGATTTATTGAAGTTAGTTAAAGGAATTATTGTTTGGATGGTTACTCAAAGGATTTTACTCTAAGGGATTGACGACAAAGTTAATTGATATAGAGAAGTTATTAATGATGGAATAATCAATGATTGCATTGAGATATTAATGAGTTGCCTTAAAGATGAGTTATGGACTATAGCAATCAGATTGAGGAATTTGAAGTTATGAGTAAGATGATCGAGTTTTTGAATGTTTAAAACGAAGTAATATGAAGTAACCAAGAGTTAATGATTACGATTTAAGAATTTATTACCAGGATTTATGAATGTGTTCGGGAAGTTGTTAATACTTTTGGAGGATACCTTGAGACAAGTTACTAATCTATGAGTGATAAGAGGGTCAAGATAAGATGTATTCAGGGTAAAAATACCCCATGTACGTGGACCAATCCCGTAGCGACCCGTGGCCCAATCAAATGGTGACACGTGTTTCTATGGGAAGATGCCACGAGTTTAGGGCATACAAAACCCTTGAAATAAGCATTAAAAGGCCTTATTACTTCATGCCCAAATCCCAAGAGATACTCATGAAAGCCGCAAAACGGCGCCCCAATATTACACGTGGCATCACGTGATTGCGCAGCCAATCACGTTGCAGAATTTTAGGATACAAACCCTAAAGGGGCACAAACTCCCACCCCTATTAATACCCCAATCATTTATGATGGGAGGGGTGGATTATGACATTACAAGCAAGAGCATTAAATAGCTCCAACTTCTCTCTACTTTCTCTCTCTAGCCTTTTCTGTTTCAGATCTCTAACTTGATCGTCAGAGGCGAATATTCCGGTAAAGGAATATTCGTTCACTTTTGCAGGTGGCTCAGTCTCGTTGTCAGAAGAGCGTGGCCAATATCCGAGGAAATTAAAAAACCACCCGAAACATTTGGCGCCGTCTGTGGGGATACTTGTCCGCTATGGCAATAGATGGTCAGACACGTAATCCTGGCCCTCGTCTAGGTGAGGACGGCCATGTAGAAGACATAGTCCCTACAATCCTTACGAACGATCCGCTAACAGCCTCGTTTCAAGAGGCCGATGACCCTCTTGTTACAGCCTCTCTTAAGGCCGCGCTCAATAAACTTTGTATAGACACCCATTTGTGTCTCCCCAAAATCAAACCCGGTGATCGGTACCTTTCGCGTCGAATCATTATCGAATGAAGTGAAAGTGTGGAAAGTCTAGTGTTGCGGATAGTTTTAATTTCTTTTCTCTTCTCTCTGTTTTTCAAAACTTATTTTAAGAAAACAGTCAATCCAGTTTGTTTGGTCCATGATATGGGTCCAATAGTAGTTTATTTGGATTGGGCTTGACAAGAGCTTTCCAACGATATATTATAAGCCCAATTTCGATGAATATTGAGGAAGTTATGGCCAATTTACTAAACTGGGCCCGGTTTGAGCCTTATATGCGGCCTAATGATCTAGGGGAGGGCCTAATATAGATTTATCATGCCTAATGCAATTAGGAATGGTTTTAGTCTTCTAGATTCTTCTAGAAGATTCTTTTCATTCCTAATTCAATTAGCATTGATAAATTGACTTTTGTTAACTTTTCAGAGTTTTAATTAAAATCAAAGAGCATTTTTGAGGAAAATACGATTTTATCCACCTGTACGGCAATTTTTATCTGATTTTAAGAAAACGCGTGATTTTTCAGAGCGTAGCGCCAGGCGCTACTATTGGCGTTTGGCGCTAACGTTGGTGCCTGGCGCCAATGGCCAGCGTTGGCGCTGGTTCAGTTTGATGTGCGCCAGACTCTGTTTTGATGTTTTATCTTTTTGGCTGATTGTCTCTAAAAATAACGTCGTAAAAACTCCGTTTTCGATAACCAGTTTTCTCTCTTCAATTCACCAACTCTCCTCAAGATTCCCTTGATTACTCTCTCTTACTCTCTCTCTTTTTTCTAAACTAGCTTCTCTCAAATATAAAAATTCCGCATTCATTAGATCTAGAAATACCTAGCCATATTCGAAGTTGCCTTCGCCCTAGACGTGAAAGGTTTTAATTTATGAGGGTTTGGTCTCAAATCTCTCTCTCAATTATTTAATTTAATTGTTGATTATTATTTTCCTTAAGTTACTAACGTGTGTATTTTGTTATTAGAAAGAGGTACGAGGCATCAAAGTAAGTACTTTAATGGTTTTTATTGATGTAATGATATAGAATCATGTTTAGGTTGTTATTATGATATTCCTAGTATCATGTCTAGGATAACTTTAATATCAAATATGATTGTTATGATGCTTCCTATGTTCTTCCTAATATTTATGATTGTTAGTATCATGTTAGGGTTAAAGATTTGATTTTTGATGCTTAGTGACATGCTAGGGTTTGTTATTAATCTTGTTAGTATCATGCCTAGTATCTTGCTATTATTATTATGCTTTAACATGAACATGTTTATTTCTATGATTATAATTATTATTCTTATAATTTTATTATTTATAATGACTATTATGTTGCTTGATTATATTTATTTTTATTGCTTGATCACACCTTTTATGCATGTTTAAAGGGAATTTGTACTTGTAATCACGCTTATTAAGATAATTAATAATCTTATTTAGGGTTAATTTGATTATAATTAAAGTGATCGCCAATAATAGATTTATTTGTGCATTAAATTCAACCAACATAGATAAACAGGTTTAGGATTAATCCTATTGATTGCATGTTAGTCAGAAAGCGCACATGAATACGACCAGAATAAAGTAGAGACCTATTATTAGGGCAGGTTCAATCTCTTTTAGGTTGGATTTGTACCTTCATCCCCAAACCCTATTTGGTTCAAGACCTTATGGAGTTGACGATCTCTTGGATCGTTAAGGGGTGTAACCTTCACCTCGTGAATGGTTTACAAGTTCCTAAAAAAACTTCTTGGCGACTCTTTTGCTCTATCTTCTTCCCTTTTGGACGCCACCGTACTTTAGTGTATGATCACAGTGGGGTTCAAGCTAGGGGATTAACGCTTGAAATATTCCCCACAGTTTTTGGCGACTCCACTGGGGAGGATTTCTATTTTAATTCCTGAATTTGTTTCGGCAATGATTTAGAATGAGTGGATGAGACTCGAAACGTTCTAAGTATTTTATGTGCGTAATTTTAATTAACATTATTGTCATATGCATAAAAAAGATATCATTGGAAAGACCATCCGTAATGAGTTAAAACATAGGATTTTACACATAGGAAATTTGAGAAATATCTTTCACAACTAGGACCGAAATAACACTGCATGAAATTGGAAAATTTTATCGAGCACAGAAAGCTGCTGAGGAATGTAGGAATTAGCGTTAGCGACCAGAGCATTGGCGCCAGAAATTTAACTGTAGCGCCAGACGACAGGCTTGTCGCCAGGCGCTACAGCTAAAACCTGGCACCAAGATCTGTTTGCTGGCGCCAAATTCTTCCAATACCGAGCCAGAAATATGCGTTCTAATTTCAACCAATTTTTCGTATTGTTTGCTCGATCCTACTTCCTGATTGAGTATTTTCTCATTTTTCTGAAACCCATGTGTTCTACATATGGACATAACCCTCTTGGAATTCATGCTCCATCTACCTGATTGAACGCTCTGAGCAAGAAAGGGTACATCCGAGAATGTTGAATTCACCAAACCATAACTCGCGGTGTCCCATCCACTCGCGCCAACCCTTCACGGTTAGGCTTCCGCGCGGTGCATTCGAAAAATTAACCATGGACCCTCTATTGACTAAACCATATCCCGAACTTTAGAGAACTAGAGCCATGGTTAGGTTACAAACTCATTGCATCATATTTTGCCTACTTGACTAATTGTGCATTATTTGTTGTGCATATATTCTATGTTTTTCTTAACCGTTTGTTTGACTTGTGTTGAGATTAAATAAATTAATGACTTGAAAAACTTTGGCTAATTAATTAATTAATTTGAGTTAATAAAGCCTAATATTTTAATCAGAATTGACCTAGTACGACTTTAGGCATACCCCTGTTGATTAATAACACCGAAAACAGTCCCAGATCGAAGCTCCAGCATTGGCGCCAAAGTCTGGACTGTAGCGCCACTCTGTGGAGTGTGGCGCCTGGCGACAACTTTGTCCTCTGACGCTATACTATACAGTGCGACGCCAGTCCTGTCGTTTTGACGACACTTTGGATTATTGATCGAGTCATCACCTAGTGTCTAATTAACCAATTTGCTAATCAATTCGGTTAAATTCTACTGTCAATAATACCCTGTTAAGTCATTAATTGAGTCTAGTCACATAGTCTAGCCACATGGTCATGACACGAGTCTTAACATATCACCTACACTCACTAGTCCTAGCACACACTTTGAGCATATGTCACCATGACCATGTCCTAGGTTCATGCATGAGTCGGTTTTTTCCGTCATTTGAGTTGGGGGTACATTCTATTCCTAGTTCTTCATATCCCTCCACCTACATCATTTTTCTTCACATTCTATTCAAATATTTCTTCACTTCCTCCATCCATTGCATGTTGAATAAAATTTGAGTCAAATAATTAACAATGAATATCCCCAAATTCCTTTTCCACAGTACTTGGTCGAGGAGAGAAGGGCGATTAATCAAGGACAACCTCTTTATTCAAGTTTCGCTTTTTGATAAACCAATTCGTCAAAAGAGGAAGGCTAAAAAGATAATGGCAACTCAAGAGGAAGTTAATGAACTTAGGAATCAATTGAATGATGTGACTGAGGTGTTAAAGGCCTTAACCCTCAAAATTGATGACCCTGTGAAGCACCAACAAATGAACCTCATGCAAGAAATTTTAAGGAAGCTATCTAGTGACTATAAATTTCAGGGCATGAGTTCTCAAGGGGTTTCGCTGGACAAGGAACTTCTTCCGCATAAGTTCAACGCCACTGACATCCCTAAATTCAAGGCAACAGATAACCCTTACTTCCATCTAAGAGCTTTCGAAACTATAATGAACATTAAGGGTATCGATAAGAAGGTTTTCCCCTATCTGTTCTCACTTTCTCTTGAAACCGTTTGCCAACAATGGTTCTTCTCCCTTGACAAAGAGAAAACCTCTACCTGGAAATCGATAGTAAATGCTTTCATTGATAGGTACAAGTGCAATATTCAAGTTGAAACCGACCATAGACAACTTGAGATGCTAAGACAAAAAGAGAATGAAGGCTTTACTTCTTTCTTTAATAAATGGAGGGAAACTTCCACTAAGATGATTGAGGTGCCCACTGAAAAGGAATATGTGAGGATGTTTATCAAGAATCTCCAAAAGAAGTAATTGAAGCATTTAAAATATCAACATAATCTGAATACTTTCAAGGCCGTTTATGACATCGGAATTGAAATCAAAGATGACCTCGCAAAGCAAAAAGCTACTAACAATAGTAACCACAGTGGCTGGAAAGGAAAGAAGAACGACAATCCTTCCTCTTCCAAAAACGCCCACTATAGTAATAATGTTAGTACCTTTAACTATAATTGTTTTGGGTGTTTTTGTCCCTCGGGAGAGTTACAACACGAAGTCTGATCCGGCAGAGCTGTACCTGCAAAATAACGGAGACTCCGGGTGGTTGAAGCTCCGCCTCCGACGGTCAAGTTAGTAACTTGAAATGGAATAAAGAGAACGGAAATTTAGGTGGGTATCTACTCGGATTCCAAGCTCAGGTGCTTCTCTGATGTGAGAGAATGCAAGTGTAATAAATGGAAAAACGTGCCCTCAGAAAGAGGGACATCTCCCTATTTAGTGGGTCTTTGGGATTTGTGCCCCTGATTAGGTCACTGTACCCTAATCAGTGGTGGGTTGCGCCGCTTTGCGGCTTTCTCGGGATTTAGGCCTGAAGGCCGCCTTTTTTCCCTTATTTTCTGGAGTGACACGTGTAAAACAGAGATTGGTCCACTTTGGGCCATCCTGAGGCTAACACGTGTCATCCTCTGATTGGACCACATGGCGGGGTAAAATTACCCTAAACATTTGCCCCTCACAGATGTGACGTGGCACGTCACGTGGCATATGTGACATGTGTCACTCTCCGATTGGCGGTAATTTTACCATTAAAGAGTAACCGTTCACCTTCCGGGTAAATTACGGAAATGCCCCCGTATTTACCCTCTATATATAGCCGTTTAACCTCATAATTTTTGGTACGTTTACAAAAAATTTTCTAGAGAGAACTTTGAGAGAGCAGAAGTCATCCGTTTGAGTCAGGCGCAAGCAAGAAAGCTCGTCCTCTAGAGACCCAGCCGGACCCGCCTAGTTTCATATATCTCTTCTAAAGGTACCGTCTCTACCTCTCTCAGCTCTTTTTCTTTTTTTCACCGCTTGTACATATTTCTTGCAATAAATGGATGGATCACAAACACACACGGCACAGCCTAGGTTAGAGTCCAGTCGGTCACCAGGGATGGCTGAGTCTAGGACTGGGAGTGTCGTCTCGGGGTGTTGGGACCACCCTTTGCCTCGGATTCCGACCAGTTACGTGTCTGTGCAGGACACAATGGCTCGGACAATGCAGATGGCGACTGATCCAAATTACAAGAGCGAAGGCTCAGGCGGCCAAACGCCTGAGGGAGAAACGTCCGGTCAGGGTGACCAGACGGCTCTGGAGAGATCTCCTCCGCGCGCCCCTTCAACCCCTGCTGACTCTTTTTTGGAAGAGTGCGACCAAGGCGGCGACGAGGCCGTCTCTGCCCCCTTGGGTCAAAGTGAGGAGGAGACGGAGAGCGACAGCTCCGCCTCTACCTATGAGAGTAGTGACAATTTACCCCCGCTTCCGGATAGCGAGGGGGAAGAAAGGAAAAAGTGGAACGAGAAGGATGATCCCTTCAACATCCACGTCTCCTCCAAGTATCAGATCCAAATGGAAGAGAACTTGAAGAATTTCACTAAAATGCACCCGCTTGGAGACGGGTATAGGATCCGGGTGCTGCCTGAGAATGGCACCTTCGCCTGGGAGGACGATCAGGAGAACGCCAACAGCTATTTCGGCTGTTGTGAGGCGGTGTTCAAGGCTGGTCTCCGCTTTCCCCTTCACCAGGCGGTGAAGGCAATTTTGTGAGGCTACGGCCTCGGAGTCTGGCAACTTACCCCCAACTCCTGGACAAACATTCTGGGGTATGTTGCTGCCTGCGAGTTTCAAGGGCTTAACCCCGGTTGGGAGGCTTTAGCTAGCATGCATTATCTTAGCAGAAGCCCAGGCGGCTGGAGGGCGTGGTACACTCTAACCACGCAGCCCCAATATATGATGACCTTGGACAAGGTCTCGAAATTCGACGGCTGGAAGCACAGGTTCTTCCTGATGTCAGCTCCAACCAGACGGGAGAATTATGAATTCCGTCTGTACAATAAGAAGCCCGACTGGTTGGGCCGGAAGTGTGCTCTTCCCCGGGTTCTAGAGGAAGACTTTGACAAGATCATTGAGGCATACTTTTTTGGCCTCACAGACGCGACCTTGTCAACCGGGGAGACAATAAAGGTCCCTAAGAACTGGATCCCCAAGAGCGCCTGGTTCATGGACGAGTGCTTCCTAGCCGCCTGCGGGCTAGGGCACATGTTTTCCAAACGTATGCGCCTGAGTTTATATCCGCCTGTAGTAGCTTTTTACTAGAATTGATTTATGATATTGACTAATTTCCTTCTTTTTGCAGAAGAAGCATTAAGCATGTTGCAGACGGAGAAAACCCCCGAGCGATCCTCTGCACTCATCCGCAAGGCGCTTGCGGAAAAGGCTGCGGCTGAGGTCAAAGCCAAGGTAACAAACGCCTGACCCTTTCATAAGTTGATCTTTTAAAATCATTTTTCCCGGATGCTAACCTTAACTTTGGTTATTTTTGCAGGGAGGAGAGGTTGGAAAGTCGTTTGAGAAGCTAATCAAACGGGCTAGGGAGGAGACCCTTGCCGTTCTCAACAAAATAAAAAAATCCACCTCTGCGTCAACTCCTGGCGCCTCAGCCGGGCATCAGCAGATGCGGATAGCGGGGCGTAACGAGAAGGTAGGCGGCAACCTGGGCCTCAGCCTCGTTAACCCCGTAACAGCGACCGGGGGGTTCTCCACGCCTGCAAGCGGTTCCCGCTTGGCTGGCTCTGAAGGTAAGAACCCTTTTGAATCCCCGGTTGAGGTGGGGTGGCCTTTGCGTGTGAAATCCCCCTCTCAACAGACGTCATCTTCAGACGGCCGCCAACAAATAGGTGTTGCCTTAGTTTCGCACTCATCACATATTGATTGTGGTGCAGATCGATCTCCCCGCTGGCCAGACGTCCAGAAGCACGCCAAGGCCATGATGGAAGCCGTCCGGAAGAGGGATAAAGACAGTATCTCTAGGATAGAGACGTTCAATCTTGAACGCATTCTATCCCTTCTGGCTGAGGTAAGAAACTTGTCAATTCAATTTTATTTTTTCCAAGTTTTTATCCCGCCTGCGATACTCACACTGCTTGCTTTTCTGCAGGCTATGCTGTGGGTGGACAGGCTCAAACGTCCTTATTCCCGCAAACGGGAAGAGGTAAAAAGGGCCAAGAAGTCCGCCATAGACGCTGACAATATTGCTTTACACTCAACTATCGTAAATGAACTTGAAACTAAAGCAATCATTATGACACAGGCGTCTAGAATCCAACAGCTGGAGTCAGATCTGGAGGCGGCCAAGCAACGGGCGACTGATGCTGAGACGGCCCGGAAGGAGGCGGAGGAGGCCCAGAAGAAGGCTGCTGAGAGTGCCAAAAAGGCTGATGAGACGCTCAAGAAGGCCCAGACGAACCTTGGAAAACTTCAGGGTGTTTCTGAAGAGAACACCAATCTGAAGACCAAGGTTCAAAAACTGGAAAAGGAGGCTGCTCAGGCTCAGATAAACTTTGCAGCAACCCTGGAGGCGGAGCAAATCCGTCTAGTTGCTGAGAGTGACACTGATAATGACGCCCGGATGAAGATCGCCTGGGCTGCCCTGTACCCTGACGCGGATTGTGGCGTCTGGGCACTGGCTCACAGGTACGCCGAGGACGTGGTGTACCTGAGAGAGAAGGGTGATCCAGAGCCTGAGTCCTTCGACGCCTGGGTTAATGCCAACAATGAGCCCCTCGTACCTCAGCTACCTGGTCCGGGTGAAGCGCAGGAGATACCCTTAGATGATGAGGAGGAGGACCAGGAGGAGCCGCCTGCAGGCCATAAGTGATTTTTCAGCGGCAGTATGCCAATCTCTGTTTTTTGTCTTTTCTTTTATTCAGCGGCAGTATGCCAAAACTTTTTTTTCTGGCCTGCGTGCCGAGTAAATTTGTATTTACCGGCTGAGGAGCCGGGTCAATTAACAATTTCTTTTTCTCCCGGAAGGGGTCTGGTTAACATTTTTATCCACTACAACCGTTTGGTTGGGTGGTCTTTATGAAATGCGCCGACTGAGTCGGTTTTGATCATTTTTAATTTTTCATTTTTGCCTAACTTATCAAAAGCAGTCGGCTGTGTGGTTGGTTTCAAGTGGAGCTGGTTGATTGACTTGAAAACGTCTGATGCTGTAAAGAGCATGATATGTTTGCAAGTCAATCAATCACAATAGTAATTTCCCCAAACCAAGTGCACAGCCGTACACCAACAGGCGTTCCAGTCACTACCCAAACGGTGCTTATCCGTCTTGGTAGAGATTTCATAGCCATTGCACGACTCCTTTACCCCAATTGAGGTAGGAATTGCAAATTTGGAATAAATAACCAAGTGAGATCTTCAGCCGGTGACCGACTGATGCCCCAGGACATTCGGTATTCGGCAACTTGATCATTCTTCACAGGTCATTTTGGTCAGACGGCTATGAGTTGACCAATTTGGTCGTTCAATTTTTGCCGTTTGCATGGGTACGTAGAACCGACAAATACTGTTCTCTGCGACGATAGCACCCGGAGGGGTGTCGCCGGACGCCTTTGTCTATGTTGGGACAGGCGATTTTATAAAATGAGCAACCATCCGGCCATTTTAGCCTCTGGTCTTGTTTGAGACCGGTTGTATAGCCACTAAACGTTTTTGTGCTTAGTTTTTAGTCAAAGTATTGAATTTACACTAAGTATCGAACTTAGTTTTTTAAACAAACGAGTCTGTTTGGGTATTACCCAGACGGACAGGCAAATATTTGATCATACTAAGTATTAAACTTAGTTAGATAAATGGAGAATCCGTCTGAGTATTACCCAGGCGGATAATCAAGCAATTGAATAAACAAAGTATCAAACTTAAATAAACAAGGGATCTGAGTATTACCCAGGCGTTCCATGAGATGTAACCTTTACTAAGTATCAAACTTAGTTAGGTAAATGAAGAGTCCGTCTGGGTATTACCCGGATGGATAATCAGACAATAACTCAATTTTGCAAACATAGTCAGAATCTTAATTAATTGATTTACTGTTTACAAAAAGTTTACAATTACATTCTCAGAAGTAGTACTTTTTTAGATTGTCTACATTCCAAATTCTAGGCAGACGCCTGCCGTTTGGAGTTTCCAGGCGGTAGGTGCCATCCCTTACTTCTTCATTGATCCCGTAGGGGCCTTCCAAATTTTAGGTTAGCTTCCCCAGCTCATTGGCCCTACCGGTTGCCTCCAGTTTTCGTAACACCAAGTCGTCAACTTTCAAAGGACGCTTCTATACTTTTTTGTTGTAGGCTCTCGTCATTCTCAGACGGTAAATCTCATGACGCAAGGCGGCATTGCCCCTCCGTTCTGGGAGTGAATCCAATGCCAAGCGCATTGCTTCCCAATTTGCCTCTTCATCATATAGCATGACTCTGAGGGTCGGCTCGTAATGTTCAATGGGCAAGACGACTTCAGCATCGTAAACCATGAGAAATGGGGTTTCATCGGTTGCCCCTTTTGATGTTGTCCGGATGGCCCATAGGACATGGATTAACTCTTCTTCCCATAAGCCACCGGCTCTTTCTATTTTCTTCTTAATGCCGTCTAAGATGAGTTTATTGAAGGCTTCAACTTGGCCGTTTGCTTAGGGCCGGCCAACAGATGCAAAATAGCTTGAGATCCCCTGATCTCCCAACCAAGTTTTTAGCTAAGGCGTCTTAAACTGAGGACCATTATCAAACACCATAGACATAGGTACCCCATACCGGGTGATAATGTTCTTCCAAATGAAGGAAATTACGTCTGAGGTCTTGATGTTTTTAACCGCCTCAGCCTCCACCCACTTGGTGAAATAATCCACAGCCACCAAGATGTAGCGCTTTCCGCCTGGAGCAGGCGTGTAAGGACCTAGAATGTCCATGCCCCATTTTTCAAACGGGATAGAGCTGTGGATTTCCGTCAGATCAGTAGCCGGACGGTGAATGAGTTTGCCAAATTTTTGGCACTTGTCACATTTCTTCACCAAATCCTTGGCGTCTGCCTCAAGAGTGGGCCAAAAATAATGTCGTCTGGCTCTGACGGCTAGGGACTTGCCGCCTATGTGGGAGGCGCAGAATCCCGCATGCAGGTCTTCGAGGACTTCCTTCCCCTTTTCAGGGGTGACACACTTCAACAGAGGTTTAAGAAAACCCGCCTTGAAGAGTTCTCCGTTTTTCAACTTGAATCTTGCAGCTCGCTTTTTCAGGACAGCTGCTTCCTGTGGCGAATAAGGAAGTGTACCGTCTGAGAGGAAGGCCCGGATGCCATCCATCCAGGTAGAGCTTCGGTCCAGAATTCCAATGGGATCCTCATAGATGCTTCTCTTTTCAAGAACTTCCCAAAAGACTGACCGAGGCGTATCATGGCAGGTGGAAGATGCCAGCTTTGACAATGCATCCGCCTGGTTGTTTTCCGACCTAGGCACTTGACTCAGCTGTAATTCCTCAAGTGCCTTGGTCTCTTATTTGACTGCCTGAAGATATTTAATCATAGCCGGATAAGTAGCCTCGTAGCTTCCCTCATACTGGCTAACAACCAATTGAGAATCAGAGTAGGCGTCAATTTTCATGGCCCCTGCCGCCTTACAGATGCGAATGCCGGCTAGCAGGGCTTCATATTCCGCCTCATTGTTAGAGGCTTGAAATTTGAAGCGTAGTGCATACTCAAATCTGTCCCCTTCAGGAGACTCGTAAATTACGTGTGCACCACAGCCGTTCCTAGTAGAGCTCCCGTCTACATACACTTTCCAAACCTGATAAAGATTATCCGGAGCCACCGGACGGGTCATTTCAACAATGAAGTCGGCAAACGCCTTGCCTTTCATTGCCTTTCTTGGTTCGTAAGTGATTTCAAGACTTTGCATTTCAATAGCCCATTTCAACATTCTCCCGGATGAGTCCAAGGTAGACATTGGCCGCTTGAGTGGCTGGTCGGTGTAAATCACCACCGGGTGTGCCAGAAAGTAGGGCTTCAATTTTTTGAAAGCCATATACAGAGCAAGGCCAAATTTTTCTACCATGGAATACCGGAGTTCAGCATTTTTAAGAACATGGCTAATGAAGTAAACCGGGAGCTGCACGCCGTCTCGCTCAGCAAGGAGAACGACACTGAGGGCATGATCTAAGACGGCTAAGTACATGTACAACGTCTCCCTAGGTAAAGGACTGACCAACCTAGGTAGAGAATGTAAATTCTCTTTCAACCTCTGGAATGCCGCCTTAGCATCCTCCCCGCATTCAAATCTGGTCTTTTTCCTGATTGCTTGGAAGAAGTGGAGGCACTTGTCGCCTGACCGACTGAGGAATCTCCCCAACGCAGCCAGACAGCCGGTGAGCCTCTGCACTTCCTTGACAGAACGGGGTGACTTCATGTCTATCACCGCCTGTATCTTTTCAGGGTTAGCCTCTATCCCCCTTTGATCAATCAGGAATCCGAGAAACTTCCCAGACTCAACACCAAAGACGCATTTCTTAGGATTTTACATAACCTTGTGCCGCCTGAGGGTGGTGAATGTTTCTTGGAGATCAGCAAGGTGATCCGTCTGTAGCTTGGATTTGACTATCATGTCATCAATGTACGCCTCCACATTCCTCCCAATCTGATTAATGAAGACCGTATTAATCATTCGTTGGAAAGTGGCAGGCGCATTTTTCAAGCCAAACGGCATCACAGTATAACAGAATAACCCTTGATCAGTGACAAAGGTCGTCTTCTCTTGATCTTTCTTCCACAGGGGTATCTGATGGAAGCCGGAGTAGGCATCCATAAAGCTCATTAAGGCGTGACCGGCTGTAGAGTCGACCAGACTCTCGATCTTTGGAAGCGGGTAACTGTCCTTTGGACACGCCTTGTTGAGGTCTGTGTAATCTACACACATTCGCCAGGTCCCATTCGGTTTTTTAACAAGGACCACATTGGCCACCCAGTCGGGAAAATTACAAGGCCGGATGAACCTGGCGTCTAGCAGCCTTTTGACTTCGGCAGCTGCCGTCTGACATCTTTCCTCACCGTGGTTTCTT
This sequence comes from Chenopodium album, assembly GCF_948465745.1. NCBI lineage: Eukaryota > Viridiplantae > Streptophyta > Magnoliopsida > Caryophyllales > Amaranthaceae > Chenopodium > Chenopodium album. The sequence continues at coordinate 53,185,366 of NC_137837.1, forward strand.
TTCTTTTGCCGGATGGGCTTCTTTTTAGGATCCACGACGAGCTTGTGGACAGCTAGATCCGGGTTGACGCTTGGCATCTCTTCCACTTCAAAGGCAAAAATGTCTTTGAATTCCTTCAACAGAAGGTGCAAGTCTGCACCCAAAGTAGCATGAGTAACCGTCCCAACCTTTACAGTACGTTCCAGACGGTTGTCATCCTGAACGAGATCAATGCTGTCACCAGCCGGTTGGGGACGGAGCTCATCTGACCGTTCACCGGTCAGTGATTGCTATTTTTTCTCCTTCTTCACCTCCACCAGCAGAGGTGCCTTTCTTTTCTTTCCGGCTGCTGGTGGGGCGGGTGCTGGGTCAGCATCCTTGACATTGTCAAGGTCTATTGGTTCCTGGCCGCTTGGGGTTACAGTGTCTCTAACGGCTGAAAGATAGCACTCTCGAGCCGTCTTCTGATCCCCATTCAGGGAACCAACAATGTCATCATCCCTCTCATACTTGATGAGCATGAGAGATGGGATGATTACTGCCTTGGCTACGTTGAGGGTTGGCCTGCCAAGGATAATGTTGTAGGAGATCAACTCCTCAACGACCAAGAATCTGACGACAATGTGTCGTCCTTGGCCCTTCTCTCCCAGCCGGATGGGTAAGTCAATTCTTCCGGCTGGGTAGACCATCCCACCCCCAAAACTAACCAAGGGGTGGGTGACCGGATGCATGCTGCTGACATTGTATTTCAGCTTTTGCAGGCACCAGAGGCTGATGATGTCTGATGAGCTGCTGGTGTCAAAAAGGATTCGTCCAACCAGCTGGTTGGCAACCTTACATTCAATGACAACTGGGTCATCATGCGGACGGCGGACGCTGCCCCTATCCTTCTCAGTAATCAAGACGTCTGGGAAGGAGGTGCTTGTAGACGCCTGCTCATCATCATCCTTGTCCATCTTTTGAAGATGGCTCTTGGTGCCCCGGATGGTAGGGCCACCACAGGAGAACCCGCCTGCTATTTTGTAGACCGGCTCCTTGTCGGTATCCGAGCTACTAGCAAGCTGGGGGGTAATCTTGGAGGACTGACCCTTGCTTTTCTTTTTTGCCCCGGCTGGGGACTTAGAAATGTAGGACTTCAACAGCCCTTTGTCAGCCAGACGGTCCAACGCCCGCTGAATACTGAAGCAGTCGTTGGTATCATGGCCGACCTCCTCATGGAACTGACAAAATTTATTTTTGTTCCGTGACTGGACAGAACTCTTCATAGGATTCGGCTTCTCAATGGACAGCCGGTCCTTTACCTCCATGAGGATGGAGTTGTAGTCTTTGTTAAACTCGTACTTGGGGATGTACAGTTTAAACTCTTTCTTTTTCTTCTGGGACGGCTGGTCAGAGTCAGTAACCGCCCAGACTTCTTTTCTTTTCTTGCTCTCTTCTTTGTTTTTGACCGGCTGAGCAGACCGGCTGTCTTTCTGTTTGTCAGACTTCTTAGAGTCCGACTGGTTACCAGGCGAGCAGAGGTCGGTAGCTTGGATGTAGCTTTCCGCCTCCCTCAGGGCCGCCTGTAAGGTGAAAGCCCCTTTTCTGACTAGGTCGAACTTAAAAGTCGACCCGTCTCTCAGACCCTTGAAGAAGTCTGTAAAAGCTACCTCGTCAGACAGTCCTTGAATCTGAATTCTGATCAGATTGAATCGCCTGACATAGAAGCGCAACCCTTCTCTCTCTCCCTGCTTAACAGTGCTCAAATCAAGGCTTGTTTTCTTAGCAGGGATGTTCATTGAGAAGTTGGAAGCAAACAGGAAGGCGAGCTTCCTGAAGCTATCGATGGATCCGGCCGGCAAGTTGCCAAACCATTGTTGGGCAATGCCCTTCAATGCAGCCGGGAAGCACCGACACCAAGTGGCATCATCCAACCCCTGCAGATACATGAGGTTGGTGTAACCCATAAGGTGGTGTTCCGGGTTGGTGGTACCATCATAGGTACCAACCAACACATTCTTAACCTTGGCCGGCTGGGCCGCCTCGGTTATCTCCCGGGTGAACGCAGAAGGTTGTTCACCCAAGCGCAGCAGACGAAGCTGCCAGTCCAATGGCTGGACATTTGGATATGCCGCTTGACCTCCAAAGAGGGCCGGCTGCATGAAATGAGGGGGATACTGGCCGTAGACCTGAATAGGCACATACGGTACAGCTCCAATCATATGAGGGCCAGAATGGACGGTAATACCGCCTGTCTGACTTTTATGCAAGGAAGATGCATTCCCGGCAGAGGTATTGTTAAAGCTGTCAGGAATGTTCGACGTAGAAGCCGACTCAGACAGCTGCTAATTTCTCTTCCGGTTGATGATCTCCCTGGCATCAAGAGATGACTTCTTACTTCTCACCGACTGTTGAGTACGGCAGAAGTTATTGTTATTCCCCTTGGGAAGAAGAATTTTGGACCAATCAATGGTCCCGGCTACCTTCTCCATTGGATGTTGAGTGGGCTGCCGATCTTTGACTGACTTCCCCTTTTCCAAAGGAGTCTTCTTGGCCGACTGACCTCTACTTGGGCCAGCCCGTCTCTGGGTGATCAGCTCTTTAATTTCACCCTTGAAACTTGTCATGAATCTCATGAGCTCGTCTCGGGTGACAGGCGCTGATCTAGTTGCCGTTTGGGTTTCCCCTTCCGGCTGCCCAGGGGGTCTACTTGCACCCGCCAGGGAGGCACCCCGCTCTAGAGTCTCTCTAGGCCGGATGCGCTTGATTTTGAGAGAGCCGTCTTCGACTGTAAAGGTTTCGACCTGAGGATCTTCATCCTCCTAGTCTGTAAAGACCTCTGGGTCTTCGCCCAGACGGTTAGGAGGTGGTACAGACTCATGAACCATCTTCGAGGTACTCTCCCCACAGACGGCGCCAAATGTTTTGGGTGTTTTAGTCCCTCGGGAGAGTTACAACACGAATTCTGATTCGGCTGAGCTGTACCTGCAAAATAACGGAGACTCCGGGTGGTTGGAGCTCCGCCTCCGACGGTCAAGTTAGTAACTTGAAATGGAATAAAGAGAACGGAAATTTAGGTGGGTATCTGCTCGGATTCCAAGCTTAGGTGCTTCTCTGATGTGAGAGAATGCAAGTGTAATAAATGGAAAAACGTGCCCTCAGAAAGAGGGACATCTCCCTATTTATAGGGTCTTTGGGATTTGTGCCCCCGATTAGGTCACTGTACCCTAATCAGTGGTGGGCTGCGCCGCTTTGCGGCTTTCTCGGGATTTGGGCCCAAAGGCCGCCTTTTTTCCCTTATTTTTTGGAGTGACACGTGTAAAACAGAGATTGGTCCACTTTGGGCCATCCTGAGGCTGACACGTGTCATCCTCTGATTGGACCACGTGGCGGGGTAAAATTACCCTAAACAATAATGGTGTCTTAGCCATGGACAATCAAGGATCTAAAAGGAAACCCAGGAGAGAGTTCACACCCATTGGAATGACCTACGATGCTGCTTTCGATCGTCTCTATGATTGAGGATTAATCAAACCTATTGGCCCTACCGAGTATTCAACGCCAGAAAATCAATCTTCGATATGGAATCCCAACTCTTATTGCAAGTACCAACGAGGAAACGGTCATACTACTGACGAATGCTACAGGTTTCAAAATCTCATTCAAGATCTCATAGAGGCAAACAAGATCCCATTGCCTCTAGCTAGCGAGAAGACCGAGTGATGATAAAGCGAACAACCCAAGACAAGAGGCGAGCTTCAGCGACGAGATCTCATGACATCATTTTTTTTTCTTTTTAGTTTTCCTTTCCCAAATAAGTCTAGCATAGGCACCTTTCTTTTCCCTTAGATTAATTTTGTAGGATCATTATTTATTTTCCTTTAATAAAATGAGCATTTATTTCCTTGCATATGATCATCGCATTGCATCGCAAAAAAAAAAAAAAAAATCCATATCAAACTTAGCACAAGGTGTACCAATGATTTGAGGCACCCCTTGTAGCCACATCATATCATTTTCACCTTTCTAATTTACAATCTTTTCTTCATAAACCACTTTGAGCCTCGTCTAACGATAGACCTTTCATTTTTCAACCCACATCTACCTAACCTTGGGATGGGATGGTGTGTAACTTATGCAATTTCAAAAAGGCTTGAGTGAATTCAAAAAATTAAAATAGCAAAAATAAGAAAAAGCAAAAAAAATAAATATAAGTGTACAAAAGGGCAAGTGTTCCAATGTCTTTGATATGAACATGTCTTTGATATGAACACGTCTCAGATTGCTTCTCTTATCGAGTTCTCAGCACCGTGCCTGAGAAACATGAATGCCAAGTGAGTGATAGACCGCATGATCGGGATTGTCCACACTTATAAAAATGAAATAAATGCTAAAGCAAAAGAAAGAGCTAAAAAAAGAGTAGAAACTCAAGCATAAAAACATAAAGATTCAAAAGCAAGGTTGCACATCTTGGGGGCTTATCTAGGGTCTTGAGCTTTTATCCCTTTTTTCTATAACCTTTAGCCTAACCACGTTACAACCCTTAAAAAGACCTCTTTGAGGTATACATACACTTGTGCAAGGTTTGGCTAGAGCTACGTTCGGCCGGATTCCTAACGGATACGTAGGCAACCTCACATCGAGGTGCGGCCGTAATAAAAAATTGCATTCATATTTACATTCACATATCATGGTCATATCAAGGGATCTCCTATGCTCATCCCTATTTACTTAGAGCTAGACTTGGGGACTTGATCCTTACATCATTAGCTTACCTAGCTTAAGAGTCACCACCATTTGACTCTTTTAAATTATAATATCTTTCTATACACTTAGCTCTTGCAGCTTAACCTTAGTGTCACTTTCACACACCGCACAGATACATGACCAAATATACCTTCCCTTACGAACCCTTTGTCATGAGATCTTAACACAACGTTGAAGCATGCCTTGTCACATCAACATCACTCATCACTCATAATCATCATTGCATATCGAAGTATGAAGTGCTTAGCCTCCGTGCCTAAGTTACCCAAATAATTTCATCATTGGGTCAACCATTGAGATAGCCTAGGATGGATTAATCCTTGCACCTTGAGAGATAGTATCAGATGACATTTGACTAAGCTCATTCATCATGCCTTCAAACACTTCAATTCTTTTTCGCGTTTTTCTTTTTCGAGAGAAAGTCGGTACCCTCCACAAAAGTGACGGAAAATTTTTGCATTTTCGAGTCGCACGATCACAATACAATGTACACACAGGTCATGAGTCACACATGTTATTTCACTTCGAGTCGAGTCAACCTCGAGTTAATCACAGTGAGTCAAGTTTATACCTTGAGTCGTGTCAAGTCAATGAGTCAAGCGACGTTAAACCTTAGGTCAACCCTAAGATAATTAAAGAGATTGGCAAAGCCTTATAGTAAAAAATAAATACATGTGCAGCAGAACAGGGAAGACCCTACTCCAGCGCCAGACAAAAACATCTAGCGTCTGGAAATAGATTTTAGCGCTTGGCGCTAGATCCCAGCGTTTGGCGACAGAGTCATTTCTTGGCTCCAGAGATGTTTCAGCCGCGACAGAGCTCGAAGCCTCTCAAAAAGGTGATTTCGACCTCGTACAGCAATTTTGGGTTCCTTGGTACGCTAGTTAGCCCCTATAAACAATTTGACATGATTAAGTAGTCGGTTTGATAACAGTCTAAGTGATCGACCTGACGAAAGATCGTCTCACTTAGCTTAAGCGCCTAAAACACTGGCTCATTACAATCGGTTTAAAAGCAAGCACTTAAACGACAATATTTCCAAATATGGATTGTCGCGCATTCTTATTAAGCGACAAATTTTTCCAAAAATTGGATTGTCATCCCCAACTGACAAAATTTCCAAAAAATGGATTGTCGTGCATCTTTTTCAACGAAAATTTTTCCAAGATTGGATTGTCATCTCTGGCATGGTTTCCAAGCGTGGATTTTCGTGCTCCTTCTTTGTTTGGAAGGTTTTTTCAAGTTCGGATTGTCATACATTCATCGACTCATTGGCAAGTTTTCCGAGATTGCATTGTCATACACCCAGTTCCTTATGGCAAAATTTCCCAAAGGATTGTTGTAGGACTCTATTCATCATAAAATTCGGCAAAGGTTCCTCAACATGGATTGTCATTCATTTCAGTAAGTGGCAAATTTTCCCAAAATGGATTGTCGGTCGACTTTTTTTTACAAATGTTCCAAGACGCGGATTGTCAATTGTGGCAATATTTTTCTAAAAGGATTGTCGCATAGCGTTGGAAAATTTCCAAAGTGGATTGCTTTCAAGAGTTATATTCCAAGATGTGGATTGTCTATCGTAGCAAAATTCTTATGACAGATTGTTACAAAGCATTGGCAACTTTTCCTAAAATTAGATTTTGGTAAATTTTCCGAGATACGGATTGTCGCTTCATCGTGGCAACATTTCCAAGGATGGATTGTTACGAAGCATTGACAACTTTCCCTAAATCGAATTATCATACATCATACAAGAGGATTGTCAACACAACAAAAGCACGGACATAATGGTTCACAAGCAGCAAACCGTTGACGTACAGGCATAGCGGAAGCAAAGTTCAAGCGAGCTTTTAAGGATCGACAAGCGGAGATCTTCGGTAATTTCCTTTGGAAAATTATCGCAACAAATGAGGATAGCTTCAGGCGAGGATATCTTCGACGCCATTCCCTAGATTGTGGAGAGTTGTCACAAACAAGTGAAGGTGATTTCGAGCGAAATTATCTTCGATAGTATTCCCTTGGACATGGAATATTATCAATGCGGATGAAGGTGATTTCAAGAGAAATTATCTTCGATAGTATTCCCTTGGACGTGGAATATTATCAATGTGGATGGGGATTGTTTCAAGCAAAACAATCTTCGATAGTATTCCCTTGGACGTGGAATATTATCAAAGCGGGAGAGGATCGTTTCAGGCGAAGCAGTCTTTTATATTGGAAGCAGTTACAAGCGTAGCAGTTTTCAAGTGGGATGAAATTCTCTTGGTAGGAGGTCATCAAAATAACAGTAAAGCAGCAGCAAATCGGTTACTTTCAGAGACGTGTGCTCGACGGTGCAAGATACGCGTTTCTTAACTCTTTTATCTGTTTAACTAACGCTTGTTTGCAGGTATCGGCGTTACAAGAGTGACTTAGAATCGCAGAATGTTCTGAATCATTCTCCGTCCCTATCGATACTTTGACTTTTGTTTTCGAAACTCGCGTTTCTCCAAACTCAGTCAAAGTGGGGGCTTTTGTAGACACCCATTTGTGTCTCCCCAAAACCAAACCCAGTGATACGTACTTTTCGCGTCGAATCATAATCGAATGAAGTGAAAGTGTGGAAAGTCTAGTGTTGCGGATAGTTTTAATTTCTTTTCTCTTCTCTCTGTTTTTGAAAACTTATTTCAAGAAAACAGCCAATCCAATTTGGTTGGTCCATGATATGGGTCCAATAGTAGGCTAGTTGGATGGGGCTTGACAAGAGCTTTCCAACGATATATTATAAGCCCAATTCCGATGAATATTGAGGAAGTTATGGCCAATTTACTAAACTGGGCCCGGTTTGAGCCTTATATGCGGCTCAATGATCTAGGGGAGGGCCTAATATAGATTTATCATGCCTAATGAAATTAGGAATGGTTTTAGTCTTCTAGATTCTTCTAGAAGGTTCTTTTCATTCCTAATTCAATTAGCATTGAAAAATTGACTTTTGTTGACTTTTCAGAGTTTTAATTAAAATCAAAGAGCATTTTTGAGGAAAATACGATTCTATCCACCTGTACGACAATTTTTATCTGATTTTAAGTATACGCGTGATTTTCTGAATCAGCGCCAAACGCCAGCTGTAGCGCCTGGCGCTACGCTTGGCGCCTGGCGCCAATGGCCAGCGTTGGCGCTGGTTCGGTTTGATGTGCGCCAGACTCTGTTTTGATGTTTTATCTTTTTGGATGATTTTCTCTATAAATAACGTCGTAAAAACTCCGTTTTCAATAACTAGTTTTCTCTCTTCAATTCACCAACTCTCATCAAGATTCCCTTGATTACTCTCTCTTACTCGCTCTCTATTTTCTAAACTAGCTTCTCTCTAATATAAAAATTCCACATTCATTAGATCTAGAAACACCTAGCCATATTCGAAGTTGCCTTCGCCCTAGACGTGAAAGGTTTTAATTTCTGAGGGTTTGGTCTCAAATCTCTCTTTCAATTATTTAATTTAATTGTTGATTATTATTTTCCTTGAAATTACTAACGTGTGTGTTTTGTTATTAGAAAGAGGTATGAGGCATCAAAATAAGTACTTTAATGGTTTTTATTGATGTTATGATATAGAATCATATTTAAGTTGTTATTATGATATTCCTAGTATCATGTCTAGGGTAACTTTAATATCAAATATGATTGTTATGATGCTTCCTATGTTCTTTCCAATATTTATGACTGTTAGTATCATGTTAAGGTTAAAGCTTTGATTTTTGATGCTTAGTGACATGCTAGGGTTTGTTATTAATATTGTTAGTATCATGCCTAGGATCTTGCTATTATTATTATGCTTTAACATGAACATGTTTATTTCTATGATTATAATTATTATTCTTATAATTTTATTATTTATGATGACTATTATTAGGGCAGGTTCAATCTCTTTTAGGTTGGATTTGTACCTTCATCCCCGAACTACCAGTCATGGTTCCAGACCTATTGAAGTTGACGATCTCTTGGATCGTTAACGGGTGTAACCTTCACCTCGTGAACGGTTTACAAGTTTCTAAAAAAACTTGTTGGCGATTTTTTTGCTCTATCTTCTTCCCTTTTGGACACCACCGTACTTTAGTGTATGATAACAGTTGGGTTCAAGCTAGGGATTAACGCTTGAAATATTCCCTACACTTTCGAAGGAGTTTGAGAGAAATCGAGCTTCTACCTCTAGACAGCCGCTTAGGAGGGAGGGAGAAAGAGCTCCAAAGAAAGCTCAAAACAAAGCAACCAATGCAACAGATGCTGGGAACACCCCATTTCGCCGGCCGAATGGAAGGTCTCGAAGGGTGCCACGGACTAATTTCTTTGATCTGTTGGCGAAAAACAAGTCGGCTGGGGGGAAGGGTAGACGACCTCGAAGAGAGGAGGCAGAGCCGTCTAGAAGATGGAAGGATGCAAGGGATTATCTCCGGCATAAGCAGCGGGAACATGCCGCTTACTCGAACACGGCCTCAACTCCTACAATGCCGGATGAATTTTCCAACCACTCATTTTCCCAGCATAGTAATTCGACCATCTCCAGCAAGAGTCAAGCATTGCAAACTCAAACCCCTATTCCAGTGAAATCGCCTCAGTATCAGCCCCCTCAGGGTTTCAATGGCATTCTGCAGCCAAGCCCCCAGGTCTTCGGACATTATGGGCCGTTCGGCCAGACGTTTGGCCAGACTACTTATCTGGCCGAACAACCAGTGTAGCCTCAGCCAATTGATTGGAAGATGCGATTACTAACTCTTGAAGATAAGCCGCCTCCGTTTTCGCAGGATATTTTAACTACTCCTCAGCCGCCGAAGGTGAAAAGTGTACTCGTGGGAGCCTATGATGGCACGGGCTACCCCGAGGAACATATCACCTTGTACAAAAACCTGATGTACTTGCAAAGCGTAGATGATGCTACCTAGTGCAAATGTTTCCCACCCACTTTGAAGGGTGTGGCGCAGGATTGCTTCAATAGCCTTCCGACCGGCTGTATCAATTGCTTTACTACTCTTAGTCTGCTGTTCGTGGGAAATTTTTCTTACAACAACATACCACCTCGAAAGACAAGTCTTAATTTGGCAACAATTTTCCAAGGAAAAAATGAGGGCCTACGGTCGTACGTCCAGAGATTTAACCAAGAAAAATCCCAAATTCATAATCTGCCGGATGAAATAGTTTACTCTGAATTTCTCCGGGGATTAAGGCATAAAGGTTTTAAGTTTGACCTGGTAAGAAAAAAGATTCGGACATACGCAGGTGTTTTGCGGGAAGCCGAAGCTTATATTGAAGCAGCCGAATTTTGTTCTCTTACAAAAGCAGAGGCACCGGCCAAGGGAGCTGAGAAGAAGCATTCTACTCAGCAAAACTTGGATGGAAAAAAAAAGATAAAAGGAAAGAAGTCAGGGTGGCCGACGGCCAACAATAGAAATCCAAGAAGGTTAAGAGGTACGAGCCCTAGTATGAGTTCAACAAGGATTGTTACTCCATCCTGATGGAAATCAAAGATAAGTTCGAGTTTGAAAATCACCAGCCGCTAAGAGGCCCGGCTCAGTACAGGAACAAGAACAAGTACTGTCATTACCACAAGGACGTGGGACATGACACGAACGATTGTATCAATTTGAAGAGATTGTTGGACAAGCTAGCTGAGAAGGGAATGCTGGACTCTTATGTGTTGAATTCCAAGTTCACATACACCCGGACAAACAACACGTCAGAGAAAAAGAAAAAACTGATAAAGATGATGGGAACTGTACCGATTTGGGCTTTGCGGCCGTGATATCGGGGGGATTTTCCTCAGGCGGCCCCACCATGAAGGGAATTAAGCAGAATGCCTGGAATTTTGGAAAGGTGATGCAGGCGGACGCTGTAAAGGCTGAACCCTTCCCCGAGGTAACTGTGTCTGAAGCTGACCGGGGGGAAGTTAAAGCCCTGCACAATGACCCAATGGTATTCATTGTGAAGATATCCAATTAAAAGGTGGGCCGAAAACTGATAGATACGGGCAGCTCATCCGATATCATCAGTCTGGCCGCCCTGAAAAATTTAAAGTTCCCAGAAGATGCTCTAAAGGACATCACTCATCCCCTGGTAGGATTTGGGGGAAACATCATTCACCCAGTTGGATAGATAGATCTGCTAGTCCGATTTGGGCAGAAAGGAAAAGGGAGGGACATGGTCGTTCGATTCCTGGTGGTAAAGGAGTTGACTGGCTACAATGTCATACTCGGTCGTCCCACCCTAAATGCTACAAAGGTTGTGATCGTCCCCCATTTAATGTTGTTAAAGTTTGAACGATCGGACGAAAAGGTTGGTTTGATTCAAAGAAGTCAGAAAATGGCAAAAGAGTGCAACCAGATAGCTGTTAAGCCAACAATTCGCGGACAAGGAAAGTCGTCCGAGTTGAAAGGAGAAGAATCCCCACTCCAAGCATACCAGGTCGGCCAGAAGCGAAAGCAGGTCATGGCCGACCAAGCATATAAACTAATGGTTGTCGGCCGGCCCGATGAATTGAGACCCCAGCCGGCCGGTAACCAACATGATGTAGTGCTTGACCCCGATCAACCAGGTCGGACGGTTAGTGTCGGCACTAAAGCTAAGGGTCTGCTCGGAGATGAATTGGTTCAGCTATTGAGAGAATTCAAGGATGTTTTTTGCGTTTGAAGTTAGTGAAATGCCAGGTATAAGCCCTATCCTGGCCATGCATAAGTGGGCTGTGAATCCAGCCGTTAAACCTGTCAGCCAGAAGAAAAGAAATCATGGAGAAGAGAGGAATCAGGCGGCCGCAGCTGAGGTGAGAAAGTTGCTGGATGCCGGTTTCATTTGGCAATGTTATTACCCTGATTGGGTGGCTAATGTAGTACTTGTGAAGAAGCCGAATGGAACTTGGAGAATGTGCGTAGACTATACCGATTTGAACAAGGCATTTCCTAAGGATAGCTTTCCCTTGCCAAAGATTGACCATTTGGTTGACTCTACGGGCGGGCATGCCCTTATGAGCTTTATGGACGCATACTCAGGCTTCCATCAAATTCCTCTATGGGAAGAAGATCAAGAGAAGACCGCATTTGTGACTGAGCAGGGGCTGTATTGCTATAAGGTAATGTCATTCGGCCTCAAAAATGCCCCTGCAACATTCAGCGACTTGTTAACACGGTCTTTAGAGATCCGCTCGGCCGGAACATGGAGGCGTACATAGACGACATGATTGTCAAGTCAAAAGAGTCGGCCTACCATCTGAAGGATCTACGAGAAACATTTACCGAACTCAGGCGGCATAAGACGGTGTTAAACCCGAAGAAATGTGTCTTCGCTATTAAGTCCGGTAAATTTCTCGGATTTTTAATTGATCAACGTGGAATTGAGGCTAACACTGAAAAAATTCAAGCTGTCTTGGACATGAAGTCTCCAAGAACAATCAAAGAAGTGCAGAGACTAACCGGCTATTTGACAACACTCGGTCGATTTCTGTCAAGATCACGGGACAAATGCCGATACTTTTTTCAGACCATAAAAAAGAAAGTTATGTTTGAGTTGACGGAGGAGGCAGAGGAAGCATTCGTACAGTTAAAAAGTCATCTAAATACATTGCCTCGGCTCGTCAGTCTACTCAAGGATGAGAAGTTGTACATCTACCTCGCCTCGGCTCATCAGTCCACTCAAGGATGAGAAGTTGTACATCTACCTCGCTATCTTAGAGCTTTCCTTAAGTGTCGTCCTGCTTGTTGAACGGGATTGCCACCAGATCCTAGTCTACTTTATTAGCCATGTGATACACACTGCCAAGCTTAGGTAGCCCCATGTTGAAAAATTTGGGTTGGCGCTGTACATGGCATCTAAAAAGTTGCGGCCGTATTTCCTGGCACATTCAATAGTGGTTTATACTGATCAACCACTCAAAAAGCCGTTTGCAACTTTAGAAGCTAGTGGCCGCATGCTTATGTGGGCCTTAGAGCTAAGGGGTTTCGTCATTGCGTTCAAACCCAGAAAAGCCATAAAGGGGCAGGCCTTTGCTGATTTCTTGGCTGAGATGACACGGCCGGATTTTACAACCGGCCGGAGACCAAATCTGGAAGGTGTTTGTAGATGGTAGTGTAACAGCGACCGAGTGTGGCGCTGAAGTTATTTGTCAATCCCTTGAAGAGGATAAGTTTGAATATGCATTGAGATTTCAGTTTCAAGCCTCTAACAATGAGGCCGAGTATGAAACTCTTCTTGTCGGCCTTAGAATGTGTAAGGCGGCAGGAGCAACAAAAGTGGATGTGAGCTCGGACTCCCTGCTAGTAGTCGGCCAGGTGAATGGTGAATTTGAGGCAAGGGAGCCGGCTATAATGAAATACTTGAAGATTGTTAAAGAGGAGGCCAAGGGCTTAGATCCTTTTACTCTGCAACAAGGTCCTCGTTCGTCTAATCATCAGGCGAACGCCCTCTCTAAATTAGCATCCTCGACATCATGTGATACTCCCAGTTCTGTATTTTGGGAAGTGAAAGAAAGGCGGAGTATTGATGCCGAGCTAGTACAAATCATTGATAGAAGCTTTACTTGGATGGACAGAATCATTTCCTACCTAAGCGATAGATTACTCCCGGCTGATCCTAAAGAGAGCTGGCCGATGAAGAAGAGAGCGACCTGGATTGAAATGAAGCAGTGGGAGTTGTTTAAGAAAGCGTTTGTAAATCCGTACCTGAAGTGTATTACCCCTGAAAAGGGGCATGATATGCTGGACGACCTTCACCAGGGGCAGTGCGGCTCCCACATTAGAGGACAAGCCCTGGCTGAAAAGGCTACCCATCTGGGGTACTACTGGCCGAGCTTAAAGTCGGACGCCATGAAAATGGTGAAAAAAATGTGACAAGTGCCAGAGATTTGCAACCTTGATCCATTGCCCAGCTAACAGTTTGTCGAACATAAGTAGTCTGCTCCCCTTTGCTAAATGGGGGATGGACATCTTAGGTCCTTACACGCCAGCATCTGGACAAAGGCGATATGTGTTTGTAGCAGTAGACTACTTCACAAAATGGGTAGAGGTTGAGGCCGTCCGGGGCATCAAGTGGACGAATGTCTCAGCTTTCATATAGAAGAGCATAATTACTCGCTTTGGCATACCTCAGTCAATGGTGTTCGACAATGGACCCCAGTTCGAAACACCTTAACTCAAGGAATGGTTGGGAGATCATGGCATAGCTCGTTGCTTTGCTTCGGTCAGCCGACCGCAACCAAACGGCCAGGTAGAAGCATACAACAAGCTGATCTCCAATGGTATCAAGCGCAAGCTTGAAAAAGCAGGCGGCCTATGGGCTGATGAGTTGGTCAATGTATTGTGGTCCATACGAACAACAGCCAAGAGCTCCACAGGAGAAACCCCATTCTTTTTTATCTATGGCGCTGAGGTTGTTCTCCTAATTAAGATGTACGAGCCTACTCTTAGGGTGACGTTGTACGATGAAACGGCCAATTGGGAGGCCATGAAGACCGCCTTAGACTTCCTTCCAGAGACTAGGGGCAATGCGGCGCTTAAGAACGAAATTTATCGCTTAAGGATGACAAGGGCATATAATCGTCGAGTGTCAAAGCGTCCGCTAAAAATGGGAGATCTGGTACTAAGGAAAATGGAGGTTGTAGGCCGGGCAAATGAAGATGGAAAGCTGACCCCAAACTAGGAAGGGTCGTATCGAATAAGCGAACAAGTCCGAGATGGTACTTACCGTCTCGAAGCCTTGAACGGCCGTCCGATTCCGCGTACATGGAATACAGACAATCTCAAAAAATTTCATGTTTAGAAGTTTATGTACTTAGCAAAAAAAAAACTATATATATAGCTAGGTCTTAACGGCCGAGCCTTGTAATTAAAGTCGTACGGCCTAACAATGTAATCTTGACAAAGTTAATGAAAAGTCAAGCATTATTATCTTGTTGAGTTATTTGTTTTTGCATTGCGTACGTCTCTGTTAAACGAACTAAAGGCCGGGTAAAGGCCATAAAAATGCTATTTGCAACATAGCAACACGGTTTATAAAAGCTAAACGAGATAAAAAAATATATGTAGAACGGTCATTAAGACTGCAAAATAATATATACTTTGATAAGTATAGATAAGCGTTCGTCTCCCATTGGGATGAACGGAAAAAGGCACAAGGTTCCCAAAATCCGTCAAGAAAATTACTTTCTTAAAAGGGAACAAGGGCATACCTAGGCAAAAAGCCCAGCCAAACTTAGAAATTTAAAGTTGAGATATTACTTGAAATTTCCTGAGTACGTCAGAGTGATAGATTCAATGGACAGCTCACATAAGGCCAATAATACGGCTGCAATAGTAGTTGATTCGGTGTCACACCTAGTCCAAGGTCAATCATTACTATGATTTGATTAACTTGGTAGCAGTTATACCTTTTGAGGTATAAAAACTACCAAGTCAATCAAACCATTTAAAATATGGACTAGGAGAACGCCGAATAAAGGGGCATACCCCCCCATCGTAAGAAAACGCAAAACATATAAAAATACGTAAAATTTGCTAAGTACAAAATAGATGAAAAGGAAAACCGCTCGCAAGGAGGCAAAACTTGCATTAATTAAAATCGCTCAAAGGGCGGCAAAATATCTTACAAAAAACAACTCAAAATAGGCGGCACTTAATAAAAAGAAAAATGGTTCAACAAAAGCTGAAATCAGGGGACGGTCTAGGCTCTAGTTAGCTTGGTCTTGGCCTTGGACGGGCTCCTCAGAGGCAAGAAGGGACGTATCATTAGCGGGCTCTTCTTTGCTTTCCTCTACGCCCTAAGCTCCGTCCACCCCCTCCTCATTTTCCTCATTTTCTGAGGTAGGTCGCGTAACGTCCAGCTCAGGAGAAGGCTGGCCGGCCTTCTTAGCCTCTTCCTTGAGGCAGACGAAGT
This sequence comes from Chenopodium album, assembly GCF_948465745.1. Taxonomy (NCBI): domain Eukaryota; kingdom Viridiplantae; phylum Streptophyta; class Magnoliopsida; order Caryophyllales; family Amaranthaceae; genus Chenopodium; species Chenopodium album. The sequence continues at coordinate 53,200,978 of NC_137837.1, forward strand.
TGAGGCGTTTGGTGAAGCGCTTCTGATAGTAGGCGGCCTCACCTTCATTCACCATGAGCTTGAATGCTTCGAAGAAGTGGTTGTGCAGCCTATCCTAAGCATTCTGCTCGATGCAGACGACTTCGTCTGCACTAGGGGGTCGAGGTGTTTTCAGCCGTTGGGTTAAGTCATCAACAAACTTCTTTAAAGTCTCCACCTCGGCCCGGAGAGCGTCCGCCTCATCCAAGGCCTCTTTCAAACTTTTTTGGGCTAAGGCCACATCGTTTTTAAGCTTCTTAGAGGGCCTCAAACCCTTCTTTCCAGCGCTGGCCGTCCAAGACAGCCTGATCCCTCTCCTGTCTCAGGGTGTTCCTGGCCAAGGCCTCTTGTTCGAGAGCCTTGCCCAGCTTCACTAGGTCTTCAGCTTGTCGCGCTGCCTTGTCGGAAAGCGCGTTGATATTGGTCTCAAAGTATCGACGATGGACGGCTGTCTCCCCAGTAACGGCATCCTAGGCCTTTTGGACCTTATCCTAGGCTCGCTTCAGCTTCTCATTTTCTTTATCCTTCCACTCAAGGATGGCGGTCAGCAGGAAGAGCTGCGTACAAGAGAAAATGAGTTAGCAAAATAAGAATGAAAAAATTGGCTAAGTATGAAAGTTGAGAAAGCTACCTTAGCGCTGCAGTTAATCATAGGGCCGAGGAAGCCCTCATGAATCCCCCGCAGCTTGTCTCGCTGCTCAGCAGGGACGGCTCTGGCCATGGATTCCCTCATGGCCTTCCTGTCCGCCCCAGTAAGAGACTGGCCGGGAAACATCATATTCAGCTCCTCCGAAATATCTGCACATGGGCGCAAAGAGTTTAGCTTGAGTAAGCAGACTTAAAGAGAAAGAGTGTGCAAAGTTGCTTAAACTGACCGTCTGAGAAGCTTGGAGGAGAAAGAGGGTTGAAGGTGAATGGAGGAGGCAGCGTAGACTCGTCACCCTCCTCATCTGTGCGGCCAGGTTGGTCACCGGTCGATTGAGAGGCCTCAAGCCAATCAGATTTTTGGACTCTTTGGACGGGCGGAGTCACTTCGGGCCCGGTTGGTTTTGCCGTTGTCGACTTACCCCTACCATCCGATTTCTCGGACTCATCATGGACCGGCATGGCGGTCGGATCCACGGACTTGGAGACCCCGCTATCACCCAGCTGGGGTTGCTCTCCTTTGGATTGCTTAGAAGCGGTCCGCGACGTAGTCTCTTCCATGGTGGTGGAAGTGGTCTTAGATGCGACCGTCTTCCTTTGCTTGGACGCCTTCCCGTCCTTGTCATTTTTTGCAGCCGAGGACGGCTACTTTCATTTGGCCCTTGGGGTTGGAGTTGACAGTTGTGAAGAGCAAGCAAAATTTAAACGCTATAAAACTTTGTCAACGTCCGTGTAGATACAGTTGGGATCCTTCTCCCAACATACCAACTCGGACGAAAAAAAATATATATTCGGAACAGCGTCCGTGTAGGCTCAGGAAGAAGTCTCCTTCCAACCTATCAGCACAAACGCTAGATCTAGAAAGGTTATATACCTCCTTGGTTTGCTCGCACATCCTTTGATGAGCCTTGTAACGGGCCAAGTCAATTTCGGACATGTTAACATCCCCCTTCTGTTCAGGATCTAACATAGCGTACGCCTCCGCTACAAAATAGAAAAGGAAAAAGAGTTAGAAAAATTTTCACACAAAATAATAAGTGTATAAGGGAAACCTAGAAATCCCACCTTGGGGCAAGTTCTTGTACAGGCCGCAGGCTAACATAAATGTTGGATCCCTAAGCCAACTGGCCAAATGGACCTAGTTCTTAGGGACGGCCACCATCTTGCCATCCTTGTTCACCTTGTTGACCCCAAAGTATTCCAGCTGGTATGCTTGGCTGGGGTGGACAGGTGACTTGGACAAGCTGGATTGGCTTGGCTTTAAATCGGTTCATCCTAATGTTGAACTCCACATCTTTAGTCTTGATGCGGTAGAACCGATTTTTCTAGTCTCGCCACTTGGAGACACGGTCGACCACCACCATATAATCTTTGGTGGTACTAAGGATAAACCAGTCATCCGTGTGCTTCTCCAGCTTGGTCATGGAGTGCATTTCGCAAAAAACCAAAAAGTCCGGCATGAAGCCCTTGCGGATGCACGTCACCAAATACCCGAACACGTTTAGCCAGCTGTTTGGCATCAGCTGGATGAGGGATATGGTGTATTCGTCCAGAACGGTGCGGACGAAAGGGTGAAGGGGGAAGCGGAGCCCAACATCAAAGGCGGCCCTATAGATGCAGAAGGCTTTGCGCTATGGCCGTTCATCCTCCCACGCGGCCACAGAGTGAGATTTTCGTGGCGCTGACAGTTCGAAGCCCTCACCCAAATGGAGGAACTCCTTGTACTCTTCAAATCTGTCATTGAGGTAGCGCAAGGCTGTGCTACCCACTGTACAGGCGTACGGAACCTTGAAGTTGTCTATATTGGCAACCGCAACCTCGGCCGCCTCCTATCCTTCGGCCGTTTCGCCTTCGGCCTCGGCCTCTTCCTCAACCTCCTCATTTTCTTGGTGAGGGGCAGTACCAAATTCTGAGGATAGCACCCTGTCCAAGTCAACTGCCTCGGCCGAGCTTCGGCTTCTAAAGACATGGTCGGCCCCAGCTAAAGGAGGCTCTTTAGAAACCAAGGGACTTTTACCCTTGTCTTTAGCAGCGGCCGCCCTGGTTTCCAAAGAAGGGCCACTGCGAGGGGGCAGATCGGACGGTTTGTTAATAGAAATCCCAACTCTTGGCCTGTTCGACCTGCTATGTTGGAGATGGGGTGGCAAGGGAGCTGAAGAGGACGGCCTAGAAACGGCCACCCTAGAAGAGGTAAGAGGTCTCTCACGAGATCGCAACCCGGCCGATTGTCTGGCCGAGTTGGCTTGTTGTGAGGACCTAGGTTCAGGCGTTGGCCCGGACACCCCAGCTGCAGAAGAGACGCCCTGTGCACGTTGGCGCTCCTTGAAAGATGAAGTTACTTCCACGGCCGAGCAATGAGTGCCCGTGGAAGCGGTCGTAGGAGTAGTGGAAAGAGTTTCTAAGTCAGTGTTGTTGGGGTCATAAGGAGTTCTAGGGTTCACCAGACTACCGTCTGGATTTCTGGCCGCATGAAGATCATGCGTTTGCATCGTTCTTGCCGTGTTCAATTGCAAGGACAGAGAATAATAGGTGGAGGTGAGTTGGTACGCACTAAAATTGGACCCACTCCATGAAGGAGACGACTCGTCTCCGTCCACTCTAGACTCCTCAGTCCCAGCCGAACGGTAAGATTCTTCATGAGGAGAAACGGACAAAGCCGAATGTTGAGCCAGATTTAAAAAATGAAAAGTAAAAAAAAATATAATACAAGTAAAGCAGGGAAAGAAAACAGGCGGCCTACTTCTGTACGTGTAGAAAACTTGAAATGTCTTGAGGGTTGACTAGAAAACTCAAAAATGCGCCCGAAAAACTCAAAGGCTCGGCGCAGCTCTTGAAGATTCAAAGAAAACATCACTTTCTCTCTCTAAAAGCTCTGATCTCTCTCTAAAAAACTCAAAGTTCCAAAGTGTGAAAATGAGGTCAAAACCCTTGTATATATAGGAAAAATTTATGGGGGCGAGATGGTAAATTCACCTTTCCTGCCTAAAGAGGTTATTGGTTAGAATTTGAGGGGGCAAAAGGACAACGCTGTTAGAATAAACGGAAAAAGAGACGGCCTAATAACGACGCGTCCAAAATAACGGACAAAATAGACGGAACCAAAGCTTCCATCTCAATAGATAGACGTCCTTTTTTCCCGAACATCGAGGTGACTTATCCTGTCCGCTTCTTTCTCAAAGATAGGCGTCCGCTAGAAAATTCTCAAGCGGACAAAAGTAGTATGCCAGCTAATTACGACCAACTTCAAATGAGACGGACAGACCTAAGCACCACAGTAGTCCGCCAAATCCCTATATATTCGTACGCATCAAGGCTAGTAAAGATCAGAGGAGGCGGTCGTTATCGTACGAGCCACCACCTCTTAGGGGAAAATGTTCAAGGTAAAATACCCCATGTACGTGGACCAATCCCGTAGCAACACGTGGCTCAATCAAAGGGTGACACGTGTCACTATGGGAAGATGCCACGAGTTTAGGGCATACCAAACCCTTGAAATCAGCATTAAAAGGCCTTATTACATCATGGCCCAAATCCCAAGAGATACTCATGAAAGCCACAAAACGCTGCCCCCATATTACACGTGGCATCACGTGATTGCGCAACTAATCACGTCGAGAATTTTAGGGTACAAACCCTAAAGGGGCACAAACTCACACCCCTATAAATACCCCAATCATTTATGATGAGAGCGGTGGATTACGACATTACAAGCAAGAGCATTAAATAGCTCCAACTTCTCTCTACTTTCTCTCTCTAGCCTTTTCTGTTCCAGATCTCTAAATTGATCGTCGGAGGCGAATATTCCGGTAAAGGAATATTCGTTCATTTTTGCAGGTGTCTCAGTCTCGTTGTCAAAAGAGCGTGACCAGTATCCGAGGAAATCCAAAAAACACCCGAAACAAGATGTGTTCCTTTTATGCTTGGCACCCATGACAGTGTCTGCTATGAAGTTGAATATGTGATTATTGAGTTTTTTTTATGAAAAAGTAAGACTTTTATAGAAACGAGTATTTTATTACAAGTATGCAAAATGAATTTTCAAATACACAGTTTTCAAAATAAAGTTTTGTCTTCCTTGTTTTAAAATAATTGTTTAGATTGAAAATTTTCATAGATCTTTTAAAATCTTTTATTAAGTATGTTGATTTCAGTTCATACCATGTAATTTAATACATATGAGACTTTTATAGTGTTTTCAATGATTTCTCCTAATATAAGTATTTTAAATTATTTTTCCAATGACTTATAAAAATATTTTTCGAGTTTACTCACTACTTTTATTCGTATAGTTGATTTATGTAACCTAAGCTCTTTGGATGTTTGAAACTTTCTGGTTTTCCTTACTTTTCTTGATGATTGTTAATAAATTGTTAATATAGTTGATTTATTTAGTGAGCTAATGTGTTGGTCGAGTTATGGGGGCGTAACTCCTTTTAAGGGGGGTAGAGGGCGATAGAGTTTCGAGCATCAACTTTTCAAGTCATTTTTGAGTGATTTTGAGTCTTACTTGAGTTTAGTTGGTGTTTTGAGTCAAGTTAGGATTGTGCATGAACTAATAATTTCAAAATGATTTTCATTTCTTTTGGATAGTTTCGGATCGAAACTTATTTAAAGGGGGTAGACTGTAATACCCCGTATTTTCATACGTATTTTCTAATTAATAAATTAAGAATTATTTTATAAAAAGGGTATTTTAGTAAATTTATTATTTGGAGCTAAAATAATATTTGAATTTTGGCGCCAAAAACATTTTGAAAACTAATCGTTATTTTGGATAAGATTTATTATGCATTTATCTTTTTTAAAAACCGAATTATTTATATATTTTGGATATTTTATTTAAGGCAAAAAATATATTTTATTAATTAATCAATATGTCCGAAATTTCCCATTAATTAGATAGGAATTTTGGAATTCCTATGTGTAGGAAATCTGATATTTATTAGTTATTTTGTTGGTGAATAATTGGTATGTATTTAGTTAACTAATTATTCTATATTATTTATACAATTATTTTATTCCTTAAAAACCGAGCAAAATCTTTCGGGTTAAACATATTACGGAGGAGTATTTATACTCCATACAAAATCCTAAATTAAAACAAATTAAAACTACGTTAAACATCTCCTAAGAAATATACGCGCCCGATCGGGCGAGGAATCGCCCGATCGGGCGCGCCTTCGGGCGCCAGCCTTTGCTTCTCTCGCCCGGCCGAGCACGCCTCCGGGCGCCAGCCTTTTTGGCCAGGCGCCGACCTTTTCTTCTCCCGCCCGACCGGGCGCGCCTCCGAGCGCCAGCCTTTTTGGCCGGGCGGCTCTCTTGGGCCACTATTTGGACTACGATTGGGCTCCAATTCTTGGGGCAATCTGGGTTTCCTCTTTGGGTCTTGAATACTCGGTCCAAATGCCCCGGTATCACCTATACCGAGCCCTTAATCACCGGTTGGATGGCTCTCAAGGAATTGATTTTAAATAAAGGAATTGATTTTAAAAGGTTTGTTGAATTAAATAAATGTTTTTCAAGGAAGAGTTGTTGATTTTGAAAAGTTATTAATATGAGATTTTATTCTTAAGTATTTATTTAAAAGGTTTTTATTTTGAAAGTATGTGGAACTATTAAAAAGGAGTTTGAATTATATTTGATTTTAAAAGGATTTATTGAACCATTGAATTATTTTTGTTATTAATGCTTTATAAGCATGTTAGTAATCCCACTATGCGGATTTGGTTTATTGATAAGGCCTTGGACTTTGTATGACCGGGTCTTTCCTCAAGAATAGCCTTGTAATATAAGGAGACTAGCTTGGGGGGTGTTCACACTTTGGTGAGGAATTGGATTAAAAGGAATTGGTTCTTAATAAAGGAATAGGTTTTATTAACTATTATTTTGAATATGAATCATTGGAATCGGTTTTGGAATAATGAGTTTTGAATTTATTGGATTAATTATTGGAATTGGTTTTAAAAGCATGTTTGCAAATAAATTGAGTTTACACTATCTTGCACTTATCGTAATGGTATGTAGACCTGGCATCCTGACCCAGACCCAATGACCCGACCCGAAGGAACCGACCCATGACCCAAAACCAGTGACCCGAAATTGACCTAAAACCTGAATCAACCCGATCTGACCCATACCTGAACCAAAGTGGAACTGAACTGACCTTGACCCGAAACCCGAAATGACCCAAGCCGAAACGACCCGACTCGAAGTTGACTCGATACCCGAAACGACCCGACCCGAAGTTGAACCTAGACCCGAAGTTGATTCGACCCGAAGTTGACCCGACCTTTAATTTGAATTAATTGACCCAAATAGACTCAAAATCCAAAGTGACCCGAACCAAATTGTCTTATACCTAAAATGACCAAAATCTATTTAAGCTAAATACTTGACCTTAGCAAACCGAAGTAGAAAAAAACCGCAATCAAATTGACTTAATTTTCTATTATTAATTTGTAATGTTTAACATTGTAAGTAATTTCAATATTTTGAGCATTACTTTTCACGATTTCTTCGGCCTTCTATCTCTATAAGTTATTAAAAATTCGTAAAAAAATTAAAAGTTCCATGAAAAAAGTAACCTTAATAAATATAGTGAGTTTTTCGCCAAATATATATATATATATATATATATATATATATATATATATATATATATAGAGAGAGAGAGAGAGAGAGAGAGAAAGTTGAATTTTAACCAATGCATCGACCCGAAGTGTTGGGGTTTGGTGAGTCCGGCTCAACGCGGAAACAACCCCGACCCAAAGAACAACTCGCAATTAATAAAACCATAAAGAATAACAAATAAACATAAAAGGATAAAATCGGAATTTACCTTTGAAGCGTGCTTCGCCCTCAAAGTCGGGGTCTTACTTGAAAGCTTAAGCTCCAAAAATACGCGAGCCTCCTACGAAAATCCACCCGCAAAAACTACTAGCGACTTTTAGGTCCGTTACCTCGAGGTTAGCGAGGTCCGACCAAAATCCGAGTATTGTATGAGTTTAAGAGTATTTGCTAATGCAATGTTCTATTGAACTCCTACTCAAGCAAAGAATTCTCAAGCCATGCTTTGGCTATTTATAAGGAAGGATAGCTTGTGAATTCCACTCATCTTTCAATGTGGGACTTTTTTCACAAAAAGATCCCACATGGAAAGATTAATGAATTCACCCCTTAGTTAAATAAACCAAGGAACAAGTAACAAATGTCACATGGTTAGGAGCGGACCACTTTCTCACTTGGTCCCCAAGGCATTTCACATGCAATGTGAACTAACCATGTGTCACCCAACCTTGACCCCCAAGTTGGGTTCGGTTGGGCCATTTTATTTTGGCCCGTGTCCATGACCCATCGCCCCGGGTCCACGGCCCTTGCCACATGTGTCGCCACAGTGGCGCATTGCCACCACGGCGCGTTGCCTATGTGGCACGCTGTCACTTGGTGGCTACCAACGTGGCGGCTGCCACGTGTGCTGCCATATGGCGTTTTTCCATGTGTGATGTCACGTGGCATGCTCCTATTGGGCACGCTTTCCTAGATTTTCTCGTGGCTAGGATTTTACTTGTTACTTGAAGCATTTTCCCGTCTCGCCAAATCCTAAATTTTGGCTCGACATTTAAGATTCTCCGACGCTCGGTTTCGACGTTCTAAGCTCGAATTACCGACGTCTAAATATTTAATACTCGGGCGACGAATTAATTTCTGCCGAATTAATTCGTCAAGTTGGTTCGTTTACTACTAAGGGTGTGACCCGAAGGGTTCAGTCAAGATTAAGCTGTAATATTAATTATGCATTAATATTACTGATCGGAAGCGACCTCCACCTAGGCATTACGATCACTTGACCTTACTGAATATATTAGCTTTCTAATAATTCTGAAACCACTAACTGAATAGTACACTTGTTCGAAGGAGATCATTCCTTTCAATCTCCCACTTGTCCTTCCGGACAAGTGCGCATTTAGTGTACAGTCTTTTTCCTATGTCGCTTAATGTCTCTTCATGAACTATAAGGTAAGATTATTTTGTCATCCATACTACGTCCAGAAGTGTTTCTTGATTCCGAGTCCGACTGTCAATAAACAGATGATTTCTAAAATCCATCCGAGCACGGCCATGCATTTTTACAGTCTCGCTCTACGAGAGGCCTTGTATACAACAAAGACATCTTCCCTATTTTAGTAGGGGGACATTCCCAGTCTTGTAATGTAGCTCCTCTTACTGGGAGGACCTAGTCGCCCGAGTGTTGCCGTTATAATCCCCTATTACGGCAGACGTTTGACAACATCAAAGCGGACTAGTACTCAAACAAGAGAACTCACAATACTCATGGTCGAGGAAATAGGTTCCGATAGCCATAATGAGAAGTATACTTATGACGATTTTTAATCTCTTAAAGTATTTTCATAGGTCGATCCAGTATGGTTCTAAACAAATACCTGTGCAAATAATAAGTAAACAATCATGTCCTCGTAGCACAAGAAACGATGCTATAAATCAAACTACACACTAATCTCAATTGGTCATTAATCGTCCATCCTTTAAATGACCTCGATTAGGGATAATTTTCGATTATAATATTCAACGTTCACTTAATAGGTGTTTTCTTACCAAGACTGGTCTTGATACCCTATTTTGAATATTCCAAGAATCGAATGGACTCATTATTTAATTTTAAACCACAATTAAATAGCAAATGGCGTAATAAAAATTGCATGAAATTTTAAATTACTCCAAAACCTGAATGGTTCATCTTATGATAAATGGTTTTTCCGAATGTTTTAAGTGTATCACTCTTTATAAAACATCTATAGAAATCACACCCATATCTAATATGCTTGATTTCTTTCATGCAATTGTGAATGTTGTCGTTCAATTATTGCATAGGTTTAGTTATAACTACTTTGCTAATCTTAGCATCTTCATTACTGATCACTTTCATAATAAGATGATAAAATTTGAGAGTGTCATGGATTATATGTGATTAAGGAATTATTGTCCAAGTGATGGCTCACACTTATTTTCATGATTGAGACCTTCAACTTGAAAACCTACAATCATTAACGTTCAGCAACGAACTTTCCATAGAACATCTTCTTTATTATCGCCATTAAGGCAATAATATTCTCAACATATATTTTAGTAGACTTCTTAATGATGCTTTGCTGGGTTTCATTCCAAACGGCTCACAATGATTTGGGATACCCTAATCACTTGTGATCATCAATATTTTCCTTAAATTCCTGCAAATTACACATGGATCCACGTCCATGTTACCATTATCAAGCCACGACTCATTTTAAGCTCGTGCTTATAAACGGCTTCCTTATTAAGGATCTAATCCTTGTTAAGGCTTGTGCTTGCAACATCAGTTCTCAAATTGTATTTGTTTCCACAAGTTAAGAACTCATCCTGTTACTTATCCAAGTACTTTGGATGTTCTTGGCCATAATCTAACGATCTAATACATATATTTAGGTTGATTGGTGCTTCATACATACTTCACATGCTCTAAGCAAGTAAGTCCTGCGACGATTCCATATCAAAACGTACATGATGAATTAAATTGCAGAGTAATTCTCAATCTTATTCCATCAATTTGCCATTTTAGCTCATTCAGTTTCATTGAGTCTTTGCTAAATTATTTGCTATGTGATATGGTTGAAAGTCTCTATTAGAGTCTTTCATGTTTGACTTAGTATTTAGCCTAGCTTATACTTAGTTCAAACATTTACTTATTTTTATACATATGGGTCAAAAGTCTTTCAAAGTCCTTCAATTAATGTTTAACACGGTAAAATCCTTTACACGTTCAAACACTTTATTAAGTCTATACAATAGATCTTAATATCAATATGTACTAAGTATCGCCTTTTGCTTGGTTCATTGTCGAAAGTACTTTCAAATCTAAGCATTTAGCATTTGATTGTTATTTCACAATAGTGTTCATAAACTTTTCGTTGGACCTTTACTTTTTCTGCCACTAAACTTCTTATTCATCAGAATTTCTATGTTTCTCCATAAGCCAATCCTCTTATTAACTTTATGATAAAACACGTTCCAATTCCTATATATAATGCTTCCTTTAATCCCATGACGGATTCCTTGAGCTTGCTTTCAAATCTAGCATTATTTAGATTTTCAAAACCCTTAGACTATTCCATAGTCACTTCCAAAATCCTATTTTGGGAGGGCGGTTTTGATATCTATTTTGCCATATTTCATATGAGCAATTTTGCTAAAACAGTCACGAAAGGACTTTAGCATTCCGATTGGTGAATAGGTTTTTATTAAAATCAACTCCGTGAATTTAATTGTATCCTTTTTATCCAATCTAGCTATGTATGGATATACATTTCCACATTTGATAGTTTTCTCCTTGATAACTTATTTGCAATCGATGGGTCTTTCACCCTTTATGAAAATTAATCAAGTTTCAAACACGATTTTCAAACATGGAGTCTATCTCGAATTTTTATGGCCTCTAACCATTATTCGGAATTTGGATTTGTCGTAGCTATCTTACAAGACATTATTCCTTTACTATCTAATAGTAAATAGTATGCTTGTAAGTCTTAGGTTTATTTCTAATTTAATAGAAATTATAGGATTCAATCCAAGCTTTTGGTGAATTCTATACCTATACGGGGCAATTGCATCAACCACTGAGTTTCAAGGCGCTTCCAAAGCCCTTTTATTATGTTGATCTTGCTCCAACATTTCTGATGTTTTGTGAGTAACGAATTCTCTTTTAAGGCACTAGTAAAGTCCTTTTGAGTATTCTTGATCAAGCATTCTCACGAAGTCCTTTTAAGGTCTTCTGAGATTCCGAGTTCTAGTTTGTTGCTAAGCTCGATGGTCATCGAGTTCATTTTCCCCCCACTTGTCGTTAGAGCAACAAACACTATGTTCTCAATTAGGTTGTGGAGGTAATGCCCGTGGTGTCACTTGAATGCTTACAAAGAGACATGTATATTGTCTTTGGGTAAAAGTTCGTTGTAAAACAAACAGTTAGCTCCCACTTAAGCTATCTTAGCCTTTAATGAGCCATTAAGCTCCCACTCAACCACCTAGCTCTTGCTAAGCCGGTGAGCTCCCACTGAGTTACTTAGCTCCCACTGAGCCAATGAACTCCCACTCTGGCTAAGAGTTTTAGACATATACTTGAAAAGACATTTAGAAGTTAATTCTATCCATAACTGAATATGGTGTCCTTTCTTAGCTTCGACATTTTGTTTAGTATAACATTAGTCCTTCGTGCAAATCTTAAGAACTTTATAGGAAGGGATGTGATCCATCATTGTTCGAGTCATTTTTAAATGGTATCGAGGTCTTTGTGAAGACACACTATGTTCTTTGTGGAGTTTTTTATGAAAATTTCAATTTCATAACTTTGTGATGGTCACGCTTGGCTCAAGCAAACATCGCTCGATCTAATCTAGACGTTTTGATATCTTGCCAAGTCGATTCTGCACTTCACTGAAGCACTGAACTCTTGAAATATTCAACGTCAACTTTGTTCATGTTTAATGAATATAGCCATATTCTTTCAAATTCTTTGTGAAATTTTGAAGTAAATGAATCCTCTTTAGCTTTCGGAGTCAATTGTCTATACCAAGAACAATAGCTCTTTACTTTGTCGGTTTCAACAAGTAAGACTTGCTTGTCTTAGAACGATTCCGATTAGATCAACTATCAAGAGCCTATCTAATAGAGCCTTGAGTACGTTCTTGTCGATGTGACATTGCTAAAGATGTTCGGAACGCAAATCATGCCCATGAATTTGAGCTTTTTCTAGTTTATCATGTTAAGATAATGTTTGTTTATAATCAAGCATTCTTGACTCATGGTTTAGACAACCATGCCATTCAAATAAATTTGCAACTATTGCTCATTGCTTTGAATGTGAGTCTTTCCGTGTGTAAGTGGATCAATTGCTGGTTATGGAACACAATAACCATTTATTTATTCCAGCCTTAACTTAAAGGTCTTTAAACAAAGCATGCGTCCTTACAACTGATGTAGCACCACTTGCTTCATTCTTAGCTTATAAGTTGATAACTTACCTTATCTTCAATAGTTTAAGGTCACTTTCAAAGTGGAACACTCAAGCAGTATCCGATACTTGTGAAGATAACGAATTGCTAAGTTAACTACAATAATATGAACTCATGGGTTGAAATGGAATCTTATTCCTTTTCTTCGTTCCTCATTTCCTATATTTCTTATCATATTTTATCTCATAATCTTTTAAGAACCATTTCTTTAAGAGTCTTTGACTTTTATACTTTGTTAGGCATAATTAAGCATCTAATGCGCCGTAAAACAAAGTTCCATCTTTTCCTTTAATTCACGCTTCAATTACTACATCAATGAGTCCTACTCATCTATGTATTAAGCGAAAAGATATGTTGGTTGTCAATATTGACAATTTGAATTTGTAACTGTTGTATGAACAGAGGACGAACCCGCTCAAGATTTTTGATTCCCATCGATCAAGAGCTAGAGAGGTCTTTGTCCCCACTTCGAAGAGAAGCAAGAGCAAGGAGTAGAAATTTTCACACCCCAACGAGATAAGTAAGAGAATTAGAAGATACTCCACCCTCTTCACCCTCAAGTGAAGAATTAGATAGCCCTAACTCATCATCGAGTTCGGAAATCAACCCTTTCTCAACCTATAAGTTTGAGAGAGAAGAAGGTCCTACTTCAAACAAACTTTTAATTAATTAATTCACATAGTACTCTTTCGTTAATCAAGACTAGAATTTGAAAAATTAATTGTTGTTTATCACTTAAGACAAGGAGAATCTTGTTTACTTATTGTTTTTTTCACAAATATTATTAAATAAGAATAACTACTTTTGCAATGTAATTCCTACGTGATTAATGCTGGTAAATAAAATCAACTAACTAAGTCTTTAGGATTAGAGTTATTTAAACAGTAAAAGAAAAGTGATTTATCTAAGAGCTCAGGAAACTAACTGTTCTTCTTTTATGTTAAATCTCCATTTAATGTGTTTATGGACTTTCTTTCTTCTTTGTATCTCCAAGGACTTTAATGGATTTAATTAGGGTTAAAAATTATTTGGGAAGAGAGAAGAAAAAGTAGTATGATAGTCAGAGAAGTTGAGAGATTAGGGTTTTGATAATACTAGGGTTTTATTTCTGAATATTTCGGTCCTCGTAATGCTGAATGAAGACCCCTATTCATAGACGTAGGGATCTAGGTTTAGGGTTATAGTGTCGCGCCTTCAACCAGCGCGCGCAACTCTCTGAGTCAAGCTGGGTGTCGCGCGCAACTGATTGAGTTGCGCTGGTTTGCGGTTTGCCTTATACGAATACACGTTTTTAAAACTTCCATAACTTTTGATTACAAAGTCGTATTAAGGTGTGTGAGATACCATTGGACATCGCTCAATGTCTAATTTCCAATTCCGTTAGAATTAAGTTAAAAAATGTTATGTATCAAAGGTTATGGCCTTCGGAGTGCAAGGGTGTCGATTTTTGGGCCCGGTTTAGTGTTTTGATCATAACTTCTTCGTTTTGGCTCGGAATTGGGCTTATATTATACCATTGGAAATCTCTTTGAAATGGATATCCATTTGTATAGGCCTTGCATGGTAATTTGATAGTTGGTTTACCTGTTTGGCTCGGTTTTTCAACAATGTAGCTTCCATTGGATCCAATCATTGCATTTGACGCATTTGGGTCCGTTATTAATCAAGTTTAGACATGTACGAACATGTTTTAGGCCTAATTAGTAATTGGACAAGGCTCTAAGATAAAATGGTCTGAAAAATGGGTTTTAACTTACTTCATAATTCTTTTCATAGTCCATAAATACTTCAACTTTGATCTATTATGAAGAACGGATTTTTGTAACATCATCGCACTTCCTTTCGGGACAAGGGGCCAAAAGTAGGTGTCTACAGTTAGCCACAACTTTGATCGAGTCTAGAATAGACGATGATCAAATTAGTCAAGGAAATAAATTCGAGACTCATTATGTGAAGTTCCCTAATAATAGAGAATCTTTCACAAATGTTAAGGATGTCGTACGATCCTTGGTTCGCTAAGTGTTTGAAACAAGTAGCTATTAAGGCTAGAAAAAGTTATCTCTAGTCTTAACGTGCTAAAGAATCTAGATTGATCCTTAGAACGATTTTACAAGTAAAGGTGTTTTGGGTGATGTCAGGTCATGAGAAGAGATCGGTTCTAAAAGGATAAAAGAGGATGATTTCCTCTCAATCATGTCTTCGTTGGTCTAAAGTCCCTCGATATGTCATTGAAACTTTAGCCCGACTTTAAAAAAGTAAAAAAAAGGATGAAAAGGGGTTTTCGGTTGTCGAGCCGAAGTGGTCCGGTATTTGAGCCAGGACCGGTATTCAAGCGGATGTCCACAAGATAGAAATACATGTCTCAGGACTGGAGGCATATATCCAAATCAAGTGAGAGGGAAGAAAGTCAATAACTCTCTTAGCAGCTTTGTCCACAAGATGCGTACACGTGTCTCAGGACTGGTGGCACATGACTACATAGGCGCGACATCGTCTCGTCGCTTCTTTATACAGAGGATGGTCGAACACCCTAACTGTCTGGTAAGTTAGTAAGCGCACTAACTACCGTATTTGCTTCCATTCAAAAAGTGCCTGTTCCTGATGGTTCGGCACGCCTGTCAACTCGTGCGCTAACGCCTTCAGTAATTCTCCACCTTTTAGTTACGAGAGGTAGATCTCGTAAAGCTTGAGCTGAAGTGAAATTCTACGCAACACCAACACCCTACAATTTTGCGCCGAACCACACGCCATTTGCATTTTTACGCTGCATGAAAACGCCTTCTTTTTTGATTCGGACATGAAAAAAGAAGAAAACTCGGACATTTGTAACGTTAGTACAGTAAAATGACAAATCTGTCTATAGGTGCTTTTACGTAAAGCACCACCACGGAACGTCATAAGGCACTCTTACAAAAAACGTTCAAAACGTATGCTTAGGGAAGGCACAAAGCACGGTGTGCATGCAATATGATGCCAAAAACTAACAAAGAAAGAAATAAACTACATAATGCAAAGCAATTTAAAAGATTTTTATAATTTGCACGCCATTACGTCTAATGACGAGCAAAAACCGTTGAAAAATTATAAAACGGATCAAAATCCGGATATTGGTAATTTTAGTGACCAGTATCCGTGCGCAACTTTGTAGGTCACGCTGGCCAGGCGCGCGCATCTTTCTGAGTTGCGCTAGTCAGTCACGCGCAACAAATTCAGTTGCGCGCGACATTTAATTCAGCAAAAAGAGAATCGCTTAACGCAATTTTTTCATTTCGTTTTCTCTCTCCTTCCTTCACGTTTTACGTTTCATTCTCTCTCTAAAGAGCTCGAATTTTCTTGTTTTTTGAAGCTAAAGGAAGTATATCTCGTCTCGTATTCATATTTGCCATAACTCTTTCATTCTTTGCTGAATTTGGGCGATTTTCGAACCGTTAACCTCAAATTTTTAATTTGGGGTTTTTTTATTCGCTATGTCACCTAGACGACTCTTCACATCAGTTTTACTATGATTTTTCTTCACGCCGTTTTAAGGTTTCTTCAGAAACCACCCTTTCACATAATTGGGCAAGGAAGGAGGAATCTTTTGGGTAATCACTTCCCATAAAGGTCTAGCGCTCTAATAAGTGTCAAATTTGTCTACTTCCAGAGAATTCATAGGGACGACGAAGATCCCTAGATGGAATTGTTTGAAGTATGCCGTACTGTCTTTTTACACCTGCAGGGATAATAAAAAGTCATTCGGGACAAGCTTGAAAGACGGCAGAAAGGTTGCTTGTTATCACCAACCATCTTTTCTATTTTCCACCAAGGGATGACCCACTTGATGGAAAAATTGCAAGACCCGAAGACTTTCTTCCATTCATGGCGCCCCATCTTAGAGAAGCGTTTCTTCCTTCTCACAAAGCAATTTGGAGTGTACTTTTCAATATTGTTTGGAGGACTAATTAATTCTAGTCTTTCAATTAGCCACATCTGTAAAAAAAATTCAATGCAAATAAATTATTATTACTATACAAAAATATGTTTTTAATTTCTTTAATTAAAAATATTACTTTTCTACCTGTAATAAAATTGGAGAGCCCCGAAAAGGCGCTTTTGGATTTTTCTTTAATTCATCAAGACTAAGCATAGTCTCTCCAACTATTAACGGCATTGGATTTCTCCTAGATTCTATCTGCTCCAAAACAGTTGATATGATTGCTTGACCCTCATTTGTTCTACCACTAGTGAGAATATATTGGTTAAGCATGCAAAAAAGAAAAGTCCTTCTTCTATAAACATGAAAAGACTCAGAATAAGGTCTATCAAAATAATGGCGAGCAAATTCTTTCAAATTAACTATGCTACCATCTACTATTCTTGTTAGATCTTTGTCTTTTAAATTGAAGAAGTGTTCAAAATCCTCATAATAATACTCGTTTATTCTAGGGATTATTATAAGATCTAATGAAGGGAAGCCTAAAATAGCACCGAATTCTTCCGGCAAAGGACTAATTTCATCATACCCTAATCTAAAGCAATGAGTATCCACATCCCAATATTCTAGAGCAGTATGAATAAAATCTTAATCAAGATCTACCCCTTTGACACCATAATTACCCCCCAGGTGAAACACATCTAATTCTTTTCTCTCCTTGGCATTAAGAGACTAACAACATTCATGAGTGAAGTTGGTAAAACTTTTAGATACTGGAGACATGATTTTTATTCTTTCAAGAGCTAAGAAAATATTTAATCTGCTGAAATTATGAAGAATATCGGCTGGGCAGGGGCTATTTATAAACAAAATCGGCGCAGTTTTAATCCGCGAAGGATTCGGAGTCAACGCTCATTAGCGCCAGACGCCAAACATTGGCGCCTGACGGCAGAGACTAACGCCAAACGCTAAGCGTAGCGCCTGGAGCTACACCAAAACGCATGGCTCCAGGTGGCGCTAACGTGCCTTATTGTACGAGCTTTTCAAAGAACGCGTTTTTTGGCCTGATTCGATTCTGACCAATGACTTAACGTTTTTTTTTATTCATTTTTATACCTTTTCATTTATTTCTTCCTCTTAATTAATACAACTGTTATATTAATTATATTATTTTTTTCGGGTTTTATTTAGACTAACTTCCAAGTTTTTATAAACCCAATATGTTTTGATTTTGATTTTTTCATTTTTCTTTTTGGGGGAGAAAGTCGGATACCCTCCATCAATAATAAAAGTGGCGGAATTTTTGCACAAAATTAATTTTCACAATTCTTTGCACACACAAAAATGCACATTAAAAATGAAAAAATAATAAATAAATACTGAATAAACTCATAAGTAATATGTATATACAAGAATGTCTAGATAACGAGTCTAATTAAAGGCAAATTCTATACAAAGTCAAAATAAAATAATAAAAAGCACAGGAACAAAATACGGTGCCGGGGGACGTACACCCATCATCTCATAAAACTACATCGTACAAGGAGTAACCTCCCCACCAGCTCCAGCTCCAGCTCCAGTTCCGGTCTCATCGGGAGGTGGAAAACTCAGCACAGCACCCGTCCACCCAAAATCAATCTGAGGCTGAGGCTGCGGAGGTTGCTGCGATGACGAGCCGACCTCGTACATCCCACCACCTCTAAGAGCCGAGGTAGCCTCTCCCTGGCCTACCGGCGTAGCATATGCACCCTGAGATTAAGAGCCTGATCCCTATACCGCCTCAGCACGGGCAGCCTCAGAACGACCGCCCCGACCACCCGAACCAGTGCGGCGACGTCTCGAGCTAGACCTCGTCGGTTCCCTGCGCACCTCAGGTCTCGTACGGTTATGAGAAGGAATGGGATGATCCTTCAAAAGAAACCAAAATCAGAAACATGCAGAATAGAAACAGTAATGCAAAACATAAAAAGGGAAGCAACCTCCTTGACAGCGTCGTCACGACGACATGTAGCCACGTTCCTCATAAGGACGAGCTGGCTCCGGAAGGAATCTATTCATCGTGCCATCGCCGTGACCACCTCGTGCGAGAACTGTCAAGAAAATAAAGTCAGTAAACATGCATAACATATATGGACAAAAGTTGCAAATAAATAAGCTTACTAGAGTCTGGTGACGAGAAATCGACCGCTCCACAAAGCGCTTGCCCTCAGGAGCGGGAGGAATCATGTCCTCAATCGGGTCGCATGTTCCCTGGTAGTGGATGAACATACGAGGTGGCACGAACTCAGTAGGTCCACCCTGACAAAGCAATTCAAAATCAGTAAAGCATTACTTGGGGGCTACTTAACGAAAGGTAAAAGCTGAAAATCATAACGCCACCTCCTTAGCAGGTACAGGAACTGGAGCTAACAACGGCAGTAGCTCCTCCTCATAGCACGGCCAAGGGATCGTGTAAGATCTCCAAGGGGTACCAGCTCTCTCAGACATGCTCACCAACCTCGCGGCGTTAAACATGTGACGCGGTGGAGGAGCAGGAACGACAAAAGTGTCCGAGGAATGCTGAATAGCAACCCTCTCTCCAAGATATGCGATCGCTCCATATGTCCCCAAAAAATAGCGACGCTAAAAAGTATATTGCGCAGCTAACCCTGGGACAGCCAAGTCGACCCACGGCCGGTACAGCACGTCAAGCTCCTGTAAAGAGCGCCTATCAGATAAGAATCCATCAAAGGTGTTACAAAATGGTCAAATATGTACAGAACCATACCGAGATGATCTAATCTCGGACATAATCAGTGGACATCCCAACACGGCGGCTTCCCCAGGAAGCACACACAGGAAACCAGCGCGGCGACGGTCTTGCCGGCGCAGCTGAGGGAAAGTACTCGTAGAACCAGATCTATAAAAGGCAAATGTTACCAGCGATTGTTAACTAAAGCTTAGAGCTAAACTTTACAGGAGATAAAGTATACCTCTACAACCCTCCAAAAGCCAGATAGAGCAACGTTCCGCGTGAAGGACTGATGTCGACACGAGTTCCGTAACGCTCGGATGAAGTCAGCATAGACCAAGCTGGCCTAGTCGTAAGTCCCGATCAGATGAAGATCGCGGACAGTAGGAAGGTAGTAAAGAAGCGCCCTACTACCCTTGTCAGGGAAAAAAGTCCCTGACAGCAAGATAAGTACAAAGATGCGCACCCGCTGCTCTCGGGTAGTCGCATCATCATCAAAAGCCGCTGCTAGAGTCGAGCGGTGAATCCCCTTCGCGCTGAACTGAGTCAACTCCACCTCAGCTCGAGCCCGACAGCAATCGGACCCAACAGCTCCTCGACCTCGGGAGAAAATACGCTGATTTCGTTGTGAAACGGCAGCGCAACAGAGCTAAACTCAAGTCCCATAATGAGACTGAAGTCGGTCGGGGTGACCATCATCTTACCCCAAGGAAAATGGAAAGTGTTGGTGGTGTCCCAAAAGAACTCCACCAAAGCACGAACCACATGGTGACCCCCACTAGAGGCAATCAGAGCCTCTGAGTTCTCGTAAAAAGCATCCAGTCTGCAAGATTCCCATAGAAGTCTCGCCTCGTCGTCATTGGCGATGTACATCTTGTACAAGTCGCTCAAGATGTCGTAGCCCGAACCATGGCAGCGCGTCCTACCAACAGTGATACCCTGTCGCACCCTCTCAGAAATGTGGTGAACAGGAGAGAAGTACATAGTCCGCTCGTCCCACTTAGGGAGTCGGCCGAGTGAAGTAGACGGATCGGCGTCGTCCTCTATGGGCTCGTGCTCCCGTCGAACGTCTCGGAACCGCAAACTCGAACCTCACTGTCTAACCATGCTATATTGTGCAAAATTATCATAAATTAAGGTTCTATAGTATCTAAGGTTCTCCTAGCCGCATGATACTATATTCGCAAAAAAAAAAAAAAAAAAAAAAAAAAAAAAAAAAAACAGAGGACGTAGTACTAAAACAGAGCACAAATTAAAAATGAGCATATACGACATTTTTCAAGCTTCCAAACAATTTCTTGCAATACTATAGCAATTATTGTGACAAATTGGACAAGAATTGCTAGCTAAGACGTCAAGAACAAGCCACATTGTCTTCCCTACCTTAAGAGGTCTAACAATGGTGATTTGTTTGTTTCTTCACAAAATTGAGTCATACAAGTCTAAAATTACTCTCGAGGCAATGTATAAAAATAATCAAGCGATTTCATGGCATAAAATTTGACAAACAAAGAGAATTTAGCAATTTAAGTTTTGAATTTTTAAGAAATTCGTGAACAAACACATGCAAAATTCATCAAAACCAGGGTGAGTTTAAAGAAAAATTACATAGATCGGGAAACTGGACGGAATAAGCTTTGATTTGCAACAAATTTGAGCGAATTTGGTTGAGAAACGAGCAAGAACGAGCCAAATGAAGTTCTAAGCGAATTCTCGAGCAAAACGCGAGTAGCAGCAGCGGAAATGAAGAAGAGAAGGGTATTTATGGAAAACCCGACTTTAACGCCAAGCGACTGACTTTAGCGCCAGTCGATAAGGCTTAGCGCCTGATGCTAGTGCCAGCGGCTGGCATTAAATCCAAATATGAGGCGCTAGCGTTATTTCAGCGGCGCCAGACTGTTCAGCCACTCAGTACGGTTGTTCCAACCTCTTGCAAAATAATTTGGGTTCCTTGGTACGCCAGTTAGCCCGTCCAAGCGAATTCACATGATTTTAGTAATCGCCTTGATTACAATTGCATAAAGTGATCGACCTGATGAATGATCGTCTCACTTAGCTTAAAGCGCCTAAACATTGACTCATCGCAAGGCGCCCACATACTGGTTCTTTCAGCAAAAGGCACCGACATACTGGTTCACATAGAAAAGCACCGACATACTGGTTCCTTCAGCGAAAGGCACCGACATACATGTTCAAAAGCAGCAGAAGCGCCGACGTAGAGGCATAACAGAAGCAAAGTTCAAGCGAGCTTTTCAAAGATCGACAAGCGTAGGTCTTCGATAATTTTCTTCGGAATATTATCGCAACAAATGAGGATAGCTTCAAGCGAGGATATCTTCGGCAACGTTCTCTAGCTTGCGGAGAGTTGT
Source organism: Chenopodium album (assembly GCF_948465745.1). Taxonomy (NCBI): domain Eukaryota; kingdom Viridiplantae; phylum Streptophyta; class Magnoliopsida; order Caryophyllales; family Amaranthaceae; genus Chenopodium; species Chenopodium album. Next base: position 53,222,713 of record NC_137837.1, read on the forward strand.
CACAAACAGATGAGGGAGATTTCAAGCGAAGTTGTCTTCGATCGTGTTCCCTGGCTTGCGGAAGATGGTCACAAAATGTTAGAAGGTCGTTTCAAGCAAAGCAATCTTCGATGGGGTCTTCTAGCTTGCAAAAGTCTATTATAGGGTAATTGGAGGCAGTTACAAGCATAGCGATCTTCAGGCGGCATTCTCTAGCTTGCAGGAGGTCGTCAAAAATACACAAATATAGAAATAATACAACAGCAAATCAGTTACTTTAAGAGACGGGTGCTAGACGGTGCAAGATGTGATCGACGTGTGCTCGACGGTTACTTTAAGAGACGTGTGTTAAGGCGACATTCTCTAGCTTGCAGGCATCGGCGTTACAAGAGTGATTTAGGAGCGCTGAACGTTCTGAATCATTCTCCGTCCCTATCGATACTTTGACTTTTGTTTTCGAAACTGGCGTTTCTCCAAACTCAGTCAAAGTGGGGGCTTCTGTAGACACCCAAATGTGTCGCCCCAAAACTAAACCCGATGATGAGTACCTTTCACATTGAATCATAATCGAATGAAGTGAAAGTGTGGAAAGTTTAGTGTTGCGGATAGTTTTAATTTCTTTTCTTTTCTCTCTGTTTTTGAAAACCTATTTTAAGAAAACGGCCAATATAGTTTGGTTGGTCCATGATATGGGTCCAATAGTAGTGTAGTTGGATAGGGCTTGAAAAGAGTTTTCCAACGATATATTATAAGCGTAATTCCAATAAATATTGAGGAAGTTATGGCCAAATTACTAAATTGGGCACGGTTTGAGCCTTATATGCGGCCAATGATCTAGAGGAGGGCCTAATATGGATTTATCATTCCTAATGCAATTAGGAATGGTTTTAGTATTCTAGATTCTTCTAGAAGGTTCTTTTCATTCCTAATTCAATTATCATTGATATTGACTTTTGTTGACCTTTTGAAATTTTAATTAGAATAAAAGAGTGTTTTTGAGGAAAGTACGATTTTATCCTCCTATACGGTTAAATTCTATCTGATTTTAGAAAACGCGTCAAAAACTTGATTAGTGCCTAACGCCAGCATTAGCGCCTGACGCTAAGCTTGGCGCCTAGCGCTAGCATTAGCGTCTGGCGCTAACTCCGTTTTTTTACGTCAGAACTCTAGTTCAATTTTTTATCTTTTTGGTTGATTTTCTCTATAATTAGCCTCCTAAAAACTCCGTTTTGAATCATCTACAATCATTAATTCTTTAGCTCTCTAATTCTCTTCTTTCTCTAAGCTAAAGCTTATTCTCTCCCTCTTTTCTAAACCACCCTTTTAACAAAATTCCGCATTCACAAGATCTAGACACACCTAGCATAATTCGAAGTTGCCTTCACCCTAGACGTGAAAGGTTTGATATTTCTGAGGGTTTGGTCCCAAATCTCTCTTTCAATTATTTAATTTAATTGTTTTGATTATTATTTTCCTTGAAGTTACTAACGCGTGTATTTTGTTATTAGAAAGAGATATGAGAAATCCAAGTAAGTGCTTTAATTGATTTATTGCTATTATGATGTAGAAATCATGCTTAGATTGTTATTATGATTCCTAGTATCATGTTAGGATGCTTTTCTTAATTTGATGTTTAGGGTGACAAAAATAAATTCCTAGCATCTTGTTTAGAGTAAAGAATATAACGTCAATTATGATTTCTATGATGTCTTTTATTGTCTATTCTAATGTCATGTTAGTATCATGTTAGGGCTAAAGCTTTGATTTTTATTATTTATGGTTAGATATATTTTCAGTATTTCCCTCCTTATGAATAATACTACCTCCTTATGAAGTTATGAATAATCCAAATATAAATTAAAAAAAAATCAAAATTATTTTTAATTGGCTTTTCAAGTCCTTTTTTTTTCAGGTACTACATATCAGCCCCGGTATTCCATGGAGGGTGGAATAGTCTTTCCCATATCAGAGGCCAGAGATTTTGTTGAAGGGTCTGACACTGACGAAGATGGATACGAATATTTCTGACGAACATTGATTTCTAGCACAGCTTTGTTGCAGGTAATGGCCCCACCCATATTGAAGCTATCAAAATATATTTCCATGGTACAGTCTTATCTGCCTTAACATTGTTCTTTTTTATTTACTACGTACTTATTTTATGCGTACAATTCCACAACTGTAGACGTATCCGAATAGTACATGTTTTAGTATCCGACTATTTTTTGTCGTCGTTTCAATATGTTTCACTATATGACCAAATGTACCAATATATGACTAAAACCCCTGCATGAACAAACACATTATTTCACCCCAATTTAATAATTCCACACACTGAATTAAAACCAAATCTTTAAACCAAATCCTTATGTCCAGACTTGCGCGTAGAGCTGATGGGAGTCCGGTTATAATGTTTGTAGCCCAGCCAAAGGGATTAATGCCAGATAGTGATTTTACCACCTATGATTATTACTACCAATGTGAGGATGGGGGTGATGTGGTCTTTACCAGAGTATCTACTAAGATGCTAGGTAATCTAATAATTGATCCATGCACAGCAAACTTGAGGCACCATAATTTCAAAATGCGCAAGATTAGTGGTGATGGTACCATATTACCAGCCCACCTGCCGAATATAAATGACTGGTATCCGTTTAGGTCGGAGTTAAAACATTTTTTCAGGTGGGCATTAGGAGCGTATCCATTTAGTGTCCCGTGTAAGCCCCATGAACAGTTGCCAGCGTTGGCGGTACTTGATCCTTCCCCAATATTGCACATAGAGGAAGCCGAACAATTCAAGTTGGATATGTGGCCTCTCCGACTGCATGGGCCTCATACGTTGATGCATTCCAACTAATAACCATACTTGACTACCAAAATGTAATCAACATTGTTATATCTTACACCTAGGATACCCAAAAAAAGCTGGGCCACCATTCAATAGACCTGGAGTCATTGTTCTTAACACCTGACAGCACCGTAAGCCCCCTCCCACTTGAGTTCACAATTGTGTGCTGGAATGTCCGTGACTTGGCCCGTGAATCTGCCGTATCTAATTTTCAAAGTATGTGCGCGTTACATAGTCCAGAAGTGGTGGTCTTATGTGAGATTAGACAGACCTATCAGAATGTGCAAGACATTGTGTCTAACCTAAGTTGTGATTACGAATACATCCATTACCCCGGTATTGGCCTTTGCGGTGTTGTTTTAGTAATGTGGAAGGAGGAGGTGTTGAATGTGGACCGCCCCTTTGGTAGGTTTGGCAGCCTTGAGCTACGCTTATACGTACAACCCAACCATTTTTAGCGACTCCAATTTAATTTTTTTTACCCTAATAATGTTGTTGTTATTGCAGGGCCATCCAAAATCACGGAAAAAGCTATTTTGACACGTAAATCGCCAGTTCGGGGATTATATTTTGTTACTGGTGTAAGGATTACGAGTTTAACTGCACTTTATGTCTAGTATTAGTAAGGATTAGACAATGTTAAGAATAGATATCTTGCTTTGTATCGTGTACCATTATGTGAAGGAAACTACTTTGTTATTTTAATGTTTTAATAATTCGGCCATATGTAATATAGTAAGAATGTTTTAACTATCCCCCCATACCTAATGCCGTTTGAAGTGTTTCCTATTTTTTTCGGCCAATTCACCAGCAACAATTTGGTAAAAAAACTTACTCCGGCGACACTTGGCTAAAAAAACCTAATAATATGCGACAATTTGGTAAAAATAATAAACTCCGGCGACATTTACACCAAATTTTTTTTTTATCCGGACAAACTCTTTAAACATCCTATTTTAATTTGTTTTTGCGTTCTTAAATTTATTTTTCATATAAAATTTAGAATTTACATGTCATCCCTTTTTATTTCCAACCCCTATTGAAAAAATTTGTTCCGACCTATATTAAGCATGCACCGCAATTTTCAAACCGCAATCTAACCTCATAAGAATTTGAGCATAAAAATAGATGACATCAAAGATTAAAACGATTTAAATTTCACATGATTAAGAAAATATATAAACAACAAAAACAAGTCTTGTGTTGTACGGATTAACGTATTCATAATTTAGACGATCACAAACTAACTTTATGATTCAAACCTTAGTTTGATAACACACTAAATTTCATTTTTTTCCATGGTGTACAACAACCTAACTTTTGGATTTGTCCCCCTCCATTTGTCCATCCACACTAGAATCCTAAAGATTAAGACAAAATTTATCTTATTTCATATAATGATTGAAAGATTTAGTTTTTTTAAAACTAAATTAAATACATAACATTGTATTTAGCAATTCCTCAAAATGGAATACTGTAATACGAGAATTGTATTAGCAATTTTGTTACGAACATATTAACCAAATTACAGTACATACTTTTTACATTTTCTAAATTAGAAGATATCACAAGGTGTCAGTGACGATGAATAATTTGTACGGATTCGTATAGTTTCAACATTATTGTTTAGGAAAATAAATTGGTATTGTTCAAATCCGCAGTATAACCAGGTCAAAAATTTAACCAGCTGCATACTTTCAGAGTGGTCATGTCACATAAGACACATGCGCCAGTAGGATTATACGGAGTCAAGGGGAAGGACTTGCACTAGAACCTCTGAATTTGATATATCATGCTTTGGGAGTTGGATAAAGGTTAGGGTGAGTAAGATAGTTTGCTGAGGAAGCTTGCAAAACATTGGTTTGCATTAAATGAGGTGGTAAATTCGTACATATGCATCAAAGAGTTACAATGTGGTAAGTTCATTTCCCATGAAACTTAGGTCTTTAGGGTTAATATAGGGTGGCGTATGTCACAATCAACACTGGATACAAGTGACTGAAAACCCGAAAAAATTGAAAAATCACTTTGTAGGGATTGGATGTGAGATATAAAAACAAAACAAGTAAGTCATCTACCGTAGAAGATATGGATGGATGGGATGAAATGGTAATTGCAAGTAAGAGTAGTCCCACCAAGCAAATTGGAATACGAGGTTCTGGGTAGGGGGGGACCAGTAAATTACACAATGGAAATCAAAGTACAGGTCGATTAGAGTCTAACGTTCAATGGAAACATATATTAACAATCAATTACAATCAAAACTATGGGTCGGATTGCGGGTTGAAGATTGCGGTGCAATTTTATAAAATAGGCGTATGTTGGTGCGCATTCCAAATTTTTTAATACCATACAGCGCCCGACAAATCGCACTATAATAACAAGTTTACGAATTTTAGACAATAATTTAGTAAAAATTGTACATAACAAGGAAAATATATTAGCTAATTTTTGACAAGTAGTTACAAAAAGGATAATAACATTTAAACTTTCAACTAATAATTAACATACAAAATAAAAGTGTTGTTGATAATTTATGATTTAAAAAAAAATAAACCTAAAATTAAAAGAGAATACATATAGCCTTATTCCCAAAAAAATAAATAAAAAAGGAAGCCTAAATAAATAATAAAACAATATCAACAACTTTAACTAAATCAAATACTTAATAATATACTTTTTTCCCTTAAATATCCGAGCTCAGCGTATTGCTTTGGACAAAAAACTAGTAATTACTATATCCAAGTTTTATTTTTAGACAAAAAACTAGTAATTACAACCCTCAATACGAAGGAAATAAGGACTTCAAATCATCAAGAACACCGGTTCAACCTCAACATAAAATAGTCATTGATCGAGATCAGAGGATCAAATTCAGATTGTACCCATAATTATCAAATTAATAAAAGTAACACCTTCAAGATTGGCAATTTTGCAAGAAAAGTCATTGAAAAGTGCAACCATAGACTAACAACGAATTTCTTGTATATATTTGTATAAATTCAAAAACTGAATCAATTTATGAGTGAATAATACGTTGAAGACACAACTATAAGGTTAGTGTAAAAGTAACCTTATTTGAGTTTCAGTTTCGTTAAGTGGTAAGGGAACTTAACAATAAGAGTTATGACTCGAGACGGTGCAGATGAATGTTAATCAAATCATCAGGCGCGAACTGTCACCGACTCAATTCCATATGAACAACCTAAGATGTATAAATTCAAATAAGGTAGACGCCCGGGCCAGGTGGTCTGTTGCATGATAAATTTGTCATTTCTAAATGAAAGGTACAAAGCCGAATCAAGTATTATTGTAATCCATTGAACTCCAAACAACACACCTGGAGATTATACAACTGCTTATTTATGAAAACTTTTAAAATAAATCTAATTCTTATTAGTATATTGTGTGCATACATATGTAACTACCATTTATCAATAACTCAGTAGGTCATTATAGTATATGAGCATATGTAGCATGACCGTATATATAGTTGACCAGTAATAATTACTCGAATTTCAAAAATGGGATATTAAATCTATTGAAATTCCTTAAGAATAAAAACACTAATTATCCAATAAAATAAGATTTATTAGTTATTGAATTTCCTTAAAAATAAAAACATTAATTAGCCAATAAAATAAGATTTATTATATTTTTGCATCATAAGCTTGGCATACGGTAATTGTGGCCTACATAGTATTTCAAATTCAAACAAAATTACCGTGTTCCCGAACAAAACTAAAAACCTTATTACCTTGTGTTGTATGTAATCGGATATTTGCTTTGTACCGGCATTTACAAACTTAAGTTTTAATTTTGGACTAAGTTAAACAAATTGGAATGATAACTTTGAGTTTTGACCACATTTGATTTAACACCAAACAAATGTCACCCATTTCAAACATAACAATGGACACATGTAGTACATAAATACAAATATCAGGCACACAACCTAGGGTTTGCAATATCCATTTCTCTCTATATAAAAGCAACACGATTAAGACCAACAACTCACACTGTAATCAAACCTAAGAAACAAACTAACTACAAAAAAAAAATATGATTTCACTAACCCTTTCCTCCAACCCCCTCTCCCATGATAGTAGTTCATATGAGGGAGAGTCCTCTTCACCCCCAACAGCCATAAGTCAACGACGACACATCCACGTCGCCGTAAGAAGAGGATGAGGCCAACTACCTCACTGTTGGCCATGGCGATGGCTGGTAATACCATTGCCCGCCTTAGGCAAAAGTGACTTTCTAGGGAACGAGCTCTTTGCCTTGCTAATCCTGGAGAACCTCTCCGTGATAGTGAAGACGATGAGTCACCTCCTGTGTTGGCTGATATGCCAAGGGGTGACAGCGTTGTCACTAACGTGGTTGTTGTTGCTTATGGCCATGGAGGAGCACAACACCATGGCAACGGAGGAGGTGAAAAAGCAGCTGCTTGTAGACACCTAAAAATGTCTCCCCAAAACCAAACCCGATGATAAATAACCTTTCACCGCCACTGTTGGTCGGGTTTAGTATTTAATCCCGAGAGTGCTTAAAAAATCGTATTTTATTAAATTCTCATTTTTGAAAGGTCCATGGATTAGTCTTGGTGTTTGGTAAAAGCATAGTGTTAATTTTAGCCCAAGCTTGTTAATTAATTTTAAGCCCAAACCTTTTTATTTTATTATTTTATTATTTATTTTTGGCCCAAATATTTTATTTATTTTTATTTCATTATTTTCTTATTTTAAGCCGAATAATATAAGTCAGAAAAAAAGCCCGAAATTATCAATCGGCACTTAAAAACCCGAAAGAAATTAGGGTTAAAAATGAATTTAGACGGAAAAATGGACTGGAACTAACCGTGTCACGGTACAGCCTGACCGTGTCACGGGAATCCTTCCCGTCTGACGGTGGGACTTCCCGTGACACGGGAGGTCTGCCGTGACACGGGAAGTTCCGTGTCCTTTCCGCGTAGACCCTTAACGCGTTTTCCGTTCCGTTTTCTGAAAATTTCCCGCGTCACTCCAAAACTGTACCGTGTCACGGGAATATGTACCGTCTGACGGTACTGTCTAACCGTGTCACGGTATAGTCTGACCGTGTCACGGGATAGGTTTTTAGGGTTTTTTTTTATCATTTTAGGGTTCCGTGTGCTCCCTCAGCACATTTCCCTATAAATACCCCCTCATTTCTGATGTACGGGGCAACCATAATTTTATTATTCTTATTTTCTCTCCTCTATGCTATTAACCTAAACACTAGCCTACCCTTTTCACTTCAAAATTCCTTCTTCAAGCACTCAAAGGAGTCCATATTTTACTCGAGGTTCTGTCCTTAAGCCAAGGCGTGAAAGGTAGAATCGTTTGAGGGTTTGGCCCCAAAATCAACCTTATTTCATTTAATTTAATTTAATTATTGTTTTATTATTTCCTTGAAGTTACTAACTCGTTTATTATTTTGTAGTTGCATGCAAACAGATTCAAAGTAAGGATCATGCTCTTTTATTATTATTATTATTTTTCTAACAATTTTACGTTGTTGGAATTATGATTAAATTGGTTTTTATATTAATATTGTTACTATTATTTATTTTGATCACTATATTGCATGTTTAAAGGGAATATGTAATTGAAAATCACGACTAATAAGATGATTTGGACAACCGGTTTAGGTTCCCTTTTAATCTTATTATTAATTCAAGTGATCACCAAATTTTTAGAATTATGTGTGCATTAATTTTGAACCAACTTAGTTAAATAATAGTTTGGAGCGAATTGGATTATTGTTTGTATGCCTTTGAGATCACAAGAATTCTTTTCAATATAAGAATCGAGTAGAGGCCAATACGGGCGAATGTGACTCCATGACTCACTTCGTACCATCATCCCCAATCCTCCTTTCGTGGTTCCGAACCATATGGAGTTAGTAATCTCATGGATTATGAATGGGGTGTAACCTTCACGGGTCAATCGTTGTTGCCTTCGTTGTCCCTTTATCATGGTTGCCTTTTATGATCCGTGAACGGTTTACAAGTTCCTAAAAAACTTGTTGGCGGCTCCCTACTTTATTTGTCCCTAATCGTTGTCTCTAATCGTAATGTCAATTCCCACTTCCTATGAGTGCCAAGCATATTCACAACATGCTTTTAACGTAGGCGCACTACGAGCGACGCCTACAATTTGGCGACTCCACTGGGGAGGATTCTTAATTATTTATCGATTTGAGTGATCGGTATTTAATTAAGATGAGTGGATGAGACTTGAAAGATTCTTGAAAAAATATTCCTGTGATTAATTTGGCATTTTTTCATCTGCATAGACGTTTTAACGTCGCATTCAGGTCTGTCCCGTAGGAAAAATTGGATAACTCGGTTGCGCGCAAAAGCAAACAGGGCACCAGTCAGATTATCTGACTACCGTGTCACGGTACAGTGTACCGTCTGACGGTACACTGTACCGTGACATGGGAATTTCTGCCGTGTCACGACAGTCCTAAAATCAGTCCGGTGGCCTATTTTCTTTTCTCACAGTCGACTTCCTTTGATTTTTCTAAAAAAACGTATGTGTTCTACATGCGTCTTAGCCCCGGGGGATTTAAGCTCTATCGACCCAAAAACGCTCATGGCAATAAGGGTTCGTCCGAGTTATTAAATCCACCCAAACCATTGAGTCGAGTTCGATTTCATCACGAACTCGCGGAGCCGCCCGTTGGCATACACCCTCAAGGGAGGTTGCTTTGCTAACGCGTCCAAACTCTTAACCATGGTACCCTTTTGACACCCAAAGCTTGACCAATAGTTGAACATAGATCTTGACTCTAGGTTGCGAACTTTTTTTACATCATCGTGCCTAAATGCTATGTGTTTGTTTGGTGCTAACCCTCATGTGTTTGCTCTTTTTGTTTAACCCATGACCGAGGGTTTTTATTCTCACATAGTAATTCGTACGGACTTAAAATCGATTAACATTTGAAAAATCACAAAACTGACCTGGAACTGCGCACCGTGTAACGGCAGGTTCTGCTGTGTCACGGTGAACAGTGCCGTGACACGGGAAAGTCTACCGTCTGACGGTAAACTGTACCGTGTCACGCCAGTCTGCACCGTGACACGGTGCCCAGGACAGTGTCCTGTCAGTCTTTTTTCTCGATTTTTTTGTCCAGTATTGAGTCGTGTCTAGCTATCCGGTCAAAACACGCGTCTATAATCTCACTTAATCACTCACATATTATGTCCACACACTTTTTTTTAGTCATGCACCACTTTTGACCGTATTTTAGGGAAGTTTCGTTCTTTGGGTCGTTTTTTTTTTTTTCGGAGTAAGTCGGATGGTATCCTCCCCTGTTTTCTTTTTTAATAAGTAGAGCTTCAATAATAATAATAAAAAAATTTCTTTTTTCCGGAAAGGTTAAGGTCAAGTTTGGTCATTAAAGGTGTGTTTGTTTCGGTGTCACAGCACTTGGGCAAGAAGCAAGGGTAGATTGTTACGGTTCGAGTCCATACCTCAACAACCTCTTATACCAAAGAGGCGTACAAGGAAACCACCTCCGTCATCTCCACAAGATCCGTCTCCAGTCTACTTTCAACCAATGGCCACTAAGGAAGACATCGAGAACCTCAACAGGACAATCGAAAGATTGTCTGACATGATGCAGATACTCACTACTAGAGTCAGCACTGTAGAGCAAGACAAGTAAAACAGTGTCACTACTGCTGCGATGGACAAGATCAAGGAACAGATGAGCAAGATTTCCGAAGAGTTCACTTATGTGGAACAGCCTATCACCTCCTCGTCCATAAGAGAGAAGCTTCCTGAGAAGTTTTCCACTGCTGATATTCCCAAGTTCAAGCCTACTGATAATCCACTTTTCCATTTAAAGGCTTTTTCTGCAACTATGGCTCTTAAGGGAGTAGATGTGACACTCTTCCCTACGGTGTTTCCTCTTTCCTTAGAACATGCCTGTCAACAGGGGTTCTATTCTCTGGAATCCAAGCATGTCGCGACCTGGGAAGATGTTACTGAAAGCTTTATGAATCGGTACAAGTGTAACATCCAGGCCAAGACTTCTGAACGTGAATTCTCTATTCTCAAACAGAAAGAGAATGAAGGATTCACCACTTACCTAAGCAGGTGGAGAGAAATAGCTGCGCTCTTGGTGGATCCTCCCAAGGAGAAGGAAATGGTTCGCTTGTTTATTGCCAACCTGACTCATAAGTACAAGCAACACCTGAAGTTTTTGCCCTTAAGTACCTTTGATGCTGTATACGATATTGGAATCAATATCAAAGACGAACTGATGAAATCTGTTGGTAGCAACAATAACAACAGTACTTGGAAAAACAAGAAGAACGACACTCCTTCTTCGTCTTCTAAGCCCAATAATGCTACCAACAATATCAACATCAATGATGTGCTGGCCCTCAATGCTCCTCCTCAAAGATTCCAAAGGCAAAGGAGGGTTTATACGCCTTTGGGAATGACTTATGATGCTGCTTATGACCGTCTCCATGGTTAGGGACTGATTATGCCAATCGGACCGTTTCCAGAACCTCGACCTGAGAATAGGACCGCTAACTATGACCCCAACGCTTATTGCAAGTATCACCAAGGCAAGGGTCATAACACTGAGAAGTGTTGGAGGTTGAAATACGCAATACAAGACCTGATTGATGCTAACCAACTTCCTGTCCCTCCAGGGGGCAAGAAGCCTAACATTCAAACAGGTCCTCTTTCTGATGCTCTGGCTATCATGGGAGATGAAGTCTCATTTGATCCGTCGATACTCATTCAATTTGTGAATGAACCTCTGCCGGAAGTTGTATTTATCTCAAGCATTGAAGAAGTGAATGGGATTTGGGATAGTGAAGATGAAGACGTCTATCTCAAAGACATAGCCTGTTCATCTCTCGGCACCAGTGAAGATGTTTGGGGGGACCTTGAGGTCAAGGTTCTCACCAGAAGTGGACGGTTGCAACAACCTAACCCACCTCCACCTCCACCACAATCAAATCCGATAGTTGATCCCATCGACCCTTTGAATAGCGATGTGGTCAAACAGCTGCAAAAGACCAAGGTGGAGATGAATGTATGGAAGCTTTTGGCCACTTCCCACGAGCATCGAAAGGCTGTAATGAATTCTCTGGTGAAAATAGGAGTTGATGATGACATGACTCCTCAAGGATTGGTCAACTTTCTCACTACTGAGCTGCCGAGTACTAGCAATCTGATCTCCTTTTCTGATAAGGATCTACCCCCGGAAGGGGACCAACATAATAACGCCTTACACCTCACTGTAGTGTGTAGGCAGATGAATGTTCCTATGAGCCTGGTTGATAATGGCTCTGCAATAAATGTGTGCCCACTCCGTACTGCAAGGAAGTTGGGTATAAAGAATGAAGAGTTGACTCCCTCCACTCAAGGGATTCGAGCTTACGATAATACCCGTCGTCAAGCCGTGGGTACTATCATACTAAATATAACTACTGGGGCCATTGAACGTCGCACCAAATTTCAGGTGGTGGACATTAAGGCCTCTTTCAATCTGTTATTAGGACGCCCTTGGCTTCATGAGCTAAAGGCGATTCCGTCATCACTTCACCAGAAAGTGAAAGCCATAATTGGAGGGGTTCCGATTACTATCGATGCTTCTCCTATGCGCATTCAAGTTATTGATACTCCTATCGTCCATGTTGAACATGACGAAGAAGATGAAGATCTTTGGGGGTTTTCACTAGATGATGTTCTTGTGATCGAAGAAGAGGAAAAGTGCCATCTCGACTTCGATCCCTATTCAAACACCAGTATCAACGCCATTCTGAAGAAGCAAGGTCACTTCCCTGGAATGACCCTTGGGCTCAAGAAGAAAATGGCTAAATCTTGGGGCCATCCTGGTGCGCTCAAGAAGGATACTTTCGGCTTGGGATTTGAGCCAACAAAAGAAGATCTCAAACAAGCTGCCTTGAAAATGAAGGCTCGCAACAACGCTCGAATCACGAAAACGGAAATGACCATGGATCCATATCCGTTCACTCTCAACGGCCAATACATCAAAGAAGGGGAAGACTTCCCATGTTATGAATTCCCCGAACCATTTGTCCATGATGGGATCCGTGAACCGGGATTCGAGGTGTTCCTCGATTGTGACTTCATTGATGAAGAGCTCTCCATAGTCGAGAAGTCAGCTAGCCTGAACTCTGATGATGTGGGAATCAATCTTCCTTTTGGAATGAAGAAAAATGAATCCAAGCCGGTCTGCAATGATAACTCCGAGCTCGTTCAAGCCATCATAGCAAATAAGGATTTCGACCCCTCCGAGTTAATCGTCCAAGCTGACAACATTTCAAGGGGATGGCGCAAGACATTGAGGATCACTACGCCGAGTGGAGAGAAGTTGGAAATAACCGCTGGCGAGGGTCCTATGTTTGGTGAGTCTGAATCGTCCGGGTCTGAGTCCGAGTCTGAGTCTAAGTCCGTAGATGAGTCCTTAGAGTCTGAGGCTGACCCTCTTTCTGCTATAGAGTTCAACCCTGAGTCTTTTGTTGAGTCCTCTCTTCCTAGTCCTAATAATTCTGGTGAGGTCGCGGCCGACCTTGCCTCTCTTGATGTATTAGCCAATATTCAATGAAATGAATACCTTTGCTTACGATGCGTGTCATTCCCCTAGCCCTGATCAATATTGCTTTGCTAATGATAAAAATGACAAAGAAATAATAAAACCAATGGAAGAACACGAAAATAAAACAGCAGTTATTGAAGATACATAAACAGTTAATATTTCCAATGATACGACTGTTAAAGAAGTAAAAATTGGATTAACACTAAGTCAAGATGAACGCAAAGAGCTAATTAACTTGCTTAGTGAATTTGTTGATGTATTTGCTTGGTCATACCAAGATATGCCAGGAATTGACAAGGATATAGCTCAGCATACGATACCACTCATTCCAGGTATGAAGCCTGTCAAACAAAAGCTGCGCCGAATGAAACCAGATGTGGCTCTTAAAATCAAGGAAGAAATCAGAAAGCAATTGGCCGCAGGTTTCATCAAAGTATCCAAGTATCCGGAATGGATAGCAAATGTGGTTCCAGTTCCAAAGAAGGATGGAAGGGTCAGAATGTGTGTTGATTACTGGGATCTCAATAAAGCAAGCCCAAAAGATGGGTTCCCTCTACCTCACATTGACATTCTGGTCGATAATACAGCAAACTATGCACTCCTGTCATTCATGGATGGTTACGCCGGATATAATCAGGTATTGATGGCCGAAGAAGACATGGAGAAAACCACATTCATCACACAGTGGGGTACATATTGCTATACGGTAATGCCATTCGGGTTGAAAAACGCGGGTGCCACCTACCAAGGAGTAGCTACAGCACTCTTACATGACATGATGCACAAAGAAGTGGAGGTCTATGTCGATGATATGATTGTCAAGTCTAAGGATCGCCCAGGCCATATCGTCGCACTTCGCAAGTTTTTTGAAAGACTCCGTAAGTACAACATGAGATTAAATCCAGCAAAATGTGCATTCGGAGTCACGTCAGGCAAATTACTTTGATATGTGATCAGTTCTTGAGGAATTGAAATAGATCCTTCAAAAGTAAAAGCAATCATGGCCATGCCACCACCCAAAAACGAGAAGGAGATTCGAGGCTTCATTGGAAGGTTGCAGTACATAAGCAGGTTCATATCAAAGCTCACAGCGATATGTGAACCTATATTCAAGAAGCTCAAGAAGAATGTCCCAGTCACATGGGATGATGACTGCCAAAAGGCTTTCGACAAAATCAAAGAGTATTTGGCAAACCCACCCGTGCTAGCGCCAGCAATACCTGACTTTCCTCTTCGACTCTACCTTACAGTCACAAGAGAAACGATGGGGGCAATGCTAGCACAAGAGATAGAAAGCAAGGAGAATGCAATTTATTACCTGAGCAAGAAACTCCAAGGATATGGACGCGATACACGCCTCTCGAGAAGTTGTGTCTCGCACTTGTATGGGCTGCACAGAAACTAAGACATTACATGCTCACTCATACAGTGCATGTCGTGTCTAAGATGGATCCTCTCAAATACCTGTTCGAGAAAGCAACCCTCAACGGCAGATTATCAAGGTGGATAGTCAATCTGGCTCAATTTGACTTGAGATTTGTGCCACAAAAAGCCATCAAAGGTTCCGCAGTTTCTGATTTCTCGAAGAAGCTGAAAAAGAAGAAGATGAGTACGATTTCCCTGACGAAGATTTACTCATGACCGAAGACGATAGTTGGACGCTCTATTTCGATGGAGCTTCAAACCAAAAAGGATGTGGTGTGGGAGTCTTGCTCGTATCACCCAATGAAGAACACATCCCAATTTCCATGAAGCTCGACTTTGATGTCACCAACAATGCCGCAGAATATGAAGCATGCATTTTGGGATTAGAAACAGCTGTCGCCTTGGGAATCAAGAAACTCAGAATCTACGGTGACTCTTCACTAATCATTAACCAAATCTCTAAGAGATGGAAAGTGAGGAGTGAAAGTCTCGCCACGTATCAAGCTCATTTAGAAACTCTCACGGAGCAACTAGATGAAGTAGAATATACGTATTTGCCAAGAGAAGAAAACCAGTTCGCCGACGCACTAGCTAAGTTAGCATCAATGGTGCGAATTCCAGATGACACGATCAGAATGCCACTGACCATAGAGAGAAGATATGAACCAGCTTATGTTCATGCACTTGATGATGAACAAGAACCACAGGAGGAAGATGAAGAGCCATGGTATACAGACATCCTTAATTATGTGACAAGAGCAGAATATCCTCCTAATACTGATAAAAGGGCACGCCGTGCTTTGAGGCTCCTGGCCTCACAGTATGTGCTCATCAGGGGAGAACTCCACAAGAGAACCGCAACGGGAAGGAATCTCTTATGTATAGCCAAAAAAGAAGCACATAAAACCATGGAAAACCTTCATGCTGGTGTATGTGGAACTCACGTGAATGCAAAAATGCTAGTCTAAAAGATTCAACGACAAGGTTACTATTGGACTACTATGGAGAGAGATTGTCACGAGTACATCAAGAAATGTATGAAGTGTCAAATCTATGCAAACTTACAGCATGTTCCACCTTCGCTTCTCTACACGTATACTTCTCCCTGGCCTTTCTCCACTTGGGGCATTGACATCATTGGAAAAATCACACCACCAGGACAAGGGGGGCATGAATTCATTCTCGTAGAAATCGACTACTTCACCAAATGGGTCGAGGCAGCCTCATATGCCAAGCTGACGGCAAAACACGTAGCTCAATTCATTGAGAAAAATATTATATGCCGCTATGGGGTACCACATGAGATGATCAGTGACAATGAAACACATTTCCAAGCCGAATGCGCGGAATTGTTGCAGAAATATCATATCAAACATCACCGGTCATCACCTTACAGACCACAAACAAACGGAACAGTCGAATCGGCCAACAAAAACGTGAAAACCATCATCGAAAAGATGACGGAAAATTATAAGGATTGGCCAAGTAAGCTACATTTTGCCCTTTGGGGTTATCGAACCTCTGTTCGTACATCGACATGGGCTACCCCTTTTTCTTTAGTCTATGGCGTCGAAGCTGTACAACCAATCGAGCTCGAGATACCTTCTCTCCGAATCGCATTGGAAAGCCAACTAGATTAAGTCGACTGGATTAGAGCAAGATACGACGAACTGGTCTTACTTGATGAAAAACGCTTGGCAGCTTTGCATCATGTCCAAACCTACCAACAGCGTATGGCACGACATTTTAATAAAAAAGTCAAGACCAGGAACATCAAAGAGGGTGACTTAGTGCTTTAGGCACTTCGCAAAAATGTGTTAGATCCAAGAGGAAAATTCAGACCGAACTGGTCAGGCCCGTACATTGTTAAAGCCATCCTGTCTGGCGGAGCGGCACAATTGGTAGACATGGACGGTAACGGCTTCCATAATTTAACCAACTTGGATCAACTCAAGAAATTCTACGCCTAGTCGCATGGGTTCATGACCCAATAGAGCTACGTCTGGCCTGATTCCTTTTTTTAGGATACGTAGGCAACCCCTCAAGGGGGCCCGGCCACTTTAAAATAAAAAAAATCCTCCCTCTATTGATCTAATATGCGCGTCGGTTCAGCATTGCGTCACGGCAAAAACAAAAAAAAAAAAAAAAAAAAAGGGAAAAAATGTCGCGACACGGGATTTCTTCCCGTCTGACGGGAGAAATTCCCGTGTCACGGCAACCCCTGAACGGCAAAAAGGACATTGTGACTCCCGTGACACGGGATTTCTTCCCGTCAGACGGGAGAATTGTTCCGTGCCACGTCACCCCTGTCTGTCAAAAAAAACAAAAAAAACAAAAAAAAAAATATTAAAAAAAAAAATTTTGCCGTGACGTGGGAATTTGAACCGTGTCACGGGACCCTTTGACCGTGACACGACAGATTTTCAGTTTCCCGTTTTATTTATTGGCGCATTCGTTGCGAATTTATTGTTCGAATCCATTGCGTCCGACTCCTTGACTCGGATAATTAATAAAAGTCATTGTAATTTTTATTTTAAAGGCTGAAATAAATGTGCTATTATTAAAATGCGACTACAAGTATTGGCATCATATGCCTTATTTTTAATAAAAATTATAAATAATAAACTGCAAAGCACTATTGATCTAATCTCTCTTCTCTTTAGGAACATCCTTCTCTTGCTCAATTAGGCCGGCCTTCACCATTAGTGTGTCTTTTGTAGCCCGAACCATCACACCCCTAGTCGAACTTTCACCCCTTTCACCTTTCTTGAACTTTTTTGGTTGCTTCTCCCTATACACCATCTTTTCTTTACCCTTTCCTTTCACATAGGTTTTCTTTCTTGGCATCTTAGGAGTCTTAAACTCAATTCCTTGTGTTCTCGGACCTAGGCGATCTTTAAAAGGAGCTTTCTTATATCCAAGACGACTCTTTACATCAGACTTGCGTGATCCGAATCGTTCCCTCCTGCTTCTAGGGTTCAACCATGCCTTGTAATGTAAGCACTAGATAAGGGAGGAGGAGCCTGGTCACTTGCAGAAACGGTCCACAAAGGTCTTCCAATCCAATAAGCCTCGTACTTGTGAACGTTACTTTCATGCAACGATACTTCACGAGGACTATCGTTATAGCGTGGAATTACTTGTTCAAGTCCATACTGCCGCATCAGTCGAGAGGGACAGTAAAAGGTCAATTTGGAGATACTAGGAACGCGACAATATGGAGTTTCATTCGTGCCAACCATCCTAGTAATTCCCTCTTTGCAAAGAAATTTTTCCAATCTTCATACGACATATTCGCAGAGTAATTCTTCTTCCTACGGACTAAGTCGTTGGGGCCATATTTTTCAATATCGTCAGGGGCTTCAAATAATTCCAAACGCTCCATCAACCAAATCTGCAAAAAAAAAAAAAAAAAAAAAAAAAAAAAGAGAGAGAAAAAAAGGAAAATTAGTCAAAATAAATAAAAAATAAATAAAAAAAAATAAAAAAAACTGCAGATTCCCGTGACACGACAGTTTTAACCGTGTCACGGCAGACCCCAACCGTGACACGACGACTGTTTTGTGTCACGTTGGCTATTTGGAGCGTCTTTTTACCTGTAATAGTACCAGAGAGCCCTTTCTGATGGCTTTCCGGTCAGCTTTTGCCTCGTCAAGGCCACGAAATGTTTCTCCAAGACACGTTGGCATGGGAGATCTTCCGGATTCTACATGCTCAAGTACAGACGCTAGACAAGCATGCCCTACCCTACTGTTTGCAAATAGTAGCTTGCTAAACATGCAAAAAATATATGCCCTTCTACGATACACATGATAAGACTCAGAGATAGGGCGATTAAAATATAAGTTAGCAAGTTTTTCTAAGTCTACTACATTACCACAAACAATTCTATTTAAATCTGGATCTGTTAGATTCAGATGGCGTTCAAAGTCTTGGTAATAATATTCACGTAAGGTAGGCATGGCTATAAGATTCCTAGCAGGAAATCCAAAGATTGCACCAAATTCCTCCGGCAGAGGACATATTTCATCATAATCAAATTTGAAACAGTGTGTTTCTAGACTCCAATAATCTAATGCCGCTCTAAGAAAATCATGTTCAATAGCTACATGTCGCAGGGCTAGCAAACCCCTGACATGAAATAATTCTAACTCTCTTTTTTCAGCATTGGTCAAAGAATAAGACCAGTCGCGCAACGTATTATCAAAATTCTGAGACATGATTATTGAAATATGAAATTCTAAATTATTTTGTGTTTCGTAAGTATGCATATCATGAATAATCTGGTCTTATTTTATAGCAAAAGCGCTCGAAACTGCCCAGAATTTATCTTTTCACACACGTAAAACAAACCGCGGAATAATACGCGTCCCGTGACACGAGAAATTCCACCGTGTCACGGGAATCTTTGCTGTGACACGGTGAACAGTGCCGTGACACGGCACTTTGCGCGCTATATTTTTTCATCTTTTTTGTATCTATCCGGATTTTTTTTTTTTTTTGTATACGTTTATTTTTCAGTCTTTTCTGAGAGTTTTATTTCTAATAAAATTCTCACCTTTTTTTATTTTTATCTTTATTTTATTTTAAGATTTTATTTCTTTTGTTTTTTATTTTATTTTTCTTTTGGGGAAGATATTTTTTTATATTTATTTATTCATTATTTTATTTTTATTTCTTTTCTTTTCTTTTCTTTTGGGGAAAGTACTTTTATTTTGAGTGTTTTTTTTTATTTCTTTTCTTTTGGGGAAGGTCGGTACCCTCCATTACTCCACTTATGTTTTTTCGTCGTGTCATTAATAAATACACAATCACACACAAAGAGTCTCAAACACACACTAACACACAATAGTAGATATATAAACTGTAAATAATGTACAAAGAGTCGTAATACATAAATGTGTCAAGTGTCATCACAGTATGCACAAAAACCCTCGGTCAAAAATCTCTAGAATCAGAATCAGTCTCATCTTGACCCTGTGCATGTGGACCACCCTGTGAGTATGGGAACGGCGAACCGAAGAGTCCCTCGACCATCCGAATACGGGGAGTAGCGTCCCTACTAGTCCCCGTAGGCCCGGCAGTAGCTAAGCTCAAGGCAGGACCCGTCCAACCGGAAAATGGAGTAGACCGGCCCAAAGATACTGGAATCGTCGGCGAAGGCATCGTCCCATACATCGGAACCGAGAACAAGCCCGACAGCGGTGGAGGAATCCCGGATAATGGAGCTGTGAATGAACCAGGATCCAAAGGAGACCCAAACTCGGGAACTGGAGGTTGTGAAAATGACGGACGCTGAGAAGACTGACCCTGTTGCCACTAAGCCTCCTGGAATGGCTGAGTAGTCTGAGGCTCTCGCTGAGAACGCCGGTGAGCCTCAGGAGATTGTCTACCACGACCAAGCTCCTCCTCGTCCGATCCTCTAGGCCTCGAGCGCGAGCGGGACCTCCGTCGCTCCTGAAAAACACAAAATCAAAAGGTGTCAATGATGCAAAATAAAACAAATGGTAGAAAGGAAAAAAATAAGTGATACCTCAAGGACGTCGCTAGAGCTCCGACAACTCGCACCACGCCGAAGCTTGATGATGCAATACTTCAGCGCGTCCACCAGCTTCATGATTCCCATCACCTCCGGGCGGTTAGGCTGAGGATAAAACAAAGAAGAATCAGTAATAAGCAGCATTAAAAGAGTGGATAATGTGTCGAAGAAAACTCACCGGCTCAAAAACCTCGGGCACTGACTCCTGCGCCTGTTTGTAACCCTCCGGCGCATCAGCAATATGGTCCTCCGTGATACCGATCGGCCCAGGGTAGCGGACAGACTGAGGAGGAATCTGAATCCTCCCCACAGGGTGGATGGTCGTCTGAAAATATGATCGAA
This sequence comes from Chenopodium album, assembly GCF_948465745.1. NCBI lineage: Eukaryota > Viridiplantae > Streptophyta > Magnoliopsida > Caryophyllales > Amaranthaceae > Chenopodium > Chenopodium album. The sequence goes on from NC_137837.1 coordinate 53,243,460, forward strand.
TAATCAAGTTATTCGACTATTCAAAACAGACACTAGCAAAGAAGATTCTCGAAAGAAATCATACCTCGGGAAGACGGGGTGGAGGAGCTAGAGAGGGAAGCAAATCCTACGCATAGTCGCTCCTCATGTGAACGAGCTCCTGCCACGGAAGAGTGTAGCGCTCTCCCCTGTTGATCAACCCTCTGATCAAGCGGGAGTCCAGCATCGACTCTGGCGGGGATGAAGGCACCACGAAACGATCGCCGCTATGCTGACGGACGACTCGCTCCCCCAAATACCAGACGAAGCGCCCAGTACCAACCAAAATGGTACGGTACACTGAAAGACGTAGGGCCTCGGGTAGATCAGTCATCCCGGCCCAAGGACGATACTGGACATCGATGGGAACTTGGAAACCATAAAAAGTTAGGCATGAAACAACAGAAACAACATCAGAAGGAAAAAACGCAACAAAGCTAATCCTTACGCCAACGGAAGAGGTGCCTCGGCGTAGTAGCCCACGAAGTGCCGGAACAGACTCCACCCGTGACTCTCCTCGGTCACGCCAGCTGGCTCCGACGGGGAAGTCATGGACCACTCCCCGACGCCGGCGAGGAGCCAAGCCTGGGAAGTACTCGTAGAACCATAACTGCAACAAAAATAATATTCAGCACACGAATCGAAAAAGCTGAAATGAAACTAGAAGGGAAAAGATCATCACCTCTACGACTCTCCACAAGCCGTAAACAGTGATAGGGGACTCGTCATTCAGCTGACGGCAGCCATGACGTAGAGATAGAAGAAGATCCGCGTACCCAAGACTGGCCCAGCTGTAGGATCCTATCTCGGGAATCCTGGCCAAAGAGGGGAGGTAGCAGAGGAGCACGCGTGAACTCCTGTCGGGAGAGAGGGTCATAGAGATCAGGATCAAGATGAAGATCCGCACCCGCTGCTCGGCCGTCGTATCCTCCATATCGAAGCCGCGAGCAAGAACTGAAGCCGACTCCGATCGTCCACTCCTAGGACCACCTCGAGACACCGATCGGGTCCTGATGTGCTGAACGACCGAACCCAACAAATCAGCTACCTCGGTCGATGTCCAAGATAGATCAGACATCTGGCCTACTGCCCGGTCAGTAAAGCGCAGCCCGCTGATCATGCTGAAGTCCAGGGGGGTCACCGTCATCTCCCCCCAAGCAAAGTGAAACGTGTTGGTAGTATCCCAGAAATACTCCAACAATGCGCGAACGACCGTCGCGCCGCAACCGCCGCGTAGAAATCGACCAAGCCAGACGACTCCCATAGGGCGCTCGTAGCAGGATCCCCCGTAATGACCTGGTAAAGTCGAGGGATCAAATCACCAGCCCCAAAACCATGCTGGCGGAGTGTGCCATCGACTATGCCGGAGAGTGCGCGGTGAGAGACGTGGTTTTCACGGCAGAAAACCAACTAGTCTGGGGTCCACGGAGGTGGAACCCACCTACCCCTACTCGTAGAAGTCCGAGGCTCGGACTCCAAGACGTCGTCGTCCACGCCCTCAGGGATAGTGGGAGTGTCCTCCCAAAAAGCCCGACGCCGGCCGCGGGTAGAAAGGTCGCAATCTCATCGTCTAGGCATGTTATTATAAAAATCTAAATGTTTAGCATCATTTCCTAAACATTTTTAAGTTGCACACTTTAAATATCTAAATACATAGCATCATTTCCTAAGCTATTTAGTTGTTTATTGAATTATATGCTACATTTTATTAAAATCTAAGTGTTTGGCATCATTTCCTAAACATTTTATATTGCATATTTATAAAAAAAATAAAAATCTAAATACTTGGCATTATTTCCTAAGTTATTTAGTTGTTTATTGAATTATATGCTAAATTTTTACCTCAAGGCTAAAAATTGGCAAAATTATGGTATTTAGTTTCTCCATGACAAACTAATACTACAGTTCTCCTAGCCGCATGATACTATGTTCTCCATGACAATATAGTACATATGCAAAATATGAATCAACACATCATTTCACAAGATTCACCACCATTTTTTTCACCATTTCAAAGCATGAACATTATTTCACAAAGTAGCACCCAAAAATGGTGATTTGCTCAATTCTCCATCAAATCATGCAATTTTTGTCTCAAATTTCTCACAAACACACATGTACACATATACAAGTAAAATCATTGCAAGAATTTCAACATAAAGCTTCAAAATCAAAAACCCCCAAATTGATTTTTTAGGGTTTGTCATGAAATTGTTAATATGAAGCAAATTCAAAGCAAAAATCAAAGGGAGCTTACATGAATGTTTGTAAAGGGTAAAAAATGAGGAGAAGATCGAGAAATTACAACAAAATTGGAGAAATTCGAACTCCAAAACTCGAAAATGTGTTCCGGCCACCAGCGCAGCTGCTGCGACACGGGCAAGACTAACCGAGTCACGATCAAGACTAACCGTGTCACGGCGACCTTCAAGCCGGACGGAGCTCCGACAATCTGGGCGGCAGCTCCAGGACAGAAACGGAAGCAGCAACGGAAACAGCAGCAGCGCAGTACAGTAGCCAAAAAACCGCAGCAAAACAAAAAAAAGGAGAAGAAAAAATCAGACTAACCGTGTCACGGTCGCCGTTACCGTGTCACGGCGAACTTTGTCGGCCGGCGGTTAACCTCAAGCGTGGCGCGACAGTTTTTGGTAAGAAAGGAGCAAAAATGGTGAAGTGTGAAAGCAAGTGTGAAGAAGAAGTATAAAATGGTGAAATGGTGAAAACAAGCACGCGGATTTAAAGGTAGAAAAGGACAAAAAAGAGCAAAAGTAACCGTTGTTGACTGATTCAAACAGCGAAAAGGAAAAAAAAAAAAAAAAAAAAAAAAAAAAAAAAAGGAGGTCCCGTGACACGGGATACTTGTCCCGTCTGACGGGAACCCCTGACCGTGTCACGGGAACCTGATGACGTGGCGCGGCAAAACTGAGCCTGGTCAGGGAATATTCTTAGCTTTTTGACCAGTTTGGCTGACTTTTCGAGTTTATTGGGCGATTATTTTTCGCTACAGTTACGCGGAAAATCCCAACTGATATTTAAGGGGGGCTAAAATTACCATTTTACCCCTGGCAAGCGTCAAAGCCTATTTTTCGGCACTTAATATGGTCGGATAATCGGCTTAAAATTGTGAATCATCTGCGGCCTGCGTTCGGAGATAATCGAACCACAATACACTTATCAATTTTCAGCAATCGTCGGCTTCCCTCAGGCTTGGAAATTGTTATCGGTGGATTTTTCTTCAAGTATAGAAAACCGCCAAGTCGGCTTTCCTCAGGCTTGGAAAGCGTTATCGGTGGATTTTTTCTTCAAGTATAGAAAACCGCCAAGTCGGCTTTCCTCAGGCTTGGAAAGCGTTATCGGTGGATTTTTCTTCAAGTATAGAAAACCGCCAAGTCGGCTTTCCTCAAGCATGGAAAGCATCATCAGTGGATTTTTCTTCAAGTATAGAAAACCACAAAATTCCTTTGTCGGCTTTCCTCAAGCATGGAAGGCATTAGCGGTGGATTTCTTCAAGCATAGAATGACACCAAATTCGTTCGTCGACTTTCCTCAGGCATGGAAAGTATTATCCGGTAGCTTTCTTCAGGCTTAGAAAGGTACCAAACTCTTCAGTCGGCTTTCCTCAAGCATGGGAAGCATTTCAACAAATGTCACTCGGTGGATTCCTTCAAGCTTAGGAAGCTGCCAAATTCGTTTATCACCGACACACTTGTGCCAGATACGTATTCTATCCATTTACTCTTTTATCTGTAGAACTAACATTTTTCTGCAGGTATCGGCATATACAGAGTATTTAGGATCGCAGAACGTCTTAAATCATTCTCCGTCCCTATCGACTACTTTGACTATCGTTTTCGAAACTGACGTTTCTACAAACTCAGTCAAAGTGGGGGCTTATGTAGACACCTAAAAATGTCTCCCCAAAACCAAACCCGGTGATAAATAACCTTTCACCGCCACTGTTGGTCGGGTTTAGTATTTAATCCCGAGAGTGCTTAAAAAATCGTATTTTATTAAATTCTCATTTTTGAAAGGTCCATGGATTAGTCTTGGTGTTTGGTAAAAGCATAGTGTTAATTTTAGCCCAAGCTTGTTAATTAATTTTAAGCCCAAACCTTTTTATTTTATTATTTTATTATTTATTTTTGGCCCAAATATTTTATTTATTTTTATTTCATAATTTTCTTATTTTAAGCCCGAATAATAAAAGTCAGAAAAAAAGCCCGAAATTATCAATCGGCACTTAAAAAGCCGAAAGAAATTAGGGTTAAAAATTAATTTAGACGAAAAAAGGACTGGAACTAACCGTGTCACGGTACAGCCTGACCGTGTCACGGGAATCCTTCCCGTCTGACGGTGGGACTTCCTGTGACACGGGAGGTCTGCCGTGACACGGGAAGTTCCGTGTCCTTTCCGCGTAGACCCTTAACGCGTTTTCCGTTCCGTTTTCTGAAAATTTCCCGCGTCACTCCAAAACTGTACCGTGTCACGGGAATATGTACCGTCTGACGGTACTGTCTAACCGTGTCACGGTATAGTCTGACCGTGTCACGGGATAGGTTTTTAGGGTTTTTTTTTTATCATTTTAGGGTTCCGTGTGCTCCCTCAGCACATTTCCCTATAAATACCCCCTCATTTCTGATGTACGGGGCAACCAGAATTTTATTATTCTTATTTTCTCTCCTCTATGCTATTAACCTAAACACTAGCCTACCCTTTTCACTTCAAAATTCCTTCTTCAAGCACTCAAAGGAGGACATATTTTACTTGAGGTTCTGTCCTTAAGCCAAGGCGTGAAAGGTAGAATCGTTTGAGGGTTTGGCCCCAAAATCAACCTTATTTCATTTAATTTAATTTAATTATTGTTTTATTATTTCCTTGAAGTTACTAAATCGTTTATTATTTTGTAGTTGCAAGCAAACATATTCAAAGTAAGGATCATGCTCTTTTATTATTTAATATTATTTTTCTAACAATTTTACGTTGTTGGAATTATGATTAAATTGGTTTTTATATTAATATTGATTCTATTATTTATTTTGATCATTATATTGCATGTTTAAAGGGAATATGTAATTGAAAATCACGACTAATAAGATGATTTGGACAACCGGTTTAGGATCCCTTTTAATCTTATTATTAATTCAAGTGATCACCAAATTTTTAGAATTATGTGTGCATTAATTTTGAACCAATTTAGTTAAATAATAGTTTGGAGCGAATTGAATTATTGTTTGTATGCCTTTGAGATCACAAGAATGCTTTTCAATATAAGAATCGAGTAGAGGCCAATACGGGCGAATGTGACTCCATGACTCACTTCGTACCATCATCCCCGATCCTCCTTTCGTGGTTCCGAACCATATGGAGTTAGTAATCTCATGGATTATGAATGGGGTGTAACCTTCACGGGTCAATCGTTGTTGCCTTCGTTGTCCCTTTATCGTGGTTGCCTTTTATGATCCGTGAACGGTTTACAAGTTCCTAAAAAACTTGTTGGCGGCTCCCTACTTTATTTGTCCCTAATCGTTGTCCCTAATTGTAATGTCAATTCCCACTTCCTATGAGTGCCAAGCATATTCACAACATGCTTTTAACGTAGGCGCACTACGAGCGGCGCCTACACTACTGAACCCGCTGCAATGGCCAACCCACCTCTCCCTACACAAGAAAAAAAAGTAGTGGATGGTCCCAACTTCCAGAAGGTGGCACCGCTGGTTGTGTTGGCCCAACCTTCACCTGGAGGGTTGGTGCCAACTATCACAGTCACGGTGAAGAGCATGAAAGCAAATGATCCTGGAATTGAGTACCGCATGAGAGTCAGTAAAACTTTCAAAAGGGTGTACTACGACTATGCTGAGAAGGTGGATCGCCTCACTACTGATTTTAAATTTCGAAATGTCAACGACGTCATTCTAGACACAGACACACCTGCGACAGCAGGTATTCTTGACGGTGATGTACTTTTGTTTTTCTAGAGGTAATGTTGCTATTATAGTTCCTTTGCTATTACTGAATGAACTCATTTTATAATTTTTAACTTCACAATTTTTATTTATAGATTTTTTTTTTGTTTCTTTAAACCCTTAAACAGAATTCGAACTTCAACGTGGATACTAGGATCAAGGAATTCTGGGTGAGGGACGTCCGAACCCGTCCAACAAGGATGATGTTCCATGTCCGTCTTAACTGTCATTTCAGGAAGCTATTTCAGATGTGGGGTTATGAAATGGGTGTTGACCCCAATGACATAGTCATGATGCATGAGAACAAGTTTGTGAGTCCGTACCACACAGTGAGTAGTGAAAGGGTGAAGAACGATGACGAGGTCTTTGTTCTCCCCAACTATTAGTCCGGCAACATGGGTGTTTGTTTTTGTCCTTGTCATAGTCATTTTAATGGTCATGGTTTTGTAAATTCGGTGACAAGGTGTTTTGCTTTTGTGTATTTAAGCATGTGCTGCTGGTAAAAATGAAGTTTGCTCCTTAGGCTAATAGTACTTACGTTGCCTTTTGTAGGAATTATTGTAGCCTAAGTGACTCTATTACTATAATAATTAAGCTGTAATATAAGTAAGTTGTCCATGTACTCAGTGACACAGAGTACGCCTTATGTAATGTAAAGGGTTAAATAGTGATTGTCAAAGTCAGAGCCTTGCCTCTTTTATGTAATATAACTATTAACTAATGACTGCTATTATAAGTGATTGTCAAAGTCGGAGGGATACCTCTTTTATGTAATATAAAAATCAACAAATGACTGCTATTATATGTAGATGTGGCGAATTAATTTACAATCCATATAGATCCAAATACTTAAGTGCGTAGAGTATAACAAATCATTCAGTGTAACAACTAGTTTAGCACTACAGATATAACTATAAGACGCAAATATTAAAGCTGGATTAGTGGATTACTGAACTTCTAGGCCGGCCCATTACGAACATCAGGGCAGCATAACCAAAAATAATGTAGATTTGTAGGACGAACGAACAAATATAAATTACATAAATTCAATTTCAAAACATTACTGCTCCAACTATGTAATTGCAACTGCAAATTTATGGACATAAGAAAGGGGAAAAATTACAACATAATTATCATACGAATATAGAAAACATATAAAGATGAATATTAATTAAACAAGGTTGGGGAACTAAGAGTAAATGGGCCAGGGGACACCAATGCTAAAATTCATAAGTAAATTGGCCAGGGGACGCCAATGCTGAACTTAGAACAAGACCTTAAAAAACACCTCTAAAAAGCTAAGGAAACTAAATAATGCACGACCAATCTATCAGGCATTATGGTGGGAATACTTCAGAAAATATTGAACTGGCGACAAAGTAATACTGGAAAGAGACAAGTACTTACAATAAGTTACTGCATGCAGTTAATCAATCACGCAACAGGCGACAAAGTAATACGGGACACATTCAGTTTTACCAAACTAAAGAACCCACATCATAAACTTAGGAGTATTAAAAGAAACAAGATCTACAACGGTAATAGGTAACAAAATATAATGTATTACATAACTTTGATCTTGGAGTAGATCTCCTAGCATATGTCTAGTCTGCATAGTAGGATTAGCACGGCAGTGGTGGCTCCATTTGTCACTGCTTACAAAAGTGGTCTGCATGACTTGTGAATTTGCACTACACTGTTAATTTGCACTATAATGTGGGTGACAGATCAGATACCCAATCAGCGTTGTCAAGCAAGGCATTGCATTTACGTTTTCGTTTAGCATGAACAAAAGAAAGCCATACAAAAGTGAGAGCAACAAGTATTAGTGTGGAAAATAATTTACGAAAGAGGTATAACTGAGTTATAGGTAGCTTGACCTTGCCAGTTTGCGAGGCACCAAGAAGCTTAAGAACATGTGAAGTTTGAGTTGCAGGAGCCACCTAAACATTACATAGGACACACATAGTTATATATACATAACAGACATTAACTACAAAACAATTCTAATCTAGCAACATGAACATGTGATTGTATAACCATAAAACACAAGAACACAAAAAGAGTGCGAGAGGTTCAACTCAAACCATGTCTGACTTGGATGTCTTGGTGTTGGTGTTGGCCTTAACCTTGAGTGTAGACGTCGCGGCCTTACCGCTATCATTCCTCTGTGGCTTGGATCTGATTTTAGCCTTTGACTGACTAACAACATTGGCTTTTGTGTTACCTTTTGTGTTGGTCTAAGTCCTGTTGTTGGCCTTCGACTGACTAACAACATTGGCCTTTGTGTTACCTCTTGTGTTGGTCTAAATCCTTTTGTTGGCCTTCTTAGGCTTCTTGTTAACCACATCCTTCAATGAAATAACCAAATCCCAGGTTAAACTGGCAGTTGTGACTGCTTCAGGAACGCATAAATAATAACACATATACCTTATTCACAGTATGTCCTTTACGCTTACTAGTGGACTTGCTATGTGCAGGGGGTTCAACAAGTGTAGCAACCTGCGGTAGGAATAAAACAAAAGATAACAAACAATTAGTACCTCATATTTGTTTATCACAAAAGTAATCAACATCTGACGTTTAATAATACCACTACGGCCCTCTTTGCTTTTGATTTAGGAATCTTGTACCCTAATTAAGCCAATGTTTTATGCCTACACTCTTTTGGCCTTCCACGCCGCTTCTTCTTTATGATTAGGACCTTTACAGTTACATTTAGCACTACATCTGCTAGATCAATAGTGGGAGTGCCTTCAGAATCGGTATTGTGCTGGGGTTCAGAAGGCATCCCCACTGATGAAGTAGTCCCTGCTTTACCTGGTGATGCTCTGTTCGCACTCCCACCGAAGCTGATGGGCTTTTTTTCTTCACGTTTCTTGTGATTGGCTTCATAAACTTTCGACTGCATTTTAGAAAGACATTTCATTACCATATCAACATCTTCATCACCAACCAGTGCAGCCTTGTCACATATCGGCTCAAAACAATTCATCATCTTATTAAATCTCCTCCCACCATCATCTTCAGAAGGATCATAATATGGCACCTTCACTCGGGTGTGCTTACGGGGGATGTCCTTCCGCCATCGATCCAATATGTACTTTTTGGGGAGATAAAAAACATAATTCTGGTCTAAGATTCTGATACAGTGCTTGCAAAAAATGCCGTGAGTTTCAAATTTCTGGCAGTCATAGATTACTTCCTTTGTGTCATGGTCAAATTTCACGGTGTAGAATCTACGACCATCAGTTATAACTTCTTTACTACTCCCAGGAGGCACAATCCATATCCTATCCTCCAGCACATATTCAATGACCTTGTCAGAGATTACGGTTTCCTTTCTTACATAAAAATACCACATCCTTGCACATTCAGTCTGTAGTTCTAGGAATTTCTTGTCAGTGTAAATCTTCTGAAAAAAATCCTCCAATTTAAAACCACTTACCAACCTCCTAACATACTTACTGAAACGGCTATCCGCATTAACCTCATCACGAACGCGCTTTTCCAAAGCCATGATATATTTACGTGGGAACTCATTCAATTTGGTGTGCCTGTTAACAAACCCATCGAAAAACCTATTTATGCTCTCCACGCGCCGGGTGGTCTTCATTCCTGCCAAAAAAACTCTTTCATGGAAGCCAGAACCCACATGTGGCTTTCTTTGTGAAGACTTAGCAACCACGGATCATCCTCTAAATCATACTCAACAATAAGTTCTGCCCACCTATTATGGAACTCCTCTAAGGTAAAGCTTTCATACACCACCGCCTTTAAAGGGTTTTTGAAATCATTGTACCTTTTCATACAAATACAATTAAAGTCAAAAGTTTTTGCAACTACAACATTAATACACACAAAATATCAACACCTTTCTAGTTTTAGTACCTTTCCAATTTTAGCTAATCATGATAATCATTATTTAAATATAATTAACAAGTGACAATACACAGTTTCAAACACCTCAATAACAAAAAATTTAACAGAAGAACATACACAATATGAGTTCATAAAAACACTTTGCATCGACAATATAAGATCGAATTCAGGAGACACTAACCTAGCGTACTTGCCAAGTTTCTCCGGAATCTTGCCAAGAATATGCCAAATACACCACCGATGGCGTGTATTAGGCATGGTTTTTCGTAGTGGCCTCCTCATTGCAGCCGCCTGATCTGTAAGTATTGCCTTTGGAGTTCGGCCATTCATACATGTAAGCCACTGATCGAAAATCCATGAAAAAGTATCACAGTCTTCATGAGAAACTAATGCACATCCAAGTAGCAAAGACTGCCCATGGTTGTTAGCTTCTATGACATTCACAAACGGCAGCTCGTATTCGTTTGTTAGATAAGTGGCATCAAAACAAACGACATCTCCAAAGTCCTCGTATAGCGCCCGACTTCTTGCATCCACCCACAATACATCCTTCAGGAGCCCGTGTTCATCCAACCTTTGAGAACAATAGAAATTCGGATACCCACTATGCATTTTCTGGAAGTACTCCATCATGGACACCGCATCCCCACCTACCATATTCAAACGCTTCCCCTTATACACCTCATGCTGTAAATCTTTCACGGTTAATGCCAAGTTATCAATCCCATTTACATCTGCACCCATACACCCATGAAACTGAGAAACAGAAACTTCCTAATCAAAATACTTCAACAGCTTCCTCTTAACATTAGAGGTCATTTGCTTCATGCGATATTCCTTCACAAGCTTCAGCTTACTTGGGGTTGGATTATGACCGGAGTGTTCTAACTCCACCGTCTTCAATTCCCAAACACCATCATCATTAAGGTTAACACATATCCTTGCTTTGCATAGGAATTTTTTTGAAGTTCTCTTCCCTTTCACAGTCTCATCATCCTCACATACATCGGGAAGAACAGCAGCCCCTAGTCCAGCAATTTTCATTTCCTTTGCACGCTTCTTAGCTTCCCGGACTGCCCTCATGTCGGGTCTTCACCAATACTCACACCTCCATGTTGTAGCTATTCTCTTAGACTTGTCTTTCTTTGAATTTACTCCTTGCACCCTTGACACTCCATACCCTTGTTGCTCAGCATAGTCCTTGTAATACCGTTTAACATCTTGCCAGGTTTTGAAAACCATGCCAACCCTAGGAGGCTCTATCACAGTCACCACCGTTATATCATTGCTTGCAACAACGGTTTCAGTCGTCTGAATTGTTTTCATTGGAGTTAAATATCGTGCATTGTCTAAACTTTGACCATAATCTTCCTGATGTGCACCACTCACATCACACTCCATATCAACTACATCCCCAAATATTAAACCCCCTGAATTGTTTACTAAACTATCCTCAATAAAGATCTCCTCCAACCCGTCTCCTTCCTCCCCTTCTCCTTCCATATCCCAGACTTCTTCAAAATCCCCTTCACCTTCAATATGCCCATTCCCTTCAATTAACCCACCCTTATATTTCACTCCACATCCCACATCATCAATCACCTCATCAATACCCCTTTCTGTTGAATCAATATCACTTTCCACTCCTCCACATTTACCTTGTAATAATAATTTTAATATATTAAACTTCTCCTTATTTTTATTAAAAATAATTCACAATTATGTAAAAATAAACACAAAAAAAAAGTTAAATAAAAACCAGGCAAGCAAATTTACTTTCAATAATAAGCATCACTATCACTACAAACACACTTATTAACAAATTTCTAATCATACCATCACAATTCCAAATCTAACGTATAACAATTGAAAATTCCTCCTTTTTAACTAACAACCACAGTTTTGTAAACATAAAATGCAACAATAAGTAACTAAATTCCAGACCCACTAGTGTCAAATTACTTATAATTATGCCTACCTCCAGCACAAACAAACTGTCTACCGACATATTAAGTAAGAGATAAACCATGACAGTTCCAGATCAGGGACACGTAATCTGCCATTGTATTAACAACCCCAACCGAAAACACATTCAACGCTTATACCATCAACAATATATACAATAATTCACTTACACTAATTCATGAATACATCAATAAGGAAAAAAAGTACAATTAAGGAATAATTGATTTTTCAAAGTACAGAGAAAGCGGGACTAACCTTCTATTGTAACGGTTCTCCGACTAAGATCTGTAATCAAACCCAGCTCAGCTTGACGACACAACCCCTGCTCGCTCAGATCTACTTACAACAGCAGCTCACATCTGCAAAATACTCCGACACACCAATTTGCTCCGATAATTTTTGAAGATTGTAGAATTGCTAAAGTAGCAATTAGAAAATGGTGTTGTAATTTCAACTACGTGGTAACTTATGGAATTACTTTCGAGTTACTTTGTAATTACTTTGGAGTTTATGATAAATTGGACAATTGTCGACTAACGTCGTCAACTACACCATCACACTCCATCTTCAATGTCCCACGTGACATGCTTGAGTGGGAACGCACAGTCAGCATATGTTCAGGTTAAAAAAACCTTTGTTTACTATTACCTATACGTTTTTATTACGACTTTGCCACTAGAGATATGCAAATGTATCTCAAAAAGAAAAACTGGGGCGCGCCCTAAAATAAATTACATTATTGATGGAATTTAAATAAAGCTTAAATAAATTAACTTTGAATTTAAAAACTAAGTCTACTAATTGAAGTTAAGCAATGCTCTTAATCTTTTTTCTCTTTCTTTGCCCTCTTCCAATTCTTATCTGTGTCTTCTTCCTCATCAATAACCTTAGCTAGTAGGCATCCTTTAGAGGACCTACATTCAATCTTGGAGTAAATTGTTTCTCCTTTAGCCAGGACCCCATGTTTCTTTTCTACCCAAGCCTTCTTCTCTGTGGTGTCATCTTTCCTTTTTCCTTTATCCTTCACAGAGCTTTTCTTCTTAGGCATTGTAGGCGTTTTGAACTCAACTCTTTCACCCAAGCGTTCCTTAACAGGAATCACTTTGTCACCTAGACGACTCTTCACATCAGTTTTACTCTGATTTTTCTTCACGCCGTTTGAAGGTTTCTTCAGAAGCCACCTTTCACATCATTGGGCAAGGAAGGAGGAACCTTTTGGGTAATCACTTCCCATAAAGGTCTAGCGCTCTAATAAGTGTCAAATTTGTCTACTTCCCGAGAGACAGAGAATTCATAGGGACGACGAAGATCACTAGAATAAATTGTTTGAAGTATGCCGTACTGTCTTTTTACACCTGCAGGGATAATAAAAAGTCATTCGGGACAAGCTTGGAAGACGGCAGAAAGGTTGCTTGTTATCACCAACCATCTTTTCTATTTTCCACCAAGAGATGACCCAGTTGATGGAAAAATTGCAAGACCCGAAGACCTTCTTCCATTCATGGCGCCCCATCTTAGAGAAGCGTTTCTTCCTTCTCACAAAGCAATTTGGAGTGTACTTTTCAATATTGTCTGGAGGACTAATTAATTCTAGTCTTTCAGTTAGGCACATCTGTAAAAAAATTCAGTGCAAATAAATTATTATTACTATACAAAAATATGTTTTTAATTTCTTTAATTAAAAATATTATTTTTCTACCTGTAATAAAATTGGAGAGCCCCGAAAAGGCGCTTTTGGATTTTTCTTTAATTCATCAAGACTAAGCATAGTCTCTCCAACTATTAACGGCATTGGATTTCTCCTAGATTCTATCTGCTCCCAAACAGTTGATATGATTGCTTAACCCTCATTAGTTCTACCACTAGTGAGAAGATATTGGTTAAGCATGCAAAAAAAGAAAATCCCTTCTTCTATAAACATGAAAAGACTCAGAATAAGGTATATCAAAATAATGGCGAGCAAATTCTTTCAAATTCACTATGCTACCATATACTATTCTTGTTAGATCTTTGTCTTTTAAATTGAAGAAGTGTTCAAAATCCTTATAATAATACTCGTTTATTCTAGGGATTATTACAAGATTTAACGAAGGGAAGCCTAAAATAGCACCGAATTCTTCCGGCAAAGGACTAATTTCATCATACCCTAATCTAAAGCAATGAGTATCCACATCCCAATATTCTAGAGCGGTATGAATAAAATCTAAATCAAGATCTACCCCTTTGACACCATAAATACCCCCCAGGTGAAACACATCTAATTCTTTTCTCTCCTTGGCATTAAGAGACTGACAACATTCATGAGTGAAGTTGGTAAAACTTTTAGATACTAGAGACATGATTTTTATTCCTTCAAGAGCTAAGAAAATATTTAATCTGCTGAAATTATGAAGAAAATCGGCTGGGCAGGGGGCTATTTATAAACAAAATCGGCGCAGTTTTAAACCGCGAAGGATTCGGAGTCAGCGCTCATTAGCGCTAGACGCCAAACATTGGCGCCTGATGGCAGAGACTAACGCCAAACGCTAAGCGTAGCGCCTGACGCTACACCAAAACGCATGGCGCCAGGTGGCGTTAACGTGCCTTATTGTACGAGCTTTTCAAAGACCGCGTTTTTTGGCCTCATTCGATTCTGACCAATGACTTTACTTTTTTTTATTTGTTTTTATACCTTTTCATTTATTTCTTCCTCTTAATTAATACAACTATTATATTAATTATATTATTTTTTCGGGTTTTATTTAGACTAACTTCCAAGTATTTATAAACCCAATATGTTTTGATTTTGATTTTTTCATTTTTCTTTTTGGGGGAGAAAGTCGGATACCCTCCATCAATAATAAAAGTGGCGGAATTTTTGCACAAAATTAATTTTAACAATTCTTTGCACACACAAAAACACACATTAAAAATGAAAAATTAATAAATAAATACTGAATAAACTCATAAGTAATATGTATATACAAGCATATCTAGATAATGAGTCTAATTAAAGGCAAATTCTATACAAAGTCAAAATAAAATAATAAAAAGCACAGGAACAAAATACGGCGCCGGGGGACGTACACCCATCATCTCATAAAACTGCATCGTACGAGGAGTAACCTCCCCACCAGCTCCAGCTCCAGCTCCAGTTCCGGTCTCCTCTGGAGGTGGAAAACTCAGCACACGACCCGTCCACCCAAAATCAATCCGAGGCTGAGGCTGAGGCTGCGGAGGTTGCTGCGATGACGAGCCGACCTCGTAAATCCCACCACCTCTAAGAGCCGAGGTAGCCTCTCTCTAGCCTACCGGCGTAGCATATGCACCCTGAGATTAAGAGCCTGATCCCTCTACCGCCTCAGCACAGGCAGCCTCAGAACGACCGCCCCGACCACCCGATCCAGTGCGGCGACGTCTCGAGCTAGACCTCGTCGGTTCCCTCCGCACCTCAGGTCTCGTACGGTTACGAGAAGGAATAGGCTGACCCTTCAAAAGAAACCAAAATCAGAAACATGCAGAATAGAAGTAGTAATGCAAAACATAAAAAGGGAAGCAACCTCCTTGACAGCGTCGTCACGATGACATGTAGCCACGTTCCTCATCCGGACGAGCTGGCTTTGGAAGGAATCTAATCATCGTGCCATCGCCGTGACCACCTCGTGCGAGTAATGTCAAGAAAAAAAAGTCAGTAAACATGCATAACATATATGGACAAAAGTTGCAAATAAATAATCTTACTAGAGTCTGGTGACGAGGAATCGACCGCTCCACAAAGCGCTCGCCCTTAGGAGCGGGAGGAATCATCTCCTCAATCGGGTCGCATGTTCCCTGGTAGTGGATGGACATACGAGGTGGCACGAACTCAGTAGGTCCACCCTGACAAAGCAATTCAAAATCAGTAAAGCATTACCTGGGGGCTACTTAACGAAAGGTAAAAGCTGAAAATCATACCGCCACCTCCTTAGCAGGTACAGGAACTGGAGTTAACAACGGCAGTAGCTCCTCCTCATAACACCGCCTAGGGATCGTGTAAGATCTCCAAGGGGTACCAGCTCCCTCAGACATGCTAACCAACCTCGCGGCGTTAAACATGTGACGCGGTGGAGGAGCAGGAACGACAAAAGTGTCCGAGGAATTCTGAATAGCAACCCTCTCTCCAAGATATGCGATCGCTTCATATGTCCCTAAAAAATAGCGACGCTCAACAGTATATTGCGCAGCTAACCCAGGGACAGCCAAGTCGAACCACGGCCGGTACAGCACGTCAGGCTCTTGTAAAGAACGCCTATCAGATAAGAATCCATCAAAGGTGTTACAAAATGGTCAAATATGTAAAGAACCATACCGAGACGATCCAATCTCGGACATAATCAGTGGACATCCCAACACGGCGGCTTCCCCAGGAAGCACACACTGGAAACCAGCGCGGCGACGGTCTTGCCGCGCAGCTGAGGGAAAGTACTCGTAGAACCAGATCTATAAAAGGAAAACATTACCAGCGAGTGTTAACTAAAGCTTAGAGCTAAACTTTACAGGAGATAAAGTATACCTCTACGGCCCTTCAAAAGCAAGATAGAGCAACGTTCTGCGTGAACGACCGATGTCGACACGAGTTCCGTAACGCTCGGATAAAGTCAGCATAGGCCAAGCTGTCCTAGTCGTAAGTCCCGATCAGATGAAGATCGCGGACTGTAGGAAGGTAGTAAAGAAGCGCCCTACTACCCTTGTCAGGGGAAAAAGTCCCTGACAGCAAGATAAGTACAAAGATGCGCACCCGCTGCTCTCGGGTAGTTGCATCATCATCAAAAGCCGCTGCTAGAATCGAGCAGTGAATCCCCTTCGCGCTGAACTGAGTCGACTCCACCTCAGCTCGTGCCCGACAGCAATCGGACCCAACAGCTCCTCGACCTCGGGAGAAAATACGCTGATCTCGTTGTGAAACGGAAGCGCAACAGAGCTAAACTCTAGTCCCATAATAAGACTGAAGTCGGTCGGGGTGACCATCATCTCACCCCAAGGAAAGTGGAAAGTGTTGGTGGTGTCCCAAAAGAACTCCACCAAACCACGAACCACATGGTTACCCCCAATAGAGGCAATAATAGCCTCTGAGGTCTCGTAAAGAGCAGCTAGTCCGCAAGACTCCCATAGAAGTCTCGCCTCATCGTCATTGGCGATGTACATCTTGTACAAGTCGCTCAAGATGTCATAGCCCGAACCATGGCAGCGTGTCCTACCAACAGTGATACCCTGTCGCACCCTCTCAGAAATGTGGTGAACAAGAGAGAAGTACAGAGTCCGCTCGTCCCACTCAGGGAGTCGGATGAGTGAAGTGGACGGATCGGCGTCGTCCTCTACGGGCTCGTGCTCCCGTCGAACGTCTCGGGACCGCAAACTCGAACCTCACTGTCTAACCATGCTACATTGTGCAAAATTCTCATAAATTAAGGTTCTATAGTATCTAAGGTTTGCCTAGCCGCATGATACTATATTCGCAAAAAAAAAAAAAAAAAAAAAAAAAAAAAACAGAGTACGTAGTACTAAAACAGAGCACAAATTAAAAATGAGCATATACAGCATTTTTCAAGCTTTCAAACAATTTCTTGCAATACTATAGCAATTATTATGACAAATTGGACAAGAATTGCTAGCAAAGACGTCAAGAACAAGCCACATTGTCTTCCCTACCTTAAGAGGTCTAACAATGAAGATTTGTTTGTTTCTTCACAAAATTGAGTCAAACAAGTCTAAAATTACTCTTGAGGCAATATATAAAAATAATCAAGCACTTTCATGGCATAAAATTTGGCAAACAAAAAGAATTTAGCAATTTAAGTTTTGAATTTTTGAAGAAATTCGTGAACAAACACATGCGAAATTTATCAAAACCAGGGTGAGTTTAAAGAAAAATTACATAGATCGGGAAAATGGATGGAATAAGCTTTGATTTGCAACAAATTTGAGCTAATTTGGTTGAGAAACGAGCAAGAAGGAGCCAAATGAAGTTCTAAGCGAATTCTCGAGCAAAACGCGAGTAGCAGCAGCGGAAATGAAGAAGAGAAGGGTATTTATGGAAAACCCAACTTTAACGCCAAGCGACAGACTTTAGCGCCAGTCGATAAGGCTTAGCGCCTGGTGCTAGTGCCAGCGGCTGGCGCTAAATCCAAATATGCGGCGCTAGCGTTATTTCAGCGGCGCCAGACTGTTCAGCCACTTAGTACGGTTGTTCCAACCTCTTGCAATATATTTTTGGTTCCTTGGTACGCCAGTTAGCCCCTCTAAGCAAATTCACATGATTTTAGTAATCGCCTTGATTACAATTGCATAAAGTGATCGACCTGATGAATGATCGTCTCACTTAGCTTAAAGCGCCTAAACATTGACTCATCGCAAGGCACCGACATACTGGTTCATTCAGCAAAAGGCACCGACGTACTGGTTCATATAGAAAAGCACCGACATACTGGTTCCTTTAGCGAAAGGCACCGACATACATGTTCAAAAGCAGCAAAAGCGCCGACGTACAGGTATAATAGGAGAAAAGTTCAAGCGAGCTTTTCAAAGATCGACAAGCGTATGTCTTCGCTAATTTTCTTCGGAATATTATCGCAATAAAGGAGGATAGCTTCAAGCGAGGATATCTTCGGCAACGTTCTCTAGCTTGTGGAGAGTTGTCACAAACATATGAGGGTGATTTCAAGCGAAGTTGTCTTCGATCGTGTTCCCTGGCTTGCGGAAGATGGTCAAAAAATGTTAGAAGGTCGTTTCAAGCGAAGCAATCTTCGATGGGGTTTTCTAGCTTGCAAAAGTCTATTATAGGGTAATTGGAGGAAGTTACAAGCGTAGCGGTCTTCAGGCGGCATTCTCTAGCTTGTAGGAGGTCGTAAAAAATACACAAATATAGAAATAATACAACAGCAAATCGGTTACTTTAAGAGACGGGTGCTAGACGGTGCAAGATGTGTTCGACGTGTGCTCGAAGGTTACTTTAAGAGACGTGTGTTCAGGCGGCATTCTCTAGCTTTCATGCATCGACGTTACAAGAGTGATTTAGGAGCGCCGAACGTTCTGAATCATTCTCCGTCCCTATCGATACTTTGACTTTTGTTTTCGAAACTGGCGTTTCTCCAAACTCAGTAAAAGTGGGGGCTTCTGTAGAAACCCAAATGTGTCTCCCCAAAACTAAACCCGATGATGAGTACCTTTCAAATTGAATCATAATCGAATGAAGTGAAAGTGTGGAAAGTTTTGTGTTGCGGATAGTTTTAATTTCTTTTCTTTTCTCTCTGTTTTTGAAAACCTATTTTAAGAAAACAGCCAATATAGTTTGGTTGGTCCATGATATGGTTCCAATAGTAATGTAGTTGGATAGGGCTTGAAAAGAGTTTTCCAACGATATATTATAAGCGTAATTCCGATAAATATTGACGAAGTTATGGCCAAATTACTAAACTGGGCACGGTTTGAGCCTTATATGCGGCCCAATGATCTAGAGGAGGGCCTAATATGGATTTATCATTCCTAATGCAATTAGGAATGGTTTTAGTATTCTAGATTCTTCTAGAAGGTTCATTTCTTTCCTAATTCAATTATCATTGATATTGACTTTTGTTGACTTTTTGAAATTTTAATTAGAATAAAAGAGTGTTTTTGAGTAAAATACGATTTTATCCTCCTGTACGGTTAAATTCTATGTGATATTAGAAAACGCGTCAAAAACTTGATTAGCGCCTAACGCCAGCATTAGCGCCTGACGCTAAGCTTGGCGCCTGGCGCTAGCATTAGCGTCTGGCGCTAACTCCGTTTTTTCACGTCAGAACTCTAGTTCAATTTTTTATCTTTTTGGCAGATTTTCTCTATAAATAGCCTCCTAAAAACTCCGTTTTGAATCATCTACAATCATCAACAATCATCAATTATTTAGCTCTCTCATTCTCTTCTCTCTCTAAGATAAAGCTTATTCTCTCCCTCTTTTCTAAACAACCCTTTTCACAAAATTCCGCATTCACAAGATCTAGACACACCTAGCATAATTCGAAGTTGCCTTCACCCTAGACGTGAAAGGTTTGATATTTCTGAGGGTTTGGTCCCAAATCTCTCTTTCAATTATTTAATTTAATTGTTTAAATTATTATTTTCCTTGAAGTTACTAACGCGTGTATTTTGTTATTAGAAAGAGATACGAGAAATCCAAGTAAGTGCTTTAATTGATTTATTGCTGTTATGATGTAGAAATCATGCTTAGATTGTTATTATGATTCCTAGTATCATGTTAGGATGCTTTTCTTAATTTGATGTTTAGGGTGACAAAAATAAATTCCTAGCATCTTGTTTAGGGTAAAGAATATAACGTCAATTATGATTTCTATGGTGTCTTTTATTGTCTATTCTAATATCATGTTAGTATCATGTTAGGGCTAAAGCTTTGATTTTTATTGTTTAGTGAAATGGTAGGGCTTGTTATTAATCCTGTTAGTATCATGCCTTGGATCTTGCTATTATTATTATGCTTTAACATGATTATGATTATTTTCATGATTTATGATTATAATTGTTATAATTATTATTATTATGATTATCATGTTGCTTGATATTTATTGTTATTGCGTGATCACACCTTTTATGCATGTTTAAAGGGAATTGGTACTTGTAATCACGCTTAATAAGATAATTAATAATCTTGTTTAGGGTTAATTATGATTATAATTCAAGTGATCGCCAATAATAGTTTTGTTTGTGCATTAATATTCAACCAACATAGATAAACAAGTTTAGGGTTAATCCTATTGATTGCATGTTAGTCAGAAAGCGCACATGAATACGATCAGAATAAAGTAGAGGCCTATTATTAGGGAAGGTTCAATCTCTTTTAGGTTGGATTTGTACCTTCATCCCCGAACTACCAGTCATGGTTCCAGACCTATTGGAGTTGACGATCTCCTGGATCATTAAAGGGTGTAACCTTCACCTCGTGAACTGTTTACAAGTTCCTAAAACTTGTTGGCGACTCTTTTGCTCTATCTTCTTCCCCTTTTGACGCCACCGTACTTTAGTGTATGATCACAGTGGGGTTCAAGATAGGGGTTAATGCTTGAAATATTCCCTACAGTAATGTTGAAGCGCTCTTAATTATACGCCTAAGCTTGGTAGAAGACAAAGATAAAAGGAGAACACTAACAACTAACAAACAAAGAAATCAAACAAATAAAGCACTAGGAACGGGGATCAACAAGTAATCATGACAATTGTATCAAGTCGGGAACAATATGAAAATAAATTGTTGTGAAGACTAATGGAAAGCTCAATCAAAAGAGTCAACAAGCTGTCTCCTACAGGTCAAACTAGCGCCAACTACGAGAGGCTCTAACTAGGAGCTTCACTAATCAAGCTCAATCAACAATTGCAATTCCTAAATCAATGGTCTGTATCATTAGAAACTACAATCAAATCTAGCATAATTCTCAAGGCCTAATCGAATTACACACATGCAAACTTCCATTAATCACTTTAATCTCAACAATTAATCAACATAATCCCCTAATTAAGCACAATCAATCAATCATTCAAGTTTCAACCAATTCCTAGTAAAAAAACTACTCTAACATCATCATAAAATCAATTAACAACTAAAGAAATCAAGAATGAACAATATATGAAGAACGACTACACTGATCAACAATCAAACATCAAAATTAAACCAAACAAGTATGAAATCAAACAAAACAATAAATAAGATAGAGTTAAGAATGCTCATTGATAATAGAGAAGATCTTCAACACAATTGTCACCATTGAATCTTCAATCTCTCAATCACCATTGAAATTCCTCACTTTCTTTCTCTAAAATCTACTCCTAAACTAACCCTAAAACTAGAGAGAGAAGCTCTCAACTAAGCTAAGATTATTATCAAAATCTTAATGAAAACTTGTGCTAAACTTCCCCAACAAATCGGGTTACAATGATATTATATAGAGGGCGCGAAATCAAAAACCGAGCAAGCAATTACCCAGGAAGGCGTACCCGCACTGCAGGAGAGGCGCGCCCATGCTGCAGGGGTGGCGCGCCCGCGCATCTCTGGGTTTATTCGATCTTCTCGTAGCTTCGTGCGTTCGCTAAGGTCTTCGAATGAACGCACAATCATGATGATGATGAACACTAAATGAGGCAGTCCTGAAAGCATATGATTGTGGGTTCAACACCCCATATTCATGAGAGCACGGCTTGAGAGCACAAGAGCTAGAATTTGTAGAATCCACTTCCTTGTATCTTGAGCTTTCCAATTTCCATGAGCTTGCTCCAAAAGCTTCCTCTACTTAGTAAATCACCAATATCAAGACCCGAACCTCGTACAATACCAACAACCACGAAAATAGAGCAAATAAAGGAGAAAACACTAGGAAAAACCATAGAAAAGCACAAAAGCTACAAAATAAGAGAGGAAAGGTAAAACTAAGACCAAGAGTATAAAACTAAGCATTTATTAAGCATGAAAGCCATGAAAAGAAGGTAAAAGCAACCTAAATGCTCATCAAATGGGTTCCATTTATGACACCCATCAAATATCCCCAAGCTTACCTTTTGCTCGTCCTCTAGCAAAACAAAACCAAGGGAGAAATAATGAGCTAATTCAAACAAACAAAAAGAAGAGAAGAGACAATAATATACACTAACTCAATTTCATAGGAATCACGGTCAATTTTAGCAACTAAAAACAAGCCATTCAAACCCCTAGGTCGCTCTAGAGGATGATTGATGCTCTCGTAAAGGTTTCCTAAGAGATTAACCTATAACTCTCGTAATAATATAAACAAGGCAAAGCACGAAAAAGAAACAAAAATACAAGAAAAGAAATCAAATGTTCATGAAAGGACTTTTCCAAATGTACAAGCACAAATGAATGCAAATCTTTCTAAACAAGTAAGGGAGTGCACGTTCCAAGATACCCGAGGTTGGTTGAAACATAATTATGCTAAGCATAGGAACTAGGGAAACGCAATCCACTTTCATCCCAAACGGTCTTACCACGTTCTCCCTACTAGTCTCATATATTCCCCTAGTGAGCATCTGAAAAGTTCCACGAAGGAACCAGAAAAAGAGATAATTTGGGCTACTCGACATCTTGACATGCATCCCCTTTCCTTTGGCTTTAACTCATAATGCCCTCCCCCGATATATGACTCAACCTCTAGGTCGAAAGGTCTTTCCCAATGGTTGTAACGTAAGGGCAAAAAGGGTTAGGGGTAGGCTAAAATTTTAAAATTTGGCGGTATACCTAAGTTGTGAAGCATGATTGGCCAAATCTCAACGCCAAAACAAAGAGAAAACCAAACAAAAAGAAACTAACATCCCAAGCTTATTCAAAGCCATAACCACAATCATATATACAAAAATAGTAAACGCTTTCCCCCAAGCTTAAAGGAAGCATTGTCCTCAATGCTTGAAAGGGGGAAAAGAATCACATCAAAATATTTTTTATTTTTCTTATTTTCACCTCTTTTTTATTTTTGTATTTTCATTTCTTTCAAAGCAATTGTCCATGCCTCTTTAACTTAGGATGACTTTTACAATTTTTGCATTTCCATTGTCCTTGCATTTTTTTACTTTGGACGGCTTTTTGTCATTTATTCATTTGCCATTATTCACACAAATATCACAATGTAAACTTGCTTTCAAGATAACAAAATATCCAAACTCCTCCACCACAAACTCTAACAATAATGATCAATTGCTTCACAAAAACCAAGAACGGAAACGAAAATGAAACAAAAGGCTCAAGATCTAAGGATGTGGCTTGAAAAGAAGGGAAAAGGCTCTAATGGTTAGAAAGAAGACAAATGTAAACCCAATGAACTAAAAAGAAAGAAAATTATCCTAGAAAAGAAAATTACCACCCCGTAAAGATGCCTTTCTCCTCCCTAGATGGCTCGGTCTCGAGTTTGAGAATTATGAGTCAAGTTCTAGATTAGGTCTGTAATAGACAAGGATCCATGCCGCTCATGCAAATATATGTTGAAGGCTTGAAAAATAATGAACCTCACATGGATGTAGCAAAAACTCACTATTAATGTCAATTCGACTATAGGAAGCAACTACCAACATGCCACAAACGAGTAGAATCCGGTTTCATGGTCCCACTAGTTCTAACCAACTACCTTAGCAGGCTTTATCCTAAAATCAACCAAACATACTCTCAAACCGTGCACACCGTTACCATTTAAGACGAAAAGCATTCAACTATACAAGTCTAAAAGTATTATGTACGTCCAAAGCAAGAACAAAACAAAGACACATTGCAAATTTGACTTGATAGAAACAAACATCTTTTTAGAGTTTTTCAAAATAAAGAAACATGGAAAAGCATATACAAAGGTGCATAGAATATGTGAATCAACATCCCATAAAACATGGTATAATACCCTCCCCCAAGCTTGAATGAGACAATACACTCAAACATAAATCATAGAAACCATGGGAGGGGAAAACAAGGAAATCAATCCAACAAACCAACATGTATCCAACAAGTCATCATCCACTTGAGAAAGAGCAAGGAAGGATATTACCGGATATTAGGTTTGTGTAAATAGCCGCAAATGACCCAATGAAACCTTTCAAAGCTAATTTCCTCAAGAATTGAACCTTGCCTTCCATATGCTTGCAAAAATAGGAGTCAAACTTCCTTGATTCTTGATCCAAATCTAAGCACCAAAGTATATCAAGTCATGTACCTAGCAAAAGGCACACAAACATTTTCATGAGAAAATCTATTTTAAATAAATGAAAAGAAAATGAAAGCAATAAAACACAGGTTACTTCCCGAGAAAGGTTTGCTTAAGGTCCAAGCTTGACCGCTCTAGTAAATAATATTACAACAAACGCAAGAGCTTGTCAAATGCAGTACTACACATTTCATAAGAAAATTAGTGTGCACATGACAAAAATAAGTCATGCAACAAGCTTAGTGCACACTTATGAGGAAAGAGATGCCAAGAGAAGGAAGAAGAATCAAAAGAAAACTCAACAAAATAAGAATAAAAAGAAAAAGAAGAAGAAGAAGAAGAAGAAGAAGAAGAAGGAAAACTCTCCTCAAAATATTTTTGGGTGGCAACATCACTCTTTTTCTCAATTGGAGACACATGAGCCACATACAAATCATCATAGATAAGAGGGTCCCCGATGGGCTCATTAACAAAGGAAGGGAGGAATATACGAGTGTAGGGGATATGGTTGAAACTCCTTGAGAAAGGGACATGAAAGAAGGGAATAGGGGCTATGGTCTCACTAATGGATTCTTCCTCACCATCATGCCTCAAATCACCCATAAGAGCATAGAAATCAATCAAAGAATCCTCAAAAGAAGAACACTCATGATCACCATCTCCCTCAAACATTCAACTCCCAAGAGGAACCACATTATCTCCTACACTGCATTCATGAACAACAACTCCCTCAACTTCCTTAAAGCCCAAAGTCTCAAAACCATGCATGAATGGATGCAGATTCATCTCAAAATCATCTCTCTCCCATGAAGCATTCTCAATGAACTTACTTAAAAGGCTATTGGAATTCCTTTGGCACTCAATAAACACATTGGACATAACCTCAAACAAGTTAAAATACTCATGGATAGAAGAGTCACATACATACACTTGAGACTCATCACAATCAACAAAGGAAGAGATGTCAAGATTAAAAATATCATCAAAATCATCATCACTCTCGACTCCCTTTCCTTCACTCATATACTCACTAATAGGACTCTCACACACTCTTTGTTGCTCGTGAATATACTCATTATCACTCTCAAAACACAAATTGGATTCGGAGTTTTTAATAGCAAGCGTCAAGGATGATATTTTGCGTTCTAGCTCTTCACTAATCCTTCTTCTCTCCTTCATTAGACCTTCCCAAGTAGAATTAGGAGATTCAAAAGGTGTAGAAAGTTGAGGCTCAATAAGAGAAGAAGAAGTACAGCCAAGATTGGAAGAATCAACATTAAGATCACGAGCATAGATATCACATTGGGGGGTGGGGGCACTTTCAAACATAAGAGATTTGTTAAATTGAGCATGAAATTCATTATCATGAACAAAATAGGAAGTAGAGTTGGAAGCATTTGTTCTAGGTTCACTTAATGGATCATGTGACAAATCATGGGAATTCATGCTAATATTAGAAGAATTAACACATTGCACATAAAAAATGGAAGCAAAATTACCCCTATTATGAACATCCCAACCAAAACAAACATAAAAATCCCAAGCATCATCAATTGACAATGCTCTAAATCTACTATTATGCATGCATTCAACTTTATTCCTAGTTTGTTCATTTAAACCAAAATAACAAATCTCACAAGCCTCCAAAAGACTACAACAATGATAGTCAAGAAATCCCTCAAGTCTATGGAAATATTCACAAAAATGCTCATTGTTATATTGAGCAAAAGATAGACATGCCATTTTTTTTACAAAACAAACAAAAAAAAAATAAAAGAAAACTATATACAAAGACCTAGACTCAAGTAATCAAAAACACTCAAACATAGACACCGTTCCCCGGCAACGGCGCCATTTTGAAAAGGGGTGGAAGTAGGTCGTTGAAACTAATCCTCCCTCGATCAAACTAAATTTATAAACACTTAACAAACCTATATACAAGTATAGAGGCAAGTAAAGGGTCGAACCCAAAGGAACGGTAATGTTCAAGCACTCTCAATTATGCGCCTAAGCTAGGTCGAAGATACAGATAAAAGGAGAACACTTACAACTAAAAAAAAAAGAAACCAAACAAATAAAGTACTAGGAACGGGGATCAACAAGTAATTATGACAATTGTATCAACTCGGGAACAATATGCAAATCAATGGTTGTGAAGACTAATGGCAAGCTCAATCAAAAGAGTCAACAAGCTATCTCCCACAAGTCAAACTAGCGCCAACTATGAGAGACTCTTACTAGGAGCATCACTAAGCAAGCTCAATCGACAATTGCAATTCCTAAATCAATGGTCTGTATCATCAGAAACTACAATCAAATCTAGCGTAATTCTCAAGGCCTAATCAAATTGCACACATGAAAATTTCCATTAATCATTTTAATCTCAACAATCAAGCAACACAATCCCCTAATTAAGCACAATCAATCAATCATACAAGTTTCACCCAATTCCTAGCAAACAACTACTCTAACATAATC
Source organism: Chenopodium album (assembly GCF_948465745.1). NCBI lineage: Eukaryota > Viridiplantae > Streptophyta > Magnoliopsida > Caryophyllales > Amaranthaceae > Chenopodium > Chenopodium album. The sequence continues at coordinate 53,270,461 of NC_137837.1, forward strand.
ATCAAATTAATTAACAACTAAAAAAATCAAGAATCAACAATATATGAAGAACAACTACACTAATCAACAATCAAACATCAAAATTAAACCAAACAAGTATGAAATCAAACAAAATAATAAATGACATAGAGTTAGGAATGCTTATTGATTATAGAGAAGATCTTCAACACAATTGTCACCATTGAATCTTCAATCTCTCAATAACCATTGAAATTCCTCACTTTATCTCTCTAAAATCTACTCCTAAACTAACCCTAAAACTAGAGAGAGAAGCTCACAACTAAGCTAAAATTATGATCAAAATCTAAATGAAAACTTGTTCTAAACTTCCCCCAAAAATCAAGTTACCATGTTATATATAAAGGGCGCGAAAACAAAAACCGAGCAAGCAAATAACCAGGAAGGCGCGCCCGCGCTGCAGAGGAGACGCGCCCGCGCTACAGGAGATGTGGCCCATGCTACAGGGGTGGTGCGCCCGCACCCGTGCCTTGCGCGCCCGCACATTTTTGGGTTTCTTCGATCTTCTCGCGGCTTCGTGCGTTCGCTAAGGTCTTCGAATGAAAGCACAATCATGATGATGATGAACACTAAGTGAGGCTATCCCAAAAGCACATGATTGTGGGTTCAACACCTCATATTCATGAGAGCACGGCTTGAGAGCGCAAGAGCTAGAAATTGGAGAATCCACTTCCTTGCATCTTGAGCTTTCCAATTGCCATGAGCTTGCTCCAAAAGCTTCCTCCACCTTAGTAAATCACCAATATCAAGACCCGAACCTCGTACAATACCTTCAACCACAAAAATAGAGCAAATAAAGGACAAAAGACTAGAAAAACAATAGAAAAGCACAAAAGCTACAAAATAAGAGAGGAAAGGTAAGACTAAGACCAATAGCATAAAACTAATGATTTATTAAGCATGAAAGCCATGAGAAGAAGGTAAAAGCAACCTAAATGCTCATAAAATGGGTTCCATTTATGACACCCATCATAGACACTAGTATTTGCATAATTATGGTCATGTCATGAAGATGGAGGTTCTTGGAAGACGAAGCCATGAAGTTGCAAAAGTCGTCCCTGGAAGACTTGAAGACTCAAGGGGTCATGCTAGCTGCCAAATGCATGTTTATTTATGTTTTCGATATATATTTATGATTATTTATATAAATGAATTATATGTTAGATGCATGTTTAGGATTTCGAATTTTGGGATGTGTAGACACCCAAATGTGTCTCCCCAAAACAAAACCTACTGATGAATACCTTTCATGTAATTTGATTATCAAACAAAGCGAAAGTGTGAAAAGTCTAGTGATGAGGATGTTTTTATAAAAATATCTCTTCTTTCTGTTTTTGAATATATTTCTTTTCTTACCCTATTTATGAAACACGTGCATTTAAGTTTAGTTTGGTCCATGATATGGGTCCAATAATAGTGTAGTTGGATGAATCTTGAAAATACCTTTTCAACGATATATTATAAGCCCAATTCCGATGAATAATGAGGAAGTTATGGCTAAAATACTAAACTGGGCCCAAATCGGATTTTACCTACGGCCCAATGATCATGTGGAAAGTCTAAGGGTTTAATCCTGTTCCTAAACTAATTAGGATTAATCAGAAACTTTTATAAGTTTCTACAAGATCCTAATTATCCTTTGGAAAAGATAAAATTGTAGAGTTTGAAATTTAATAAAACTTTTCTTTATTCTTAATCCTAATTCTATTCGAATTTAAAGATGTTCAAATACAACCAGATATTATTTTTGTGCCTCATAATCTTTATGCAAATCTTATATGGTTGGATTCTTGAAATTAACTTTCCAATGATATATTATAATACTATTCCGAGCTATAAAGAAAAAGATATGAATGGAATACGAAACTCTATCCAAAACTGACACCCTTCAACTATTTTGACCATATCATTTTATCTATAATAGATTTTGATTTTAATCTGATTCCAATTGGGTTGGAAAATAGACTTCAAGATCTTTAGAACGACATATTATATGAATTATTTGGATTTTCGGATCAAAAGATATGATAAAAACAAAATCCGCAAAAACTGTTTTGCATAGCCCTGTTGCTGGCGACAGATGAGTGTTTTATTCCTTTTCAAACTCTGATTCATTTTTATCAGTTCTTGACTATTTTCTTATAAATAGGGTCCCTGGACCTCCGTTTTTCAATAACAAGAATTCTCTAATTCTTCTCTCTCTAAGATAAAGCTTATTCTCCCACTCTCTCTTTCTAGCCTAGCCTTTTACAAACACAATTCCTCATACATTAGCACTAGACACACCTATCCAAGTTTGAATTGTCTTCACCCTAGACATGAATGTTTTGATATTTCTGAGAGTTTGGTCCTAAATCTCTATTCCAATTATTTAATTTAATTGTTTTGATTTATATTTTCCTTGAAGTTACTAACGTGTGTATTTTGTTATTAGAAAGAGATACGAGGCATCCAAGTAAGTACTTTAATTGCATTAAATGACCTTTTTGATATAGAAATCATGCTTAGGTTATTATTTTGATTCCTATTATCATGTTATGATGTTTTATTGCTTCCTAGTATCATGTTTAGGGAAATGGTTAAGTTTATTATATCAATTATGATTTTATGATGCTTCCTATTTTCTTTCCAATATCATGTTAGTATCATGTTAGGGTTAAAGCTTTGATCTTTATTTCTTAGTTACATGCTTGGATTTGTTATTAATCTTGTTAGTATCATGCCTAGGATCTTGCTAGTTATATTATGGTTTAACATGATTATTATGCTTGTGATGATCATGATTATTTCAATTACGATGATGATTATGATTGTTATTATTATTCTGAATATTGTTATTATGTTGCTTGATTTTTATTATTGTTAATGCTTGATCACGCCTTTTATGCATGTCTAAAGGGAATTTGTACTTGTAATCACGCTTAATAAGATAATTAATAATCTTTTTAGGGTTAATCTGATTATAATTCAAGTGATCGCCAATAATAGTTTTATTTGTGCATTAATATTCAACCAACATAGATTAAACAGGTTTAAGGTTAACCTAATGATTGCATGTTAGTCAGAAAGCGCACATGAATACGAGAAGAATAAAGTAGAGGCCTATTATTAGGGTAGGTTATTTCTCATTTAGATTGGATTTATACCTTCATCCCCGAACACCTGTCATAGTTCCAGACCTATTGGAGTTAACGATCTCATGGATCGTTAAAGGGTGTAACCTTCACCCTGTAAACGGTTTACAAGTTCCTAAAACTTATTGGTGACTCTTTTGCTATAGCTTCCTTCCCTTTGGACGCCAAAATGCTTAAGTTTATAACCATAGTAGGGTTCAAGTTTGGGGTAAGGGTTAAAATATTCCCTACATTTTTCTGGCGACTTCACTAGGGAGGATTTCTATTTTAATTCCCAAAATTTATTTTGGCAATAATTTAGGATGAGTGGATGAGACTAGAAAAAATCCTAAGTATTTCATGTGCGTAATTTTGATTGACATTATGGGCATAAGCATAAACAAGGTTCTCATTGGAAACACCATCCGTAATGAGTTAAAAACATAGGATTTTTACACGTACGAAATTTGAGAAATATCTTTCACAACTAGAATTGAAATAATACCGTGAAAACTGGAAAATTCTAACAACACAGAAAGCTGCTGAAGCATGTAGGAACTAGCGCTGAGAAAACAGAGTTTGTCGTTGAGAAATAGCCTCGTCGCCTGGTGACAACCTTGTCGTCTGGTGACAAACTCTATTGTCTCGCGTCGTGTTCTTAAAATACAGAGCCAGAACTCTGCTTTTTTGTTTTGATTGGTTCTAGCACTGTTAGCTCGATTCTACTTCCTGATTAAGTTTTTCTCTCTTTTCTGAAACCCATGTGTTCAACATATGGACATAACCCTTTGGGAAGTCATGCTCCATCTACCCAATCGAACGCTCCTGGCAACGGAGGGTACATCCAAGATTGTGGAATTCACCAAACCATGGAAGCGAGTTTAACTCGCGGGGTCCCATCCACACACACCAACCCTTCCAGAGGACCGGCTTCCGCGCGGTGCATCTGGACTCATAACCATGCACCCTCTTTGACTAACCCATATCCTTATTTTTAGAGAACTTGAGCCATGGTTAGGTTGCAAACTCATTTCATCATATTGTGACTACTTGTGCATCTCTTACTTGTGCATACTTATTATGTGGCCAAACTAACCGTTTGGTTTGTCTTGTGTTTATAAATATGCTTAAATAAACTAACCAATGATTAAAGGACTTTGCTTAATTAATTAATTAATTAATTAATTTGAGCTAAAAAATATGTCTAAAATCGAGTCATAGTTCCTTTGAGTCAACCCAGATTTTTATTCCCGTATACTACACAAGCGTCAACTTGTTTTGGTGTTACCCGGAGTTTTAGAAAGAGTAACGAGTTAGAAAACCTATGGATCTGTAGCCCCGAGTTTTATCTTTAAGTTGGCGTTGGTTTCATCCCAATAAGAGTCAGAGATAAAAGGTTATGACTAAAATACTACAGCATATCCAGTTTAATGAATATACATGAAGTCTTAACTTAGTCTTTGTTCGGGTCTAGTCACATATTCTAGCCACATGATCATGACGCAAGTCTTAATATGTCACCTACACTCACTAGTCTTAGCACACACTTTGTATATGTCACCATGACCATATCTTAGGTTCATGCATGAGTCGTTTTCCATCATTCGAGTGGGGGGTCCAATCTATTCCCATTCTCTTCCACATTCTCTTCCATGTTGAATAGAGCTTGAGACAAAATAAATAATAAAAAAACTTATCCGTAATTTCCCTTTCCACATTACTTGGTCAAGAAGAGAAGGGCGATTAATCAAAGACAACACCTTTATTCAAGTTCAACTTTTAATAAACCGATTCGTCAAAAGATAAAAGCTAAGAAGACAATGGCAAGTCAAGAAGAAGTCAATGAGCTTAAGAAGCAAATGGCTGACGTGACTGAGATGTTAAAGTCTTTAACCCTTCAAATCAATGATCCTATGAAACAATAACAAATGGAGCTCATGCAAGAAAGCTTGAGCAAAATATCCAATGACTATAGATTCTAGGGCATTAGCTCACAAGGGGTCTCACTGGACAAGGAGCTTCTTCCACAGAAGTTCAATGCCAATGACATCCCTAAGTTCTAGCTAACGGACAATCCTTACTTTCACATAAAGGCCTTTGAAACTATAATGAACATTAAGGGGATTGATAAGAATATTTTTCACTCTTTATTCTCAATGTCTTTAGAAACCGTTTGTCAAAATTGGTTCTTTTCTCTTGATAAAAAGAAAACCTCTACTTGGGATGGGATAAAAAAAGCTTTCATTGACAGATATAAGTGTAATATTCAAGTCAAAACCGTTTATAGACAACTTAAGATGCTAAGAAAAAAAGAGAATGACGGATTTACCTCTTTCTTTAATAAATGGAGGGAACTTCCGCTAAGATGATTGAGGTGCTCACCGAAAAAAGAATCTGTAAGGATGTTTATCAAGAATCTCTAAGAGAAGTATTCAAAGCATTTAAAATATCAACATAATTTGAATACTTTCAAGGCCGTCTATGACATCGGTATTAAAATCGAAGATGACCTCGCAAAGCAAAATGCTACTAACAATAGTAACCACAGTGGCTGGAAAGGAAAGAAGAATGACAATCCTTCTTCTTCCGAAAACGCCCACTCTAGTATCAATGTTAGTACCTTTGACCACAATAAAGTCTTAGCGATGGATAATCAAGGATCTAAAAAGAAACCAAAAAGAGATTTCACACCCATTGGAATGACCTATGATGTTGCTTTTGATCGTCTATATGATCGAGAATTAATCAAACCTATTGGCTCTACCGAGGATCCAACACCAGAAAAGCGATCTTCAAGATAGGACCCCAATTCTTATTGCAAGTACCATCAAGGAAATGGTCATACCACTAATTAATGCTACAGATTTAAAAATCTCATTCAAGATCTCATAGAAGCAAACAGGATCCCATTGCCTCTAGCTAGCAAGAAGACCGGGTGATGATAAGCACAAGACAAGAGGAAAGCTTCAACGAAAAGATTTCATGACCTCCTTTTCTATTTCTTTCTCATTTTTTCCTTTCCCCAATAAGTCTAGTATAGGCACCTTCTGTTTTTCATTAGATATATTTTGTAGGATTATTTCATTTTTCCTTTTAATAATATGAGCATTTATTTCCTTGCATATGATCATTGTGCTACATTGCATTTTAAAAAAATAAAAAAAAATCGCATCAAACTAAGCACAAGGTATACCAGTGATTTGAGGCACTCCTTGTAGCCTATCATATCATCTTTATCCTTTCAAATATATCCTTTCTTTATAAGCCATTTTGAGCCTTGTCTAGCGATAGACCTTTCTGTCTTCAACCTACATCTACTGAACCTTGGGATGGGATGGTGTGCGACTTATGCAATTTCAAGAGCTTGAGTGATTTTGAAAAATGAAAATAGCAAAAAAATAATAAAAGTGTAAAAAAGGGCAAGTGTTCCAATATCTTTGATATGAAAATATCTTTGATAAGAACACGTCTCGGATTGCGTCTCTTATCGAGTGCTCAAAACCGTGCTTGAGAAACATGAATGCCAAGTGAGTGATAGACCGTATGATCGAGATTGCCCACACTTATTGAAAAAAGGTTCAAAAAAAAAAAGAAAGAAAGAGAGTAAAAAATATAAACAAAAGAGAGTTCAAAAGTGAGAAATCTCAAGCATGAAAATACAAATATTCAAAAGCAAAGTTGCACACCTTAGGGGCTTATCTAGGGTCTTGAGCTTTTTTATCCCCTTCTTCTTCAAACCTTTAGCCTAACCACGTTGAAACCCTTCAAAAGAACTTTTTGAGGTATACACACTTGTGCAAGGTTCGGTTAGAGCTACGTTTGGCGTGATTCCTAACGGATACGTAGGCAACCTCACATCGAGGTGCGACAGTAATAAACATGCATTCATATTCACATTCACACACTTACACCATGATCATATCAAAAGATCTCCAATTCTCATCCATATTCATTTAGAGCTAGACTTGGGGACTTGATCTTTACATCATTAGCTTACCCACCATTTGACTCTTTTTAATAGATTTTTCTACACACTTAGCCCTTGTGGCCTAACGTTAGTGTCACTATCACACACATCACAGATACATGAAAAAATATACTTCCCATAGGAACCCATTGACATGAAATCTTAACACAACGCCGAATCATGTCTTGTCATATCAACATCAATCGTCATTGCATCACAAAGTATGAAGTACTTAGCCTCCGCGCCTAAGTCACCTAAATACTTACATTATCAAGTCAAGTAGGATAGTCTAAGATGTTACAAATCCTTGTACTGTGAGAGACAACGTTAATAGATTAAGCTCATTCAACATGCACCTTTAAAAACTTTGCTTTTTTCTTTCTTCGAGTCTTTGCTTTTTCGGAGAAAGTTGATACCCTCCACAAAAATAACGGAAATTTTTGTTTTTCCGCATTTTGAGTCATGTACATATCGAGTTTCATGAGTCAACACTACGCACACACGAGTCACATGGAGTCGTGTCAACCTCGTGCCAGTCAATCACAGTGAGTCAAGTTTATACCTTGAGTGATGCCAAACCATGTATGTCAAAACACTTCGAGTCATGTCAAGTCAATAAGTCAAGCAACACTAAGCCTTAGGTGAACGACCAAGATAATTAAAAGATAAGCAAAGTCCTATAGTCCTAAAGTATAAATGTAGGTTATTCCAGCGAACAAGAACATTCCCGGATTTTTTTTAAAAAATCGCGAATATAAACCTTACTCCAGCACCAGACGAAAAGGCTGTCGCCTGGCGACAAAGCGTGGACGTGGCGACATAGTCTTTCAGCAAGCGCCGGTGCGGCGATGAGATACATGGCCCCATATTGGATTATGCGGACCTCTTACAGCATTTTTGGGTTCCTTAGTACGCCAGTTAGCCCCTATAAGCAAATTGACATGATTAGTAGTCGGCTTGATTACAATCACAGTAAGTAATTGACCTGACGACGATCGTCTCACTTAGCTTCAGCGCCTAAGCATTGGCTCATTACAAGCACCAAGGCATCGGTTCAAAAGCAAGCACTTATACGACAATTTTTCCAAGATTGGATTGTCATCCCCAACCGACAATATTTCTAAATATGGATTGTTGCGCATTCTCCTTAAATGACAATTTTTCTAAGATTGAATTGTCATCTCTGGCAAAGTTTCCAAGTGTGGATTGTCGTGCTCTTGCTCTGTTTGGCAATTTTTTCCAAGTTCGGATTGTCATCTCTAGCAAGTTTTCCAAGATTGGATTGTCATACACATAGTTTCCTATGGCAAAATTTCCCAAAGGATTGTCGTAGGTCACTACTCATCATAAATTTTGGCAAAGGTTCCTCAACGTGGATTGTCATTCATTTTGGTAAGTGGCAAATTTTCCCGAAGTGGATTGTCAGTCGACTCTTTTTTGCAAATGTTCCAAGACGCAGATTGTAAATAGCGGCAATATTTTCCTAAAAGGATTGTCGCATAGCGTTGCAAAATTTCCAAGGTGGATTGCTTTCAATAGTTATATTCCAAGATGTGGATTGTTGATCGTAGTAAAGTTCTTATGATAGATTGTTATGAAGCATTGGCAACTTTTCCCAAAATTGGATTTTGGAAAATTTTCCGAGATACGGATTGTCGCTTCATCGTGGCAACATTTTCAAGGATGAATTGTTATGAAGCATTGACAACTTTCCCTAAATCGGATTGTCATATATCATACAAGAGTTGTGTTGACAAGTGTTCCTGAAGAAAAGAGGATTGTCATCACCCTAAACATCAACAGCAAAATTCAAGCAACATTAAGGATCAACAAGCAATTGTTTTTTGGTAATTTTCTTCATAATATAACCGTAAAAACTGAGGATGGCTTCAAGCGGAGCAATCTTCGATCATGTTCCCTGGCTTGCGGAAGATGGTAACAAGGCGGTAGAAGATTGTTTCAGGCAAAGCAAACTTCGATAGTATTCTCTGGCTTGCAAGCGTAGCAGTCTTCAGGTGGTACCCCATAGCTTAAGGAAGATCGTCAAAGCTCCATTGTTCAGAGACGAGTGAACATCAAAACAGTAAGATGGTGTTCCCTAGCTTGTGGAAGGCTGTCACACCAGTAAATACAACAAATCGATTACCTCTAGAGACGTGCGCTCGATGGTGCAAGATACGCGTTCCTTAACTCTCTTATCTGTTTAAACTAACGGTAGTTTGTAGGTATCGACGTTACAAGAATGATTTAGGATTGCAGAACGTTCTGAATCATTCTCTGTCCCTATCGTTACTTTGACTTTTGTTTTAAAAACATGCGTTTCTATAAACTCAGTCAAAGTGGGGGCTTCTATAGACACCCAAATATGTCTCCCCAAAATCAAACCCAGTGATGAATACCTTTCATGTCATTCAATTTTCAAACAAAGCGAAAGTGTGAAAAGTCTAGTGATGAGGATGTTTTTACTAAAATATCTCTTCTTTCTGTTTTTGAAAATATTTCTTTTCTTACCCTATTTATTAAAAACGTGCATTCAAGTTTAGTTTGGTCTATGATATGGGTCCAATAATAGTGTAGTTTGATGGGGCTTGAAAATACCTTTCCAACGATATATTATAAGCCCAATTCCGATGAATAATAAGGAAGTTATGGCAAAAACACTAAACAGGGCCCAAATCGGTTTTTCCTACGGAATGATCATGTGGAGGGTCCAAAGGTTTAATCATACTCCTATACTAATTAGGATTAATTAGAAACTTCCATAAGTTTCTAAAATATCTTAATTATACTTGAAAAGATAAAATCAAAGAGTTTGAAATTTAATAAAACTTTTCTTTTTTTCTTAATCCTAATTCTATTCGAATTTAAAGATGTTCAAAGAAAATCAGATATTATTTTTGTGCCTCATAATATTTATCCAATCATATATGGTTGGATAGATCTTGAAATTATCTTTCCAATGATATATTATAATGTTAATTCCGAGCTATAACGAAAAAGATATGAATGAAATACGAAACTCTATCAAAAACTGACACCCTTCTACTATTTATTCCGTATCTTTTTATTTACAAAAGATTTTAATCAGATTCAAACTGGGTTGGAAATCAGATTTCAAGATTTTTCTAATGACATTATATATGACTTATTTGGACTTATGGATCAAAAGATATGATAAAAAAAATCCGTAAAAACTGTCTTGCATCGCCTGACGACGAGCCCTATCGCTGGCGACAGAAGAGTGTTTTATTCCTTTTCAAACTCTGATTCATTTTTATCAATTCCGGACTATTTTGTTTTAAATAGGGTCCCTGGACCTCCGTTTTTTAATAAGCAGAATTCTCTAATTCTTCTCTCTCTAAGCTAAAGCTTATACTCTCTCTCCCTCTTTCTAGCTTAGCCTTTTACAAAGACAATTCCTCATACATTAGCACTAGATACACCTAGCCAAGTTCGAAGTTGTCTTCGCCCTAGATGTGAAAGGTATGATATTTCTAAGGGTTTGGTCCCAAATCTCTATTCCAATTATTTAATTTAATTGTTTTGATTTATATTTTCCTTGAAGTTACTAATGTGTGTATTTTGTTATTAGAAAGAGATACGAGTCATCCAATTAAGTACATTAATTTCTTTAATTAACCTTGTGTTATAGAAATCATGCTTAGGTTATTATTTTGATTCCTAGTATCATGTTAGGATGAATTATGATCTCTACGATGCTTCATATTTTCTTTCCTAATATCATGTTAGTATCATGTTAGGGTTAAAGCTTTGATCTTTATTGCATAGTGACCTGATAGGATTTGTTATTAATCTTGTTAGTATCATGCCTAGGATCTTGCTATTAATATTATGCTTTAACATGATTATTATGCTTGTGATGATCATGATTATTTCAATTATGATGATGATTATGATTTTTATTATTATTATGATTGTTATTATTATTGTGAATATTGTTATTATGTTGCTTGATTTTTATTATTGTTATTGCTTGATCACGCCTTTTATGCATGTTGAAAGGGAATTTGTACTTGTAATCACGTTTAATAAGATAATTAATAATCTTATTTAGGGTTAATTTGATTATAATTCAAGTGATCGCCAATAATAGTTTTATTTGTGCATTAATATTTAACCAACATAGATTAAACAGGTTTAAGGTACACCTAATGATTGCATGTTAGTCAGAAAGCGCACATGAATACGAGAAGAATAAAGTAGAGGACTATTATTAGGAAATGTTCTTCCTCTTTTATATTGGATTTGTATCTTCATATATATCCGAACACCTGTCATGGTTCCAGACCTATTGGAGTTGACGATCTCATGGATCGTTAAGGGGTGTAACCTTCACCCTGTGAACGATTTACAAGTTCCTAAAACTTGTTGGCTACTCTTTTGCTCTAGCTTCCTTCCCTTTGAATGCCACCATGCTGAAGTGTATGATCATAGTGGGGTTTAGGTTTAAGGTAATGCTTGAAATATTCCCTACAGGATGATTAAATAAGTTCACTAAAATTAACCAACATAGAAACCAAAACTTGTTATTCCAAAACAACACTTATCGACCTATTGAGAGTAGGGATGGGCTACGCCAAAGCGAGTCATCACTATTACTCACTAGAATATGTAAGGCATATCGGTTATGCTAGTTGGTTTTGGTTATACTCAATGATATGAGTGATGGAGTCATAACATATCGTGGCAAAGTGGATAAGTTGTTGAGAGAGCATTAGATGCAACAATTTATCCAACCAAGAGTGGCTTGGATCCATTAGCAAAGAGTTGCTTACCTTTGGATATTTAGTGTTAAGACAAGCCAAAGCATGCTTAACAAATCTTTGTTTATTTGGATCTTGGAATCAACTTGTTCTCGCCAAATGGGGACAAATTTAATGCGTGGATAAGACGTTTAATAAGATTGAAAATTTGCATGAATGCTTTTAAATTTCAAATTTATTATGTTATTTTCTTGATAAATGGTTATACTTTGCACTTATATTTGCAGAATTCCAAATCAAGCTTTACTGTTTTTCCATGATTGGTAAAGGAAATCTTTGAGAATGGTTCTTAAAGAAAGGAAAGGCAATTCTTAAAATACAATTCTCATAAATGACTTTTATAAGTCCAAAAGGACGGTTGGACATCATGTATTCAAAATACTAGGTAGTTGTTATAAACATGAAGTATTGAGTTGGAAACTCAAAAGTGTCAATGTTTGACAACCAACATATCTTTTCTCTTTATACAATGGTGAGTACAACTCATTGATGTATTAATTCATGTACGAATTAAAGGAAAAGATGGAACTTTGTTATATGTCGCATTAGATGCTTAATTATGCCTAACAAAGTATAAAAGTCAAAGACTCTTATAGAAATGATTCTGAAAGATTATGAGATAAAGTAAGATAAGAATCATAGGAAACGAGTAACAAAGAAAAGGAATGAGATTCCAGTTTTGCTAACGAGTTCATGTTATGTTTATTAACTTAGCAAGTTATCATCTTCACAAGTATCAGATACTACTTGAGTGTTCCATTTTGAAAGTGACCTCAAACTATTGAAGATAAGCTAAGTTATCGACTTACAAGCTTAGAATGAAGCAAGTGGTGCTACATCAGTTGTAAGGTTGTATGCTTTGTTTAAAGATATTTTAAGGTAAGACTGAACAAATAAATGGTTATTGTGTTCCATAATTAGCAAACAATCCGTTAACACACTGAAAGACTCACATTCAAATTAAAGAGCAATAGTTGCGAATTTATTTGAATGGCATGGTTATCTAAACCATGAGTCAAGAATGCTTGATTATAAATAAACATTTCCCTAACATGAAAACAAAGAAAGTTCAAATCACATAAATGATTTGTGTTTTAGACATCTTTAGCAATGTCACATTAACAAGAACGTACTCAAGGCTATATAGGCTCTTGACAAGTTGATCAATTCGGAGTCGTTTAGATATGGGTGTGATTTTTATAAATGTTTTTGAAAGCTATATAGGCTCTTGACAATTTGATCAATTCAGAGTCGTTTAGATATGGGTGTGATTTCTATAAATGTTTTATAAAGAGTGTTACTCTAAAAACATTCAGAAAAACCATTTTATCATAAGATGAACCATTCAGGTTTTGGAGTAATTTAAAATTTCATGCAATTTTATCACTCCGTTTGCTATTTAATTAGGAAAAATTGAAAAGAATAATCCCACCTTTCGCCCATCTGCTCAAAATAATCCCACCTTTTAGAATTCTAGAAATAATCCCATGTAACCCTATCTTCTCAATATGAACCTTTTACTGGTTTATGAAATTAGTGACCTATTTAAGAAGGTGACTTGACACTTGTCACCTTCTAATTGGGCCTAATTTTAAATAATAATAAAAAAAACAAAACATTAAAAAAAAAAATTATCCCAACCCCACGACCACCCCCATCATCGCTACCATCACCACCTTCACAACCCCCTGCCGCCACCCCTTTGTCACCACCATCACCTCCATCAAAACCCCTGTTGTCGGTTATCACCATCATCACCTCCATCACAACCCCCACTACCGCCCCTTACCACCATCACAACCCGAAACCCCAGAACCCAAATTCCCACTTGAACTGGAAGAAATGGATTGACAGCAAACCTAACCCTGAACCCGAAGTCGGCTGGCGTCTGGATCGACAGCTAAACAACCTCCTCCCCACCCCACCCACGAAAACCACCTCCAACCCTGCTTTAGGCTGATTTTGTTGGTTGCGTTGCAAATCTCGACGCTATTTTTGTTCAAATTGGAGGCGTTCGTGATTGTTTGCGTCAGAGGTAGTGGGTGTTATATGGTAAAGAGGCATAAGGTTTTGTGGGTTGTTTGCGAGCTGGTGGGTGGCACAACGTCGCTGGTTGTTTTTTGCGAGGTTAGAGATGGTGGCTACGTGATGTGAAGTTGTTTGGGTGGAGGTCAGGTGGTGGTAAAAGGGCGTGGGGATCGGAATAGGATGGAGTTAGGATTTAGGGAGGAGGTCAGGTGGTGTTGAGGTGGTTATGGTGGTTGACATGGATACAACTATGGAAGGGGTGAGGTGAGAGAAGAGAGATTAGAGGAAAATAAAAAAAATAATAATAATTAAATCTAACCTATTTTACAGGTTGAAGGTAAAAAGGTTCATTTTTTGAAGATGGGGTTACAAGGTGGAATCATTTCTAGAGTTCGAAAAGGTGGGATTATCTTGAGCAGATGGGCGAAAGGTGGGATTATTCTTTTTAATTTTTTCATTTAATTATGGTTTAAGATTAAATAATTAGTCCACTCGATTCTTGGAATATTCAAAATAGGTTATCAAGACTGGTCTTGGTAAGGAAACACCTATTAAGTGAACATTGAATATTGTAATTTAAAACTATCCCTAATCGAGGTCATGTAAGCGATGGATGATTAATGACCATTTGAGATTAGTGTGTAGTTTGATTTATAGCATTGTTTCTTGTGCTACAAGGACATGGTCGTCATAAATCATTTGCACAGGTATTGGTTTAGAACCATACTGAATCGACCTATGAGAATACTTTAAGAGATTAAAAATCGTCATAAGTATATTCCTCATTATGGCTATCAGAACCTATTTACTCGACCATAAGTATTGTGAGCTTTGTTGTTTAAGTACTAGTCCGCTTGATGATGTCAAACGTCTACCGTAATATGGGATTATAACGGCAACACTCCGGCGTCTAGGTCCTCTCAGTAAGAGAAGCTACATTACAAGACTAGGAATGTCCCCCTATTAAAAAAAGGGAAGATGTCTTTGTTTTTTTATAAGGCCTCTCGAAGAGCGAGACTGTAAAATGCATGGTCGTGCTCGGATTGATTTTGGAAATCATTTGTTTATTGACAGTCAGATTCAGGATCGAGAAACACTTCTGGACATAATAAGGATGACAAATAAATTTTACCTTATAGTTCATGAAGAGACATTAAGCGACATAGGAAAAGGCTTTACACTAAAGGCGCACTTGTCTGGAAGGATAAGTGGGAGATTGAAAGGAATGGTGTGCTTCGAACAAGTGTATTATTCTGATAGAGGGTTCGAAATTATTAGAAAGCCTATTATTCAGTGAGGTCAAGTTATCGGAATGCCAGGGTGGTGGCCGTTTGCGATCAGTAATATTAATGAATAATTAATATTACAACTTAATCATGACTGAACCCTTTAGGTCACACCCAAGCAACTAGCAAACCGAAGCGACGAATTAATTCAGAAGGAATTAATGAGTCTCCCGAGTAATTAAAATTTAGGCGTCAGAAATTCGAGCTTAGATCGTCAAAATCGAGCTTCGAAAGTTGAGTAAAAAATAATAAAAGACAAGACGAGTAAAACTAATAAATTAACATAATCCCAAAAATACAAGTAACATCTGAATGCCCCGAGCAAACCGAGTGCTAGGAGCATGGTGGCTAGCAAATACACTAACCCGAGTCTATGGATGGCTGGTGCATGCTAGTGAACCTGAGCTAGCATGGATGCACCGGCCATGCGCGCATAGGGCCAGCTGCAGCCCGCGCATTTGGTGCGAGGCAGGAAGGCCGAGGGAGCCAAAGCAGCCCGTACGCTCGTCGTGGGCTGCTGGCCGTGGGTAGCCACGAGCAAATGGGGCAGCATGACAACTCACTTGGGGTACCTTGGTGCCCAAGTGGGGCTGGTATGTAGCGGCTAGAAAGAGAGGTTGAGAAGAGTGAGGTGGCATTTTTTAGGAGAGGAGTGGGGAGCAAGTTTGGTCCCCCCTCCTCCAAACGGTCCTCACCTAACCCCTCATGTGAGCTTGACACTTGTTGATTTATTAGTAGCTTGCTTATTTATTTTATTTTAGATTTAAAATAAAATGAATAAAATCTAAATATCCCACATGGAAAGATGATGGGAATTTTGGGAGCCTTTGTTTATAAATACCAACCTAAGGAGTTAGGAATTCTTCACTTGAGTAAGTGTTGAAAAAGACATCACAATGTTAAAACCTTTGAACACTAATTACTTGGTTTTTTAGGTTGGGCCTTGCTAACTCCAACGTATTGACCGATTTGGTGCTCTTGTTACGGGTGGACCTTGAAGGAGGTTGCCGTGTGAGATGGACTTGAAGGCTTTCAAGCAAGAGCTCGTTTTAGAGAGCGAAGCACGCTACAAAGTTCATAATTGCTTACTTAGTCTTATGTTTATGTTAATTATGATTATGGTTATAATTATTGTGAGTTTGGTTTTGGGGTCGGGTTTCCTTCCACGGTGGGTCAGACTCAGCGAAGCCCAACAGTGCGTGGCTCGGCTGCTCGTGTCTTGCTTGCACAAGCTTGAGGCTTGTGGTGTGGTTAAAGGAATGTTGTCCTTCGAACAAGTGTTTTATTCCGATAGAGGTTTCGGAATTATTAGAAAGCTAATTATTCAGTGAGGTCAAGTGATCGAAATGCCTGGGTTGAGTCCGTTTCCGATCAGTAATATAAATGTATAATTAATATTACAGCTTAATCTTTACCGAACCCTTCGGGTCACACCCAAGCAACTAACGAACCGACGCGACGAATTAATTCGGAAGGAATTAATGAGTCAACTGGGTAATTAATATTTAGAAGTTGAAAATTCGACCTTGGAGCGTCGAATCCGAGCATCAAAAATAAAGCCAAAATTTAGGAATTAGCGAGACAGGAAAATGCTTCAAGTAACAATTAAAAACCCTAGCCATGCAAAATGTTAGGGAAGTGCGCCTAATAGGAGCGTGCCACGTGGCAGCGCACATGGTAGCACGGCATGTGGCTGTGCCATGTGGTAGCCACATTAGCCACTTGGCGGCTGCCAAGTGCCAGCAGCCATGTTGGCTGCTGCCAAGTGGCTGAGTGCCACGTTGGCAGCGCGCCACACTAGCAGTGCCATGTGGCATGGGCCGTGGACCCGGGTGAAGTGTCATGAACAATGGCCATATAGCAAGTGGCCTAACTAAACCAAACTTAGGGCTCAAGGTTGGGTGATACATGGTTGGGTGACACATGTGAGTTGTCTTTGGGAGCAGGTAAGGAAGTGGTCCTCACCTAACCATGTGACACTTGTTACTTAGTTATTCCTTTGTTTATTTAACTAAGGACTGAATTCGACAATCTTTCCATGTGGGATCTTTTTGTGAAAAAAGTCCCATATTGAAAGATGAGTGGAATTCACAAGGAAGCATTCCTTATAAATACCCAAGGATTGCTTTGGGATTGTTGACTTGAGTAAGTATTGAAAATGGCATCACCATTGTGAAAACCTTTGAACACAATTAATTAATCAGGTAACTCATAAGCAATAGACCATTTTTGGTGCTTGGGTTGTGGGTGGACTTTATTGGAAGTTCTCGTGCTAGTGGGGCTTAGAGCTTTCGAAGTAAGAGCTCCTTTAGTGAGCGAAGCACGCGCCATAGGTATTAATCTCTTTCTTAATCTTGTTGTTTAAGTGAATTATGCTTTATAGATATAATTATTGTGAGTGTGGTCTTTGCTCGGGTTTTCTTTCGCAGTGAGTCGGACTCATCGAAACCAAACAGTGGTATTGAAGCCTTGCTCATTTATTTTTATAATCATATTTTTCAAGGTGTTTTTATGGCTTAATTTTTCTTGTTTTATGTTTGTTATTATATTAGTAGCTCGGTTTTATTATTATGGGAAATTATCATTGGTACACCTCAAGTTCCAACTTTTATTAATGGTACCATTACTATATTTTTAATTATCAACGGTACATCCATGGTTTGGGCTTCTTAACTACCGTGATTAATATGTTAAAAAAAAAGTTAATAACGTTCTAATGTTATAAGTTAAGGTTAATAAAAAATGACAAAGACTACAATACCCTTCTTTAAAAGCCCTTTTTTCCTCCTTCTGCCATAATTAAAACCCCCTTCCAATTATGATGATTAGACTTCCTTCTTCTGCATTCATTTATCACGTACTCTGTTTCATTCATACATATCTTGCGCTTGAATTGAAGAACACGAAAGCTAGGGTTTTCGTCCAGAGAAAATTCCAGTATTGCGAGTGCAAATAAGGGAAATCGACTTTAATTAGAAGGTATTTATCACTACCATTCTTGATATTTTATCTCAAAAAATCTATATTATGATCTGTTTTTAGCATATTTATTGAATTATTGTTGTATATTGTTGCGAAATTTTGTGAATTTCTTGAATATGTGAATTATGTTTAAGTGATTAAATTATTGTTTGCATATTTTCAATGTCTAGTGTAGTTATGAGCGTGAACTATGCACTTTGGTTTAATTACATGGTATAATTATGCACTTTGGTTTAATGTTGCCCTGTTTTAGCTTTAATACTCAATATTTGCTTATAATATTATAGGAGACAAAGTCAAAGAGAAGTGAGGTTGAAGAAGACTGCTGCAACCATATTTACAGAAGGCAAAGTTCGTGTTTTGGTGGGAAATTAAAAGGTCCGAGGGAAAAGTTGGGGGGAAAAGTAAAAAAAAAAAAAAGAGAGGGTATTTTAGACTTTTCATTTATTTAATGACTTAAGAAGGTATCATTAGAACGTTATTAACTTTTTTTCAACATATTAATCCCGGTAGTTAAGAAGCCCAAACCATGAATGTACCGTTGATAATTAAAAACATAGTAATGGTACCATTGATAAAAGTCGGAACTTGAGGTGTATCAATGATAATTTCCCTATTATTATTAACCTTGTATTAAAGCTGTCTTCAGCCCAGAACACAGATTTTTGCCAAAAAATAGTTAATTTTGGGTAGAAAAAGTGTCATGGAAATGGTTTTGTCCGTTTAGGATTGTGTTTTTTTGCAAAAACACGACCAGAAATGCCTTTTTCAAGGATTTTTTCGTTTTGACAAAAACTTTTATGTCTTTTCAACCTTGAATCTTAATGGCATATTTATGGTGGTTATGTATTTGGTTCTTTCCTTAATTTATATGCAATTTTAAACCTCTTTAAGCATGGTTACTTGGTAGTAATTGATGCTTGAATGTTTGGTTTTTATTTTTACATAATTGCAAATCCATTGCATTAAAGTGTGAAAAATTTGTTCTTTGTTGCTTCTAAGTACTAAAGATTCAACATTTAATTGTCTTAAGTGATTGAAAATTTGAGTTACTAAATTCCTTGAATTTTGGTTGAACTTTTGATTTAATCACGTATTAAGTTGATTAGAATCATAAAGTTTAAATCCTGTAATATAAATTTCATTTATCTTCATCTTTGAAGATATAATTTTTCAAGGATCCACAAGTTAAAGTTGGAACCTTTTTTAAATATTTGTGTTCATTATTCCATTTTCCCTTAATCTTTGTCAAAATCTCATGATTAATTTAAATTAATAGTGATTATTGCCCTCAGTAGACATCTACTTTTTGCCTCCTGTCCCGACAGGAAGTGCAATGACGATAAATAAAACCATCTTCGTGTTGGATCGAAGTGAAGAGTACTTATGGATAGCTGGTTAAGCCACATAACACAAATGACTAGCCAAAAAGGTCCAATTAACTAATCCCGATCATAATTAAGCTTAAGCCCGTGATTAAAACCTAATAATGACGGACTTAGGAGTGCCTAGGTTAAATCTTAGTGCTGCCGTAAAAAAAGCCGCGCGCATCTCAATGAGTCGCGTTGGGCTGCCATGCGCAACTAATTTAGTTGTACGCGACAACCAGCGCAACCCCCAGAGTTTCCCTAAGGAAGATTCAGAATTATACAGTAAATATAAAATCGAATCTTACCATAAAGCCGCGCGCAAGACAATTAGTTGCGCTGCCCTTAGCAGCGCAACTCAATCACTTGCGCTGGGATGCCGCGCACAACTCATTATGTTGCGCACGACACCTGCTGCGGCATAATACTCGAAACCCTAAACCTAATCATTCCCTATAAATACGAGCTTAGACCGAGGCTTAAACAGACAGAAATTAACCTAAAACTCTGGCGAAATACTTGTGAACTTGTGCAACCTAGCCCTTATTGCCCTAAACACTCACCCTTTTGATACGTTGTTACTACGGTGGAGGTTCCCCAACAAGAAGGAGTCCATAAGTGATCTAAACGGAGATCTAGCAAAGAGAAGTGGTAAATTCCCGAACACTTTGTTAAATCACCTTTATTTTCTTGTTTTATAGGACTTTAATTAATTAATTAGTGTTGTTTGATCACCTTTAAAATAATTAATTAATCAATTCGACATAGTATCTTGCGTTAAATAAAGATTAGAATTGAATTAAATAACTGTTGGTTGATCACTTAAGCCAAGGCGAATATTGTTTATTTTCTTGTCCTTTTCACGGATATGATTAAATAAGAATAACGACATTACGATGAAATTCCTACGTGAATTAATGTTTGTAAATAAAATCAACTAACATAGTTTTAGGTATCGCGTTGCATATATTGTTTGGTGATGAAATTGTAAAAAAGGAAGAGCTAGTAGAGGCCGCACTAAGGCTAGGATAACGATTCCCCTCTAAAAGGAACGTTATTTTAGTACCCTCGCTCCCGAACTCATTTCTTGTTTATAGACCAATTTTGGCATGGTTAAACTTATGATTCGTGCTAATTATTCCATGAACTCCACATGGAAGAAAGGCATGAACGAGGTTTATGAGTTTTTCCTAAAACTCATTGGCGACTCCTACTTGTTTCTTACAAAAAAGCGTAATGATAGAATCAATTCTAATTCAAGGTCCCCCAAACAATAAAGAATTCAAATCCTATTACACCCTAACAAGTGTAAAGTCCTAGGCTTTTAAGTGGCCATGGGAATTTAAGGAGAGTACCCCTTACGATGGGATCACCCTCCTTACAGTGGCGACTCCACTAGGGACTTAGAGGTTACATGATTAATTCGTAGTTATGGTCCAAGGTTTCAAACATTAGGTTGCCTATGGGTTGTAACGAGAATTAACTTGGATAATCTCTAGTTAGGGAGCGAGACTAGAATGCAGAATATCTTCCTTTTGCACAAGAGTAAAAACCAAACAAGCAACATTGCATCATGCATAAGCATAACACACTTAAACCATTGGGGATTGGCTCATTGACTAGGGGTTTCCAACACTAGGCTTCTATCCCGAAATCAATAACAATCATCCCACTCAGATCACCACCAAAATGTTGGGAGGGCGATGTCATGAGTCAACACGTTGAGTGATTGATTTGTGCGTCGTTTCTTAAGATATGGTACCTTTGGACACCCAAGCCTTTTTGACCTTAGAACGACATTGCGTGAATCTTGACATATGGCATGCTTATGTGATTATGTGACTATGTGCAACGTGTTAGGATAGTATTCTTTTTTCTCTTTTTCGTTGTCTCTTTGTGATTTAGCGTCATATTCAAAGGATAACATAAAAAAAAAGTAATAAAAATCGAATAAAAAAAACGATGAAAAAAAAACGCTCGAATTAAAAAAAAAATTCTATGAGGTGGTGGCGGGCGCAACTCAATGAGTTGCGCGAAGCCCAGCGCAAGTGATTTTGTTGCGCACGACAGCCGCGCGTAACTTTGTCCCTTGTGCGCGCCCACTGGACGAGTCAATTTTGATTTCTTAAAAAACAAATTGACTTGTCAAAACAATATCTTCATTGAATAATTGTTAAGGGCGATGTTATCCGTTTGAATATATTTTGCGTCTTTTTCTTTTTTTTTTTTCCTTTTAAACCAGCGTATCGATTTACTTATCCTTTCGTACTCCTTTAGGGTCGGTTTTCAAGCTTGGGAAAGAGGACCCCCGAGCACTTGCATTCTACATTTACCACCCAAAGATCAACCTCTTTCAAACCACTTTTCTTCGACAACTAATCCTAGTCCAACAACAATGCCTACCATCGAAGAACTTCAACAAGAGATTCTTCGTTTGAGGGAAGAAAAGGCTCAAGAGGCCAAGGAGAGAAGAATTAAAAAAATGGAAAAGATTGAAAAGAAAAATGCTAAAGTTTTAGCCTTGCAAGTAAAGATGGAACAATTATCCATCAAAGAAAAGTTGTTGGAGAAACTAGTTCTTCGTTCTACAATGGGGAACAAGTACTTTGACGCAGAAAACTTTGCTCCTCCTCTAGGACTTGCTTTACCAGAAAAGTTCGTAGCTACGGACTTGCCAATATTTAAGGTGACTAATAATCCACAAAATCATTTAATGTGTTTTACTGGCACTATGGCACTAAAGGGAGTTGGTCATAAGCTTAACGCTTTGACTTTCCCTTTATCCCTAGACCCAACCGCGATAGAGTGGTATTATGGGCTAGATCAAAAATTCAAAGCAACATGGGAAAATGTAGTTTCGGCTTTCGTTTCCCAATATAAGAGTAAAGTAGAGTTCCAGTCAACTTTACGTGAACTCGAGATGCTTAAGCAGCAAGGTGACGATGAAGGTTACCTTGCTTTCTATGGTAGATGGCAAGAAAAGGCTGCCCACCTTGCCTAAATAAGAGAATAAAAGGGAAAATAAATATGAAAATGACTTTAAAACTACTCCCTAAGAGTGACATAAATGTCACTCATCAAATTAAATTAAAATAGACCTAAGTAACCCGAACACACCTACAACAAAAAACCAACACGAGGATAGAACAAAATATAATAAAATAAAACGAAGTAAAAATAAAATAAAATTAGTAAAACAAAATAAATGACTAAATTAAAACAAATAAGAAAATGTGAGAAACTAGGAACTTATTATATAACAAGAACTAAAACTTAAATTATAAACATAAAAAAATAAGAGAAATTAAAAAAATTAAGAAAATAAGCTAAAAACTATTAAAAACTACTAAAATACATAAAATAAAGATAAGAGATGAGAATAAGCAAATAATAGAAATAAAGAACAGAAAGAGCTAAATTATTGGAAAATAAGCCGGAAAATGACTCAATAAACACCCTATAAGTGACATAAAAGTCACTTATCAAACTCCCTCAAGCTAACCTTTTGCTCATCCTCGAACAAATTAACATGAAACACGAGAGAAGGAGAGTGAATTATTCACGCAAAGCTAAGACACTAAAGGAGATAAGAATGTACACTAACTCACTTTCGTAGGAATCACGGTCAAGACAAATACTCTCGTGAGGGTTTCCTAAGAGCTTAACCCACAACTCTAGACAAAAACCAAGGCAAAACAAAAAGAAAAAGAAAAGCAAATACAAAAAAAAAAAAAACAAACAAACACAACCATGACCAACATAACATGGCAAGGTTTAGGAAACCAATCAAGCTCAAACGCGGAAAATACTCCATTTGGACTCAAAAAGAAGAGACATGCACCAAAGAATACTCACCTTTCTCAATACAATGAGGGAAAACACGTTCTAAGATGCTCATGGTTGAGAGAGACAAACCTAAGCTAAGCATAGAGAACTAGAGAATTCATTCTCCGCCCTAGCCCCATCTAAGACGGTCCACGTTCTCTCCACTAGCTTCAAATCACCCCCTAGTTAGCACCTCATGATTCCACGAAGAAACCGAAAAAAGATTCAATTTGTGGAATTAGTGGGTCATCTCGACATCTCAACTATGCATACTCTCTCCATAGGGTTGAAATCTATCTCCCTCCACGGGAATTTGACCTCACCCCTCTAAAGTCTAAGGGTCTTAACTAGGGTTGTAACGTAAGGCAAAGGGTTAAGGCGGGGTAAAAATTTGAAAATTTTGGTGATATTTCCTAAGTGAAGCAAAAGGGTGATCAAACCTCTAAAACAAACTCAAGAAATCACCAAATATCAAACAAAAAAATACCAATAATGTCATCTCCCCCAAGCTTACTCAACACCAAAATTCCAAAAAAAAGAAAATGAAGTAACGTTCCCCCCCCCAGCTTGAACGAAGCATTGTCCTCAATGCTTAACTTAGGGAAGAAAACGAAACCTACTTTTTTTTAATTTTTTTCTTTTTATTTTATTTTTATTTTTTTTTATATATATATCCTTGCCTTTTTTAACTAAGGACGGCTTTTTCGGGGATGCATTTGCTTTATTACACACAATATATACAATTTATTTTCTTGCTTGGTACAAATAGCATAATACTTTCTCATTTTCATTACAACACAAAACAAACTATCAAACCGAAATGCTTCACAAACTAAGAGTTGGGGAAACAAAAGGTCATAAGGCTTGCATTATGGCTCATAATCAAGAAAGGTAATAGTCTCAAAGGGTTGGCAAGAGGAGCAAATGCAAAATGAAAACAAAATATGTAACAAAAAAAAAAGAAGATAAAGAAAAATAAGGAAAGGGTGCCCTTTTCCTCCTCTAGAGCTGCTTGGTCACGATCTTGGGAATTAGAGGACAACACAAGGATTAAGATATGCATAGTCAAGGATCCTAAGCGCCGCTCAAAAAAATTGATGGAGGCTTGAACAATTTAAATCTCACAAGGGATGGGATGTAAGCAAATACTAACTAAAGAGCTTCAAATCCACTATAGAGAGCAAAACCATCTTACCACTTTTCCGTGAACTAAGGGTTCAAACGTCCTCAATTGTTTTTAACCTTGCTACCTTAGCTTAAAATTTGTCTATCTCAACCATAAGCACTCTCAAACCATGTAGGCCATCATCAATTAGGAAGAAAAACATTCTTTAGCACATTATCAAAGCAATCAATTCCAAATGCATGAGCGAATTCCAAAACAAATTCATTTAATCTTACCCTAGTCATGTTTGCCACAAAAAAAAAAGAAAACAAAACAAAATAAAGAGGAAGAAATAAAAAAGGTTCATAAACGAGGCATATAAACCAAATTAGTCCCAATCGTCAAACAATTGATCGTTCGATAACAACATCAACGATCCCAGGTTCCATAGAACCAATGCAAACAACCTCAAACCATTCAACTTCTTCCTAAACTAGTCCTAAACTAAGCACTCAAAGAAAGAGTAAAAGAGAAATAAGAAAGGTCTCACCGGGAGGTTAGCTTAAAAGAATTAAGGAGCATAAAATAGAGTTCACCAAATGTCACTCCGCTCCAAACTTCCAAAAGGAAACCTACAAGGCAAGACAAGACAAAAAAAAAATATTAAAAAAGAACAAAGAAATAAAGCAAAAAGAAAAAGAAAGGAAGGGGAGAAAAAGAGTTAGAAATCCTCCGGGTTGCCTCCCGGGAAGCGCTTGTTTATGGTCTCTAGCTTGACCCTTCACCTCATTCAAGGTGGATTAAAGAACATCACCCTCATCAACTTGAGGATTGAATCATAAATTCCCCCAAGCTTGAGAACTAGCACTCCTTGAGGTCTCACATCACCACAAGGAAAAGAAGGGAATGAATCAAGAGCCAATGGTGGCTCATCTTTTCTCTTTCTCTTCTTCTTGTTGATTCCTCTTCTTTTTTCTCTCTTCTTTCTTTTCTTTCTAAAAGGGGGATCGAGCTTGGAATCCTTAATATTAGGAAGGGCAACCTCACCTTCCTCAAGAGAGCCTTCAAACCAAGCGGGAACTTCAAGGAAGTCATCATACCTCATTGTCACCTTATCATCACGTGGAGGTAAGCTCTCATTAGCCATCACATCATCGACCACATCAACTCTACATACGCTCACCGCCATAAGGCTCTTCAAAACGACATTCTCAACTAGCCTACAAGGAAAGGGAACCGGGCCTTCAAACTTTTTTGGTTCACTAAAATCAAATAGCTCCTCATTTTGTTCTTGAACCTTCTTTTCAACCACATCATCTACAACCTCATCCTCCTTGCAAGTTTCGGGTTGATAATTATGTGAAGGGTTAGTAGATGATTGTAAGGGGAGTTTTGTGGTTAAATGGAGAGAAGAAGTTTTGGCTAGTTGGGAATCAACAACTTCATTGTAAGATTTGATTTCTTGGAATTGTGGAGTGATAGTTTGACGTTGTTGAAGAATTTGGGTTTGTGTGTGGTCGGGTGGGGATTTTTCTTCATACGCTTGAGGACATGGGTCATGATTTTGATCTTGAGAGTTCTCTACTTGGTTGGAAAGGTTGGAAAAGTTTTGGGTTGGTGGATTAAAGAGAGGTCCATCTTGGGGGTAGGAGTTTTCTTGCCTTGGAGGTTGTTGAAGTTGTTGGGATTGAGCTTTGGTTACAAACTCTTTTTCCCTCAAAGTCAAAACTTCACCATGCTTGAGATTGAACTCTCTACAATAGGATGCATCATGATCCGTCCCACCACAACGAGCACATGAAAAATCAATGATTTGTGAAGGTTTTGAACACAAACCAACACTTGAGTTCAACTTGGAAAGGCCTTCATTCAAGAGCTCAACTATGTGCTTAAGTTAGCCGACTTTCTCCAACTCATAAAGATCTCCTTGCTTCCCTTGGGACCTTCTTCGGCCTCCCCAAGAATAGCTAGTAGCCACTCCTTTAATTGTAGCTTCAACTTGGCTTTGAGGGATCTTAATCAATTGACCACCGGCACCCACATCTAGATCGGTCCTTGACATTGGCTCCAAGCCATCATAAAAGATTCTCCTGAGCAAATTACGGTTGATATCATGATGAGGACATGCTCTAATAAAATCCTTAAACCTTTCCCATGCTTCCCCAAGAGTTTCATCCATTTCTTGCTCAAAGGAATCTATCTTCCTCCTCATCTTTGCGGTTTGCTCCTCAGAAATGAACCTCTTGAGAAAGGCCTTTGCAACTTCCTTCCTTGTGGTGAGAGTTGGGCTTCAAAAGATTGAGCCATTTCATTGCTCTTCCGGTGAGAGATTGCCGAAAGAGATGCATACGAATGTAATCTTTGCTTACTTCATTTGTTTGCATCATTGCACACAACTCAAGGAATCGGTCCAAATGCTCAATAGGGTCTTCACTTACGCCTCCGAAAATTGCTCAATTTGCACCATCCTAGCATTTTGTGGATGGATCGTGAAATTAGTCTCGGTGGTCGGGAGAAGTATACCACTCGTGAGCTCATAGATTTCCAGGTTTCCAAACTCCCTAAAAAGAAGGTCATCCTCTTGTCTTGCAATACCTCTTTTTGAATACAACAAAGTTAAGCACACGATTAGCAATGACAAGTAGGTTTAATCAAGCAAAATGAAAGAAAGGAAAGCAAATAAAATGACTCTAACAATAGCAAAAATAAATGTTAAACAAGCCGCTTCCCGGCAACGGCGCCAAAATTTGATAGGGATAAGATAGGTCGTTATAATACCACCCTAACCAAATTAATCACTTATAATACCTAAACCTACACTAAACTAGTTAGTGGCAAGTAAAGGCTCGAACAACTAGGGAAGCACGCTAATTCAACATCAAATATCACTAATGCAAGAGTGAAAAGGGGATAGTTTTGTTGGTTTTGTTGAGTAAGAATACTAAAACTACTAATAAACAAGAAGATGATAATTAAAATCAATAGAAAATGACGCTAAAGATACGGGGGTATCCAATATAATTAGAAAGAGAAGAATAATGGTGATTATCATGAAACATATGCCAAAGAACACAAGATTCTACCTAAACAACTCATTCTCATGCAATAGTCTAGGCAAATCAATGAAAGAGGTCTACACTAATAAGGTTCATTCTCATGCATCCTATTAGTTACAATCAAATCAAGAGATTAAAGAAGCACAATCCATAAAAAAATCCACTTTAATAACTCATTCTCATTCAATCATTAAAATAGAGATGATCCTAATCTAGTTCAAATCACTTTCATGCATTTAAACTAGAAAACATCAAATAGAGTGCAACAATAATCCCAAGCTAATAAAAATCATGTCTTTCATCAATATATGGCATAAGTTCAATCCAATCATCATCATTCATCCAATATCAAATCATATCTTCCACCCCCTTCTCCTAGCCAAAAGTTTAGCCTAGAGAAGGGAGATTAAACACAATATCAAAACTAGAAATAAACTTAAGAAACTCAAAACAAAACATAATTAAAATCAATGAAATCAATAACAACTAGATGAACTAAGAAGATTAACAAGAATAAACAACAATAAAACAAATAAATAAAACTAAAGGAAAGGAGAAGAGATTACTAAAGAAAGGATTAATGAAAGATGAAAACTTGAATTCTTGCTTGATTGAAACTTAAACTTGAGCAAAATTGAATCTTGGAAGAAAATTGAGCCATAATCTATTTTCTCTCACTAAAAATTATCTAATCTAACCCTAAGAGAGAGAAGCTCTCCACAACTAAAAATTAAGAAAAATAAAATAAAAGAGCCTCCTTTTAATTCCCCCAAAAATGGGTGTTTTTACTTAGCTAAATAAAATAAAAAGAAAAGAGAACCAAAAGAAAAGAAAATAAAATAAAGAAAAGAAAAGGAAAAATAGAAAAAGAAATAAAATAAATAAAGAAAATAAAACCCATTTTTTCCCCCCAAACCGTAAGCCTCCTCATCTTCTTCTATTTCAATTTGGCTGCTCTTGAATCATCATCACCACCGTTTGATCCTCTTCTTCAATTATCACCAACCATTTTCATCTTCAATCATCACCGCTCATCATCATCATCAATTAATAAGCTTGAAATCAGACCGTTCGATATTAATGAACACCTCCATTCACGTGCAAATCACGTGAGAATTGACAAAGATAAGACCTACAACGGAGCGGCCGATTCAAACCTTAGAGCGCCCGCTCTGAAGGGTATGAAAATTAGGGCTGATTTAGAGCTTGCGGCTGGGATGCGGTGGCTCTGATTGGAGGCGTTGCGGTTGTGTATGGCGACTTTAATTGGTGGCTGACGATGGTTCTGGGTGGTGGTGATTGGAGGAGTTTTGGTGGTGTATTGGTTGCAGTTGGTGCTCGGTTTGAGTGGCTGAAGGTGGTGCCCGAAGGTGTTGTTGATGCCACAGCTGCTCGGACTTGTGGTGGCTATGAGTGGTTTCGGTGTTGGGTGAATTGCGAGCTGCAATTGTTGTTGTGGTTTTGGTGGCTGACGGAGGCTGCGGTGCGTGGTGTTTGTGGTGTTAGTTGCGTTACTGTTGTTGTAATTGGGTGGAGGTGGTTGAGGGGGTTGTTCAGGTGTGCAGATTTGGGGTTATTGGTGGGCTGAATTGGGGTTATTGGTGGGCTACTGGTGCGAATTGGTGAAGGGGCATTGGTTAGTGTTGTTGGTGGGCTGTTTTGCGTGAGGGAGCAGGGGAGAATTGGTGGTGATAGTGGCGGATTTGTGGTTGATTGTAGTGGCTGTTGAGCAGGGGATTGGCAATTGAAAAGCTTTGACTTGGACCTTGAACACGAGCCTACACACAAACAAACCCGAGGACAAAAGTGTGAAACCGAGACAAATAAAATAAAATAAATAAAAAGGAAATAAATAAAATAAAATAGAAAGAGAGAAGTAACACTAAACTAATAAAAATAAATAAATAAAAGTAAAATACAAATAAGAGAAATAAAACTAAAACTAACAAAGACATAAAACTATACAAGTAAATAAAATAAAGGGAAATTCTCAGTGGTAACATCCTATTTTTTTTATTTCTCTTTGGTAAAGGGCTTAAAAAGATTTTATCATCGGTAATCAACAATTAATTAAACTAAGCTAATGGTGACTTAATTGATAATTTAATTCATTTAAAAGACTAACTATGGTTAGCCTTGGTTAAATGGTCATGTTTTACACTAATACCCTTACTTAAACCTCTGAATTTTCCCAAATTCCTCCAAATTTTCCCTCATTTCGATTTCCCCCTTTTTTAAACCCTAATTTCTTCCCTGATTTCATCTTCAACCTCTGAATTTCACACCTCTCTTTCTCTCTCTCTCTGTTTTTATGGGTAGGTCTGGGTCTTCGTCTGTATCAATGCGGCCTGTCACAATGGAAGACAAGATCTCTTGGGTAAAGCACGTTTCCTGCAATTGTACACCTCCTAAGGTCGCTGCTGTGAAGATTTCTGAAACCACGAAAAATCCAAGAAGGTTGTTCTTTAAATGCAAGGCTTGCAATTATTTTGCTTGGCTCAGGGAAGAAGATATTGTCAGGGTTGGCGAAGAATTGGAAGTTGAACAAGGTCCAAATGGAGATGTGAAGGAAAAAGTAGTCGAACTAGCCAATTTTATCAAAGTTATTGTCAAAATGGCACTCATTCTGTATTTTGTGTTGTTGTTTGTTGTTAGTAAGAATTAGTAAGTTATGATTGTATTTGGCTTTACGCCTTAAGAATGTAAGCAATGATCTTTGAAGATGAATAAAATTACCAAAATTTTATGAAATGCTTTCAATTGTGGCTGCAATACATTACAGTACTAAGAAAATTCACATCATGTCACAAAATACTACTGTTCAAATACCACTAAATTAGTTCCAAAAAACTTGTCCTGAAAACACTAAAATCACATCATTGTTCAATTTCTACTCATATAAGCTAGTAGCACTGAATAAGTTCAAAAAGACTGATGTTCTGATGATACATCAAGTTGGTTGGGAGGCAGATACACCCTTCCTAGCCCTCTTTGAAGTTCTTGTTGGCTGTGATGCAGAAGCAACTGTAGTTGGGTCAGGTTGAGACAGAGAAACACCTTTCTTGGGCTTAGGAGGTTGCTTAGTCTTTTGCTGCCATGCTTGCTTTCTCTTTACCAGTTCATCCTCCTTGGCATGTCACCTTGTTATGACCAAAGTTGCCACACTTGCTGCATCTAATAGTCTTAGATCTCTTCCCTTTTGCTTGCTCACCTTCCTCCCTTCTCCTATTTCTTGCTGGCCTCCCAATTCCTCTTTGCATAGGTGGGGGCTGAATTTCTGGGTAGGTGTTATCTGCCCACTGTTCAACATTGGGAATGGCCTTAATACTATTCTTGTAAGTGAGCTTGTATCTCCTAACTGAGTACCATTCACTCACATACTTGTGAGGATCATCATTGGAGTGATAAATGGCCCTCATTGCATGTTTACATGGCAAACCAGATATCTGCCATGCATTACAAGCACAAGTCTTCTCCCTTAAGTTCACTTGAAGAACAGACTTCCCATCCAACACCTCAAACTCAC
The DNA here is from genome assembly GCF_948465745.1 of Chenopodium album. Classification (NCBI taxonomy): domain Eukaryota; kingdom Viridiplantae; phylum Streptophyta; class Magnoliopsida; order Caryophyllales; family Amaranthaceae; genus Chenopodium; species Chenopodium album. The sequence continues at coordinate 53,301,518 of NC_137837.1, forward strand.
AATCTCCAGACAGTAAGCATTTGCAAGATCTAGACTCTTTGCTAATGACCTGAAGTCTGTTGATGATATTTGGACAGAGATCATCTCTCCAGCTCTCACATTGTTCCTTTCTTGTTGCCATTCTTACCATTGTAAGTCTTCTAACACCTGTATCATAAAAGAACCATACAAGTTAACAATGTACTCATGTGTGTACATGATCATAAAGCATATTAATTTAGGGACATTACCTTCAAGCAAAGTAAGCACAGGTCTGCATCTATCAATGCCCGATGTGGCATTGAAACTTTCTACAAAATTAGACTTGTTCACATCAGACTTGATAGCAGGGTTAAAGGCATGCTTGGACCAAACTGATTGTGGACCTAATTTTGACAGCCATTCCAAAGCTAAAGGATTAGCTTTTTGCAGAGCTTCCATTGCCTTTCTGAATGTGAAAGGGTTATAAGCTCCAGCTGCCTTCCAGAACAGTTGGAACATAAGCAAGCCTGGGAACTGAGGTTTAAAATTCTTCACAAGATGCTTGCAGCAATATCTCCTTCCCACTTTAGGCCATAACTCAGTGATTGCCACATCAATACCCTTCACAAAACAATTAGCAGGACATATTAGTTTGTGAAATTGATGATACATAGTTAAAAAATACCAGACACTAAGCTGTAAAAGGTTACCTTTTGTCTGTCAGATAAAATACACCACTCATCACCTCTGCTACTGTCTTTTAATGCATTCTTCAAGTGCCATATGAAGAATTTCCAAGTCTCACTGTTCTCCCCCCTTACAATAGCCCATGCAGCTGGAAAAATTTCATTGTTGGCATCCAATGCCACAGCTGACGGTAAGCAACCCCCATAATTTCCTTTTAGGTGGGCTCCATCAACACCTATTAGGCTTCTACAACCATCAACTAACCCATCTAGAGCAGCTTTGAAGCAAATAAATATGCTAGTAAATGATAAAGGGCTCTCTGGGTGATTTGGGGGATTCCAAGCAGGATGAGCAACTGAGTTAGGGTTCAAGCTTTTAAGTACATCACAATACCTAGGCAACAGGTTGTATGACTCATCATGACCCCCATGAATTTCAATCAAAGCCTTAGTTCTAACCCTATACAATGTAGACAGTGCCATTTCCACTCCATGTCTTTGCCATAACAACTTATTCAATGACTTAGCAGGAATGTGATTGTTTGCTCTAATGTCATCAAGCAACACCCTTTTTGCCCACTTCACATTCACCATGCTGTTTATAGAACCTAGTCCTTGACATGTGTGCTCAGAGTTCTGAATTAGCTTGATTGCCCAAGTAATACCATCAGGCAGGACAGAACCATGCAATCTCCATTCACAATGAGCATCTGAGCATCTCACAAAGTATCTAGTGTTGCTGGCATAATCCACAATTACTGCAAAACCACATTGAATGCAGTAGTCTCTGACAACATCTCTTAGATGCTATTTGTAAGTGAATAGTTGCCATTCTTTCAGAACAATTCTCCCAAAACCTTCATCTTTGAAGACAGATCCATTGTTGTACATCTTTGCTAAGTAGTTATCTTCATCTTTGTCACACTCAAACACCTGTTCCTCAAAAGGATCCCATGAATCTTCAATCTTTGGACCATATTCATCATCAGTTAATGGATCTTCTGTATCCACACTCTCAATTGGATCCTCATCACTGTCATATGGCTCATAGACCTCACCTTCTTGCTCACCAGCTCCATCACCATCTTGCTCATCATGTACAGACAAACTCTCACTCCCATTTAATCCCACTAACACACTTAAGGCCCTACTTCCTACCCCAGATTCATTATGTTGGTCACTCTGACTTGTACTCAAGCTTACTACCATCCCTTTCCTTTTTGCTGTAGTCCTAAGCACTCTTCTCCTAAAGAAGACTGACCCCATGTCAGATTTTGAGGAATTTGAAGTCTGTCCAACTCCATGCTCCCCAACATTCACCATAGGAGGTATAACAGACTGGGTTGAGGGTTGAGGTTGAGTTTGGGGTTGGGGTTGGTAATCAGATTCAATATCAGAGGTAGGAATTTGTACAGAAATAGGTTGTTCAGGCTGCCATGGGGTTGGGGAAATATTAAACCAGTTTTCTAAAGCATTCCCTCTCCCTCTACCTCTTCCAGTTCCCCTCCCTCTCCCAGCTCCTCTACCTCTCCCTCTCCCTCTTGGAATCACTTCATTATTTGCTTGCTCACCAACCTCTCCCTCAATCACACCTCTCCCTCTACCTGTACCTCTCCCCCTTCCTCTCCCTCTTCCTCTTCCCCTTCCCCTCCCTCTCCCTCTCCCACTCAACTCTTGCTCAGCAATAACATCTGTCCATGTTGCCTCTATGTCTGTGTGTGGAGGTAAAAAGAACTCAATTATAGGGTCATCATTGGGGGTTTCATTCCTCCTACCAATAGCCTGAACATGACTCTCAAATTCTTCCTCAGTAATAACCTCAGCTTCAACTAATGGTTCTTTGTTCTTGTTCTTCCTAGGTGTAAGAAACTTTTTCTTACTACTCTCAGGGACATCACTCTCAGGGACAGGTACACGTGGTTGTTTTTTACCTAACATCAATGACCTAGCAGCTGCCACTACCCCAATATCCTTCAACCCATCACCAATCCATATATATATCTCCTTCTTGTCAGGTAAATTAGCAAACATTTTCATTAAATCTGCATCACTCTTTAGTTCAACATGTTTCATCTTATAAACATATCTAAAGGTGGGGTTTTGGGGAGTTTCTAAATTTAATTCCTTTGCCTTTTCCCAATATTCAACAATTATGTCAATCATATTAGCCTTATCAGTATCATCAACTACAATTGTAACATCTTTACCCCTATACTGTAATTGCAACACAATTTTATCATCCATTCTACAAGAAAATTACACAAACAAACCAAAAATCACATAACAACCCAACAAACACAACAACACAGCCAGAGAAGAATATTACCCTAAAATGCGAAAAAAAACAGAGCATAAAACGCAACAGTACCAAACACATCACATACCTTGCTCGCTTCAAACTAAATAGCTTCCTACACTCCAGAAATGGATGAAAGACTTGATCTTTGATGCCCAATGTCACAATTAACGAGCAAAATCAACGAAATTCTGCAACACTTCTTCACGCAAAAACCCCCAAAAAAACCTCCAACACGCAACAGATAATTCCCGTAAATTCACCCAAATAGTAATCTAATTCACTCGAGAACTCACTCACAATCAAAGTGATAATTTTGTGTTCTTGATTTCCTTCGCAATTTTTTGATCTCAGATGAAACAACTGAGTTCGTGAATAATGGTGATGGAAGATGAAAAGGGTTTGACTCTTAAAGTATGATTAGACACATTTGGTTGGGAGGGAAATTAATAAGGTTATTTCTGTCATTTCCTTTTCTGTTTGATTAAAATAGCTAAACCATGGTTAATATATTAATCAATGACTTAACTCATGTCACCATTAGCTTAGTTTAATTAATTGTTGATTACCGATGATAAAATCTTTTTAAGCTCTTTACCAAAGTGAAATAAAAAAAATAGGATGTTACCATTGAGAATTTCCCTAAAATAAACTTAAAACTAATTAAAACTATGAAAGTAACAAAGAAAAGGAACGAAATAAAAAAAATCGTAAGCAAATAAAATATGAAAATAAACTAGAAACTAATTAAATAAAGACATTAAATTAAAACATACTAAAACTAAGAAATAAACTAGAAACTTTATTAAAAAGAAAATAAGAGAATAAAAGGGAAAATAAGGGAAAATAAACATGAAAATGACTCTAAAACTACTCCCTAAGAGTGACATAAATGTCACTCATCAAATTAAAATAAAATAGAACTAAGTAACCCGAACACACTTACAACCAAAAACCGACACGAGGATAGAACAAAATATAATAAAATAAAACGAAGTAAAAATAAAATAAAAATAGTAAAACAAAATAAATGACCAAAATTAAAACAAATAATAAAATGTGAGAAACTAGGAACTCATTATATAACAAGAACTAAAACTTAAAATATAAACATAAAAAAATAAGAGAAATTAAATAAATTAAGAAAAAAGCTAAAAACTATTAAATACTACTAAAATACATAAAATAAAGACAAGAGATGAGAATAAGCAAATAATATAAATAAAGAACAGAAAGAGCTAAATTATTGGAAAATAATCTGGAAAATGACTTAATAAACACCCTAGAAGTGACATAAAAGTCACTTATCATGCGCCGCGCCCGATCGAGCTTACGCTCACCCGATCGGGCGTGCCTTCTTGCTTCTGCTTCTTTGTGCGCGCCCGCCTGATCGGGCCTGACTTCTTCTTCGAGGCTTGGACTTCGATTGGGCTCGAAATTTCGGCCCAATCCGGATTTCCTCTTCGGGTCATAAAAACTAGTTCAGGTTTCTTAACCTTTGCAAGTTTCGATTCGTGAACTAAATTTACTATCTTCATTGTCTCCTTGGGGTCTAACTCTTTTAAGGAAAAAGCTCTTTCAATATCATGTACTTCATTACCCCAGATGCTTGCATTATCTACAGATAAATTCCCACAAAGAATTTCCTTTAGGGGATCCCTTGGAAGAACCTGTGGCAAGCTATTATCACAAATATCGTCCATTATATTAATTACACCAATATAACAACAGTTTTCCTCTAGCATAGGCCCTTTCAAAACTTTCCCTAAATTAAAAGTAACATTCATCACCAACAGAAAGGGTTAGTTTACCATTTTTCACATCAATAATGGCTCCTGCATTACGGAGGAAAGGCCTACCTAATATAATGGGTATTTGTGTATCCTCTGCCATGTCTAAAACTACAAAATTAACAGGAATAAAAAATTTACCAACTCTGACAGGGACATCCTCCAAAATACCTAGAGGGTATTTTACAGAACGATCTGCCATTTGCAAAGTTATATTAGTAACTTTTAATTCTCCCATATTAAGTTTGGCACAGATAGACGATGGCAGAACACTAACACTGGCACCCAAATCACACAAAGCTTTATCAATAAAAACATTCCCTATATGACAAGGGATAGAAAAACTACCGGGATCCTTTAATTTAGGAGGGGAATTATTTTGCAATAAGGCACTACACTCCTTTGTAAAAGTTACAGTTTGTACCTCATTAAAGTCCCTTTTCCTAGTCATAATGTCTTTCATAAATTTAGCATATACAGGAACCTGAGTGATTAAATCAGTGAAAGGAACTGTTACCTGCAGGTTTTTCACAACCTCTAAGAACTTACCAAATTGTTTATCAAACTTACTCTTCAATTGTCTATTAGGGAACGACAGTTTGATAACCGGGCTCTGAATATCTCTTGCCTTATCCTGAGATTTACCCTGCAAAGAAACATTAGAAGGATTAGTATTTGTTTGTAGCCCAGCAGGGTAAGCAGGATTAGTGTTTGGTATAAAGGAATCTGAACCAGGAACTGGTCCATCTTCCTTTAGCATAAGAGGTCCATCATAATATGAACCACTCCTTAGAGTGATCGCATTGACATGATCTGTGGGATGGATTGGTTGCGATGGTTAAGCTCCTTGCTAACGGGTTTATAGGGTAGATGAAAGTTGTGCAATTTGATTATCCATGATTTTATTATGGGCCAAAATAGAATCAATTTGCGCATCCCTACTCTCCATATGCTTTTGCATGTTAGTAAGCATTGCTCTAATTTCTGTCATGGCAGGGTCAGAAGATGATGAGGGTTGTGCTTGGATTTTCTGGCCGGAATTTGGATGGTAATATTTCTGTTGTGGTGGGGGTTGATGTTGTGGTTGTTGTGGAGGTGGAGGGTTTTGTACATTGGTACTCCAGTACAAAAGATATGAATGGTTCCGGTAACCAGGATTATAAGAGTTGGAATTTGGGTTGTTCTGCCTATAGGTTTGGAAGGCATTAACTTGTTCCATGGAACTCTTACAATCTTGCTCCCAATGCCCTACAATTCCACAATTTTCACAAAAAGCTTCATTGTTAGGAACAACAGAAACATTAGCTACATAGTTAGGAGTAGTGGAAAGATTATCTAATTTTTGACAAATAGACATTAATTGATCTTGCAAAAAGGATACAAAATCGACATTATGTTTTTCTTTATTTACAAACCCTCTCGGATTCCCGTATTGGGAATTGTGTATTGCCATATCTGTTCACAAATTTCCCTGAATAGCACTCCTTAGTACAATTGTTCTCTCTTTAGGGTAATATTTATTATAGAAATTCAAAGCAAGAGTTTCCCAATCAGTAATACCAAGTGTTGTTCTATTGAAACCATTAAACCATAATTTAGCTTTGCCACATAATGAAGAGGGAAAAAGAATCTCTCTAATTTGGTCCTGCATGACCCCAGCTTGTCTAATGGTGTTACAATACTGGCAGAAATCTACAATGTGAAGATTAGGATCTTCACCCTTAGCTCCACTGAATTGTTTCCTCTCTATCATAGTGATAAATTGGGGCTTGATCTCAAATGAAACTCCATCTAGAGCCGGAGTGGGAGTAAGGTGCGGGAAATCTGTGAGCTTCAGCTGCAAGTAGTCAGTGAGCTTCTTTTGAGCCGTCATCTCTGATTCTGAATTTGAAGGAATTTCTGCGTCGCAAGAATCAGAGGGAGGGTCTCTTCGATTGTTGTCTTCCTCAGAACCCGCCAGAATTTGTCTATTAAGGTTCCTTTGCCTATGAAACGAGCGCTCGATCTCTGGATCGAATGGAATGTAACATGATCTGGAATACCTGGACATAAACAAGGAACTAAAAGACAAATATGAGAATTGCCTCAAAGAACTAACGTTCTCTGAGACAAGAGGGGATAATCTTGACTACAAAAATTAATCAGAAAATAAAAATAAGACAGTTTCCTAGGCAACGACGCCAAATTTTGACAGGCTCAAGTCGTATTCACCTAATCAAAAATAAAACCTAAATCCACTAACTATGTAGATAGGGAAGAAGGGTCGAACCACAGGGAAACAGGTCAATTTATTCCTAATTAATTAGAAACAATATAGATTATCAAGTAACCAAATTTGTTGTAAAGTGTAATTAAACTACTAAAGATAAAAGTAAGAAGGGAATAAAAAGGGATATAAATCAACGAAGGGAAAACCTAGGGCATAGGTTCACTAATAAACAATATTCCAGGGCAAATCATAATAAGCAATCATCAAGCATCAATCAATCAGATTATAAAGGGCTTTTGCTACGTATTATAATCGCAGAGTTAATTTACCGGTATTAAATATCATCTCTCGAATCTCGACTTAACCATTTATAAATTAGTCCGCCTATTGAAACTAAGCCTAAACATCAATTCTCATCTGTCGAATCTCGAATTAATATTGCTAAACTCATACAATTAAATCTGGCTAAACCTAATTGCATATCATTAAATCAATCAATAGGAAATTAATCAAGCATTGATAATCAACAATCACAAATTACACCTTCACATTATTTATTAGATCCCCATAAACCCTAAAAATAAAACTACTCAAACATAATTGAATCTAAACTAATCAAACAAATAAAGCAAGACATGATGAAAGAATTAAAGAAAATAACTAAAATTAAAAGAGAAGAAATTGTTACCAAAAGAAATCTAGATTAAGGAATGGAGATAAGAACAAAGTTGAGAGAATTTTTTAGCGAGAAAATATTCAAAGTAGAGAGAGAAAATCTAAAGGAGAAGGTAATCAAAATTACGTACAAAAATCGTACTTAAACATCCCTAAAACAAATCCTAATTGAAAACTAAAAATCTCGACAATCAGGTCTTCGAAAAACACGCGCCCGATCGGGCGAAGGGCCGCCCAATCGGGCCTGCCTTTTTCCCTTCGCCCTTCCTTATACGCCGCACCCGATCAAGCTTACGCTAACCCGATCGGGCGCGCCTTCTTGCTGCCTCTTCTTTGTGCGCGTCCGCCTGATCGGGCGTAATCTTGCTCGATCGGGCCCGGCTTCTTCTTCGAGGCTTGGACTTCGATTGGGCTCGATTCTACGGCCCAATCCGGATTTCCTCTTCGGGTCTTAAATACATGATCCAATTGCCCCAGTATCACATACCAAGCCCTTAATCACCGGCTTTAACCGGTCTTGGGCTTCAGAGACGGTCGCGTCCTCCTAATGCTCGTAGTTGCTTCATGAAAAACCCAGAAAACGCTCCAAATGTGCAATTTCCTACAAAACTCAAGCGAAACAACAAAAACACTAAAAAACACAAATTAGTAATAAAAGTGGCTCTAAAGAGCCAAAAACACTACTAATTATGACCAAGGGACGGGGGTTAAATACTATATAAATTGGACATATCAGTCAGTTGTAAACGTATGCCCATTACGAACGGCAAAATACTTAGGCCTAAATCCAGAAAAAAAATTTCAATCAACAACACAAAGTATTAGGGCCTATGACAATTCCAGAAGATCGGTGTGTGGAACGGTTAAGCTACCAATTACCACAGGCCCAATTAAAAAGATGGTTGAATTCCATGTTATGGACATAAAACCAACATTCAACATTTTACTTGGACGTCCTTGGATATATGAGCTTGGTGCAATACCATCCTCACTTCATCAAATGATTAGGTTGAGCTATCAAGGGCTTCCTATGACTGTACATACTTCTCCACTCAAAATAGCAATAAATGATCAATCACTCATAAAAATAAACCATGATAATGATGAAGAGGACATGTGGAGATTTGTCGTGGATCCAATCTACACAATTGAAATTGAAGAAGACTTTGAAGAACCATTTAAGCTTGATCCATATTCCACTCGGATAGTAAACAACATCTTACTCAAGAGTAGTTACTTTCTTGGGATGCCTTTGGGAATAGGAATAAAGAAATCTCTCTTACTTCCTATCCCAAAGAAAAGCTTCTTCTTTGGATTGGGATATAAATCAACCAAAGAAGAATTGGAGTCTCACGATGCCAAAAACAAAGCATGTAGAGACAATAATAAGAAAGGGATAATCACCTTACTCCCATCCTATCAACAAACCCTTAATAGGAAATTCATTAGGGACGGAGAAGATTACCCATGCTACGACTTTCAAGAACCCTTAGTTCTGGAAGGAGCCAAGAAGCCTGGATTTGAAATATTTCATGATTGCTACTTCTTGGATTACGATCTTAGTATCGTTAAATCAAAACACCAAATTCCAGGGTGCTATGATGGGCAAGAATTTAACTTGCTATTTGGACTAGAGCAAAATCATGTCTCTATAATCACCAATCAAAACGCCATTCAAGATGAAGCTTTTGACCCAACCTCATTGATCACCCTTTCAAACGAAACTTTTGAGCGTGGATGGAAGAAATCTTTCAAATGGACCAATCACAAAGGCGATACGTTGAAAGTCATCACAGGCGAAGGGATGATGTTTGAAGAATCGGACGATGAATCTATTATAGACTCTAGGGAAGCTGAAAATTAAGGCCTTGTGGCCATTACTGAGTCTTTGTTTTCTAGTTCTACGGACGAAGATACAAAAAATGATTCTTCTCTTAATGTACTCTCTTTTGATTTTAAAAATATGAGATTTATTTCCGAGTATATGCCTTCTCTTGAATCTTTTGAATGCTATTATAATTAATCTAATGAAGATAATAACATTAATAAATTGGTTGAAATAATGAATGAATGAGAAAAAAGAACCCTATCGTTGAAGAAACTGAAATAGTTAATATAGGAACTAACGAAAATAAAATAGAAGTCAAAATTGGCTAAACACTAAATCCTGAAGAGTGATCGACCCTCATATTAACGCTCAAAGAATTCGAAGACGTGTTTGCTTGGTCATCCAAGGACATGCCCTGAATAGATAGGGAAATTGCGAAACATACCTGTAGGGAATAATTTCAAGCCTTTAAAATCTCACTAGCTTGAACCCCACTGTGATCATACACTAAAGTACGGTGGCGTCCAAAAGGGAAGAAGATAGAGCAAAAGAGTCGCCAACAAGTTTTTAAGGAACTTGTAAACCATCACGAGGTGAAGGTTACACCCCTTAAAGATCCAAGAGATCGTCAACTCCATAAGGTCATGAACCAAATAAGGGTTCGGGGATGAAGGTACAAATCCAACCTAAAAGAGATTGAACCTGCCCTAATAATAGGCCTCTACTTTATTCTGCTCGTATTCATGTGCGCTTTCTGATTAACATGCAATCAATAGGATTAACCCTAAACCTTTTTAATCTATGTTGGTTGAATATTAATGCACAAACAAACTATTATTGGCGATCACTTGAATTATAACCATAATTAACCTAACAAGATTATTAATTATCTTATTAAGCGTGATTACAAGTACCAAGTTCCCTTTAAACATGCATAAAAAGGTGTGATCAACCAATAAATAAATAAATCATCAAGCAACATAATAAATAATCAATATCATGAATAATAATTATAATAATCATAATCATGTTAAAGCATAGCAAGATCCTAGGCATGATACTAACAAGATTAATAACAAACCCTAGCATGTCACTAAGCAATAAAAATCAAATCTTTAGCCCTAACATGACACTAACATGAATTAATATTAGGAAGAGAATAAAAGGTATCATAGCAATCATATTTAATATTAAAATTAACCTAGACATGATACTAGGAATCAAAATAACAATCTAAGCATGATTTCTATATCATAATATCAATTAAACCATTAAAGTACTTACTTGGATGCCTCGTACCTCTTTCTAATAACAAAATACACACATTAGTAACTTCAAGGAAAATAATAATCAAAACAATTAAATTAAATAATTTAAAGAGAGATTTGGGACCAAACCCTCAGAAATTAAAACCTTTCACGTCTAGGGCGAAGGCAACTTCGAATATGGCTAGGTGTTTCTAGATCTAATGAATGCGGAATTTTGTATGAAAACCAAAGTTTAGAAAAGAAAGAATGAATGAAGAGATGAATGAATTCAAAGAATTTGATGAATGATTGAGAGTTGATGAAGACTTAAGAATAGAGAGAATTGGTGAATGAAGACGGAGTTTTTTGATACGATATTTATAGAGAAAATCATCCAAAAAAGATAATTTATCAAAACAGAATATGAAGACCACAAATCCACCTTGGCGCCAGACCTGGCTCATTGGCGCCAGGAACTGTGGCTAGCGCCAGGCGCCAATTCTGGCGTCTGGCGCTAATCTTGATTCCAGGCGCCAAGGCCTGGGGTTGGACGCCAAACCGGATTTTAACGCGTTTTCGAAAATCTGATAATTTTACCGTACTGGAAGATAAAATAATATAATTTCGGTCGAAAATGCTATTTGATCTAATTAAAACTCTGAAGAATCCTAATTGAATTAAAAATGATAAAACCTTCTAGAATGTTCTAGAAGACCAAAACCATTCCTAATTACATTAGGAATGATAAATCATATTAGGCCCTCCCCTAGATCATTGGGCCGTACTTAAAACTCAAACCGGGCCCAGTTTAGTAAATTGGCCATAAATTCCTCAATATTCATCGGAATTGGGCTTATAATATATCGTTGGAAAGGTCTTTGCAAGTCCCATCCAACTACACCACTATTGGACCCATATTATGGACCAACCAAACTGGATTGGCTGTTTTCTTAAAAATAAAGTTTTCAAAAACAGGGAGAAGAGAAAAGAAAAGAAATAAAACTTTCCGCAACACTAGACCTTTCCACACTTTCGTTTCATTCGATTATGATTCAACGTGAAAGGTACTCATCACTGGGTTTGGTTTTGGGGAGACACAAATGGGTGTCTACAATACCATTCCCTTGAACCTTACCTCTAAACCAATAAAACAAAAACTTCGACGAATAAAACCTGATGTTACATTAAAAATAAAAGAAGAAGTACAAAAACAGTTGGACGCCGGTTTTATTTGCACATGTAATTACCCAGAATGGGTAGCAAACATCGTCCTAGTCCCTAAAAAGGATGGACGAGTTTGCATGTATGTCGACTTTAGGGATCTTAATAAATCTAGCCTTAAAGACAATTTTCCTCTACTACATATTGATATATTGGTAGATAACATGGCTAAACATGCGATGTTATCCTTTATGGATGCAATCGCAGGTTACAACCAAATTTTAATGGCAAAAGAAGATGAAGAAAAGACATGCTTTACTACCCCTTCAGTTACGTATTGCTACACAGTCATACCATTCGGTTTAAAAAATGCAAGAGCTACGTACCAAAGAACGGCTACTAATCTCTTGCATGATATGATCCATAAAGAAATAGAAGTGTATGTGGAAGATATGATCATAAAGTCTAAAGATTGAATGGGACATATAAAAGCTTTATGCAAATTTTTCACTCGCATAAAAGAATACAAAATGCGATTGAATCACAAGAATGTGCCTTCGGAGTAACTTCTGGCAAGTTACTTGGATACGTAGTAAGAACACGTGGCATTGAGATCGATCCCTCTAAAATAAAGGCAATTGTTGACATGCCTCCCCCTCTAACAGAAAAAGAAATTAGGGGATTCCTTGGAAAACTACAATACATTAGTCAATTTATCAACAAATTGACTATGACTTGTGAGCCAATATTTAAAAATTTAAAAAAAGAGGAGAAACATGAATGGGACGATCAATGCCAAAAGACCTTTGAGAAAATGAAAGATTATCTCAAAAGTCCACCAATTTTAGTAGCACCGGTACCCAAACTACCTCTTAGGCTATACATTATAGTTACAGAAACAGTCACAGGTTCCATGTTAGCACAAGAGGTAGAAAAAGTCGAGCGTGCAATATATTACTTTAGACACCTACTTTTGGCCCCTTGTCCCGAAAGGAAGTGCGATGATGTTAAAAAAATCTGTTCTTCATACTCGATCAAAGTTGAAGTGTTTATGGACTATGAAAGAATTATGAAGTAAGTTGAAACCCATATTTGAGACCAAGTTATCATAGAGCCTAGTCCGATTACTAATTAGGCATAAAACATGTTCATACATGTTAAAACTTGATTAATAACGGACCCAAATGCGTCAAATGTAATGATTGGATCCAATGGAACCTACATTGTTTAAAAAACGAGCCAAACGGGTAGACAAGCTATCAAATTCCAATGAAAAGCCTATACATATGGATATCCCTTTCAAAGAGCTTTCCAACGGTATATTATAAGCCCATTTCCGAGCCAAAACGAAGAAGTTATGATCAAAACACTAAACCGGGCCCTAAAACCGACACCCTTTCACTCCAACCGCCATAACTTTTGATCCATAATATATTTTAACCAAATTCAAACGGAATTTGAAAGTAGACATTCAGAACTTTTAATGATATCTCACACCCCTTAATCCAACTCCGCAATAAAAAGTTATGGAAGTTTTAAAAATGCATTTTCGTATAAGGCAAACCGCAAACCAGCACAACTCAATCAGTTGCGCGCATGTTGCGCGCGCGACTAATTTAGATGCGTGCGAAACCCAGAGCGACTTAGAGAGTTGCGCGCGCCACCTGACGGCGCGGCTCTAAAACCCTAAACCTAGATCCCTACGCCTATTAATAGGGGTCTTCGTTCAGTATCACGAGGACCGAAAAATTCAGAATTAAAACCCTAGTATTCTCAAAACCCTAATCTCACAACTTCTGTTACTATCATACTACTTTTTCTTCTCTCTTACCAAATATTTTTCAACCCTAATTGAATCCTTTGAAGTCCTTGGAGGTACAAAGATGAAAGAAAGTCCATAAACACATTAAACGGAGATTTAACATAAAAGAAGAACGGTTAGTTTCCTGAGCACTTAGATAAATTACTTTTCTTTTATTGTTTAAATAACTTTAATTGATTAATTAGTATTGTTTGATCACTTTTAAAAAACTTTTAATTAATTAATTCACATAGTACTCTTTCGTTAATCAGGACTAGGATTTGAATAATTAATTGTTGTTTTATAACTTAAGACAAGGCGAATCTTGTTTATTTATTGTTTTTTTCACGAATATTTTTAAATAAGAATAATGAATTTTACAATATAATTCCTACGTGATTAATGCTTGTAAATAAAATTAACTAACTTAGTCTTTAGGTATCACGTTGCATGTATTATTTGGTAATGAAATTGTGAAAAAGGAAGAGCTAGTAGAGGCCTTACTAGGGCTAAGATAGCGATTCCCCTCTAAAAGGAACGTTATCTTAGTACCCTCGCTCCCGAACTCATTTCTGGTTTATGTAGACCCATTTGGGCATGGGTAAACTTATGATTCGTGCTAATTATCCCTTGAACTCTACTTGGGAGAAAGCCATGAACGAGGTTTATGAGTTTTCCTAAAACTCATTAGAGACTCCTACTTGTTTCTTACAAAAAAGCGTGATGAGAGTATCATTTCTAATTCAAGGTCTCCCAAACAGTCAGGAATTCAAATCCTAATACACCCTAACAAGTGTAAAGTCCTAGGCTTTTAAGCGGCCATGGGAATCAAAGGAAGGATCCCCTATGATGGGATCACCCTCCTTACAGTGGGGAGTCCACTGGGGACTTAGAGGTTACAAGATTAGTTCGTAGTTATGGTTCCAGGTTTCCAACACTAGGTTGCCTATGGATAGTAACGAGAACTAACTTGGATAGTCTCTAGTTAGAGAGCGAGACTCGAACGCATAATATCTTCCTTTTTCACAAAAGTAAAAATCAAACAAGCAAAATTGCATCATGCATAAGCATAGCACACTTTAACCATTAGGGATTGACTCATTGATTAGGGGCTGCCAACACTAGGCTTCTATCCCGAAATCAATAACAATCATCCCACCCATATCGTCAACAAAATGTTGAGAGGGAGATATCATGAGTCAACACGTTGAGTGATTGATTTGTGCATTGTTTCTTAAGACATGGTGCCTTTGGACTCCGAAGCCTTGACCTTAGAATGGCATTGTATGCTTTGACGGTTCCTTTTATGTGCTTATGCGACTACATGAATATGTGCTTCGTGTCTAATCTAACTAATTCTAACTTGTTACCGAGAGATATATTTAAAAAAAAATCGCAAAAATTATGGATCGAAAAAAAAAATTATTTGAATTTTTTTTTGTTTTTTTTTTTTTTTTTTTTTTTGCGTTTTCGCAAAAAAATTGTTCTTTTTCCGTTTTTGCAATAAAAAAAATGTCCAACTTACCAGGTTGCACGCGCAACTGTCAAAGTTGCGAGCGCCCTCCTAGCGCAAGTTTAGAAGTTGCGCGAGGCACCTCGGCGCAACACTATGTTTTGCGCGCGCCCACTGTTCAATGTTGACTTTGACTCGTTACGAGCAATATCATACGGAGAAAACGATACTATCGTTTCAAGGTTAATCGTTAAGTAGGTGCTAAAAATGTCTCTTTGGCTAACAACGTTGTCTAACTTTTACTAGATTGTCTTTTTTTGAAAAATCCATAAACATGTTTTTTAACGTTCTTTTTCTTTTCGCAAAAAAAAAAAAAAAAAAAAAAAAAAAAAAAAAAAGAAAAGAGAGTGGTAGATGCTACTCTTGAAGATGCACTTAGTGCAAGACGAAAAATTACGCGCGATATTGTAGGCGTCGCTCGAAATGCGCCTACGTTAAAGCATGTGTGAATATGCTTGGTACTCATAGGAAGTGGGAATTGACATTACGATTAGGGACAGCGATTGGAAACAAATAAAGTAGGAAGCCGCCAACAAGTTTTTAAGGAACTTGTAAACCGTTCACGGATCATAAAAGGCAACCATAAGTAAGGGACAACGAAGGCAACAACGATTGACCCATGAAGGTTACACCCCATTCATAATCCATGAGATTACTAACTCCATATAGTTCGGAACCATGAAAGGAGGATCAGGGATGATGGTACAAAGTGAGTCATGGTGTCACATTCGCCCGTATTGGCCTCTACTCGATTCTTATAGTGAAAAGTGATTCTTGCGATCTCAAAGGCATACAAACAAAGGTTCAATTTGCTCCAATCTATTATTAAGCTAAATTGGTTGAATATTAATGCAACATAGTATTCTAAAATATTGTGATCACTCGAATTAATAACAAGATTAAAAAGTATCCTAAACCGGTTGTCCAAATTGTCTTATTAGACGTGATTTTCAATTACATATTCCCTTTAAACATGCAATATGGTGATCATTAAAAACAGTAGAATAACATAATATTGGAAGCAATTTAACAATAATTCCAACAATACAAAATCGTTAGAAAAATAATAGAAATAAAAGGAACATAATTCTTACTTTGATTCTGTTTGCTTGCAACTACAAAATAATAAACGAGTTAGTAACTTCAAGGAAATAATAATAGAACAATAATTAAATTAAATTAAAAAGAGTTGATTTAGGGCCAAACCCTTAAACAGTTCTACTTTTAACGCCTTGGCTTAAGGACAGAACCATGAGTAAAGTATGGACTCCTGGGAGTGCTTGAAGAAGGAATTTTGAAAAAATAAGGGTAGGCTAGTGTTTAGGCTAGAGCATAGAAGAGAGAAAAAACTAGAGAATTAATTGATGCCCCGTACATCAGAAATAAGGGGGTATTTATAGAAAAAATGTATTGAGGGAACACACGGAACCCTAAAATGATAAAAACCCTAAAAAAGTATCCCGCGACACGGCAAAGTGTACCGTGACTCGGAAAATCCAACCGTCAGACGGGAAACATTTCCGTGACACGGTGCACATTTTGTGTGACGCGGGAAATATTTAGTGAAAGGGGGAGAAAACGCGTTAAGGGTTTACGCGGAAAGGACACGGAAATTCCCGTGTCACAGCAGGTTTCCCGTGTCACGGGGAACCCCACCGTCAGACGAGAAATTTTCCTGTGACACGGTGGACTGTTGCTGTGACGCGGGAATTTTCAGTTCGCTTTTATGTCTAAATTCAATTTTAACCCTAATTTCGTTCAGCATTTTAAGTGCCGATTGATAATTTCGGGCCATTTTCTGATTTTATTATTATTTGGGCTAAAATAAATAAAATAAAAGTTTGAGCCAAAATAAATAATAAAACAGTAAAATAAAAAAAAGGTTTGGGCTAAAAAATAATAATTAGTTTGGGCTGAAATTAAAACTATGCTTTGACCAAACATCAAGACAAATCCATGGACTATTCAAAAATTGAATTTAATCAAACACGATTTTTTAAGCACTCTCGGTATTAAATACTGAACCCGACCAATAGTGGCGGTGAAAGGTTCTTAGTCTTCGGGTTTGGTTTTGGGGAGACATTTTTAGGTGTCTACAGAAGCCCCCACTTTGACTGAGTTTGTAGAAACGTCAGTTTCTAAATCGATAGTCAAAGTAGTCGATAGGGACGGAGAAAGATTTAAGACGTTCTGCGATCCTAAACCATTCTGTATATGCCGATACCTACAGAAAAAAGTTAATTCCATAGATAAAAGAGTAAAAGGATAAAATACATATCTAGCACCAGTGTATCGATGACAAATGAGTTTGGCAGCTTCCTATGCTTGAAGGAATCCACTGGATGACGTTTGTTGAAACACTTTCCATGCTTGAGGAAAGCCAACTTATGAATTTGGTAGCTTTCTAAGCCTGAAGAAATCTACTAGATGATACTTTCCATGCTTGAGGAAAGCCGACATATGAATTTGGCGGTTTTCTATGCTTGAAGAAATACACCTGATAATACTTTCCATGCTTGAGGAAAGTCGACAGATTATGATTTTGCAAGTCTCTGTGTATCGAGAACCTTGCGCCGTAAAATGATGGTGGTTCGATTGTCCCCGAACGTCGGCTGTAGTTGGTTCGCTTGTCCCCGAACGTGGGTCGTCGATGGTCCGCTTGTCCCCGGACGTGGGCTATAAATTGTCCGCTTGTCCCCGGATGTGGGTTGTAAATGGTCCGCTTGTCCCCAGACGTGGGCTGGTTGTAAATGGTCCGCTTGTCCCCGGATGTGGGCTGTAAATGGTCCACTTGTCCCCTGACGTGGGCTGTAGATGGTCCGCTTGTACCCGGATGTGAGCTATAGATGGTTCGCTTGTCCCCGGACGTGGGCTGGTTGTAAATGGTCTGCTTGTCCCCGGACGTGGGATGTAAATGGTCCGCTTGTCCCCGGACGTAGGCTCTAGATAGTCCGCTTATCCCCGAACGTGGGAAATAAATAGTCCGCTTGTCCCCAGACGTGGGCTGTAAATGGTCCACTTTTCCCCGGACGTGGGCTATAGATGGTCCACTTGTCCCCGAACGTGGGTTGTAGATGGTCCGCTTGTCCCCGGACGTGGGCTGTAATTTAGACCTGCAAAATAAAATTTGCCAAGGGACTCATATAGACTATGATTGACTTGACAAACTGACTTGACCAAGCTTTGACTTGACACGACATGACATGTGTATGGCTTGTGATTGTGTGTGTATAGTTCGAGTGGAGGGTACCGAGTTTCTCCCGAAAAAGCAACCGAAAATGCAAAAGCAAAAATTTTCCATAATTTTTGTCATGAGACGAGTGGAGGGTACAACCTTTCTCCCGAAAAAGAAAGACGTGAAAAATGAAATTTTATTTTCGAACTTCCCTCGATAAAAATTTTGAAAAAGTTTTTGAACTTCCCCAAAATAAAATTATGAAAAAGGGAAGAAGTTTTGAACTTCCTCCTTAAGCAAGACGAAATGAATCGTATGGATTGAATTGCTTTTCTTGAAAGTAATGTATGCATGATGCATGTCCTTAGGCCAGGAGGCTAAGGACAATTACATCATGTGACACGATGAATGAACTTAGGTCACAGAACTAAGCATCATATATGTTGTAAAGAAACGATCTTGAACGTCACTTAGGTCTGGAAGCTAAGCCCGTATATAGATGAAGTGATTATAGCATAATGAACGTTTCTTAGGTCAAGGAGATAAGAACAATAAGCTTTGTATATATTTGTTGCTCAACATATTATGCAATACATGAAACAATGAACATTGCTCAGGTCAAGAAGCTAAGCAAGTATACAACGTTTCTTCTGATGAATGTTGTCTTGAAAGTTGATGAAGCATGCGCGGTAGGGAAACAAGATTTCATGATAAAGGGTTCCTAAGGGAAAGATGATATGGATATGTATGTGTGAAAGAAGTGTGTGAAAGTGATACTAAGGCAAGGCTGCAAAGGTTACGGTGATGGAAATATATGTGTGAAGAGTCAAAGATGATGACTCTTTAGGCTGGGTAAGCTAATGTGATGTGGGTTCAAGCCCCCAAGTCTAGCTCTAAATGGGTAGAAATATAGAAATAAGCATTGAATATTCTTTGATTCGATCATGCATAGATATGAATATGAATGTGGCCGCAAAGAGGTCTTTCAAGGGTTGTAATGTGGTTAAGTTGATGGTTTAAGGAAGAAAGGGGTCAAAGGCTCAAGACCAGAGAGAAGCCCCCAAGATGTGTTATTGTGAATTTGAAAATTTTGAATTTTCCAAGTTTATTTTCAACATTTTTTTTGCTTTGCTTTGTTTTTTTTTTTCATTCTTTTGAATCAATGTAGGCAATCTCAGATCATGCGGTCCATCACTCACTTAGCATTCATGTTTCTCAGGCACGGTACCGAGCACTCAATGAGAGACGCAATTTGAGACGTGTTCATATCAAAGACATTGGAACACTTGCCTTTAGACATTGTTTTATTGTTGCTTTGCTGTTTTTTTTTTTTTTTACTTGCTTTTTGAATGTTATACAATTACACATCTTCCAATCCAAGGGTTAAGTAAATATGGGTTGAAGAAATGAAGGCCAAACGTTAGACGAGGCTCAAAATGGTTGATGAAGAAATGGAATGTGATTGAACGGTTAACAAGGAATGACAGGGTTGCAAAGGTGCCTCAAGTCATTGGTGTACCTTGGGTTTAGTTCGGTAATTGAATTATTTTTTTTATTATTTTTTTTAAGAATGAATGAATGAAAAATTCTATGATTGAGATGTAAAGCTATTTGCTCATTTTATTAATGGAAAAGGTGAACGAAACACATGAAACATATAAAAATTTAAAGTGGAAAACCTATGCTAGACATGAATGGGGGAATGGAGATGAATGATAAAGAAAGAAATCATGAAATCTTGCACGAAGGATCTGCTGTGTGCCTTGTATTCATTACTTCTTCCCGCCTGGAGGGATAGGAAGTTTGTCTGAATCCATCAAGTCTTGAATGACGTCCTTTAAATTCCAACATTGCTCCGTAGTGTGGCCCCTTCCTTGATGGTACTAGCAATGGGCATTGGGATTCCATTTGGCGCTCCTTTCTTTAGGTTTTGGCTCTGGAAATGGCCCACTAGGTGTGATCAAGCCTTGACCATAATGGCGATCAAAGGCCGCATCATAAGTCATTCCTAAAGGGGTGTAAGTTCTTTTCTTCTTGGGCAATGGAGCATCAAGAGCTAACACTTCATTGATATCAACTTGGCTTATATTGTTGGTAGTATTTTCGTGCTTAGAAGACGAAGAAGAAGGATGGTCGTTCTTCTTGTTTTTAAAAGTGTTATTATTGTTACTACCAGCATTCATTATTAGCTCATCCTCGATATTGATGCCGATGTCGTATACAGCTTCGAAAGTGTTCAGGGGAAGAAATTTGAGATGTTCCCTATATTTATGAGTCAGATTTTGAATAAAGAGGCGAGCCATCTCTCTTTCTTTGGGAGGATCTACCAAGAGTGAAGTTGTTTCCCTCCACCTGTTCAGGTAAGCGGTGAAGCCTTCATTCTCTTTCTGTTTGAGAATGGAGAGTTCACGTTCAGAAGTTTTGGTTTGAATGTTACACTTGTAACGATTCATGAAACTGTCGGTGAAATCTTGCCAAGTCGCAGTATACTTCGCATCTAAGGAACAAAACCATTGTTGGCAAGCATGTTCTAAGGAGAGAGGGAACACCGTAGGGAAGAGTGTTACGTCCAATACCTTAAGAGCCATGCTTGCAGAGAACACCTTCAAATGGAATATTGGATTGTCACTAGGCTTGAACTTTGGAATATCAGCAGGGGAGAACTTTTCAGGGAGTCTGTCCTTCACATCCAAAGGAGTGGGAGGCCGTTCTACATAAGTGAAATCCTCATAATTCATACTCATTTGTTCCTTCAATTTGTCAAGGGTGGAAACAGTGACCCTGTTTTGTTCCATGGTAATGACCTTAGTGGTAAGGGTTTGCATCATGGCAGACAGTGCCTCGATGGATTTGTTGATGTTCTCAATATCTTCTTTAGTGGCCATTGAAAGGTGATAAGTAATGTGGAGATGGCAAAGTTCTCTTTGAACGCCTATTAGATCTGAGAGATTGTTGTGGTAATGGCTTGAACCGTATTAATCTATCCCTGTTCCTTGACCAAGTACTATGGAATAAAATAATTCACTTAGTTGTTTGACTCATTGCTCAAGATAGGAAAGGAAGGAAAAAATAGACATTTGAAAACAGGTGAGAAAACTCCACTCATTTTTTTTATTCTGAAAAAAGGGTGCATGAACCTAGTATACGATCATAAACGACCTGGTGTACGACTCGAGTCAGAACATAAAGAAAGTGCGTGGACTATACTTGACTCGTGAGTGACTAAGTAATGTTATAAGACTCGTAGTACGATTGTATGGCTAGACATGTGAACAATAACCAAAATGACTAACGCGAGGACCAAATTAACACGGAAGACTTAAAAAAAGTTGACTGGACTTATTTCAAGGGCACTGTGACACGAAAAACTGTACCGTGTCACGGTACAAGCTGCCGTGACGCGGTGGTTTTTTTTTTTTTTTTTGAAAATTCACCGTGACACGGTGGAAATTGCCGTGACACGACGAACTTTCCCGTGCCATAGTGGATACTGACGTGGCACGGGAAATATTATTTATTTTAAAAAAAAAATCCACCGTGACACGGTGGAACTTGGCATGACACGATGAACTTTCCCGTGCCACGGTGGATGCTGACGTGGCATAGGAAATTTTTTTTTTCTTTTTTTTTGAAAATCCACCGTGACACGGTGGAATTTGCCGTGACACGGTGAACTTTCCCGTGCCACGGTGGATGCTGACGTGGCACGGGAATTTTAATTTTTTTTTTTTTTTGAAAATCCACCGTGACACGGTGGAACTTGCAGTGACAGGTAAACGTCAGCATCCACCGTGGCACGGGAATTTTTTTTTGGTTGCTGGAAATCCACCGTGTCACGGTGAACTTTCCCGTGACACGGTGGATGCTGATGTGGCACGAGTTTTTTTTTTTTTTTTTTTTTTGCTGGAAATCCACCGTGACACGATGAACTTTCCCGAGACACGGTGGATGCTGACGTAGCACGGGAATTGTTTTTTTTTTTTCCGCTAATTACTAAGTGAGTACGGTCCATTGGCAATCGTTAGTCATAAAAAAATCCGCCATAGACAAAGAAAGATCATTAGGATCAAAACGACCAAACATAAACACGTAGGCACAATGATGCAAAGAATAGTTCACAACCTAAGGTCAAATTCTATGTTCGACTATGGTCAGGTTTATTTGGTGTCAATAGGGTACCATGGTTAAGAGTTTGGACGCGTTAGTAAGGCAGCCTCCATTGAGGGTGTATGCCAACGGGCGGCTTCGCGAGTTCGTGATGAAATCGAACTCGACTCCATGGTTTGGATGGATTTAATAACTCAGATGAACCCTTATTGCCATGAGCGTTTTTAGGTTAAAAAAGCTTTAATCCCCCGGGGCTAAGACGTATGTAGAGCACATACGTTTTTTCCGAAAAATCGAAGGAAGTTGACTGTGAGAAGAGAAAACAGGCCACTAGACTGATTTTAGGACTGCCGTGACACGGTAGAGGTTCCCGTGCCACGGTACTGCACACCGTCAGACGGTGCACTGTACCGTGACACGGCAGTCAGAAAATCTGACTAGTGCCCTATTTTACTTCGTACGCAATAAAGTTATTCAATTTCTCCTACGGGACAGACCTAAACGCGACGTTTCAACGTCTATGCTAATGCAAAAATGCCAAATTAATCACAGGAATATTTTTCAAGAATCTTTCAAGTCTCATCCACTCATCTTAATTAAATACCGATCACTCAAATCGATAAATAACCAAGAATCCTCCCCAGTGGAGTTGCCAAATTGTAGGCGTCGCTCGAAGTGCGCCTACGTTAAAGCATGTGTGAATATGCTTGGTACTCATAGGAAGTGGGAATTGACATTATGATTTGGGACAACGATTAGGGACAAATAAAGTAGGGAGCCGCCAACAAGTTTTTAAGGAACTTGTAAACCGTTCACGGATCATAAAAGGCAACAACGAATAAGGGACAACGAAGGCAACAACGATTGACCCGTGAAGGTTACACCCCATTCATAATCCATGATATTACTAACTCCATATGGTTCGGAACCACGAAAGGAGGATCGGGGATGATGGTACAAAGTGAGTCATGGAGTCACATTCGCCCGTATTGGCCTCTACTCGATTCCTATAGTGAAAAGTGATTCTTGCAATCTCAAAGGCATACAAACAAAGATTCAATTTGCTACAATCTATTATTAAGCTAAATTGGTTGAATATTAACGCAACATATTATTCTAAAATATTGTGATCACTTGAATTAATAACAAGATTAAAAAGGACCCTAAACCGGTTGTCCAAATTATCTTATTAGACGTGATTTTCAATTACATATTCCCTTTAAACATGCAATATGGTGATCATTAA
Organism: Chenopodium album; assembly: GCF_948465745.1. NCBI lineage: Eukaryota > Viridiplantae > Streptophyta > Magnoliopsida > Caryophyllales > Amaranthaceae > Chenopodium > Chenopodium album. The sequence goes on from NC_137837.1 coordinate 53,325,213, forward strand.
AAACAATAGAACAACATCAATATTGGAAGCAATTTAACAATAATTCCAACAATACAAAATCGTTAGAAAAATAATAGAAAAAAAAGGAACATAATTCTTACTTAGATTTTGTCTGCTTGCAACTACAAAATAATAAACGAGTTAGTAACTTCAAGGAAATAATAATAGAACAATAATTAAATTAAATTAAATTAAAAAGAGTTGATTTAGGGCCAAACCATCAAACAGTTCTACCTAGGAGTGCTTGAAGAAGGAATTTTGAAAGAATAAGGGTAGGCTAGTGTTTAGGCTAGAGCATAGAAGAGAGAAAAATATAGAGAATTAATTGATGCCCCGTACATCGGAAATAAGGGGGTATTTATAGAAAAAATGTGTTGAGGGAACACACGGAACCCTAAAATGATAAAAACCCTAAAAAAAGTATCCCGCGACACGGCAAAGTGTACCGTGACTCAGGAAATCCAACCGTCAGACGGGAAACATTCCCGTGACACGATGTACATTTTGTGTGACGCGGGAAATATTTAGTGAATGGGGGAGAAAACGCGTTAAGGGTTTACGCAAAAAGGACATGGAAATTCCTATGTCACAGTAGATTTCCCGTGTCACGGGGAACCCTACCGTTAGACGGGAAAGTTTCCCGTGACACGGTGGACTGTTGCTGTGACGCGGGAATTTTGAGTCCGCTTTTCCGTCTAAATTCATTTTTAACCCTAATTTCGTTCAGCATTTTAAGTGTCGATTGATAATTTCGGGCCATTTTCTGATTTTATTATTATTTGGGCTAAAATAAATAAAATAAATAAAAAGTTTGGGCCATAATAAATAATAAAATAGTAAAATAAAAAAAAGGTTTTGGCTAAAATTAAATAATAAGTTTGGGCTGAAATTAAAACTATGCTTTGACCAAAGATCAAGACTAATCCATGGACTATTCAAAAATTGAATTTAATCAAATACGATTTTTTAAGCACTCTCGAGATTAAATACTGGACCCGACCAATAGTAGCGGTGAAAGGTTGTTCATCATCGGGTTTGGTTTTGGGGAGACATTTTTAGGTGTCTACAGATACTATATTTGATTATGATGATTCGTTTACGTACGTCATAATCAAACTAACAAAATTACTTCTGATGAGGTTCGTGTTCATCATTTTTTTAGTTGAAATTTGTCAGCCTTGATTTAAGAGTATAATTTATTAACCTCTTCTATGGGTTAAAAAGAAAATCCCGAGAACTTTACTTGGGATGATTGCCTCATAAAAAAAAAGAAGAGAGAAATAGAACGAAAAAAAAAAAAAAAAGAAGAAGAAATGTCGTTCTTAAAAAAAACAAAAGAGAGTATGATAAAATAATAATAATATTATTATTATTCTAAAAAAAAGGAAAAAAAAAGAGAGAGAAGATAATGAATGATAAAATCGAGAAAATAAATTAATTATTTCTTGGATTTTACATTCGGAGGCCATCATTCTTTCTAAGCAAATAGTAAAATATTATCCTTTGAAGATGAGCAATATCAGAATCATAATTGAAAAAACAAATGATATAGATCTCTATTGCAATCTAAGTGATGAACAAATACCATAGTGTATTTGATCATTTTAAGGAGCATGTTCGGGTTGATTAATATTCCTAAAATTTGATGAGCATTTTCAATCCAACTTTTTTTTCTTTCTCTTCTACCTTTTTCGAAAACAATTCATTTAAAGTAAAATCCTTAGATGATTACCTTGTTGAAGTCAACAAAAATCATGACATTCCATTAATGATTGTTCGTGAATTTTTTTGACATTCTTCATCAACAAACTTGCTTAAAGTGAATTCGTATTACAAGGATTTTAAAAAAATGAAATAAACAATCATTTTGACTTTGGTTCATTGTTTGAATGCTTGAAAGAAAAGGTTTAAGTGAACGCGCTAAATTTCTCAAGATACACATTACAAGATCATCTTCCACATTCGCATACTAGTCCAATCATGGGTGGCAAAGCAGAATTGGAGAAAATTAGAGAGTAACTCCAAAACCTAAAGGCCCTACGAGAAGAAGAAGCCCAAATGAAGGCTCATGAAAAACAGAAAAGGCTAAAATAAAAGCAGAAAAAGAAAAAGAAAACATTCTGCAGGCAAGAGCCGAAAGAGTAGAGGCCTTGGAGAAACTTGTCCTTCGAGCTAGCTCAAGGAATAAGTACTTCAATTATGAGCTTGCACCACAACCTAGTGGCAAGACTCTCCTAGAAAAGTTCTTGACTAAGGATTTGCCAACCTTTAAGGTTACAGACAATCCTAGAACTCACTTAATAAGCTTTATTGGAATTATGGCATTAAAAGGGGATGAGACAAGCCTATATGCATGTACTTTTCCTCTTTCACTAGAACCAACTGCTAGATCATGGTTTTATAACCTTACTACAACACAAACTTCCACTTGGAGTGACGTTGTAAAAGCGTTTTTAACCCAATATGGAGATAACATCGAGCTCACAACTACCTTGCGCGATCTCGAATTACTTAAGCAAGGGGAAGAAGAATGCTTCATTCACTTCTTTCCAGGTTGCGATCAAATGTTGCTCTTATTCCACAAAGACCTCCGGATCATGAACTTGTCCCAAAGTTCATAGACAATATGTCTCCACCATACAAGGGCCATTTACAATACCTTGGTTTAGACACATTTCAAAAAGTCTATACTGTGGGAACATTAATTGAAAAGGACTTGATAAATGAAACCATGAATCATATACATGGACTTGATTTTTAGAGAGGATTTCACCAACAACAAAAACGGACAAAGCTCGAGGACGCAATCTCAAAAGGTTGTAAACAATTCAAGATGTAGCACCCTAGTCTTGTTTTAATTTGTTTCTTTCCTTTGTTTTTTTATGATAGACTAAGAGATTCATGCTGTCGAATCTACTTATTTTGTACTCTCATTGATTAATGAATAAAAAATATATTTCAAGTACGTCTATCTTGTTCTCTTTTCAATCTCTTTATTGTTATTGACTTGAATTAAATAAAACGTATGCATATAAACATGCAATATTAAAAGGCAAACATACTCAACACTTTAAGAATCTTGATGAGCTTTGGCTTACAAGATGTATTGAATGAAAAGAGGCCCATCTAAGGCCCACAAAGAAAGGATATGATGATTTCACCAACACAAGAGGCAACTTGAAACTCCATAAATATAATCCCATGTTCTTAACCTTAGAGAAAATCCATCTTTTTGGTAGCCCTTTATAGCCTCGTCAATTGAGCCTTAATTATTGAACCTACATTATTCCATAACTTGGGATGGAAATGGTGCAAAGATACAAATAAGAAATTGGGGGAACGAAACATAAGAGGGGGACACAAAGTTAGTCTAAACCCAAAAGGAAAGATCAAATGCAAAAGAAAAAAGAAAAAATCGTTCTAAACCCAAAACAAAACTTGTCAAAAAAAAAATAAAAAATAAAGGAGAGATGACAAGGAAAAGGCACCTAATGTAGGAGTTATCACACAAAGCAGAAATGTTCTAATTTGATAAGCACCAAAAGTAAAGGATTTGGGAGTATACCTGAGCCTGTCCATTGTTCATAACCCCAAGCCTAGCCACGTTACGACCTTGGAAAGGCCCTCCTTGAGGCAGACCATAACCATATACCAAAATCGTCATTCCATGAAAATATAGCCTATCTTAGGCCTTTGCACATATGGGCCTATTGTTAAGTAGTCATGCCCATATATAAAATGCATGAAGTGTTGAGTTATGATTACAAGATAAAAAATATATATATTAAATGATTTGAATGATATGATAGCAATTGGCTCTATTACATCATGTTAGTACAGCAATCAAATCAAACTAAATTCTATGTTTTCCATATCCTTTGCCAAAGAAAAATGAGATGACTATCACTTAAAAAAAAAAATACAATCATCTTATTTTTTTTAATAATAGGGTTATTTATTACCAAGGTAATTCAGGTTCTATATACATTGCCTTAAAGAAAACGTGTTAATACAATAAATTGATTTGATATATCGACAGCCTCGACGTTAACTTTAGATGTCTTTTACAACTCTTGAGAATTGGTTTTTTCACTTGTCACAAGCAACTAAAATGTCTGCCTACGTGGGATATCTCCATCTTCTCTAATCGAGGAATATTGATTGAACATGATCGCTACATGAAAAAAATGATCGTTATCGGTATCACACGTAAACCTCACTAACAATTCATCACGATGATTCAATTATTAAGTCAATAATCCTTGTTTTTTGAAAACATGTCTAATTTTCTTTATTTATGCTTCTATGGGAAAGTTGGATTCCCCTTCCTTTTTATACAAATCCGTCTTTTTGTTAATTTCTTTTTTAGGGGGTAAGTCGGGATGATCCCTCCCATTTGGCAACTAAAATACTAAAAACAATAGTATAATTTTTTGCTCTTTGCATCAAACTGGGGGCTAAAATGCCAGGACATCCCCACTTCTCTCTATTTACATATTTGAACACGCAATTTCTGCTACGAGATTAATGTCATGCAAAGCTTATTATGAACCATTTTAATAACTTTAAATGACGAAGGGAAGAATACCACTTCCTATTATTTGACCAAGATAATTAATTATGTTACTTGATCAAACAATTCATGATAAACATATGCAATATTCCTCAAATTTAAAATACAAACCTTAGGGCTTCAAATAAACATGAGAAATATCCCCTAGCATGTGTATACATGAATTGCAAAAGCCACCTCAGGTTACACTTGGGGGCTACAAAAATATAGGTCTCACCTCAACTTTTATTTTGAAATGAGACCATATTTTGGAAAGTGATTCGAATGAGTTTATAAATTATTATAACACTCCATCAAACCTATGTTTGGTAAATATTCATTTTCAAACTACGACACTTTTTAATTGGAAGAACGTAACTTCACTTTTAATTATCAAAGTATGACAATGATGACAAAAAATAAAAAGGAACTGATGACAAAATTGAATATACAAAAGTTTGCTCACATTTTCATATTTGTGTTGAAATAAGTTGCAAATTACAACTTACCTTCGTCAATCTTGGACAAAAAAGTCACGCTCAATTTTGAGCTAGACTTTTCTTTCCATTTTGGGTCCAGTTTTAAAAATAATATGATTATGTATTTTGCCTACTAGGAAAAGTTGCTTTTCAAAACAAACTATCATTGGACCCTTTTTTAAATTTTGAATTCTAGTTCGAAACAACATGTTTCTAATAAAAATAATATTTAAAATTTCCATTCTGAAACTTTGTTTTCTCAAACAAATAAATTTTCAGATTCTCAATAACCGTTTGGTTAATACATGTATATACATAAATATTTCCAAAAGGAATGAATTAAGGTTCGACTTCTTTTTTACTCAAACTTGTTCTAGATTAGTTCTCCCGCGAATATTGGCTAAGGGATGGTAAACAAACCACCTAAAAGACCAAAATCAAAGATTGATAATAACAAAGAAAATATTTGATGTTCTAAATCAACTTTGAGAATAAAATCACCGCAATGATCTTTACAAACGTCTAGACATTAGGTAAGATTACTAAACCTTGAACACAATTTTTTTTGGTTTGCAACCAAGCAAAGAACTAAGTTGCTTTCTTGAACATGACTTTAACTAAAATGCAAAAGCCATGTCATTATCCTAAATATCTCAAAAAACAAAAATAGGATATATACATAGGTCCATCCAAATATCATGATTATATGGTTGGCCTAAACAATAGCAAGTCATTAGAACTACCCCAAAATGGGGGCTCTAAGACTTGTGAAATAGCAAGAATGCGCATAACCGAACATTGGGGGCTACAATATTCTATAACATAAAATGGGGGCTCAAAAGCCCGAAGTATAGCCAAACTACTCTAGTTCGATGATATCTTCAAGAATTTCCTAAAGTAACTAGTTTTGTGAAAATCTTGAGATTACAGTTTTATAAGTGAATAATAATAACCATCGGTTATTTTTATCATTGATAAAACCAATTTTGAAACTTACACATGAAAAAAAAATATAATAATAAACATGAGTCACAAGAACAAATTCATGCTATTATAAAAGTTCAAAATTTCATTGATAATTCTAATGCATAATTGTTGTTCTAAAGACTTCAATTGACATTAAAATTAACAAGTATAGTCTATGTGATCAATAAAGTTCAAGCACAAAGTTAAAATTAGAACAAAATATATATATATATATATATGCTTGGCATGCTCATACAGGATTAATACTTTGTCACTTCACATGAAATTTGTTGCAAAATATTGCTTAAACATGTCACAACGACAAACAAACAGATTCATGAAAACAAGTCGAATAAAAAACCCCCAAATTAAAAATTTGGGGTTAACGGTTCGAAAATCGCCCAAATTCAGCCAAGAATGAACGAGTTATGGCAAATATGAATAATAGACGAGATATACTTCCTTTAGCTTTAAAAAACCAAGAAAATTCGAGCTCTTTAGAGAGTGAAAGAAACGAAAATCGTGAAGGAAGGAGAGAGAAAGTGAAATAAAAAAAATTGCGTTCAATGATTCTCTTTTTTCTAAATTAAATGTCGCGCAACTGAATTTGTTGCGCATGACAGACTAGCGCAACTCAGAAAGATGCGCGCGCCTGGCCAGCGTGACCTACTGAGTTGCTCATTTTGATCCATTTTATCATTTTTCAACGATTTTTGCTCGTCATTAGACGCAATGGCGCACAAATTATCAAAATCTTTTAAATTGCTTTGCATTCTGTAGTTTATTTCTTTCTTTGTTAGTTTTTGGCTTCATATTGCATGCACACCGTGTTTTGTGCCTTCCCTAAGCATACATTTTGAATGTTTTTCGTAAGAGTGCCTTAAGACGTTCCGTGGTTGTGCTTTACGTAAAAGCACCCATAGACAGATTTGTCATTTTAATGGACTGACGTTACAAATATTCGAGTTTTATTCTTTTTTCATGTCCGAAGCAAAAAAGAAGGCGTTTTCATGCAGCGTAAAAATGCAAATGGCGTATCGTTCGGCGCAAAATTGTACGGCGTAGGTGTTGCGTAAATTTCACTTTAGCTCAAGCTTTGCGAGATCTACCTCTCGTAACTAAAAGGTGGAGAATTACTATAGGCGTTAGCGCACGAGTTGACAGGCACGCCGAACCATCAGGAACAGGCACTTTTTGAATGGAAACAAATACGGTAGTTAGTGCTTTACTAACTTACCGGACAGTTAGGGTGTCCGACCACCCTTTGTATAAAGAAGCGACGAGACGATGTCGCGCCTATGTAGTCACGTGCTACCAGTCTTGAGACACCTGTACTCATATTGTGGACAAAACTACTAAGAGAGTTACTGACTTTCTTCCCTCTCACTGGATTTGGATATATGCCTCCAGTCCTGAGACATGTATTTCTATCTTGTGGACATCCGGCTTGAATACCGGTCCCGACTCAAATACCGGACCACTACGGCTCGACTACCGAAAACCCCTTTTCATCTTTTTGTTTTACTTGGTTAAAGACAGGCTAAAGTTTCAATGAAATATCGAGGGACTTTAGACCAACGATGACATGATTGAGAGGAAATCATCCCCTTTTATCCTTTTGTAACCGATCTCTTCTCATGACTTGACATGACCCAGAACACCTTTACTTGTAAAATCATTCTAAGGATCAATCTAGATTCTTTAGCGCGTTAAGACTAGAGATAACTTTTTCTAGCCTTAATAGCTACTTGTTTCAAACACTTAGCGAACCAAAGATCGTTCGACATCCTTAACATTTTTGAAATATTCTCTATTATTAGGGAACTTCACATAATGAGTCTCGGATTAATTTCCTTGTCTAATTTGATCATTGTTTATTCTAGACTCATTCAAAGTTGCGGCTAACTGTAGACACCTACTTTTGGCCCCTTGTCCCGAAAGGAAGTGCGATGATGTTATAAAAATCCGTTCTTTATACTAGATCAACGTTGAAGTGTTTATGGACTATGAAAAGAATTATGAAGTAAGTTAAAACCCATATTTGAGACCAATTTATATTAGAGCCTTGTCCAATTACTAATTAGGCCTAAAATATGTTCATACATGTGTAAACTTGATTAATAACAGACCCCAAATGCGTCAAATGCAATGATTAGATCCATTGGAATCTACATTGTTGAAAACTGAGCCAAACAGGTAAATCAGCTATCAAATTCCCATGAAAGGCCTATACAAATGGATATCCATTTTAAAGAGATTTCCAACGGTATAATATAAGCCCAATTCCGAGCCAAAACAAAGAAGTTATGATCAAAACACTAAACCGGGCCCTAAAACCGACACCCTTGCACTCCGACGGCGATAACTTTTGATCCACAACATTTTTTAACTTAATTCTAACGGAATTGGAAATTAGACATTCATCGATGTCCAATGGTATATTAAAAACCTTAATACGACTTTGCAATTAAAAGTTAAGGAAGTTTTAAAAACGCGTATTCGTATAAGGCAAACCGCTAACCAGCGCAACTCAATCAGTTGCTCGTGCTCATGAAGATGCGCTCGACACCCAGCATGACTCAGAGAGTTGCGCGCGCTAGCTGAAGGTGCGGCTCTATTAACCTAAATCTAGATCCCTACGTATATAAATAGGGCTCTTCATTCAGCATTACGAGGACCGAAAAATTAAGAATTAAAACCCTAGTATTCTCAAAACCCTAATCTCTCAACTTCTCTTACTATCATACTACTTTTTCTTCTCTCTTCCCAAATAATTTTCAACCCTAATTAAATCCATTGAAGTCCTTGGAGGTACAAAGAAGAAAGAGAGTCCATAAACACATTAAATGGAGATTTAACATAAAAGAAGAATGGTTAGTTTCCTGAGCTCTTAGATAAATCACTTTTATTTTATTGTTTAAATAACTCTAATTGATTAATTAGTGTTGTTTGATCTCTTCAAACAAAATTTTAATTAATTAATTCACATAGTACTCTTTCGTTAATCAAGACTAGAATTTGAATAATTAATTGTTGTTTTATCACTTAAGATAAGGCGAATCTTGTTTACTTATTGTTTTTTTCACAAATATTATTAAATAAGAATAACGACTTTTGCAATGTAATTCCTACGTGATTAATGCTGGTAAATAAAATCAACTAACTAAGTCTTTAGGTATCACGTTACATATATTATTTGGTAATGAAATTATGAAAAAGGAAGAGCTAGTAGAGGCCGTACTAGGGCTAAGATAGCGATTTCCTTCTAAGGGGAACGTTATCTTAGTACCCTCACTCCCGAACTCATTTCTAGTTTATGGAGACCAATTTGGGCATGGGTAAACTTATGATTCGTGCTAATTATCCCTTGAACACTACTTGGGAGAAAGGCATGAACGAGTTTTATCAGTTTTCCTAAAACTCATTGGCGACTCCTACTTGTTTCTTACAAAAGAGCATGAGGAGAGTATCATTTCTAATTCAAGGTCTCCCAAACAGTCAGGAATTAACATCCTAATACACCCTAAAAAGTGTAAAGTCCTAGGATTTTAAGTAGCCATGGGAATCAAAGGAAGGACCCCTTACGATGGGATCACCCTCCTTACAATTACATAAGTAAAATATACATCCAATATGAAACAAAATATAGCACCTTGGAAAAGACAAGCCTAGCATTAGTGTGGGCAACCAAAAAATTACGACATTATATGTTACCACACACTACTCATGTGATTTCTCAATAAAATCCGATAAAGTATTTGTTTGAACAACCACCCATACAAGGAAGGATATGTAAGTGGTTGGTGATGTTCGCCAAATTTGAGCTAAAATATATTCCTGAAAAATCAAAGAAAGGAAAACTAATTTCCGACTTTCTGGCAAAACATCCAATTCAATCAAGTCGTGTAGAAACTACTCATCTTCCAGATGAAGAGATTATCATGACACAATGACAAATGGGTAATGTACTTCGACGGTGCATCCAATAAAAAAGGATGTGGCGTAGGAGTTTACTTATAAGTCCAGAGGGAGCACATACTCTAATCTTTGTTAAACTAGACTTTGAGGTTACTAATAATGCCGCAAAATGTGAAGCGTGCATTATTGGAATATAAGCTGCTGCTAGCATAGGTGTGCAAAAATTAGAGGTATATGGAGACTCCAGTTTGATTATAAATCATATACTAAAAAAAAATGGAAAATAAAGAACTCCACAATGATATTATACCAAGCACATTTAGAGCAACTCATCGAGCATTTTGAACATATTGATTTTAAATATCTCCTAAGAAATGACAAACAATTTGCCGATGCGTTAGAAAAATTAGCCTCAATGATCAATATTCCAAATCACTTAAATATGATGTCATTATGCATTGATAGAAGAGAAGAACCAGCGTATTGCTATGCAATAGAGGAAATAAATGACATCAAAGGAGACAGTCCTTGGTATGATCATATCCTCAAATATATTACTCATGGCACATATCCCGAAAATACTTCATCGAAAGAACAACGAGACTTACGAACACTTGCGGCCCAATATGGTCTAGTAAATGGTCAATTATGCAAAAAAGGACCTAATGGTCAAAGGTTATTATGTATAGGCTAACTAGAAGCAACACGTCTTATGGAAAATACTCAAAAAGGTGTTTGTAGACCTCACATGAATGGTAAAATGCTTTCAAATATTATTTCACGCCAAGGGTACAATTGGTCCACTATGGAACATGATTGCATACAATATGTTGAAAAATGTCCAGAGTCCCAAATGTTTGCTAATTTATAACACCTTCCACCATCCGAACTATACAATCTCACTGCCCCTTGGCCATTTTCGACTTAGGGAATTAACATTATTGGAAAAGTCTCTCCAACAGGAATAGGAGGGCACGAGTACGTATTAGTAGCCATCGATTACTTCACTAAGTGGATTGAGGGTGTTTCTTACGTGAGTATCACTTCTAAACATGTCGCAAAGTTTCTCAAACAAAACATATTTTGTTGATATTGAGTTCCACGTGAACTAATTAGTGATTGGGGATCCCAATTCAAATTTGAAGTCGAGACCTTCTTAACTCTTTGTAAAGTACAACATCATCATTAATCCCCATACATACCTCAAAAGAAAGGAGCTGTAGAGTCGGCAAATAAAAGTATAACAATCATCATTAAATAAAATGGCAGAAATTATAAAGACTGGCCGAATAAACTAAACTTCACATTATTGGGTTATAGAACGTCTATACAAACATTAATAGGACTAAATCCATACTCCTTAGTTTTCGGAATAGACGCAGTTCAACCAGTCGAATTGGAAATACCATCCCTACGCATCGTACATGAAAGTAAGCTACCGGAAGCTGAATGGGTAAGAGCGAGGTATGAAGAGATTTTATTCCTCAATGAACGACGATTAAGAGCTTTGCATCATGTACAAGTCTACCAATGGCGCATTGTGCGTCATTTAAATAAAAGAGTCAAACCTATAAATATAAAAGAAGGTGACTTTGTACTAAAGGAGGTTAGGGGTCCACCAACCTATCCTAGAGGGAAATTCAAACCTAATTGGATAGGTCCCTACCGCGTAATTGAAATCATATCAAGAGGAGCCGTCATATTAAGTGATATTGGAGGAAATGAAATTCGCCAATTAATAAACATTGATCGCCTTAAGAAATATTACATATAAAATCCGGATAAACTCGTTCACTCATACAACTAATTTTAATTAGCATTCAATTGAAAGATTCTAAGTGTTATGCATTTTACCGAATAACACGGTAAAATACATAACACTAAGGGGGGGTAATTTAGAAATAATAAACCGTTTTAACTGTTCAAATTTTCTCGAACATCATGAAAAAATCTTCACACTTGGGGGGGGGGGGTAATAATAGATATTTTAAAAAAAAATTTCTCGAGAAATTTGTAGCACAGGTGTCGCGCGCAACTGGAAGAGTTGCGCGTGGCTGTCACGCGTAATAGATTTCGTTGCGCGCGACAGACTCGCTCAACTACAGACGTTGCGCGCGCCACCTGATCACGAACTACGAACCCGAATTTTTATGTTTGAATGAAGTTGCGATTTCTACTTGCGGCAAAAAGAGGGTGTTTCTTAAATATAACATAGACTCGGAAAATAATATTTAACTTTGGTTTAATTCTTTTAAACAAGGTTTGATTAATTTTCATTTAATTTCTATCTAAGAGATTAAAGAAAAAATAAAAAAATACATAATAATAATAAAAAAAACATTAGAACTACGCAAAGACCTAATTTCCTAATGCGAATACGTAGCCAATCTTTATGATTCGGTCATATCAAAATATAAAAATATAAAGCTCATTTTTATTTCATCTAAATTTCAAAAGAGAGACATTGTTGAACTAGATAGTAAAATAAAAAAAAAATACATAATAGTGATTACACTTTATTCGAAATAAACTAATGATAAAATTGTGTAACACTCTAAGGTTATACTATGTCCTCGATTGTCACAGATGGTGGAGGAGAAGCTTCCATTGCAGGATTTTCAAAAACCTTGGAGCTTTCCCCTATACTCTTCTTCTTCACCAAAACATTGTTTTTAAATTGAGGGATTGGGGCCTTTGCAACCTGTTTTCCTTTTACTTTGACTACTGGAGCTTTCTTGCGAGTATTTGGTGAAGGTTCTTTGATTTTATCACCTTGTTGCGCAGGTTTGGAGGGAGCTTTCCTTTTGGTTTCCTTCGAACAAGCCTTAGGGGATGAGAAGTCTAATTTTCTTCTCAGCTCACTCCTTTGTTTTGGCCACTTGGAGTAGTAGTAGTGGTTGAATGCACCAAAGGCTTAGGAGGATTGCGAGTGGCGGTGGCTTGAAGTTGAGATCGAGCCTTGTATAATTCACCCTTATCTGCCGCATTCATCCAAGCCTTGTAAAAGGAAGATAATGTAATACTCGCGGTAGGATTTCTTATCACCCACCTAGGAAGACTTGAGCATTATTCCATCCAACGAGGAATTCTTTCAGGTTTAAAGATCACATCTTTAGAGGCATCAGATTCTTACGGGGGAATAAATTGTCTCATCCCGTATTGTCTCATTACCCTACAAGGAAAAATATAAGTAGTACTAGATAGACCTAAAATCCTAATGTAAGGGTCATTAAGACTATTCCCAATCATACTATTTATGTTCCACCAAGGAATCACGAAACGTATGTTAGGAACCCCATGACAGAAAAACGACGTCCATTTCGCTTCGTTCTTATGTTTATAAAGGATTCGACGTCCAGGGGATGTCCTTACTCCATTAGCCTCAAGGTTTGGTGGCTGATCAACAATTTGCAAGCGCTCCATGAGCTAAATCTGAAAAAAAGACAAAAAAAAAATCAGTTTGCAATTTTTTTACACGAGCAGGTGGCACGCGCACCCTTTGCGCGCTGCAAAGAAGATTGTGTTGGTCATGTCAGCACAACTTCGTGACTTGCGCTAATAAACGCCCAAAAAAAACGTACGTGTAATAGGAGTGGACTTCCCGTGAAACCGTTTTCGTTATGATCTTCTTTAAGGCGATTCAAGCACAGAAAGGTTTTCGCCAAAACCAAAGGAGCGGGTCAATCACATCCCTCTATTTGCTTTACTATGGACGCCATGGAATAATCTCCATATTCTTTGCCTGTCCTAAGTAAACAATTAACAACAAGACAATAACATAAAGCATGAATTTTAAAGCATTGTTTAGTCATGTTGTCACGAGGGGCGACAAAATGTTCAATAAATTGGATCAAGTTCACGCCTTCTTCTATTTCAATGTTGGTCATATCATTGTCGGACAAGCCAAAAAATCTTTGGAATATAGGTTTGGGATCAAACAAGGTTGGCGAATAAGTCACAAGAAGAGTATTTTTAGGGAAACCTAGCAGGGCCTCAAACTCACCGGGAAGGGGGACAATTTCGTCCCCTTTAAACAAGAAAAGATGGTGATTAGAGTCCCAATGGTTGACTGAGGCATGAAGAAAATCAAAATTAACCACTAGTTGCATATAATTCAATAGAGGGTCTAAGTGGTAAATTTTGAAAGCTAGTTTGTCCTTGGTTGAAAGGGAAGTGACCCATTGCTTTAAACGTTGTTCAAAGGTTTTCACCATTGTTAAAAAAAAAGAATGAGAATTTAGAGAGATAAATTTTTTTTCTATTTTCTTATATTACCAAGTGAATGAATGCGAGATGATCAAAAGCCTACCTGAAACCACGTTAAAATAGACCCAAGAGGGGAAAATTTTCGGCAAATTTGGCTTAAAGGAAAGTTCACCAACAAGTGGCGCGCGCAAATCATGAGTTGCGCACGACATCTGCGCACAACTAATTCACATGCGCGTGACAGCCGCGCGTAACTCACGCAGTTAGGCGCGTCTCCCCTGACGCGGTATGTGAGTTGGGTTCGAAACAACATGTTTCTATTAAAAATAGTATTTAAAATTTCCATTCTGAAACTTTGCTTTCTCAAATAAACAAATTTTCATATTCTCAATAACCGTTTGGATAATACATGTATATACATAAATATTTCAAAAAGGAATGAATTAAGGTTCGACTTCTTTTTTACTCGAACTTGTTCTCGATTAGTTCTCCCGCGAATACTGGCTAAGGGATGGTAAACAAACCACCTACACTACCAAAATCAAAAGTTGATAACAACAAAGAAAATATTTGATGTTCTAAAAAAATTTTGAGAATAAAATCACCGCAATGATCTTTACAAACGTCTAGACATTAGGTAAGATTACTAAACCTTGAACACAATTTTTTTTGGTTTGTAACCAAGTAAAGAACTAAGTTGCTTTCTTGAACATGACTTTAACTAAAATGCAAAAGCCATGTGATTATCCTAAATATCTCAAAAAACAAAAATAGGGTATTGTAGGGAATATTTAAAGCGTTAATCCCCTAGCTTGAACCCCACTGTGATCATACACTAAAGTACGTTGGCGTCCCAAGGGAAAGAAGATAGAGCAAAAGAGTCGCCAACAAGGTTTTTAGGAACTTGTAAACCGTTCACGAGGTGAAGGTTACACCCGTTAACAATTCAAGAGATCGTTAACTCCATAAGGTCTTGAACCAAATAGGGTTCGGGGATGAGGGTAAAAATCCAACCTAAAAGAGATTGAACCTGCCCTAATGATAGGCCTCTACTTTATTCTTTTTTTTTTTTTTTGGTAAGTAAGCAAGTATATTACTATCAAAAAAAACTATACAAATGTACAAATTTTACAAGTCTAAAATAGGCAACTCCAAAACTACACAAGACCTAAAACAAAGGCCACCCCCACCTCAAGCTTTAAAGTCCTTAGTTGCCACCTTCTAGGAAGGGTTCAACTGAAAGAGAGTAAAGAAAAACCTGATCAGAAGCAGTCTAATTCCTTCTAGGAAGGAAACAGACCACAAATGAAAAGGCCTAAAACATAAAACAAGAAAATAACAAACACACAGTAACACTCAAACACAGAAACTAGTTTGGGATGTTGCTGCACAGCTCCTGAATCCACTTGCACTGCAATCTACTCCACTTCTTGTTTATAAGCTGCTTGACTCTATCCATGCTCACCCTACCAATACCCTTAAACAAATTTGAAGGGTGAATAACAGCTTTCTGCCAGAAAGCAGTATTCCTAGCAAACCAAATATGATAGACAACACAAGCCAGAATTGCCAGAACCACCTTCTGCTGCACCTTATCTTTCACTGCTCTGAGCCAATTCTTCCAAACCTCATCAATGCAGAAATTCTGAATTAGAATATGGAGCCAATGAGAAATTCTTAGCACACACTCTTGACTATATCTGCAATTAAAGAACAGATGATGTTTGTCCTCAATACCAGCACCACACAGCAAAAAACTATCTTCAGTACAGGCATCATATTTCCAGAGCTTCTCCCTTGTTCTGAGTCTATGATGCATAGCAATCAATAAGTTTAACCCTAAACCTGTTTATCTATGTTGGTTGAATATTAATGCACAAATAATACTATTCTTGGCGATCACTTGAATTATAATCTAATTAACCCTAAATAAGATTATTAAATATCTTATTAAGCGAGATTACAAGTACCAATTCCCTTTAAACATGCATAAAAGGCGTGATCAAGCAATAACAATAAATATATATCAAGCAACATAATAATAATCAATAATAATAATAATAATAATAATAATAATAATAATAATAATAATAATAATAATAATAATAATAATAATAATAATAATAATAATAAAAATAATAATAATAATAATAATAATAATAAAAATAATAATAATCATGAATCATGTTAAAGCATAATAATAGCAAGATCCTAGGCATGATACTAACAAGATTAATAACAAACCCTAGCATGTCACTAACAATAAAAATCAAAGCTTTAATCCTAACATGGTAATAACAATCATAAATATTAGGAAGAACATAAAAGGCATCATAACAATCATACTTAGTACTAAAGTTACCCTAGACATGGTACTAGGAATATCATAATAACAACCTAGACATGATTTCTACATCATAATATCAATAAATCAATTAAAGCACTTACTTGGATGCCTCGTACCTCTTTCTAATAACAAAATACACACGTTAGTAACTTCAAGGAAAATAATGAACAAAACAATTAAATTAAATAATTGAAAGAGAGATTTGGGACCAAACACTCTGAAATTAAACCTTTCACGTCTATGGCGAAGGCAACTTCGAATATGGCTAGGTGTATCTAGGTCTTGTGAGTAGGAATTTTGTATTTGAGAAAAGGTAATTTAGAAAAAGAGAGAGAGAGAGAGAGTAATCAAGAAAATCTTGAAGAGAGTTGGTAGATTGTAGAAGAATGAAAATTGGTTATCGAAAACGGAGTTTTTAGCACGTTATTTATAGAGAAAATCAGCCAAAAAGATAAAATATCAAAACAGAGTTTTGGCGCAAATAAAATCTAATTAGCGCCAACGCTGGCTATTGGCGCCAGACGCCAACATTAGCGCCAGGCGCCAATGCTAGCGCTAGGCCCCAATCGTAGCGCCAGGCGCTACATCTGGCGTTTGGCAATGAATCAGAAATTCACGCGTTTTCTCAAAATCAGATAGAAATTGTCGTACTGGAGGATAAAATCGTATTTTCCTCAAAAAGTGTTCTTTGATTCTAATTAAAACTCTAAAAAGTCAACCAAAGTCAATTTATCAATGCTAATTGAATTAGGAATGAAAAGAATTTTCTAGAAGAATCTAGAAGACTAAAACCATTCCTAATTGCATTAGGAATGATAAATCTATATTAGGCCCTCCCCTAGATCATTGGGCCGCATATAAGGCTCAAAACGGGCCCAGTTTAGTAAATTGGCCATAACTTCCTCAACATTCATCGCAATTGGGCTTATAATATATCGTTGGAAAGCTCTTGTCAAGCCCCATCCAACTACACTATTATTGGACCTAGGACCAACCAAAATGGATTGGCTATTTTCTTAAAATAAGTTTTCAAAAACAGAGAGAAGAGAAAAGAAATTAAAACTATCCACAACACTAGACTTTCCACACTTTCACTTCAATTCATTCGATTATTATTCGACGTGAAAGGTACTAATCACTGGGTTTGGTTTTGGGGAGACACAAATGGGTGTCTACAGATATATACATAGGTCCATCCCAATATCATGATTATATGGTGGGCCTAAACAATAGCAAGTCATTAGAACTACCCCAAAATGGGGCTTTAAGACTTGTGAAATAGCAAAAATGCGCATAACCGAACATTAGGGACTACAATATTCTATAACATAAAATGGGGGCTCAAAAGCCCGAAGTATAGCCAAACTACTCTAGTTCGATGATGTCTTCAAGAATTTCCTAAACTAACTAGTTTTGTGCAAATCTTGAGATTACAGTTTTATAAGTGAATAATAATAACCATCGGTTATTTTTATCATTGATAAAACCAATTTTGCAACTTACGCATGAAAAAAAAATATAATAATAACCATGAGTCGTAAGAACAAATTCATGCTATTATAAAAGTTTAAAATTTCATTGATAATTCTAATGCATAATTGTTGTTATAAAGACTTCAATTTATATTAAAATTAACAAGTATAGTCTATGCGAGCAATAAAGTTCAAGCACAAAGTTAAAATTAGAACAAATATATATATACATATATATATATACATACAAATATATATATACATATATATATATACATATATATATATATATATATATGCCTGACATGCTCATACAGGATCAATACTTTGTCACTTTACATGAAATTTGTTGTAAAATATTGCTTAAACATGTCACAACGACAAACAAACAGATTCATGAAAACGAAAGATAAAGGAAAGCTGACACCACAGAGAAGAAGGCTTGGGTAGAAAAGAAACATGGGGTCCTGGCTAAAGGAGAAACTATTTACTCCAACATTGAATCTAGGTCCTCTAAAAGATGCCTACTAGCTAAGGTTATTGATGAGGAAGAAGACACAGATAAGAATTAAAAGAGGGCAAAGAAAGAGAAAAAAGATTAAGAGCATTGCTTAACTTTCAATTAGTAGACTTAGTTTTTAAATTCAAAGTTAATTTATTTAAGCTTTATTAAAATTCCATCAATAATGTAATTTATTTTAGGGCGCGCCCCAGTTTTTCTTTTTGAGATACATTTGCATATCTCTAGTGGCAAAGTCGTAATAAAAACGTATAGGTAATAGTAAACAAATGTTTTTTTAACCTGATCATATGCTGACTGTGTGTTCCCACTCAAGCATGTCACGTGGGACATTGAAGATGGAGTATGATGGTGTAGTTGACGACGTTAGTCGACAATTGTTCAATTTATCAGAAAATCCAAAGTAATTACAAAGTAACTCGAAAGTAATTCCATAAGTTACCACGTAGTTGAAATTACAACACCATTTGCTTATTGCTACATTCGCAATTCTGCAATCTTCAAAAATTATCGGAGCAAATTGGTGTGTCGGAGTATTTTGCAGATGTGAGCTGCTGTTGTAAGTAGATCTGAGCGAGCAGGGGTTGTGTCGTCAAGCTGAGCTGGGTTTGATTACAGATCTTAGTCGAAGAACCAATACAATGGAAGGTTAGTCCCGCTTTCTCTGGACTTTGAAAAAGTAATTATTCCTTAATTGTACTTTTTTTCCTTATTGATGTATTCATGAATTAGTGTAAGTGAATTATTGTATATAAATTGTTGATGGTATAAGCGTTGAATGTGTTTTCGGTGGGGGTTGTTAATACAATGGCAGATTACATGTCCCTAATCTGGAACTATCATGGTTTATCTGTTACTTAATATGTCGGTAGACGGTTTGTTTGTGCTGGAGGTAGGCATAATTATAAGTAATTTGACACTAGTGGGTCTGGAATTTAGTTACCTATTGTTGCATTTTGTGTTCACAAAACTGTGGTTGTTAGTTAAAAGGGAGGAATTTTCAATTGTTATACGTTAGATTTGGAATTGTGATGGTATGATTAGAAATTTGTTAATTAGTGTGTTTGTAGTGATAGTGATGCTTATTATTGAAAGTAAATTTGCTTGCCTGATTTTTATTCAACCTTTTTTTTTGTGTTTATTTTTACATAATTGTGAATTATTTTTAATAAAAATAAGGAGAAGTTTAATATATTATAATTATTATTACAAGGTAAATGTGGAGGAGTGGAAAGTGATATTGATTCAACTGAAAGGGGTATTGATGTGGTGATTGATGATGTGGGATGTAGAGTGAAATATAAGGGTGGGTTAATTGAAGGGAATGGGCATATTGAAGGTGAAGGGGATTTTGGAGGAGTCTGGGATATGGAAGGAGAAGGGGAGGAAGGAGACGGGTTGGAGGAGATCTTTATTGAGGATAGTTTAGTAAACAGTTCAGGGGGTTTAATATTTGGGGATGTAGTTGATATGGAGTGTGATGTAAGTGGTGTACATCAGGAAGATTATGGTCAAAGTTCAGACAGTGCACGATATTTAACTCCAATGAAAACAATTCAGACGACTGAAACCGTTGTTGTAAGCAATGATATAACGGTGGTGACTGTGATAGAGCCTCCTAGGGTTGGCATGGTTTTCAAAACCTGGCAAGATGTTAAACGGTATTACAAGGACTATGCTGAGCAACAAAGGTATGGAGTGTCAAGGGTGCAAGGAATAAATTCAAAGAAAGACAAGTCTAAGAGAATAGCTACAACATGGAGGTGTGAGTGTTGGGGAAGACCCGACATGAAGGTAGTCCGGGAAGCTAAGAAGCGTGCAAAGGAAATGGAAATTGCTGGACCAGGGGCTGCTGTTCTTCCCGATGTATGTGAGGATGATGAGACTGTGAAAGGGAAGAGAACATCAAAAAAAATGCCTATGCAAAGCAAGGATATATGTTAGCCTTAATGATGATGGTGATTGGTAATTGAAGACGGTGGAGTTAGAACACTCCGGTCATAATCCAACCCCAAGTAAGGCGAAGCTTGTGAAGGAATATCGCATGAAGAAAATGACCTCTAATGTTAAGAGGAATCTGTTGAAGTATTTTTATTAGGAAGTTTCTGTTTCTCAGTGTCATGGGTGTATGGGTGCAGATGTAAATAGGATTGATAACTTGGCATTAACCGTGAAAGATTTACAGCATGAGGTGTATAAGGAGAAGCGTTTGAATATGGTAGGTGGGGATGCGGTGGCCATGATGGAGTACTTCCAGAAAATGCATAGTGGGTATCAGAATTTCTATTGTTCTCAAAGGTTGGATGAACACGGGCTCCTGAAGGATGTAATGTGGGTGGATGCAAGAAGTTGGGCGCTATACGAGGACTTTGGAGATGTCGTTTGTTTTGATCCCACTTATCTAACAAACAAATACGAGCTGCCGTTTGTGAATTTCATAGGTGCTAACAACCATGGGCAGTCTTTGCTACTTGGATGTGCATTAGTTTCTCATGAAGACTGTGATACTTTATCATGGATTTTCGAGCAGTGGCTAACATGTATGAATGGCCGAGCTCCAAAGGCAATACTTACAGATCAGGCGGCTGCAATGAGGAGGCCACTACACGAAACCATGCCTAATACACGCCATCGGTGGTGTATTTGGCATATTCTTGGCAAGATTCCGTAGAAACTTGGCAAGTACGCTAGGTTAGTGTCTCCTGAATTCGATCTCATATTGTCGATGCAAAGTGTTTTTATGAACTCATATTGTGTATGGTCTTCTGTTAAATTTTTTGTTATTGAGGTGTTTGAAACTGTGTATTGTCACTTGTTAATTATATTTAAATAATGATTATCATGATTAGCTAAAATTAGAAAGGTGCTAAAACTAGAAAGGTGTTGGTATTTTGTGTGTATTAATGTTGTAGTTGCAAAAACTTTTGACTTTAATTGTATTTGTATGAAAAGGTACAATGATTTCAAAAACCCTTTAAAGGCGGTGGTGTATGAAAGCTTTACCTTAGAGGAGTTCCATAATAGGTGGGCAGAACTTATTGCTGAGTATGATTTAGAGGATGATCCGTTGTTGCTAAGTCTTCACAAAGAAAGCCACATGTGGGTTCCGGCTTACATGAAAGAGTTTTTTTGGCGGGAATGAAGACCACCCGGCGCGTGGAGAGCAT
This sequence comes from Chenopodium album, assembly GCF_948465745.1. NCBI lineage: Eukaryota > Viridiplantae > Streptophyta > Magnoliopsida > Caryophyllales > Amaranthaceae > Chenopodium > Chenopodium album. Next base: position 53,346,840 of record NC_137837.1, read on the forward strand.
AAATAGGTTTTTTGATTGGTTTGTTAACAGGCACACCAAAATGAATGAGTTCCCACGTAAATATAGCATGGCTTTGGTAAAGCGCGTTCGTGATGAGGTCAATGCGGATAGCCGTTGCAGTATGTATGTTAGGAGGTTGGTAAGTGGTTTTAAATTGGAGGATTTTTTTCAGAAGATTTACACTGACAAGAAATTCCTAGAACTACAGACTGAATGTGCAAGGATGTGGTATTGTTATGTACGAAAGGAAACCGTAATCTCTGACAAGGTCATTGAATATGTGCTGGAGGATAGGATATGGATTGTGCCTCCTGGGAGTAGTAAAGAAGTTATAACTGATGGTCGTAGATTCTACACCGTGAAATTTGACCATGACACAAAGGAAGTAATCTATGACTGCCAGAAATTTGAAACTCACGGCATTTTATGCAAGCACTGTATTAGAATCTTAGACCAGAATTATGTTTTTTATCTCCCCAGAAATATTGGATCGATGGTGGAAGGACATCCCCTGTAAGCACACCCGAGTGAAGGCGCCATATTATGATCCTTCTGATGATGATGGTGGGAGGAGATTTAATAAGATGATGAATTGTTTTGAGCCGATATGTGACAAGGCTGCACTGGTTGGTGATGAAGTTGTTGATATGGTAATGAAATGTCTTTCTAAAATGCAGTCGGAAGTTTATGAAGCCAATCGCAAGAAACGTGAAGAAAAAAAGCCCATCAGCTTCGGTGGGAGTGCGAACAGAGCATCACCAGGTAAAGCAGGGACTACTTCATCAGTGGGGATGCCTTCTGGACCCAGCACAATACCGATTCTGAAGGCACTCCCACTGTTGATCTAGCAGATGTAACACTAAATGTAACTGTGAAGGACCCAATCATAAAGAAGAAGCGGCCTGGAAGGCCAAAAGAGTGTAGGCATAAAACATTGGCTTAATTAGGGTACAAGATTCCTAAATCTAAAGCAAAGAGGGTCGTGGTGGTATTATTAAACGTCATATGTTGATTTCTTTTGTGATTAACAAATATGAGGTACTAATTGTTTGTTATCTTTTGTTTTATTCCTACCGCAGGTTGCTACACCTGTTGATCCCCCTGCACATAGCAAGTCCACTAGTAAGCGTAAGGGACATACTGTGAATAAGGTATATGTGTTATTATTTATGTGTTCCTGAAGCAGTCACAACTGCCAGTTTAACCTGGGATTTGGTTATTTCATTGAAGGATGTGGTTAACAAGAAGCCTAATAAGGCCAACAAAAGGATTTAGACCAACACAAGAGGTAACACAAAGGCCAATGCTGTTAGTCAGTCGAAGGCCAACAACAGGACTCAGACCAACACAAGAGGTAACACAAAAGCCAATGTTGTTAGTCAGTCGAAGGCTAAAATCAGATCCAAGCCAAAGGGCAACGGCAGCAGTAAGGCCGCGACGTCTACACTCAAGGTTAAGGCCAACACCAACACCAAGACATTCAAGTCAGACAGGGTTTGAGTTGAACCTTTCGCACTCTTTTTGTGTTCTTGTGTTTTATGGTTATACAATCAGATGTTCATGTTGCTAGATTAGAATAGTTTTGTAGTTAATGTCTGTTATGTATATATAACTATGTGTGTCCTATGTAATGTTCAGGTGGCTCCTGCAACTCAAACTTCACATGTTGTTGAGCTTCTTGGTGCCTCGCAAACTGGCAAGGTCAAGCTACCTATAACTCTGTTATACCTCTTTCGTAAATTATTTTCCACACTAATACTTGTTGCTCTCACTTTTGTATGGTTTTCTTTTATTCAAGCTAAATGGAAACGTAAATGCAATGCCTTGCTTGACAACGCTGATTGGGTATCTGTCACCCACATTATAGTGCAAATTAACATTGTAGTGCAAATTCACAAGCCATGCATACCACTTTTGTAAGCAGTGACAAATGGAGCCACCACTGCCGTGCTAATCCTACTATGCAAACTACTTTTGTATGAAGACCAGACATATGCTAGGAGATCTACTCCAAGATCAAAGTTATGTAATACATTATATTTTGTTACTTATTACCGTTGTAGATCTTGTTTCTTTTGATACTCCTAAGTTTATGATGTGGGCTCTTTAGTTTGGTAAAACTTAATGTGTCCCGTATTACTGCATGCAGTAACTAAGTTTAAGTACTCGTCTCTTTCCAGTATTACTTTGTCGCCAGTTCAGTATTTTCTGAAGTATTCCCACCATAGTGCCTGATATATTGGTCGTGCATTATTTAGTTTCCTTAGCTTTTAGAGGTGTTTTTTAAGGTCTTATTCTTAGTTCAGCATTGGCATCCCCTGGCCCATTTACTTATGAATTTTAGCATTGGTGTCCCCTGGCCCATTTACTCTTAGTTCCCCAACCTTGTTTAATTAATATTCATCTTTATATGTTTTCTATATTCGTATGATAATTATTTTGTAATTTTTCCCCTTTCTTGTGTCCATAAATTTGTAGTTGCATTTATATAGTTGGAGCAGTAATGTTTTGAAATTGGATTTACGTAATTTATATTTGTTCGTTCGTCCTACAAATCTACATTATTTTTGGTTATGCTGCCCTGATGTTCGTAATGGGCCGGCCTAGAAGTTCAGTAATCCACTAATCCAGCTTTAATATTTGCGTCCTATAGTTATATCTGTGGTGCTAAACTAGTTGCTACACTGAATGATTTGTTATACTCTACGCACTTAAGTATTTGGATCTATATGGATTGTAAATTAATTCGCCACATCTACATATAATAGCAGTCATTAGTTGATTTTTATATTACATAAAAGAGGTAACCCTTCGACTTTGACAATCACTTATAATAGCAGTCATTAGTTAATAGTTATATTACATAAAAGAGGCAAGCCTCTGACTTTGACAATCACTACTGAACCCTTTACATTACATAAGGCGTACTCTGGGTCACCGAGTACATGGACAACTTACTTATATTACAGCTTAATTATTATAGTAATAGAGTCACTTAGGCTACAATAATTCCTACAAAAGGCAACTTAAGTACTATTAGCCTAAGGAGAAAACTTCATTTTTACCAGCAGCACATGCATTAATACACAAAAGCAAAACACCTTGTCACCGAATTTACAAAACCATGACCATTAAAATGACTATGACAAGGACAAAAACAAACACCCATGTTGTCGGACTAACAGTTGGTGAGAACGAAGACCTCGTCATCGTTCTTCACCCTCGCACTACTCACTGTGTGGTACGGACTCACAAACTTGTTCTCATGCATCATGACTATGTCAATGGGGTCAACACCCATTTCATCACCCCACATCTGAAATAGCTTCCTGAAATGACAGTTAAGACGGACATGGAACATCATCCTTGTTGGACGGGTTCGGACGTCCCTCACCCAGAATTCCTTTATCCTAGTATCCACGTTGAAGTCCGAATTCTGTTTAAGGATTTAAAAAAAAACAAAAAAAAATCTATAAATAAAAATTGTGAAGTTAAAAATTATAAAATGAGTTCAATCAGTAATAGCAAAGGAACTATAATAGAAACATTACCTCTGGACAAAGAAAAGTACATCACCGTCAAGAATACCTGCTGTCGCAGGTGTGTCTGTGTCTAGAATGACGTCGTTGACCTTTCGAAATTTAAAATCAGTAGTGAGGCGATCCACCTTCTCAGCATAGTCGTAGTACACCCTTATGAAAGTTTGACTGACTCTCATGCGGTACTCAATTCCAGGATCATTTGCTTTCATGCTCTTCACCGTGAATCTGATAGTTGGCACCAACCCCCCAGGTGGAGGTTGGGCCAACACAACCGGCGGTGCCACCTTCTGGAAGTTGGGACCATCCACTACTTTTGTTTCTTGTGTAGGGAGAGGTGGGTTGGCCATTGCAGCGGGTTCAGCAGCTGCTTGTTCACCTCCTCCGTTACCATGGTGCTGTGCTCCTCTATGGCCATGAGCAACAACAACCACGTCAGTGACAACGCTGTCACCCCTTGGCACATCTGCCAACACAGGAGGTGACTCATCGTCTTCACTATCAGGGAGAGGTTCTCTAGGCTTAGCAAGGCAAAGAGTCGTTCCCTAGCAAGTCACTTTTGCCTAAGGCGGGCAATGGTATTACCAGCCATCGCCATGGCCAACAGTGATGTAGTTGGCCTCATCCTCTTCTTACGGCGACGTGGATGTGTCGCCGTTGACTTATGGCTGTTGGGGGGGTGAAGAGGACTCTCCCTCATATGAACTACTATCATGGGAGAGGGGGTTGGAGGAAAGGGTTAGTGAAATCATATTTTTTTTTGTAGTTAGTTTGTTTCTTAGGTTTGATTACAGTGTGAGTTGTTGGTCTTACTTGTGTTGCTTTTATATAGAGGGAAATGGATATTGTAAACCCTAGGTTATGTGCCTGATATTTGTATTTATGTACTACATGTGTCCATTGTTATGTTTGAAATGGGTGACATTTGTTTGGTGTTAAATCAAATGTGGTCAAAACTCAAAGTTATCATTCCAATTTGTTTAACTTAGTCCAAAATTATAACTTAAGTTTGCAAATGCCGGTACAAAGCAAATATCCAATTGCATACAACACAAGGTAATAAGGTTTTTAGTTTGGTTCGGGAACATGGTAATTTTGTTTGAATTTGAAATACTATGTAGGCCACAATTACCGTATGCCAAGCTTTTGATGCAAAAATATAATAAATCTTATTTTATTGGCTAATTAGTGTTTTTATTTTTAAGGAATTTCAATAAATAATAATCTTATTTTATTGGCTAATTAGTGTTTTTGTTCTTAAGGAATTTCAATAGATTTAATATCCCATTTTTGAAATTCGAGTAATTATTACTGGTCAACTATATATATCAGTCATGCCACATATGCTCATATACTATAATGACCTACTAAGTTATTGGTAAATGGTAGTTACATATGTATGCACACAATATACTAATAAGAATTAGATTTATTTTAAAAGTTTTCATAAATAAGCACTTGTATAATCTCCAGGTGTGTTGTTTGGAGTTCAATGGATTAAAATATCACTTGGTTCGGCTTTATACCTTTCATTTAGAAATGACAAATTTATCATGCAACAGACCACCTGGACCGGGCGTCTACCTTATTTGAATTTATACATCTTAGGTTTGTTCATATGGAATTGAGTCAGTGACAGTTCGCGCCTGATGATTTGATTAACATTCATCTGCACCGTCTCGAGTCATAACTCTTATTGTTAAGTTCCCGTACCACTTAACGAAACTGAAACTCAAATAAGGTTACTTTTACACTAACCTTATAGTTGTGTCTTCAACGTATTATTCACTCATAAATTGATTCAGTTTTTGAATTCATACAAATATATACAAGAAATTCGTTGTTAGTCTATGGTTGCACTTTTCAATGACTTTTCTTGCAAAATTGCCAATCTTGAAGGTGTTACTTTTATTAATTTGATAATTATGGGTACAATCTGAATTTGATCCTCTGATCTCGATCAATGACTATTTTATGTTGAGGTTGAACCGGTGTTCTTGATGATTTGAAGTCCTTATTTCCTTCGTATTGAGGGTTGTCGAGGCTTGATCTCTTCCAGCAGTGATCTTTTACAGTAGAATGGCACGTTGAATGGTTGTTGTTCTTCTTCTAGGGTTTGAGGTGTTTTCTCTAAAATGGTTTAGAGTATTTGAGAGGCTTTTTTTCTCTATTCGATTCTCCTTATTTCCTCCAGGTTTTTGTCTTTGTTTTTTTCTCTCTTCTTCCCCTCTCCTCTCAAATTAAATAGAAAGAGTTGTGTTTATAGAGTAAGTGACTCTTAGGGTTAGGGTTTGATGTACAAATGGAAGTGAACATGCTTGATTATCATAACCCAATTTTAATGGGATTTAACTATTATATAAACAATTTAATTAAAATAACTAAAATGGGCCAGTTTAATTTATTCACCCAATTTAATAAATTTAATTAATAGTGAAATTAGCATAGCATAAAGTCAATAAATCATTAAATTGACTTCTGACCCATATATAGTATCTATTGGGCACTTATATAAATTTTCCGTCCCAACACTCATAAGTGATGATTGTATGTGTTGAATGACAATCAAGTTCGCCCTCCCTATTCGTTTTTAAAAAGAAAAATAAAACTTGGATATAGTAATTACTAGTTTTTTGTCCAAAGCAACACGCTGAGCTCGGATATTTAAGGGAAAAAAAGTATATTATTAAGTATTTGATTTAGTTAAAGTTGTTGATATTGTTATATTATTTATTTAGGCTTCCTTTTTTATTTATTTTTTTGGGAATAAGGCTATATGTATTCTCTTTTAATTTAGGTTTATTTTTTTTTTAAATCATTAATTATCAACAACACTTTTATTTTGTATGTTAATTATTAGTTGAAAGTTTAAATGTTATTATCCTTTTTGTAACTACTTGTCAAAAATTAGCTAATATATTTTCCTTGTTATGTACAATTTTTACTAAATTATTGTCTAAAATTCGTAAACTTGTTATTATAGTGCGATTTGTCGGGCGCTGTATGGTATCAAAAAATTTGGAATGCGCACCAACATACGCCTATTTTATAAAATTGCACCGCAATCTTCAACCCGCAATCCGACCCATAGTTTTGATTGTAATTGACTGTTAATATATGTTTCCATTGAAAGTTAGACTCTAATCGACCTGTACTTTGATTTCCATTGTGTAATTTACTGGTCCCCCCCTACCCAGAACCTCGTATTCCAATTTTCTTGGTGGGACTACTCTTACTTGCAATTTCCATTTCATCCCATCCATCCATATCTTGTACGGTAGATGACTTACTTGTTTTGTTTTTATTTCTCACATCCAATCCCTACCAAATGATTTTTCAATTTTTTCGTGTTTTCAGTCACTTGTATCCAGTGTTGATTGTTACATACGCCACCCTATATTAACCCTAAAGACCTAGGTTGCATGGGAAATGAACTTACCACATTATAACTCTCTGATGCATATGTACGAATTTACCACCTCATTTAATGCAAACCAATGTTTTGCAAGCTTTCTCAGCAAACTATCTTACTCACCCTAACCTTTACCAACTCGCAAAGCATGATATATCAAATTCAGAGGTTCTAGTGCAAGTCCTTCCCCCTGACTCCGTATAATCCTACTAGTGCATGTGTCTTATGTGACATGACCACTCTGAAAGTATGCAGCTGGTTAAATTTTTGACCTGGTTATACTGCGGATTTGAACAATACCCATTTATTTTCCTAAACAATAATGTTGGAACTATACGAATTCGTAAAAATTATTCATCATCACTGACACCTTGTGATATCTTCTAATTTAGAAAATGTAAAAAGTATGTACTGTATTTTGGTTAATATGTTTGTAACAAAATTGCTAATACAATTCTCGTATTACAGTAGTCCATTTTGAGGAATTGCTAAATACAATGTATGTATTTAATTTAGTTTTTAAAAAACTAAATCTTTCAATCATTATCTGAAATAAGATAAATTTTGTCTTAATCTTTAGGATTCTAGTGTGGATGGGCAAATGGAGGGGGACAAATCCAAAAGTTAGGTTGTTGTACACCATGGAAAAAAATGAAATTTAGTGTGTTATCAAACTAAGGTTTGAATCATAAAGTTAGTTTGTGATCGTCTAAATTATGAATACGTTAATCCGTACAACACAAGACTTGTTTTTGTTGTTTATATATCTTCTTAATCATGTGAAATTTAAATCGTTTTAATCTTTGATGTCATCTATTTTTATGCTCAAATTCTTATGAGGTTAGATTGCGGTTTGAAAATTGCGGTGCATGCTTAATATAGGTCGGAACAAATTTTTTCAATAGGGGTTGGAAATAAAAAGGGATGACATGTAAATTCTAAATTTTATATGAAAAATAAATTTAAGAACGCAAAAACAAATTAAAATAGGATGTTTAAAGAGTTTGTCTGGATAAAAAAAAATTTGGTGTAAATGTCGCCGGAGTTTATTATTTTTACCAAATTGTCGCATATTGTTAGTTTTTTTTAGCCAAGTGTCGCCGGAGTAAGTTTTTTTACCAAATTGTTGCTGGTGAATTGGCCGAAAAAAAATAGGAAACACTTCAAACGGCATTAGGTATGGGGGGATAGTTAAAACATTCTTACTATATTACATATGGCCGAATTATTAAAACATTAAAATAACACGGTATTTTCCTTCACATAATGGTACACGATACAAAGCAAGATATCTATTCTTAACATTGTCTAATCCTTACTAATACTAGACATAAAGTGCAGTTAAACTCGTAATCCTTACACCAGTAACAAAATATAATCCCCGAACTGGCGATTTACGTGTCAAAATAGCTTTTTCTGAGATTTTGGATGGCCTTGCAATAACAACAACATTATTAGGGTAAAAAAAATTAAATTGGAGTCGCTAAAAATGGTCGGGTTGTAAGTGTAAGCGTAGCTCAAGGCTGCCAAACCTACCAAAGGGGCGGTGCACATTCAACACCTCCTCCTTCCACATTACTAAAACAACACCGCAAAGGCCAATACCGGGGCAATGAATGTATTCGTAATCACAACTTAGGTTAGACACATTCTGATAGGTCTGTCTAATCTCACATAAGACCACCACTTCTGGACTATGTAACGCGCACATACTTTGAAAATTAGATACGGCAGATTCACGGGCCAAGTCACGGACATTCCAGCACACAATTGTGAACTCAAGTGGGAGGGGGGCTTACGGTGCTGTCAGGTGTTAAGAACAATGACTCCAGGTCTATTGAATGGTGGCCCAGCTTTTTTTGGGTATCCTAGGTGTAAGATATAACAATGTTGATTACATTTTGGTAGTCAAGTGTGGTTATTAGTTGGAATGCATCAACGTATGAGGCCACATGCAGTCGGAGAGGCCACATATCCAACTTGAATTGTTCGGCTTCCTCTATATGCAATATTGGGGAAGGATCAAGTACCGCCAACGCTGGCAACTGTTCATGGGGCTTACCCGGGACACTAAATGGATACGCTCCTAATGCCCACCTGATAAAATGTTTGAACTCCGACCTAAACGGATACCAGTCATTTATATTCGGTAGGTGGGCTGGTAATATGGTACCATCACCACTAATCTTGCGCATTTTGAAATTATGGTGCCTCAAGTTTGCTGTGCATGGATCAATTATTAGATTACCTAGCATCTTAGTAGATACTCTGGTAAAGACCACATCACCCCCATCCTCACATTGGTAGTAGTAATCATAGGTGGTAAAATCACTATCTGGCATTAATCCCTTTGGCTGGGCTACAAACATTATAACCGGACTCCCATCAGCTCTACGCGCAAGTCTGGACATAAGGATTTGGTTTAAAGATTTGGTTTTAATTCAGTGTGTGGAATTATTAAATTGGGGTGAAATAATGTGTTTGTTCATGCAGGGGTTTTAGTCATATATTGGTACATTTGGTCATATAGTGAAACATATTGAAACGACGACAAAAAATAGTCGGATACTAAAACATGTACTATACGGATACGTCTACAGTTGTGGAATTGTACGCATAAAATAAGTACGTAGTAAATAAAAAAGAACAATGTTAAGGCAGATAAGACTGTACCATGGAAATATATTTTGATAGCTTCAATATGGGTGGGGCCATTACCTGCAACAAAGTTGTGCTAGAAATCAATGTTCGTCAGAAATATTCGTATCCATCTTCGTCAGTGTCAGACCCTTCAACAAAATCTCTGGCATCTAATATGGGAAAGACTATTCCACCCTCCATGGAATACCTAGGCTGATATGTAGTACCTGAAAAAAAAAGGACTTGAAAAGCCAATTAAAAATAATTTTAATTTTTTTTTTAATTTATATTTGGATTATTCATAACTTCATAAGGAGGTAGTATTATTCATAAGGAGGGAAATACTGAAAATATATCTAACCATAAACAATAATCCATAATTAAATAAAAGTAATCACATACATTAAAATATGGTTACGGATAATGTTGTAGCAAATTAGATACTTACAGAAATGCGAATGGACACTAAATTGATCATCGTCCATTTCTTCCTTTGGATCATAAGTATCGTCGAATGAAGAAAGATTTTAATGGGGAACAAAATTTTGAAAGTCGCCCAAAAGTCTTTACTAGCCAAGAAGTATTTGAAAAGGTGAAAGACATTCAACTTACTCTTGGCAAGTTAAAGAAAAATAAAGATGCCATTCCTAAGAAAGGGTACAAGAAGTGTTGTGATTTTTGGCGTCTTCCTTATTGGAGATTTCTCTTTGTCCGACATTCTCTGGATATTATGCACATCGAAAAGAATGTGTTTGATAGTTTGATTGGCACGCTATTGAATATCTCGGGGAAGACAAAAGACGGTGTTAATGCTCGACTTGACTTGAAGGAAATGAATATGAGAAATGAGCTCCATGCCGTTGAGACTGGAAAACGGGACTATTTGCCACCAGCTGCTTATACACTGTCTAAGAACGAGAAAGTTGAGCTTTGTGCATCCTTAGCCAGAGTTAAAGGGCCTGAGTGTTATTCCTTAAACATTTCTTCTCTTGGTTCAATGGAGAATTTGAAACTCGTGGGTTTGAAGTCTCGTGACTGCCATGTTCTAATGCAAGATCTCTTACCTATTGCTATTCGTTCAATTTTGCCAAAAAATGTACGATATGCCATTATTAGGTTATATCTTTTCTTTAAGGCAATCTACAGTAAAGTCATCAATCCAAAAGATTTGGATTCCTTAGAAACTGAAATTGCTGTTATTTTGTGTCAATTAGAGATGTACTTTCCCCCGGCTTTTTTTGATGTAATGATACATTTTCCAGTTCATTTGGTAAGGGAGATTAGATTTTTTGGTCCCGTGCACAATAGAGCTCAATGGGCCTTCGAAAGACAAATAAAAACTTATAAGGGGTATGTTAAGAATGCTTATTGACCTAAGGCTTGTATCGCTGAGAGAATGCTTTATGAGTTAGCTATGGAATATTGCCTTGAAAGTTTAAGAGATATGAGGACAGTAGGGATTTCTACTTCTCGACACAGTGACACACTTGAGGGTAAGGGAACCATAGGTCGTAAAGAACTTGACTTGTCTCCTGAAAAGTGGCACATGGCCCACACATATGTTTTTTTCAATGAAGATGAAATTGCACCGTATATTAATAGACATATGACTTTTTTGAAGATGCATAATCGAAAGGCTAGCTCCAAAGCTTTGGCTACTGAACAAAGAAAAACATTTCATCTTTGGCTCAAGGATCAAGTATTGAAAGAGATCAAAAATTCCCCCACAAAATGTTTCTGACCGACTTAGGAGTTTAGCTAATGGTCCTGATTTCTCTACCTCATTTTTCTCTAGTTATGCCATTAATGGCTACACTTTTTATACCGGGGACCAAGATCATAAAATCACTATGCAAAACAACGGGGTATGTGTTGAAGCAGAAGCGATGCATTTGTCTAGTGCTAAAGATAATCGACCTGTTTATAGCAAAATGCAGTACTATGGGGTAATTGAAGAGAGATGTGAGTTGCATTATATGGGTTTTTCGATACCTATTTTTGGTTGCAAATGGGCTGACAATAATAACAATGTTGTATGCGATGGTTAAGGGCATACTACTATGAATCTCAACAAGATAGGTCATACGGAAGATCCATACATTTTGGCTAGTCAAGCTAAACAAGTGTTTTATGTTACTGACCCGTGTGATAAAAGAAAATCAGTTGTTGTCACATCGAAACCTCGATATGTCATTGATGACAATGATGACAATATTTCTTATGAGGAGAGGTCTACCCATAGTGAGGTACAAAATGTGGATGATAGTCTTAATGATACAACAACATACATTCGTAGTGATGATGAGGAATGGACTTGGCATGACAAAAAAATAGTGATGCTAATAATCGACCTAAAAAGCGGCGTCGTACAGGTTATTATGCTACTAAAAAATCTGATTCTTGTGGTTCTTGTATTGAAATTTATAATATGTTCTTGATATAAAGTTTTTAGACAGATGCTTTATTTTATTTGGTTTTAATGACACTTCTTAAAGATGATTTCTAATATATTTGTATGTTTGCAGGTTGATGTCGAAAAAGAGAAAGCAAGCAAGTGCTAATGAGGCCTCTGAAACTGGCGAGGCTGAAGAATCTGCTGCGTGTGAGAATCAAAGGGGTCGTACAGTTGCTGCAGTAGTTGGAAAAGCAATTCTGAGTGGCGTCAAAATCCCCTTGGATTGGAATGACAAAAAAGTGTCAATTGGGGAAAATAGATATATCTTTTCATCATACATTGGTGTAGTTGTTCGTGAAAGAGTGAATATAAATTATCACGACAGGGAGAAAGTTCTTAAAGAAGTTATTGATGACCTCTTTAAATTCATTACGGTAAGATTAAAGGCTTTTTTTTATTACTTCCATGATCATGAGTTAGTTGCAGAATTGGAGAATACTTTGTTCTGTTGTTTGTAGACTGTGAATTGGAGAATCTGGTAGGGTTGGATTTCTTTTTTTTTTTTTGCTTTTCCCCATGAAATTCTCATATCTTCTTAATGCAAACACATTGATTTAAACTTTGTGCCTTTTAGTGAAATTTAAAAAAAATCTAGTTCATTTATATGCCATTGTCACCATTGAGACTGACCGCATGTAATGATTGGTAGCTAATAGCCATTGTGATGTTCTTTCTTATCTCTTGACTAGAAATACAATCACATGTGCCATGTTTGAATATAGCTACAAGTACATGTGGTTTCTGTTCCTGCTCTAATAGCTTGCCAACAATAAGAGCTCCCTCCACACCAACTTTTTTAGCAATGGTGTAAACAGGGGTCTGCAATATAATGATAAATAGAATCATTTAGGATGATAGTATTGATAAAATCTAATCTGTCAGAGATAATAACATATTCCTGTTTTATGGCCGAATAACTTAAGGTTTATAATCATGCTGCTAACTGTGTTTTTGTTTGTGGCTAATGGAAAGGTTAATGGTTATCTGGGTAGGATAGGACCATTTCTTGAATAAATTATGTGTTGTATTCACTTGAATTATCAAGTGTTTTGCATGAGTTATTCTGCTACATTCACCTCATCATTTACAAATTTTAACCTACCTGAGAGAAGTAATTCTCGAATGTTCCAACTCACAAGTGAGCTAAAGCAATGTCTTATTTGGAGTCAAATGTGGATGATAAGTTTGAAGTTGAAAAATGAGGATCATGGGGTTAATTTAGAAAGTGATGTTTTGCTAATGCTTAGATATTTGAAATCAAGAGGGTTATATTGCTGGCCTTTTAGACTTAAATCATATGGCAAGAACCTTAACTATGAAGCATTGAGGTTGTCTCTGGTTTTAAACTTTTAATAATATTTTATCTGGGACATTAGTTGAAAGAGAAACTAAACAATCAAAATGAAATCATCACCCTTTCAATTCACTTAAACGATCAAAATGAAAATATCACCTTTTCAAATCACTTAATAATTTGGAGAGGATACTATTAGCTTCATTGCAGGCTCTGTGTTCTATTGTTTATATTGTGAGTAGCATCTGGCTACCATCTAGGGCCCCATGAAGCATTAAATTGTTCCAATGACTAACACCATTCGAAATCTTTTCGTCTGATATGGTTGTTCACTTGTTCTGTACTGGTCCTTACCTTTACTAGGTATTACTTTTTTACAATGTGCGCATCACCATCAGAGAGTACACAACAGAAACTGGGAAGAGTTGCCAAGAACGAGTGTCAATAGTAAATACTCTTGCTATCTACATTGGTTTCTTGTGAACTCTTTTCTACTTAGTGTTTTCGTAGGTGGTTTTCTGTCACTCTGTTTGTTTGAGTAGATTGTCGTGTTTGCATGCGCTGCACTGTGTGTGATTCTAGTTCCTTCCATTTCATCATTGATGATATTATTGATGTAGCTGAATCTGATTTATCTACATAACTTCTCCCTTGATGGGGTTCCTAAAAAAAAGATGAAAAAAAAAAAAGAAAATCAAGACTGCAGTGTGGCTTCCAGAGAATGATCAAGCCTCATAAAAGCTTGTTTTTTTGAATTCAGGTATTGTTTTGATATATGAATTTAGGTATTGTCATATCTAATATCTTTTATTTGAATTGTGCAGAGAGGATTTATAGTGCCGGAAGAACGTAGAAATTACGTATTAGAGAGAGCTTCAATCCGGTGGAGAGCTTTCAAGGCCAGATTAAGAAAGGATTGGATGTACGACGCCAAGGGAGTAAATCCAAATGTGATTATAAAGAAGCCACCTTCGATATATCCATTTATAACACAAGCTGATTGGACCAAGTTCATTGAAACATATATTGATGATACGTTTAAGGTAATCTTTGAATTATAGCCCATAACTAATCATAGTTATGAAAAAACCTTTGAAAACTGGGAATTAATTGTTTGTACATTATTGTATTGAAAGGAACTAAGTGACAAGAATCGAGAGAGGGAGAAAATGAACACTTCAAGATATCGAGGAGGTCGAAAAGGGTACTTGTATTATGAACATGATATTGTAAGTTTAGAAATGATTATGTCAGATTTTTTGTTGATTTTTTTTAAGGAGTAACAGTAAATAATCAATTAAGGGAAGACTTTTAGTTGTTAAATGGCATTGTGTTATTTATATTGTCAGGCTGCTGAACTGAAATGATTATGTCAGATTTTTTGTTGATTTTTTTTAAGGAATAACAGTAAATAATCAATTAAGGGAAGACTTTTAGTCATTAAATGGCATTGTGTTATCTGTATTGTCAGGCTGCTGAACTTCAGAAACAAGGAGTGCAAGTTAGAGACATGCCTCGACATTTGGTTTGGATAAGAGCTCATTCCAGACAAAAAGATGGTGCAATGACCTTTGACAATCCTACTGATTTTGAAATAGCTCAAACAATTGTGAGTTTGTTTCTACTTTTGAATCAAATAAATTATTTGGCTATAATAGATTACACTACATTAATTAGGTTGTTTATTATTGATGTCAGAGCATTGGAGGCTCAACAAATCCTAGGAGAAATTGAGGCCACTGGCCGGAATGATATCCTAACGAGAGCATTAAAGAATCTTGAACATGGTGGTTGTGTTAGGGGCGTTGGGTCGGGTGTTACAAATAAGATGTACTTTGGCTACAACAAACCATTACCACAAAGTCAATTGCAATTAGATCTTAAGTGTTTCAAATGAAAATTAGAAAATGTGTTTAACACACAAAATTTGTTATTGTCTTACTTAATGTCAAGTGGTTAGGTTAACGCGGAGCAATTGAAAGAACTTGGTGATTTAAATGGAAACTAAGTTACCCACAAGTTAGCGGATATCCAAGCTGGTGGATCTGGTGGCCAAGGTTTAGATGGCCTTGTCTTGGGTCGTGACAGTTGGCTTCAAGGTCTTAGCTTCCAACTTGCCTCAGAGCAAAATAAAGTTACCCATCAGTTAGCAAGTGTCCAAAAGGGTGGTTCTGGTAGTGAAGAGTTAGATGATCATTTAGATGTGTTTGGCTCTAAAGGTGACCAAGGGGTTCGAGGTTTCAACTTCCAAGAGCAGAATGTTCAAGCGTTTGAGGTTCAACCCGAGCCATACCATGTTGCGTGACCTGAGGAGGAATATGTGCTAGAAAATGAGAATTTGGAAACGCATGTACTCAATAATGAACAAGACATTACTGGCCAACCATTTCCAAAGGTAACATTATTTCATAATACTTATGTTTGATGTAAGTACATGTATCCTAGATTCTTCTAATGGTGTTAAATTATAGACTACTACATCTTATCAATCCACAAAAGGTTTATTAATACCATAATCCATATTTAGGGAGTTGATAGTCTTTGTTCCTTGGCAATTAAGAGTGAAAAGGGGGTCGATATAGTTGCTATTGGAGAAGTGTATGTTGGGATGGAAGGAGAAGTTGTCAAGCATCATTTCAAGCCCGTCCCAAGTGGTCATTATCGAGTTTGTGTTAAAGAAGAAATAAACCCAAATGCACCTCTGCCATGTCCTTCAAGGGAGATAAGATTCATTTGTCAAACTTTAAATTATTATTTAATATGGCCTTCTCACTTGGTTTTTCCTATAAAGAAGGAAAATTTCAGTTTTAAATTATAATTATCTGTCACATTATATAAATACGATCATCTTGTTTTTATTTTTTATTTTTTTATTTTTTTTGCTGATTTTTTTTCTTGTGATTATATGACAAGGCTGATAAGTAAGTCCCTACAGAAATCGCTGCACCATCTCCACAATCGCCATCATCACAATCATCACGCACTCGAAAGTACACAATAACTCATGCTGATAAGTTGAAGTTGACTTCTAATTTGGTTAGAGTATTTAAGTATGTGGCTATTGTAATGAAAACGAGCGTTAAAACCAAATCTTTTACAGTTTTGGCTAGAGTGTTTCAAAATGAGCAATGTGTTACCCTTGATTATGAAGACATGCTTGACAGGTGCTTCCAAAGAGAGATAAAATCGTCGCGCATGTCAATTTTAATGATGTAAGTGTTGTATCCTTTGCCATTTCTAGGTTAAATTTATAACGCTTTTTGATTAATGAGCTAATAAATTTAAATGAATGTTTGCTATGCAAGGTATATGAGTGAGATTGTTCATACAGAAGGTATCTCAGGGTTGTATGGATTTTGTGATTGCAACTATCTATCCCCGTATGCTCCAACTGTGAAAAAAGACGATGATCGATGTGACTATCTAGCTAGGCTATTTTCATGTAATGATGCCAAAAACAAAAATCAGCTCTTCTTTGCCCCGTATTATGAGGAGTAAGTGCATATGAGCCTATCACATATTTTTTATTTTTTATTAGTTTTATTTCTAATTCCTTTTAAACATTCATTATTGTATTTGAATTTATTGTTTTAATCAATATAGTGGACATTGGATGTTGGCTGTTATTTGTCCATGGGTTGGTTTGGTGCATTGGCTAGATCCCGCAGGAGTAAAAGATGAACATCCCAAATTTGCTCAAACAATAATCAACAAGTATGTGCTAGATTACTTATTTTGTTACATGTTAACTTCTTTTTATGAAAGTATTTCAAAACTATTACTCTAATATTTGGAGAATTAATTAGGGAAATGATCAATTTTAGCGCGGAACATCGAAAGGATATAACAAAAATAAAGAAGAAACCTTACATTAAATGGATAAGCATAGAGGTATTTGTATCTTTAATATAATTTTGCAATGCTTAGTACATAATATATGTTGATACATTATATATAACTAGGTGTTTGATTTAACCCTCCCCTTTTTTTTTTTTTGTATTAGTGTCCTCGTCAAGCTAATGGCTCTAGTGATAGTGGATATTACGTTTGTCGCTACATGATTGAGACAATTGAATCTAGGCAAATGATCATCCCCGACAAGGTACGACATTTAGTTTTAATGTATTTTGAGTAGCTGATGCACACATCTGACTATACTCTCTAAAATTTATAGTTTTTGCACAATTATGCTCTCTAAAATTACTGTTGGGCCCTACAATGGTGGGTCTAGGGTTGTTTTGAGATTTAATTTGTTGGGTTTTGATGGTAAATTTGTGAATGTACCTCAGTTTGTTTGTAGTCAAAATGGGGTTAGTTTTGATAGGAAATTGGGTGTGATTGTGGATGTAAGTCATGGGATGAAGGTTATGATTTCTGAAAAGATTAATTATTTGGCTTTGTACTCAGCTTCAGGGGGGAAAGTATGGGTTTTTGGGGTGAAATTGATTGGGGATGGGAGGAGTTTGAGGTTAGTGAAGTGTGTTGTGATTGACCTGAATTCATGGCTTAGCTAGTAAATTAAAGTATGTGTTGTAGCTTCTACTAATTATTTATAAATCATAATATTATAAATTCATGGCTTAGCTAGTAAATTAGAGTTTATTAGTAAGTATTAGCATGAATGTATTCTAGTTTATTCGAATGTATGTATCTCTGGTGTACAAAGGTTCCACCTGGCATTTCATGAGAATTTATCCTTGTGATTATAAAGCCTGAATATTGGATCACCTTTTTTTTGTTTATAAAGGTGGTCATTATTTATTAGGCCTCGCTCTTTTGACCTGAATTCTCCATGTTTAAACGTATGTTTGAATGTATCTATTAGATGTTCTGCTTATGCTTTAGGGCTTTTGTTAGTTGTCTTCATATATAGTGGTGCCATCTTACTCAGGATTTTGGAGATAACTGAATTGTTTGTTTGAAGAGATATTTTCATTTAGTTATTAATGTTATCAATCTTATCATGTTTTTGAAGGCAATGAACATGCGTTATTTGGTAATGCTTTATCTATAGAACTCTCCCATTTAAGTATGGATACATTATCAATATAAAAATTTTGTTGGTTACTCTAAAGTGGCTTGTGTTGTATGATATCTAAAGTAAGCACTTGTTCAGTTGTTTGTGTTCTTCTGAGGAGCTGAGACATCAAATGAGTTGGATTTTCATTTACTTCTTGTAAGACTAAGATGATTATATGATGCTGTAGGAGCGGCTTCTGTTTTGGATGGGGTAACTTCATTGTTACATAAATTTTGTTTTAATTTTACTGTTCAACTTGTGCTACACTTGAGCGATTATGAAGTTTAAAAACCTTGAAGAACTTTGTTTAGGATTTTGACAGTACAGCGGAGATAAGAATCAACAAATGATACATGATATAATTGTTAATATTTTGATCTAAAGATTGAACTGAATTGTCTTGAAATCGGTAGTAGTAGTTTGACAGTAAAGAACTGTAATGTTTTATTAACAAGCACAGATTCTAGAACCCTAAAGATTGATGATTTAGCAACAGTTCAAGTCCAAACATTTGTAGAGGAATTGTACTGAAGAGAGTTTGCTATTGCGCATATTATGGGATGAAGTCTATGCTGCTCCCTAAAGGTAGTGAAGGAGATGGAGATGGTTTGGGCTGTGCTGGCAACACTCCTGATGGATGGAAAGGGGGCCGCTGTGTAGGTGGCTGAGATGGTGCTTGGGTCTCTTGGCTGGGACGTGGAGCAGCAGGTGCTTGCTGAGATGGTAATAGGCTAATATGGTGCTTGGGCTACTTGGCTGGAACTGTGTACTAATATGTGCTACTCTGCTTGCTGCGTTTTGTCAAAAAAGAAAAAAGATATACATATTTATATTTAATTAGATGAACTTATTTTATATAATTAACTAATATGTATGTATTTTACATTGTTTTGTAGTATTTTAAGCAAGTTCCTCCAACATATTCTCAACAAATGATCGACGAGCTTAGGGAAAGGTGGATTTCATATGATACTGGATACCATCAACCAAATGTCAACGACGATGATTTATGTGAATTGTAGATCAATATGGTATTGGTATATCTAAGCATAATTTTTTATTTTAATCAACATTAACTAGAAAGGTTTTTGATATTTAACTCACGTATTTGTTTGTATAGAACAAATTTTGTTTTAAATTATATATATGAAGTATATTTTGATGGCTTTCGTCGTATCTGAAAATATTTTTGTTAATTTTATTATACAGAAAGTTATATTACACGTACAGGATCTTGGATTTATTTTACATATGAAATGTGAAGGTTTTCTTACAGGATATATAAATTTACAAGATATAAAACAGGAATACAGGTCTAAAATGAAATACAAAAATAATTCAGATTATTAAAATACAGAAATAATACGGTATAACATACGTAGAGGGGTAATTCGAATAATTAAATACATATGGCCGGATTTTAAAAAAAAAACATTAGAGAACTGTTATCTAACTTAACCGTTCTCTATTGTAATGCAATATAGAACGGTTAAGTGGCCTAAACCGTTCTGTATTCCTTCCTTGGTGTACGAATTTAAGAAGGGAAAAGAGAACGGTTGTGACTAACAACCGTTCTCTATTTGTTATTATATAAAATGCCTACACGACCTGTTCTCTATACTTTATACATCGCTTAGCAGAAGAACGCTCCTAAGGCGATCTATAAAGCCTATTATAACAGTTCTCTAAGGCCTTTTTTTTGTAGTAGTGTCATCTAATAAGCTACCTCCATGAGATTCTGAAATTCGCAAGCAAAACATCAATCATCCTTAGCTCTTAGATTCCAACTAGATTAATTCAACAAAAACGCCAGTCAATAACAACACCACATTAACAATTTACAAGTCTCTTTATGCACAATTGCCAATGTGATTTGAACATTTTGGTTCAGCTTTTTACATAATTTTGTCCACATAAATCTTGAAGTTCAAGTAATAAATCTTCGTATCCATTGGATGCACATGGATAATGAAATATATACATTTTAAAAGACAATGTTAGACTGCATGTTTCAAGAATCTGATTCTAGTGAGAAGCTAATAAATATCTCGGATGCTCTTTTATTTATTCTACCAGCAATATAATTTTTTGATACAGTTAATGATGTTTATTCCACTTATAGCATCCTCTGTCTTTATTTTCTTAAAGGGTGTCTCGACAGCTAAAGAGGTATATGAGAAACAGAAAAAGGGTTGTTTATTTGCTTTCTTGTGTTTCTTGTTTATTTTTTGCTCAATCTAATATGCTTTAGCATATATGAATCATTTTTAATAAAATCATTCTAGCATATCATAGAGCATATCACTTTCTACCAACTGAAATTCATATTCTAAAAAGGGACAACAACAAGAGCAGCTTGAAGAATCTAAGTAACAACAACAACAACATCTACAATATGATACCTCTATAGATTCAACCCACCAGAAGCGACCACAACCAGAAACTCCTATTCTCACTAACAATCACCAGTTATTCTCTCATATGCTTAATCCTTCTTCCCTTCTCACCTAATCAACTACAAAGAATAAAAAAAAAAGGGTAAAAACATAAAAAATAAAAAAAAAAATCAAATCCCAACAAAAATCCAAAAAAGAGGGAAATTACCAAGAAAACTTCGTTGAGGAAAACACCAGATCCTCCACTGCATCATCTTCTTCACCAGAATTGTACACCGGAGAGTGGCAATTCGGCTACAAAAACTTAGAGCGGCGATTTAGCCCGCCATTGCCGCTGTTTCTAAGACTGATCGATGCGCCATGAACATGAATAGAGGAAGAAGAGAAAGAAGATCAGGAAGGAGGAGAGAGAGAGAGAGAGAGATTGAGAAAGAAGATAAGAGAAAGGATGAAAGAGTGAGGAGAGCGTTGAGGTACAAAATTGGCTGAGAAGACTTAGGAGAATAAAACCCTAACGCGTCACTTAGGTGTAACCGCATAACTGATGAGTGTCATTTATGGCACTCATTTGGCTTCTTTAAGGATGAATTTCATGCCATTTTATATCTCTTTTATTTCGTTTTCCTTAGTTTTGTTCTTTATTTCTTTAGTTTGTGTTTTCCTTTGTTAGTTTTCTTTCTTTGTGCATTTCTTTATTTATTTGGTCTTTTTCCCTTTTATTTGCTTGTTTTCGTGTATTTTCAGGTTATGATCGTGTTCCGAGGATTCCCGAGCCTTCCTCTCATATTTCTCATCATTTTGGATGCCTCTTGCTTGTCATTTGGAGCTCAAGTTTGAATGAATGCAAGGAGAAAGTTCATGAGATCGGTGCATGCATGCGGTGGGGGCATCATCTTTGACATGAACCCACCAAAATGGCCATTTAAAGACTGCCTACCTTAGTGTTCATCATCATCACCAAGATGAGCACACGAGGATGAGCTAGGACGAAGAAGAGGATTGCTCCCCTGCTGCCAAGTGCGGGCGCGCATGAGGGTGGTACGGCCGTGCACCTAGTTGGCGTGGGCGTGCCAAGTGGTGGCGCGGGCGCGCCTGCCTAGGTCCCTGTTCCGTACCCTTTTTCTCGCGGTCGCGCCTCTCCCTTGTTGCGACCGCACCTTCCGGGGTTTCTTTTTGAACGATCTAAGTAACTCTTCTTTTGTATCTTTCCTTTATATAGTCTTTCCTTTTATTTTAGAGGGAGAGGATGATTAGAGAATATAATGAGAATTAGTTTTTGATCAAATTAGAGAGATTTATAGAGAGAGAAACTCTAGGTTCTAGTGAGAGAATTCATGGTGGATTGTTGATGATTGAAGATTTCTCCATTTCCTTTGATTTTAGATCAAGTTTGTAAGGATTCATTTTCTTTAATGCAATATTTAGTTTGATCTTTAGTTTGATTTCATTTGTTTTGTTGAATGTTCAAGTTTGATTGAAGTTTGATTGATTTGTGTTTGATTTTAGCTTGTTTGATTTGATCATGATGAATTTGTTGTTTAGTGTTGTTTTAATCTTAATTTCAATGGCTAGTGAGTAGATTGCTTGCTAGGGTAATGGTAAATCATGTATGAGTAATGGATTAATGCTAATTGGGGAAAATTGATGGAGTTGATGATGTGATTAAATTGGTTGATGATCATGTTCATGTGTGTGATTAATTAAAGAGTAGGTAACTTTGATTGTTGCACTAGATTGCATTGTAAGTTCACATTGATACGGACCATTGATTTGTGGCTTGCATTTAACGATTGAGGTGTCTTGTAACGTTCCTAGCTAGAGTTTATCGTAGTTGACGCTAGTTAGACCTCTAGGAAAATAGCTTGATATGCTCTTTTGGTTGCATGATTGGTCTTCCCTCTCATTGCTTGACTAAGTCACTTTGACCTCCCAATTAGTTGAATCCGTTACGATTACATGTGGATCCTAGCCCTAGTGTTTTACATACTTGATTCCAATTCGTTGTTTAGTCATCCTTGTCCTAGTTTACATACCTACACCCTACCATTTCGGAGTAGCTTGTCTAAGGCAATAGATAATCGCCCATCGTTCCTTAGTGGTAAGCTTACCATTATACTTGTGTAAGGGTGTGTTGAGAGATTACAAATTTTGTTTGGCCTAGGGCAGGGGTTAGTTTCAACGACCTAGTTCTGACCCTTCGTCAAAATGGCGCCGTTGCCGGGGAATGGTGTTGTGATTGTGTATTGTTGGTTAGTCTATTCCATCTTATTCAAAAACACAAAAAGATTTTTCTTCTTTCTTTTAGGCTACACTTGTAGCCGCGTTACTAACAATTTCTTTTGAGTTTTTGCATGCATAGTAGAACTCGTGATAGGTCCTTAGTTCCTTTGGATCCGGAAATTGAAAGAACCCTTTCACAATGAAGGATAGCCAACCGATCTTTGAGCCTAAGTTCCTCAAGTGAAGAAGAGTTTGAGGAAGAAGAAGAGAAAAGCATGGGAGAGAATCCAAGAGTAGCTTTGAAGGAGTTAGGGATTCCCGATGCTTATAGGTTTGAGAGCGGCATTGCTCCACCTACAACACCGGCGAACGATTTTAAAATAAGATCGGCCATGATTACTTTGATAGAACGAAGGCAATTTAGTGGAGCCAAGAGTGAGAGACCGTTGAATCTCCTAAAGGAATTTGAGAAGTATTGTAATACTATCAAGGTGAACGGCATTTCTCAAGAGTTCATTCGGCTAAAGTTGTTTCCCTTTTCTCTGATTGGTCGTGCCTTAGAGTGGTTGGATAAGGAGGTTAAGCCCAATTCCCTTAGGACGTGGGATGAAGTCACAAAGGCTTTCTTGTCTCGCTTTTACCCACAAAAGAAGACGGCGGAGGCTAGAGCCTTGATCCAAGGATTCAAACAAAGACCTAATGAGAATCTCTATGAAGCATGGGAGAGGTACAAGGAGTACCAAAGAGAGTGCCCACATCAAGGAATTCCTACCTATCAAGTGATACAAATTTTCTATGGAGGCTTTAGTGCCCAAGGCAAGTCATGCCTAGATGGAGGAGCCGGAGGTCCTATAATGAATAGGACGGAAGAAGAGGTATTTGACATAATTGAGGATGTGGTGAGCTACTATAGAGATTGGCAAGAAGGAGAGAGGGAGTCTACGAGCAAGAGTGGCTCGACAGTTTATTCGGTGGATCATCTCAATGCGATTAACAACTTGTCCTCCCAAATTTCAAATCTAGGGAAGGAAATGACATCGATCAAAGCAAAGCTTGAGAGTGTTTCTATGAATTCGTTGAGTCTTCCCTACCAATCCAAAGGGAGAGGTACACTTTCTAACTCTTCTCCTTCTACTTCCAATAACATGCCAAGTAGTTGTCTATTTTGTGATTCTTGTGGATCTTATGATCATGATTCTTCCATGTGTTCTCAAACTTTTGTTGATGGATGTGATGATGTTGAAAATAATGAATGTGAACATGTGAACTTTGTGTCTAATGCCAATGGTGGTCAAAGGTTTGATGGACCTAAGAATTTTGGCAATAGGAATTCTCACCTCCAAGGTGGTTTCGATAACTACAACAATGGAGGCTATAGGAACCAAGGAAACCAAATTTTCCGAGGTAACTATAACAACCAAGGTTATAGTAATCAAAACCCAAGCCAAGGCTATGGAAACCAAAGTCAATCTCAAGGCTTTGGTAGCCATTACCATAATGGTGGCAATAATCAAGGCCAAGGCAATTGGAACAACAACCAAAATCGGGGAAGTTTTCAAAATAACAACCAAAGGGGACCCCCACCCGGTTTTGCTCCAAAGTCTCAAGCCAATGGTGAAAATTCTTATTCCCAACCATCATCATTTAAGACAAATTTGGAAGAAATGATTGATAACCAAACCAAGATCATAAACACCTATATGGCGGTGAGTGACAAGAAATTTAATGAGATGATGACTCATAACAAAATTCTTGAGACACAAATAACCCAAATAGCCAACACTCTAAAGGATTATGCTAGTCCATCCTCTTTGCCTTCTCAAGGAGTGGAACCTAAGAAACCCATATATTCTATCACTACTAGGAGTGGGAGAGTTCTTAATGAGGGAGTTTCAAGGTCCATTGAGGAGGATGAGGAGAGGAGTGACCCAAGAGAGGAAGTTGAGAAGGTTGTGTCTAAGAGTGAATAGATGAACAATTTGGAAAGTTTCTTGCTATGCTCAGGGAAGTTCACCCTTCTATCCCCTTCACCGATGCAATTACCCAAATGCCTAGGTACTTTAAGTTCCTTAAGGAGATTTTGAGCGGGAAGAGAAAGTGTAATGAGGTTGATTCGGTTGAAGTTGGGAATTTTTGTAGTGCTTTCATTCATAATGAGTTGCCCAAGAAGATGGAGGATCCGGGTAATTTCTCTATTCCATGTGAGATCAAAGGAAAAATGTTTGATAATGCTTTTTGTGATCTTGGAGCTAGTGTGAGCATCATGCCTTATTCCACTTTCAAGAAACTCAAGCTAGGTGAGCTCCTCCTATCTAACATAACCCTTCAATTGGCCGATCGGACTATTATGGTTCCAAAGGGGAGAGTTGAGGATGTTCCTCTTAAGATAGGAGGGTTCACTATTCCCGTTGATTTCATTGTGTTAGAGATTGCGGAAGATGACCATATCCCTATCATTTTAGAAAGACCTTTCTTAGCCACTTTGGGAGCCTTAATAGATGTGAAAGGAGGACGTATTACCTTGAGAGTTGGTAAGAAAGAGAAAAGTTTTGAGTTGAAACCAATGCATGAGTCTTTGTCTCTTGTGCAAGGAATTATGTGTGCTAATTGCCCTCGCTCTATTGATAATGTGTGCATGATTAATTCTTCAACTAACAATGTTCTTGAGATTTGTGATGATGCTCTTTCAAGTTTTGATGGCAAGAAGGTTAGTGAAGAGAAAATGATGATTCCCAAGCTTATGGACGAGGAGGAAGTTGAAATTCCTCATTGATTTGAGCTCTATCCTCAAGATGAAGGCGATGTTTCCATGGGTATGGATGGTGAGGAAACATCTACAATGAACAACAAGCCAAAGAAAAAAGCTCGTGATTCTAAGAAGAAGATAGAGAGAAAGAAGTTACGGAAAGAATAATTTGCAATTGAAAAGTCTTTGAAGGAAGTTTCATCAAGCAACAACAAGAGGTTGCTAGAAGTTAAAGAGTATTTGGCTCTTTAACCCTCCATGATTTGGAGGAAGGGTCGAGCTTAGGACCATAAGCAAGCGCTTCCCGGGAGGCAACCCGGAGATTTCTAACTTTTATTTTTGATTTCTGAATTTTTCTTATTTTTCCTTCTTTTAGTTTCTTTTCTTTCACTTTTCTACTTGTTTGGATTTGTAGGTTGCATTTTTGGGAATTGGATTTCATTAAGTGAGCATGAGGAATGAGAAGGTGTTTGCGGTTTTTGATGTGATTATATTCGATATCATCGGAATTTGAGGTAAAAGGGTAAGAGTTTTAGTGAGGTAAGATAGGGAATTTTGTGCTTTAAGTTTAAGGAATTTTGCACTTGGTGGGTTCATGTGGTGCTACCATTATTTTGGGATTTTGAACCCACTAAAATCTTGATTTGATCTGCCATTTTTAGTGGGTTCAAGAGCCCAAATGTTGATCATGATCGATAAACCCACCGATGAACGCACCAAAAATAATAATAAAAATAAAGAATCAGGCTAGGCTCATGTGCGGGCGCGCACGTAGTTGGTGCTGCCGCGCACCTGGCTGCCGCGGCGGCGCACCTGGCTGGTGCGGGCGCGCACCTGCCCGTGCCCCCCTTATCTTCCTTCCTTCCTTCTTTCATTTCCCCTTATTTCCTCCTTCTACATTCGACCCCCATCAACCTCAAACCCTTGAAATTGCACCCCTTCCTTCTCATTCTCATCAAATTTCAACACAAATCACTCAATTTTTCACTTTAAATTCACTAATAACTCCTACATTTTCATCTAAATCATCAAATTCATACTACTTTCACCAAATTAAACCTCCAATATCTCTCCTCCATACTTGGGTATAATTTGGGGCTTTTCAATTTGGTGGGAATTGGTGGCTGACAAGGTAATAAACGCGTCGTCAATTGTCTATCCCTAGATCAAATACAATTTATACAACCTAAACAAACCTAATACGAGTATAAGGCAAGCATAGGGGTCGAACCACAGAGAACGGTAAACACCACCAAATGTTATCGACAATTAAGTTAGTCCGGAATAGGAGATGAATAAACTAAAGTCTAAACAAAAAAAACTAAAACAAGAAATAAAACATTAAGGGAAATGGTTTAGGTATAGCATTCACTTGAACATAAACAAAGGCATAGAAATTGAATTAATTATGAACTAAACATGCTCGAATATCGAAATTAAAATCCAATCTAGCCGCCTTCCGGGGTCAATTGGCTTCCCCTAACATAGCCTCTATGTTTCCACATTAGAACCATATACTAGGAGGTACTATTAAATAACAATCGATAGTAATGAACCTTAACTAAGTCAACTTCCGTTTCTTGTTAGCAAAGATTCACCTTTAATCAACCAACAATGTGCACTTGCAAGAAGATTAAAGAATATCAAGCATATAAAGGCTTTAATCACAAATAAATCAATTCTAAACCCTAGAACATGCTCAAGGTCCAACTACACTACAACCATCCCCTTAATGGGGAAATTACTCACTAATCATGATGATAACAAGATTAATCAACAAATAATCAAGAATCAACATGATCAACAAGCAATACCAACAACTAAAATAATAATCAAAATAAACAAATAAAAATAGAGGAGAGAGAGTAAGAAATTGCTCATTAATTGAAGATGAAGGTCTACAAAGGATTGAACAAGCTCCTTCTTCAAAATCCAAGTTCATTAATGAAGAAAACCTCACTTTCTCTCTCTACCAAAGAAGACTAATCCTAACCTAACCTAAAACTAAAACTAACTAGAGAGAGGAATAGATAGTTATTCCCTATTTTTCTAATTACCCCAAAATTGGGTATTTATACTAAGCTAATAAAACTAGGAAAAGAAAATAAAAAATAAAAAGGAAATAAAATAAAGAAAGAAAAGGAAATAAAAAGAAAATAAAAGAGAAAAGAAAACAAAAGAGAAAAGAAATAAGAAAAGGAAAAGGAAAAGAAATAAAAAAATAAAAGAAAAAGAAAAACCAAAACCCCCTAAAACATCAGCTATCCGATTTTCCCTCTTCCCAATTCATGGCTGCTCTATCTCCATTGAAACGCACCACCATCACCACCGTTCATCAACTATCATCATCAAATCGTGGCCGTTCGACCCTCTTTAAAAACCATGCGCGAGTCTCGTGAAGCGGTTCGGTCGAACCGTGGGTTGGTGCGGCCGAACTACGGGGTTGGTTCGGTCGAACCATGGGTATGTTCGACCACTCCTCTTCGAATAACGAAACCCACAAAGTCTCTGACTCGAACTTCGACCGAACCACCAACGGTTTGCCCGAACCCGATTGAAATCGAATTTGCTCTGATTTGGGGCTGTTGCTGTGCGAATTGGTGATGAAATGGCGCAATTGCTGCTGTAATTGATGCTGGTGGCTTGCGGTTGGTGGTTTGTGATGGCTGGTTTGTTGCGTGAGGGAGGTACAGGGGCTGCTCTATGGTTTCGGTGGTGAGGTGGAGTTAATTGGTGGCTGCTGTTGCTGGTTTGTGGTTGGTGTGAGGGATGTGGGGTGATTGCGGTGGTCAGGTGCGGCTGGTGGTAATTGGTGGTTGAAGGTTGGACTGGTGGCGTTGCGGGGTGATGCGGGCTGCTGTGAGGCTGGGTTGCGGTTTGTTTGTGTTGGTGCTGCTGCGGCTCGTGTGTGTTGGTTGTGATGTGGTCAGGTGGTTTGGTGGTGGCTGGTGCTGCGGGGTGAAGTACGTGGTGGCTGTTGGTGATGGTAAATGGGTTGGTGGTAATTGTTGTTGGCTGATTGGATGGGAAAGAGGAGCAGGGGAATTGTTGTTGTTGCTGATGGTGTGGTGTAGGATAATGAAGGGTGGTGTAGTTTAAGCTAGCAGCAACAGGGCAGCAGCTTTAGAACAAGTTTGCACCTCGAATCCCAGACTTTGAACTCGAACACGACTTTAAAACCCAAAACACCAAACTCGACCTACAACAAAAACACGAGGGCATTATCAAAAGACAAAATAAAAATAAAATAAATAAAATAGAAAATAAGGGACGTAAAACTAAACTAATAAAAAAAAAACAAAAACTATACAAGCAAACAAAGTAAAATAAAATACGAAAATAGACTAAAACTAATAAAATAAAGAAAATAAACTAAAGCGCTCCAAAATTACCGAATAAACAAGAAACTTTATAAAAAAGAAAACAAGAGAAAGAAAGGGAAAATAAGATAAAATAAACACGAAAATGACTCTAAAACTACTCCCTAAGAGTGACATAAATGTCACTCATCAAATTCCCCCAAGCTAAACCTTTGCTCGTCCTCGAGCAAAGCTAAGGAAAAAGAGAACAAGATGGAATTATTTAAAGCAAAATAAACAAAATAGAAATAAAGAGAAAGAATGTACACTAACTCACTGTCGTAGGAATCACGGATGCATTTAGCGTATGCATCAAGCCCTTTAAACCCCTATGTCGCCAAAGAGGACGAGTAAGCTCTCGTGAGGGTTTCCTAAGAGGTTTAACCCACAACTCTTGGCAACACATAACATTCAAGGCAAAGGTGAAATCAAGAAAACTCGAGTTTTGATATTTCAAACCAAACACAAACAATGGGCTAAATGCACAAGAATACAAACCTTTCTAGACATTAAAGGTAGCCAAGCAAAAGAATAGCTAAGGTTGATGCACACATAAAGCATGCAAAGGGTAGAGAACTTAGAGGGACTTACACTCCTCCTTATCTCCAACCAAACTCCCGCATCCTCACTAGTTTTGCATCCACTTTTAAGGTGATATCTCGAGATTCCTCGAAGGAATCGGAAGAAATAATCAATGAAAAACATTTAGGCTACCCGACATCTTGGCATTGATAGCTCGCTCAATAGGCTTGGCTTGATTACCCTCCATCGGTAGTAACTAAACCTCACTAAGGTCAAAAGGTCTTAAAAGGGTTGAAACGTTTAGGCTAGGGTAAAGGGTGTGGAAATAAATTTGGAAATTGGTGGTAAACTTAGAAGTGAAGCAAGGTTGATCATTCCTCAATTCAAATTCAATAAACTACCAACTTTCAAATCAAAAATTCTAGCAACACCTCCCCCAAGCTTATTCTTTTTCAACCAAACAACAAATATTTTTGTATTTTCTCAATATTTTCTTCTTTTTTTTTCATTTCTTTTTATTCTTTGCTCTCGCCTCTTTTAACTTTGAGCGGCTTTTTCTTTCATTTCCTTTATTTTCTTCTCATTTACTCAACCCATTCAACATAACAAAAATAAACACAAGTACCAAAATTTGAGTTTTTTTCACTTCTTTTTCATTCTTTTTCTCACTTTCATTAACCAAAAATACAAATCAAGTCCCAAGAATGCTTCACAAAAACTAATAAAGGTTCTTTGCTACGGTTGAGATAGTTCCCGTAAAAGGTCAATATAGGGTTCGATTCCAGATTTTCAACAACTTCTTCGACCATTCCTTAGAGTAATTCAATGTTGCTCTAGATTTTGATCATCATGGTGACATTTTGGATCTAGAGCCTTATATTTTTGAGGAGTATGATCAGGATTCTTGGTGGGATGATATCTCCGGAGGTGGTGAGTTTGTCACCAAGCAGGCCAAGATTAGCAACGTGTACCAACCTTGTCTTCGGGTTGTTCACCGTCTTTTAGGGTACTCGGTTTTCCCCAAGCAAGAGTTGGGCAAGATGAGCAAATTGGAGCTCAAAAATTTATGGTTCGCCACTAGAGGAGAATATCGTGGCCGGTTGAACTTGGGGTACATCTTTGCCACTTACTGTGTAGCTTTGCAAGATCGGGACACCGGGGAGATTCCTTGTGGGGGAATGGTCACTAGGCTCTTGACCAACCTTCACCTCGATCATCATTTGCCATATTGCAAGCCGGTTGGAGATGACGCCTCCATATACCTTGATATGAAACAATTAGGGCAAATTCAATTTATCTCAAAGCATTATGAGGAAGGGCATTATGAGTGGCTTCGGGATAACAAGCATTGGTGCTACCTTCCCAACCCATCTTTGACATCTCTCCACCGGACGGACACCCCTAATGTGTGGCATGTCCCCTAGAACTTCCGTTGCCCCTTCTTTGACTCCGATAAGGAAGAAGAAGAAGAAGAAGAAGAAGAAGAGGAAGAAGAGCCACAAAATCAACAACAACTTCAACAAAGGCAAGTGCAACAACCTCAATTTGCTAGCTCCGACTTGGAGGCCCTAAGCAACCAAATGAGTAGGTTGCAAATTCGCTTGGAGGGCATGTGTAGACACCTAAAAATGTCTCCCCAAAACCAAGCCCGATGATAAATAACCTTTCACCGCCGCTATTGGTCGGGTTTAGTATTTAATCCCGAGAGTGCTTAAAATATCGTATTTTATTAAATTCATATTGTTGAAAGGTCTATGGATCAGTCTTGGTGTTTGGTAAAAGCATAGTTTTAATTTGTTAATTAATTTTAAGCTTTTATTATTATTATTTTTGGCCCAAATATTTTATTTATTATTTTCTTATTTTAGCCCGAATATTAAAAGTCAGAAAAAAGCCCGTAATCATCAATCGGCGCTCAAAAAGCCGAATGAAATTAGGGTTTAAAATGAATTTAGACGGAAAAGTGAACTGGAATTGACCGTGTCACGGTCAAGCTTGACCGTGTCACGGGAACACTTCCCGTCTGACGGTGGGACTTCCCGTGACACGGGAGGTCTGCCGTGACACGGGGAGTTCCGTGTCCTTTCCGCGTAAACCCTTAACGCGTTTTCCGTTCCGTTTTCTGAAAATTTCCCGCGACACTCCAAAGACTGACCGTGTCACGGGAACTTGTACCGTTTGACGGTACAGTCTAACCGTGTCACGGTACAGTCTGACCGTGTCACGGGATATTTTTTAGGGTTTTTTATCATTTTAGGGTTCCGTGTGCTCCCTCAACACATTTCCCTATAAATACCCCCTCATTTCTGATGAACGAAAAAGAGGAGAATTCTATTATTCTTATTTTTCCTCTCTTCTATGCTCTTAACCTAAACACTAGCCTACCCTTTTCACTTCAAAATTCCCTCTTCAAGCACTCAAAGGAGTCCATATTTTACTCGAGGTTCTGTCCTTAAACCAAGGCGTGAAAGGTAGAATCGTTTAGGGTTTGGCCCCCAAAATTAACTTTGTTTTTATTTAATTTAATTTAATTGTTGTTTTATTATTTCCTTGAAGTTACTAACTTGTTTTATTATTTTGTAGTTGCAAGCAAACAGATTCAAAGTAAGAGTTATGCTCCTTTTATTATTTTTCTAACAATTTTTCTGTTGTTAGAATTATGATTAAATTGATTCTTTTTATGTTTATATTGATTCTATTATATTTATTGATCACAATATTGCATGTTAAAGGGAATATGTAATTGAAAATCACGCCTAATAAGATAATTTGGACAACCGGTTTAGGTTCCTTTTAATCTTGTTGTTTAATCAAGTGATCACAATGTTTTAGAATTATATGTTGCATTAATATTCAACCAATTTAGCTTAATAATAGTTTGGAGCAAATTGAATATTATTGTTTGTATGCCTTTGAGATCACAGGAATGTTTTTCACTATAAGAATCGAGTAGAGGCCAATACGGGCGAATGTGACTCCATGACTCACTTCGTACCATCATCCCCGATCCTCCTTTCGTGGTTCCGAACCATATGGAGTTAGTAATCTCATGGATTATGAATGGGGTGTAACCTTCACGGGTCAATCGTTGTTGCCTATCGTTGTCCCTTATCGCGGTTGCCTTTTTATGATCCGTGGACGGTTTACAAGTTCCTTAAAAACTTGTTGGCGGCTCCCTACTTTATTTGTCCCTAATCTTTGTCCCTAATCGTAATGTCAATTCCCACTTCCTATGAGTGCCAAGAATATTCACAACATGCTTTTAACGTAGGCGCACTTCGAGCGACTTCTACAATTTGGCGACTCCACTGGGGAGGATTCTTAATTATTTATCGATTTGAGTGATCGGTATTTAATTAAGATGAGTGGATGAGACTTGAAAGATTCTTGAAAAAATATTCCTGTGATTAATTTGGCATTTTTGCATCTGCATAGACGTTTTAATGTCACATTCAGGTCTGTCCCGTAGGAAAAATTGGATAACTCGGTTGCGCGCAAAAGCAAACAGGGCACCAGTCAGATTTTCTGACTGCCGTGTCACGGCAGAGTCTGCCGTGTCACGGCAGAGTCTGCCGTGTCACGGCAGAGTCTGCCGTGTCACGGTACAGAGTACCGTCTGACGGTAGACTGTACCGTGACACGGGAATTTCTGCCGTGTCACGGCAGTCCTAAAATCTGTCCGGTGACCTATTTTCTTTTTCCACAGTCGACTTCCTTCGATTTTTCTGAAAAAACGTATGTGTTCTACATGCGTCTTAGCCCCGGGGAATTTAAGCTCTATCAACCCAAAAACGCTCATGGCAATAAGGGTTCATCCGAGTTATTAAATCCACCCAAACCATGGAGTCGAGTTCGATTTCATCACGAACTCGCGGAGCCGCCCGTTGGCATACACCCTCAAGGGAGGCTGCCTTGCTAACGCGTCCAAACTCTTAACCATGGTACCCTTTTGACACCCAAAGCTTGACCAATAGTTGAACATAGACCTTGACTTTAGGTTGCGAACTTTTTTTACATCATCGTGCCTACATGCTATGTGTTTGTTCGGTGCTAACCCTAATGTGTTTGCTTTTTTGACCCATGACCGAGGGTTTTTTTCTCACATAGTAATTAGTACGGACTTAAAATCGATTAAAATAAAAACAAGTCACAAAACTGACCTGGAACTGTGCACCGTGTCACGACATTTTCTGCCGTGTCACGGTGAACAGTGCCGCGACACGGTAAAAACTACCGTCTGACGGTTAGTCTTAACCGTGTCACGCCAGTCTGCACCGTGACACGGTGCCCAGGAAAGTGTCCCGTCAGTCTTTTTTCTCGATTTTTGTGTCCAGTATTGAGTCGTGTCTAGCTATACGGTCAAAACATACGTCTATAACCTCACCTAATCATTCACATATTTTTTCCACACACATTTTTTTAGTCATGCACCACTTTTGACCGTATTTTAGGGACGTTTTGTTTTTTTTTTTTTTCGTGTCGTTTTTTTTCGGAGTAAGTCGGATGGTATCCTCCTATGTTTTCTTTTTTTTTAGTAGAGCTTCAATAATAAAAAAAAAAATTTCTTTAATCCGGATAGGTTAAGGTCAAGTTTGGTCATTAAAGGTGTATTTGTTTCGGTGTCACAGCACTTGGGCAAGAAGCAAGGGTAGATTGTTACGATTCGAGTCCATATCTCAACAACCTCTCATACCAAAGAGGCGTACAAGGAAACCACCTCAGTCATCTCCACAAGATCCGTCTCCAGTCTACTTTCAACCAATGGCCACTAAGGAAGACATCGAGAACCTCAACAGGACAATCGAAAGGTTGTCTGACATGATGCAGACACTCACTACTAGAGTCAGCACTGTAGAGCAAGACAAGCAAAACAGTGTTACTGCTGCCGCGATGGACAAGATCAAGGAACAGATGAGTAAGATTTCAGAAGAGTTCACTTATGTGGAACAGCCTGTCACTTCCACGTCCATAAGAGAGAAACTCCCTGAAAAATTTTCAACTGCTGATATTCCCAAGTTCAAGCCTACTGATAACCCGTTGTTCCATTTGAAGGCCTTTTCTGCAACCATGGCTCTTAAGGGAGTAGATGTGACACTCTTCCCTACGGTGTTTCCTCTTTCCTTAGAGCATGCCTGTCAACAGTGGTTCTATTCCCTAGAATCCAAGCATGTCGCGACCTGGGAAGATGTTGCTGAAAGCTTTATGAACCGATACAAGTGCAACATTCAGGCCAAGACTTCTGAACGTGAACTCTCCATTCTCAAACAGAAAGAGAATGAAGGCTTCACTACTTACCTAAGTAGGTGGAGAGAAACAGCTGCACTCCTGGTAGACCCTCCCAAGGAGAAGGAAATGGTTCGCTTGTTCATTTCCAATCTGACGCATAAATACAAGCAACACTTGAAGTTTCTGCCTTTAAGTACCTTTGAAGCTGTATACGATATTGGAATCAATATCGAAGATGAACTGATGAAGTCTGTTGGTAACAACAATAACAGCAGCACTTGGAAAAACAAGAAGAACGACACTCCTTCTTCTTCGTCTTCTAAGCCCAATAATGCTACCAACAACATCGACATTAGTGATGTGCTGGCCCTTAATGCTCCTCCTCAAAAATTCCAAAGGCAAAGGAGGATTTATACGCCTTTGGGAATGACTTATGATGCTGCTTATGACCGTCTTCATAGTAAGGGATTGATTATGCCAATTGGACCATTCCCAGAACCTCGACCTGAGAATAGGACCGCTAGTTATGACCCCAATGCTTATTGCAAGTATCATCAAGGCAAGGGTCATAACACTGAGAAGTGTTGGAGGCTGAAAGACGCAATCCAAGATCTGATAGATGCTAACCAACTTCCTGTCCCTCCGGGGGGCAAGAAGCCTAACATTCAAACAGGTCCTCTTTCTGATGCTCTGGCTATCATGGGAGATGAAGTCTCCTTTGATCCGTCAATACTCATTCAACCTGTGAATGAACCTCTGCCAGAAGTTGTATTTATCTCAAGCACTGAAGAAGTGAATGGGATTTGGGATAGCGATGATGAAGATATCTATCTCAAAGATATAGCCTGTTCGTCTCTCGGCACCAGTGAAGATGTTTGGGGGGACCTTGAGGTCAAGGTTCTCACTAGAAGTGGACGGTTGCAACAACCTAACCCACCTCCACCTCCACCACAATCAAATCCGATAGTTGATCCCATCGACCCTGTGAATAGTGATGTGGTCAAACAGCTACAAAAGACCAAGGTGGAGATGAATGTATGGAAGCTTTTGGCCACTTCCCACGAGCATCGAAAGGCTGTAATGAATGCTCTGGTGAAGATAGGAGTCGATGACGACATGACTCCCCAAGGACTGGTCAACTTCCTCACTACTGAGCTGCCGAGTACCAGCAATCTGATTTCCTTTTCTGATAAGGATCTACCCCCGGAAGGGGATCAACATAATAAGGCCTTACACCTCACTGTGGTGTGTAGGCAGATGAATGTTCCTATGAGCCTGGTTGATAATGGCTCTGCAATCAATGTGTGCCCACTCCGTACTGCAAAGAAGTTGGGTATAAAGAATGAAGAGTTGACTCCCTCCACTCAGGGGATTCGCGCTTACGATAATACTCGCCGTCAAGCCGTGGGTACTATCATACTGAATATAACCACTGGGACCGTTGAGCGTCGCACCAAGTTTCAGGTGGTGGATATCAAGGCTTCTTTCAATTTGCTGTTAGGACGCCCTTGGCTTCATGAGCTAAAGGCGATTCCGTCGTCGCTCCACCAGAAAGTGAAAGCCATAGTGGGAGGGATTCCGATTACTATCGATGCTTCTCCTATGCGCATTCAAGTCATTGATACCCCTATCGTCCATGTTGAACACGACGAGGAAGATGAAGATCTGTGGGGTTTTTCTTTAGATGATGTTCTTGCGATCGAAGAAGAGGAAAAGTGTCATCTCGACTTCGATCCCTATTCAAACACTAGTATCAACGCCATTCTGAAGAAGCAAGGTCACTTTCCTGGAATGACCCTTGGGCTCAAGAAGAAAATGGCTAAATCTTGGGGCCATCCTGGTGCAATCAAGAAAGACACTTTCGGCTTAGGATTCGAACCAACAAAGGAAGACTTGAAACGGGCCGCCTTGAAATTGAAGGCTCGCAACAATGCTCGAATCACGAAGACAGAAATGGCCATGGATCCATATCCGTTCACTCTCAACGGCCAGTACATCAAAGAAGGGGAAGACTTCCCATGCTATGAATTCCCCGAGCCATTTGTCCATGATGGGATCCGTGAACCAGGATTCGAAGTATTCCTCGATTGTGACTTCCTCGATGAAGAACTCTCCACAGTCGAGAAGTCAGCCAACCTGAACTCTGATGATCTGGGAATTAATCTTCTTTTTGGAATGGAGAGAAATGAATCCAAGCCGGTCTGCAATGATAGCTCTGAGCTCGTTCAAGCGGTCATAGCAAACAAGGAGTTTGATCCCTCCGAGTTAATCGTCCAAGCTGACAACATTTCAAGGGGATGGCGCAAGACATTGAGGATCACTACGCCAAGTGGAGAGAAGTTGGAAATAACCGCTGGCGAGGGTCCTATGTTTGATGAGTCTGAATCATCCGAGTCCGAGTCTGAGTCTAAGTCTGTAGATGAGTCCTTAGAGTTTGAGGCCGACCCTCTTTCTGCTATAGAGTCCAACCCTGAGTCTTTTGTTGAGCCTTATCTTTCTAGTCCTAATAATTCTGGTGAGGTCGCAGCTGACCTTGCCTCTCTTGATGTTTTAACCAGTGAATTCAATAAAATGAATACCTTTGCTTACGATGTGTGCCATTTCCCTAGCCCTGATCAATATTGCTTTGCTAATGATAAAAATGACAAAGAAATAATAAAAGCAATGGAAGAACACGAAAATAAAACAGCAGTTATTGAAGATACAGAAACAGTTAATATTTCCAATAATACGATTATTAAAGAAGTAAAAATCGGATTAACACTAAATCAAGATGAACGCAAAGAGCTAATTAACTTGCTTAGTGAATTTGTTGATGTATTTGCTTGGTCATACCAAGATATGCCAGGAATTGACAGGGATATAGCTCAGCATACGATACCACTCATTCCAGGTATGAAGCCGGTCAAACAAAAGCTGCGCCGAATGAAACCAGATGTGGCTCTCAAAATCAAAGAAGAAATCAGGAAGCAATTGGCCGCAGGTTTCATCAGAGTATCCAAGTATCCGGAATGGATAGCAAATGTGGTCCCAGTTCCAAAGAAGGACGGAAGAGTCAGAATGTGTGTTGATTACAGGGATCTCAATAAAGCAAGCCCAAAAGATGGGTTCCCTCTACCTCATATTGACATTCTGGTCGATAATACAGCAAATCATGCACTCCTGTCATTCATGGATGGTTACGCCGGATATAATCAAGTACTGATGGCCGAAGAAGACATGGAGAAGACCACATTCATCACGTAGTGGGGTACATATTGCTATACGGTAATGCCATTCGGGTTGAAAAACGCGGGTGCCACCTACCAAAGAGCAGCTACAGCACTCTTACATGATATGATGCATAAAGAGGTGGAGGTCTATGTCGACGATATGATTGTCAAGTCTAAAGATCGCCCAGGTCATATTGTCGCACTTCGCAAATTTTTTGCAAGACTCCGTAAGTACAACATGAGATTAAATCCAGCAAAATGTGCATTCGGAGTCACATCAGGCAAATTACTTGGATATGTGATCAGTTCTCGAGGGATTGAAATAGATCCTTCAAAAGTAAAAGCAATCATGGCCATGCCACCGCCCAAAAATGAGAAGGAGATTCGAGGTTTTATTGGAAGGTTGCAGTACATAAGTAGGTTCATATCAAAGCTCACAGCGATATGCGAACCTATATTCAAGAAGCTTAAGAAGAATGTCCCAGTCACATGGGATAATGACTGCCAAAAGGCTTTCGACAAAATCAAAGAGTATTCGGCAAACCCACCCGTGCTAGCGCCGGCAATACCTGACTTTCCTCTTCGACTCTACCTTACGGTCACAAGAGAAACGATGGGGGCGATGCTAGCACAAGAGATCGAAAGCAAGGAGAATGCAATCTATTACCTGAGCAAGAAACTCCAAGGATATGAGACGCGATACACGCCACTCGAGAAATTGTGTCTCGCACTTGTATGGGCCGCACAAAAACTGAGACATTACATGCTCACTCATACAGTGCATGTCGTATCTAAGATGGATCCTCTCAAATATCTGTTCGAGAAAGCAACACTCAACGGCAGATTATCAAGGTGGATAGTCAATCTAGCTCAATTTGACTTGAGATTCATGCCACAAAAGGCCATCAAAGGTTCTGCAGTTTCTGACTTCTTAGCAGATTTTCCGCTAGAAGAAGCTGAAAAAGAAGAAGATGAGTACGATTTCCCTGACGAAGATTTACTCATGACCGAAGACGATAGTTGGACGCTCTATTTCGATGGAGCTTCAAACCAAAAGGGATGTGGTGTGGGAGTCTTGCTTGTATCGCCCAATGAAGAACACATCCCAATTTCCATGAAGCTCGACTTTGATGTCACCAATAATGCCGCAGAATATGAAGCATGCATTTTGGGATTAGAAACAGCTGTCGCCTTGGGAATCAAGAAACTCAGAATCTATGGTGACTCCTCACTAATCATTAACCAAATCTCTAAGAGATGGAAGTCTCGCTACGTATCAAGCTCATCTGGAAACTCTCACGGAGCAACTAGATGAAGTGGAATATACGTATTTGCCAAGAGAAGAAAACCAGTTCGCCGACGCACTAGCTAAGTTAGCATCAATGGTGCGAATTCCAGCTGACACGATCAGAATGCCACTTACCATAGAGAGAAGATATGAACCAGCTTATGTTCATGCACTTGATGATGAACAAGAAGAAGATGAAGAACCATGGTATATAGACATCCTCAATTATGTGACAAGAGCAGAGTATCCTCCTAATACTGATAAAAGGGCACGCCGTGCTTTGAGGCTCCTGGCCTCACAGTATGTGCTCATCAGGGGAGAACTCCATAAGAGAACCGCAACAGGAAGGAATCTCTTATGTGTAACTAAAAAAGAAGCACATAAAACCATGGAAAACCTTCATGCTGGTATATGTGGAACTCACATGAATGCAAAGATGTTAGTCCAAAAGATTCAACGACAAGGCTACTATTGGACTACTATGGAGCGAGATTGTCACGAGTACGTCAAGAAATGTATGAAGTGCCAAATCTATGCAAACTTACAGCATGTTCCACCTTCACTTCTCTACACGTATACTTCTCCATGGCTTTTCTCCACTTGGGGCATCGACATCATTGGAAAAATCACACCACCAGGACAAGGGGGGCATGAATTCATTCTCGTAGCAATCGATTATTTCACCAAATGGGTTGAGGCAGCCTCATATGCCAAGCTAACGGCAAAACATGTAGCTCAATTCATTGAGAAAAATATTATATGCCGCTATGGGGTACCACATGAGATGATCAGTGACAATGGAACACATTTCCAAGCCGAATGCGCGGAATTGTTGCAGAAATATCACATCAAACATCATCGATCATCACCTTATAGACCACAAACAAACGGAGCAGTCGAATCGGCCAACAAAAACGTGAAAACCATCATCAAAAAGATGACGGAAAATTATAAAGATTGGCCAAGTAAGCTACATTTCGCCCTTTGGGGTTATCGAACCTCTGTCCGTACATCGACAGGGGCTACCCCTTTTTCCTTGGTCTATGGCGTCGAAGCGGTACAACCAATCGAGCTCGAGATACCTTCTCTCCGAATCGCATTGGAAAGCCAACTAGATGAAGTCGACTGGATTAGAGCAAGATACGACGAACTAGTCTTGCTTGATGAAAAATGCTTGGCAGCTTTGCATCATGTCCAAACCTACCAACAGCGTATGGCACGACATTTTAATAAAAAAGTCAAGACAAGGAACATCAAAGAGGGTGACCTAGTGCTTAAGGCCCTCCGCAAAAATGTGTTAGATCCAAGAGGAAAATTCAGACCAAACTGGTCAGGACCGTACATTGTTAAAGCCATTCTGTCCGGCGGAGCGGCACAATTGGTAGACATGGACGGTAACGGCTTCCATAATTTAACCAACTTGGATCAACTCAAAAAGTTCTACGCCTAGTCGCATGGGTTCATGACCCAATAGAGCTACGTCTGGCCTGATTCCTTTTTAGGATACGTAGGCAACCCCTCAAGGGGGCCCGGCCACACTAAAATTAAAAAATACTCCCTCCGTTGATTTAATATGTGCCCGGTTCAACATTGCGTCACGGCAAAATCATCAAAAAAAAAAAAAAAAAAAAAAAAAGGGTACATATGCCGCGACACGGGAAGAATTCCCGTCTGACGGGAGAAAATTCCGTGTCACGGCAACATCTGAACAGCAAAAAGAATAGGGAGGTCTCCCGTGACACGGGATTTGTTCCCGTCTAACGGAGAACTATTCCGTACCACGTCGCGCAAAAAAAAAAAAAAAAAAAAAAAAAAAAAGGGTTTGCCGTGACGCGGGAATTTTAACCGTGTCACGGGAGCTTTTGACCGTGACACGGCAGATTTTCGGTTTCCCGTTTTATTTATTGGCGCATTCATTGCGAATTTCCTGTTCGAGCTTTGTTCTTCCATTGCGTCCGACTCCTTGACTCGGATAATATATAAAAGTCATTGTAATTTTTATTTAAGAAATAAATGCGCTATTATTATTAAAATAAATGCGACTACAATATTGGCATCATACGCCTTATTTTAAATAAAAATTAAATAATAAAATGCAAAGCACTATTGATCTAATCTCGATTCTCTTTAGGAACATCCTTCTCTTGCTCAATTAGGTCGGCCCTCACCATTAGTGTGTCTTTTGTAGCCCGAACCGTCACACCCCTAGTCGAGCTTTCGCCCCTTTCACCTTTCTTGAACTTTTTTGGTTGTTTTTCCCTATACACCATCTTTTCTTTACCCTTTCCTTTCACATAGGTCTTCTTCCTTGGCATCTTAGGAGTCTTAAACTCAATTCCTTGTGTTCTCGGACCTAGACGATCTTTAAGAGGAGCTTTTTTATCTCCAAGACGACTCTTCACATCAGACTTGCGTGATCCGAATCGTTTCCTCTTGCTTCTAGGGTTCAACCATGCCTTGTATGCACTAGATAAGGGAGGAGGAGCTTGGTCACTTGCAGAAACGGTCCACAAAGGTCTTCCAATCCAATAAGTCTCGTACTTGTGAACGTTACTTTCATGCAACGATACTTCACGAGGACTATCGTTATAGCGTGGAATTACTTGTTCAAGTCCATACTGCCGCATCAGTCGAGAGGGACAGTAAAAGGTCAATTTGGAGATACTAGGAACACGTCAATATGGTGTTTCATTCGTGCCAACCATCCTAGTAAGCCTCCACCAAGGCACCACCCAACGAATGGAAAATTCTCTCTTTGCAAAGAAATTTTTCCAATCTTCATACGACATGTTCGCAGAATAATTCTTCTTCCTACGGACTAAGTCGTTAGGGCCATATTTTTCAATGTCATCGGGGGCTTCAAATAATTTCAAACGCTCCATCAACCAAATCTGCAAAACAAGAAAACAAAAAAGACCATTAATCGTCAAACAAAAAAAAAAAAAAAAAAAAATGCAGATTCCCGTGACACGGCAGTTTTGACCGTGTCACGGCAGAACCTGACCGTGACACGGTGACTGTTTTGTGTCACGGGGGCTATTCAGAGCGTATTTTTACCTGTAATAGTACCAGAGAGCCCTTCCTGATGGCTTTCCGGTCAGATTTTGCCTCGTCTAAACCACGAAATGTTTCTCCAAGACACGTCGGCATAGGAGATCTTCCGGATTCTACATGCTCAAGCACAGATGCTAGACAAGCATGTCCTACCCTACCGTTTGCAAAAAGTAGCTTGCTAAACATGCAAAAAATATATGCCCTTCTACGATACACATGATAAGACTCAGAGACAGGGCGATTAAAATATAAGTTCGCAAGTTTTTCTATGTCTACTTCATTACCACAAACAATTCTATTTAAATCTGGATCTGTTAGATTCAGATGGTGTTCAAAGTCTTGGTAATAGTATTCACGTAAGGTAGGCATGGCTATAAGATTCCTAGCAGGAAATCCAAAAATTGCGCCAAATTCCTCCGGCAGAGGACAAATTTCATCATAATCAAATTTGAAACAGTGCGTTTCTGGACTCCAATAATCTAATGCTGCCCTAAGAAAATCATGTTCAATAGCTACATGTCGCAGGGCTAGCAAACCCCTGACATGAAACAATTCTAACTCTCTTTTTTCAGCATTGGTCAAAGAATAAGACCAGTCGCGTAATGTATTATCAAAATTCTGAGACATGATTATTGAAATATGAAATTCTAAATTATTTTGTGTTTCGTAATTATGCATATCATGAATAACCTGGTCTTATTTTATAGTAAAAGCGCTCGAAACTGCCCAGAATTTATCTTTTCGCACGCGTGAAACAATCTGCTGAATAATAAGCTTCCCGTGACACGGGAAATTCCACCGTGTCACGGGAACCTTTGCCGTGACACGGCAGGTCTTGCCGTGACACGGTGAACAGTGCCGTGTCACGGCACCTTACGCGCCTGCTTTTGTTTCATCTTTTCCGTATCTATCCGGATTTTTTGTATTTTCTTATCTTTAACGTTTGTTTTTTCAGTCTTTTCTGAGAGTTCTATTCCTAATAAAATTCTCACCTTTTTTTATTTTATTTTTATCTTTATTTTACGATGCTTTTTATTTTTTTATTTTTATCTTTATTTTACGATGGTTTTTATTTTTTTATTTTTTATTTTTCTTTTTGGGGAAGATTTTTTTTAGTCATTTATTCATCATTTTATCTTTATTTCTTTTCTTTTCTTTTCTTTTGGGGAAGTAATTTTATTTCTTTTCTTTTGGGGAAGGTCGGTACCCTCCATTACTCCACTTATGTCTTCTTTCATCGTGTCATCACTAAGTAAACAATCACACACAAAGAGTCTCAAACACACACTAACACACACAATAGTAGATATATAAACTGTAAATAATGTACAAAGAGTCGTAATACATAAATGTATCAGGTGTTATCACAGTATGCACATAAACCCTCGGTCAAAAATCTCTAGAATCAGAATCAGTCTCATCTTGTCCCTGTGCATGTGGACCTCCCTGTGTGTATGGAAACGGCGAACCAAAGAGTCCCTCGACCATCCGAGTACGGGGAGTAGCGTCCCTACTAGTCCCCGCAGGCCCAGTAGTAGTCAAGCTCAAAGCAGGACCCGTCCAGCCGGAAAGCGGAGTAGACTGGCCCAAAGATACTGGAATCGTCGGCGAAGGCATCGTCCCATATAGCGGAACTGAGAATAGGCCCGACAGTGGTGGAGGAACCCCGGATAATGGGGCCGAGAATGAACCAGGATCCAAAGGAGACCCAAACTCAGGAACTGGAGGCTGTGAAAATGACGGACGCTGAGAAGACTGCCCCTACTGAGCCTCCTGGAACGGCTGAGTAGTCCGCGGCTCTCGTTGAGAACGTCGGTGAGCCTCAGGAGATCGTCTAATACGACCAAGCTCCTCCTCGTCCGAGCCTCTGGGCCTCGAGCGCGAGCGGGACCTCCGTCGCTCCTGAAAAAAACACAAAATCAAAAGGCGTCAATGATGCAAAACAAAACAAATGGTGGAAATGAAAAAGTAATAAGTGATACCTCAAGGACGTCGCTAGAGCTCCGACAACTCGCACCACGCCGAAGCTTGATGATGCAATACTTCAGCGCGTCCACCAGCTTCATAATTCCCATCACCTCCGGGCGGTTAGGCTGAGGACAAAACAAAGAAAAATCAGTAATAAGCAGCATTAAAAGAGTGGATAATACGTCGAAGAAAACTCACCGGCTCAAAAGCCTCAGGCACTGGCTCCTGCGCCTGTCTATAACCCTCCGGCGCGTCAGCAATATGATCCTCCGTGATACCGATCGGCCCAGGGTAGCGGACAGACTGAGGAGGAATCTGAATCCTCCCCACAGGGTGAATGGTCGTCTGAAAATATGATCGAATAATCAAGTTATTCGACTATTTAAAACA
Source organism: Chenopodium album (assembly GCF_948465745.1). Taxonomy (NCBI): domain Eukaryota; kingdom Viridiplantae; phylum Streptophyta; class Magnoliopsida; order Caryophyllales; family Amaranthaceae; genus Chenopodium; species Chenopodium album. Next base: position 53,391,581 of record NC_137837.1, read on the forward strand.
GAGACTAGTAAAGAAGATTCTCGAAATCATACCTCCGGAAGACGGGGTGGAGGAGCCAGAGAGGGAAGCAAATCCCGCGCGTAGTCACCCTCCATGTGAACAAGCTCCTGCCACGGAAAAGTGTAGCGCTCTCCCCTGTTGATCAACCCTCTCTGATCAAGCGGGAGTCCAGCATCGACTCTGGCGGGGAAGAAGGCACCACAAAGCGATCGCCGCTATGCTGACGGACGACTCGCTCCCCCAAATACCAGACGAAACGCCCAGTACCAACCAAAATGGTACGGTACACTGAAAGACGTAGGGCCTCGGGCAGATCAGTCATCCCGGCCCAAGGACGATACTGAACATCAATGGGAACCTGAAAACCATAAAATGTTAGGCGTGAAACGACAGAAACAACATCAGAAGGAAAAAACGCAACAAAGCTAATCCTTACGCCAACGGAAGAGGTGCCTCGGCGTAGTACCCCACGAAGCGCCGGAACAGACTCCACCCGTGACTCTCCTCGGTCACGCCAGCTGGCCCCGACGGGGAAGTCATGGACCACTCCCTGACGCCGGCGAGGAGCCAAGCCTGGGAAGTACTCATAGAACCATAACTGCAACAAAAATAACATTCAGCATACGAATCGAAAAGCCGAAATGGAACAAGAAAGGGAAAAGATCATCACCTCTACGACTCTCCACAGGCCGTAAACAGTGACAGGGGACTCGTCATTCAGCTGACGACAGCCATGACGTAGAGATAGAAGAAGATCCGCGTATCCAAGACTGGCCCAGCTGTAGGATCCTATCTCGGGAATCCTGGCCAAAGAAGGGAGGTAACAGAGGAGCACGCGTGAACTCCTGTCAGGAGAGAGGGTCATAGAGATCAGGATCAAGATGAAGATCCGCACCCGCTGCTCGGCCGTCGTGTCCTCCATATCGAAGCCGCGAGCAAGAACTGAAGCCGACTCCGATCGTCCACTCCTAGGACCACCTCGTGACACCGGACGAGTCCTGATGTGCTGAACGATCGGACCTAACAAATCAGCTACCTCAGCCGATGTCCAGGATAGATCAGACATCTGGCCTACTGCCCGGTCGGTAAAGCGCAGCCCGCTGATCATGCTGAAGTCTAAAGGGGTCACCGTCATCTCCCCCCAGGCGAAGTGAAACGTGTTGGTAGTATCCCAAAAATACTCCAACAACGCACGAACAACCGTCGCGCCGCAACCCCGGGGGCTGCGAAACCCTACAATCGCCGCATAGAAATCGACCAAGCCAGACGACTCCCATAGGGCGCTCGTAGCAGGATCCTCCGTAATGACCTGGTGAAGTCGAGGGATCAAATCACCGGCCCCGGAACCATGTTGGCGAAGTGTGCCATCGACTATGCCGGAGAGTGCACGATGAGAAACGTGGTTTTCACGGCAGAAAACCAACTGGTCTGGAGTCCAGGGAGGTGGAACCCACCTACCCCTACTCGTAGAAGTCCGAGGCTCGGACTCCAAGACGTCGTCGTCCACGCCCTCAGGGACAGTGGGAGTGTCCTCCCGAAAAGCCCGACGCCGACCGCGGGTAGAAATGTCGCAATCTCGTCGTCTAGGCATGCTATTGTCAAAATCTAAATGTTTAGCATCATTTCCTAAACATTTAATTCAAATTGCATATTTATAATAAAATCTAAATACTTAGCATCATTTCCTAAGCTATTTAGTTGTTTATTGAATTATATGCTAAATTTTATCAAAATCTAAATGTTTAGCATCATTTCCTAAACATTTTAAATTGCAAAATAATAATCTAAATACTTAGCATCATTTCCTAAGCTATTTAGTTGTTTATTGAATTATATGCTAAATTTTATCAAAATCTAAATGTTTAGCATCATTTCCTAAACATTTTAAATTGCAAAATAATACTCGACATCATTTCCTGAGTTATTTAATTGTTTATTGAATTATACGCTAAATTTTTACCTCAAGGCTAAAAATTGGCAAAAATTATAGTATTTAGTTTCTCCATGACAAACTAATACTACAGTGCTCCTAGCCGCATGATACTATGTTCTCCATGATAATATAGTACATATACATCAACACATCATTTCACAAGATTCATCACTATTTTTTCACCATTTCAAAGCATGAACATTATTTCACAAAGTAGCACCCAAAAATGGTGATTTGCTCAATTCTCCATCAAGTCATGCAATTTTTATCTCAAATTTCTCACAAACACACATGTACACATATACAAATAAAATCATGGCAAGAATTTCAACATAAAGCTTCAAAATCAAAAACCCCCAAATTGATTTTTTTAGGGTTTGTCATGAAATTGTTAATGTGAAGCAAATTCAAAGCAAAAATCAAAGGGAGCTTACATGGATGTGTGTAAAAAGTCGAAAATGAGGAGAAGATCGAGGAATTACAACAAAATTGGTGAAATTCGAACTCCAAAACTCGAAAATATGTTCCGGTCACCAGCGCAACTGCCGCGACACGGGCAAGACTAACCGTGTCACGGCAAACCTTCAAGGCTGACGGGGCTCCGGTGAACTGGACGGCAGCACAGGAACAGAGACAGAAGTAGCAACGAAACAGCAGTAGCGCAGTAGCCAAACAGCCGCAGCAAAGCAAAAAAGGTGAAGAAAAAAAAAAAGAAAAAAAAAAAAAAAAAGAGAGAGACTAACCGTGTCACGGTCGCCGTTACCGTGTCACGGTCGCCGTTACCGTGTCACGGTCGCCGTTACCGTGTCACGGTCGCCGTTACCGTGTCACGGCGAGCTTCGAACGGCCGGCGGTTAACGCCAGGCGTGACGCGGCAGCTTTTGGAAAGAGAGAAGCTAAATTGGTGAATGGTGAAAGCAAATGTGAAAGCAAGAAGAAATGTGAAATGAAAAAATGGTGCACGCGGATTTAAAGGCAGAAAAGGACAAAAAAAAAGAGCCGTTGTTGACTGATTCAAACAGCGAAAATAAAAATAAAAAAAAAAAAGAAAAAAGGAAAATATGTGTCCCGTGACACGGGATACTAGTCCCGTCAGACGGGAATCCCTGACCGTGTCACGGGAACCTTCTGACGTGGCGCGGCAAATCCGAGTCTGGTCAGGGAATATTCTTAGCTTTTTGACCAGTTTGGCTGACTTTCCGGGTATATTGGGTGATTGTTTTTTCGCTACAGTTACGCGGAAAATCCCAACTGATGTTTAAGGGGGACTAAAATTACCATTTTACCCCTGGCAAGCGTCAAAGCCTATTTTGCGGCATTTTAAACATTTAATATGGTCGGATAATCGGGTTAAAATTGTGAATCATTTACAGCCCATGTTCGGGGATAATCAAACCACCATACACTTATCAATTTTCAGCAACCGTCGGCTTTCCTCAGGCTTGGAAAGCGTTATCGGTGGATTTTTCTTCAAGTATAGAAAACCGCCAAGTCGGCTTTCCTCAGGCTTGGAAAGCGTTATCGGTGGATTTTTCTTCAAGTATAGAAAACCGCCAAGTCGGCTTTCCTCAGGCTTGGAAAGCGTTATGGGTGGATTTTTCTTCAAGTATAGAAAACCGCCAAGTCGGCTTTCCTCAGGCTTGGAAAGCATCATCAGTGGATTTTTCTTCAAGTATAGAAAACCACAAAATTCCTTTGTCGGCTTTCCTCAAGTATGGAAGGCATTATCGGTGGAATTCTTCAAGCATAGAATGACACCAAATTCATTCGTCGACTTTCCTCAGGCATGGAAAGTATTATCCGGTAGCTTTCTTCAGGCTTAGAAAGGTACCAAACTCTTCAGTCGGCTTTCCTCAAGCATGGAAAGCGTTTCAACCAATGTCGCTCGGTAGATTCCTTCAAGTATAGGAAAATACCAAACTCGTTTGTCACCGACACACTGGTGCCAGATATGTATTCTATCCCTTTACTCTTTTATCTGTAGAACTAACATTTTTCTGCAGGTATCGGCGTATACAGAGTGATTTAGGATCGCAGAACGTCTTAAATCATTCTCCGTCCCTATCGACTACTTTGACTATCATTTTCGAAACTGACGTTTCTACAAACTCAGTCAAAGTGGGGGCTTCTGTAGACACCTAAAAATGTCTCCCCAAAACCAAGCCCGATGATAAATAACCTTTCACCGCCGCTATTGGTCGGGTTTAGTATTTAATCCCGAGAGTGCTTAAAATATCGTATTTTATTAAATTCATATTGTTGAAAGGTCTATGGATCAGTCTTGGTGTTTGGTAAAAGCATAGTTTTAATTTGTTAATTAATTTTAAGCTTTTATTATTATTATTTTTGGCCCAAATATTTTATTTATTATTTTCTTATTTTAGCCCGAATATTAAAAGTCAGAAAAAAGCCCGTAATCATCAATCGGCACTCAAAAAGCCGAATGAAATTAGGGTTTAAAATGAATTTAGACGGAAAAGTGAACTGGAATTGACCGTGTCACGGTCAAGCTTGACCGTGTCACGGGAACACTTCCCGTCTGACGGTGGGACTTCCCGTGACACGGGAGGTCTGCCGTGACACGGGGAGTTCCGTGTCCTTTCCGCGTAAACCCTTAACGCGTTTTCCGTTCCGTTTTCTGAAAATTTCCCGCGACACTCCAAAGACTGACCGTGTCACGGGAACTTGTACCGTTTGACGGTACAGTCTAACCGTGTCACGGTACAGTCTGACCGTGTCACGGGATATTTTTTAGGGTTTTTTATCATTTTAGGGTTCCGTGTGCTCCCTCAGCACATTTCCCTATAAATACCCCCTCATTTCTGATGAACGAAAAAGAGGAGAATTCTATTATTCTTATTTTTCCTCTCTTCTATGCTCTTAACCTAAACACTAGCCTACCCTTTTCACTTCAAAATTCCCTCTTCAAGCACTCAAAGGAGTCCATATTTTACTCGAGGTTCTGTCCTTAAACCAAGGCGTGAAAGGTAGAATCGTTTAGGGTTTGGCCCCCAAAATTAACTTTGTTTTTATTTAATTTAATTTAATTGTTGTTTTATTATTTCCTTGAAGTTACTAACTTGTTTTATTATTTTGTAGTTGCAAGCAAACAGATTCAAAGTAAGAGTTATGCTCCTTTTATTATTTTTCTAACAATTTTTCTGTTGTTAGAATTATGATTAAATTGATTCTTTTTATGTTTATATTGATTCTATTATATTTATTGATCACAATATTGCATGTGAAAGGGAATATGTAATTGAAAATCACGCCTAATAAGATAATTTGGACAACCGGTTTAGGTTCCTTTTAATCTTGTTGTTTAATCAAGTGATCACAATATTTTAGAATTATATGTTGCATTAATATTCAACCAATTTAGCTTAATAATAGTTTGGAGCAAATTGAATATTATTGTTTGTATGCCTTTGAGATCACAGGAATGTTTTTCACTATAAGAATCGAGTAGAGGCCAATACGGGCGAATGTGACTCCATGACTCACTTCGTACCATCATCCCCGATCCTCCTTTCGTGGTTCCGAACCATATGGAGTTAGTAATCTCATGGATTATGAATGGGGTGTAACCTTCACGGGTCAATCGTTGTTGCCTATCGTTGTCCCTTATCGCGGTTGCCTTTTTATGATCCGTGGACGGTTTACAAGTTCCTTAAAAACTTGTTGGCGGCTCCCTACTTTATTTGTCCCTAATCTTTGTCCCTAATCGTAATGTCAATTCCCACTTCCTATGAGTGCCAAGCATATTCACAACATGCTTTTAACGTAGGCGCACTTCGAGCGACTTCTACAGCATGTATGACCAAAATTTTTTTGAGGCCCTCTACTCCCAAATGCGAGGTATTTCCGAAATGCAACAAGGTATGTTCATTCAACAACAAAAACACTATGATGCGGAGGTTAACCGAGGGAGCATCACTCCCCCGATTAACTATCCTTACTTTCCACCCCAGCAAGGTCCTTTACCTTTGCATGGGCATCCTTTAATTGCAAGGGCCTTTAGAGCCCGGTACCCAGCCTCGTTCTTACCCGGACAAGCATGGTAACTACGATTACCGTGCTCCCGGAGGGTGTGACTATAGGGGTGACACTAATTACCCCTATGTGCACCCTAACCATCCATTTGAGCTTGCCTTGCCCGAGCAATTCACACCTCTTACCCCTTGGCAGCAAGATAACTTCAAGGGGCATTATGGTTGGGCCGAGGGATTCACCGGAGGTTGGGCTCCTTACTCACCCCCAACCTTCGATGACTACATGGGCAAAAATGATTCCAATGAGGTCAGGCCAAGTGGTGGTGGTAATGATGAGTCTTAGTTCCCTCACTTTTTTGCCTTTTACCTCCATCCCTTATGTTTTATGTGCTTGATTTGTATTGTTGGGATGTTGAGATTTATTCATGTTTAGCTTGAGGGAACTTCATTTGTATCTCGGTTGCCAATATTTGTTGTTGTTCTTACCTTGTATTCTATTTGCCTCTTGCATGATGGTTTTCATTTCTTGGTCTCTAGTCTTGATGATGCTTGTTGCTAGTCCCATGAGCTTGTTTTGCCATTGTTGTTGTGATGTTTTCTTTGCGATGATGTTGATTGCTTCTAGCTCCCTTATATCCAAAACCCTTGAATCCAAATCCCTTTGAATCCAAATCTTGTAGTCTAGTGTCTTTTAGTTAGTTAGTTGTTTAGTTCTTTACTTAGTCTTTCTTTACTTTCCTTTTTGGTCTTTGTTTGCTTAGTTTTGCTTAGTTGTTTAGTGTTTTTGATAGCTTCGTTTAGTTTTACTTTGTATTATCTTTTTCTTTTGTTTTGAAGTTATTAACCTTTTTCTTTGTTTATAGCTTCTTTTGCTTTTTCTTGTTCTCCATGGCTTTTTGATGATGCTAATGATTTTGGAGCGCAACGAAGGTGGGTTTTTCTATCGCCTTTGTTTATTATGCTAAGCGTGGATAGCCCGGTGAGACCTTTCTAATTTTTCTCTTTATTTTCTTTGGATGCTTAGATTAGGTTTAGTTTAGGGGAAGTTGAACGGTTCGAGGATGATTGCTTGTTAACATGTATTGTGTTTGGGATTGTTGACGATGTTGTCATTCGATCACTTGTATGTCGATTGGGATACATGTGTTTAACTTGCTTTCACTAGTACAAAGTTGACTTTATGTAACATATTTTGGTAACATTTTTTAAAATGCAAAATTATTATATTTATAAGTAACACTTTGGTAACATTTTTTTAGAATGTAACACTCAATGTAACACTTTTAACATAAGTAACATTTTAAGGTAACACTTTTAACATTGGTAACATTTTATGGTAACGCTAAGAGGTGTTACTTATTTCTTTAAGATATCTATATTATCTATGAATCTATCTATCCCTATAATTCCTTAAAAGTAGGATCATGAAAATAAGGATGCCCATTGACAAGAAATCCTTATCTACCTTCCTTCACTTTTACAGTGTTCAGACTATTTGACTTCTTATTGTACCCTCCCCCAAATTCATCCCTAAAAAACATTTTCTCTCTTATTATCCTGTTTCTAATATACTCAGAACTCCATTTTCAAGTCATTAAATTCATCATCAAAGCTTGTGCTCTGAATTTACCTTCATTGAAGCGACTTTCTAATCTTTCTCTGAAGCGACTTCCAAACTTTTCTTCGATCCTCCGCAGACATGAGCTTTCTCCTTGAATGAAGATTTGAAGCAGCTTACGAGGTAAAGTATTTTAAATCATCGATTTCCGTTTCAAAATCTAGGGTTCATCGTCAATTAATTGAATTTAATTTTCTCTCTCCGACATTCATAATAGATTATCATACAAACCCTAAAGTACTAAGATCGATTTCTGAATCTAGATGGTCGTTGGGGTTTTCTTTTCTTCAACCATTATAATTGCATCAACTTGTCGACGACTAACTAAAGTGGCCCCTGAACTGCACGAACTTCATCTCGTAATGGATGAGCGAATTATTAGGTTTGGATTGAAAGTAGATTTGTTTTCTTTTATATTTAGGCTTATAAATTTGAAATTTGTGAAGCTATCTTTTAATCTCATCTATTAATTATTTTGGCTTGAAACTGTAAGAGGGTTATTTGATTTTAATTTGAGCTTTAATAATTTGATAAGAATGTCTTATCTTCTCCAGTTTTATGAATTAGGTTCTGTTTTAGGTACCTTGCATTACTTATGGGATGAAATCAATTATGAATATTAGTGTATATTGTTGTATTGCTGCAAAATAAGGTCACTTTTGTTGAATAATGACTTGATCAAGAAATTGAGATGAAAAGATTATGGGTTGGAGTTTAACTTGTTGATGGGTTGAGTTTTGAACTAATATTTCTAATTATGGATATTAGCTTATTTGATTGTTGTGAAATTATGTATACTCTGTTGAAGGATGAATTTGAGTGAGATATTGATCAGATACCAGTCTATACATTATATTATGGATATTAGCTTTTATGGATATTAGCTTATTTGATTCTAGTTTTGTTAGGCTGGTATTTATTATATAATATTGGTAATTAAATTAATTTCTCATTCCTCAATTCTGAACATACTCTGTTTTGATCTCTCCTCTAACCATATTGTGCACCACCACAATGCGGCCTGGGCCACCACTTCACATCAATTCTTATTTGGGCCCCTTGAACGATCTGACGGTAAATTGGGTCGAAGTTGTTTAAGAGGTAAGCTTTTTTCAATCATCGAATATCAAATTCATAGTCTAGGATTCTTAGTTTTCTTTTTAAATTTAGTTAATTTAGGATCTTCTAAGATGGTTTATTGAGCTAATAGTCATAAGTAGTGAAGTTCTTCTTAAAATAGGGTTTTAAAGAGGAATTTAATTAATTGGTCTTTTGACTTATTTTTGTAATTTTCATTTGAATATGTAAGCGTTTTTTTTTTAGGTTTTGTTTAAATTGTAACATTTGGTTAAAATTGAATACATTGATCTCTATTTTAGCTTCTTCTTTCTTTGTGCTCCGAAACGAATGAAACTCATAATATTGACTTATGTTTTACTATGGTACGGAGTGAGAAGAATCTTATACTACATTCCTATTTTATTTTTAGCTGCTAAAGACTCGAAAACCTTACACAATAACCAAGCAATGGAAGCAATGGATAGAAGAGGAGCACAATAAGTTTCTCGAGGCCTTAAAACTCAAAGACGAGCTTGGGAGTGGATTGAAGGTTTTACTTTGCTTTAAACCTTTTCTTTTAAGTATTGTCATTAAGTTTTTATGTCTATGAGTTTAGTCTTTCAAAAAGACATTAAAATGAATCACGAAGTGGGTGATAGTTTCACTACTTAATAGAAAATGAGAGTTATTCTATATAAAATCAAATTAAGGGAGAGGTGGGGCCATGGGGGCAGAACATACTAGCTAAGTTGAATCATTTGATTGTTTGGTATCACTAAAGAGCATATCAGTCTACTTGGCATGCTCACAAATGCAGATTTTGAGTAAAGTATTTGAATAGAATTGTATCAGAATTATTTTCATCAATAATTCTTATGTTTGTCTCACACCAAAACCTGTTTGTTTACCATCATGCCAAGGTAATGTTAAGTGTTTACAAGCTGTTTTTTTACTCATGGTTTTTCTTCTAAATTATGTGCTTCTTTTGATGATGTCTGAGTGTAACTAATCTCTCTCGAAACTGTTGTTTGCTTGTGCATAAATCTCTTTCACATTTTTAAAATTTAACATCATTATTACAGAATCATATCCTTTTAACAAACTTTGCCCCCCTAGACTTTGTTGCTCTATTATTGTTGGTATTATCAAGTTGTTCTTGTATGTTTTGTTGCATGATATCACTTGGTAATTTTAAAGAATCAAGATTGTAGTTGAATAAGTCAACACTAAAAGTTTACTTGTGAAGTAAATTTCAACGATCGGTTACTTGTGAAAACTTTTGTGAAATATTGTAATGTTATTTAAAAAATCAAGCCATGTGAGATGACATACATACATGAGGTTGAAAAATTAAAAATTTTTAAAACTAGGACTGAGAAGTGATATACTATGTGTGTAAACTCTCCGTAAGGGAACAAAAGCAAATTTGTATGAATTAAAAGTTCTTGCCTTTTCAACTTCTTGTTGAGATGTGGTTTTTCAAGGATGGGGTTGAACTTGATATTTGAAGAAATTTCACAAGGCAATTTCCATTGTTAAACCTAGATACTCCAATATAACCAGGCACAAAGAGCAAGACTGATTACCTTTGTTAAATCACTTTTTCTGGTGTATACTTCTGATCAGAGCATGTTTTCACGCGTTATCCTTGCAATGCCATAGAAAGTTAATGGAAGATGCTTTGTATAACTAAGGGTTTGGTTACATCTTAAAATCTCGTAAAACTCAGTGTTTTTGTTACTTATACTCTATACATGTTGAAAGATCACTGTAAAAATTCAAACAAGTATCAAATCATAAACAGTTAAGGACTTTCTATAGTGAAGTAGGCACATTTTACACTTGATCTGTTTGCACAGTACACTAGTTTCCAACCTTGTACACTGGATCACCATAAATTCTAGTCCATCACCTGTTGTACTTGTATACATGCAGTAGGCACTAACCCAATAGCAGCCCATTCTAACGTTTATGCCTATATATATTCTCTTTTAAAAAGCACTAACTCTTACTATTGTTTTATTTCATTTTGATTCTAGTTGTTTGATATATGATGCTTTCACACAGGTTTAAATGGATCAAGATGAAGAATTGGGATAACAAGTGATGATGCTACCAGAGGCACTTACTGTAACTGTAGCTTTGCTGCTGATACTATAGTTTTTGCTGTTACCGCTTTTTTTTTTTGCTGCTACTGATGTCTGTTGCTGACTTCTGCTACTGCTTGTTGCTGCTACGTGCTGTTTGTTGCTGACTTTTGCTATTGCTGGTTATTGCCACTACTAGTATCGTCTGCTACGATTGTTTGCTGCCACTGTTGTTTGCTGCTACATACAGCTGCTGGTAGCTAGCTTCTGTTAGCTAGCTGCTGTTGTTAATGTTGTTTACGTCGCTGACTAGTTTTTAAAATTCGGATGTTTTCCTTATTTTCTTACTTTTTCTAAGTTAGAGATCGAAGTTGATCTTCTTTTTGTTGTATTATTTTATTGTTTGGCCAAACATTAAAATTAGTGTTTATGGATTTTTTTTTGTAAGAATTATGAAATTTATCGATCCAAATTGCTGGCTATCATATATGTTAATTTGTAATTCATAGTTGTTGTACATATTAATATTATTTTTATAATAAAAAAATTAAATTAATAATAATAATAATAAATAAATAAATAATGATACCTTTTAATTAATAAGGTGTTACATTAGTTTGTAAAAAGTGATACATAATGCCGAAATAAGTGTTGTTATATGTCAAAACATGATAGAAAAATGTTACCTAATAATCAACAAAGTGTTACATTAGTTCGAAAAATTGATACATAATATCGGATAAAGTGATACTATATAATAAAAAATGTTACTAAAGATAAGTAAGTGTTACATAAGATATAAAAAGTAACACTTTAAAAATGATACTAATAATAGAAAAAGTGTTACATAAGAGGGCTTATAATAACACTTTTAAAAGTGTTACCATACATTACCCAAAGTGTTACATATGACCTTAGGTAACATGGGCGGATGTATCACCCAAAAAAGTGTTACCTATTGTCTATAATAACACTTTTACCACATTATGTAACATTTTTTTGGTGTTACTTGAGGTTAGTTTTGTACTAGTGTTTCTAGTTCCTTTATCAATTTTTCCTATTCTTCCTTTATCTATGGCTTTCCTTTTCTTTTCTTTTCCTTTTATTTTTTTTCCCCTTATATTTACTTTCTTCTTGTATTGGTTTGTGGTATGCTTTTGAGGCTTGTTTTTCACCCCTTTTTGTTTTCCTTTTGAATTGGACTTTGTACATTGGACTTTGTCTTTTGAATGAGTTTCTTCCTAGGTAGTAAAGGTATGCACGGTTTGAGACTATGCTTGGTTGACTCTAGGATAGGTGTATGCTAGGGTAGTTGGTTTGAACTAGGAGAATCATGAAGCCGGATTCTACTTGTTTGTGGCATGTTGGTAGTTGCTCCCTATAGTCGATTTGACTCCACTAGTGAGTTTTTGCTACATCCATGTGAGGTTCATTGTTTTTCAAGCCTTCAACCTATTTTGTATGAGCGGCGTGGATACTTGACTATTGCGGACCTAATCTATAAAGCTTGATTTATGATTCTTTAACCCGAGACCGAGCTATCTAGGGAGGACAAAGGCATCCTTTCCGGGTGGTATTTTTCATTTTTAGGATAGTTTGTTTCATCTTTGTTTTTGGGTTTCATTTGCCTTCTTGCAACCATTTGAGCCTATTACATTCTTTTCAAGCCACATCTTTAGATCTTTGGCCTTTTGTTTCATTTTCTTTCTTTTCTTGTTTTTTGTGAAGCAATTGATCATTCTTGATGGAGTTTGTGGTGAAAAAGTTGGGATATGTGGTTCCCTTGATGCAAGCTTGTGTTATGTTTTCTTTGTGAATAATGGAAAATGTGTATAAGTAAAAGCCGTCCTAAATTAAAAAAAAAAAGGCATGGACAAATAAGTGCAACATTAAAAAAGCCGTCCGAAGCTGGAAAGAGGCAAGGACAGAGCATAGCAAACAAAACAAAACGAAAAAAAAAATTGAAAAAGTGAAAAATTCAAAAATATTTTGATGTATTCTTTTCTCCTTCTAAGCATTGAGGACAATAATCTTGGGGGAGAAGCGTTTACGCTTTATGTACATATTTCTTGTGAATATAGCTTTGAATAAGCTTGGGAGTGTAGTTGTTTTTGTTTGGTGATTTCTTGATCGTGATGTTGAGGATTGATCACCCTTTTGCTTCACTATTTAGGAAAATTGCCAAATTTTAAATTTTAACCTACCTTCACCCTTTATGCCTTACGTTACAACCTTTGGGAAAGCCCTTTCGACCTAGAAGTTGAGTCACTATTGGGGGGGGGGGAATCATGGGTCATTGCCTAAGAAAAGGGGATGCATAGTCAAGATTGTCGAGTAGCCTAAATAAATCTCTTCTTCCAATTCCTTCGAGGAATCATTGGGATGCTCACTAAGGGGAGATTTGAGACTAGTGGGGAGAACGCGGTAAGATCGTTTGGGATGAACGTGGATTGTGATGTCTAGTTCCTATGCTTAGCATACCTTATGTTTCAATCAACCTTGGATATCTTGGAATGTGCATACCTTGATTGCTTGAGAAAGATTTTCATTCATTTGCAATGTAGTCTCTTTGTAAGTCCATTTCGCAAAGGTTTTGTTTTCCCTTTTCCCTTTTTCTTTTCCTTTTATGGTTTTGCCTCTTAAGTGTTGGGGGAGAGTTATGGGTAAACTCTTAGGATACCCTTACGAGAGCATTACTCGTCCTCTAGGGTGATCTAGGGGTTTAAAATGGCTTGTTGTAGCTTAAAACAACTGTGATTCCTACGACAGTGAGTCTTAGTGTATATTATCATTTTGAGTCTTTCTTTTTCTTTTTGAATAAGTCTTTCATCCTTATTCTTTCTTGCTTTATTTTTCTCGAGGACGAGAAAAAGTTTAGCTTGGGGGAATGTGATGAGTGTCATTTATGGCACTCATTTGGCTTCTTTTAGGATGAATTTCATGCCATTTTATAGCTCTTTTCTTTAGTTTTCCTTAGTTTGTTCTTTATTTCTTTAGTTTGTGTTTTCCTTAGTTAGTTTTCTTTCTTTGTGCATTTATTTGTTTATTTGGTCTTTTTCCCTTTTATTTGCTTGTTTTCGTGTATTTTTCAGGTTTTGATCGTGTTCCGAGGATTCCCGAGCCTTCCTCTCATATTTCTCATCATTTTGGATGCCTCTTTCTTGTCATTTGGAGCTCAAGTTTAAAGGAATGCAAGAAGCGAGTTCAAGAGATCGGTGCATGCATGCGGTGGGGGCATCATCTTTGGCATGAACCCACCAAAATGGCCATTTCAAGACTGCCTACCTTAGTGTTCATCATCATCACCAAGACAAGCGCACGAGGATGATCTAGGACGAAGAAGAGGATTGCCCCCCTGCAGCCAGGTGCAAGCGCGCATGAGGGTGGTGCGGTCGCGCACCTGGTTGGCGCGGGCGCGCCTGCCTAGGTCCCTGTTCCGTACCCTTTTTCCGGCGGCCGTGCCTCTCCCTTGTTGCGACCGCACCTTCCAGGGTTTCTTTTGGGACGATCTAACTAACTATTCTTTTGTATCTTTTCTTTATATAGTCTTTCCTTCTATTTTTAGAGAGAGAGAGGATTAGAATAGAACAATTAGATCATAATTATAGGGGTTTTTAGAGAGAGAAACTCTAGGTTTTTAGAGAGAGAAATTCATGGTGGATTGTTGATGATTGAAGATTTCTTCATTTCCTTTGATTTTTGATCAAGTTTGTAAGGATTCCTTTTCTTTAATTCAATCTATAGTTTAATCTTTAGTTTGATTTCATTTGTTTTTGTTGATTGTTCTAGTTTGATAGATTTGTGTTTGATTTTAGCTTATTTGATTTGATCATGATAAATTTGTTGCTTAGTGTTGTTTTGATCTTAATTTTAATGGCTAGTGAGTAGGTTGCTTGCTAGGGTAATGGTGAAGCATGTATGAGTAATGGATTAATGCTAATTGGGGAAAATTGATGGAGTTGATGATGTGATTAAATTGGTTGATGATCATGTGCATGTGTGTGATTAATTAAAGAGTAGCTAACTTTGATTATTGCACTAGATTGCATTGTAAGTTCACATTGATACAGACCATTGATTTGTGGCTTGCATTTAACGATGGAGGTGTCTTGTAACGTTCCTAGCTAGAGTTTATCGTAGTTGACGCTAGTTAGACCTCTAGGAAAATAGCTTGATACGCTCTTTTGATTGCATGATTGGTCTTCCCTCACATTGCTTGACTTAGTCACTTTGACCTCCCAATTAGTTGAATCCGTTACAATTACATGTGGATCCTAGCCCTAGCGTTTTACATACTTGATTTCAATTCGTTGTTTAGTCATCCTTGTCCTAGTTTACATACCTACACCCTACCATTTGGGAGTAGCTTGACTAAGGCAATAGATAATCGCCCATCGTTCCTTAGTGGTTCGACCCTCAACTTACCATTATACTTGTGTAAGGGTGTGTTGAGAGATTACAAATTTTGTTTGGCCTAGGGTAGGGGTTAGTTTCAATGACCTAGTTCCGACCCTTCGTCAGTAACGAACTTAATATTTGTCCGTTACAAATATTAATTATTCGTAACGTGCATTTATTTGCCCGTTACGATTATTAACTTTTCATATCGGACAATTATTTGCCCGTTACAAATGACTTTTTCCGTAACGGTTATATATTTTGCCCGTTACGATTACTTTTTTTGTAACGAAATTTATCATGCCCGTTACAAATAGGGTGTTACAAATGAAAATTTTTCCACAAGTGCTTGATACTTGAAAATAAAACATACTTCCATGATTCACATACATTCAACTTGTATCATGCTTCAAATATCATATTCACATGCTTGAATAATAATTCAAGTTCAACCAACATCAATTCCAGGTATATAATCAACCAAACATGCAACTAATTCATCACTTCATTCATAACTCACAATCCTAACATGATACTTGTTGTGCCTAAAATTTCACCCTAAGTTCTTATATTCTACAGGAAGCTAGGTTACGGGTTACAGGTTGGCATAGCATAGGTCGAAGATGGCTGTACAGCTAGCACTCAGGTACCGAGCAGGCCAAAGATATTTTTATGGAATATTCCTAAGAATCTCCAAGTGGAAAAGGGTCCAAGATTCCTTCCAAGAAAATAGGAACCACTTCAAGCAGCCTTACCGTTGAAGAAGACCAATTCATATGCAAAAGGAAAAGACATGGAGCCGTGGAGAAAAAATAGGAACAACCTTGGCCCTCAATTCCGGATTCCAAGGGATTGAGGGAGAGAGTCGTTGAGGGTTTCCTGGATATTCCATAGGATATAAATAGGAGCATAATCATTGTAAAGGACATTACAAAATACTTGAGCCTAATTATTAAGTACAATCATAGTGTTCTCTTTACAAGATTGTCTTTCTAGTATCAACCTGTAACCTACATTGTAATCGATTCAATTGATACACTTAGTGGATTGGTGGACTCATAGCCACCCACAGTTTTTACCCTTATTCCTGGGGTTTTCTGCGTCATTACCTCGTGTGTCTTCTTCCCTTCCCCTTTTGCTCTATCTGTGGTTCTCTCCTGTTCATTTCTTAAAACCTATTTCAGCAGTTTTGCCAAGTTAATCTAGCTGTAACTATTGCGAACCAAATTGAACCTGGTATTCAGTTTTTTTTTACCAAAACAGTTTAGCGTCGTCTGTGGGGATACTGTTAGATCAATTTGTCCACCCCTCATCATGGCTGAAAGCCCCGATCCCAATCTGGATAAAAATGCGTTAATCAAGCAATTGCGGGAAGAATTGAGAGCCTCCATGGAAAATAGCCAGAAGCTCGAGGCCGAGTCTAAAGCAATCTTGGAAAGGCTCCAGGCCAAATCTCAATCATCCTTGGAGAGGTTATCTAAGGAACTCAAATCTATCAAAAGCAACAAAAAGAGATGGGTAAGGATTAGTGACATACCCCATTTCACCTTGGTCTCCTCTGATGAATCTGAAGGAGAAGACGAAAGGGAAGAACCTCGGGATAAAGAGGATCTATCTGGTGGAAGCCTTACCCCCATGGCCAAGGAAGTTGTCGTTCTCAAGGCCCAAAATCGGAAAATGATGAAGCTCTTGACCCGGCTACCAGGTGCTCCTAAACCTGTAGCTTATGAATCTCGCGATGGATTTGCTGAATCCCCTTTTGTGGAGGAGATTGCTAGAGTGCGTATTCCCACAAAGTTGAGTATCCCCTCCTTCCCAAAGCTGTACGATGGAACCACCGACCCTCAAGATCATGTGGCCCAGTACAAGTAGAAAAGGTCGAGGAGGATGAGCTTTGCCAACTGGGTATTCAGGAAATCAATCCTTTGGAAATCAAACCTCCGGACCTTGGCAAAGCAGCTGGCAATCAAGGCACAACAATGTCAATAGCATATTTGATACGGGAGCAAGTGAAGGCTCTAGCAAGCTAGCAATAGAGTACCACCCACATATCAGCTCATATGGTTTTGATACAAACATAGTAGGAGTTGTAAACGCTCTTAAGAATATTGGGCAACCAGTGAGGTGGCCGAGGAATAGCGACAAACCTGAGCACCAGAAAGACAAGTCTAAGTGGTGCGAGTACCATGGAGATCATGGGCATAGGAGCAACGAGTGCAACAGTCTTAAGAGAGAGGTGGCTTGGCTACTAAAAAGGGGTTACCTAAAAGATCTCCTTGAAAATTTTCCTCAAAACCCATTTATTTCGGATTGGGTTCGGGTCGGATTGTCAGGTCGGGTTAGCTTTTGCAAGCCCTACCTATAATTACAAAGTAGCAACCCGGGGCTACTCATTAAGAGCATCAACACTCGTGGTATAATTTTATACCACGGTGTAAAAACTCATCAAAAACTTGTAATTTTTCACTACATTGGTGGTATAAAAGTATACCATTTGATGGTATATACCATCTCATGGTAAACATTTGTTTCGATCCCCGTGAAATATGAACCAACCAGGTCACGCCATGTGGCTTGGTTATCATTTATCTTTTTTTTTTTTTTCAATTGCATTTTAAGAAAAAAAAAATTATAAAGTTAAAAATTATGAAAAAATTACCATTGTTTATAATTTTTCAAGACCTACACATATTGATATAGTTTTATATATTTTTTCGAATTCGCTTTTTACTACTTAAATAGAAAGTGTGGTGGTAAACTTTTTTTATACCATGGGTGGGATGATTTTTTGGAGAAAGTGAATTGTATTGTGGTATAGATGAGGTGGAGGAGTGAGAAAGTGGTAGAGAAAGAGGGATGATATAAAATTTTAGAGGTTATATAAACGGAGGGTTGAGAGAGATGTAGAAGTATCTCGCAGGGGTAAATTGATCATTTCATGCGGGATTTAAATTTTGTCTTTTAGATTCAGTGGTACAAAATACACTCTCAGTGGTACAAAATATAATTTTAGTGGTATTTAAAAAAAGGTTCAAATGTCTAATTAGACTGTCAAATAATATCATTACAGCTCAGTGGTACAAAATACACTCCCAGTGGTACTCAATGCGGTTTTAGTGGTACTTATAAAAATCCTCAGTGGCACAAAATATACTCTCATTAGTTGTGGTCCCATTTTTTTGTCGTTTTTGCACGTGAAACCATTTCTGAAATTTTTTTGTGGGGCCCACACCACATTTTTCACTCTTCCTATCTCTCTCCTCCTTTCTCTCTCTTCTTTTTACTTTTATGTTATTTTAATGGTTGTGAGACATTTATATTTGTCTCACAACACTCCCATTTGTACTTCCTCAAAATTTTATACCATGAGTGATGACGGTCTAATGTATATGTTAAAGAGAGGTTGGAAATTTCTCTAATTCTCAATCTTCCCTCCCTATCTTCAAACTGCATTTCTCTGCCCTCCAAAGATGCTGGTCACTCCAAATATCCCAACAAGGTTTTGTCTTAGCGACTTTTTCAGAAATCCTTCAGCCTCTCATCCGACATTCTCGTGTAAGTTCTTTCTCTCTCTCTTCAATCCCACTGTTTTTTGCTTAATTATAGAATTTTGCTTGTTTATTTAATCGATATGCAGCTTATAATTTATTTTTTCAATCTATTATTACTTTGTAATCACTTAATTCTGAAGCACCATGCTACTGAATTTTAATTGTACTTGTTGGGTTATTTATTTTTTTATTTTTGAAACAATTTGTTGGGTTATTTTTTTGTTTTTTTAAAAAAAAAACAGTGAACCCAGAAAATTTTGGTATTAGAAATTTGGTTGAACATTGTGGATTTTAATTCTATTTGATGGTTTTTTTTTTCAAAAAATTCAGAAAGTTGCTAATTGAAATTTGGTTGAAGATTGTGGATTTTAATTTTATTATATATATTTTTTTTCAAAAAATTCAGAAAGTTGCTAATGGAAATTTGGTGGAAGATTGTGGATTTTAATTCGAATGGGGTATTTTTTTTTCAAAAAATTCAGAAAGTTACTAATGGAAATTTGGTTGAAGATTGTTGATTTTAATTCTATTTGTTAGGTAACTTGAACTAGATGATGACGGATGGGAATTATTAGTCAATTCGATTTTAGCTTATCTTGGTTATTTCATGCAAAAAGCGTTAAATAATTCATCGTGTTTATAATGCTCATATCAAGATAGCCCATTGAACTCTTTGAACCTACTGTCTCGTTTTTTCTTTTTTTTTTTAATTTCTTTTTACTTTTTTTTTATTATTATTATTTTATTATTATTTTTTTTTACAGGCAAGTCAAGCCTTCATGATAGTTGTCTCGGACGCCTACCCTTTCCATGGATGACGGATAGGCCAGGGAAGAGCTTGAGATCAGTATGTTTTTACGGTTTGTTTCTACCTTTACTAGATGAAGTAGATTAAGTATTGTTCTGATATGAATCATTACGTAACGAGTTCAATTAATTTGGAGGTTGTTTTACGTTGCAGTACTGTATTACTATACCATTTACCAGTAAATTTGATATTTGGTGTTATCTTTATCCATGAAATCGATAGAAGCCAATTGATGAAAGAGAATTATGATTAAGTTAAACAGTCGATAGAAAGACAGGTTGATAGTACTGTAAATCGAAATGTGAGACATTTAATTGGCAGTATTAAGTTTAACTAATCTGAAAAACATTGTTCTTTGTCGCCATTGACTAACACAAAGGTATTTACTTAGTTAAGTATGCTGATTTTGATTGTCTATTTTGTTAATTCGAATTCGCGTATATGCTGGTTCCATTAGTGTTATCTTGCTAGTCTTTTGTCAAGTAATGTAAACACCTCACTCTTCTTATGCAATATGGAAGTCCTTCAATATATGAGATATGTAAACAGAGTTGGTATTCTGCATTCTTACAGCTATAAATACCTCTGACGGTCTGACCACTAGATTTGATTCTACAGAACTCAACTAATAAAGTACCAAGTCACAATTAAGAACATAGTTTAGTATTTTTCATAACAAGTTCAAGTTTACTGGCTACAACCCAAAGTAATCATGGCATATACATAGACAATCTAACTTAGTTTTTTTTCATAACAAGGACAAGTGTTGGATGTAAATCTGTACAAGTCATTATATTTAAGCAATAATATAAATGATATTAGAGAGAAGATTATTAAAGCTGGCCAGCTGGGGGATTGGTGAAGAATTTACAATGACCCTTTAACTTACAAGTAAGTCGATCATAGGCGTTTAAGTTATTATTATTTGAAGATTCATCTTTGTATTTTCTTCACATGAAATCAAATTATCTTATCCACATGTGTGATATTGATATAGGATACTGCATAAGGATAGGGTTAAATACATGGAGCACATAATGACCAAACCCTTCATCCACGCGTTAATGCGTATATGGCATTTAGAATCTAGAGCAGTTCTTTTAGCGTGGTTTGTATATATGTCAAAAGTTTGGACCTGTTAAAAATAGCTCATATACACAATTTAATCTATATAGGTATCAGGTGCAGGCATACATTTCAAAGCTAAATACAGTCACTGTTGCACATAATATAACAGTTGTTAGGTGTTGTGATTTCAAAACATAGATATTGGTAGATTATTGTAGCCATTCTAAGTTTCCTTTACACTCCTTTTTGTGTTGCTAACTTCAATGTTGTTGGCTTTTTTATAGGTTGGAGGATCAGGTAATGTTCTTTATCTTATTGAGGCTATTAATCGTGGTCGAATACTCCAAGTGAGAGCTATGAAATTGCACGCAGGGACATCCATGGAGGTGTGCTTTCCTTTAAAGCATAGTGGGTTTCTAGGAGCAACTTCATTAAATTGTAGAATTTCAATTAGCGGACCTGTTGTAAATTGGAGAAAACACAGAATGAAACAAGTGGCTTTCTGTGGGATTATGATAGAAAGTTCAGACAGCATGTTGATAACAGATGTGAAACCGATAAAAGGCAAATCTAATGAAGGGGTTTTGGAGGCATTACAGTCAATTGCAGACCCAAACATTGCTTTTGATTACTTTAAGTCTGTAGCAGGGATGCCTTATGTTGTCCATACAACTGAAACTTGTAATTACATGCTTGAAATGTTGATGGTGCATGGAAGAGTAAGGGATATGGTTTTTGTGTTCGACTTGATGCAGAAGCAAATAATTAACAGGAACTCAACCACTTACTTGACAATATTTAAGGTGCTCAATGTAAGGGGTGGAATGAGGCAAGCTCCCTTTGCCCTTGAGCGGATGGAATCTGCTGGGTTTATTTTGAATGCTTATTCGTACAATGGATTGATTCATTTGCTTCTTCAGTCAGGATATTGTAGAGAGGCTTTGAAGGTGTACAGAAAAATGATTAAAGGAGGAAATAAGCCTAGTTTGAAGGCATATTCTGCACTCATGGTTGCAGTAGGTAAACGAAGGGATACTGAAACTGTAATGGGACTGTTGAAAGAAATGGAGAGTTTGGGATTAAGGCCTAATGTTTACACGTTCACTATATGCATTAGAGTTCTTGGGAGGGCAGGAAAAATTAATGAGGCATTTAGAATCTTGAAAAGAATGAATGATGAAGGGTGTGGGGCTGATGTTGTTACGTATACTGTTCTCATTGATTCACTTTGTGTTGCTGGAAAACTGGATGAGGCAAAGAATCTGTTCCTAAAGATGAAAGATAGTTGTCACAAACCCGATCGAGTAACTTACATCACCCTGATGGATAAATTCAGTGATTGTGGAGACTTGGATAGTGTTCATGAACTTTGGAGTCAAATGGAAACTGATGGCTATCATGCTGATGTTGTTACCTTTACCATTCTCTTGAATACTTTATTCAAAGCTGGAAAAATTGACGAGGCATTTACTCAATTAAGCATCATGAGGGAGCACGGCGTTACACCAAACCTTCATACCTACAACACTTTAATTGGCGGTCTTTTAAAAGCAAATAGGCTGGATGAAGCTCTAGGTCTGTTTGAAAGCTTGGAATCTCTTGGTGTTGAACCAACTGCCTTCACCTACATTTTGTTTATAGATTATTTTGGGAAATCAGGAGCAACAAACAGAGCCCTGGAGACATTTGAGAGTATGAAAAGTAGGGGAATCGTTCCAAATATTGTTGCATGTAATGCTTACTTGTATACTCTTGCTGAGGCTGGGATGCTGAAGGAGGCAAATGATGTTTTTAATGGACTTCAAAGAAGTGGAATTGCTCCAGATTCTATTACATACAACATGATGATGAAGTGCTACAGTAAGGTAGGGAGAATGGATGATGCAGTCAAGTTGCTCACTGAGATGGTAGAAAATGGCTGTGATCCTGATGTGGCTGTCATCAACTCACTGATTGACATGCTTTACAAGGCTGATCAAGTGGATGAGGCATGGGATATGTATCAAAGATTGAAGCAGATGAAGCTTACTCCAACAGTAGTGACCTACAACACGCTACTATCTGGCTTGAGGAAGGAAGGTAGAGTACAAGAGGCTATTATTTTATTCTCAGCCATGATAAAAATTGGTTGTCATCCAAACACTGTTACTTTTAACACGCTCTTAGACTGCCTCTGCAAAAATGATGAGGTGGATATGGCTGTCAAGATGTTTTTTGAAATGAGACACATGAGTTGCATTCCAGATGTGTTTACTTATAATACTCTCATTTATGGTTTAACTACAGAAAACAGAGTATATGATGCATTTTTGTTGTTCCACCATATGGGGAAGTCATTGTATGCTGACTGTGTCACACTGTGCACTCTTATTCCTAGTTTAGTGAAGAACTCAAAGGCTGAGGACGCTTTGATTATTATCAGGATTTTTTTGTTTCATGGTCAGCATCGTGCAGACCGGTCATTTTGGGAGGATCTTATCAGTGGGGTTCTTGTTCAAACAGATATTGACAAAGCTATGGTGTTTGCTGAAAGCTTAATATATTCTGAGCTTTGCCAAGATGACTCAATTTTAGTGCCACTCTTCAAGGTTTTGTCCAAACATAGAAGGGGACTTGAGGCATATGACTTCTTTTTATGGGCTAGAAGCTGCGGAATTGAAGCTACGTTGGAATTGTATTATGTATTAATTGAAGGGCTTTTGGATTTAAGTCGTCTTGAACTGGCCTGGGATTTCTTTGAGGAAATGAAAAAAATTGGTTGTGTCCCAGATGTGTCCACATACAATTTGTTGCTCGATGCTTTTAGTAAATCTGGAGATGTTGATAGGCTTCTTAGTCTTTATGAAGAAATGCAGAATCGTGGGTGTACTCCGAATACAATAACTCAAAATATCATCATCTCCGGCCTTGTGAAATCTAACAGCATAGACAAGGCTGTTGATATGTTTTATAATCTTGTTAGTGGAGATTTTTCACCCACTCCTTGTACGTATGGACCTTTGATAGATGGATTGGCAAAGTCAGGAAGACTGGAGGAAGCAAAAAGTTTTTTTGACGAAATGATTGATTATGGATGTGAACCAAACTGTGCTATTTATAATATCCTGATAAATGGCTTTGGCAAATCTGGTGATATGGATACCGCTTGCACTTTGTTTAGGAGGATGGTTCAAGAAGGAATCCGACCAGATGTAAAATCTTATTCAATCCTTATTGACTGCCTATTGATGTTAGGGAAAGTGGATGATGCGTGGGACTATTTTCAGGAATTGAAACTGCAGGGCCTTGATCCTGATTTAGTATGTTATAACTTTATGATCAATGGTCTTGGGAGATCTGGGCGAATTAGAGATGCTCTCTCTGTTTTTGATGAGTTGCAGACAAGGAGGATTTCTCCCGACTTGTACACCTACAATTCCTTGATACTACATCTGGGAATTGCAGGAATGATGGAAGAAGCAGGAAAGCTCTATGATGAGCTCTTGCTAAAGGGATTGGAGCCAAATGTGTTCACATATAATGCTCTCATTCGAGGGTATGGCATATCTGGAGATCCTGACCGTGCATATGCCATCTATCAGAGGATGATGAGTGGTGGCTGCAGCCCCAACTTGGGAACCTTTGCACAGCTTCCTAACCAGTTTTGATTCTCTGGTCATTAAAAATTTTCTCTGACCTGTGAAGTCACATTCAGCACTTCTGTACAGTATAGCATGGGAAGTTTACTTGCATTATACAAGAATCTTGTTTAAAAATAGTCTGTGCATTGCTACTGTATTCTGTTGTAGACGTGGATTCTGGTACCTATGTATATTCATTCCACCACTGTATATATAAAACTATGCTTAATATCTATTGGCATTTTTTTAAAAGACAGGCTAATAAAATTTACTGAAGTTAGAGTGATGTTGAAGTAGCTGCACCTCCTTTTGCAAGTAGGTGTGTTTGATGTACTGTCTTTCTGCTTTGTTAATACTTCACCATTTGAACTCCCTGCTGATTTACCAGATTCTGCGCCCAAATCAACTGAATATCACCTGCATTTCCCTCTTGAGTATTTGAACCAGAGTTTCTGAGTTTGTTAGAATATCGATTAAATCCATAGAAGTTCGTGAAGTCCACTTTAGACATGTTAGCGCTTCCATTTGGAGTGCTGAAGCTGCTTAACCAGAAGTTGCTCCACCCGCTGACTTTGTACTGTTTACCTAATGGGAATTGAAAAACCATTCTATCTTTGCCCTTTTGGTGTTTTTCTTCCACGAGCCATTGACTAAATTGTCATGCTTTTTCCCCCTTGCATCTTTACAGAATAGTTCTGAAGAAATCTAGTGGATGCAGGATCCACTTCAGGCAGATGAAGGTACCGTGAAGCTCCTGGGTTGGGTGCATGGATCAAATCATTTTAATCTAGCCCTTTGATATTCCGGTGAATAGATGTCATATCAAGTCTTTTTCCCCTAAAACCTAGACTGTTTCTTGCTAACATTGACCCCAGAATTTATTGATGTAGTACATGCACCATGAGCTAGTTAGACCATTCTGGCTCAGAAATAGCTGAATGTAAAATAAGATCCATTATGTGAAAGGTTCTTATCAGTTTCCATGTAAATGACAATATTCTCGCTCCAAGTTTTCTTGGCAAATTTTGAAATCCTAAAAGTATGTTGTAGATCCTCCTCTTGTCCACAACACTGACATGACAGAGGGCACAGTTCCTCTTCTGCTGAGGTTAACCTTGTTGTAGACCTTTTATTTTTTGGTAGGACTTGTTTCTATCAAGTGTTTAGGTTGGCAGATGAAGAACATCACTGCGCTTATAATGGTGGGCATATACGTGTAGACGGGTAGTGATGATTCTCTATTCTTACTACGAAATCTTGTTCTAGTCCTCTTTTAAATTTTTAATACTACGTAACTGATTTTACTACGAAATCTCACTCACGTATTCCTTTATTCTGGTTAAACTGAGATGAATCAGGAAAGGATCTCAATCCTTAGGACCATCGAACGAAAATGCGGTTTCGGTCGCGATCGCGGAAACGGTCATGATTCGGTAACGGAATTGATGCGTTCATCGTGGATCGTATCGCGGTTGTCGCGTATACTACGTATTTAAGTTTTAAACTCTGTATTTTTCCTATGGGTTTTCTCTTAAATTTTGGAAATCTTTTATTTTTTACACCGAATATACCACTGTATTTCCCTTTTTACTACTATGTATTCTTATACTCACTCCGTGTTTTAATAAGTGTTATAGTTTGATTGACACATAGTTTTAGGCAATTTAATTGACTTAAATAAAATACTCCTTCCGTTTTTAAATACTTGCTCCATTTCTCAATGCGCGGAGTTTTAGGAGAAATTGGAGAAAATAATAATATATGAAGGTAGTGGGGTAAGTGGAAGAATAAAAAATTGTAAAAAGCAAAAGTAGTGGAGAGGAATGGAGGAAGAAAATATGTGGTGGGTCCACTAGGTGAGAGAAATTAGTTAAATGTTGTAAAAACTTTCCAAATAAGGAAATAGAGCAAGTATTTAAAAACGGCCGAAAAACGAAAGTGGAGTAAGTAATTAAAAACGGAGGGAGTAAGAGGTAAGTGGGGTAGTTGGAGTATTAAAAAATTGTAAATGAAATATAGTGGGGTTAATTGTTTATGAAAAAGTAATGAATGTGAGAGGAAGTATATAATAGATAAATTAGTAAATAAAATAGTAGTGGGTTTAAGTGGGGACCATGAGAGTAGAGAGAGATAATATTTAAAGGAAGTTTTTTGCCAAAACAGAAAGTGTAACACTTATTAAAACACGGAGAGAGTACTCTTCTATTTATTTTAAAATTAAAATCCCTTTTTTGAGTGTGGGGCCCTGGTACATTGAAAAAAGGAAAGATATAGAATTTCTTGATCTCTACCTACTTGAGTCCAACTTGGATTCAACCAAGGATAAAAAAAAGTAATTTTAGGAGGTGGCATTTGTTGTATAATTAAAAAAAAAAAAAGGCAGATGTGTGGGCCCCCCATGCTCACATTGCTTTTTGAAATTGAAAATGTTTAAAAAAGTTGTTTATAATTGGAGAACAGGATGGCTTAGGAGAGAAAAAGCAATATAATTATTTAACTGAGCAAATTGAGAAATCAAAAGAGAGAAATCAAGGGGGACGAAGATACTTGACACCAAGAATTCAAAGCAAAAACAGAGGAAGCTTTTGTTGAGTTTGCAATCTGCATGGGAGACTAAGAATTCAAAGCAAAAATGAACTGTCGTTTTGGGACAGTTTGAGGTAAGTGCTCTTGTTCTTTTAATTGGGCAATTTTTTTATTTATTTTGTATTAGGGTTTCACAGATTTTCAGTTGAATTCGTGGTTGAATTTTTATGGTTATGTCATTTATCTTTTTCATATAAACACCAAAATAGGGTTTTTGTTCTATAATTCAAAAGTTATGGTTTTTTTTCCATATGAACAATGAAATTATTGAATTTTTATGTTCAAATTAGGGTATCTCAGTTCCAGAATGTCATGTACTTGTAATTAGAATTAGGCTTTTTTGGGCCGAGGACTTTTTGTTGTTGAAATTTATGTATACTGTGATAAAAATAGGTCGGAATCAAAGTGATTAGCTTTCACCAGTAAATATAGAATCATGTATTTAGTTGGGTTGTTAATCTTGTTTTAGTATGTGTAGACACCTAAAAATGTCTCCCCGAAACCAAACCCGATGATGAACAACTTTTTCACCGCCATTATTGGTCGGGTTGAGTATTTAATCCCGGGAGTGCTTAAAATTCATATTCGATCAAACTCAGTTCATAAAACAGTCAACTTATCAGTCCTAATGTTTAGTCAAAGCATAGACCAATTTATATTTTTGGCCCAAATCTTTTTTTTATTCATTTCATATTATTTATTATTTTGACCCAATTAATAAATAATAAACTTAAATAGCCCGAAATTATGAAATGACACTTAAAAATGCTGAGCGTAATTAGGGTTAAAATGAATCTGGACGTAAAAATGGAAATAATCCACCGTGTCACGGTAACCGGTGCTGCGCCACGGAAAATCTTGCCGCGTCACGACATATTATACCGTGTGTTCCTCGTGTGTTAGACTTCACGCGCTTTATCCTCTGTAGGTCAAATATTTCCCGCGTCACACCAGATTTCACCGCGTCACACTAAATTATATTGTGTCACGGCATTTCTTGCTATGTCGTGACAATATGTTGACATGTCGCGACAACTTTTTTTGTAGGGTTTTTATCTTTTTAAGGTTTCGTGTGTTCCCTTTGCTCATTTTCCCTATAAATATCCCCTAATTTCTGTTTTTCAGGGCATCAATTAATTCTTTCTTCTCTCTTCTATGCTTTAGCCTAAACTCTAGCCTACCTTATTCTCTTAAAATACTTCCTTTAAGCACTCCAAGGTTTCCGTATTTTACTCAAGGTTATGTCCTTAAATAAAGGCGTGAAAGGTAGAACGGTTTGAGGGTTTGGCCCCAAATCAACTCTATTTAATTTATTTTTAATTATTGTTATATTATTTCCTTGAAGTTAATAACTCGTTTTTTGTTTTATTGTTACAAGCAAGCAAAATCAAAGTAAGGAATCATAGTTTTTGCTTGCGTTGAATTTTTTGTTGACTTTTCTCTCTATGCGATTTCCATGGCGATTTGAGCAGCTAGGTCGGGCTCCTCTTCTGGCTTCTTCATCATCATGGCACGAAAGAAGAAAACATCAAATCCACTCCCGCAAAACACTAATCATGCACCTTTTGAAAAGATCTTAGATAATCTGAGGAAATCTGGGATTTCTTCAAATGACTCAATTCCTGAAGCTGATGAAATGGTAACTCCTCCTGCATATCTGGTGCATCTAACTGCTGGAAAGGTATCCATAAGTGATTTGAGGATGCTAGAAAGTGTTCACAGGAGTTCGATTGCCCTGAATCAAGCTCAATCCAATAGAACAGTAACTAGGGTTTCTGCGGTTACTGTTCCATTGGTTATAGGGGAAAATCGGACTTTGATGGCTACTCCTGATGTTAATCCTGAAACGTCTAAGGGATCTGATGATCCAAATCATGTTTCTGAAGCTCCTGCTGAAGAATGGAAGGACTTATTCAAGGGGAAGCTGAATGCAAAAGGAACCTCCCTGTCTTTCATTGCTCCTGAGGTAAGGGATGGTAAATCAATTGCAAAACTTAGCTCTGCTGATATTCTTGAAGGCAATAGGAAATGGGGTAATGCTCTTATTTTCTATATAGTTGGTTATTCACCCACTATTTCTGCAGTTCATAAGTTCATTGCTGATAATTGGAATTTTATAGCTAAACCAGACATTTTTTGGCATGATGAGGGATATTTCATTGTTAATTTTAAATCTGTAGATGATAAGAATGCTATACTATGTTCTGGTCCCCATATGTTCTTTGGTAAGCCTGCCATTGTGAAGCTTGGTCTGATAAGTTTGATTTTCATGCTGAAATCTTGAGAACTATACCTCTATGGATTAAGCTACCTAATTTGCCTTTGAATTGCTGGGGTGCTGAAACTCTAAGTAGAATTGGTAGTCTGCTAGGTGTCCCTGTATGTGCTGATGAGTGTACATCTAGACAGCTTAGGGTCTCATTTGCTAGGCTCCTTGTGGAAATTGATGTTACTAAACCTCTGCCTAGTTCTGTCTGGGTTGAGAGTCCTGTTGGAGAATTAATTGAGATTAAAGTCTTTTTTGAATGGACACCACCATTCTGCAAAAAATGCAACCAGGTGGGGCATGATTGTGCTGTACCTAGGAAGCCTAAGCAGAAGCAAGATGATGTTCAAAAAACTGCTCCAGCTCAGAGTAAGAAAGTTTGGGTGCCTAAGAAAGCCAATCCTGCTGGTGCTAATAAAGTTGCTGAACCTGCTAAGGAAGCCTTAGTTCCTCAAGTTCAGAAACCTGAAGAATGGCAAGTTCCTGGCAAAAAATCCAAGAAAAAAGCTAACAGGCAAATCTCCTTCCCTGCTACTGTTATAAACTCAAACTCTTACCTTCCTTTGGACAATCATAATGATGATGTGGTTAATATTGATGATGAAGCTGCTGATCCTAACGGGGGTGATGGTAATCCCTCTTTGGGAGCATGTTAGTGCTATCATGGAATATAAGGGGTCTTAATGACCCTGGGAAGATAGCTTCTGTTAAGAAGCTTCTTTCAGAGCAAAATATTGATGTTGTTTGTCTTCTAGAAACTAAAGTAAAGCAGCAAACTAGTGTGAATATTCAGAAGAAATTTGGCTTCTCTTGGTCTTGGCACTGTAACTACTCTCACTCTCCTAAAGGTAGAATTTGGGTTGGGTGGAAAGCTGAGTGTCTTACTTTGGATGTTCTTTTTTCTTCTGAACAATTGGTTCATTTTTTACTTAGCACTAAAGATTTGCAGACTCAGATTATGGTTACCTTTGTCTATGGTCAGCATACTATTCATGACAGATTGCAGTTATGGAGTGGGCTCAAGGGTTTGCCTAGTACTCTCTTGCCTTGGTTATGTACTGGAGACTTCAATTCTATCTTGTCTGTTGATGATAGGTTAAATGGATCTGCTGTCTCTGAGTATGAGACTAGAGACTTTCAGCACTATATTGATGATCTAGCTCTTGTTGAAATCAAGAGCAAGGGCTCCTTTTTCTCTTGGTGTAACAAAGCTCATGAAGGCCCCAGAACCTTTTCTAGGATAGATAGAGGTTTTGTTAATCAAGAGTGGATTAATTGTTATGGTCATGTTGAAGCTGTCTACTTGCCTCCTTCACTTTCTGATCATAACCCTATTGTTTATGACATCTTTCATGCTTTGCCTGGGAAAGGAAGACCTTTTAGGTTTCTCAATTGTCTTGCTGAGCATGATAGTTTCTTGTCTGTTGTTGAAACTGCTTGGCAAAGCACTGATTCTAGTAATCCTATGGATGACATTTGATGTAAGCTTAAGCATGTTAAGGCTTCTTTGAAAAATTTGAACACTCAGAAGTTTGGTGATATCAGTGCAAAGCTTGATTCTGCCCAAAACCATCTTACTGATATTCAGCAGCAAATCTCTAATGATGTTACTAATATTGATATGTATGCTCTAGAGATGGCAACTATTGCAAATGTGAAACATTGGTTTGGTATCCAGGAAAGTGTTTATAGACAGAAATCTAGGATTGACTGGATGCAACTTGGTGATGGGAATAATCATTATTTTTTCTCAGTCATGAAGCAAAGACAAAGTAGAAATAGGATTAATACTATCTATACTAAGCAAGGTGTTCTGCTGAAAACTCCTGCTGCTATTGAAGATGAGGTTACAGGTTTCTACAAGAAACTACTTGGTTCTAGAGCTCATGTTCTCCCTGGGGTTAATTTGAATATAATGAGAAAAGGTAGCCAGCTATCTAAATCTGCTCAAGATTCCCTTATTGCCCCTGTTACTACTGCTGAGATTGATTTGGCTTTTAAGGGTATTAACAATACTAAGGCTCTTGGGATAGATGGTTTTAATTCCTTTTTCTTTAAAAAGGCTTGGAATATTGTGAAAGCTGATGTTTATGCTAGTGTTATGCATTTCTTTAATACTGGTAACATGATGAGGCATTGGAACTGCACTACTGTTACCTTAGTTCCTAAGGTGCAGAGCCCTTCTTATGCTAAGGATTATAGGCCAATTGCTTGCTGTACTGTCCTGTATAAGCTGATTTTTAAGATTTTGACTGCTAGATTGGCTGCTGTTTTGCATGAAATTATTGATAATGCTTAAGCTGGGTTTATTCCTGGTAAGCATATAGGAGACAACATATTGCTTGCAACTGAGTTAATTAAGGGTTACACTCATAAATACATCACCCCAAGGTGTATGCTCAAGATTGACCTTAAAAAAGCTTATGATTCAGTTGAATAGAGCTTTCTTGAGACTGTTATGGCTGAGCTCAGTTTTCCTGCTCAGTTTACCAGTTGGGTTAAGAGATGTCTTTCTACTGTTACTTTTTCAATCTTGATCAATGGTATCCCTGCCAAACCTTTTCCAGCTAGGAAGGGGCTTAGACAAGGTGACCCTATGCCCCCCTTCCTTTTTACAATTGGGATAGAGTATCTATCAAGATGTCTTTTTGAGCTGAATCAGGACCCTGACTTTAATTATCATCCTAGGTGTGAAAGAATGAATCTGACTCATCTCATGTTTACTGATGATCTGCTTATGTTCTGCAGAGCAGATGCTGGTTTTGTCTCTCTTCTCTTCCAGGCTTTCACCAAGTTTTCTGAAGCTTCAGGGCTTTCTGCAAATCTGGATAAGAGTGAGATCTATTTTAGTGG
Source organism: Chenopodium album (assembly GCF_948465745.1). Classification (NCBI taxonomy): domain Eukaryota; kingdom Viridiplantae; phylum Streptophyta; class Magnoliopsida; order Caryophyllales; family Amaranthaceae; genus Chenopodium; species Chenopodium album. The sequence goes on from NC_137837.1 coordinate 53,423,420, forward strand.
GTTAGCTGAGGATGATCAAGCTAATCTCAGGTCTCTGGTGGGTATTGCTCTTGGAGTTATCCCTTTTAGGTAATTGGGAGTTCCTCTCTCTTCAAAGAAACTCACAATTGCTCAGTGTAAACCTTTGATTGATAAAGTGACTACTAGAATCAATGGGTGGGCTGCAAGGTTTCTCTCTTATGCTGGTAGGTTGCAACTGATCAAAAGTGTTCTTTTTGGTGTTCAAACCTATTGGGCTCAAATTTTTGTCCTTCCCAAGAAGATTCTAAAAGAAATTGAGTCAAGATTTAGGGTATTTCTTTGGACTGGGAAATCCAATCCCTCAAAGAAATCCTTAGTCTCTTAGTCTCAAGTCTGTCTCTCTAAGGTTAGTGGGGGGTGGAATGTCATTTCTCTCCCTGAGTGGAACCTTTCTGCTATTACTAAGCTTCTTTGGGATTTAGCTCATAAAGCTGATAGCCTTTGGGTCAAATGGGGTTCACATTTATTACTTCAAAGAGAAGCCCTGGTGGGGTATGCCTGCTCCCAAGAAATGTTCTTGGGTTCTTAAAAGAATTCTGAAATGCAGGAATATCATTGATAATATTGGCAGTTGGGATCCTGTTATGCAAGGTGGAAAGGTTAAGATTAAGAAGATTTACTAGTGCATTACCAATCAGGTCCCTAAGGTGACTTGGAGAAGGATTATCTGTAATAACATGGCTTCTCCAAGAAGTGTGTTTATTTCCTGGCTTGCTGTCAGAAATAGGCTAGTTACCAAAGATAGATTGCAGAGCTGGAACATTCAATGTAATCCTGTCTGCTTTTTGTGTAATCAGAGTTTGGAATCAGTGCAACATCTTTTCTTTGAATGCTCTTTCAGTAACAGTATCTGGAAACAGGTTCTTGAAGTTTTTGGCTATGTTAGAGCTGTCAAGCATTTTGATGCTGAATTGGAGTGGATTTCAAGGATCTGCAGGAAGTCTAGACCTAAGAATAGGTTGTTGGGAATGTGCTTTGCTAAAGCTGTGTATCAGATTTGGCTGCAAAGAAATGCTGTGGTTTTTACAGGAAGTTGCAAGACTACTGCTGGTGTTTTTAGAGAAATTGTATTTTCTGTAGCTTGTAGATGTTCTGTCTCTGACAGACAGTTACTTATGCTTTAATTTGGTTTGTTTCTTGGTTCTTTTTTGGTCTGTTTTGCCTTTTTGTCTAGTCCTGCTGTTTGGTTTGTCCTGCAGCTGAGTCTAGGAGAGGCTGGGTTTGTGTTTTGCCTGTTTACAGGCTTTTGTAATTTGGGGTTGCAACTTTGCTTTTGGAAGTCGTAATTTTCTTCTTTTGGTAATAATAAATTCCATTTACCAAAAAAAAAAAAAAAGTAAGGAATCATGTTCCTTTTATATCTATTATTTTTCTAACGGTTTTATATTGTTGGATTATTGTTGAATTGCTTCCAATATTAATGTTTATTCTGTTATATTTATTGATCACCATATTGCATGTTAAAGGGAATATGTAATTGAAAATCACACCTAATAAGATAACTTGGACAACCATTTTAGGTTTATTTTTAATCTTATTATTAAATCAAGTGATCACAATATTTTAGAATTATGTGTTGCATTAATATTCAACCAATTTAGCATAATTATAGCTTGGAGCAAATTGAATATTTTGTTTGCATGCCTTTGAGATCGCATAAATCACTTTTCACAATAAGAATCGAGTAGAGGCCAATACGGGTGAATGTGACTCCATGACTCACTTCGTATCATCATCCTCGATCCTCCTTTCGTGGTTCCGAACCATATACATTTAGTAATCTCATGGATTATGAATGGGGAGTAACCTTTACGGGCCAATCATTGTTTCCTTCGTTATCCCTTATTCGTGGTTGCCTTTTATGATTCGTGAACGGTTTACAAGTTCCTTAAAAACTTGTTGGCGGCTACCTACTTTCCTTGTCCCTAATCGTGTGTCAATTCCCACTTTCACACATGCTTTAACGTAGGCGCACTTCAAACGATGCCTACAATTTGGCGACTCCATCGGGGAGGATTCTTGGTTATTTATCGATTTGAGTGATCGGTATTTAATTAAGATGAGGGGATGAGACTTGAAAGATTCTTGAAAAGTATTCCTGTGATTAATTTGGCATTTTTGCATAAGCATAGATGTTTTAACGTCGCATTCAGGTTTTGTCCCGTAGGAAAAATTGAATAACCTGATTGCAAACGAAGAAAAAAAGGCACCAATCAGGTTTCCTGACTGTCGCGCCATGGTAGATCTTGACGTGTCACGGCGCTGGGCACTGTTACGTGGTGTTCAGCACCGTGACATGGTACATTTTTCCGTGTCGTGGCAATCTTGAAATCTTTCTAGTGGCTTTATTTCTCTTCTCACATTCAGCTTCCTTCGTTTTTTTTTTTTGAAAAAAACGTGTGTGTTCTACATATGTCTTAGCCCTAGGGGATTTAAGCTCTCTATAAATCCAAAAACGCTCATGGAAATAAGGGTTCAGCTGAGTTATTAAATTCACTCAAATCATGGAATTGAATTCGATTTCATCATGAACTCGTAGAGCTGCCCTTTGGCATACACCCTCAAGGGAGGCTGCTTTGCTAACGCGTTCAAACTCTTAACCATGGTACCCTTTGACACCAAAAATTTTGACCATAGTTGAACATTGTAGACACCTAAAAATGTCTCCCAAAACCAAACCCGATGATGAAAAACCTTTCTGAGCCATTATTGGTCGGGTTGAGTATTTATTCTTGGAGTGCTTAAATACATATTTCCATTTCATAAACCAACCCAATTCCTATCCCATTTCCCCAAACCATAACTTAATTTCCTCTTTTTGTGCCTTTAAACCCAATATAATTCATTTCGTGTCCTTTAAAATCATTCATTTCGTGTCCTTTTTATAAAAACGTTTATTCCAGTTTATTTTGGCCCATAATCTGGGTTAAATGATTGAATAGTTGGATGGGGTTTGAAAAGATCTTTCCAACGATATATTATAAGCCAAAATCCGAGTTATAACGAATAAGTTATGGTCAAAATATTAAACTGAGCCCAAACCGAACCTAAGCCCGCCTTACCTACGACCCAATGATCATGTGGAGGGTCCAAATTATTTAATACCATTCCTAAAAAAATTAGGATTAATTAGAAGCTTCTATAAGTTTCTAAAATATCTTAATTATTCTTTTTGAAAAGATAAGATTAAAGAGTTTGAAATTGAATAAAACTTTTCTTTTTAAAAATCTTATTCGAATTGGAAGACATTCAAAGATAGACAGATATTATTTTTGTGCATCATATTTTTTATCCAAATTTTATATTTTTGGATATCCCTTGAAATTATATTTCCAATGATATATTATAATATCAATTCCGAGCTATAACGAAAAAGATATGAATAAAATGTCAAACTCTATCCAAAACTGACACTGTCTCACTATTTCGGCCATATCTTTTATTATATTAAATATTTTAATCTGATTCTAATTGGGTTAGAAATTAGACTCTAAGATCTTTCCAACTATATCTTGTTCATCTTATTCCGATATCTGGATCAAAAGATATGATAAAAACAAAAACCGCAAAAACTGCAGTCTATCGAGTTTTATTCCGATTTAATTCGGATCTTATCTTAATTTTTCGACTCTTCTTTTTTTCTCTATAAATAGAGGTCATATCACCCCTTTTCCAATAATCAACAAGCTTGATCACAAATTTATTCTCTTCTCCCTCTTTAGCCTAAACACTAGCCTCCCCATTCTTTCACTATTCCTTCCTTTAAGCACTCCAAGGAGTCCATATAATACCCAAAGTTCTATACTTAAACCAAGGCGTGAAAGGTATAACTAACCGAGGGTTTGGACTAAATCAACTGTAATTTTTATTTAATTTAATTGTTTCAATTTGATTTATATTTTACTTGAAGTTACTAACAGTTTATTCATGATGTAGCAATTTAAAGGAACGTGCGGAATGTGAGTAATTAATTAATTTAATTTCTCTTATCTTATTTTTATATTGCTAATATCATGATTAGGTTATTTTATATTTTATTTGACTAACGCTATTATTGTTAAATTGCTTCCAATATTAATGTTTGTTCTATTATTATTTATGATCACCATATTGCATGTTTAAAGGGAATATGTAATTGAAAATCACGCCTAATAAGATAATTTGGACAACCGGTTTAGGTTCCTTTTTAATCTTGTTATTTAATTCAAGTGATCACAAATATTTTAGAATTATGTGTGTTGCATTAATATTTAATAGTTTGGAGCAAATTAAATATTTTGTTTGCATGCCTTTGAGATCGCAGGAATCACTTTTCACTATAAGAATCGAGTAGAGGCCAATACGGGCGGGAGAATGTGACTCCATGACTCACTTCGTACCATCATCCCCGATCCTCCTTTCGTGGTTTTGAACCATATGGAGTTAGTAATCTCATGGATTATGAATGGGGTGTAACCTTCACGGGTCAATCGTAGTAGCCTATCGTTGTCCCTTAATTGTGGTTGCCTTAAATGATCCGTGAACGGTTTACAAGATCCTTAAAAACTTATTGGCGGCTCCCTACTTTGATTTGTCCCTAATCGTAATGTCAATTCCCACTTCTTATGAGTGCCAAGCATATTCACCTCATGCTTTAACGTAGGCGCACTTCGAACGATGCCTACAATTTGGCGACTCTACTAGGGAGGATTCTTGGTTATTTATCAATTTGAGTGATTGATATTTAATTAAGATGAGTGGATGAGACTTGAAAGATTCTTGAAAAATATTCCTGTGATTTATTTGGCATTTTTGCATAAGGATAGTCGTTTTAACATCGCATTTAGGTCTGTCCCGTAGGAAAAATTGAATAACTTGATTAAGTACGAAGGAAAACAGGGCAACAGTCAGATCTTCTAACTGTCGTGCCACGGCAGAATCTGCCGTGTCACGGTGCAGTTCACTGTCTGATGGTGGGCTGCACCGTGGCACGGCGGTATCTGCCGTGTCACGGCAGTCCTAAAATCAGTCTGGTGACTTGTTTTCCCTTCTCACATTCAACTTCCTTCAATTTTTCTGAAAAAACGTGTGTGTTCTACATGCGTCTTAGCTCCGGGGGATCTAAGCTCTATCAACCCAAAAACGCTCATGGCAATAAGGGTTCATCTGAGCTATTAAATCCACCCAAACCATGGAGTCGAGTTCGATTTCATCACGAACTCGCGGAGCCGCCCGTTGGCATACACCCTCAAGGGAGGCTGCCTTGCTAACGCGTCCAAACTCTTAACCATAGTATCCTATTGACTCCAAATAAACCTGACCATAGTCGAACATAGAACTTGACCTTAGGTTGCGAACTATTCTTTGCATCATTGTGCCTACGTGTTTTATGTTTGGTCGTTTTTTGTCTATGGTGGATTATTTTATGACTAACGATTGTCAATGGACCGTACTCACTTAGTAATTAGCGAAAACTAAAAAAAAAATATCGTGCCACATTAGCGTCCACCGTGCCACGAGAAAGTCTACCGTGTCACGGTAGTTTCCACCTTGGCACGGTGGATTTCCAACAAAAAAAACTGGAAATGGTCACCGCGTCACGGAAACTTGTGCCATGACACGGTACAGTTTGCCGTGTCACGGTGCCTAGGAAATAAGTCCAGTCAGTTTTTTTTAGTCTTCCGTGTTAATTTGGTCCTCGCGTCAGTCATTTTGGTTACTATTCACATGTCTAGCCATACGATCATACCATGAGTCTTATAACATCACTTAATCACTCACGAGTCAAGTATAGTCCACACACTTTCTTTATTTTTTTTTACTAGAGTCATACACCATGTCGTTTATGATCATATACTAGGTTCATGCATCCCCGTTTCCGTCATAATAAAAGATGAGTGGATCGGAGTTATTCTCACCTATTTTCAAATGACTTTTTTTTTCCTATCTTGAGCAATGTGTCAAACAATTAAGTGCGGTTTTTTTATTTCACAACACTTGGTCAAGGAGCAGGGGTAGATTGGTACGGTTTGAGTCATTACTACATCAACTTCTTAAACCTAAGAGGCGTTTAAAGAGAACTTTGCCATCTCCACGTCACTCATCACCTTCAAACTACTTTCAGTTTGTCCCAATGGCCACTAAGGAAGATATTGAGAACATTAACAAGTCCATTGAGACAATGTCTAACATGTTACAAGCACTCACTACCAGAGTCAACACAATAGAGCAAAACAACGTTACTGCGGCTGCACTGGACAAGATAAAAGAACAAATGAGCAGGATTTATGAGGATTTCACTTATGTGGAACGGCCTCCCACTCCTTTGGATGTGAAGGACAGACTTCCTGAAAATTTCTCCACTGCTGATATTCCAAAGTTCATGCCTATTGACAATCCAATATTCCATTTGAAGGCATTCTATGCAACCATGACTCATAAGGGATTGGACGTAACACACTTCCCTACGGTGTTCCCTCTCTACTTGGAACATGCTTGCAAACAATGGTTTTATTCCCTAGATGCCAAGCGTACTGCGACTTGGCAAGATGTCACCGACAGTTTCATGAACCGTTACAAGTGTAACATTCAAAGTAAAACTTCTGAACGTGAACTCTCCATTCTCAAACAGAAAGAGAATGAAGGCTTCACTGCTTATCTGAACAGGCGGAGGGAAACAGCTGTACTCTTGGTAGATCCTCCCAAAGAAAAAGAGATGATTCGCCTCTTCATCCAAAATTTGACCCACTAATACAAGCAACATCTCAAATTTCTTCCTTTGAACACTTTTGAAGCTGTATATGACATTGGCATCAATATTGAGGATGATCTAATAAAGATTGCTGGCAGTAACGATAATAACACTTGGAAAAAAAAGAAGAACGACCATCCTTCTTCTTCGTCTTCTAAGCACGAAAATACTACCAACAATATAAGCCAAGTTGATCTCAATGAAGTGTTAGCTCTTGATGCTCCATTGCCCAAGAAGAAAAGAACTTACCCTTCTTTAGGAATGACTTATGATGCGGCCTTTGATCGCCTTTACGGTCAAGGCTTGATCACACCTATTGGGCCATTTCCAGAGCCTAAACCTGAAGAAAGGAGCGCTAAGTGGAACCCTAACGCCCATTGCAAGTTCCATCAAGGAAAGGGTCACTCTACCGAACAATGCTAGAATTTGAAGGACACTATTCAAGATCTTGTTGATGCCAACAAACTTCAAATCCCTCCAGGCACTAGTAGAAAAATACAAAAAGGCAACCCCCAAATGGCACCAGTTCAAACCAAACCGGTGCCAAAAACCGCCCTAAAAATGAGCGGGATTTTAGACCAAGAGAAATGGCACCGGTTCAGATCGAACCGGTGCCAAAAATACAAAGGGCACCGGTTTGAACCGGTTCCACTGAACCGGTTCATCCTTTAAAAAAAAAAAGCGAAGCATTAAACATTTATACCCTAAAACCGTGTAATCCGCCCCCATTTCCTCTCCTCTCCTTCTCTCTCTGTTCATTCTTCTTTCAATCTCCATTGTTCTTTCAATCTCCATTGTTCTTTCAATCTCCATTGTTCATTCTTCTTTCAATCTCCATATATCGATCTCTCTCTCCTCTCTCTCTGTTTGTTCTTCTTTCTTCTTTCAATCTCCTCTCTCTCTCTCTGTTCGTTCTTCTCTCTCTCTCTTCGTTCTTTTTTATTCTTTCATCTCCATCGATCTCCTCTCCCTCATATTCTCCCTTCGATCTACAACAACAGCCGCCGCCACCACCACAAAGTTCGAGCACCAACAACAACGGCCGCCGTAATTGGTTTTTTTTTTCGATTTTGCCTTTTATTTTCGATTTTGGTTTTTTTTTTCGATTTGTAGGATTTTTTTTCGATTTTGGTTTTCTGGGTTTCAATTTTGATTTTGGTTTTTTTTTTTTTTTTTTTTTTTTTTTTTTTTTTTTTCCGATTTCTGGAATTTTGTTTTTGATTTTGGTTTTTGGGTTTTCAATATTGATTTTGATTTTTGATTTTGGATTTTGTTTCGATTTCTAGGATTTTGTTTTTGATTTTGGTTTTTTGGGTTCCAATATTAATTGTTTTTTTTTTCTGATTTTGATTTTGTTTTTTTTCGAATTTTTGGTTTCTTTTTTTCGATTTGAATTTTGGTTTTTTTTTTTCGTTTTTGATAATTTCGATTTTGATTTTTTTCCGATATTGATTTTGATTTTTTTCCGATATTGATTTTGATAATTTCGATTTTTAATTCGACTTGAATTTTTGGGATTTTTATTTCGACCTGAATTGATAATTTTGACTTGAATTTTTGGGTTTTTAATTGGTTTTTTGTTTTCGTTTTTGATAATTTTGATTTTTATTTTGACTTGAATTTTTGGGATTTTTTATTTATTTATTCTTAAGCTTATTTTTACTAATTGTTTTTTTTTCTGTTTTAATTAGTGCAGGTACAGAAGATTATGCAAGTTGTAATTGATCTATATTGTAATTTTTCTATTTTTACATTATAATTTTTTTTTATGATTTATAATGTAATTTTTTATTTATTTATTTATATGTTAGTTGTAATTGATCTATATTGTAATTTTGGATTTGATTATGTATTGTAAATTTTTGATTATATATATTGAAACCAATTCGATTTTTGTTGTGATTGTTATTTTTTTTCAGTTGATTGATTTAATTGGTAAGTGAAAAAAACCAATATATATATATATATATATATATATATATATATATATATATATATTTTGGACATTTTTGGCACCGGTTAACCGGTGCCAAAACCTGTTTATGGCACCGGTTTTGAACCGGTGCCAAAAAGGGGGGTAATTGGCACCCCCCACATTGGCACCGGTTCAAACCGGTGCCTTAGGCCGGGTTTGAACCGGTGCCAATTTTATTTTTTCACGTAGTGAGGCGACAAGAAGTAATGAACACAAGGCGCACAACAGATCCTTTGTGCAAGATTTCATGATTCTTTTTTCTTTATCATTCATCTCCATTCCCCCATTCATGTCTAGCATAGGTTTTCCATTTTGAATTTTTATATGTTTCATGTGTTTTGTTCACCTTTTCCATTAATAAAATGAGCAAATTTCCTTTACATCTCGATCATAGAATTTTTCATTCATTCATTCATTCTAAAAAAAAAAAATCAATTACCGAACTAAACCCAAGGTACACCAATGACTTGAGGCACCTTTGCAACCTTGTCATTCCCTGTTAACCGTTCAATCACATTCCATTTCTTCATCAACCATTTTGAGCCTCGTCTAACGTTTGGCCTTCATTTCTTCAACCCACATTTACTTAACCCTGGGATTGGAAGATGTGTAATTGTATAACATTCAAAAAGCAAGTAAAAAATAAAAAAAAAAGGCAGCAAAGCAACAATGAAACAATGTCTAAAGGCAAGTGTTCCAATGTCTTTGATATGAACACGTCTCAAATTGCGTCTCTCATCGAGTGCTCGGTACCGTGCTTGAGAAACATGAATGCTAAGTGAGTGATGGGCCGCATGATGTGAGATTGCCTACATTGATTCAAAAGAATAAAAAAAAAAGAAAAGAAAAACACAAAAAAATATATGAAAAATAAAACTTGCAAAGTCTAATACACAATTGCATATCTTGGGGCTTCTCTTGGGTCTTGAGCCTTTTACCCCTTTCTTCCTTAAACCTTCAGCTTAACCACCTTTGTTTCTTTGGATGAATACTACAAGAGGGGGGGGGGTGAATTGTAGTTTAAGAGAATTGAGCTAACTTTTTGCGGAATTGAAAAATACTAAGCTACAGGAATTCAAAGTGAACATAGAGAGATTTTACGTGGAAAACCTCTTGGCCCTAACAAGAGGAAAAACCACGACCACTTGGGATTTTAGGAAAGATTCTCCAATATAAAAGGGAAAACAACCTATTACAAGCTAAAGAATCAATCTTCAAGTTCCTCTATGAACTTGATGTTCCCAGCAGCAAGTCCCACTACCTGCTACTATTCTCTTCTCTATTCTCTTCTCTCTCTTTCTCTTCTAACTTCTCTTAGAGTTCACTCAAACTCCCAATTCCCAAATTACAACTCAATGATAAACACTAGTGAAAGTAATTAAGAAAAACACTTAAGTGGAATGCGACTTTTGACTCGTTTATGAACAGGAAAGAAAGATAAAAGTATTGAGCAAGGTGAAGTTATCCAGAAAATAACTTTGATATTTATAGGAAAATATTGCTTGGAGAAAACGCCACACTTTCCACTACTCACACCACCACTGCTTCATATCAACGCCACTACTCTACACCACTTCCAAAACTTTCAATCATGTCCTAAAAACCAGGGCACGTTGAGCCTTAAGGAAGTAGCATGTTCGTGAGTGGAGAAGACTGAATCAACAGTCAGTTGCGCAAGCTTAGGAAGTTGGTTTTGCAAAAGATATATTTTTTCCGAAAATAAATTATCACCTTAAAAGATAAAATTACAAAAGATTTTCTTAAACAAACTATCCTATTTTTTAGCAAGTCAATACTTATCCTTTTTTCAAACGCATTCCAGTTAGCATTAATCCTAATTATTTTTTACTTACATAAAATCTAAAATAGAAAAATACTTCAGACTTTATGCTTCTCTAAGAAGTCTCTGCTTCGAGTCTTCTTTCCTTAGCTTCTGCCCCGAAGCTCTAGTTCCTTCGCAGGAACTCTTTAGCTGATCTCTTTGACTTTTAGCTCCTTGTGTTCCTTTGCCTTGAATGATTCCTGTAACTTATAAATAGCTACACGACTCACAAAATATATTAGTCCACTTGTTTGACTTGTGTTATCATCAAAACATCAAGGGCAACAATATTCCCCCTTTTTGATGATGACAAACAAGGCAAACATTTTAGAGCAAAAATAAGCTAAGAGATCAAATAAACTACTGTAAAACAAAATTAAGGATGAAAGAGAATTTTTAGAAACAAGTTTTATACCTTACTGAGAAGCAGAGAGACACAAAACTTTGAGGCAGAGATGGATGATAAGTGTGTATGTAGTTTGCCTGTATACTTTCCCCCTTTTGGCATTATCAAAAACATAATGTATATAGAAAATTATCTCAAACACAGCACCATAACATGGTCTAATGATAAGGCAGAGGGCATATAAGAAAATTCAAAGCAGAGAATATGCACAAAATAGTGATAAAACATTCATCCAAAACCAATGATAAACATCGGCTAAAGGTGCATCAAATCCACAAGTTAAAAAAAACTAATAATCCTTGTTTTAGTTACAGACCCAAAAGCAAAACATTGTTCAGAAATACCAAAAGAAACACAAAAGTAGCATCATCATAGGCTAAGGAAACAAGAACAGGTTCAGATTTCCTTTGCAGTGAGGTCATCAAGCTTGGCTGCAATCTTCTCCACTACCTGCTTGATTGCTTTGTCCCTTGCCTGAGCAACCTGAAGGAGTAGAGACTTTGCATCAGCTGCACAACCAGACACTTCTCTTTCTAGAGCATCCACCCTGACTGTGTTGCTCTTGAGTTCGGAGATGACATCTTTGAGCATATCCTTCAGTTCCTGCAGCTCAATTGAAACTGCTTCATTGAGCATAGATGGAGAGTTAATTTCTTCAAACCCTGTTTCCTTTGGTTCAGACTTAGGAGACACAGGAGTAGTAGGAACTTGAGCTTCTTTCCCAGCGTCCTGTTCCCCTGGATCAATGAGAACACGCTCAAGCTCTTTTTCTTTCTTCTTTGACAACCTCAGACTCTTCTTCTTCCTTCCCCCTGTCTCCAATACATCCTCCTCCTGAACTTCTACCTCTAACCCTTTCTCCCTCTCTCTCTTTTTCTCCTTTGGCTTTCCACCTTCAACACCTTTTGCTCCAGGTGCTTCCCCCTCAACTTTTTCTTTCTCTTCTCCTTCTGAAACTGCAGGCAACACTTCTAAATATCCATAAACCACATGCAGACCTCTATTCTCAAGGAATGTTTTCTGGATATACTGATTGTTCTGTAGGTGCAGGGGTTCACAACCAGTGAGGTCAATTTTAAAGCTTTCAAAGATGGTGGTGAGGAGATTACCATACCCAATTTTCCAGTTTCTGGGTACGCAACGGGCTAGGTGCTGAATCATGATAGAAGGGAAGTTGATTTTGATTTTGTGTTCAAGGCAATACATGAAGATACAGTCAAGCTTGTTGGCTGAATTTCTTTTCTGGGTTCTTGGAACAATGTCATTGTGTACAATTTCGAACAACAGTTTTTGGAGAGGGGTAAAGTTATTGTGATTGACATAGGTGGCTTTAGGGTTTCCTTGGAAATGTTCAGCAATTGACTCGATTGAGATGCTAGGAAGAGGTTTCTGCACAGAACCTTTGAAATACAACTCATAACCAGCATTAGGAACTTCAAATAACTCCCCTAAATACTCTGCATCAAACTTAATCGATTTTCCTAACACTTTGCATGTAATTTTTCCTTTTTCACAAGAAATGGATGCATGAAAGTCTTTCAAGGCAGCAACATACAAAGGCTTATTAAAGCATGCACTCAACAGATAAGTCCAATTTTGAAATTTAATTAACTCTAGAAATTCATTGAACTTACTTGCTTTACACCATGGAAGGTTCAGGCTCAAACCAGATACGAAGTGAGTAGCATTGTCCTCAAGCCACTTGATCGCTGCTGTCTTATTCTTGTAGGAAACCCCCAAATCCTCGATCTCTTCTTCTTTGGGCTGCTGAACAAGTTCCTCTTTCATTTTTGCAGAATTTGGTGATGGAGGATATTCAAGAAGAAGTTGATGGAGAGTTTATGAGGTTTTATCTGTGGTAATTTCTTGGATTTTGACAGCAGAGTTTTGTTCTGTGGCCAGGGTTTGGTTTTTTGGTGAGATGTCCATGGGTGAGTATGAATGAGGCTCTTTGTAAGAGAGAGATATAATTGATTTGAGCGGTGTAAATTTATCTGATTTTCCCATCACCTTTTATAGTGGAGTAATTGTGAGGTGTCGCTTCAGGGTATATGTTAGGTAAGGTGAATTATGATGATGCGTCACTTCCATTTATAGCCTTGGGTAAATAAAAAGATAATTCTAGAAGATGAAATGTATTTTTCATGTAAAGGGATTAATTCAACAAAAGAAGATGAATATTGAATGTATCCATCAGATAAACCGTGTTTGATAAAATAAAATAAAATAAGAAAATTAAAGAAAATTATAAAAAACGATTAAATTTGTTGAATGGATAAACTTGTGAATATACAAATTAATGCACGGAACAAGTCAACATAGCTCATGCCATCAGTCAAGGATTTCAAGAATTATCATTCTTTTATGCATAACTTTGAACATACATGCTTAAATTACCTGCCATATCTATGTACTCAAACGTATCATTTTTGTGTGAGATAAAATGTACATCAGTTTGGAGATTTTACCCGAGGGAACATCAAGGCTTTTTCCTTAACACAACTTAATCATTCCAAGCTCCATCCTCATCATCTCATGTCTTTCTCTGTTTAAAGACTTAGTCAAAATATCAGCAATTTGGTTAGTCGTTTCACAAAATTCTAATTTTATTAAGCCTTTCTCAGCATTATCCTTTAGGAAGTGATGTCTAATATGAATATACTTAACACGAGAGTGATGTACTGGATCTTTAGAGATACAGATTACACTTGTGTTATCACAGAAAATGGGAATACAATCAAATTTCATACCAAAGTCTATGAGTTGTTGTTTTATCCACAACACTTGAGAGCAGCAAGCAGCAGCAGCTACATATTCTGCTTCAGCAGTAGATAAAGCTACAGTGTTCTGTTTCTTAGAACCCCATGAGACTAAGCATGGCCCTAGGAACTGGACCAAACCTGATGTACTTTTTCGATTGACTAAGTCTCCTGCATAATCTGCATCTGCAAAACCTTTTAGTTCAAAAGAATCACTTCTAGGATAAAAGATACACAACTCATCAGTTCCTTTCAAGTATCTAAGTATCCTCTTTACAACAGTTAGGTGAGATTCCTTAGGATTCGACTGAAACCTGGCACATAATCCAACACTGAATGCAATGTCAGGTCTACTAGCAGTTAAATACAATAAGGAACCTATCATACCTCTGTACATCTTTTGATCAACACTAGTTCCTGTTGGATCATCATCCAGTCTTGTGCCTGTTCCCATGGGTGTGTGACTTGTTTTTGCTTGATCAAGGTTGTACCTTTTCAGTAGTTCCTTGATATACTTTTGTTGATGAATTGAGATTTCTTTCTCTGTCTGTTTGATTTGTAGACCAAGGAAGAAGTTCAATTCTCCCATCATGCTCATCTCAAATTCACCACTCATAAGATCAGCGAAGTACTTGCACAAGACATCGTTAGTTGCACCAAAAATAATATCATCCACATAGATTTGTACAACTAAAAGATCAGTTCCTTTTGATTTTAAAAACAAAGTTTTGTCAACTTTTCCTCTCTTAAAATCATTTTGCAAAAGGAACTTTGAGATCCTTTCATACCAGGCTCTTGGGGCTTGCTTAAGACCATAAAGGGCTTTGTCAAGCTTAAACACATGATTAGGAAATTTTGGATTTTCAAAACCAGGAGGTTGTTCTACATATACATCCTCCATCAAGTAACCATTTAGAAAAGCACATTTCACATCCATTTGGTAAAGTTTAAAACCCATGTAAGAAGCAAAAACAATAAGTATGCTAATAGCTTCTAATCTAGCTACAGGAGCAAAGGTTTCTTCGAAATCAATACCTTCTTGTTGTTTGTAGCCTTTTACAACTAAACAAGCTTTGTTCCTCACAATAGTTCCATATTCATCTAGCTTGTTCCTGAATACCCATTTGAGACCAATTACCTTCTTCTCTTTGGGTTTGACTTAAAGATGCTAGATCTTGTTCCTTTCAAACTCGTTTAGTTCCTCTTGCATGGCTACAATCCAATTAGCATCTTCTAAGGCTTCCTGATGATTTCGAGGTTCCAGAATGGAGAGAAATGCATTGAATGCGCAGAAGTTCCTCATTTGTGATCTGGTCTGAGTTCCTCTGCCTATATCACTGATTATTAGATCGGTGGGATGAGATCCTTGATATTTGAAAGGTTTAGGCTGGAATTCTCTTGCCGGAACTCCAATTTCAGGCGTTTCCTGTTCTACATTTCTATCTTCTTCTTCAGCTTCATGATCCTAGAGGATTTGCTCTTCATTGGTCTGAACTTCATTTGTTTGAGCTTCTTGATTGTTTTCCTGAGGATTTTCCACAATCTCTTCATTTGGATCTCTTTGCTCTTCTCTAGTTTGCTTAGGATTTTCTTCTTCTTCACCCCTGTTTCTGATCAATCCAATTTCAAAATCATTGTTATCATGTTCTTGTACATTCATAAAAGAGTTAGATTCATCAAATATGATATGAATGCTTTCTTTAACACACAAAGAATTCTTATTGTAAACTCTATAAGCTTTGCTGTTTGAGGCATAGCCAAGGAATATAGCCTCTTCACTTCTCTCATCGAACTTTCCCAAGTTCCTTTTTCCATTATTGTGAACAAAACACTTGCATCCAAAGGCTCTGAGACGAGAGATATTGGCTTCCTCCCTTTGAATAGTTCATAGGGAGTCTTGTTAGTTATGGCTCTGATGGTTACTCTGTTAATTATGTAGCATGCTGTGTTGACAGCTTCAGCCCAAAAGTTCCTTGGGAGGGAGCTTGCTATCAACATTATTCTTGCCATATCCTCCAAAGTTTGATTCTTCCTTTCAACCACTCCATTCTGTTGAGGAGTCCTAGGAGCAGAGAAATTATGGTTCATACCTTGTTCCCTGCAAAACTCATCAAATTTTGAATTTTCGAACTCTGTACCATGGTCAGATCTTAGATGGATTATTGAAAATCCACTTTTTTTCTGCACATGTTTGGCAAATGCTACAAATTCATCAAAGGTCTCATCTTTACTTGTTAGAAAAATCACCCACGTAAACCTAGAATAATCATCAACTATAACTAACACATATTTCTTGCCACTTCTACTTTGGACTCTCATGGGACCACACAAATCCATATGAATTAGTTCCAATGGCTTAGTGGTACTGACCATCCTTTTAGATCTAAAGGAGCTTCGGACATGCTTTTCTTTTACACAGGCATCATAGATTTTATCATTCAGGAACTTGATAGAGGGTAGTGCTACAACCAAGTCCTTTGACCTGAGTTTATCAATTAAAGCATAGCTAGCATGTCCAAAGCGTTTGTGCCAAAGTAGAGATTCATCTTCAATAACACTCAAGCATGTAAGGTCAACCACATAGGTATTTCCCCTTCTCGTTCCTTTCAGAATAACCTTCCCTGATCTGTTATTGAAGATATGGCATTCATCAGAAGTAAAGCTTACCGAATTTCCTCTATCACAAAATTGTGATATGCTTAGTAGATTGTGCATCAAACCCTCGACCAGGAACACATTTTCTATTGCATGGGAGGCTGACTTTCCAATTTTGCCTTTTGCAATGATTTCTCCTTTCTTGTTGTCTCCGAAAGTCACAGTTCCTCCTGGATAGGTCTCTAATGAAAGAAATTTTGATTTGTCTCCAGTCATATGCTTTGAACAACCACTATCGAGGTACCATAGGTTGTTCCACTTCACTAGGACCTGCAAGAAAACTTAAGTGTCAGTTTCAGGAACCCCGGAATCCTTGGGTTCCTTTGATGTTGATGCGATATTAGTTTTCTTTACTAATACTTGCTTAACATTTCTTTTATCATGTTCAAATTTCTTTCTATAATCTGATTGTAAATGACCTGTTTTTCCACAGAAAGTGCAAACTTTGCTACTAGGTAGGTCTACATAGTTTTTCTGTTTCCCTTTCCTTTTGGACTCATACCCAAGTCCCTCAGTTCTCTTGACTTGAGCATCCTTGATCCATTTAGGAGTAGCATTCGGATAAATCCTTCTATTCTTTCTACCCTGTAGTTCCTTTTCTAGTTTATCTTTGCCAATTTTTAAATTTTCAAGATCTAGCTTGAGTTTTTCAAAATCAGCATTGAATTTCAGCATCAAATCATTAGAGGAACTACTAGAACTAATATCAGCATTAACAAGTTTATACTGTGAAAGCTCGACATTTAACATGACATTTTCCTTTTTAACATTTTCAAGCATTTCAGACATAAGAAGATATTTGTCATGTAGTTCTCCAAATCTGGTTTGAATGTCATTTCTTGCTATTTCCAGCCAAGCACTATGATCTTTCCAGATGTGTAGAACCTTTTGACATTCGTTCCTTTGCATGTATTCATCACTCAGATTAATTTCCATTTCAACAATAAGATCAATTAAAGCATCCTTGGATATAGATCTAAGTTTAGCATTATCAAAGTTACTTTCACTTACCTCCTTTTCCAGTTCCTTGAGGTATGCACGCATGTCATCTGACTTCACCATTAAAAAGAGATTGGCAGTTTCCTCTTCAGGTTGATCTTCATCTTCCTCACTTTCAGAGTCTCCCCAAGCAGCAATCATTGCTTTCTTGACATTGGTTTTAGAGAAAGGAGTCTTGTATTTCTCTTTTCCTTGTTCTTTGAACTTACCTTTCCCCTTCTCAATATCCCATTGAGGACAGTCTCTGATGAAGTGGTCAGTTGACCCACACTTGTGACATCCATAGTTTGGTTTGGAGTTAGAATACTTCTTTTGAAAATTTCTGGAGTTCCGTCCGTTCCGGTTGAACATCCTCTTGAATCTCCTGACTAGCATTGCTGCTTCTTCTTCATCCACTTCTGATTCCTCCTGGTCAGCTTTCAGTGCCAGCCCTTTGTTCTTGATTCCTTCACTGTTACTGGTTCCTAGATGAAGCTCATGTGTCATGAGGGAACCAGCAAGTTGTTCAATGTTGAACGTTGTGAAGTCCTTTGTTTCCTGAAGGGCTGTCACCTTAGCTCTCCAACGCTCGTCTTGAGGAAGACTTCTTAGCACCTTTCTAACCTGCTCATCAGTAGAAATTTTTCTACCAAGAGAAACTAGTTCATTAATTATGTTAGTGAATCTAGTAAGCATTTCCTGGATAGACTCTTTGGGTTGCATCTCAAAACGTTCATACTTAGACATGAGTAAATCGATTTTAGAACGTTTTACTTCATTATTTCCTTCATGAGTTACTTGAAGGAGATCCCAAATTTCCTTTGCGTTCTTGCACCCCATAACACGATTGTGTTCATGTGGTCCAAGTCCACAATGAAGCAGTTTTATAGCCATTGCATTGATTTCCATTTTATCAAAGTCTTCTTTCTCATTTTTAGACATTGGTTTAGGAATTACCTCATTTTGAGCATTGGTTTTGGTTACCTTGAAGTCTCCTACTTCGATTACTCTCCTGACCTGATAATTCTCTGCTTTGATGAAGATCTCCATTCTGTTCTTCCAATAGGTATAAAATTTCCCATTGAACATAGGAGGTCGTTGCGTAGAGTACCCTACTTCAAGCTTTTCATGAGTATTCATCTTGTGCCAAGATTCTCCTCTTGAGGGTGTCCTGATTTCGAGAGGGTTAGGCTCTAATACCAATTGTTGCTTTAGAGGAATACTACAAGAGGGGGGGGGTGAATTGTAGTTTAATAGAATTGAGCTAACTTTTTGCGGAATTGAAAAATACTAAGCTACAGGAATTCAAAGTGAACACAGAGAGAATTTACGTGGAAAACCTCTTGCCCCTAACAAGAGGAAAAACCACGACCACTTGGGATTTTAGGAAAGATTCTCCACTATAACAGGGCAAACAACCTATTACAAGCTAAAGAATCAATCTTCAAGTTCCTCTATGAACTTGAAGTTCCCAGCATCAAGTCCCACTACCTGCTACTCTTCTTTCTCTTTCTCTTCTAACTTCTCTTAGAGTTCACTCAAACTCCCAATTCCCAAATTACAAATCAATGATAAACTCTAGTGAAAGTAATTAAGAAAAACACTTAAGTGGAATGCGACTCTTGACTCGTTTATGAACAGGAAAGAAAGATAAAAGTATTGAGCAAGGTGAAGTTATCCAGAAAATAACTTTGATATTTATAGGAAAATATTTCTTGGAGAAAACGCCACACTTTCCACTACTCACACCACCACTGCTGCATATCAACGCCACTACTCTACACCACTTCCAAAACTTTCAATCATGTCCTAAAAACCAGGGCACGTTGATCCTTAAGGAAGTAGCATGTTCGTGAGTGGAGAAGACTGAATCAACAGTCAGCTGCGCAAGCTTAGGAAGTTGGTTTTGCAAAAGATATATTTTTTCTGAAAATAAATTATCACCTTAAAAGATAAAACCCCAAAAGATTTTATTAAACAAACTATCCTATTTTTTAGAAGTCAATACTTATCCTTTTTTCAAACGCATTCCACTTAGCATTAATCTTAATTATTTTTCACTTACATAAAATCTAAAATAGCAAAATACTTCAGACTTTATGCTTCTCTAAGAAGTCTCTGCTTCGAGTCTTCTTTCCTTAGCTTCTTCTCCGAAGCTCTAGTTCTTTAGCTGATCTCTTTGACTTTTAGCTCCTTTTGTTCTTTTACCTTGAATGATTCCTGTAACTTATAAACAGACTACACGACTCAGAAAATACATTAGCCCACTTGTTTGAGTTGTGTTATCATCAAAACATCAAGGGCAACAACCTTACAACCCTTGAAGACCTCTTTGAGGTGTACACACACTTGTGCAAAGTTCGGTTAGAGCTACGTTCAGCCTGATTCCTAACAGATACGTAGGTAACCTTACATCAAGGTGCGACCACATTCATATGCATGATCGAGTCAAAGAATATCCAATGCTTATCTCTTTATCCTTACCCATTTAGAGCTAGACTTGGGGGCTTGAACCCACATCACATTATCATACCCAGCCTAAAGAGTCATCATCTTTAACTCTTCACACATACATTTCCATCACCATAACCTTTGCAGCCTCACCTTAGTATCACTTTCACACACTTCTTTCACACATACATATCCATATCATCTTTCCATTAGAAACCCTTTATCATGAAATCTTGTTTCCCTACCGCGCATGCTTCATCATCTTTCAAGACAACATTCATCAGAAGAAACGTTGTATACTTGCTTAGCTTCTTGACCTGAGCAATGTTCATTGTTTCATGCATCGCATAATGTGCTGAGTAACATTTCTATATCAATGATTTGTAATAATACAAAGCATATCGTTCTTAGCTCTTTGACCTAAGCAACGTTCATAATCACTTCATCTATATACGTGCTTAGCTTCCAGACCTAAGTGACGTTAAAGATCGATTCTTTACACCATATATGATGCTTAGCTCCATGACTAAAGATCATTTATCTATCGTGTCACATGATGTAATTGTCCTTAGCCTCCTGGCCTAAGAACATGCATCATGCATACATTATTTTCAGGACAAGCAATTCAATCCATACGATTCATTTCGTCTTGCTCAAGGAGGAAGTTCAAAACTTCTTCCCTTTTTCATTATTTTATTTTGGGTAAGTTCAAAAACTTTTTCAAAATTTTTATCGAGAAGTTCGAAAATAAAATTTCATTTTTCACGTCTTTCTTTTTCGGGAGAAAGTTGGTACCCTCCACTCGTCTCATGAAAAAAATGATGGAAAATTTTTGCTTCCGCATTTTCGGTTGCTTGTGTATGCACACACACATTCAAACTACACACACACACACAATAACAAGTCATACTCATGTCATGTCATGTCATGTCGTGTCAAGTCAAACTTGGTCAAGTCAGTTGTTAAATTCAATAATTGTCTATACGAGTCCCCTGACAAATTTTATTTTGCAGGTCTCAATTACAGCCCACGTCCAGGGACAAGCGGACCATCTACAGCACACGTCAGGGGACAAGCGGACCATTAACAACCAGCCCACGTCCGGGGACAAGCGGACCATTTACAACCCACGTCCGGGGACAAGCGGACCATTTACAACCACCCCACGTCCGGGGACAAGCGGACCATCTACAGCCCACGTCCGGGGACAAGCGGACCATCTACAGCCCACGTCCAGGGACAAGCAGACCATTTACAGCCCACGTCCGGGGACAAGCGGACCATTTACAGCCCACGTTCGGGGACAAGCGGACCATCTAAAGCCCACGTTCGGGGACAAGCGAACCAACTACAGCCCAAGTTCCGGGACAATCGAACCACCATCATTTCACGACGCTAGGTTCTCAATACACAGAGACTTGCAATCTCATCATCTGTCGACTTTCCTCAAGCATGGAAAGTATTATCCGATGGATTTCTTCAAGCATAGAAAACCGCCAAATTCATATGTCGGCTTTCCTCTACCATGGAAAGTATCATCTGGTAGATTTCTTCAAGCATAGACCAAACTCGTCAGTCGACTTTCCTCATGCATGGAAAGTATTTCAACAGAACGTCATTCGGTGGATTCCTTCAAGCATAGGAAGCTACCAAGCTCATTTGCCAACGATACACCGGTGTTAGATAAGCATTCTATCCCTTTACTCTTTTATCTGTAGAACTAACATTTTTCTGCGGGTATTGGCGTATACAAAGTGATTTAGGGTCGCAAGAACGTCTTAAATCATTCTCCGTCCCTATCGACTACTTTGACTATCGTTTTCGAAACTGACGTTTCTACAAACTCAGTCAAAGTGGGGGCTTCTTTAGACACCTAAAAATGTCTCCCCAAAACCAAACCCGATGATAAACAACCTTTCAGAGCCATTATTGGTCGGGTTGAGTATTTATTCTTGTTGTGCTTAAATCCATATTTCCATTTCATAAACCAACCCAATTCCTAGCCCATTTCCCCAAACCATAACTTAATTTCCTCTTTTCGTGCCTTTAAACCCAATATAATTCATTTCGTGACCTTTAAAATCATTCATTTCGTGTCCTTTTCATAAAAACGTTTATTCTAGTTTATTTTGGTCCATAATCTGGGTTCAATGATTGAATAGTTGGATGGGGCTTGAAAAGAGCTTTCCAACGATATATTTGTGATCACCATGACACAATGCCCAAGATAAGGGTCCAGTCAGTCTTCTTTTGGCCTTTGTTTGTACTTATGTGGTTCGTATGTCCGATCTAGTGTCATGTCCAGCTCTCTTAATCATTCACAAGTCATGTTGAGTCCACACACCTCTCGAGTTATGTACCATGTCATTTATAACCGTACTTTAGGATGGTCTTGTGTTATTTTTTCCGTTTTTTTGAAGTAAGTCGGATGGTATCCTCCCATACATTCTTTTTTTTTCTAAAAAAAAAGTTTTGGAAAAATTTCTTGTCTTTTGTTTTCCGGATGGGTCAAGGTTAAGTTTAGTCATTAATGATGTGTTTATTTCAATGTCACAACACTTGGTTGAGAAGCAGAGGTAGATTGTTACAGTTCCATTCACTACCCCAACAACCTCTTAAACCTAAGAGGCGTATAAGAAAACAACCGCAATCATCTCCACAGAATCCACCTTCATCTCCTGTTTAATTTGAATTCATTATAATGGTCGTTAAGGAAGAACTCGAGAGCCTCAACAAGACCATCGAGACGCTTGCTGCTATGGTGCAAACACTTACCACTAGGGTTCACACCATGGAACAAATCAATGTCACCACGACTATGATGGACAAGATTAAGGAACAAGTGAGAAAAATTTATGAGGACTTCACCTATGTGGAGTAACCTGCCACTTAATTGCCTGTCAAGGACAAGCTTCCTGAGAAGTTTTCCACTAATGACACCAAAAATTTTAGCCTACTGATAACCCTATGTTTCACTTAAAGGCTTTTTCTTCAGCTGTGGCTCTCAAGGGTGTAGATGTAGCACTCTTCCCTACTTTGTTCCCTCTTTCCTTGGATCACGCTTGTCAACAACGGTTTTACTCTTTGGATTCCAAGCATACTGCGACTTGGGAGGATGTAACAGAAAGTTTTATGAGTCATTAGAAGTGTAACATCCAAGCAAAGACTTTTGAACGTGAACTCTCCATTCTCAAACAGAAGGAGGATGAAGGCTTCACTACATATTTGAACAGGTGGAGAGAAACAGCTGCCCTTTTAGTGGATCCTCTAAAAGAGAAAGAGATGGTTCACCTCTTTATTTCAAATCTGACTCATAAGTACAAGATGCAATTGAAGTTTCTGCCTTTGAACACCTTTGAAGCTGTGTACGATATTGGGATTAATATCGAGGATGAGTTGATGTCAACTGCTTGTAGCAACAACAACAACAACACTTGGAAAATCAAGAAGAACGACATTCCTTCTTCTTCGTCTTCCAAGCCCAATAATGCTACCAACAACATCAACCTTAATGATGTGTTGGCTCTCAGTGCTCCCGCTAAAAGATTCCAAAGGCAAAGGAGGGTTTACACGCCTTTGGGAATAAGCTATGGCGCTGCTTTTGATCGCCTGCACAGTCACGGATTGATCATGCCTATTAGACCATTTCCAGAACCCAGACTAGAGAACAAAACTTCTAGAAATGATCCCAATGCTCATTGCAAGTTTCATCAAGGCAAAGGTCGTACTACTGAGACATGTTGCAGGTTAAAGGACGTGATCCACGACCTGATTGGTGCTAATCAGCTTCCTGTCCCTCCAGGGGACAAGAAGCGCAATATTAAAACAGGTGCTCTTTCTGATGCTTTTGCTATCATAGGAGATGAAATATCCTTAAATCCGTCACTACTCATCTAGTTTGTGGATGAACCTCTACTAGAAGTTGTTTTTGTTTCTAACTATGAAGAAGTGAATGGTATTTGGGATAGTGATGATGAAGATATCTATCTCAAAGACATAGCTGGTTTATCTCTTGACGCTGTCAATCATGAAGATAGTGAAGATGTTTTGGAGGACTTTGAGTTCAAGGTTCTCACCGGGAATGGAAGGTTATAACAACCTAGTCCACCTTCACCTCCACCGCAAGAACAACCAATAGCTAATTCTGTCGACCCTGTAAGCAACGATGTGATTAAGCAACTACAAAAGACTAAGGTGGAAATGAATGTTTGAAAGCTTTTGGCTACCTCCCACGAGCATCGAAAGGATGTGATGAATGAACTAGTGAAGATAGGAGTAATAGTGACATGACTCCTCAAGGGTTAGTTAACTTTCTCACTGCTGAATCGCCAAGTACCAATGATTTGATTTCCTTTTCCGATAAGGATTTTCCCTCGGAAAGGGATGAATATAACACCTTACTATGGTGTGTAGGCATATGAATGTTCCCATGAACCTAGTTGATTATTGCTCAGTAATCAATGTATGCCCACTGCGCACTGCAAAGAAGTTGGGAATAAAAAATGAAGAATTGATCCCCTCTACTAAAAGGATTCGTGCTTATGAAAATATTCGCCACCAAGCCGTGGGTACTATCATGTTAAATATAACTATTGGAGCCATCGAACGTCGTACCAAGTTTCAGGTGGTGGACATTAAGGCTTCATTTAATCTGATGTTAGGTCGTCCTTGGCTTCATGAGCTAAAGGCGATCCCGTCATCATTGCACTTAAAATTCAAAGCCATAGTTGGAGGGATTCCAATCACCATTGATGCCTCTCCCATGTGTATTCAAGTTATTGACGCTACCATTGTCCATGTTGAACATGATGAGGAAGATGAGGATCTCTGGGGGTTTTCGCTAGACAATGTTCTTATGATTGATGAAGAGGAGAAGTGTCACCTCGATTTTGATCCCTATTCAAATACCAACATCAATGCAATCATGAAGAAGCAAGGGCACTTCCCTGGAATGACCCTTAGACTTAAGAAAAAGATGGTTGAACTTTGGGGTCACCCTGGTGCACCCTAGAAAGACACCTTTTGCTTGGGATTCAAGCCAATAAAGGAAGGTATGAAACAAGATCTCTTGAAGATGAAAGATCGTAACAATGCTCGAACCATGAGACGAAAATGGCCATGGATCCTTATCTCTTCACTCTCAATGGCCAGTACATCAAAGAGAAGGGAAGACTTCCCATGTTATGAATTCCCCGAGCCTTTCGTCCACAATGGGAAGCGTGAGCCATGTTTTGAGGTGTTCTTGAATTGTGATTTCATCGACAAAGACGACAAGTTTTCAATAGCTGAGAAACCATTTAGTCCGAGCTCTGATGATATGACCATTAATCTTCTTTTCAGGCTGGAAAAGAATAAACCAAAGCCTATTGCCAATGACAATTTTGAGCTCATTCAAGATGTTATGTCAAGCAAAGATTTTGACCCCTCTGAGTTAATTATCCCAGTTGAAGGTGTTCTAAAGGGATGGCGTGAGACGGGGAAGATCACTACGCCAAGCGAAGAAAAGCAGGAAGTGACCACTGGCGAAGGTCCTTTGTTTGATGAATCTGAATCGTCTAGGTTCGAGTCCGAGTCTGTTGATGAGTCTTTAGGATCTGAGGCCGACCCACTTTCTTCTATTGAGTCTTCTTCTGTAGTTCCTTTTAATGTTGAGCCTCTTGACAAGTCTCCTCCCTCTATCCTAAATAATTCCGGCGAGGCTGCAGCTGACCTTGCCCTCTTTGATGTAATGACCAATGAATTCAATGAAATGAGTACCTTTGCTTACGATGTGTGTAATTCCTTTAACCCTTATCAATATTTCTTTGTTAATGATAAAAATGACAAGGTAATAATAAAAGCAATGGAAGAACATGAAAATAAAATTGTAATTATTGAAGATAAAGAAATTGTAAATATTTCCAATGATACGACTCTTAAAGAAGTTAACATTGGATTAACACTAAGTCAAGACGAACGCAAAGAGCTAATTCACTTGCTTAGTGAATTTGTTAATGTATTTTCTTGGTCATAGTAAGATATGCAAGGTGTTTAGGGTAAAAAATACCCTAGACATGTGTACCAATAAGAGAAGGCCACGTGTCAAGTCTAGGCTGACCCAAGTTCCCCCCTAGCCACCTGACACGTGTCCCCTTCAGATAGCTACTGAAATGCAGCCTTCAAGGGCCCAAATCCCAAGAAACGCCGTATTTCGGCGCAGCCCACTAAAATCTAGGTCAAGTGACCTAGATAGAGGCACACCTACAAATAACCCTATAAATAGGGAGATATTTCCCCATTTTAGGGACACACATTCAATCATTTATTACACCTACTTTCTCTCTTATCAGAGAAACACCTGAGCTTGGAATCCAAGTAGATACCCACTTAAATTTCCATACTCTTTATTCTCTTTTAAGTTACTAACTTGATCTTTAGAGGCAGAGCTCCAAACACATGGAGTCTCCGTTGTTTTTGCAGGTATAACTCATCAGGACCAGTCTTTGTGACGTAACTCTCCCGAGGGACAAAAACACCCAAAACATTTGGCGCCGTCTGTGGGGAGAGTACCTCAAGGATGGTTCAAGAGTCTGTACCACCTCCTGAGCGTCCGGTAGACCAACCGGAAGTCTTTACTGACCAAGAGGATGATGATCCTCAGGTCGAAACCTATATAGCCAGTGACAACTCTCTAATAACCAAACGCATCCGGCCTAGGGACACTCTGGAGCGGGGTGCCAGCCAGACGGGTACAAACCGACCCCCTGGAGAGCCGGAAGGGGAAACCCATACGACCAATGGATCCGCTCC
Source organism: Chenopodium album (assembly GCF_948465745.1). Lineage (NCBI taxonomy): Eukaryota > Viridiplantae > Streptophyta > Magnoliopsida > Caryophyllales > Amaranthaceae > Chenopodium > Chenopodium album. The sequence continues at coordinate 53,450,006 of NC_137837.1, forward strand.
AGTCACTCGAGACGAACTCATGAAATTCATGACTAGTTTTAAGGGTGAAATTAAGGATCTGATCACCAAGAGCCGGGCTGGCCCCGAGCAGGGGTCAGTCGACAAGGAAGACTCTTCTGGAGAAGGGGAAGTCAGTCAAAGATTGGCAGCCAACTCCGCATCCAAAGGAGAAGGCAGCCGGGACCATTGATTGGTCCAAGATTTTTCTGCCCAAGAGGAATAACAACAATACCTGCCGGAGGTGGGAAACAAAAAATCTACTCTTGATGCCTTGGAAATCATCACCCGCAAGAGGAATCAACAGTTGTCTGAGTCAGCTTCTACATCAAGCTTTCTTGACAACTTTAAGAATACATCTGCAAGGAATGTGCAATCCTTGCATGAGAGCTATACAGGCGATAATACCGTCCATTATGGCCCTCGGATGATTGGGAATGCACCGTATGTACCACCTATGGTCTACGGTCTGTATTCTCCTCATTTCATGCAGCCGGCCCTCTTCGGAGGTTAGGCGGCATAAAACAATGGCCAGCCACTGGACTGAAAGCTTCGTCTGCTCTTCTTAAGTGAACAACCATCTGCGTTCACCCGGGAAATAACCGAGGCGGCACAGCCGACCAAGGTTAAAAATGTGTTGGTAGGTATCTATGACGGTACCTCCAACCCGGAAGATTACCTCATGGCTTACACCAACCTCATGTATTTACAGGGTTTGGATGATGCCACTTGGTGTCGATGTTTTCCAGCTCCATTGAAGGGCATTGCCCAACAATGATTTGGCAACCTGCCAGCCTGCTCCGTCGATAGTTTCAAGAAGCTTGCCTTTTTGTTTGCTTCCAACTTCTCAACGAACATCCCTACTAAGAAAACAAGTCTTGACTTGAGAACCATTAAGCATGGAGAAAGGGAAGGATTGCGCTCTGTACGGAATATTTCAATCGTTATCCCTAGCTTTAACCCCACTGTGATTATACACTAAAGTACGGTGGCGTCCAAAGGGAAGGAAGATAGAGCAAAAGAGTTGCCAACAAGTTTTAGGAACTTGTAAACCGTTAACGAGGTTAAGATTACACCCCTTAACGATCAAGGAGATCGTTAACTCCAATAGGTCTTGAACCATGATTGGTAGTTCGGGGATGAAGGTACAAATCCAACCTAAAAGAGATTGAACCTACCCTAATAATAGGCCTCTACTTTATTCTTATCGTATTCATGTGCGCTTTCTGACTAACATGCAATCAATAAGATTAACCCTAAACCTGTTTAATCTATGTTGGTTGAATATGAATGCACAAATAAAACTATTATTGGTGATAACTTGAATTATAATCAAATTAACCCTAAACAAGATTATTAATTATCTTATTTAGCATGATTACAAGTACCAATTCCCTTTAAACATGCATAAAAGGTGTTATCAAGCAATAACAATAAATATAAAGCAACATAACAATAATCATCATAAAATTATAGTCATAATATTCATGTTAAAGCATAATATCAATAGCAAGATCCTAGGCATGATAATAACAAGATTAATAACAAACCCTAGCACGTCACTAAACATTAAAGATCAAAGCTTTGACCCTAACATGATACTAACAAGCATAAATACTAGGAAGAACATAAAAGGCATCATACTTTTAATCATACTTGATATTAAAGTTACCCTAGACATACATGATACTAGGAATTTATTATTGTCACCCTAAACATCAAACTAAGGAAAATATCCTAACATGATACTAGGAATCAAAATAACAATCTAAGCATGATTTTTATATCATAATATCAATAAAAACCATTAAAGTACTTACTTGGATGCCTCGTATCTATTTCTAATAATAAAATACACGCATTAGTAACTTCAAGGAAAATAATAATTAACAATTAAATTAAATAATTGAAATAAAGATTTGGGAGCAAACCCTCAGAAATTAAAACCTTTCACGTCTAGGGCGAAGGCAACTTCGAATAATGTTATGTGTATCTAGGTCTTGTGAATGCGGAATTTTTTTTGAAAAAAGAGTAGGTTTAGAAAAGAGAGAGAGAGAAGCTTTAGCTTAGAGAGAAAGTTGATGATTCTCGATTGGAGATTCTAGATGAGAATTGGTAAATGAAAATGGAGTTTTTAGAAGGCTATTTATAGAGAAAATCAGCCAAAAAGATAAAAAAACAAATCAGAGTTTCAACGAGAATAAAACTCAATTAGCGCCAGACGCTGGACATTAGCGCCAGGCGCTGAAGGTTAGCGCCAGGCGCTAATGCTTAGCGTCAAGCGCTAATAATCAGTTTCACGCGTTTTGTTTTTATCATATCTTTTGATTCGAAAGTCCAAATAAGGAATATAATATGTCGTCGGATAACTCTTGAAGTCTAATTTCCAAACCAATTAGAATCAAATAAAAATCGTTTGTAGATAAAAAGATATGGCCAAAATAGTGGAACAGTGTCAGTTTTAGATAGAGTTTCATATCTTATTCATATCTTTTTCGTTATAACTCGGACTTAATATTATAATATATCATTGGAAAGATAATTTCAAGATATATCCAACCATATAAAATTTGGATAAATATTATGAGGCACGAAAATAAAATATGACTGTCTTTGAATATCTTTGAATTCGAATAGAATTAGGATTAAAGAAAAAGGAAAGTTTTAAAAAATGAAAGTTTTTATTTAACTCAAATTCTTTAATCTTATCTTTTCAAAAAGGATAATTAAGATCTTTTAGAAAATTATAGAATCTTCTAATTAATCCTAATTAGTTTAGGAATAGGATTAAATCTTTGGACCCTCCACATGATCATTGTGTCGTAGGTAAAATCCAGTTTGAGCCAGTTTAGTATTTTGGCCATAACTTCCTCATTATTCATCGGAATTGGGCTTATAATATATCGTTGGAAAGGTCTTTTCAAACTCCATCTAACTACACCATTATTAGACCCTTATCATTGACCAAACTAAACTGGAATGCACGTTTTTCAAAAATAAGGTAAGAAAAGAAATATTTTCGAAAATAGAAAGAAGAGATATTTTAATAAAAACATCCTCATCATTAGACTTTTTACACTTTCGCTTTGTTCGATAATCAAATGACATGAAAGGTATTCATCACTGGGTTTAGTTTTGGGGAGACACATTTGGGTGTCTACAGAAGCCCCCACTTTGACTGAGTTTTGAAAAACGAGTTTCGAAAACAAAAGTCAAAGTATCGATAGGGACGGAGAATGATTCGGAACGTTCTGCGATCCTAAATCATTCTTGTAATGCCGATACCTGCAAAACTAGCATTAGTTAAAACAGATAAGAGAGTTAAGAAACGCGTATCTTGCACCATGTCTCTGGGGGTAACCGATTGTTGCATTTTTCTGTTGTGACAACCCTCCACAAGCTAGAAAACGCCATCTTGTTGTTTTGATGTTCACTCGCCTCTGAACAACAGAGCTTATTAGATATGTTCACGCGTCTCTAAACAATAGAGCTTCTTTTTAATATGAACTTCTGAATGATGTGTCCACGCGTCTCTGAACAAAGAGCTTGATAATAGGATGCCCACGCGTCTCTGAGCAAAAGAGCTCGATAATAGGATGCTCACGCGTCTTCTGAGCAAAGGAGCTTGATATGCCCACGCGTCTCTGAACAATAGAGCTCTAATAATTGAATGTTTGTTGCGATAATATTTCGAAGAAAACTTCCGAAGACCAACGCTTGTCGATCTTTAAAGCTCGCTTGAACTTTGCTTCCGCTACGCCAGTACGTCAGCGCTTTTGATGCTTGTAAACCATTATGTCGGCGCTTTTACTGTGATGACAATCCTCTTTTCTTTGGGAATAGTTGCCAACACAACTCTTGTATGATGTATGACAATCCGATTTAGGGAAAGTTGTCAATGCTTTGTAACAATCCATCCTTGGAAATGTTGCCACGATGAAGCGACAATCCGTATCTCGGAAAATTTGCCAAAATCCAATTTTTGGGAAAAGTTGCCAATGATTCGTAACAATCTGTCATAAGAATTTTGCTACGATCGACAATCCACATCTTGGAATATAACTCTTGAAAGCAATCCACCTTGGAAATGTGCCAACGCTACGCGACAATCCTTTTAGGAAATTATTGCCACTATTGACAATCCGCGTCTTGGAACATTTGCCAAAAAAGAGTTGATCGACAATCCACTTCGGGAAAATTTGCCACTTACTGAAATGAATGACAATCCACATTGAGGAACCTTTGCCAAAATTTATGATGAATAGAGTCCTACAACAATCCTTTGGGAAATTTTGCCATAGGGAACTGGGTGTATAACAATCTAATCTCGGAAAACTTGCCAGCGATGACAATACGAACTTGGAAAAAATTGCCAAATAGAGAAGGAGCACGACAATCCACGCTTGGAAACTTTGCTAGAGATGACAATCCAATCTTGGAAAAATTGTCGTTGAAGTAGCTGCACGACAATCCATTTTTGGAAATATTGTCAGTTGGGGATGACAATCCAATTTTTTGTAAAATTGTCATTTAAGAAGAATGCGCGACAATGCATATTTGGAAATATTGTCGTTTAAGAAGAATGCGCGACAATCCGTATTTGGAAATATTGTCGTTTAAGAAGAATGCGCGACAATCCGTATTTGGAAATATTGTCGTTTAAGTGCTTGTTTTTAAACCGATACGTTGGTGCTTGTAATGACCTAGTGTTTTAGGCGCTTAAGCTAAGTGAGACGATTTTTTGTCAAGTCAATCACTTACTACGATTGTAATCGAGCCGACTACTAATCATGTCAATTTGCTTATAGGGGCTAACTAGCGTACCAAGGAACCCGAAATTGTTGTATGAGGTCGAAATAACCATTCTGAGAGGCTTCGAGCTCTGTCGCTGCTGAAATATCTATGGCGTCAAGAATTGGCTCTGTCGCCAGACGCTGGGATCTAGAGTCAGGCACTGAACTTTGTTGCCAGACGCCAGATGTTGTTGCCAGACGACAGCCTTGTCGTCTGGTGCTGGAGTCGGGTCTTCCCTACTCTGCTCTTGCTGCCGCTGGGATGCACCTGTATTTATCTTTTAGCTATTGGAATTTGCTAATCTCTTTAAATATTTTAGGGTTGACCTAAGGTTTAGAGTTTCTTGACTCATAGACTTGACACAACTCAAGGTATAAACTCAACTTGCTGTGATTGACTCGAGGTTGACTCGACTTGAAGTGAAATGACACGTGTGACTCATGACCCGTGTGTGCATTGTATTGTGATCGTGCGACTCGAAAATGCAAAAAAGCAAAAATTATCCGTCATTTTTGTGGAGGGTACCGACTTTCTCCCGAAAAAGAATCGAAGTGAAGTTTTTGAAGGTGAATGTTGAATGAGCTTAGTCAAATGTTGTTTCTCCCAGTACAAGGATTGTAACATCTTAGACCATCCTAGTTGACTCGATAATGAAAGTATTTAGGTAACTTAGGCGCGGAGGCTAAGCGCTTCATACTTTGATGCAATGATGATTATGATTGATGAGTGATTTTGATATGACAATACATGCTTTCATGACAAAGGGTTCCTAAGGGAAAGTATATTTGGTCATGAATCTGTGCAGTGTGTAAAAGTGACACTAAATTTAGGCCGCAAGGGCTAAGTGTGTGGGAAAATATTATTTCAAGAAGAGTCAAATGATGATGACTCTTAGGCTAAGTAAGCTAATGATGTAAGGATCAAGCCCCTAAGTCTAGCTCTAAGTGAATAAGGATGAGCACAGGGGATCCCTTGATATGATCATGGTGTGAATGTGTGAATGTGAATATGAAAGCATTTTTATTACGACCGCACCTCGATGTGAGGTTGCCTACGTATCCTTGAGGAATCAGGCCGAACGTAGCTCTAGCCGAACCTCTCACAAGTGTGTGTACACCTCAAAAAGGTCTTTTTAAGGGTTGTAACGTGGTTAGGCTAAAGGTTGAAGAAGAAGGGGATAAAAGCTCAAGACCCTAGATAAGCCCCCAAGGTATGCAACCTTGATTTTGAATCTTTACATTTTTATGCCTGTGGCTTTCTCACTCTTTTTTAGCTTTTTCTTTTTCATTTTTTTAAAATTTTGCTCTCTTTTTTTTTTTTTGCTTTTGCAATTTTTTTAAGTGTGGGAATTCCCTATCATGCGGTCTATCACTCACTTGGCATTCATGTTTCTCAAGCATGGTACCGAGCACTCGATAAGAAACGCAATCTGAGACGTGTTCATATCAAACACATGTTCATGTCAAAGACATTGGAACACTTGCCCTTTTGTACACTTTATTTTTATTATTTTGCTTATTTTTTTGCTATTTTAATCTTTTGAAGTCACTCAAACTTTTTATGAAATTGAAAAATGCATAAGTTACACACCATCCCATCCCTAGGTAGATATGGGTTGAAAAATGAAAGGTCTATCATTAGACGAGGCTCAAAGTGGTTTATCAAAAAAGGATTGCATATTTGAAGGGTGAGAAGTGATATGATGTGGCTACAAGGGGTGACTCAAATCATTGGTATACCTTGTGCTTAATTCGACATGGATTTTTATTTTTATTTTTATTTATTTTTTTTAATGTAATGAAATGATCATATGCAAGAAAATAAATGCTCATTTTATTAAAGGAAAAGAAATAATGATCCTACAAAATAAATCTAAGGGGAATAAAAAGGTGCCTATGCTAGACTTATTGGGGAAAGGGTTTGAAAAAAAGAAGAAGAAGAAAGCATGAAATCTTGGTGAGAAGCTTGCCTTGTGCATTTGTTTCATCATTACCCTCATTTTTTTTGTTTGTCAATTACATGACTCAAACTCGATTCAACATGCATGGACAGAAGAAGGTAGGAAGAATGAAGGTTGTGATATGGAGAAAGCATGTAGAGAATGGAAAGATGATGTAAATGGAGAGATAAAAAAAATTAGGAATAGAATGTACCCCCAACTCAAATGACCGAAAAAACCGACTCATGCATGATGCATGAACCTAAGTCATGGTCATGGTGTGAAAAGAGTATGTACAAAGTGTGTGCTAAGACTAGTGAGTGTAGGTGACATGTTAAGACTCGTGTCATGACCATGTGGCTAGACTATGTGACTAGACTCAAGCAAAGACTAAATTAAGACTTCATGTATATGCCTAAAACAGGACAGGCTGTGGTATTTTAGTCATAACTTTTGATCTGTGACTCTGATTGGGATGAAACCAACACCAAAATAAATATAAAACTCGGGGCTACAGATCCATAGGTTATACGACTCGTAGTTCTTCGTAGAAATCCCTCTATGACCAAAACAAGTTGACGTTTGTGCAGTATACGGGAATAAAAATCAGGGTTGACTTAAAGGGACTATGACTCGATTTTAGACATATTTATTAGCTCAAATCAATTAATTAATTAATTAAACAAAGTCCTTTAGTCATTAATAAATTTATTTAGTCTTAACACAAGTCAAACAAACGGTTAAAAAAAACACACAAAGTATGCGCAACCAATAATGCACAATTAGTCAAGTAGGCACGATATGATGCAATGAGTTTGCAACCTAACCATGGCTCTAGTTCTCTAAAGTTCGGGATATGGGTTAGTCAAAGAGGGTCCATGGCTAATTCTCCGGATGCACCCTTTGTTGCTCAGTGCGTTCATTCAGGTAGATGGAGCATGAATTCCCAGAGGGTTATGTCCATATGTATAACACATATGGGTTTCAGAAAAGTGAGAAACACTCAATCAGGAAGTAGGATCAAGCAAATAGTGCTAAAAACAGGTCGAAATTAGAACGCATATTTCTGGCTCGGTATTGGAAGAACTTGGCGCCAACAAACAGAGTCCGGCGCCACCTTTTGGCTATAGCGCCTGACAATAGAAGCTGTCGCCTGGCGCTAACGTCAAATTATTGGCGCTAGACTTTGTTCCCTGACGCTAGTTCCTACATGCCTCAGCAGCTTTCTGTGCTTGATAAACACTACAAGAAAAATGTCTTTTCGTAGCGATTATTTCGTAGCGATTGTACATTCGCTACAATATGCAAGTATGTTTTTTAAATAATTAAGGAAGTCGTAGCATTTTACAATCGCCATGGTTTTCCCATATAAAATCGATACGGAAAACATAATAATACATATCCACACTATTTTTACACATTTATATAATTTTGAAAAATCGTATCATTTACAATCGCCACTAAATCCTAAAAATCCATATGAAAATCCTTTTCAACACTAGATATATAAATATTGTTTGACAAAGAATACATAAAATATGTCACAGCTTATTGGTGAAACATTTAATATAAGAGTTTGAGGTTGCACGTTCGAATCTTGTAAAGATCATACACATGTTTTTTTTTTTTAAAGAAAACGAGTTAAACATTTATAGCGATTATAATCGCTACAATAATCACCACGATTGGATGTAGTTTTTCGTATCAATTATTGATGCTAACCCCAACGATATTGAAAACCACTACTAAAGGCTAAGGCAACGAGGGATATTGTATCGAATGACCATTCATTTGGAAAGCTTTTTGTTGCAATTACAATCGATACTAAAGGTTGAAATAATCGCTACGAAAAGGCTATTTTCTTATAGTGAAAATTTTCTAGTTTCACGCAGCATTATTTCGATCCTAGTTGTTAAAGATATTTCTCAAATTTCCTACGTGTAAAAATCCTATGTTTTAACTCATTACGGATGGTCTTTCTAATGAAATCTTTTTTATGCATATGACAATAATGTTAATCAAAATTAAGCACATGAAATACTTAGAACTTTTCAAGTCTCATCCACTCATTCTAAATCATTGGTGAAATAAATTTCAGGAATTAAAATAGAAATCCTGCCCAGGGGAGTTGCCAAAAAACTGTAGGGAATATTTCAAGCGTTATCCCTAGCTTGAACCCCATTGTGATCATACACTAAAGTACGGTGGTGTACAAAGGGAAGGAAGATAGAGCAAAAGATTCGCCAACAAGTTTTAGGAACTTGTAAACCGTTCACGAGGTTAAGGTTACACCCCTTAACGATCTAGGAGATCGTTAACTCCAACAGGTCTTGAACCATGACTGGTAGTTCGAGGATGACGGTACAAATCCAACCTAAAAGAGATTAAACCTGCCCTAATAATAGGACTCTACTTTATTCTGATCGTATTCATGTTTAATCTAACATGCAATCAATAGGACTAACCCTAAACCTGTTTAATCTATGTTGGTTAAATATGAATGCACAAATAAAACTATTATTGGTGATCACTTGAATTACAATTAAATTAACCCTAAACAAGATTATTAATTATCTTATTAAGCGTGATTACAAGTACCAATTCCCTTTAAACATGCATAAAAGGTGTGATCAAGCAATAACAATAAATATCAAGCAACATAACAATAATCATCATAAAATTATAGTCATAATATTCATGTTAAAGCATAATATTAATAGCAAGATCCTACGCATGATACTAACAAGATTAATAACAAACCCTAGCATGTCACTAAACATTAAAGATCAAAGCTTTAACCCTAACATGATACTAACACTAATAAATATTAGGAAGAACATAAAAGGCATCATACTTTTAATCATACTTGATATTAAAGTTACCCTAGACATACATGATACTAGGAATTTATTATTGTCACCCTAAACATCAAACTAAGGAAAATATCCTAACATGATACTAGGAATCAAAATAACAATCTAAGCATGATTTCTATATCATAATATCAATAAAAACCATTAAAGTACTTACTTGGATGCCTCGTATCTATTTCTAATAATAAAATACACGCATTAGTAACTTCAAGGAAAATAATAATTAACAATTAAATTAAATAATTGAAATAAAGATTTGGGACCAAACCCTCAGAAATTAAAACCTTTCACGTCTAGGCCGAAGGCAACTTCGAATAATGTTATGTGTATCTAGGTCTTGTGAATGCAGAATTTTATTTGAAAAAGAGTAGGTTTAGAAAAGAGAGAGAGAAGCTTTAGCTTAGAGAGAAAGTTGATGATTCTCGATTGGAGATTCTAGATGAGAATTGGTGAATGAAAACGGAGTTTTTAGAAGGCTATTTATAGAGAAAATCAGCCAAAAAGATAGAAAAACGAATCAGAGTTTCAATGAGAATAAAACTCAATTAGCGACAGAGGCGACAAGCCTTAGCGCCAGGCGCTAATGCTGAGCGTCAAGCGCTAATAATCAGTTTCAGGCATTTTGTTTTTATCATATCTTTTTATCCGGAAGTCCAAATAAGACATATAATATGTAGTTGAAAAGCTCTTGAAGTATACTTTCCAACCCAATTAGAATCAGAATAAAATCTTTTGTAGATAAAAAGATATGGTCAAAATAGTAGAACGGTGTCAGTTTTAGATAGAGTTTCATATCTTATTCATATCTTTTTCGTTATAACTCGAATTTAATATTATAATATATCATTGGAAAGATAATTTCAAGATCTATCCAACCATATAAAATTTGGATAAATATTATGAGGCACAAAAAAAAAATCTGACTGTCTTTGAACATCTTTAAATTCGAATAGAATTAGGATTAAAGAAAAAGGAAAGTTTTAAAAAAGAAAAGTATTTATTTAACTCAAATTCTTTAATATTATCTTTTCAAAAAGGATAATTAAGATCTTTTAGAAACTTATAGAAGCTTCTAATTAATCCTAATTAGTTTACAAATAGGATTAAACCTTTGGACCCTCCACATGATCATTTGGTCGTAGGTAAAAACCGGTTTGGGCCCAGTTTAGTATTTTGGTCATAACTTCCTCATTATTCATCAGAATTGGGCTTATAATATATCGTTGGAAAGATATTTTCAAGCCCCATCCAACTACACAATTATTGGACCATTATCATGGACCAAACTAAACTGGAATGCACGTTTTTCAAAAATAAGGTAAGAAAAGAAATATTTTCGAAAACAGAAAGAAGAGATATTTTAATAAAAACATACCCGTCATTAGACTTTTCACACTTTTGCTTCATTCGATAATCAAATGACATGAATGGTATTCATAACCTGGTTTGGTTTTGGGGAGACACATTTGGGTGTCTACACGCTCCTATGTCAGGCAGTTCAATCTGACCAAAATTCAGATTCAAGGATTGTCTGACGAAGTAGCTTTTACAGACTTCTTTAAGGGTCTGAGAGACGGGTCGCCCTTTAAGTTCAACCTTGGCAAAAAAGGGACTTTTACCTTGCAGGCGGCTCTGAGGGAGGCGGAAAGCTATATTCAAGCAACCGACCTCTGCTCGTTTGGTAGCTAGTCGGACTCCAAGAAGTCTGACAGGCAAAAAGACAGCCGGCCCTTGCTAGGTACATAACTTGATATACACTTATGCATTGGTTTGGATCAATAATTAAGGAAGTTTAATGCCTATTTTTGCTAGCATATGGAAATCGAGATTCAATTCAAGAGGAAATCGCCGTTGAAAGTTTAAATTAGTTCATTTGCGGGTAATTACACCCACCAATATCCGGTAATATCATTCCTAGCTCTTTCTCTAATGGTTGGTGACTCGTTGGACTTGTGTTGTTTTGTTTGATTGATTTCTTTCTTTTCCCCTCCAATGGATTATTTGGTTTATATTTGAGTATATTGTCTCACTCAAGCTTGGGGGGGGAGGGTATTCTATCATGTTTGGTGGGATGTGGATTCATTTATGCCATGCATTTGAGTATATGCATTTCCATGTCTTTTCTTTTATTTTGAAAATTCCAAAAAGATTTTTGTTTACTTTCAAGGTAACTTGGCAAAGTGTGTTTTGTTTGTTCTTATTTTGGACATTTTGTTTTGAGACTTGAATCCTTGAATGTTTTTCTTCCTAAGTGGTAAACGTATGCACGGTTTGAGAGTGTCATTGGTTGACTCTAGGATACTATATTCTAAGGTAGTCGGGTTAAGAACTTTTAGGGGTCCATGAAGCCTTAGTTCAAGGGAATGTGGTAAGATGGAGTTGCTCTCTATGGTGGATTTGAAACCCTTGGTTATAATCCCTTGTGAGCTTCATTTGTTCTAGCCTTCATCACCTTGTTGAGCGGCTATTTAGGATCCTTAACTATGCATGTCTTAATCCTTGTTTTGACCTCTAGCTCCCAAGATCGTGACCGAGCCACTCGAGGAGAGGAAAAGGGCACCTTTTCTCATTTTTCTTTATCTTCTTTTTATTTTGTTACAAATTTGGTTTTCTATTTTGCATCGACCTACTTATTAACCAATTTGAACCTAATGTTTCCCGCTCTTGTTTAAACCGCATTACAAACCTAATGGCCTATGTTTACCAACCCTTTTAGTTAGTGAAGCATTGGCATGTGAGGTTTGAGTTTTGAGAGTGTTGAAATTGAACAAGACATTTTGTTAATTGGTTTAAGTACGGTATTGAAAGTTGAGCTTGAAAAGAAAATGAAAAAAAAAAGTTTGAGAAGAAAGATGCAATTCAAGAAAATCAAATGAAGTTTCAAGAAAAAAGGCCTCCATAGTAAAAAAAAAATTAAAAAAGGCAAGGACACCAAATAAGAGCTAAAAAAAAAATTGAAAAAGAAACAAAAAAAAAAAAAAAACACAAAA